>NC_141697.1:1135165640-1136425893 GCF_964263255.1 Lissotriton vulgaris
CTTGCATATACTTGGTGTTCTTGTCACATGTATGACATTTATTATAAACCTATAGGAGGGGTCAGTGGGGTGCACTTGACTATTCACCTTGTCTTTGGCTAGCTAAGCACACTTTATTCCCATGTGTCTCATTGTTAGGACACCACTTCAGTGGATTGGTTGGCTACTTGTTAAAATTCCATCCGTATGAATATACATGGTGGTGTTTTCTCTATCTACGAAACAAGTATTGGTTGTGCTGTTTTCATCTTAATTTATTATCTTGTCTATAGCTGACTACATCCAGTGGAAATATAGCAACCTGAAAGCCCCATGTACACCATGTTTTATAGAAATGTTAAAGCCTAAAACCCAATTTTTTTATATTGTCAAAGAATGAATGATTTTTAATATTATGAATACATTTATTTTTACAGATGTATGCCATAAATTTCTATTTTTCTTTCGATATATCTTCATGCTCCAGATGTTAGTTATATACTCTGGACCAGACTGATGGGGAGCTCTATGGATAAGTGTCAAGGTTTTGAACAAGATCCTTTTTCTGACCGGTAACTAGTGTAGGTTAATCAGATGAGTCATCGTCGACACACATCTGGGAAGATGGAGTACCAGACCAGCTTCATTCTGGATAGTCTGCAATTTCTGCCTTAGATATTGAGGAAGACCTGCATACAGAGCATTGTCATAGTCTAATCTGGACACTATCAGGGCAAGGAGCACATTAGTCCTGACAGGTAGGGAAAGGAATTGTAAGAATTGTTTGGCTATGCGCATCAAGCCAAAACAAGTGCCAACAACTGTGTTAATTTGAGCTTGGAGGGTCAGCTGTTTGTCAGTCTTAACACCCAGGTTCTTTATACTTTGGCTTGAGCTTTAGGTGGAGGGTCCCATTTGGCCAGTGCACTTGTAAATTCAGAGTAAAATTATAACTAAAGCTAAGAACCTCGGTCTTCAGGATTACACTTAAGCTGATTAAGATCCATTAACGGAAAGACCGGAGATAAGCAGGGTTGGTGGCCTCTTAATCCAGTGTCTCGTCTTTCTTAAATGGGTGTAGTAGCTGAGTGTCATTGGCATAGAACACTATTTTGGCTCCAAAGGACTAGACCAAATTTGCCAAAGGGATCATGTAGATGTTAAACATCATAAGGCTATAGGCTCCCACAGACACATTACTCCTTCTAGGGAAACGGGAGGCATCCAAACTTCTTGGGCTCTATCCACCAGAAAGGATTTAGCCAGTTTAGTACCATGCCCCTGATACCAATCTCACCAAAACAGGCAAGCAGGGAGGAATGTGGGCATCAAAGGCAGCTGAGAGATCTAGCAAAACCAGGACTGCTTTGTCCCCTGCATCTAGGGTATGTTTGGTCTCCTCGGATGCCTCTAAAAGGGCGGTTTCTGTGATGAATTTGAGTCTAAATCCAGACTGGCTGGGATGAAGTAGCCTGTTGGACTCTAAATAAGTAGAGAGCTGATGAGTCACAAACTTTTCAGCATTTTTTTCATGAGGCAGGTAACAGGGAGATAGGCATGTAATTGCTGATAATGTTAGGATCATTAGTGTTGGACTTTTTCAGAAGTGGCAGAATCTTGGCCTGCTTCCAAATAGAGGGAATAATTCCAGATTCCAAAGATCTGTTATTAAGAGAGTTTAGCACTGGGCTAATGACATCTGCTCCATTCGCTAAGACAAATGGAGGGCAAGGATCTGCGGGCGATCCCGATTTCTAAACATAGTGAATCTCAACTCTCCTAGCAAAATAGGGTCATATTTGGAAAAAAGCGCAGTTAATATCAACTGAAGGGGAAGGCAGAGGATGGTAAAATTAATTGCTCCAAGACTACTTTGAATTTCAACAATTTCGTTTTTGTAAAAGTAAGCCAATTGCGTGCACCATATGGCCGAAGAATCTACACCGTGATAACATGCAGTGGGATAAAGAAACGTTTTGACAATCTTAAAGATTTCAGTGAACATATTATCTGCGTTCTCAATCTTGTCCTCATAAAAAATCTTTCTTGATTAAATTAGTGGCAATGCTAGACTGTTTCTTCTTTCCGTCAGAAATAAAAAAAAATTGTCATTGCACATATATGTGTGCCCAGTGTCATCATCTGGGTTTACCAAACAACTCCCTCACGTTAACCCTTGAACATTAGGGAAAACATAGAGGTTAAGTTGTATCCTCTTGTGAAATCTCATAAGAAGAAAGCAAGTGCAAAAAAGAGGGAATTTGTATTTTCCAAAGTCATTATATGAAGAAAAGCAGTGCAAGAAGTGAAAAACTATGGGATACCAAATATCCTGAAGTGGCTTAGGTTCATCTTTTTTTCTTAGTTTTCTGCATCACTGTGTTTTTTTTTTACCTTTTCTTCATTGAGGAGATAGCGTAATTAGTAGTACAAGTTCTTAGACTGTACTGCTTAAGCAATAGATTAGTAAACCACCAATTCTTTCTTATTTCTGACATACTATTAAGTAGGGGGATTGAGATCTGGCTGGTCTATAAACATTTCATTTTCCCTCTGGCCCTCCATGTTGTAGTATTTGTTTCTTTTTTCTAACAAATTTTCCTGGCCTTCCTGAGATGTTCATTGAACCAGGGGCTAAAGGGCTTTATCCTGCCGACCGGTTGACTAGAGGAGGGGAAGCCAATTGTTCTGTCACAGAGTAAATCCAGTTGTAAAAAACATAGATGTCTGACTCAAGTAGACAAGAGAAAGAAGCTATTGTATACTCTAGGGCAGTTAACTAGCTGACTTGGGAGATATTGGAAAAAAAACCTGGGTTTAAAGTGTGGGCAGGAGTTTTCCGACATCACTGTTGGTTTGCATCTTAACGAAAGTGAATTAAATAATGGTTCATTAATGGAAGAGTTAGGGGATCTGGTATACTTAAGTTAGTGTTAGAGAAGATCAAGTCAATAGTATTGCTCTCCATGTGGGTGGGGTACGAGACAAATTGAGAAAAGCAAAGCGGAGCCAAAACATTTGTGAGGCTGAGTGATTCTTTATTTACAGGGACACTCCAATGTATATGGCAGTCCCTAAGTATAACGCAGTGAGCAAAGTGAAGTAAGACCTGTGATGCCACCTCATTAAAAGAGTCCAAGAAAAGACCCGCGGGGTCACAAGGTTGATAAATCAGAAGACCCTCAACTGAATGATGAGCATTCGGAGCAATGTAGAAACAAGTGAAAGGTTATTTACTGAAAATGTTGAGTATCAATAGATGTCCCCGAAGATAATGGATATACCTGCACATTTTCCTTGTATGTGGTCAAGATTATAGATCTTATACCTAGCTAGAATGGCAGATTCTAGGAGAGTTTTAGAGGAAACAGTCAACCAAGTTTCGGTAATAAAAAGGACATGAGGTCTCTAATCACAAACGAGGTAGTGGATGCAAACAGCATCCTTAGACAGAGACCAAACATCAACCAGCAAGGCTTTGAAAAAAGCGTTGCTGAAGTTAGAGGGAGTATTGTCACAGGAGATACCATGAGTAGGCCTACAAAAGGAAATATTAGGCTTTAAGGGACATGAGGTACAAATAAAGGGAGTATTAGCCTCTAGAGGCATGGGTATGCGTTGACACAGAGAAGACTTACAAAGGTCAAGAAGCTCTTCTTTAGAGTACCTTAAGTTATTCTTACCTCCTTGAAAATGAGGGGCATAGTGGCTGGTGTTGGCCGCTTCCAGGACGCTGCTTGAGCCAGCCAGGCTTGCCTTTGGTGTGTCTAGGGCATGCATGTGGCGCACCTGCTACATGCGTCCGCTGCACATCTTCAATGGGCCCATCTGAATAGCATGGGGAGAGCAGACAGCGAGCAAGCAGGCCTGCCGACAAAAACACTGGAGTGGGGAAGCACAAAGAAGATGGCATGGTGGCTTTACACTGTCACCATTAAAGCATAATATTTTTTTTATGCAGAGGTTTCCACTATTCGAACACAGAATCACAAACTCAGCACTGTATAAAACCGGTGAACAGTGCCACACGTTATCCCCTGAAAAAAAATCACAGGACAAAAAAAACACAACTGTTAAAAGATACAGATAAAAAGTGCAAACAAGCTGTTTAAAAAAAGGTAGCAAAGGATGTTCTTACTGTGCACTGCAACGAGACCTAGGGCCAGGGCTCAATCCTCTAAAGGGTATATGCTGATTGGTGTAGTTCTAATTGGTAAGTACAACCTCTCAGTAAGTCCATAGTATATAGAAGGGAATGTAGGGTTTAGAGACCCAGGGGCAGATTTACAAGGTAAGTGACCCAGTGCTTGCCGCAAGCCATTTGACTACACCACACTGAGTCCGTTTCAAAGCACATGGATGCAACATATTTACAACAATATGTCGCATCTCTGTGCTTCTCCCTGAACTGGTGCACAAATGGCTGCCATGCCCAGGCACAGGCACCCTTGCCCCATGCAAGGAAGCCTGCGTCAAGGGGAATTTGTTTATATGCAGGAAGGGTTCCCTTCCTGCACATAAACAATAATAAATGGCGTTTTTCAAATTCTATGTGTTCTGCATTGGCACACATAGAACTTGCAAAATGCCATTGTTTTACTGACTGTTTACATGCAGGAAGGCACACCTTCCTGTACATAAACAATCATCAGAGGCCTTTTTCTCTTTCTATGTGTTCTGCAGAATACAGCAGGCATAGAAAGAGGAAGACAACGAGGAGAAATGAAGACTTTTCTTTTCCCTGCCCCTCTCTACGCCTCCCTACGTCTCCCCTGGGGGGGGGGGGACGGGACGTAGCATCCAGACGCATTTCCAGAATTACAATTTCTCGTAAATCTGGAAATGTGTCTGCTTCCATGGGTGTTGCGTGAGAACACCCACTGCAAACCCATGGTACACCCCTTTCACGCAAAGTGCTGCATGCAAAGGGGCAATATTTACAAGAACAGGAAAAGTCACGCAGGGTGAGTTTTCCTGTTCTCTTTAAAAATGGGGCACTAAAATGTACCACCGGTGCATAACTAAATGTGACTCACAGGTGGTGCAAGGGTCTTGTAAATCTGCCCCCAGTGGCCTTAATACACTTAAGTGTACACTGCTGTGGTGTCTAATGCTATTTTAAAGCCAGATCTGCCTTGAAGGCTGGTTTTAAAATAAACTGTATCCAATTTCGACACTGGATTAAAAAGCAATTCCAAAGTCCAAATCTACCTTTTTATTACTTATCCCTGAGGTCTGCCCAAGGTGCACCAAGGGTAGCGTGCCTGGTTATACAAAGCAGGGACAATTCTAAATGTGTTTTATATGCCTTGGTGGGTAAAACAGCCAAAGTCGTTTTTTGCTATTATAATGCTGCTAGCACCATAGGCTAACATGGGGAAGGCTTTATTAAATATAATGAAGTCTAACTGGATTGGAGTTCGTTAGCCATATCATTCAAAGTTTCAAATTAATAGTAACATCAAACCCAAAAATTCGTCATGGTGGGATTTGATATAGCTATTACAGGAGAGTAGATTTTTAACTTTCTATCCTGAAGTTACCTAATGTAGCCCTTTAGCTTCCTCTTCTGATTGGTCAGCCTTTAACAACCTGAGCCAAGCTGCTCCCTGAGTAGGTGTGAATAGGCCTGGGGCTGCAACCATACATCCATTTGGTGGGAAAAAATCTTCCTAGTGAAGCCAGGGAAAGGATGGGGCTGGGTAGATAAGATGGACTTCTAAGATTTGGGCCTCTGCAAAAACACAGATGTAACAGGATCCAGCCAACCCCCACCTTCCTAGATATCCAACAGGTTGCAAGCCCCCCAATTAGATTAGAAGAGGGGCTGGAAGGGGGAGTGTAGTCAGATGTTAGCCACACTTCTGGGTTGGGTTGCACAGACAGCCATTCCAAGGAGAGATTTTCTGCATTTTGATTTTTGGAAGAATGTTGCATTCAGGGCTAGATGTTTGGCACACTTTACAGGAAGTGGTCATACTAGAGGGAGGTAGCTTAGTTACTGTTCGTTTGGTCAACCCCTTTCCTTCAAGCCCAGAAATTAAGGATAACCAATGCATCTCTACAGCGCTCACCAGATCGCTGCCTGGAAAAGAACAAGAGACCCTGCAGGATCCCTAGACAGCACCAGAGAGGATTGCACTCTGCAATGCTGCACCTGCTTCACTCCAAAGGCTCCACAAAGAAAGGACTGTGTCTGACTTCAAGAGGAAAGGAGTGGACTTCCTGACCAGCAACAGATGCAAAACGTCTGGAGTAGTCACCTGAAAAGCCAAAGAGAGGACACCCCAGTAGACCAGTTGTAACTGGACTAGTTTTGGACTATGCAAGTGCATTGTGCAAGCCTGAACACTAGCCCCCAAGTGGCAACCCAGAGCCTCTGAGCCCCTGGCCCTTGCTAGAGGGCACTTATGTCCCTAAAGGACCCAAGAAACAACTGGCAGTCCGATCAGAACCAATGTGAGATGACGTAAAGCCTTGTAAAGCGTCGCCACTTAGCTGCTAGATTAAACTAGGCCAAAGTGAGTCAACAAAAAGCCTTGTAGCATTTCATCGTATAGCTTTAACAAATCCAACCCAAGTTGACACAAACCCTCACCACACTGTTTCAACAGAACCCGTGCAACTTGACACAAAGCTTCACTGCACAGCTTCTTTGGTACTGACACAAGGTGATGCAGCTCTATGTAGGACCTTGTATCACAGCCCTTGCAGCTTCTCGGAACTGATACTGGATGACGTCATGCCAAAATTATGTCCACATGTTTCTGGCTATCAGCGGCATTCTTCAGGACCAAAAGTTGAGTCACTCTGCATTCAAATAATTGAAATAACATTTAAAATGAATATATATACTGGCTACGACGTAACAGTAGCCTATATATGTGAATGATGGCCCAGAGATAGTAGATGAAAGGGTACACCGTCTCATCTGATAGGTGATATTCAAATACCTCTCTTCAGCCTCATGTGTACCCCACTATGCATACAGCCGTAAAACAGTCTGTGTTCTTTCTACTAAGTGGGTCCCGGGCAGACATAATTTAAGAGTATATTTGCTGATAACCCCTAGTCCTCTTCTTTTTTAATCCTGTCCTAGGAGACACTATAAGAAAGACATTTGGTCTCCTAGATACAGTTTTAATTCCTTTTCAATGTTTTCTGCACTCTACCCCTCACCATCCTTATCTTCGATCCCGTTCTCAAAACACCTCAGCTCCTCTTCTCTTCCAGAAGAGTTGTAGCCCACATCAGGGACCTTGTGGCCCAGGTGTGAGGAGGGAACCCTATGATAAAGCATGTCACACTTGGGTGAGTGAGGGTTCTCATCCTATGAAAGGTCTCTCGCCACACGAATAGGGCCCACAAAAGGTTTATTTTGCCAGGTCAAACAGCAGTTTAAAAGTGCAGAAACAGGCTGCAATGGCAGGCTTGAGACAATTTTGAAAGGCTACTTAAGTGTGTGGCACTATCAGTGCTTCAGGCCCGCTGGTAGCTTTCAATTTACAGATGCTGGGCACAAGTCATGCCACTTTACTAGGGACCTACATGTAAGTTAAATATTCCAATAGGGTATAAGGTACTTCTACCATGGTTTAATCCCTTGGCCGCGGGGTGATTCCCCCACGGTGTGGGGGGGGGAGGGGTCCACGGCCCAGCTGTGCTCATGACAAGCTCAGCTCGTCATGACTCACAGCGGATCAGTGCTCATGAGGAGCCGAGCTCGTCACAGACCCGTCCACTCATTAATTTTCCTGCACAGACGGGGAATTAGCCGCGTGTGTGCGGGCTGCAGCCGTTATGACGAGCTCAGCTCGTCATGAGCAAAGCTCCACTGTGACTCATGACGAGCTGAGCTCGCCATGAACATGCAAGGGGTTAAGGAGGGAGCACAAGCACTTTAGCACTGATTAGCAGTGGTAAAGTGTGCAGAATCCTAAAGACAACAAAAACAAATTCTGCAAAATGGAGGAGTGAAGGCAAAATGTTTGGGTATGACCTGGCAGAAAGGGTCAAGTCTAACAGCCAGTGCTTAATTTGTAACATAATGAGTACTGGTACCCAAAGCACTGCTCAAAAGACAGCGACTAGTTCTATCAGATGTCACTTTGCCGAATACCAACGCTGTGAAGTCCTGAATCCCCTAATCCACTGCTGAACACTCCCTGTAGAGACGTTTTAATGCATGGGCAAATTGGGCTGTGGCCCAGGGCCCCAGCCTTTCAGGGGCCCATGACGGAGCCAGTTCTGTTCTGCAGAGTCTTACCCTAATGACTTTGAATATTTCTTAAACTGATTGTTTTAAATAATCTTTTTCTTTATTTATTGCTTAATGTGAGTGATGTGTGAGTAACCTGTACAGACTGTGCAGAGAAATGTTGTGTTTATGTTTCATACAACATCCCTAAAAAAAGTTATTTTGGATCAGAACAGGGCCTCACATATGAGTAATGGTAGGGTGTCACAGAGATTATTTGCAGTTATATTGGCCAGCTGCTGCTGTGTTAGAATATTGAAAGCGTACTTAGCTATCCCTGAATATTAGATGTAAAGACATTTGGAATTTGGAGAAGTGTTTGCGTGCACTGTCAGAGACCTGGCCAAAGAGGGCTTAAAAGAGCTGAAATTGGATCATAAATTCAAAGCTGCTCCAAACAGGAACCCCCAAAATACATCTGGCCCAGGGCCCCCCAAAATCCTTAAGATGTCCCTGACTTTCTGTCCCTTTATCTCACTCTTGCATGTTCCTGCTTTCTCCCTGGTTGACGTTTTTCCGTCTATTCTTTCTTCTTCCCGTTTGTGTGCTTTCTCCTCTCTTGCTCTCGAGGAATATGTGATAAGGAAAAAAAAGCGCGGGTGCCGCTCCAAAAAGGAGTGCCAGTGGGCTCTACTGGGAACCACCTGCTCCAATTAAGCACTGGTGTTAGCATGTCCTCCCTAGATCGCTCCTTACATTTCCTTTACCTATTATTAATTAACCACATTTTCTCCCATCTACCCTTGTTTCTCCCACCTTTGCTACTAAATCCTGTGCTTACCTGTGCAGAGATCTTCTCCATCGGAGCGGAGATCCCCACACAGAAAAGATAAAAGGCAGAGGTGGAAATCTCTGGCGATAGCTTTGTGAATTGTATTGTGTAGTTCACAAACTGGAACAACTGTGCTACTTTAGTTTACGTTGTAAATGTAAATTGATACTTGTATATCGCACTACTCACCCACAAGGGTCCCAAGGCGCTTGTACGAATACCGCTGTGGAACCCATCCTGGCTTTCCCTGTGAGGCGTCCACTCCTGTGCACCCCCAAGGTGGAGGCCAGGCACCCTTAGCGTTGTGGGGGCCGTTGTGGAGATTAAGCACGCTATTGCCCAGAGTTGGACTCCATGATTGGAATGGGCACCGAGGCGAGAATTAATAGGCCCGTGGAATTTTGAGCCCAAGACTAGGGGTGGACGGCCAGCTACGCTCCGTGCACGGAGTGTGCGTAGTGCCGCCTACTCCGCATTTTGCGGAGCGGGCATAGCCAGGCGGCACTACGCACGCTCCGCAGACGGAGCGTAGCTGGCCGCCACCCGCCTCCCTCCCGCCCTCCCTAAATACTTTCAATTAAAGGAGCAAAATAATTAAAACGCACTTACCTTGCCCGCCACTGCCCGCCGCGTCCCCGGGGCTCGCTATCTTCCGTCTTCCGTCTTGTTTACTAATGCGCGGGCGGCCGCGCATACGCATTTTCTCGTGAGAAATGCGCATGCGCGGCCGTCCGCGCATGCGCATTAGTAAACAAGACGGAAGACGGAAGATAGCGAGCCCCGGGGACGCGGCGGGCAGCTGCGGGCAAGGTAAGTGCGTTTTAATTATTTTACCCCTTTAATTGAAAGTATTTAGGGAGGGCGGGAGGGAGGCGGGTGTGGGGGCTGGCGGCCAGTGGTGTTTGCGTAGTGGGGCTACGCGGAGTGCGGAGGTGGGCGTAGTTTCTCGCCCACTTCGCGTAGCTCCGCGAATCCCCACTACGCACACTACGCCCAGGGCTACCTAAGACCCGCCGAAGCGGAGAATTGAACCCTGGTCCCTCTGCATCAGGGTCTGCCGCTCTAAACATTGAGCCACACTTCTCCACGTTCTCTAAAATACCTTTTTTGAGTCTGTCCAACTACATTTAGGTACGGCATGTATACTTGTGCGGTATGATACGGTCGAAGCTCGGCACATGCCCTTAACTTCACCCGCATCAAGCCAGGGCAGTTTAAAATAGCTCTCACACGTAGTTCTGCAAAGTTGCATTCCTTTTGTCAGCTGCCCTCATGCACCCGAGCAGGACGACCTTAAAACAACGCAGCGACCTCACAATGTTCAGTGTTCGTTTTTGAGACCGTCGTAGTCTTTGCTCCTTCATGTCTGCGTGACCTCATCCCGTCATAACGTCAATCAGGATTATTCCATTTGACGTCTCAAACACGGGGGCTTATTTACAAGTCCCTTGCGCCGGCTGTGCGTCACTTTTACTATAAGGAAAAAAGTGAGGTACCGGCGGCGCAAGGGACTTGTAAATAAGCCCCAGAGTACCTCAACACAATCCTGCCCAGGCTCACGGTTGTGTACCTAGCGCTTCCCGGCCGCACACTAGGCCTCATCACTGTCTCCTGTTTGAGTAACTTCTTACCTCACTGGGTCGCCCCCACAGAGATATGCCATAATAGTTGGACGTTTTACATTTCGAGTAAAAGTTGGAAACCTGTTTAATCTGTTAGTCCTTTTCATTCAGTTCGCCACTGCCAGTTTTTGTTTAGCTGCACCTCGGATGTGAAACTAGGTGTGCTTTTCAACAATGGCTTCATTCAATGCTTAAATCATAGACAAACGTTTGTCGTTGCACAAGACTGCGCACGGAAAAAGTGTCAAAAATAGATTGCTGCGCTACATCAACAATGTCGTTTCTTCTTACTCGGGTTCCCTGGCCTGCTACAAAAATACGACTGCTAGTGAGAAGTTGTGCTTCCTGGAGGAGGATCGCGGTGTTGATTTAAAGGGCACAGAGGGTCAGTGATCTTTTAATCCACTCTTCTATTCAGCGTGGAGAGCTGGTAGATTGTTATCCCAAGTGATGAAGAACTAAGCATGCATCAACAACATTCTCATAGTGAATAGGGCTTTTATGGGCTCGTCAAAGACAACACGAGACGTGGGAGTGGGCCCCAGTGCAGATGAACAGCGCCTGCGATGGATAAGCTAACTATACAAATTGTGGGCATTATCTGAGATTTGTTTTTGTCTGAAAAGAGCTTAGGCTCTCTTGAAACATGTATGTACATTTCAGCCTTAAATCCAGGGTGGCGTGTGTTGTACTAGAGGCCTGTGTATTCACTATTTAATCCCATGAATCGTCTATATTGGGATATGTGCTTTCCTCACTAAAGAAACTAGGCGATATTTTTCCTTGTGCGCGGGCAATCAATCAAGTGTCTTGTAAAGCGCGACTACTCACCCATAAGGGTCTCAATGAACTAGGGTGGGGAGGGCTGATCCTTCAAAGGCGCGCGCTGTGGCTCAGTCGAAGAACCAGTCAGTTTGACATGAGCTTCGTAGTCACTGAAGGCTGGGGATGGTTAAAGAGATGGAAAGAGGATTACCGAAGGTAATCCTTTGGATGATTTTCTAGGGTGTAATTCATAATTCATGTTCTTCACTGTATGACCTCCCCATGCAGCACAGATGTCTGCAAGGTGTACCGACTGCCAGAGCGGTGCACTATCTTCCTGAGCTGTTGCCAGGTGAGGAGAAGCACGTTCCTCTTGCACTTGAGGAGGACAACCAGTAATTACACAGGTGATATCTGTATCAACTTGATTATATATTTTTCTATATAAGCAGTAGCAAATAAAGGTCCTGATGAAGCGGTAGATACCTAGTGGATCTATTACATCCGCAGAAACATGTCGACTATTACATCTGGTCAGTAATTATTTGTTAAACCTACTGACTTTTTTGCACTGATTTGTTTTTAACATTGGAAGTGGATGGCACCAGAATAAAGTTTTTTCGCATCCACTCTCCAAATTTTAATAGAGCACTTTTTTGTTCCTCACATTTTTCATGCACTGCTTTCAGTTACTAACATCATTCTTTGTCGTCCCACAACTAACAGTGGATACCCACTTCCATTTATAACAACTGAAGTGGCAACAACAAAGATTTTCCACTATGGGAAGTGGTTCAGATGATGAATAGGGCGGCAAAGGAAGAATAACTGATGGATATCTTCCCAAACAGTGTGATATCCTGTTGTATGCTCTACTGACACATCTTTAGTAGACATTCAGTCATCCTCTGACACATAGACTGATTGTAGACCCACAGTTACTCTTGCTGTATTTCGTATTTCTATAGGGGATAGTAACTGTGTGGTCGTTAAATATTCCCTAGGACCTTCCATCCATCCGTTTGTTATTATTATTCTTCACTGTATGTAACCAGAATAGGTTTTTGCAACATCATTGCCTGTTACTGACAGGAATTAAGTGTTCCCCTTTTCAGGGGAGGCCTTAGGCATGTGCAAGCTGTGCAACTGCACAGGGCCACCAAACCCCCGGGGCCACCACGCCAATATATATCCTTAATATAATAATCCTCTGAGGATGGATACATATTTGCGTGGTGGCCCCTGCCAGGGATTTGGCAGCCTCCGGCTCTGTTGCACTTCCAAACACCCTAAACCCCCCCCCCCCCCCCCCCTTCACTGGCCTCTGCGCTCCACCCCGCTTGGATCCCCTCTTCCGGGGCCCCCTACCTACGCTCCCTGCCCAGGGCTGCCATGAGCCTAGAGCCGCCCCTGCCCTTTTGAACGAAAATACTTTCAAAGCTATACTGCAATACCTTCTTTTGGGCTTCTGAAGTCTGCCAAACACCATTTCAAGATACATTAAGTAAGAAACAATAGAAGCTGCTCACACCCTGAATGAGGCCCCTTATGTTTGTGTTCCTATTGTTAAACCTGACCATACTCTGTAGAAAGGTAAAGAGACTGAAGAATAAAAGACCACATGGACGGAGGGATTTTGTGGTCGCAAAGGCACAGATTCGAAAGATGAGATGCAACAGTAAAATGACCTTTTGGTATGTTCAAAACCAAAATTGTGACTCAGCATTATGTCATCAAACTCAATTTGGATTTCCGAGTACATTCCGAAATACTATTTGGAAGGGGCATGTTTAGGGCATTTCTTGGAAAGGGGCGACCACTCGGTCCCCCCGAACGTATGGCGGAGTGCCTCGATCCCCCCGGGAAGCCGTTTTGGGGCGGGAAGCGCGTCTCGGCTGGTATGCCCGAAGCGGCGTAGCCGGGGCGCGCTTTTTCCCGCCCTAGAGTGGGCTGGCCTAGACACCGACGTAGCCAGCCCCGCCCTAGGGGCAGGCAGGGGCGGGTTTTCGCCCGCCCTGAAGACGGATAAAAAGAGACGCAAGACCAGAAGACGTCCTCTTGTTCTTGTGCTCCGAAGCTGCACCTCCTCGCTACACGTGAGCTCGGGACGGAACGAAGAGCCAATTTTGAGTGTTTTGATCTTTTTCTTTGTCTTCTAGATATTTCCTCGGAGAGATGCCCAAGAAAGGCGCAAAGAGAATGACGACCGACCAGATGGTGCGGGCCCTTTGCAAAGAGGTGTCCGACATAAAGAAACGGTTGGCGGAGCGAGATGGGGAGGAGGGTTCGGCCCCTGCGCCGGCTGGAGGGAGACCTAAGAGGCCAAGAAGGGTTCCAGCCGGTGGGGACGTCCCGGTTCCCTCTGCCCCGCTCGAGGCGCCGACCCCAGTACCGATGGAGGGGAATCCAATCCCCGTTGTCGTTACCCCGACATCCAAGGAAGACATGCCCCCCGAGCTGGCAGCACAGCTAGCGGCATGGTTGGGGGATAGTAGTGATGGCGCCACGGCTGCCGAGGCACAGGCGCTGATAAAAGGGCTTCGTGAGAAGAGAGAGGCAGCTAGAGTGGCTGCGCCGTTGGCGGGGATAGACAAGTCGCAAGCGGCAGAAGCTGCGTCTGGTTCAGGTAAGCGGCCATTGCCGATTGCAAGGGACGAGTCAGCACCCTCTCGTAGAGAGAGATTGGGACAACATGTGCCTTTAGCTATAAAGGAAAAGATCTGGGCAGGGGAGTACGTGAATATTTTTTCCTTGCTTGTTGATCATTATGATGTGGAGCATGTGAAAAGTCAGAAGGACCTAATGCATCCGAGTGTTTGGCGCGCAAAAATGGCCGCCTTTAAGGTAAATGAGAACATTGGCAACTGGGGCAATGCATGGGGTATTTTCACATCGATTTTGGGGGAACGCAGGCCCGAGTTGCTTCCTGAGTTTCCCGTTTATCAATCACGAATTATGGGTTACTCAACAGCGTATCAAGGTAACCATTGGTTTTGTTATGACAATCTGTTCAGGAAAGAAAAGGAACATAACAAGAGTTTGACTTGGGATTGTTACGATTCTTTAACATGGGATAAAATGAAAGAATCGGGAATGTTAAGAATGCCATTGGTCGGGAGCAATGTTGTTGATTACTCCCGCCAAAATGTGGGGACGCCCTTTAGACAAAGTACGAACACCGACGACCAGTCGAGGCCCGCAGGCAACACAGGGAGAAAGGGTTTCTGTTTTAATTTCAACAAGGGGAAATGTACCAGGCCTCCGGGATCGTGTAAATTCAAGCACGAATGTAGTACGTGTGGGTCATCCCATCCTGAGTCATCGTGCAGAGCCAGAACGAGTGAGAATGGGGGTAAGGGAGGCGCCAAACAGGTCTAAGCTAGGCCGAGGGGCGCCTTTACCAACCCCGATTGATACCTTGGCAATGATTCCCTGGCTCAGCGAATACCCGGATCGTGCTTCTGCCGGGGTGCTGCGGAACGGTTTTACACATGGTTTCCGCATCCCGGTAGGGGACTTTCAGGGTGTAGGGATGTGCAAAAATCAACTTTCCGTTTTACAACATACATCTGTAGTTCAAGAGAAAATTCAGAAAGAGGTTAGCCGGGGACGGGTCGCCGGCCCGTTTAGTGTACCCCCGGTACCGGATTTCGTTTGTTCTCCGTTAGGGGTGGTCCCCAAGAAGGACCCGGGTGAGTTTCGTTTGATCCATAATCTGTCTGCTCCACATGGTCTTTCGGTGAACGACGCAATTGATCCGGAAGTTTGTTCGGTGCGATACGCATCTTTTGATGAGGCAGTAGCCATCTTGAATCGCCTGGGGCACGGGACGTTGATGGCGAAATCTGATATCGAGTCAGCGTTCCGGTTGCTCCCGGTACACCCAGACGATCAGCGTCTTCTGGGATTCGGGTTCCAGGGGTCATTTTACATGGATAGGTGTATGCCAATGGGATGCTCTATATCATGTGCCTACTTTGAGCAATTCAGTACTTTCCTACAATGGGTGTTCACTAAGAGAACGGGTTTCCGAAATGTAATGCACTACCTTGACGACTTTTTGTTCCTTGGCCCCGCCGGTAATCTCGAATGTGCCCAGGCCTTAGCTGAATTCTGTGTGTTGATGGGTCATCTTGGCGTGCCATTGGCACCGGGTAAAACTGTGGGTCCCACGACTTGCCTCGAGTTTTTGGGGATCGAGTTGGACTCAAGGGAGGGGTGCTTCCGTTTACCAGCTAGTAAAGTGTCGAAATTCAGGGCAGCCCTCCAAGTATGTTTAAATGCATCCAAAGTTACACTGCATCAGTTGCAACAATTAGTGGGAAAGTTGAACTTTGCCTTGAGGGTGATACCAATGGCTCGCCCCTTTTCCCGCTCGATTGCCCAAGCGATGGTAGGCCTAAAGGAGGGTCATCATCGCACAAGGTTATCGGCTGAGGTCCGCCAGGACATGCGGATTTGGTTAGCTTTCTTGGCGGACTTCAATGGCCGAGTCGTCTGGAACAAGCCAGCCGTGTCCTCCGAAGAGCTTGGGCTATGGACGGATTCAGCAGGAAGCGTAGGTTTTGGCGCCATCTTCGGCACAAAATGGTCGGCAAAAAAGTGGCCCCTATGGTGGCACGAGAAGGGGCTGACGAGTAACATCGCTTTCCTTGAGCTATTTCCCATTCTGGTGGCCCTGAGAACCTGGCCAGAAGGGTTCAGAGATCATTCTGTTGTGTTTTGGTCCGACAATATGACCGTGGTAGAATGCATCAATAGTCAGGCAGCTCGTTGTAAATTGATTTTGAGGCTGCTCAAAGAAATTGTCTTACTGTGTATGCAACTGAACGTGGTATTCAGAGCAAAACATGTCCCAGGGGTGATGAATCAGGCTGCTGATGCACTGTCTCGTTTTCACATGCAGGCTTTCTCGGGTTTCCTCCCTTCAGCGGACCCGGAGCCGGCACCCTTCCCCGAAGCTCTCTGGTCTCTCGGTGCCCCGAACTTCGTCACCTCGTGGGAGAGAGTCTAGCACCCAGGACAAGGAAGGCATATGAAGGGGCGTTCCAGGCCTATTTAGCCTTTTTGGGGGCAGAGAGAGGGGGACTTTGGGGTCAGGAAGAGTGGGTAGTACTTTTTCTGATGTCCTTACGTAGGGCTGGGAAATCGGTGGCTACGGCCCAAAGGCATCGTGCCGCCATTTCCTTTGTTGCCAGGGCCCATGGCATCCTGGACCCAACAGCGTCTTTTACAGTACAGAAAGCGCTGCGTGGGTGGCAACGCCTAGAGGGTCGCAGAGTAGACGTAAGACGACCGATAGGTCTAGACAGGTTGTCCCAGTTACTGGCCTCACTCCCTAACACATGCTCGTCCCCTTTCGAGACCTGTTTGTTCCGGACTGCATTTACGCTGGCGTTTCACGGGGCTATGAGAGTTAGTGAGCTAGTTGCAAGGAACAAACAGGATGTGTCGGGGGGCTTGTGCAGGGAACATGTTCAGATCAGGGGTGATGCGATGATTGTCTCCTTTCTCAGGTCCAAGACTGACCAAGATGGGAGAGGGGACTGCACGATCATTCGCAGGAACCCCGAGTCATCCATGTGTCCGGTACGGTGCTTAGAAGATTACCTAGCACGAAGGGTGGCATCATGGGGGGGGACATTGTTGAGGCATGCAGACGCCACCCCGCTGACGAGGTTTCAGTTTCAACGGGTGCTTGCAATGGCCATTTCCGCAGCGGGCTTGGACCCGGGCGAATTTGGGACCCATTCCTTTCGAATAGGGGCTGCCACTGAAGCTACAGCCAGGGGTCTTAATGTGGAACAAGTGAAACGTGTGGGGCGCTGGTCCTCCAATTGTTATAAGAGGTACGTGCGATTGCACATGTTGTGAAGCTGTAATCATGTTCTCACGCTTCTTGTCTTTTGTTTGTTTTCAGTTGCGCAAGCCTACGCGGCAGGGCGGACTGTGCAGTCGACCCAACACCAGGCCAGCGGTCGCACGTCACCGGCTGTGAGGAAGGAGGTGTGGGTCGTGGGCCACTCATACGTGAGACGGGCCGCAGACGTATTCAAAGCAGGTGACATGATTCACGTACCTGGGGAATACGGGTACAGAGTGTCCTTCCACGGAAGGGGCGGTCTCTGTATTGACCAGTTTCAGAAGTTTTTTGAGGGTTTGTTAGAGCGGATGAGGTCACCGCCGTCCATAGTCATAGTGCATTTGGGGGGCAATGATTTGGTCACCACCGGTAGACGACTTCTCCTGGAGGCTATGCTTTCCACGGTAAGTTGGTTAGCAAGGAGAGTTCCGGGGTGCATAATTGCGTGGTCTCATATGATCCCACGAAAAGTGTGGCGGGGGGCTATCTCGATCCCTGCCTTGAATCATTCCGTTAGAAAATTGAATAACAAAGTGAGTAGGTTGTTCCGTTCCAAGACATTGCATTCGATCTCGCATAGTTGTATTAATGATGACAGTATGTATTTGGGGGATGGTGTGCATTTGTCGAGGGTGGGGAATGAGTTACTCATAGGAGACTTCCTAGCTTGGTTAAAATCGTTAAGTCATGACCTTTAGGTAGGAGTTTTGTGGGGGGTCCGGATAGCCGGTCAACTATCCGGACCTGTGGCGGTAAGGTCATGATCGGTGAGCACTAATTGGTAGATCCCTA
Source organism: Lissotriton vulgaris (assembly GCF_964263255.1). Taxonomy (NCBI): domain Eukaryota; kingdom Metazoa; phylum Chordata; class Amphibia; order Caudata; family Salamandridae; genus Lissotriton; species Lissotriton vulgaris. Next base: position 1,135,183,691 of record NC_141697.1, read on the forward strand.
TGAGTGGGCGTCACCCAACACGGATGGGAGCGCTCGGGAGAGGTGGCCATTGGCCCCTCAGTGGGGAGGCGGTCCCGTCTAAGGGCGGGTCGCCGGAAGTAAAGGAAAGGCGGTCAAGGCCCCTTCCTTTGTAGGAGGGGTTACAGCCCCCTCCTGGGGAATTTCCCGGGGCCAGTGTCATCTGCGACGGCAGATGCGGTAAGTTGTGTGGGGTGGGGGGAGGTCCACGATACCTTCTAGATACCACACACAAGTCTTCGAACGACCTTTAAATGGCGTCGAGTCTTAAGTGCCCCCGTCAAGTCAAGGGAAATTGTTAGTAGTTGCACTTGAGGTAAGCCTCTGTGCTGTCGCCCCTCCCAAGTGGGAGGGGTAAGTCTGGTTAGGGATCTTGACACCGGTTATGACCTTGCCGTTGGCCCTTAAACGTTAGGATGTACAATTTCAGTGTTTCTAGAGAATGTTTTGTAGGGTGCTAGTTCGGCTAGGAGAACCTCTGTATTAGAGAATATGTTAAGGTTAGCCAAACATCGCAATGTGATAATGAAATTGTACATAACATGAAACGTTTAATGTTTTAATTTTTTGTTTTAATAAATACGGCCGGGATGGTTACTCCATCCCACATCCAAAAAACTTTAAGAACTGTTTCCGGTTTTCCTCCTTTCGGGGATTGTGTTGAGAGGGGGTGGCGGGTATCTCAGCCATATGGAAAGGGGCGACCACTCGGTCCCCCCGAACGTATGGCGGAGTGCCTCGATCCCCCCGGGAAGCCGTTTTGGGGCGGGAAGCGCGTCTCGGCTGGTATGCCCGAAGCGGCGTAGCCGGGGCGCGCTTTTTCCCGCCCTAGAGTGGGCTGGCCTAGACACCGACGTAGCCAGCCCCGCCCTAGGGGCAGGCAGGGGCGGGTTTTCGCCCGCCCTGAAGACGGATAAAAAGAGACGCAAGACCAGAAGACGTCCTCTTGTTCTTGTGCTCCGAAGCTGCACCTCCTCGCTACACGTGAGCTCGGGACGGAACGAAGAGCCAATTTTGACCCACCCACCAGCCCCTGAGGGCAGCAAGTTGTTGTGCAATAAAGTGAATTTATAAGTTTGTTCTTTCCATTTCGTTTACAGGCTGTGAGAGTATCAGTTTGTTGTTGATCATAATAAAGTATGGTGAATATCGTGTAGGTGGTTATGACTAAAATAATTTGATGTAGTGTTGCATTTTATGCATGTTCTTTCGGTCGTAGCGACCAATGTTTTCATAGGCTTGAGTAAGAATTGTCGTATTTATTTTTTGGTAGGCGGTAAGGTCATGATCGGTGAGCACTAATTGGTAGATCCCTATGAGTGGGCGTCACCCAACACGGATGGGAGCGCTCGGGAGAGGTGGCCATTGGCCCCTCAGTGGGGAGGCGGTCCCGTCTAAGGGCGGGTCGCCGGAAGTAAAGGAAAGGCGGTCAAGGCCCCTTCCTTTGTAGGAGGGGTTACAGCCCCCTCCTGGGGAATTTCCCGGGGCCAGTGTCATCTGCGACGGCAGATGCGGTAAGTTGTGTGGGGTGGGGGGAGGTCCACGATACCTTCTAGATACCACACACAAGTCTTCGAACGACCTTTAAATGGCGTCGAGTCTTAAGTGCCCCCGTCAAGTCAAGGGAAATTGTTAGTAGTTGCACTTGAGGTAAGCCTCTGTGCTGTCGCCCCTCCCAAGTGGGAGGGGTAAGTCTGGTTAGGGATCTTGACACCGGTTATGACCTTGCCGTTGGCCCTTAAACGTTAGGATGTACAATTTCAGTGTTTCTAGAGAATGTTTTGTAGGGTGCTAGTTCGGCTAGGAGAACCTCTGTATTAGAGAATATGTTAAGGTTAGCCAAACATCGCAATGTGATAATGAAATTGTACATAACATGAAACGTTTAATGTTTTAATTTTTTGTTTTAATAAATACGGCCGGGATGGTTACTCCATCCCACATCCAAAAAACTTTAAGAACTGTTTCCGGTTTTCCTCCTTTCGGGGATTGTGTTGAGAGGGGGTGGCGGGTATCTCAGCCATATCCAAATAGCCATTTGCAATAGGATGTGTAAATGTTTGGCGACTGAAATCCTGTTGTTAAACATTAATATTTTTCGGCCTACATAAAGGTAGTGATAACCAATTCACAAAGAGGTTGGGGTACCCTAAGGAGTAACACATTGAGGAATATGCATTATGAACTGAAAAGGTTGATTAATTCAGCAGTTAAGAGATAAAAACATGTATAGGGTATGGGACCCAGCCAGTAATGGTGATAGGGATATTGATGAGGGTTAGGCATCAGTAGACCACAGGTAATCGCATGCTGAGGCAGAGACAGCTCATCTCTTGAAGCATATCCTAGGCGATTAATCTCGAATTAGACCAGGCTTCTTCTGCTTGGTGTAATTAGGGCATGTGCCACCTCTAAATTCTTCGTATAACATGTTGAAAAACAGGGGAATATGAGAGTGTGGGATAATATGTGAATCGATTTGGGTTGAAGATAGAGAGTCATAAGTTAAACAAGGCCCTGCCTTTAATGCTTCATTAGGACAGGTTTTCAATAGGTATTGGCCAGGTCACCCTTGGATACTGAATAGCCTCAGATTTTATTAATAAATTCCACTGTGGCAACTGTGGGGAAAACATCTATGTGTGGGGGTTGATCCCAACATGGCTCAAAGGCAGGCACAACATTTTTCATAAAGTCATGTAAAAGATTTTGATTGAACTGCTCCACCAAGTGTTAGTTAGCCTGTGTATACAGAGATTCTAGTGTGTTTAGGGTTAGTGGAGTAACATAATGAGATCCTAGTAAGCACACAGTAGGCACAGTTAAGTAGCATTTTCAATGGAAGGAGATGTTTTCATAGGATTTGCTCTATCAAGAAAAGAATACCAATCCAGCAAAAGAAATTAGAAATGATTAGCACATGGCCCAAACGTAGAATGTGGCAACTCTGCAGAGGTTCAAGCTCATCTAGGCACAACATGATGAGCTCTTAATGACTGCAGTAGTCCAAAATGTTGAATAAGTGAAGAGCAGATGTCTCACATCTCACAAAGCACACCATACAAAAAACCTTACATCATGGTCTATTGAATATGCTTGAAACCTGCACTTCTCTCATTGAACAGTAACGTAAGCAACCTCCTAAGTAACACATTTCTCACCACTCACAACAGACACACTTAACACACATGATGACTCATGCTCATCGACACACACTCCGTAAAACCGTAACACAGCTGATGGCACTGACCCTGATATCACCCAAAATTTTGAAACTATTCTTTTAGCAAAAACATAGCTCCCCACAAACAATATTATTAACGTCCTGGTCATACAAGACTAAAGCATCCAGCACAGTGACAGGCAGAATCAACAAGTACAGAGTGAAGCAGTCATCCATCAAACATTGCAACCCTGAACACTCCAGCTGTAACTTTGCATCAGTTTATTCAAACTCATCTCGTACCATCTTCCCCAGATCACTACACAGACCATCATGTTTCATCTCACCTTTTGAACACTCTACCCTATCCCGCCATTAACAAACAGATGTCTGGAAGCATCAGGACTGCATTCAACAGCTCTGATAACACCTTTCTTGGTAATTTCAACCTCCTGTGCAACAGACCTACAATAACCATGAAGGATGTAGCATCTACTGTCATCTATCTTGTCATATTGCCAAACCAGGGTCAGAGAAACGACCTAAACCCTGCCGGGACGTATTTTGCCAGCGTCACCTGGCACCCACTGTTGTAAGGATCATGTCTTCCAGTGCAGAGATCCCATTTATATTTCATTTTGAAGACACGTGTTATTGAACAAGTAATGCATTGCTATTTCATCAAATGCATGTGTCTTGCATGTGCTTAAATCTGTAAATGTATAATGAATATGTATGATAGGCAAGATCAATCAAAAACAGATTCAATGATAATTTAGTGACTGTTAGGTTAGAATTTTTTTCAGGAATACCATAAATCTTATGACTATTTCCCTCCATATTTCTATTATTTTATCTATTTAAATCAATTGATTTTAAGCTTCTATATTTCGTTTTAGGTTCTTGAAAATATAAAAGCCGACTCCATTTTGTGCAGACAAAGAGTCATTTTGTCATAGCCCTGTCTAGCCTAGGTCTAAAACATGATGGTCTTTATCTTCCTGAAGAGCTGTATATATGTCACATACTTTTGACCTCTAAATGTGTCCCATCCTCCCGTCAATGACATAGACAAAACCCCCAGTGCCACATCACTATGGGAAAGGTGCCTTTTTCAACGTCAAGTAACCATAACCCAAACAGTGTTGTCTATATCTTTACTACTATTATAAAGAGAGAATTTGCACCTTTTGGCCAGGTAAACTCGGGAACCACAGTGCCAATCTACACACCCGATACATCTATGAAAATGTCAGGGTGTGTAGATGGACATAGGCTATATAAATTAAAAAAAAAAAGTAAAATTAAAAAAATTACGTTTGTAAACAAAGTAGTCCCCTGAAAGTAACGCCGGCCGGGACCTAGCGCTGGCCGCTACGCGACGTGCATGAAGACAAAGGAGGAGGGCGGTGCAGTGACGAGCGGCTGTGCAGTGAGGAGCGGCGGCACAGGTAAGGAAAGGGAAAGTGAGACTGTGTGATGTAGGGGGAGGCAAGAAGGAGGCAGCAGTAAATGTAAATGTCGGAGCGCAAGTGAGTCCGGGCGGGAGGGGGGCGTGAGTGAGTCCGGGCGGGAGGGGGGCGCGAGTGAGTCGGGGCGGGAGGGTGGCGCGAGTGAGTCTAGGTGGGAGGGAGTCGGTGCGGGAGGGGGTCGTGCGGGAGGGGGTCGGGGCGGGAGCAGGTATACTGCCCCCAGCCCCTTTCTGCCCCAGGCAACGCTGGGGCGGGCTGCTAGTTGACGTATATGTATACGATTATGTCAAGACATTCCTAAGGTAGTGTTTGAAATTCCATCTTAGATAAAACACAATATATAAGGGCTACTACTTGATATATTAGTTAAGAAAGACACTTAAGAGATTTGCTTCACCAAAGTCACAAATGCAGATCTCAGATGGGCATAGCACCAGATTCCATCTCAACTGAATAAGCCTCCAGCAAGACTCTCCGTGGCTCTGAAAAGCTTTTCATTCTGCCTTCAGGAACTGGTGCTAGTATTGTGTTCTCACACATACACAATCTCCTAGTTCTTGGCCTTGTGATCTAAATAGCTGGCAAGCTATTTCAAACAGACAGCAATATGTTTTGGGCGGGGTTCTGCGGGGCTACTAGAACCTGTCTTTCACATTCAGCACTGCGGCATTGAATAAAATTCACTTGTGTCGCCTGTGGCTGTGAAAACAAACCTTGCAGAGCTAGGATAAAGACTCAGTTTACGCAACACCACCCTCACCACCCCAGGCACATCACCTGGACTGACCATTCTGTTATCACCATTGATGCAATCTACACCTATCCAAACCACTGAGGCCACGAAAGATGTTAAATGTTAAGAGAGGATCCTTCAGGAACTTTCCACAAGTCTTTCTTACCTGGCAGCCTCATCCGAAATCAACATTGGCATTAAACCCTCGTCCAGGACCTCCATAGCGCCTTACTCTCAGATGACAACATATGCCCATGCCCAAGTAAACCCTGCTGAATAGAAACCAAACTGTGCCTACCTTCATATAGTCAGAATCGTATTAACAGCAGAAGTGAAAGCAGTCCTGCAAAAAGATGCTAGGTGACCTTTGATCAGGAATAACTCTGCACAACCTGCAGGGAGCACACCACAGACACTAAGGATGCATACTGAACGAACGTCACTTGCAAGGGCTCTTACAAATGGGGGCCGACTTTTTGGCCATAAAGCACTTTTTCAAACAGCTCCCCCACAATGCTAGCACGCTTCAGTTCCATGGTGAAGTACTCACCCATCAACAATTTGCTCAAGGATAAGAAAGGCACATTTACTGCACACCACACAGTCACACTCTTGTAACAAAAACAAAATAGGGTGAACACACATTTTCTGCATTCCACAACTTTCAAGCAGAACACCTGGCAAACCTACTTACTATTCCTCATGAAGACATTGCCATCTCATCAGCTTCATGAAGAAGATATCTGGAGGATTTCAGTAGTGCATTCTGCCTGCAAAGCAACTTCAAAGATGGTCATAAGATGGACTTGCCTCTCCTCAAGGAGTCTGAATTAGAACCTCGTGGCCTTACTCTCTAGCACTCAGTCAAACAACTACCATCCAAGACAATATCATTAAGAAGTTAGTTGCACACTAGCTGAATGGTAAAGTCAAGCCCACCGCCCTCCTACCGGCGAACATTCCCTCTTCTGGAATTGTTGTGAAAGAGAGACAACAATCATCTAAGTGGTTGACATCAGGCTTGACATTGCAGACAGCAGTGACCGTCGCATTCTTGTCTTGGTTGACATCTATGTCTTAGACACTGTCAGCTATCAAATGCTGCTTATCACCTCGTTCCTTGCCGGAAGAACCCAGAGAGTCCGCCTCCCACCATTCAAGTCAGAGGCCACTGAAGTCATTTGCGGCGTGCCACAAGGATCCTCACTCAGTCCCACCCTCTTCAACGTATACATGAGCCCCCTCGCGGCCATCGCACGCCAACACAACCTCAACATCATCTCCTACGGTGATGACACTCAACTGATCCTCTCACTCACCAAAGACCCTAACACCGCCAAAACCAACCTGCATGAAGGAATGAAAGAAGTAGCCGAGTGGATGAAGCACAGCCGTCTGAAACTGAATTCCGACAAAACAGAAGTCCTTATCTTAGCTACCTCCCCCTCTGCCTGGGACGACTCTTGGTGGCCAGAGTCCCTTGGAAAAGCACCCATCCCGACAGACCACGCACGGAACCTAGGCGTCATTCTGGACTCCTCACTCTCGATGACCAGACAAGTCAACGCCGTTTCATCTTCTTGCTTCAACATTCTTCGCATGCTCAAAAAAACATTTTGCTGGATCCCCACCGAAACTAGAAAAACGGTCACCCACGCACTGGTTACAAGCCGACTGGACTACGGAAACACCCTATACGCCGGTACCACCGCAAAACTTCAGAAAAAACTCCAACGCATCCAGAACGCTTCAGCCAGACTCATACTAGACATCCCACGTAATGACCACATTTCTGATCACCTGAAAAACCTCCACTGGCTCCCCGTCAATAAGAGGATAACATTCCGCCTCCTAACCCACGCACACAAAGCACTTTACGAACTTGGACCCGAATGCCTCAACACACGACTTTCCTTCTACACCCCCTCCCGCCAGCTACGCTCCTCCAACCAAGCCCTTGCTGCTGTACCTCGCATCAACAAAACCACCATGGGAGGAAGATCCTTCTCCTACCGGGCGGCTAAAACCTGGAACTCACTTCCCATTCACCTTCGCCTCACTCAGAACCACCTAGCATTCAGAAAGCAACTTAAAACCTGGATATTCGACAAGTAATTCCCCACCCTTCTCCAAGCGCCTTGAGACCCTCTGGGTATGTAGCGCGCTATATAAATAATTGAATTGAATTGAATTGAATTATAACAGTAACACTCCAAATTTGGTTCATAATTTTATAGAGGTTTTAATTCATACCTAGAAGCAAAATCCAGCTGTTCCAGATAAGCTCCTATCAGCGCAAGATCATTGTTGTGAAAACCCATGTCCCCTAAAATTCCATCCTCCTGTGGAGGAGCTATATATCATAGATGGATTGCCTTCTGGCTAACAAGAATATCACCATCCAAAAGCAGATGGACGAAAAGCTTTGCCTGAAGGTCTTGACACCACCGGGAATGAGCAATTGCTTTTCTACCACCAAAGCATTAATATCAAGACCATATGATTAATTTTACAAAACCAATATGGCGATTGTTCTCATCACAAATGCCAGTAAGTAAAATCAGATGTATGGATGGCTTGAAGAGAACATCTGGATGGCTTTACACCACAATGCATTGACAGTGCCAAGTCACTGTCCTCTCACATATGTAATACTCTTAGCTTCAGGTCACGTTTTGCACACAAGACCAATACTGCTCAGATGTTGGTATTGTTTTACCTCAATATAGTCAATCTTGTATTTGTTGATGTCCCATCTGGTAGAGGTGAAGATAATTCTTCACGAGGTAGCACATATCAACAGAGATATATGAAAGCTTGATAGGTGTTCCACACTCGATAATTGCACTTGCTCACACTGCCTGATCACATCATTTTCAAGTTCTGCAGTATCACCTGCTATGCAGTAAACAGTGGATCCCTTTAACAGTAGGGTTGAATGTTTGTTCAAAAAGAATAGAGTGGACGAGAGTACTTGGGTATATAATTTTTATTGTATAGAAAGTTCCTAGACAAAAACGTAAAACATATCTGACATATTTCGGTCAATTGTCTCACATTGGTTCTGCTTTCTCCTTTCTGAGCAGTTTGTTGCATTGGTCCTTGGTCTTTGGGAATCGTACGTTGCTTGGATTCTAGCTTCCAACATATCCTCCAGTTGCTTGCACCCTCGAAAAAGGAAAAAGTACTAGGTAAGTGTCAGGGTTGGGTAAATTAATAACAGCAAAGAAATAAAAGAAATTGCAAAACACTTGAGCAGTCTCTTATTGGAAGCCAGTAGGCTACTACCCTCCTCTCTTTGCTTCTTATTTCTTTCCGGTCTTAATTTCCTACTCCTAACAGGATCAACCTTTCCTCAAGGGATTTGCCGCTCTTTCTTTATCTGCTGTTTTCACCTCCCTTCTGTGCCCCCACTCCGATAAATGTGGAACTTTCTGAATGGGGTTGTGTCCTTCCCACATTTTCCCTGAAGGAGTCTAGGTAGTTAAACAAAGACAAAAACCTTTAAGTAAATGAGCAACCATGTCACAAAACAACAAACACCAAATGGGACTTTACTCAGTCCCTCAAGCTTTTTTTAAATATCTTTATTTGCATTTTGTCAAAGAAACAGTTCAGTCTTTCAGTAAGTCCCTTCAGTACCACTACTTCTGGCTCCTGCACTTTGTTCACACACCAGAGCTGGACACAGCCCTTCTCAGTACTGCTGCTGGAGAAGGCACATCACTAGTAGGGAGATGGGTGCCACCAGTCCTAAACCAGCTCTCCCATTCTTTTTCTACGTGCCTATGTCTGTGGTTTCAGAGATGACTGTTGTTGGGCGGTTCTCCAAAGCCTTCTCATCCCCTCTGTCCTCCGCTCTGGCACCCAATATTTCTGCAACACTCACAAAATGTTTGTCTCCCTCCTCCTCAAACACAGCGTTATTTGCTTACTGCAAGCTGGGTCTCATAGACCTCTCCTGGGAAAAAACACTTTTCCTTTCCTATAAGACTATATACCCTTCTTGCCCTTTTGTCTTTCCTCATAGTTCTTCTTTCAATTTCTATTCTTACGTGTATCCCCATCTACCATAGTTTCTCCTGCCTTCCACTTAGATGACTTTTTAGCACCCGACTCGGAGTTTGGCCAGGGTTGGGGTCAGTAAGTAAGCCTCCACGTGATACTCTCTCCACACCTTAAGTCAATATTGAAATGAGTGGAGGGGTACTGAAAACATGTCATGGCAGCACCTCCAGGAGAGACCAGTAAGTGTAGTAAGGACAAGACCATATATCCATTAGTGTGGAACTCCATCTCATTAAAAACCAACTAAGCACTACACCTCTTCTGCTTAAGAAAATAACTCACAATTCTGTTCTCCACGCAATGCCTAATTTCCTGTGCTACTCAACACAGTCTATCCATACCTCCCAATCCTGCTCTATATGTAGCCTATCTACCTTTATTACCTTTTTTTTCCTATGAACCATTTTTCTATGAACCCACCCTAACATGATTAAGCCATCATTTATGCTGATACCGAACAGTCCAGCCCGAACTGCCAAGCCATGTCTTCCCTGCCACACTTATGGCGGCCAAAAGCGGTATGCTCAGACGTAAGTCCCTTGCTCACTTTGCCACTGGATTCAAGCAAGCCGGGCTGAAGACAGCTGGAATGCCAGAAACCGGTCATCGGAACCTTGTTTCCGGTCCAGGGAAGACATGGCTTGGCAGTTCGGGCTGGACTGTTCCCATGAGGCACAGGGTCAGACTGATTTGCATATAGCCCTGTCTGAACTGGGGTGGCAGAGTGGGCTAAAGAACGGTGATGGATTAAACCCAGATCTTTTGACTGGGTGTGAGTGTTTGATTGATTCAGATGGTCCGTCCATCACCACCCCCTTTTGTACCGCTTTTGGCCGCCATAAGTTTGGCAGGGTATGCTCAGACGTGTGTCCCTTGCTCACTTTGCCACTGGATTCAAGCAAGCCGGGCTGAAGACGGCTGGAATGCCAGAAACCGGTCCTCGGAAGCTTGTTTCCGGTCCAGGGAAGACATGGCTTGGCAGTTCGGGCTGGACTGTTCCCATGAGGCACAGGGTCAGACTGATTTGCATATAGCCATGTCTGAACTGGGGTGGCAGAGAGGGCTAAAGAACGGTGATGGATTAAAACCAATCTTTTTACTGGTTGTGAGTGTTTGATTGATTCAGATGCTCCGTCCATCACCACCCCCTTTTGTACCGTATATATAATGAAGACGTTGCTCCTCATTGCAGAGATAATATGGCACACTGTTATGGCTTCCTGCAGAAAAGGTTTTTTTTCTCCAATTTGAAGTGCTTTAATATCAACTGTGCCCCAAACCCGAACTTCATAAGTGGCCACAGAGACACTTTTACTTCTGTATATATCTCCTTAATGCATTTCAGTACTCTGCTCCCAAGTCTTAGTAGAAAAGTTTGTTACAGCACCCAACTAGTTCAAGAATTGCAACCTTCTCCCATGAAACTGATTTAACCATTGAATTCTAAAAAAAAAAAAAAAGCCTTAATACCTTTTTTTATAACATGGTTTTCAAACTGAGAAAACTCTAGAAGTAGTTGATTTAGTCTAACATTTTATCAGGTGATTCTTTTAGGACCCAAAGTCAGAACAAATGATTTAAAGAAATTAATGGACTAATCAATGCTATTCATAAAATGTACATAACCCGCGGTAAGTCCTTTCAGCCCATTTCATTTGCAGTACTGACCATGAGGACAGTGTTATCTTCTTTTACCAGAAGAAGTATAAATCTGTTTTTAATCCTTGGGTCAACCAGCTCAACTGATTTATTTAATTTTACATAATTTAAATAATAAAGGAGCTATGATAGATCATTGGTGGCCCCCATACTCAGACCAAAATTCTGTGAGAGTTCCCCATTGAGGGCACATCTAACTTTGGCATTCAAATAACAATGTAAACGTTTTAGGAATTCTATAATTGCTCTATTAACCCCTCCCATAGATTCCTGAATCAGCTATAGCTTGGGGGGACTGACTTTGTCAAACTTTCTCAAGTCCATTAAGGTCAGATGTAGTATGAGCATTGTTTTGGAAAGGGTACAGGTGGTCGCAGATGTGCTGCTACATGGTAAAAATCACTTCGCTGCTTTGTTGTCAGATCATGGTTAGGATGCTGAGACTGGCAAGACAGATCCAGCATGTCAGGTGAGGGGGAGTCTGTGGGTCCAGTTCTCACCCTCATCTGGCCTATGATATACCCTGAAGTGGAGTATGGGACTGTCTCCAGCAAGAGGGTACAGGTATGTTTCCTGATACCCCGAGAAGGGGGAGGCACCAGGAGACCATGGGACCTTATGACTTCTCAAGGGCATGACTGAATGAGGAGGAGCTCCATGTGCCCTACTACACACCCACTGATTCCGAACTGGACACATTCACACTGTTAATGCAAGTTTACCTGCATTGACACCCATTGGATGTTGACGGCTGGATGCCCAGTTGCTATCCAGCCTTAAAGAGGGAGTTGGGACAACTGTTTACTTTGCTCTTTTTTCATATTTGAGTTTATATCATGGGGTATACCGTAGAATGTATTCTATGAGTCGTACTAGGGGACACAGGGGGCTGTCTACGGGGAGACACGGAGAGATAGACAACCCCACAAATCATAGAATAAATGGGTGACAGATCTAAAGCAGAGGCTTCTACATACAACCACCTAAGCCGGAATGTGTGAGGCATGGCAACACCTAGGAAATGTCATACAATTCACACCCTCCTTAAGTGCTACCAAGTTCACATAGCCATACTACAGGAAACACACTAGGGAGTTGATTATGATATCAGTGAGTCCGACACCGACGGCATTTCGGTACCACCGACATCTATCCCTATGGTCCACCCGCCGCATTACGATGTAGCGGGCAGAGACATCTGGTGGAGGGACGGTCCACGGCCCATTGCAAACCACCTTAATCCCTTAATGATGGCAGAGCCAGGCTCGGCTCCACTGTTGGGATTATGATGACACTTTACAGCAGCCTTTTCATGTCGGCCTTTCCAACATGGAAGGCTGTTGGAAAGTGTCACTGTGAGCCCTAAGCAGGTCCCCCTTCCCCCCTTCTCCTCTAGCTCTCTACTATGAGGCCCGGGGGACCCTATGGCCCACTCCTAATCATCCCTGCACCGTGTGGCAGTCACCACATGGTACCTGCCATACAGTGCAGGAATGTTAGCATACATCCATGTTTCAATAGAAGCTTCTGCTGTGGGCCTTTTCCACCCGCTGCACAAGCTTCCATTGAAAAAAGGATGTTTCCAAATACTGAGGTCGGACTGATATCGTAATAAGGCCCTTAGTGACTACGGAATTGAAGAGGCTGCAGACAAGATGAAAAGGTCATGTATATGGCATGACCTTTTCTGCCTTTGCCAGAGCGGTGTTGATTTGGATCGCACTGGGGTCCCGTATGTAGGGTTATCAAACAGAATACACTGGGTGGGCAGTAGTAGCACTAAACGTAGCTACACAAATTACTCTTTGAACTACACTCAGCTGCTAACACTGTGTGCTTGTCTGCCAGAGCTATAATTGCAAACTTCATCTTGCACAGTGCAAGTTATGATAAAATAAATATCTGTGTCTTTATATGCTAAAATGCATATAGTCATTTCACAAAATGAAAATGATAAATTAGCAAGCAGAGAGAGAAGTGATGATTTTGGGATCCTCTCTAACCTAGGGAGAGAACCAAGCAGATGCCTTGAAAATAAAAAGCACATCTTCTTGAACGATTCGGTGGTGGTACCATCCTCTTAGGACCACCCCAAGCACAGTTATTGGCAAAAATACAATCCCAACCACTGGCCCTGCAAAGCATTATAGGACGAGATTAGCAGTGGGCAGTGGATATTATAGTATCCAATATCAAAATAATTCTACAAAGAGCTGCAGTTCAACTAGTCGTTACTAGATGTCCCTCACAAGTCAAATGCAAAAGCATTGAAATTATTATTACATCAAGCTGCAGTTCCACTAGTCGTTACTAGATGTCCCTAACGGGTCAAATGCAAAAGCTTCATGAAAGGGTTTCAGTGCTTTTGCATTTGACTTGTGAGGGACATCTAGTAACGACTAGTGGAACTGCAGCTTGATGTAATAATAGTTTCAATGCTTTTGCTGCAGTGCACGGAACTGGAGGAACCCACACAGGTGGAAGAAATATGTGAGGCCATACAACAGATAGCCTGAAACAAGACAGTGGGCTTGTTTGGCTTCCCTATAGAATACTACATAACCTATGAAGCACTCCTTACCCCACACTTGGTAAAGGTAGGAGGAGAAGAGGATCAGAGGAGAGCTATTGGAATCGCCTTGATAGTAGTGCTTTCCAAGCAGGGTGTGACCCAATAGACATACAATTGTATAGCCCTTTCTCACTTCTAAACCTAGACTATAAAATATATGGGAAGGTCCTGGTGAACAGATTACTGTCAGTAATGGGACAACTAGTCCATCTAGATCAAAATGGATTTATCACTGAATGTAATTCATTCCTGAATATTCTATTATTACTAAATCTGATTTTGACCAATCTCGAGGAACCAGAGTTCTGTCTGGCAGTGTCACTAGACATAGAAAAAACATTTGACAATGTAGGGAGGAAGTACCTTTTTGCAGTACTGGAGAGGGTGGGAGTAGGATCATCCTACTTGCAGTGGGTAAGAACACCGTATAGCAATGGCCAGAGTCCAAACTCGCCAAATGATCTTGGGCAGATTTGGAACCACCAGGGATGCCCGTTCACTCCCCTCATTTTTGCGCTAGCAGTGGAGCCCCTGGCAAGTGGTTATGCAGCAAAACCCAGACATGGGGAGTGCATTTGTTTGATGAATTGCATATATTATCCCTCTATGCAGATGATGTTCTGGTTAATCTAAGCAATGCTCAGACATCCCTCCTCCCATTGATGGAGATTCCCATCAAGTTTGATAAATTTAAATTGACCCAAGTCCTGCCTGTTCCCACTCCTGCAGCTGCAGGATCATCAGAGAGACTCTGTGATGGCCACCAGGCTCGTATGATAAGTATTTTGGGGGAAATATTTACCACTCTGATGCTGATCTAATAGGGGGTAGTCTGGACAGAGTGGTGGCATCGCTGCACCATGCTCCCCCCTTCTGGATCTTGTTGCCTCTCTCTCCAGTTGAGAAGGTGGCAATAGCCAAACATTTGAGGCTTCCCTGACTGCTAAACCTGTTTTCTATGTTGCTGCTGATTTTTCCCAGGTGTTTAGTCAATGGCTTCAGAGAATTCTCCCAGGCTCAATATGGGTACACGAAGAAAAAGGGTTGCACTACAGGTGGCCCAATGATACTTACTAGACACAGGGCTAGGAGCTCCTTATTATGGGCTTTATTATGCAGCAGCAGCATAATCAGGAAAGTGAGTAGGCGTGTTTTGCTTGGTGAAGATATTCTCACTTGGCTGCTTTGTAAGGCACACCCATGTGCACCTACTACCGGGCAAATGGTGGTAGTGCACAGTTGCTGGCATAAATATATATGAGGCGTGGGGGGAGTCAACCATACCTCCCTCAGTTACCCATTTGGTCCTTGCTGATTATGAGGGACAGTATGGGGCGCAGCGACACACGCCCCTGGAGGGCAGGGATACTACCCACTCGCTATCTCTAAGACAAGGGAGTATTGAGAACCTTTCAGGTCCTAAGATTTACTAACAGGTTACCGTTGGGTCGGTTCCTGAAGTAAAACACACTACAACACGCTGGTGACTTAGGGAAAGCGTAAACTGCAATACATTGCCCTGTACAAACAACATTACACAATGAAGTTGCCAGTCAGAGACACGTGGTCACCTAATCTCAGTACTGCGCTGACTGACATACAGTGGGCCGTAGCCCCATCATAGGTGAAGGAGGTCTCTAGAAACTCATGCTTCAGATATAAGCAATTACATTTTTTACACCAGACTTACCTGACACCTCGGAACATTAACTGTATAATTCAGGGGGGGCTCATCGGATGCCGGGTTCTTTGCAATAGCGTGGGACTGTGGGGTGCTACATCACACATGGACAGAGGTGGTGGATTTGTTAGCCTATTTAGTCAACCGCACAATACCACTCACTCCCTGCCTACTGGGGCAGAGACCTAGCGCCAATGGGAGCAAATACACTCATAGGTTTATCCACCTGGCTTTGCTACTATTCAGAAGGTGGATCACAATGTACTGGAAAACCAGGACAGCCTCTAACACGAAACACTGGTTGTGGGAAATGTTGAAATGGGAAAAGGCGGAATCGGATGTGATCAGTAAGGCACAACTGGAGGGTAAAGAGTATTGAGAGAGCCAAGAGTGATTAGAGACCACAACAAGCAGAATATGATCATCAGTTCTGTACATGGCACAGTGCATAACAGTCATACCCACTCCTGTACTGACTGTAAATATGATTCCCCGCCAGGGTTGTCGCCCCAGGTTACTCGCTGTGTATGCACATATGTGTTCTCTTTGACTGTCTGAATACATTGATTGTATATGCTCCCTGGACGAAAGTCACTGGACGGGGCTGTTTAACCCTCACCAGATACGAAAGATTTCTGTGTACGTATAACCATATCACTGATGTTACTATGTGGGCATGGGCAATCTTGTTTGTGGTTTTTATGGTTATTTCTTTCTTTTGTTCTTTTTTGTTTTTGACTTGGGTAATACCCAAACAAGAAATATATTAAAACAATATATATATATATATATATATATATATATATATAGGCGTTGTTTGACAGTGCCCATCCGCTTTCAGTACGAATACTAACTAGCAATACTACTAAAATAATTAGCATTCAATATATTAGTTATGACTGATGCCAATGAATCGGTATTAGCATTAAAAATGTAAAACAGATTCTCACTGGGACATGGGGCTATATTAGCTGGACTGTTCAGTAAAGCTTGAACCACGTCTTCAAGACTAAAGGAGAGGTATGAGGTAATACAATTATGCTTTTTTGTAGTAGGATATGTGTTGTCTTCCTTTCCCTAGTCTGCCACCAGAGGTTCTCTTGCAGCCTGCACTGGACAATGCCCACCTACAAGAGGCCTTACAATATATAGATTTAAAGTGCACTAACTTATCATCAGGGGTCATATCAGTTTTTAGTCCATTATCCCCCGAGTAACCAGGGACCTGGACTGTTAAGGGACATTAGTTTGAGATTTTTTTAAAAGTAGACTACAGGCTCTTTCAACAGCTTTGCTAATAGCTTGATTTGTTATCAGGAGCCCATAGCAATTGGCCCTAAATAATTATCTTTAGTCCTTTGAGTAGTTTGATCATGAGTCACATTTAGTCTGTAATTGTAATTGCCTTGATAAAGTGCTTACTACTCCTGATGGTGCATCGAAGTGCTTTTTCGTAGAGTAGCACGCTACTCTGGAACCCAAAGAGGATTAGTGGTGAATTAGTATAGGGAAATATGAAATTAATTTAAGCGGTAGACATGTTAGTCTGTTATTTGTATTGAAAAAGAATAGTGAAGGAATAGAAGAGGGAAGGGTTTGCATTTACATAGCGTGTGCTACCCCTGGTGGTTGTTGAAGCGCCTATCGGTGGATAGCAATCTACTCCGGAACCCAAAAAGGATCAGTGGTCAATTAGAATAGGGAAATATGAAATTAATTTGAGCGGTGGACATGATTAGTGGGGAAATTAGTATAGGGAATTTGAAATTAATTTGAGCAGTAGACATGTTAGTCTGTTATTTGTATTGAAAAAGGATACTGAAGGAATAGAAGAGGGAAGGGTTTGCCTTTACATAGCGCGTCATACCCTTGGTGGGTGTTGAAGTGCTTTTCGTTGGATAGTAATCTACTCCGGAACCCAAAAAGGATTAGTGGTCAATTAGTATAGGGCAATATGAAATTAATTTGAGCGGTGGACATGATTAGTGGGGAAATTAGTATAGGGAATTTGAAATTAATTTGAGCAGTAGACATGTTAGTCTGTTATTTGTATTGAAAAAGGATACTGAAGGAATAGAAGAGGGAAGGGTTTGCCTTTACATAGCGCGTCATACCCTTGGTGGGTGTTGAAGTGCTTTTCGTTGCATAGTAATCTACTCCGGAACCCAAAAAGGATTAGTGGTCAATTAGTATAGGGCAATATGAAATTAATTTGAGCGGTGGACATGTTAGTCTGTTATTTGGATTGAAAAAGGATAGACGAGGGATAGAAGAGGGAAGGGTTTGCATTTATATAGCGCTTGCTAGCCCTGATGAGTTGTCAAAGTGCTTTTTGGCAGGTAGTAAGCTACTACAGCACCCAGACATGATTAGTAAAATGTAACTTATTATCATACGCCTAATGTTAAGCCTATCGTGTACTATATCAAACAAAGACTAGAATGGGAACAGCAGCCTTTTAGTGATATAATTAAGATCAGAAGAACTTGGATACAATTAATAATTGCTATATATTTGGCTAATCTACTTAGCATGGTCAATTGATACATCAGGGAGAGCTAACACATTAACACATCTCTCCATATTACCATTGGGTGCATCTGTTCTATAGATCTCTGCAACAACTTGAAACGAAGCACCACGCCTTGCACTTGGATTTATATGAGTATGTAAACATTTAACCTGTTGACTGTACATGAAGCAGGAGTTACCACCCACCTTTTTTCCCATCCACCTGCAGAGCACTGGTAAAGGATTTGGAGCTGAAGTGGGCTGTGGGTATGGTAGTTCCACAGTAGCACAGTTCGAACAACAAAGGTCTCCAGCACCTTTATGGTACCTCACTCACCTCCCCTCCTCCACCAGGACTTGACTGTTGTTAAATCAGGCAGTAGTGTTTAAAGTGCTATTATCTAAAATGTCAACTAGTGAAAATGTGCAAAATAAAGTCCGAAAAAAATAGTGTGAAATTACCTTTACACTTACAAACAGTGTTGCTGAGTTTAGGATTTTGGACACATGTAAGAACCAAGAATTAAGGAAGACTGTAGAATGTAGGGAACACTTTGATCTACCGCTAGGCTAGTCCCTACAATATTGACAATAGGTGTTGGCAGAGAAATACAACTGGGCCCCCAACACTGACGCAGAAAAAAGATATCACCTGTTCATTGTACTAACCAGGGGGCTGAGAAGGCTGACAAATGCACCGTTTTCTTGCACACAGCTCTATAAGGCGCAAGAATGCCCCTCCATGAATTCCTGCAGTGATAGCACATAGGACATCACAAATGACATGATACAAACTTTGTATTGTATTGTATTGTATTTATATTTGTATAGCGCGTAAACCACCAATTGGTCTCATAGCGCTAGCAGAAGATCTTAAGAAGATGGGGTAAAGGTAGGTCAGGGTCTAAAAGAGCCATGTTTTCAGATTCTTGCAGAATGTTTTAAGGTTAGGGTTGGTTCTGATTTGAAGTGGTATTGAGTTCCATGTTACTGGGTCAATTTTAGAAAAGCTTCTATCCCCATTTCTCACCGTACGTACTTTAGGGACTGTTAGAAGGTGTTTGTCTGAAGATCGGAGGGATCTGGGGCCTTATTTATGAAGGACTTGCGCCGCCGGTGCGTCACTTTTTCCCATGTTAAAAGTGACGCACCGGCAGCGCAAGTCCTTCATAAATAAGGCCCCTGGTTGGACGGTACTTCAAATAGATAACAAGGAGTTCAAATAGATAACAAGGAACGCCAAGTTTTAATTGATGCACTCTAATTATTCATTCAGAACGTGTTTGAATTTGACCTCTTGCAGCGAGTTTATGAGGCAACTTTAGAAAACTGCACCTGGCACACCTGGCACCTTGTGACAAGGCTCCTTTTCTCAATATGATGTAGGGCTGGGCAGCGATGCATGTGTTTTGACAACGTTTTGAAGGTAAAAGTCAGAGCTTCAGGATTTCCATCGGGTCTATGACTAAAGTAAATGAGCAGCACCAGACGACCTACTGGTCCTGGAACTATGAGTGGCCCGTGACATCCTTGCCCTAGTACGTCCTCTACAAAAACCACCTGAAAAGTTGATAGTACGAAAATGTAATTGTAGTAAGGTCAATTTAGAGCCTGCATCCTAAGTGGGATGTCAGATGAAGTTTGAAGACAGGGACCATCAACATGAAACCAGCTGGCCCAGGCAAGACCTGGGAATCTTATAGAAGCAGCAATGGCCTGCACTTTGGATTGTTGACCTTCCTTGTGTAGAGAGCAGGTAATTGGATGATGCTATTTTCACTGTTTATATTCACTGCTATTTTCAAAGCTATCCATTGGGGCACATGTTTTATTGTTTGTTAAAACCAAGAAAAGTATTAAAAAAGTAGGAAGTGTGGTAAAATGTGATAGGTTTCAGCTGTCCTATACTGCAGCAGAGTAACACATGAACATACTGCAATACATGCTAGTTTCCCAGAAAATAACTCAATCAGCCAGAGAGAAAGGATGAAAAGGTAGTCTTTCCTTTATTTTTTTGTGGCAGCCAGTAGTCTGAATATTATGAAAATCGAAACAGCTATTACACAGGGACTAAACACTTCCATGTATATTATGTTTGTATTTGATACTACACAAAAGTTTAGCTAGCTGGAAAAACTAATTGTGTATTTTTCAGTACCTTATGTGACGTTAGAAATTGTTTTCAGAGCTGTATTTAAAAGCAGCTAATTTGTCTTCTTCTAGGATTTGGGGCCATGTTTAGAGTTCGGCAGACAGTGTACAACTCTACAAATGTGGGGGAGTATTCTCTTAGCCAAACTGAAGGTCCACCTGCTCTACTTCGAGCCAGCCCCACTCATGTTCCTGGTGACAGTCCTCGAGCCATCACAACCCCTACAGTGTTGGCCCAGTGGAGTTGGGACCATTGATGTAGGTGCACCAGACCACCTGCCCTACTTAAGCAGGTGGTCTGATGTTTTTTTTTCAGTTCAAAACGAATTTTTTTTTTTAAATGATTCTCACACTCCAGGAGAACACTTCCCGGGTCTCAGGATCATTCGTTTTTCAAAATCGAATTCCTGCTTCGGGAGTTTGTTTTTGAAAAACAAAAGGTTTGCTGATTAGTGACCAAAAACATGGTACCCACTCGTGAATCTTTCAATGCTTTAAGAAGAGCCAGCATGGTTGCAGCTTCTCTGAAGGCAAAGATATCTCTGCTGGGCCAGCAAAGAGCTCACATTATGGTGGGCTGTAGTCCAGCCAGAGTAGCAGAGATAATGTCCTCCACCAACCTGACGGATGACAGGCCACCCGCCATACCCTAAAACAAGCCAATAGTGCTCATGGGCGTCCGCAGAAAGTCTTCCAGGGGGGGGCAAAATGTTAACGTCATCACATCCTCCGACATGATGTGTGCCAGGTGGGGCACAAGAAACACTGGGGTGCAGAACTAGAATAGACTCAATTAAATGGCAGGAATCCAG
The DNA here is from genome assembly GCF_964263255.1 of Lissotriton vulgaris. NCBI lineage: Eukaryota > Metazoa > Chordata > Amphibia > Caudata > Salamandridae > Lissotriton > Lissotriton vulgaris. Next base: position 1,135,204,531 of record NC_141697.1, read on the forward strand.
GACATGTGACTGACCCTGCCACAGGCCAACAAACACCACCTGTAGGGAAAACGTTAAACTTTCAGACAATGTGCTTTATCTCTGTCTGCTAGGTGTGCAGACTTCCGGGTCCTCGATCCAACACTAATCAAGGCTGTCTTCAGCACGATTCGATTTTTATCAGAATACTTTAAAACAGCCTATGATTAAAGCACCAGATTAAATATACTGTATGCACAGTGTATGTTAGGGATTATTTGTAGCACACACATTCACCAATATTGGCTTCTTGGTGCTAGAATTCATGATAACTTTTATCCAACGTTAAAGCACAACGTCAAAGTAATAAATAATGCAGCAATCACACACGCTAGTGATTCGCCAATGGGTGCTCCCGTTACTAGAATTCCCTGGGCATTGCTAAATTTTACACACATTCAATTAATTTATACAAAATAAAATGTATAGGTCCAAATGTTAGCTATATTTTTTAAAAGAAACTTAGAGTCCCTCTACGTGTAGTCAATGTCAAACTGACATCGTGCGCACGTTTAGGGATACAATAATGGCCAGCTCCCTTATGCAGAAGCCCGGCACCATAAATGTGTGGCACATGCGGTGCCCGCAGCGGCGGCACATCACAGGTCCAGGGATGCTGAGTCTTACACAGTGGTCGAAGTGGGGGAAAAAAGTAGGGGAACAGTGGGCGGAGAATCAGAGGGCGGGAATAACCCAAGGATTGGATCTGTGGGTGGAGCCAGAGGTATGGCCAGAATGCGCCGACATCCCAATTTTTAGTATTTGTTTGGCATTTCACTGCCCAGTTTAATCAACCAATGGATACACATGATTATTTAAGGTTATAATGAGTTATTGACATTAAAATATATTCACAAAGTGGGATATGCTTCTAATCACAGAATGTACCAAATACGATAAAATGTGGAAACACAAGCCATTTGTCTCCGAGCCATGGAGTTTCTGTCATCAGCACTTCTCCCTTTTCCCACAACAGCAGTTCAAACATGAACGGCAAAATATCCTAGGTTGCAAATGTTTTCTCTAAAATTATGGCTCTGCCATATTTGCCTCATAATGCAAGATCTGCTGCATGATCTGACCATTTAAACTAATAACTTGTTTGTAGCTCAAACATATCAAAAGTTAATATAAAATGTGACATGTGTTGCTGCGGAGTGGATGGCCTATTGTAAAAGTTGACTGGTCACCTTTCTCACTGCTGTGTTTGTATGTTACACTGGTACTAATAAGGCAAAATCTTTCCAGAGACTGTTAGCATGTGTACACACGTCAAAATAATAAAATATCTGAAAATATACTGCATTACGCTGCAGCCTTTTTTTTAATGCATAATTTAGTCAACACTACGGCATAATGTTGTCATTCTTTGCTGCATAATTAATTCCAGTGGCCCCACAGCAGGCAGCACATGTTAAAAGTGCTTGTGAATGAAGCAGGGAGACTGTGAAGTTTGCGAACTTAGTTTGGTGTGCGTGCAAATCCTGCATTGCCAATCCCTGGTGAGTTGCAGCTGCTACTGCTGAAACAAGACCAATTGAGGTACCTATCGGTGAGGCAGACTGGCCTCAACGGTAGGGCCAGCCATAGCACTGGTGGTGTCCTGTGCATTATTGTTTGTTAGTGCCCCCCAATGACCACCTCTGCCTTGGATTCCCTCACTACCATCCTTTAACTCTGCCCCCCAAGTCTCTATAACCACTCTCTCGCAGATGCATTTAATTTGATTTACAGCGCCACTCATACCATTGTAGGGTGTCCGAGCACTTTACATCACACACATTACACAGAGACAATCAATATGTGTGTAAATCGCTGTATAGAAAATGTTACATAAGACTAAGGACTACAAGGTATAGGAGTCACATGACAACCATACTAGTAGCCGGTATAGTTTTATAGTGATTGGTCTGGAGAAACACAATACCCGGAATTTAAAAGGTAATACCATGGTTGGGGGTTCTCCTTAATAATCAGAATTGATTTCTGTCCAAAAGAACACTTTTTGGGACATTAGAATAATCAAAGACTGGGAGGGGGGGGGACATAATGCTCTAATTTATACCTTGCAGTTTGAATGCAGCTCTTAGATGACAGTTAATAGCTCACTGTTCTAAGTTAAGATTTTACCTTATATACTGCAAGTAACAAAAGGATCTCTCTGACAAAAGCAGTAGCCCACTGACCTATTTACATTAAGTGCACTTTGTGATCTGCATGGCGCATGTTCTTTGCAGTCGGTTCATTAACCCTCTGAGCTACCTTTCCATGAGTCAAAACTTCCACTAAACAGAATTCTGATCTCTCTCTAGGAAGAACATTAATCACCAGAGTCATCATGACATTTTTATTGTTGCCGAAAAGTGCTGGAGACCAGGAAGGAGGCAGCAAGCATTTTTAAAACCATAATATGCTTGCAAACATGATGCCTCCACCTAAAGTCAGCACCCGGTGCGGTCACACTGGTTGCACCGCCTTAGAGCTGGCCCTTCTCAAGGGTCCTGTGACCTCAGTGACTGTTGTTCTAGGGTGTGCTGCTTCATAGGCCTGCCCGCAAGACTGGAGGTGAACTTCAGTATGGATAGTGGTGGACAAGCCTTGAAGGTTAACCTACACTTATCATGCTAGGGTCCACCTGCTTGTGCGAAGACACCAGGACTTCTAAGGTGTTGCGAAGCATTCTAAGGTCTAGCATGTGATTGTGCTCTCGCAGGAGAGTGTTCTGGTGGACTGGTTATTAAGGCTGAACCTGGTTCCCAGTTCCAAATTCAGCAGCTCTGACCATAGTGCCACATCCTCTCCCCCACTGAACACCGTACTGCCCCACTGAGAAAAAGTCCCACTGTCTTCAACTACAACCCAATTGTTACCCGCTATAAACACCTGGATGCAGCTCAATTTAAATTACGCACTAGACAAGAGCAATATGCAGCCTACAAAAAAAAAAGTAACAACGTCCTGGAAAAAGCAAACACTTATAGGGAATGCAAAATTTAGCAAACCATGGGAAATGTAAGCAGGAACAACATGGTTACCTTAATGCTTTTACACTCACTATTCAGAAATCAGTGAGTGCTTTTTCCTGAAAAGTTAAGGACACAACTACAGGGCCCTGAATGGACCCATTTCAATGGCCATTGCTTATATCCTTACAAAACGTAAGCATTATGGTAAAAAGACCACATCCATGGACGCAGAGCCGCAGCACACATTTTGTTTTCCAATCCACACATTGCAGTACCTCCAGGATTGGTGCACTAGTTCCAAGTCCAGGGAAAACAAAGACAAGAAAACAAAAATAGCGCTTCACTGGCAAACTCTGTAAAAGTGGCGCTAATGTGTTTCAGTGTGAATAAAATCAGTTTTGCCAGTTTGCTACCACTCTGTCTTACTTTACTTAGTGATTTATCTATTTTTCATATTTTTAGCCTTTTATTCCCAATGCTGCACTTTGGAATTAAAATGCAACATTTCCAGCAAAAGCGTCTCTTTTTTGGATCCATTTCACAGGGAAGCAAATAAAAGAAAGGAGAGGAAAGAGAGTGAGAACCCCGTCTTGAAGTCATGGTTTTCATGGGTGTCCGCAAAGGGGGCAAGGAGGGTTGCTCCAGGGGGGGCAAGCGCCCCTCCTTGCCCCCCCTGCGGACGCCCATGATATTAGTGCTCTACTGTTTAAATTACTCACCATTAACTCCAATACTCTGAGTCGAGTGTTCCTTCTTTCAGTTGCTTTCAGTCAGGACTGAAATGAGGAAGAAGTGAAGAGGTAATATATTATTTCGCCCAAAAGTACATTCACTAAGATGATCCTGCACTAGCCTCAATTAAACAATTGCTAGGATATTTATAGCAGGATTGATAAAATATTTGGCAACTTGATTCATTCACTTTTCAAGTGATTTTCTTATTTTTTTAAACATATTTTACCATTTATAACCTAACCTTCAACAGGTTGACTAGACTTGTCACATTAACATTACATTTTTGATCATTTTGCTCCCTAAATGTTCCATTGAGTCATCCTAAGCACAAATAGCAGTTTGAGAAAAAGGAAACCACAGCTGTGTTTGCACCATAAATCCCACTCATATGACATCATGCTATTCCTTTCCATAAATGTACAAAGCTTTATTGATATTTACTGAACATGGCTCTACAACAAAATAAAGTACCATGCTCCATTCACTAAAATGTGTAATTTCCATGGCAGTTGTTCATAGCCACCATCAAAGTAATAGGGGATGTTACTTTATTTGCTGTGCATAAAAACCTAACTTTGTAAATATTATACATAATGATGTAAATGCTAAACTAATGCTAACAAATCTCACACTTCATCACACAACACGAACTATCAACGTACCATTCTACTTGCTGAGGAAATGCTCTCCATCCTCCAAAAATGTTTGACTTCTGGCTAAAGTTGAAAAATGTTTTGTACTTTTGAAGATCAGAAACTTGAGGCAAAATTGGAGACTGCTGCTGTACTGTATGCAAACTACACAAGACATCCCGTAGCATAAAACCAAAGGCCAAAGTTGGATACATTGAACCCCAGAAATTCCCAAATAATAGAATTCTGTGAAGGCATTTTTCAGAAAAACAATTAACATTTTCAGAATTATTGTAGGAATCTACCATCTTTTGCGTGGGAGCCCCCAGAAATTTGCCATGTCTGTTTTTGTTGACTGTGCACTTTGCATCTGCTAACCAGCAGTAAAGTGCCTGTGCTCCCCCATTAAATATGGGTTGTGTGAAATTGGGTTGTTGGTTGAGAGAATGCCCTTGTCAACTAACAGCCACACTCCTTGTATGGGTGAACCACAAAGTCACAAATTTATCTTGTGCTTAACACTCTGGTAGCTTGGCACAAAAACAGTCAAACGGAAAGGCATTGTGTAACGTATGAATGCAGCACATCAACAGCAATTAAGTGAAAACACATCAAAACACATTTAGTAGCACTTGAGATTTGCAATTTCAAAGAGTTGTGGTAAGTATAGTGCTCAAAAGCACAGAGCAGCACTCACAGTTATTTGGTCATGCAAGTCCCGATGAAGGTTACAAGTTCAGGCTGACCGTGATGGAAAGTGGGCAGGATAAAGGGACTAGGTTAGTCCTGCTGTAAAAGTTACCTTCTAAAGTCCAGAGCAAAGAATTGAGTTCACAGTGCATGGGGCAATGAGGAGCAAGTGATAATCGCCGACGGTCGTCCCTGTAGCACAAAGAGCAGGCCAGGAGTTGCAGATGGTCATCGCTGTAATCCTGGTGTAATCCTGGTATCCTGGTGGGTGTCAAGGATGGTGGTTCTTTGATCTTTGTGCTGATGGTTGCCATGATCTGTTGATGGTGTAGCTCAAAGTGCAGATCTTGCATCGCTGGTTGTTGCTGTAGGATGACGAGCTGGGCTTACCAGAACTTTGCATAGGTGGCTGTCATGGGCAGCAAGATCTGGTCTCAAAAGGGCCTGTTAATGTTGGCAAAGAGCCTGAAACCTCAGAATTTATCCTTTTCATTTTAGGAGGAGTTCAACTGATGCCACACCAAGGGTTCGGGACCTGAGAGGCACCTCTTGAGGCTCAGGAACTCTCCCCAGCAGGGCCAGTGGGATTCAGGAAAGTGCATTTGCAGATCCAGGCAGGTCAAGTATAGCAAGTCAGCTGGGCAGTTGCAGGGAGACCTCAGGAGCTCTTTGAGGCCCTGTAGCTCAGAATAGGAGGTCAGTCAGCTGACCCTTAGAGTCACTTCAGCGTGGGATGAAGGGTGCAGGTACAGTCTACCTTCTCAGACAGCAGAGCAGGCATCAAGCAGTAGGGTAATCCTCTGGAAGAAGGACAGGCCTTTTTCTGTAGTATCTACATGTTCAGGCGTGTACTAAAGAGTGGGTCTGAAGGTAGTCTTTATATACCTGTTGCCCACTTTGAAGTGGAAACATTTCTGGAGTTTCCTCCTACAGAGGTGTCCTGCTTTCCTGTTCTGGTCCCATATTGGCTGGGGGCACAATACGCTAGTGTTAAGCCCTTTGTGAGTGAGATGAGGCAGTGTGTTTGAAGTGCAAGTGTGACAGGTGACAGCTCTGCCCCACTCATCAGTCTCAGATGGCCCATCCTGCCAACACCTAGACCCTCCATTGTGTGGCTGCCTGAGAGGAATACAGAAAGACCAACTGCCAACTATACCTAGTCATGTGACCCAAGAACAGTCTACAGGTCCAAATGGAAAAGGAAAGAAAATTGCAACTTTTTAAAGTAGCATTTTCACAACTGTGACTTAAAATTCACCAAACAGTGCTTTAAATTGCAATTGCTCAGATACCAAACATGACATTCCTACTTGCTTGAATCAGAAGTTATCACATATTAACCCAATGTTATCCTATGGAGAGGTAGGACTTGCAACTTAAACATGCATGCCCATTCTTTGAAATCTGTATTAAAAATGTAGGTTTAGACTTTGTCTGGTCGAAATGGCAATTTAAAACTGCACACACAGGCTTCAATTGCAGGCCTGAAACATGTTTTAAAGGACCACGTAAGTAGGTGTCACAATAAATGCTGCTGGTCCAGTAGTGGCTTTTAATTTATATCACATTACAAGGCACTTACAAGTACATAAAATATGCACATTTGGTGTAAGCCAATTTTACCTTTTTACAGGAGAGAGCACATGCCCTTTAGCACTGGTTAGCAGTGGTAAAGTGTGCAAAGTTCTAGAGCCAACAAAAACAATTTCAGCAAAACAAGAGTGAGGGCAAAATGTTTGGGTGGGAAATCACACAAAGAATGCCAGAATTAACATGGTTGAATTGGCATAACCGTAATAGACATATTTAACTTACCTATAAGTCCCTAATACATGATATGGTCCAAAGTGTGACCAGGACATGTAAGTTATTTGCCAGTGGTGGACTACAGCACCAATCGTGTCATCCACCATAGTGGCACTGTAAAACATGGCTTGGGACATACCATTGTAGCCTATCTGAAGCAGTTTAAAAACTGCAATTTAACCTGTCAAAATACACCCTTTGGCAGGTCTCAAACTTTCTTTTAAATACACATAAATCATCCAGAAGAAGGTCTAATTACCCATAAGGGAGGGTGTATAGTTTTGAAAAGTTGGACGTGTAGAAATGTGATGTTAAACATGTCCTTAAAGAGACTAGCTCCCAAAACCTAGTTTTACTGTAGCATGTTTCTTCCATAGAGAAACTTGAGCAAATAATCATGCCCAAGCTACAACAACCAAATTATTTGTAAAGGTGACTGTATATGAGGAAGAAAGAATAAAAGGTGATAAATATGGATAGTATTGTATTTGAAAAATGTGCATGTTACAGTTGTGTCTGAGGAATAAGTGATGGATGTATGCATAACAGTATAGTGTTTGGGATGGACAGAGTTGCAGGAGTGCATGTAGGACTAATTGTAGGGATATGGTGAAGGAGATTAGTTCTTAACTGGCCTTACATTCAGGTTGTCTGCAACAGCCAGGTTATATAACAGGTCAGGGTGCAACATGGAGAGGACACACACCTCAAGAGTGGTGAGGTGAAGATGGGATCTAGGTCTGTTTCTACGAATAGCTTTTACCACCTGAGTCCTGGTGAACTTCTCCTTCATCATTTTCTTCTCACCCTGCCATTTCTTTTTTAAGGTCTCACAATCTATACATTCTCTACAATTGCATTCAGGCAGTCTTTGACCTCCTGCCATAAGGCTTCCTTCTCAGCTTCACTGTTCTTGTATGGAGGCAGACCATGTAGTTGCTTGTAATGCTTAGCCACAAATTTAAGTACACAGGTGTTCTCCTCCCCTCAGGGAAGTTTCTCTTTTTCTTGCATGTTGTAGCAGGTATTCAGGAAGCTGGATGGGGTTCCTGTTGGGTGAAAGGTCATGTGGTCCATAGGGAAGAAGGCAGAGCCTATGGTGTGGGCAGTATTTATGTGCTTTTAAGAGACTTGATGTCAGGTGTGTGTTTAGTATTTGCCCTGTCACACCCAGTTTTAGGCCTCCAATTAGGTGGTTTATGAAAAGTATTTAAAGAGTTCAATAAAATATATGATTGACATAGTTGTTTTAGATACATTTTAATCAGCATGTACAAAAATAAATTAATTTGTGTAAAAAACACCTCCACCTCAGCCTTACATTTCTTGCCCTAATTCTTACGGGCACAACTAGCACCACAAATCCCACATTTCCCCACCTGAGCACCTTTTTTTGTACAGGGCCAGGCGCAGTCCAGAGGGAGAAAGAAAAAAGAGCAACAGGTACATAGGGAGGATAATGCACAGACGGTGCATAGAAGGAGCCACATTCTGGCCCTTTCCCAACCACATCCCGGACCTCTTCGAACCCGGCCTCCGAAGCAACCACAGCACAGAGAGCGCCCTCCTCGCTGCCACAGAGGTTGTGCGCACCCTCCTCGACTGAAATAAAACTGCAGCCCTCATCCTCCTCGGCTGCCTTCGACACCGTCTCCCAGCACACCCTATGCACAAGACTCCAAGACACCGGCATCCACGGCAAAGCCATGGAATGGATCTGCTCCTTCTTCACCGGCCACACACAGAGGGTCAGATTGCCCCTGTTTCACTCTGAACCTACAGAGATTAACTGCAGAGGGCCTCAGCATTCCTCCCTGAGCCCCACTCTCTTTAACATCTACATGGCCCGCTAGAAGCCATCATCAGGAACCACAGACTCAACATCGTCTTGTACGCCAACGACACCCAGCTGATCCTCTCCCACACCAATTAACCCACAGTCACCTAAAACAATTTCCTTAACAGGATGAAGGCTGTCGCCACCTGAATGAAGCACAGCTCCCTCCAGCTAAGCTCAGAAAAGACCGAAGTCCTCATCATGGGCTCCACCTCCTTCACAGGGGACAACTCCTTGTGGCGTGCAGATCTTGGATCCCCCCACAGACCACGCATGAAACCTCAGCCTCATCCTGGACTCCTTGCTGCCCATGAACTGCCAGATCAATGCCACCTCATCATCCTGCTTCCACACGCTACACCTGCTCTGAAAGGTCTTCAAGCAGATCCGCACTGAGTCCAGAAAGACGGTCACCAACGCACTAGTCAGCAGCAGAATCAACTACGACAACGCACCCTAATCCAGCATCTGTAAGGGTTCACCAGGCCTGTTATGCAGGAGCGCCAGGAATCCGAAGATAAGTCCTCAACCTTCCGCTATGACCTTCTGCCTCTATCAGACACTTGAGAGCAAAAGGTACATAGGGGAAAGAAGGGAAACAAAACAAGGAAAGAAGGGGATGGAATCTTGGCTTTCTGCACCTCTCCTCAACCAGCTGGATGTACTCGGCTACTGTAAAGGAAAATATGTTATATGCCTTGCAACAAGATGTATACTGGCTTTGCAACGTTTCAACGATTTAACATATTCACCTATTCTCCTGTGTAACTATGTCTCTCTTGAAGTAGGGGAAAAGACAGGAACCATGAACTCTAAAGTCTGGAAAAAAGAAAGGTAATGCAAACACCTTCAGGAAACAACAACCTGATTACTACAGGAATAAGGACGTATGTAAAACTATCTTACCAATATTTTTTTCTGATAGGGATTGGGGATCCTATGTCAGGAGAGACAGATAGTCCTTCATAGGGGAAAATAATAGGCCTGAAAATATACACAAGACAATCTTAGTCATAAGCAATATCAACATAGCATGTAAATACAAAAATGCAGCGCTGCGCGCTGTTACCAGAACCCAGGAGAGTGAGGTGCTGATCACTGACAAGCAGATCCGAATTGCTGGTGAAGGTAAGCCGGTTCCAGACTAATCAGGGGTCAGGTAAGCTGGTTCCAAATGGACAAGGGTTCAAGTGAGGGTAGGCAACTATACGGGAAATGGAATCCCAACACTCTTGAGGTCTCGGTGCTGGCAGAACAGATAAGGCCGCGTCCGTCCAACCGGCGGGAGAAACTCCGCCCGATGGGCGGAACACCACACTCGGCCGTCCGGCTGAGCAACCAAGAACCACGAAGGTGAGGTTCCTAGTATCCCGAAGGAAGGGGACCACGAACACTGTTAGGGGCAACAAATGCCGGTAAATGCGCTGTGTCTCCAAACGCCAAACGACTCCAATTGCTGAGTCTTTCCAGGACGAGCCGACACAGTGAGGGGCGAATGCCGGTACGTCCGTCTTAACTCCAGACGCGAAACACAAAGTTCCGGGTAGAAACAAAGGACGGAGGAATCCGAAAACAGAAGTCCATCAGGGGGCAGTCACTAGAACGCGAAGCACAGTCTATGCCGAGAGTCAGGCTTTTGTTGTCTGCCTGACGTACGCGCACATGCGCAATGGGACGCCGCCATCTTGGGTAGGAATCCGACAATCGTGACAGCATCACCCAGAAACTCCTCAAGAAACTGAAGAGTGCCTCTGCTAGACTCATCCTCAATATCCCCTGCCGCAGCCACATCACTGGCCATCTGAGAGACCTCCACTGGCTCCCAGTCAACAAAAAAATATACTTCCAGCTCCTCACTCAAACGCCTACAAAGTCCTACATGACGTGGGACCTACATACCTCAGTCACCATCTCACATTCCATGTACCCACCAGAGACCTGCCAGGGCCACCCAAATGGCCCTGGCAGCCGTCTCATATATCTACAAGACCACAGCTGGAGAAAGATCCTCCTCCTACTTCGCAGCAAAGACCTGGAACACCCTGCCTCTGCACCTCAGGCAATCACCGTCACTGCCTCAATTCAGGCAGGGCCTCAAGATCTGGCTCTTTGACTGAACCACAGTGCCTTTGATGGATCAGCAGCCAGCTCAAGCACCTTGAGACCCTTAAGGGTGAGTAGTCACGCTTTACAAGTCACTAGATTGATTGAAGGAATATGGCGAAAGACCAAACCCCAGGGGCAAGCAAAGCACCAACCTAGTGGTCAATTTTACAGAAAGACCTCACACTTACACACAAACAAAGGTTCTCAACAAAGGTGTAGGCTTTTGTACCCACCCCTAACTTGGACAGATTGAAACTAACCTGCGCATTGGCATGATTTAGAATAAAAAATAAAACTTAAAGGCTTCTGAACACAGTAAAAATCCAACTATACCCTTGTTATTTCCATACCAATTGAGATACAGGTCTTTGAACAGACTACCACAATTTACATTGAAAACATTGACAGAAACTCTTCCATATTATGTCTGATAATTATTTAGTAGATGTCGCAAACAGATTCCGTAATTAAGCTTGCAGATAAAGGGTGTGTTATAGTGTTGAAGGAAGGGCTAAACAAAAGAGTGTTTATGAACCCTCTCAGATAGGAAGAACTATGGAATGATAGTCTCGGACCATACAAGATTCATATCCCTAGAGAATGGGAAGGCAATTTAAGATGAACTTGTATGGTAAAGCACAATGTAGGAGGCTGATTTATTGAAAGCAAAGGAACACATGATTCCATGTTTCTAAACCATCCCTAAAATTCATAAAAGCAAAATCCCTCCCCGGGATATCCACTAGCATCTGGTAAAGGCTCCATTTATTAACCCCTAAATATATTTTGTGTTACATTCCTGTGACCCATCGTACAGAAGACCCTAACATTTTTGAAGCACACTTAAGCTCTATTGAACATATTGAAGGGCATCATATTGAACCCAGAGTAAACCCAACTTATAGTACAAGCTATTGCAGCTCTATACATCAGCTTGCCAGAAGGCGAGGCTTTAAAGAGGATCAAGGAATTATTGTACCACAGTGAATGGGACTACATCACCCCAAGATATTTTACCTTAGATTCTACATGCATAGCCCTGATAAGGGACTTCATTAAGTTTGAAGGAGTCTTATACTTTCAAATACATGGTACATGCATTAGCCGCACCTTTGCCTCGAGCATAGCTGAACTGTATGTACACCATTTCTATCAGAAATACATTTTTTCTCCACATAAACATTTCACAAATAAGTTGTGGTTATGAAATGTTACATGGGTGAGGTTCCAATTGTTTGACGTGGAGTGCAGCTGTTTACTTTAGCACATTGATAAATATGTGTACCCGATTCCCTAAATTCACCCACAAGGTAAGTGAAAAATTAGGCACAGACACCTACCACAAACTTACAGATAGGAATAACCTTCTCAAGTTTGGTCCACTTTGAGAAAACCTCCCCTATGAACAGTTCCTCAGGTTCTGACGAATTTGTAGCACTATCACTGATTTCAATAATCAAGAAGATGCTGCGAGCAACAAATTGAAGCAACAGAAGTTTCCTAAGTCTACCATCAGGAACTCACGGAATCCTATAATGTGGTTTCCAGTCAGGTAAATAAGGTTATCAATAAGAATTGCAGAATCCTCAATACTGGAAAACTCAATTCAGAGAAACAATATTTTCTCACAAGAGAGGCCAAAGCATAAAATACCTACCGGTACATGCTAGAGCTAGGCTGAACCCTGCAGAAGACATGCACAACACGTTGTGGGGGATGACACATGTAACTGGCCATTAGCCTTACGGAGGTTGAGGTGTCTACCACCTTACCAGACATGCTAAAAAACTGGATCTGAGTCTTAATCATGACTGGGTGCTAAGGAATCATACTTGTATCAAACACGGGCTCCCTGTTTACAAAGAGTAGAAACATACACCCCTAGGTCAGGGAAAATACACAGTGGAAAAAACAACCTAGGCAGAAGTTTTTAGATTGCTTACACAATGGTCACAGGACTAAAAATAGAAAAAGACAGTTTCCAAAAAAGAATTTGAACTTTTTTTTAAAAATTACTAAATAAATTTATTATAAAGAGAGACAATAAAAAATGCATATATCAAAGAACAGAATAAGAATACATTACGAAAATATAAATCACAATAAAAAACATGTTTTGATTTCTTTCACAAAATTAAAAAAAAGGGGGTGGTGTGTCAAGTTGTGTGTCGACGCGTTTCGGCGGCCAGCGCCTTTCTCAAGACAGAAGACAACTTTCTAAAAATAGAAACATATTTTAGTACAGCATTAAATACATTTGTTACTACATTTCAATCATTAAAAATTCACATTCTCCTATTTAGTATAGTCCACATATCTGTTATTAAAACAAAGGAAACTGAACGAAAACCATTTTTATCCTGTTATATAGGGCAATATATATGCTCAGGGGATAAGAGCAGGGATCAAAAGTCGCCTCTACTGTAGCTCACATGATTTATACTGTCAGTATTGCACAATGATCAGGCAATATAATGACTCCGTAAATATGTTATTACAGAATACAAAATTCTACTAAACCTTGAAAATGATCCAAATGCACCACTATTGAAAGCCAGAGTGATAAAGTACATAAAGAACCTCTATTACAAATCGATAAATTCATATTTCCAACAATTACATTGAATATGAACAATGTCTCTGTTTTCAATTAGAAGTGCATATTTTTTGAATACCATACTAATTATGCACTCCTGACTAAACACACTACATTATATACAGTTGAACGGGTTTTAAACGTACATCTTCTGCTTTATACCTTATGACATGAAACTTATATAATTTCGAAATTATACAAGGGGGAATAATATTCTAAATAACTGGAAGAAGTGAACGGGGTAGATAAGAAAATGATGAGAACAGAAATAAAGGTGAAAAATAGAAAATTTATAAATTATGCAAGGGGGAGTTATATTCTAAATAACTGGAAAAAGTGAAAAGGGTAGATAAGAAAATGTTAAGAACGGAAATAGAAGTGGAAACAGATAAATGAATTGTGAGAACAATTATAGAGATAGAGAGTGTGATGAACTATTATTTGTGCCCTAAAGGCCTGTTCTTATATTCTAAGCTGCTGTTTGCATGTGCAGAGACAGATCTTGTTAATTAAAAAAGAGATTGTAATGGTTCTATTTATTTACTGTCTACATGAAGCATTATTGCCTAAAAACTAAAGTCAAGGTCATTTAGAACTAATATTGCTTACCTACAGCTACACGCTCTAATCAGCGGAACACTCTTATTCGGCTCTTTGGGCGGTAGGAGGAATCACATAGCAATTGAACACGAAAATTCTGCAGTGTATAGTATTAAAACAAAAAGGATTATTGTAAATCTCTATACTTATATAATAGTACGGAGAATATAAAGCAGTGTCCGGAAAATAACGTACCTAATCTCAACATTATTTTAATTCTTATATATAGCTGATGTAGAGTTTTATTCCATTCTTTAATTCAAGGTCTGGTAATTACATCAACCTGTGAGGGATACAAAAAAGGGAAATAATCTAAAAATGATGCACTACTTTACTATCCCTTAATTAATGCACATTGCCTGTTATAAGCATCTAATTTACCTGTTATTAAATACAGTGTTGCATCGCCTCCACGGGATATGACGAATAAAATGATAGCGAAATAAAAAGATGGCTTCGCGGTTTAGAGACAACACCTGCATCAAAAATATACACGATAAACGCATGGTTCACTATTTTTTAGATAGATAGATATAAATACCATGAACGCAAGGGTGTGGGTAACCTTACCTATATTGATGTGGTCTTTAGTTAGCGGCTGAGGAATACTTTTGGGTCGGTATGGTTAAATGTGGTTATCTAATTTTCGGCTCGCAGTCTTGCAAGGATAATCAGTACTATACTGAAAAGGAACATAGGCATTGTTACAATGTTCCTTAAGAACAAAAATACTCATTTTCCCCTTTGAAAAGCAAAGCAGTAGTCTGCGTACCTCATAAACAGAATTCTTCTCAGTTTGCTTCTCGCACGTTGCCTCAATATTGACAAACGCCGAGGGTATAAGTGTCAGGGTTTAACCTGCAACCTAAAATAGTTGTGGAATTATTAGTAACTCATTTCCAAGTGCTAATTTTAAATGAGCATTAGGATTAGAAACCGATCGCGTTCACATACCGGTGGTCTCTTTAATCGTAGCGCGTGGAGGCGGTCGTCTGTTCCATACGGATTTCAAAGATGAAATGAAACCCGGGAGAGTTCGCGCGTCTTTTTTATCTCTGGCAGGTGTAGTCAATTGACATCCCCTTGCCGGGTGCTGAGATAGTAAGGAGTGAAAAAATACTATAAGGACTGGGTGTGTTTATCCCCAGGGAGGTGGTGGTCCCCCGGAGCTCAGGGGTTCAACGCGGAACCCCTAGTCAATGTATTTTTAGCCACATGGAGGTGGTGGTCCCCAGGGCTATGGGAACCAAGGGCCCCCTAAAGTATTAAAAATAGGCCCCATGGAGGTGGCGGTCCCAGGGGCACATTCCATTTAACCGCTTCCATGCATCAGACGGCCCCGGCCATGTGACGTCACGGTGGGCGTGTGCGGAGGACGGTCAAGGGTTGTCTGAACCACGCACGTGTGGAATTCTTCCCCACCGCAGGGGAATTCTGGCCGCAGCAAAGCGGTTAAAAAAATAATTTAATCCAGTATGGTCCTGTGCCCTGGACCACCCTTGGGGCTATAATGGAAACAAGTATGGTACATTACCCTTGTTTTTTTCTGTGGATTCATTGCTCCGTTGTGCCCCTGAGACAAACATTTTAAAAAGACTTGCTTTTTGGCCCTGTTGGGGACACAGGGAGACCCCAGGACCAGAGTTAGGGGGTCTGGGAATTCCTACACTACCCCATTTCTTTGGAAAAAAAATTGGGGAGGTACTTGGTTGAAGCTGAGTTCCAAAATGGCTGTCAACACTTCCTGGTTGATGTGTTGGCAGCCAATCAGATTTCAGCATGAGGACTGTTGGATCCTTGTAGGAGGGTTAAAAATCTCAATAAAAAGTACCATTGGAAAACACTTCCTTCCCCTTTTTCTCGGCCCCCGATTGACCGATCACCCAGAGATGCTCCAAGCACAACAAGAACCTCTGGTGCACTTCTCTTGGAAAATGTTGTCAAGATTTATCAAACGGTGCAAAAGATTTATGCAAATATATATATTCACTTAAAAAACAAAGGTTATAGGGACATTAAAGTTAGGAATTAGCATTAAAAAAAAACTTAAAAATTCACTGAAAAAAACATAGTTTACAGGGACATTATAGTTAGGAAATTAAATAAATAAAACCTTAGAAATTCACAGATAAAAAAAAGGTTACAGGGACGGTATAGTTAGGCTCAGGTTTCACTAGTACAAAACTAGTGAAAATCAGCAGCTATAGTTAGTGAGCTAAATATAACTCACACCCCCACAATGTCCTGCTTGTGGCCTCACATATTACATCACTCATGGCATGGTCAGTGACATCACTGATGACATCACTGATGACATCTCAAATGACATTACTGATGACATCATCCACAGAATCTCTGATGCACCCACTCACATCCCATATAACCTTTCATACACCCACTCTAACTTCCCCACTGCCATTCTCAAAACCATTCACACACCCATACCAGTACTTACACAGTTACTCACTGATTCATACATCAAAACACACATCCACTCCCTCACCCATATAGCCACTCATACACCCACTCACTAATACAGCCACTGACATATCCACTCATACCCATGGGCCTCTGTCCTAATTTCATTTTAGCCCGGGGGAGCAGGCAGTCCCCAGGACTGCAGGACGGGCGTGTGGCCCCCCACATTAATGGTTTATGTTGCCCTGGGGAGGTAGCACCCCCTGCTTTAACGTAAGCTTTTGCCCTGGGGAGGTGGTGGTCCCCAGGGCATGGGGTTGCTGAACAGGCAACCCCCACTTCTCAAATAAAAATAGCCCTGGGGAGGTAGTGGTCCCTGGGGCATATTAAGCCCCCCTCCTTTATTTGTACACTGCCCCTGGGACCTATCCCACCTATGGGCAAATTGATAACGAAGCGCAGAAATCAGCGCTTCCTTATTTAAAAAGATTTCAGTGGGATTCGTGGGCCCAGCGTGACTCCCAATAAATTTTGTTTTTTACATGATTGGGCCCCTGCGGGACCCCCCCAAGAGGCCTAGGGGGTCAGGGTGTTTCTACCCTGACCCCTTTCCCTTTTTTAAACCTTTTTTGTGTGACTCGTGTCAATCGAGTTGCAAGATGGCTGCCAACATTTCCTGGCTTGAAGTGAAGGCAGCCAATCAGATCTCAGCACAAGATCGGGAAAGGCCATGGATCTACTGCGTCCCTATTTATACAACTGGAAACTGGTAATTTCTTTAAATAACTCCGAAACTACTGAACAGATGTACACTATTTAACAAAAAGCACTCTTTCTGGGCCAACATCTACCTAAAGGAAGTAATGACAGCCAACTCAGGACTTGTACATGAATCACAACATCTTCTATGAAGTCGTTGATAATATCTCTGCAACATTTGAGGCAAAATTATTGATGATAAAAATGTACAGGGCAGGGTGTGAGTTATCGTTACCTTAGGGCACAAGTTATAATTACTAGAGACAACTCTTACTATAACTGGTGAATTTCTTTGTTTTTTTGGGTTTAAAACGCTACATTGTTACTTAACATTTTACCTAACTATAACGTAACTTTAATCTTTGTGTCTTTTCAGTGAATACATGTATATATATATATATTTATAATGAACTTTACAATGGAGGTAAAGGCATGCTTCGAAAGCCCTGTGGGGTTGTTACATTGCATTGTAAAAGGGAATGTGTTGTTATGTCCATGGAGTAAAAACACACGGGGTGAAGACTCGCATTATAACATTCGGTATTCAAGAAAAAAAAAATACAATGAACTCATGAGTAATAAGTCCATAAGTGAAAGCACTGTACAGAATCCCACAATTAAGGTAATGATGACACCATAAGTTTAGAAAGGGTGATTAATTAACATCACACTTTCCCCATCCACAGAATGCCATTTGCACTGCAATGGGGACTGTGAAAACACCATTGATTAGTGAAGACATCAATGCAGCAGGGTTTCTTTTAGGAGCTTTGGGTGCGTTGACAGGAAACCACCGGGGCAAAGAACGAGTGGCATTCCTTTTCAAGGAACACTGTTAGCGTCTCAGAAAACAGAAGAGAGAATTGGCACAGGAGCATCAGTCCTCACCCTAAGGAGCACTTAAAAAACATATGGGGGAAACGCCTGAGCAAAAGCACTTCCACAAGTGGATGTGTGTGTGTCTGGTGGCAACGTACACATCCTGGGTCCTTGGAGCATTGTTTGCTGAAGTGCTGGATACTAAGTGCTTTCAATAGCTAGTGGGCCTTTCAGCCAGCTTTAGCCCTCATTACCTCTCCTCGACAAATAGAGCTTAATTTAAATAAAAATGCACATTTCAGCCAGCTAATTGGGGTGACGGTTTAGAAACGTGTTCATAAATCTCCCAGCCCGTGAAAATAATTCAGCTGATAGAAACACATAGACGACATTTTTAAAGATGCCAGCCAAAATCATAAACGGAAAGGCCTAGAAATGACCGCATATTAATCCTGCTGAGAAGGGTCATCCCTTCTCAGGAAACCCAGATGCCCTCATGACCTTTGGGGAGATTCGTGGCATATTTATGGAACTGTAGATGCACTATTCTTTGCTCCACAACTACGTTCCTTGATGATGAGCTGGTAGTCGGTTCTGTGCCGTGGATACAAGTGCAGGTTGATAAAAAATTTATAATATTGTGATAGAAAACCTGTCAAAATAAGTGAAGCCACAAGAGTGATTACATCATGAAGGAGCAAAAGCAGTTCAGTGTCAGCTCAGTGTCCGGTGTGGTTAATTCACATAAGTACACACAACACAGGGACAGGACAGAATTGTTTCTCTTTCTTAAGAGCACAGTACGTTTTAGTTAAATGTATTAGTAAATGGGATGGCCTCCTGTTTGCCCTTCGGCTTCCTCTCACTCCTCCCATAGGTGAGTTGTTATTATTATTATAGTAATTTCACAGCAGATGGATGCTATGAGGCCTCTGGCTAGAACAGCAAACCCCTGCAAGCCCAAACCGGTGGTCAGGTAGACAAATTACAGGGGGCACACTAGATTTGTAAGCATCCTAATTTCGGAGGGAGCAGTCTGATGTTCACCCTCTCAAAAGTAAATGAGTTCAGTAGGTCTGGCTGCCCGCAGGGTTTAGAACCACCCTGCAAATGCGAAGCGAGACCACGGCTGGAGGAAGATCCTTCTCCTTCCTCACTGCGAAAACCTGGAATTCCCTTCCTTGGCCCTTCAGGCAATCACCATCGCTGCCGCAACTCAGGAAGGACCTCAAGACCTGGCTCTTCGACTGCACAGCAGGCCCTCCCACCACCCAACACTTCATAAGATCACTGATTGAATGGAGCACACAGTTCAAGCCATTTTATTGCACAACTATACCTTACTGTCCACAGGACAATTACGGTGTTGAGACATGGGCTGTGTTGCAGTACACAACTTTTAATAAACATTCGCAAAGCCAACAGGTCTCCTTTTGGGACCTATTGGCTTTGCCAATTGTTCTAGATATGCAGTTCAGCCTTCTAATTGCTGTGCGGGATGCCTAAAGCGGAGTATCTTAAAAAGCCTATGACGCAGCCGGCTTTGTCCTTTTGTAGGCACGAATTTACAAAATGACACAGGTACTTTTTTCGTTTTAATTACAGATCTTTGTTGGATCAATAAATAAAATTGTGAAAGAGTTTTTGTTTAAGGTGGGTGGGGGAAGGAAAACACAGTACAGACGTGATCAGGGAGGGTGCAGGCAACATGAGTGTAAGGTACAGAAACATTGACTGTGGTTGGGAGAAAAAACACGGAGGACTGTTCGGGCAGAGAAAAGCACATCGTAGAGAGATAGAGAACAACCCTGAACCTTGGTGGGAGGGGGGTAAGGGAGAAAAGACAACATACAAGTGAGATACCAACATGAACCTGGGGACAGAATCATAGGGGCAAGAAAGTAACACCAGGGAAGCACACAAGAGCATTGGGGAAGGGGGCAGCAAGAATCACACAGTTGAGAAACAGCAACACAGAGCAAAGCAGAGCAGGGAAGAGAAGTACATGGAGAGATAGCTGGAAAACACATGCATCGTCATTGATTGCTTACGTAAAAAGAAATTACTTTTTTTTGTGATTCAGCTTAACTATGCTTCAGTTATTTTAGCAGTCAAAAATCCTTGTGCAGTCAGTCCTCGAAATGTTTGTTTGTTTGATTTTGCTTTATTCGACCGAAAATTTCAAGAAAGCTATAGGTTAAAACAAATACAATGGTTTCATAAAAGAGGATACAAGCGTGTAGCATTTTGGGCTTATGTAAACAGTCAGTTCGTCAAAATGGTCGGTCAGGCCCATGATGTGATAATACAAAGATAGTTAAAAAAAATACAGTAATGACAATACACAATCACTATGTCAGCTAAACATGCCATTGACTAGGGAAGGGCTTTTTTTCAATTCAAAGATGAGGCCAACTCTTGAGAAATGCAAGATTTTAATAGAACCCATTCCTCTCTCTTTAATCATTGATGAGTGGCACAAATGTCCTTTGTAAGTCTCAAAATTTTACCTAGGAGGCATTGTTGTAAGCCTTAATTTAATGGCAGGTATATCCGGAATTAATTTATTTGGGAGCCATTGCATTACAGTACAAAAATGTCTAAAAGATGTTAATACTAACTAAATAGGGATCATTTACAACCTCCAAATGGCTCGTAAAAGCTATAAACACCACCAGCCAGGATACTAAATTCCACTTTATGTGTTTTTCCAAGAGATAGGTTTCATCCCTAAACTCGTGCAGAACTTGCATTAGCATGTGTGATTGTATCTTAGTGTTTTTGGCACTGCTTTGTTTTCCCTTTCATTATTAGTTCCTTTACCCCCCTAACCACAGTTATTACATTTGACACATCCCCTTTGATATGTCCTGCTTCTCTGCTATTTGATCGGATACAACCAAAATATTTGAACAGTCACAGTTTCTGCTTGCAAGATGCTGGTCCAAATACACCCCTAGGCATTTGTGGCCTAACAGAAGGAAAACATTACATTTCTCCCGAGCAAAGCTATTTAGTGCGTAAAATGCAAGGAAATGGGTCTTTAACTTTAACCGTGTGCATGTTTTTTATTTTCCTCTAATTTTCAGATTACTTTCGATTAGTTTTTTCGAGTGTGGAAACGTCTTGATGTGAAATAGATACTGCCTTAATCATTACAGCTCATTTGTTGCCACGTCCCACCTTTTGGGCCAATTAAATCTGACCTTGAGGTTACCGAGGTAAACACACGCTGACCTGGGGCACTTCCCCCAACATAAATAGGCCCGTAATTCAGCTCCAGAGCCGGCCAGTTTTTCCACAGACAATGCCTTTGTTAAATACACCGCTCATGTGAGGCACTTAAACTATGAGGCCACAGACCATGTTCAGCTTTAGCATTTCTCAGTTGGTCAATGTGGAAATAGTTATTTTCGACATCTGGAAATCTCTACCCTACACGCTCCCTCTCCCTCTTGCAATTCCTTTCTAAATAATAAAACAGAGTCTTTTATTTATAAAACAGAAAACATTGCACGTTAATATTTTCCCCCAAAAGATAAATGATACTTGCAGAACTGTTCCTTAGATACTGTTTTTATTTCTTCGGGTGGTTAAGGAATTAGATAATACCTGCAGTGTGTAGAAAAAGTAATGTGTTTTTCCTATACGTTTTCTGTCCATTTTAATTTCAATTAAAGAATGACTTCTGCATTGCACTTGTTTTTACCAAATGCAATCCTGACTGTGAGTCACCGTGAAGCACATAGCAGCTTATGTACTAAGGTCTGGGTCAATACTTTTTCTCAACTCTACAACGTAATTAATTGTTTTTTGCGGAGCAACAGATGTAAAGGAGTATGATTCCCTCTGCATGTATCATAACATAACTTAACATGTGTGTTTCTAAAGTGCACGTTCACCCAAGGGTATCTTGGTGCTGCTTAGCAGATGTTTATTGTTACCCAACTCAATTGTACTCATTTTATCGACCTCAGAAGGTTGAAAGGTTGAGTGCACCAGCCCGGATTTGAACCTGTGACAGTGAGATCAAACACAGGTCCCTACAGTGGATGCATTAGTTACCTAAGCCACCAGACCCAGAAATCTTGGCAAATAGAGGTAGAGGCCTTTGAGGAACCACAGGCCTCCACCCCTGCATTTGCATTCACAGATGTTGTAAGGATAGCACCTTGAATTTAAAATAAATAGGCAGAATAAGAATGGACTTGGAGGGAGCATGCAATTGGCCCCCTGAACTGCCTCTGCTCCCCCTATACCCGCAGCTAACATTGATCTTGTAGTGGAGCGTAACTCTAACCTATAGTTTCCCTTTGAGAAAGCATTCAACCACCTTTTGTGAGTTGATGTCCCATCAACAGTTTGCAGCCACAGTAGTGACTGCACATTGTTCATTCATGCAGAATGCTCCTTTTATCGCCCCACTCCTCCTTATGACTCACCAGGACTTGCAAGCGAACTTTGCAAGTTGAAAACCTATTTACTACCACTCATAATGCCTGTTTAGTGCATTTCATGCGTGTTCGTGCGCGCGCACACACACACAGACACACACACCTCCCCCCACCCCCAGCTGCTGCCAGAGTTACTGTACAATTTGGTACAATATTGCCATTGAAGGGTTCTAGTGAATTCATACACCATGAGGCCGAAGCTGAGTGGTCTGTAATTGTCACCAGAAACCTGAGATGGTAGAATAAAACCATATTACATGTTCCCCACTATGCATTTTTTATATTACATATTTATTTTGGGAAAGTTTAAACTGCCATTTGCATTTAGCAAAATAAACTTTTTGTAAGTAGGAATATCATGTTTAGTTTCTGAGGAATTGTAATTTTAAACCCTCTTTAATGGTAAAGTCATATTTGAAGTCACAATTCTGAAAATGCCACTTTTAGAAAGTTTATAGCAGGTAAAGCTGCCCACAGGGGATTTTCTAAAGCACACATAGTTTTAACATTCAATATACAAATAATAATAACAAGCTCTATACCGTCGCTTGCATTCAATTATTAGTAAACTGTGCTGTTCCCTTTTATGATCATTTATGGTCGAAATAAAGTTGGTGACGATGATGATGAGAAAAATTCAGTTTCAGTTGTTTGCACTTGAACTAATCTGTTAGAAATGATCTTACACTGGTGTAAATGTTTTTGAAGAATTACATTTATAATGAGTAATCGCACTTTCACTTTATGTCAGACCAGCACCTTTCTTTAGACGTTGTTTGTGTAAATAAAGGGGCGTGGCCTCTGTGAATGTGAAAGCACTGCATGGGCACTAGTAAACAACAAGAAGGGCTGCGGCTGACAAGTTTGCGGAAATGCTAGCAGCTACGGGGACAGAGTATGGGCAGTGCGAGGTAGAAGAGGGTATGCACAAAAGAAAGAGGGGCTAAAGTAATGTGAAAGCGCCTGCTGCCCGGCCATGCTGTTTGATAAAGCGTTTGTAACACAATGGAGTGTGGTCCTTGGACGGGGGGGCAGCTGGACCAATAAATGCAATAAACTAAGTGAAGTTGCTGGCCCCACACTTTCACTTTTTATCTCCAAAGTTAAGAGAAAACAAACAAAGACTAATCTTCTGTTTGTTGGGTATATTTATTTTTACCCTTATACATTTATCAATTCTGTTTCCAAATTTTCATGAATGAGAAAAACACTGTACAATAAATACACATTTACATATATATACACAACTACTTCACATTATACATATATACATTTTGTAAACAATCTTCTTCTGTAATGCAATGATTTTTATCCACAAATAATTACTCTTTGCGAGATAAATATCAGATAAGATAACTACAAAAAGAAAAGCAAAAAAATTGCTAAGAGAAAGACAACAGGATTTCATTGATTGCTACTTTGATTCAGTTTTCAAAGTTTGATTTTGATCTTTCTCTTAGCAATTTTTTTGCTTATTCTTTTTGTGGTTATCTTATCTGATATTTATCTTGCAAAGAGTAATTATTTGTGGATACAAATCATTGCATTACAGAAGAAGATTGTTTACAAAATGTATATATGTATAATGTGAAGTAGTTGTGTATATATGTGTAAATGTGTATTTATTGTACAGTGTTTTTCTCATTCATGAAATTTTGGAAACAGAATTGATAAATTTATAAGGGTAAAAATAAATATACCCAACAAACAGAAGATTAGTCTTTGTTCGTTTGATAAAGCGTGGCAGGGTGTGATGAATGAAATAAAGTGGGGAGGGAGAGTGTTAAAAATCTAATGATCGGGCGCTGGGTGTGACCCCCATATTAAAAGTTAAAGCAATGTGCTGCAAATAAAAAAAAAGTGGCAGCCATTACTAAAGCTGGTGTCACACCAGTGCTCTTTACATGCAGTGTGCAAAAGAAACAATTGATGGACGGAATAATGGACAATGCAAACATTCACCATCAGTCACAAGGATCTGGGTTAAATCCATCATTATTTTGATCACCACACCACCTCAGTTTGGACCCAGCCATATGCAAATCAGTCTTAACCCTGTTCCTTGTTGGGAACAGTTCAGCCCGAGCAGCCAAGCCTGGTCCTCCTTGGACCGGAAACAAGCATCCTGGTACCGGATTCAGGGCATCATCCTTCATCAGCCAGGCTAGCTTGAATCCAGTGGTGTAGTGAGTACAGGACCCACGTCTGGGCATACCCCTCCCACTTAGGGGGACATATGAAAAACAAAAAATTGATAGACGGAATGCTGGACAATGCAAACAGTCACCCCCAGTCACAAGGATCTGGGTTAAATCCATCATTCTTTTGCTCACCACACCACCCCAGTTTGGACTCAGCCATATGCAAATCAGTCTTGAACCTGTTCCTTGTGGGAACAGTCCAGCCCAAACTAAAAAGCTAGGTCCTCCCTGGACCGAAAACAAGAATCCTGGGACCGGTTTCAGGGCAACACCCTTCATCAGCCAAGCTAGCTTGAATCCAGTGGTGTAGTAAGCACAATGCAAACATTCACCCCCATTCACAAGGATCTGGGTTAAATCCATCATTCTTTTGCTCACCACACCACCCCAGTTTGGACTCAGCCAAATGCAAATCAGTTTTGACCCTGTTCCTTGTGGGAACAGTCCAGCCCGAACTGCAAAGCCAGGTCCTTCCTGGACCGGAAACAAGCATCCTGGTCCTCCCTGGACCGGAAACAAGCATTCTCAGACCGGTTTCAGGGCATCACCCTTCATCAGCCAGGCTAGCTTGAATCTAGTGATGTAGTGAGCACGGGACCCACATCTATGCATACCCTTCCCAATTAGGGAGGGGTAAAAAAACTATTTGATGAACGGAATGCTGAACAATGCAAACATTCATCCCCAGTCACAAGGATCTGGTTTACATCCACCATTCTTTTGCTCACCACACCACCCCAGTTTGGAACCAGCCATATGCAAATCAGTCTATACCCTGTTCCTGGTGGGAACAGTCCAGCCCGAACTACCAAGCCAGATCCTCCCTAGACCGGAAACAAGCATCCTGGGACCAGTTTCAGGGCATCACCCTTCATCAGCAAGGCTAGCTTGAATTCACTGGTGTAGTGAGCACAGGACCCACGTCTGGGCATAACTTTCCCACTTAGGGGGACATATGCAAAAGAAACAATTGATGGACGGAATGCTGGACAATGCAAACATTCACCCCCATTCACAAGGATCTGGGTTAAATCCATTATTCTTTGCTCACCACACCACCCCAGTTTGGACCCAGACATATTTATGCAAGTCAGTCTTGACCCTGTTCCTTGTGGGACAAGTCCAGCCCGAACTGTCAAGCCAGGTCCTCCCTGGACCAAAAACAAGCATCCTGGAATGGTATGGTGAGCAAAAGCACAATGGATTTAGGCCCAGATCCCTGTACTGGGATGTATGTTTGACAATGTTCTGCATTCTGTCCATCAATTGTTCTTTTTGCATTTGTCACCCCGAGTGGGACGGGTATGCCCAGATGTGGGTCCCGTGCTCTCCATGCCACTGGAGTCAAGCTATCCTGGCTGATGATGGCTGGAACCCTGAAATCGGTCCTAGGATGCTTGTTTCCAGTCCAGGGAGGACCTGGCCTGGCAGTTCAGGCTGGCCTGTTCCCATTGGGCACAGGGTCAAGACTGATTTATTTGGCCCAGATCCCTGTACTGGGTGAATGTATGACATGGTTCTGCATTCTGTCCATCAATTATTCTTCTTGCATTTGTCACCCCAAGTGAGTGGGAAGGGTATGCCGAGAAGTGGGTCCTGTGCTCTCCATGCCACTGGAGTCAAGCTATCCTGGCTGATGAGGGCTGAAAGCCTGAAACCGGTCCTAGGATGCTTGTTTCTAGTCCAGGGGGGATCTGGCCTGGCAGTTCCAGCTGGACGGCCCCCTTTGGGTGCAGGGTCAAGACTGATTTGCATATGGCTGGGTCCAAACTGGAAAGGCATGGTGAGCAAAAAAACAATGGATTTAGGCCCACATCGCTGTACTGGGGTGAAAGTATGACATTGTTCTGCATTCTGTCCATCAATTTTTCTTTTTGCATTTCTCATCCTGAGTGGGATGAGCATGCCCAGATGTGGGTCCTGTGCTCTCCATGCCACTGGAGTCAAGCTTTCCTGGCTGATGAGAGCTGAAAGTCTGAAACAAATCCTAGGATGCTTGTTTCCAGTATAGAGAGGACCTTGCCTGGCAGTTCAGGCTGGAGTGTTCCCATTGGGCGCAGAGTCAAGACTGATTTGCATATGACTGGGTCCAAACTGGAATGGCATGGTGAGCAAGAAAACAGTGGATTTAGGCAAAGATCTCTGTACCGGGTGAATGTATGACTTTGTTCTGCATTCTGTGCATCAATCATTCTTTTTGCATTAGTCATCCCGATTGGGACGGGTATGCACAGACGTCGGTCCCTTGCTCTACATGCCACTGGAGTCAAGCTATCCTGGCTGATGAGGGCTGAAAACCTGAAACCGGTCCTAGGATGCTTGTTTCCAGTCCAGGGTGGACCTGGCCTGGCAGTTCAGGCTGGACTATTCCCATTGGGTGCAGGGTCAAGACTGATTTGCATATGGCTGGGGCCAAACTGGAATGGCATGGTGAGCAAACAAACAATGGATTTAGGCCCAGATCTCTGTACTGGGGTGAACATATGACAATGTTCTGCATTCTGTCCATCAATTGTTCTTTTTGTATTTGTCACCCCGAGTGGGACGGGTATGCCCAGATGTGGGTCCCGTGCTGTCCATGCCACTCGAGTCAAGCTATCCTGGCTGATGATGGCTGGAACTCTGAAATCGGTCCTAGGATGCTTGTTTCCAGTCCAGGGAGGACCTGGCCTGGCAGTTCAGGCTTGCCTGTTCCCATTGGGCACAGGGTCAAGACTGATTTGCATATGGCAGGGTCCAAAATGGAATGGCATGTTGAGCAAATAAACAATGGAATTTGGCCCAGATCCCTGTACTGGGTGAATGTATGACATGGTTCTGCATTCTGCCCATCAATTGTTCTTCTTGCATTTGTCACCCCAAGTGAGTGGGAAGGGTATGCCCAGAAATGGGTCCTGTGCTCTCCATGCCACTGGAGTCAAGCTATCCTGGCTGATGAGGGCTGAAAGCCTGAAACCGGTCCTAGGATGCTTGTTTCCAGTCCAGGGAGGACCTGGCCTGGCAGTTTCAGCTGGACGGTACCCTTTGGGTGCAGGGTCAAGACTGATTTGCATATGGCTGGGTCCAAACTGGAAAAGCATGGTGAGCAAAAAAACAATGGATTTAGGCCCACATCGCTGTACTGGGGTGAAAGTATGACATTGTTCTGCATTCTGTCCATCAATTTTTCTTTTTGCATTTCTCATCCCGAGTGGGATGGGCATGCCCAGATGTGGGTCTGGTGCTCTCCATGCCACTGGAGTCAAGCTTTCCTGGCTGATGAGAGCTGAAAGTCTGAAACCAATCCGAGGATGCTTGTTTCCAGTCTAGGGAGGACCTGGCCTGGCAGTTCAGGCTGGAGTGTTCCCATTGGGCGCAGAGTCAAGACTGATTTGCATATGGCTGGGTCCAAACTGGAATGGCATGGTGAGCAAAAAAACGATGGATTTAGGCAAAGATCTCTGTACCGGGTGAATGTATGACTTTGTTCTGCATTCTGTGCATCAATCGTTCTTTTTGCATTAGTCATCCCGATTGGGATGGGTATGCACAGACGTCAGTCCCTTGCTCTTCTTGCCACTGGAGTCAAGCTATCCTGGCTGATGAGGGCTGAAAACCTGAAACCGGTCCTAGGATGCTTGTTTCCAGTCCAGGGTGGACCTGGCCTGGCAGTTCAGGCTGGACTATTCCCATTGGGTGCAGGGTCAAGACTGATTTGCATATGGCTGGGGCCAAACTGGAATGGCATGGTGAGCAGACAAACAATGGATTTAGGCCCAGATCTCTGTACTGGGGTGAACATATGACATTGTTCTGCATTCTGTCGATCAATTGTTCTTTTTGCTTTAGATAAAGTGAGCAAAGAGTTCCCAGAAGGGCTAATGGAAGCTAATCAATAAGGCCATGGTAAAATGTCCAATCCTAATGGGTGGTTACAAATACAGAAAAAGCGTTTCTAAGGAGGGACTAACAAGCCTGTTAACAAATCAGAAGCAAATATTTAGAAACAACAGCAACATGAGTCAACTGGAAAGAAGGCTGGAGAGTGGGCGGAGCTTCAAGTCCAAACCTGAGTACCCCATGCCTCGCAGCAGCACATACAGGCTTGATCTAAAAAGGGACCCACTCTTCAGTACAATCATGGACTTGTGGATGCTACAGAAGAAAGATGCCCCGCTGCCCTGCTGTTTGAGGCCAGCTCTGCTTGCTGAGGAGGAAGACAACAACTGCACCCTTCATCCTAAGCTGAAGTGACTCTAAGGGTCAGCTCACTGATCTCTTGTTCTGAGCAACAGGGACACAGCAAGCTCCAGAGGCATCCCTGCAACTGCCCAACTGAACCTGCTGCACTGGACCTGCCTGCACCTTTAGCTGGAACTGGCTGAGCCCGGCTGGCCTCTGCCGGTGTGAGTTCCCGACAGACAGAGAATACATTGGTCTGCTATATCTTATCATTGATCCATAAAATGACACAATCACATTTGCAGGCCCCTTGAGTTGGTTAAATCATGCAGGCATTCTTGATATCATATCAGTGCTAATAATGCAACATGGGTATCTCAAACACTGCATCTCACAATTTCCACCCCGTTTTTCCCTGCGACTGGTATCTGTCATGCCTCAGGATCAGACCGTAGATATTGTACAAATGGATCCCAAAACTCGCTTGAAGCGGAGGAACCTAGTAGTTCCCTTACGTAAACATCGAGCTGTTCCCTGCAGAATGTCATGTCTGCCAACCAATGTTTCATATGTGGTGCGTGTTTGCTTCCCCACCTCATGGCAACCCACCTTTTGGCCAGAAATAAGGCTATAGCTAATAGTTTGCGTATGGAAGGCTGTTTTATTTTATGTAGGCCAAGAAGGCAGACTTGTGGAGTATTGGGAATTGGCTCCGTTAGCATTGCTCCCGTAGCATGTATCACTTCCTGCCAGTATCATTGCACTTGTGTGCATCATGCCCAGGCTGCATGTCTGACTGTATGGAAAGGAAGAGGTGTGGCGCCGCGGCTAGGGCGACTGACTCCGGAATCTGGGGATCACGGTTCGATCCCTGGCACGGGCAGCAGATTAGCCCAGCACCATGTGACTTTGGGCAATAGCTTGCTTAATATTCCCGAAGGCCCACAGCGCCTAGAGACCCTTACGGGTGATTGTGCGCTTTACAAATGTGGATTAATATTATTATTATTATTATTATGGCATTACAGAACACGCATCTATCAGTGTCTCTGAGACCATATTTATATAGTTGTACTGGTGTGTGGGATGTCTTTTGCAGGAATTCAAAATGGATGATCCAAAGGTTACAATTTGCTTGCAAGAATACACAGCAATATTACCAGTTTTCTTCGGATTGTCGAATGTCTAGCATTTTTCCAGAGCCTGTTCATTTTGCCTATGTTGCTCCTGTTCGGTTATATTATAAATCTTGGTATTGAGAAGTTGTCGCATAAGAGATGTGATCAGTACTTGCAGGGTATTATGCATAGGGGACTCCTGAGGGAATGTGGGGTACATATCTGTTTTTGGAGCCCATAGTCTAAAATATGCAAATAACATTAGCGCTATGCGGGTAGCATCCAACATTATGTCTGCTTGAGTTACGCAATGGTCGTTGGGAAAACACATCACTCATTACGTGTATCCCAGAAGTTTTTGTGTTTTTGTTCTTGCATCACTGCTATCTTGGGATGGTGTGGTAATGGCATGGTGGGGACTAAGCCGGGAATCTGTCAGCCTGTCACTTCAGTGTATGCCATGCTGGTATTGTAGTGGTCACTGGGTTTATTTCCGCACGCGGGATGTACGTCTTCGGTTGCAGCACAAGTGCAACTAAAGGTGTTGGATGAGCAATATTGGTCTCCACAGCTACATGTGGAATGTAGTCATGTGGATGTCTCCAATAATGTGTGCATTGTGCTTGGGTGCAGAGGTAATTAAGTTGTTAATCTGGGCCCAAACCCGCCTTTTGTGTAAGGTCGAGTGAGTTCCTTCCACCCCACTCTAGGTTGTTTGCACACCCATGTAAGTGTGGTCATACAGGAGCGCAGTTTTGTGAAAAACTGTTGTGCGAGCACAATAGGTGGGAAACAGCTGTTACATCGCAACTTTTACAACGCACTTCTGTTACAACGCAACTTTTACAACGCTGGATCCATTACATCGCATGCCTTTACAACGCATGACATTACATAGCAGATGCTATTACAACGCATGCCATTACAACGTAAGTATAGGTAAGTATATAATTGTATTTTAAATTTTTTATAACATTATTTAATTAATTTAATTAATATTAAAAATAATTATATTATATTTTAAATTAAATATATTAATTTAAGTAATTTTAAAAAATAAATATGAGTATAGGAGTATATGTTTCGGGGTACTGAGGTATATGTTTTGGGGGGTTTGAGTATTTTTAGTGTTCAGGGCTAGGTTTGGGTTTTGGGGTACAGGGGTATTTTTAGGTTTTAGGGCTGGGTTTGGGTTTTGGGGTACAGGGGTATTTTTAGGTTTCAGGGTTGAGTTTGGGTTTTGGGGTACAGGGGTATTTTTAGGTTTCAGGGCTGGGTTTGGGTTTTGGGGTACAGGGGTATTTTTAGGTCTCAGGGCTGGGTTCGGGTTTTGGGGTACAGGGGTATTTTTAGGTTTCAGGGCTGGGTTTGGGTTTTGGGGTACAGGGGTATTTTTAGGGTTCAGGGCTGGGTTTGGGTTTTGGGGTATAGGGGTATTTTTAGGTTTCAGGGCTGGGTTTGGGTTTTGGGGTAGAGGGGTATTTTTAGGTTTCAGGGCTGGGTTTGGGTTTTGGGGTACAGGGGTATTTTTAGGGTTCAGGCCTGGGTTTGGGGTACAGGGGTATTTTTAGGGTTCAGGGCTGGGTTTGGGTTTTGGGGTACAGGGGTATTTTTAGGTTTCAGGGCTGGGTTTGGGTTTTGGGGTACAGGGGTATTTTTAAATTTCAGGGCTGGGTTTGGTTTTTGGGGTACAGGGGTATTTTTAGGTTTCAGGGCTGGGTTTGGGTTTTGGGGTACAGTTGTATTTTTAGGGTTCAGGGCTGGGTTTGGGTTTTGGGGTACAGGGGTATTTTTAGGGTACAGGGCTGGGTTTGGGTTTTGGGGTACAGGGGTATTTTTAGGGTTCAGGGCTGGGTTTGGGTTTTGGGGTACAGGGGTATTTTTAGGTTTCAGGGCTGGGTTTGGGTTTTGGGGTACAGGGGTATTTTTAGGTTTCAGGGTTGGGTTTGGGTTTTGGGGTACAGGGGTATTTTTAGGTTTCAGGGCTGGGTTTGGGTTTTGGGGAACAGGGGTATTTTTAGGTTTCAGGGTTGGGTTTGGGTTTTGGGGTACAGGGGTATTTTTAGGGTTCAGGGCTGGGTTTGGGTTTTGGGGTACAGGTTTTTTTTAGGGTTTAGTTTTCAAATAAATCTTTTAATTTAATTTAAATATTTAATTTTAATAATTGTATTATTTATTAAAAATAGTTCTTTATTATTAAAAGTTCTTTTAAAAATAAACTTAAAGTAATATATGTTCAAAATAATTATTTAAAATTATTTTAATTTATTTAATTAATTAAATTTAAATTAATTACATTTTTTTTAAAAATAATATACTTACCTATACTTACATTGTAATGGCATGCGTTGTAATAGCATCTGCTGTGTAATGTCATGCGTTGTAAAGGCATGCGATGTAATGGATCCTGCGTTGTAAAAAATGCGTTGTAACGGAGTGCGTTGTAATATTTCGCGTTGTAACGTCATACATCCCAATAGGTATGTTCGCGAAGAGATAGAGAAAGCGTGGTAGGACCACCATTTTTTGGATCGCAATTCTGTCAGCTAATGATAATGGCAGCCTGATCCACCTGGCCACCTGACTTTCAAAATTCGTGAGGGGCGTGCCATAGTTTTACCATACTACCAATTCTGGGTCGCGATGTATCCAAATACCTAAGTATTTGACTGGCTCAGTTCGCCATTGTAGCGGGAAATCCAGTGGGACTTTTTTTCGTGGCCAGTGTCAGGGGGATTACTACTGACTTAGCCCAGTTTATAGCCCAGTTTATACTCAATCCAGAGTAGTATTCGAATTGTGCATGCTCTCGTATTAGTAGGTTTAGATTGTCTTCTGGGTAACGGGTGTATAATACCATATCATCTGCATACAATGATAAGCTGATGGGTCGCAAGCAGAACTGTAGTGCTGAATTTGCATGTTTTTTGACTAATCCTGCATGCCAGTGGTTCAAGTGCTCATGTCAACAGTAGGGGTGATAATGGGTATCCCTGTCGTGTTCCTCTGTGTATGGAAGGGGACGGCCGTAGTGCCGTTAAGTCGTCTTGCACATGGTTTTGTGTACAGCAGCTTAATCCAATGTAGGAACAGTTGTGGGAATCCCTTTCTACGGAGAACATGAATGACCACTCTACTGAGTCAAATGCCTTGGCTTCAGTCAAGTCTGGCTGTAGTTGGTGGAACAGTGCCTAGAGACCCTTACGGGTGATTGTGCGCTTTACAAATGTGGATTAATATTATTATTATTATTATTATGGCATTACAGCACACGCATCTATCAGTGTCTCTGAGACCATATTTATATAGTTGTACTGGTGTGTGGGATGTCTTTTGCAGGAATTCAAAATGGATGATCCAAAGGTTACAATTTGCTTGCAAGAATACACAGCAATATTACCAGTTTTCTTCGGATTGTCGAATGTCTAGCATTTTTCCAGAGCCTGTTCATTTTGCCTATGTTGCTCCTGTTCGGTTATATTATAAATCTTGGTATTGAGAAGTTGTCGCATAAGAGATGTGATCAGTACTTGCAGGGTATTATGCATAGGGGACTCCTGAGGGAATGTGGGGTACATATCTGTTTTTGGAGCCCATAGTCTAAAATATGCAAATAACATTAGCGCTATGCGGGTAGCATCCAACATTATGTCTGCTTGAGTTACGCAATGGTCGTTGGGAAAACACATCACTCATTACGTGTATCCCAGAAGTTTTTGTGTTTTTGTTCTTGCATCACTGCTATCTTGGGATGGTGTGGTAATGGCATGGTGGGGACGTAAGCCGGGAATCTGTCAGCCTGTCACTTCAGTGTATGCCATGCTGGTATTGTAGTGGTCACTGGGTTTATTTCCGCACGCGGGATGTACGTCTTCGGTTGCAGCACAAGTGCAACTAAAGGTGTTGGATGAGCAATATTGGTCTCCACAGCTACATGTGGAATGTAGTCATGTGGATGTCTCCAATAATGTGTGCATTGTGCTTGGGTGCAGAGGTAATTAAGTTGTTAATCTGGGCCCAAACCCGCCTTTTGTGTAAGGTCGAGTGAGTTCCTTCCACCCCACCCTAGGTTGTTTGCACACCCATGTAAGTGTGGTCATACAGGAGCGCAGTTTTGTGAAAAACTGTTGTGCGAGCAGAATAGGTGGGAAACAGCTGTGACATCGCAACTTTTACAACGCACTTCTGTTACAACGCAACTTTTACAACGCTGGATCCATTACATCGCATGCCTTTACAACGCATGACATTACATAGCAGATGCTATTACAACGCATGCCATTACAACGTAAGTATAGGTAAGTAGTGTGGCGGAGGAGTGTGGCTCAATGGTTAGAGCGGCAGACCTTGATGCAGAGTTCTGGCCAGGCACCAGGGTTCGATTCCCGCCTCGGCGGGTCTCTGGCTCATAAATTCCTCTGACTGGATATTCTCGCCTCAGTGCCTATTCTAATCATGGGTCCCACGCTGCAACTCTGGGCAATAGCTTGCTTAGCCTCCACAACGGCCCCCTACAGCGCTGGGGATGCCTGGTTGCACCCCGGGGATGCCCAGGAGTGGACATTTCACGGGGAAAAGCCAGGACGGGTTCCCTAGCGGTATGAGTACAGCGCCAGGACACACTGCTTGCCGGGGTATCAGTGCGCTTTACAAATACGTCTACATTTACATATATAATTTTATTTTAATTTTTTTATAACATTATTTAATTAATTTAATTAATATTAAAAATAATTATATTATATTTTAAATTAAATATATTAATTTAAGTAATTTTAAAAAATAAATATGAGTATAGGAGTATATGTTTGGGGGTACTGAGGTATATGTTTTGGGGGGTTTGAGTATTTTTAGTGTTCAGGGCTAGGTTTGGGTTTTGGGGTACAGGGGTATTTTTAGGTTTCAGGGCTGGGTTTGGGTTTTGGGGTACAGGGGTATTTTTAGGTTTCAGGGTTGAGTTTGGGTTTTGGGGTACAGGGGTATTTTTAGGTTTCAGGGCTGGGTTTGGGTTTTGGGGTACAGGGGTATTTTTAGGTCTCAGGGCTGGGTTCGGGTTTTGGGGTACAGGGGTATTTTTAGGTTTCAGGGCTGGGTTTGGGTTTTGGGGTACAGGGGTATTTTTAGGGTTCAGGGCTGGGTTTGGGTTTTGGGGTATAGGGGTATTTTTAGGTTTCAGGGCTGGGTTTGGGTTTTGGGGTAGAGGGGTATTTTTAGGTTTCAGGGCTGGGTTTGGGTTTTGGGGTACAGGGGTATTTTTAGGGTTCAGGCCTGGGTTTGGGGTACAGGGGTATTTTTAGGGTTCAGGGCTGGGTTTGGGTTTTGGGGTACAGGGGTATTTTTAGGTTTCAGGGCTGGGTTTGGGTTTTGGGGTACAGGGGTATTTTTAAATTTCAGGGCTGGGTTTGGTTTTTGGGGTACAGGGGTATTTTTAGGTTTCAGGGCTGGGTTTGGGTTTTGGGGTACAATTGTATTTTTAGGGTTCAGGGCTGGGTTTGGGTTTTGGGGTACAGGGGTATTTTTAGGGTACAGGGCTGGGTTTGGGTTTTGGGGTACAGGGGTATTTTTAGGGTTCAGGGCTGGGTTTGGGTTTTGGGGTACAGGGGTATTTTTAGGTTTCAGGGCTGGGTTTGGGTTTTGGGGTACAGGGGTATTTTTAGGTTTCAGGGTTGGGTTTGGGTTTTGGGGTACAGGGGTTTTTTTAGGTTTCAGGGCTGGGTTTGGGTTTTGGGGAACAGGGGTATTTTTAGGTTTCAGGGTTGGGTTTGGGTTTTGGGGTACAGGGGTATTTTTAGGGTTCAGGGCTGGGTTTGGGTTTTGGGGTACAGGTTTTTTTTAGGGTTTAGTTTTCAAATAAATCTTTTAATTTAATTTAAATATTTAATTTTAATAATTGTATTATTTATTAAAAATAGTTCTTTATTATTAAAAGTTCTTTTAAAAATAAACTTAAAGTAATATATGTTCAAAATAATTATTTAAAATTATTTTAATTTATTTAATTAATTAAATTTAAATTAATTAAATTTTTTTAAAAAATAATATACTTACCTATACTTACATTGTAATGGCATGCGTTGTAATAGCATCTGCTGTGTAATGTCATGCGTTGTAAAGGCATGCGATGTAATGGATCCTGCGTTGTAAAAAATGCGTTGTAACGGAGTGCGTTGTAATATTTCGCGTTGTAACGTCATACATCCCAATAGGTATGTTCGCGAAGAGATAGAGAAAGCGTGGTAGGACCACCATTTTTTGGATCGCAATTCTGTCAGCTAATGATAATGGCAGCCAGATCCACCTGGCCACCTGACTTTCAAAATTCGTGAGGGGCGTGCCATAGTTTTACCATACTACCAATTCTGGGTCGCGATGTATCCAAATACCTAAGTATTTGACTGGCTCAGTTCGCCATTGTAGCCGGAAATCCAGTGGGATTTTTTTCGTGGCCAGTGTCAGGGGGATTACGACTGACTTAGCCCAGTTTATAGCCCAGTTTATACTCAATCCAGAGTAGTATTCGAATTGTGCATGCTCTCGTATTAGTAGGTTTAGATTGTCTTCTGGGTAACGGGTGTATAATACCATATCATCTGCATACAATGATAAGCTGATGGGTCGCAAGCAGAACTGTAGTGCTGAATTTGCATGTTTTTTGACTAATCCTGCATGCCAGTGGTTCAAGTGCTCATGTCAACAGTAGGGGTGATAATGGGTATCCCTGTCGTGTTCCTCTGTGTATGGAAGGGGACGGCCGTAGTGCCGTTAAGTCGTCTTGCACATGGTTTTGTGTACAGCAGCTTAATCCAATGTAGGAACAGTTGTGGGAATCCCTTTCTACGGAGAACATGAATGACCACTCTACTGAGTCAAATGCCTTGGCTTCAGTCAAGTCAGGCTGTAGTTGGTGGAACAGTGCAAATATAGCGCGCAGGTTGCCTGTCATTGATGACCGTGTTGGGATGAATCCCGATTGGTCTGGCGGTACTAAATTCTGCATTAGGGGTTGTAAACGCGTGGCAATTATTTTGGCTAGAATTTTAGCGTATGAATTTATAAGGGATAAAGGTCATATGAATCGCAATGCAACAGGTTTTTCACTGGCTTGAGTAGTGTAATTAATAGTGCTTCTCTTAGTGAAGGGGGGAGAATCCCGTTGTCATATGCTTTTGAATACATGAGTGGGAGATGGGGGGGTCAAGCAGATCTCTTGATTCTTTATACATTTCACCTGGAAGACCATCTGTTCCCTGAGCTTTATTATTGGAAAGGGATATGATTGCTTCTTTTATCTCGACTTCGGTAATCAGCTGTATAAAGTATTCTCTGTGCGCATCTGAGAGCCAGGCTAGAGCTATGTCATCTAGGTATTCATTTATATCTTCGTCTGAAATGGATAGTTGTGTGGAGTGCAGTTGTGCATAATATTCTGAAAAGCTGTATGTGATGGTAGGTGTCTAGTAGTGTGTTGTGCCTCATGCATCCGTAATCTGTACTATGTATGAGAAGGTGCATGAGTTTTGTAACCTGCCTGCAAGTGTGTAAACCAGACGGACTCCCTCCCCTTAGTTCCGTGCCGTATGTCTTTGTGAAAGGCATTTCGCTTCACTGTCAGTGAACTCCTGATATGTAGTAATTTGATTCTTGATCTTAGTGAGTAGTGTAGAGTTCAGGGTTTGTGTGTACTCTTCTTCTAGTGACTGGATTTTCTTTTCTACTTTAGTTAGCTACTGCTGTATGTCCCTTAAACCCCTGTGTGTCTACCTATACAGAATCCCCAAATTGTCACTTTGAATGCCTCCCATAATGTTCGAACATTGTGCTCAAAGTAATCTGTTATAGCTGTCTTAAGTCTGTTTTAAACACTTGGTCGAGCAGTGGAGTCTTCGGGAAATGCCACATGAATTGCCTGGGAGTATGTGTAAGGTTAGCCAGTACCAATCGGACAGGTGCATGATCAATAGTGTCTTAGGCATGTGGTTTATTTAGCTTGTCCATGTGCTTGCTATGCGTGTTGCTATCCAATAGTCTATTTGACCCACATATTGTGTGTAGTGGAAGTGCAAGTTCTTCTTTACGCCCTGGGTTTCGTAGTTGCCATAGATCTACCATCCGCCATTCCTCCATTCCGTTTCTGAGTACCCTGTTTGCCTGTTTACCATATTTGTCATTACTTGTTGACCTGTCTATTGCTGGGCCTAAGTATGCATTAAAATCTCTGCCCCAGACTATTTCGGATGGCTCTAGAGTCTGTAGCTTCGGCCATATTTGTGCAAAAAAAGCAGGGTCATCTATATTTGGTCCATATGTATTGACTAAGGTTAGCCTTGTGCTGACAAAATTTCCCTGAATTATAATGTATCAGCACTGAGAGTTCGTAAAAGTGTGCAGCAAGATAAACGGGATGCCTCGCTTGGCTAGTATAAGCACTCTGCGAGCATATATGGAGTAGGAGGAGGCAATCCGGAAGGATGCCCAATGGGCCCCCATGTTTAATTCGGAGGTGCTGGTGAGGTGTGTTTCCTGGAGGCAAGCCACCTCCACACCATGTCGGTTAAGGTAGGCTATTACCCGTCTTGTCTTCTGTGGGCTATTTAGTCCCTTAATATTCCATATTAGTAGAATGACTCATCTAAGAGTGGATGTCCTATCATGGCCTGGTTACTGTGTTTATACTTCAGCCATATTGTCTTCAGCATAGCAGTGACTGTGTCATTTGTGTCTGTGCCATCAACCATATTTTTCCCTCTTTCCCACTGCCTCCCCCCACCCACTCCGGTACCCAAATTGTATCGGAAACATTCCTGCATTTCTGATTCCCCCACCTCCTCAATCCTTAAACATTCCCCAATCACCTGAATTAACTAGAGTCGGTGCACACATGTAAGCAGGAGCAGCCAGTTGGTGTCCCCGTAGTTTGGAATCATGGGGTGGCTGCATATTTCCAATGTAGACATGTGTCAGCATATTACTATTTATTAATCTAAACCATTTTTGCCTCCACGTTGAGTGCAGTTCGCCTCTGAGCCCTTTAAGTTATCTGCTGAGGGAGATGTTACTTAGTAATACTGTTCGTAAAGCTAGGCGACTCCAACAACAATGGATATTAGTCGTAGGTTGACTTATCTGATACAGTCATAGTTCAATGTGTAGCAGGGACCTCAGGTGTCTTGTTATTCAGGGCCATTCAGTCCTGAGGCCTGCGCCTGTTTGTCAGCTCCGCCTCTGGGTGATTTCCTTCGGGTGCTCGGTTGTTCGCGTTGTTTTAGGTACTGTTGCAGATCTTTGGTGTTGCCAAAAATGTGGGACTGGCCATCCACTGTGATTTTCATATGGGCCGGATACAGCATTGCTTACGAGATGTTTAGGTCCTGAACTTTCCTTTTCACCGGCATGAATTTCTTTCTTGCTTCCTGGACTTAGATTGTGAAATCTGGGTATATGGAGATCTCTGGACCGTCGTGTCTTAGAGTGTGTAGCTCCCTGGAGCGGCGCAGTGCAGCGTCCCTATCTATGTAATTAAGTAATCTTACTATGATGGGTCGTGGTCTGGCTCCCGGGGGCAGGGGTGGTATTTTCTCCATTTTACCCTGACTTTCAACATTTGACACTCTGTGTTCAGCCGTATTTATGCATTATGCATGTTTGTCTATTCTCTCTGACATGTGGTCTACAAAGTATGCTAACATATTCAGCTTGCCGTCTATAGTGGTTAATGTGGTTTGCATGGCAGCTAGGATTTGGAGTAGGTCTCCCCCCAACTCTGTTTAATGGAGGGGAGCAGGTATATTGGAGGCCTGCTGGTCCTCGTTGCGCGACCAAGCCACCCAGCGCTGGTCAAAGTGTAATTTAGACTACCGTTTATCCGTCTTCCTCATGTCTAATGGAGTGGAGGCAGGTCTGAGGTTCAGAGCACAGGGTGGTAGCTGTGCAGCACCCAGAGAGTGCTCGGTCATGGGAGTGAGACTGTTCCGATTGCACCGCAGTGGGGTTCGCCTCCCCACACTAGTTGAAGCTGGAGGCCAAAGCGTGGGTCATACCAGTGTCTGCTCGCTAGGTCAGTTTGCTGGCATTCAGTATCTTTGGGGTGTGAGGTAACGTGGTACTATCCAGGCCTTAGCTGGTATAGTTGAGTGCTCTACCCGGTTGCCTACAGCATTAATCGGGATCTACGCCCCCCTCTGGGCCTCCGCATGTAAGTCCCACACCTCACAGAGACCCACACGTCAATGCACCTGAACACCAAGTGCACCCCTCGCTATGGTCCGATGCTTGCTTGGAGAATGTATCCCATCCCTCACATATGGAAGGACCAGCGCAGGGGCTCTGGTATGCCTTATGTCCATTTGCGTAGATCGGATCTCAGCAGCAGCCCTCGTGTGTATGGGTCACGGCCTAGCGCTGTTGTGTTTCACGCTTATCTGCAGAGCCCCTGGCCTAGTCTCATCTGGCGTGGTGTTGAGCCAGACCGGTGTCGCTCCCTCTCTCGTGGGCTTTCCTCACGGGTCTGCCCTTGCCGACAGTAGCTGCTGGGTGCGGCCGCCGGACACGCTACCTCCGTTGCTGTGCCGTGGGGGTGCACCCATCCTGCTTGCACAGGACTCACTGATCTCGTTATCTCACGGCACCTGTAGCTTCTTTTGATTTTCAGGCGCGGGTCTTGTGTTCCCTCTTGATGCCACAGTACAGCATGCCCCAGGTACCACAGCGGCACCTTCAGATGCACATTTCTTTAATTATGCAGGGGCAAGTAGATGACTTTATATATCAGCCAGACACAGGATAATTAATGATTATGATCGCGGCTGAAGGAGCTTGCTCAAGGAGTGGCCATCTTCAGGCTTGGCAAACTTCGCTCTCTGCCCTGGTAACTTTTTCAGCAAGACTAACCTTGTCCCTGTATCCAGCCTGCACTCCATTACTGTCGGCCTGAACTTGTGAGTTTTACCCAGTCTTGCCTGACCAGATAACTGTAATTAGCACTTTGTGCTTTTAGGTGCTACACTTACCCTAAATC
Organism: Lissotriton vulgaris; assembly: GCF_964263255.1. Classification (NCBI taxonomy): domain Eukaryota; kingdom Metazoa; phylum Chordata; class Amphibia; order Caudata; family Salamandridae; genus Lissotriton; species Lissotriton vulgaris. The sequence goes on from NC_141697.1 coordinate 1,135,245,461, forward strand.
TTTGAAATTGCATACTTACGGTTCTGTTGATTGGGTTTTTGTCTTTTTGGTGTCAAATAATTTATTAAGATTTACTCTATTTTTCTAAATGGATTAGAATTTTTCTTGTAGTGTGTTTTCACTTTACTACTGTTTAAGTGCTGCATAACTACTGTCCTCATTGCATAAAAGTTAAACCTGACTCCTTTTGTGACAAGCTACCAGAGGGTTAAGCATGGGATAATTTATTGACTTTTTGTCGTTCACCCTGGACGGTGGCTGTTGCTTGAGTAGGGTTTCACCCCACCCCCAACCAACAACCCAATTTTTCCCAAGTCTGCACTGGTCCCTAGGACCACTGCCTGCTCATAAAAAATGTTTTTGCTGGCATTCACAAAGAGGAAGGTGACCCTTGGGGACCCCTTCACATTTGCATATGCTTCACACCATTTTTGACTCGGTGGAAGAAATATATGTTTGAGGACTGCATTTTGGTTGCAAAACATTAATACAGAAGCTAAAGAATCTGTATTTTGATGGGACGCCCTTTACGTGCCAATTCCAAATACCAAAATTTATGCCACAACCCAAATTGCAATTCGGTAAAATGTTACTGAATCTCATTTTGGCTTTGTACAGTCGTGAAAGTGTAAATTTTACATTTTCACCAGTAATATTGCTTGGTACATCAAGCCCTTAAAGTGTTGAAAGGCTACTTGTCCTTTTCAGACCTCTAATGATCAGATTATATTGGTTTATCTAAATTGCATGTTCTGAACCCTTGTCTATAGAGTGGTAATTATGTCTCTGCATATTGACAATGGGCGTTTACTGCGAAATTCTGGACTACTTAGCATGTAAGGACTATGCGTCATTCAGGTATCAGTTTACTGTAGTGATGATTTACTCAATTTTGACACATCGAGGATATTTGATAAATGCATTGGTCATCCTTATGTATGAGTAAGTTCTGAACTTTCAGACTCGTGAAATGCATGCACGCTTTAGAAAAGAGGAAGAAAAGAGTGTCCCTTAAAGTGGGAAAGTCACATCACGGACTCTTCCGTGCTGCTAAACTCTTGTCATGGGGAAAATGTTTCCAGATAACAAAAACGTCAGCCACTTTTGTTGTACTAAGGTGTAAAATGTTTTTTTTTCCTGTCGAAGAAAGTGTAAGGGTGATTTGAGGTCACTGTCCTGTAGGGAATTGAAACCCATCTGGACAAAGTGTATTGACATTGAAAATTGAAGTAAGGTCACATCATTTTTCGAAAGATGTCATCATGGGCAACCAATTGATGTTATGTCTACACTGAGCCCCAGATCTCAAGATCATAGTGAGTGTTGTCAACCAACTTGGTTGGAGGGAATTTGAATAGATTTTCAAATATCATGTCGAGTATTTTCTTTGTGAAATATAGGATGGACTGGGCCATTTTTTGCTCTAGATGGAATGCCAGTGAGATTCACTCTAAAAAATCTCAAACTATTTACTTTTTAACAGGGAGATTGCCCAGCAGGATGGGCTTTGTCAATGATCATTTTGATCTTCGGTTCCAGATCATCAGCTTCTGTTCTTTCTATCTCGTGTTGATTTTCAATCTGTCCAGCTCAAAGTAATTCAATTGCTGCTAGCTTTCTGCATTTGTGCCAGTGGAATGTCATTATCAGTCTATACAAACAATGGTAGTTTTAAATATTCCATTTGTAGAAAATAACGAAAGTCTTTGTATATTATAGTAGATGTACTAATTTAACAAAATTGGTGCCAGCAGTCACTACTGCTTCACTCTGTGAAGTTTTTAGCTTCTTCGCCCATGTATACCCATACAGCCTTGTACTGATGTTTGAAATATATACTTCTTATGAGCTGAAGAGCTATTACCTAGCTTTGCCCATAGGCATTCCTTGTTTACAAAATGGCTGTATGTTACAATTTGAAGCACAAAGATAGTGTACTACTAACATATCAGTGCCTAAATATCAACTGCAAAAATATTGCAAAGGTAAGTGAGTATAAATTTAATATTCTTAACATCTATGTATCTTGAAAGTGCATATATATTGTTAAGATACGTTTATTTGGAGCTAGGTAAAGCATATCTATACTTAGTCAAGTATATAAATATTCAAGATATTTTATCAGACGTATTGTTGTTAAAATATTTTGTTAGTTTAGGAAAATGGGTTATTAGTTGTGAAGGATGTGGGCCTGCTAAGTAACAGGTTCACAATTTCCCCCTACTGAGAACGAAGCCCCCTATTATAGTGCTTGACTCTTTCAGGATAGTGAAGCAGAGAAGTCCAAGTCCTACTCAGGGGAGGTGGTGTGGGCTAGTAATCACCATATGCTGGCATGCAATATTAACACTCAGTATCTGATTGTACAGTCACTGCTTTTTCTTTTGAAAGCGAAAAGTACATTTATTACATACACTACTAAATACTATGCATCAATTTACAAATATATACATAAGCAGATTGCAAATACCTTGTGTGACATTTTGCAATAAAATTGCCTCTAAAGGGTCATGACCCCCAAAATGACAGTATCCCCACCTACCTACGATAGATAAGTATCACAACATCGGGGTGGGCCACTTCAAATAAAATGAGCATATTGGCTTTATCAAAGGTTCACCACATTACAAGGCAAACAACCACATATTAAAATCATCAACATTCACTGTAGTTCTGGATAAACGCAATCATTCATATCAATAAACATTTCAACATTCATTGTCAACATAAAGGGTTAATAAAACAGTGGAAATAAACATATCATGTGTCCGTGTCTTTTCTACAACCCTTCAGGACGCATAAAATGCAGCCATAGAAGTGGCCCCTAGAGGGCGCGTCACTCTCAGCTGTAGAGCAAATGCTCCAGTCTTGGAGTAAATATCAATGAAAATCCTGGGAGGGAGGGATCATAATTTTGGTGGCCCCAGAGACATAGGGCCAGTTCTTAAGAAGCACTCGGGCGGATACCGTGCCTCTTCCCACCCCTGCAACATGGTTGGTGGTGCCCCTGCCATTTTGGGGCCATCACAGGAACGAAAAGTATGCCTTTTGAAGAAGCTCCACAGGGCATTATGTGGTGGTCCCTCACAAGAGCACGAATATTTATTTAGTAGCTTCTGCAGTGACGTTTCCGTGACTTATGACTTCTTGACGCATTCCTAGGAGTTTCTGGAGGTGACCAACCTGGGACAAAACAAAGTAAGTTGTTTCGTTTATGGTGATTGGGGCAGCACAGGGAGGCGACTCCTGCACTGCCTGGGCAGCTACCCGTCTAGCTAACAGAGCTATGCCAGGATGTGAGTCAACACTTTTTTTCCCACCTGTGTGAAGTGTGGGTGAGTGTTGCAGCCCTCAGCCGCACCAGACATGGGCACAGGAGCAGAGGGGGCCCACGGCCAGCCCTGAGGGGGTAGCAGCACTCCCCAAGTCCATTCTCCCTGGCTCTGGGGCACGAAGTTGCGGTCCCAGGGCCCTGGATTTCCTTTTCAACCCACACAAGTTTCAACAAATGTTGCGTCACACCTGGGGGGATTCTGGAGACTTGTGGAAGACTGCCAAGCATTCCATTGCTCTGAAAAGGTCAAAGGTTGCCAACCTTAAAGAGGTCATAACTCTGGCCCCATCTGGCTGATTTGGGTTCATTTTAGTCCGAGCAAGAAGCTCTTGCCCTGCAGGCCTCCAAGGTGGATTAAGTTGCAGGGAGCTGGTTCATCTGTCTCCCTGCCCCAGTTTTCTCCTGTTCTTGGTTTCTGGTGCGCCTCTCCTCCATTTGGGGTAAAGAATTCCAGATATTTCCCCAACTAACCCTCAAGGGGTCTAAAGAGACCAGCCTCACTGGTTCTTGGAGAGACCCACTGCTCCTGGGGACAATCGCGGGCAGAGTCCTTAGTCTTTTACTGCATCAGGGCTTGTCCTTCCAGTTGTTCATTGCTGTTGCCACCGTTCAGTTCCAGTAAAAAGCATTTGCTCTCCCTTGTGGCAGAGTTTTTAAATGAGGGTGGAAGGTTCTAGAAGCTAAGCACCCCTGGCCAGATTTTCTTCTCCACCCCTTCTTCCTCAGGAGCTGAGCAAAGCACTGTCAATAACTCCTTACGTGTGAGGGGTGAAGCAGCCTTTACAATACAACTGTTCCAACGCATGCAGTTACATCGCATGCCGTTGCAACGAAAAAGGTGTGCAGCAGTGGGTAGAAGGTGTTGGATTTAACTCCAACACCTTCCCTACTGTTGAACACACTGGAGTTGGAATAGAAAATTAATCTATTCCATTTTCCAGCGCTCCCCCGACAGAAAGACGGGGTAAAGTTTGGCATTGTAATGGCATGTGGTGCAATGGCATGCGTTGTAACGGGAAACCACCGTTACAACGCAACTTTTACAACGAACACCGTTACAACGCATACCATTACAACGCAGGTTCCTTTACAACGCATGGCTTTACAATGTATGACATTACATAGCAGATGCTATTACAACGCATGCCATTACAACGTAAGTATAGGTAAGTAATTTATTTTATTTTTCATTTTTTTAATTACTAAAATATTTAAAAATTATAAAATAATTTAATTAAAGTAATTTTATATATATAGTTTGGATTTTGGGGTACAGGGGTATTTTTAGGGTTCAGGGCTTGGTTTGGGTTTTGGGGTACAGGGGTATTTTTAGTTTTTAGGGCTGGGTTTGGGTTTTGGGGTACAGGTGTATTTTTAGGTTTTAGGGCTGGGGTTGGGTTTTGGGGTACAGGGGTATTTTTAGGTTTTAGGGCTGGTTTTGGGGTACAGGGGTATTTTTAGGTTTTAGGGCTGGGTTTGGGTTTTGGGGTACAGGGTTATTTTTAGGTTTTAGGGCTGGGGTTGGGTTTTGGGGTACAGGGGTATTTTTAGGTTTGAGGGCTGGGTTTGGGTTTTGGGGTACAGGGGTATTTTTAGGTTTTTAGGGCTGGGTTTGGGTTTTGGGGTACAGGGGTATTTTTAAGTTTTAGGGCGGGGGTTGGGTTTTGGGGTACAGGGGTATTTTTAGGTTTTAGGGCTATGTTTGGGTTTTGGGGTACAGGGGTATTTTTAGGTTTTAGGGCTGGGTTTGGGTTTTGGGGTACAGGGGTATTTTTAGGTTTTAGGGCTGGGTTTGGGTTTTGGGGTACAGGGGTATTTTTAGGTTTTAGGGCTGGGTATGGGTTTTGGGGTACAGGGGTACTTTTAGGTTTTAGGGCTGGGTTTGGGTTTTGGGGTACAGGGGTATTTTTAGGGTTCAGGGTTGGGTTTTGTGTTTTGGGGTACAGGGGTATTTTTAGGGTTTGGGTTGGGTTTCGATTTTGGGGTATAGGGGTATTAGGGTTCAGGGTTGGGGTTGGGTTTTGGGGTACAGGGGTATTTTTAGGGTTCAGGGCTGGGTTTGGGTTTTGGGGTACAGGGGTATTTTTAGGGTTCAGGGTTGGGTTTGGGTTTTGGGGTACAGGGGTATTTTTAGGGTTCAGTTTTTAAATAAATAATTTAAAATAATTAAAAAAATGATTTTGTTTATTTTTTTATTATTATAGTTCTTTAATAATAATAGTTCTTTTAAAAATAAACTATTTTTTAAAATATATATAAGTACAAATTAATTATTTTAAAATAATTTAATTTATTTAATTAATTAAATTTTATTAAATTACATTTTTAAATAAAATAATATACTTACCTATACTTACGTTGTAATGGCATGCGTTGTAATAGCATCTGCTATGTAATGTCTTGCGTTGTAAAGGTATGCGTTGTAAATGTATTTGCGTTGTAAAAATTGCGATGTAACGGTCTGCGTTGTAAAAGTTTGCGTTGTAACGTCATACATCCGTTGTAACGTCACATATCCGTGTGAGGAGGCCTTTGTTCCCTCTGCTGGGCAGCAATGTAATAAACTTGGCCCAGCAAGATGACAAAAGTCCTGGGCTTTGATCCTGAGCTGAGCAAGAGAAATAGGAGAATTCTGGAAGACTCATAAAGTGTACATTTAGGATCTTGGGACCTGCATATTTGAACTGGGCGCACATGTTTTAACCGAGTTTCATACCTAACAGTACTTTGTAGGCCAAAGGGAAGCAAAACTGCACTCTAAGGCAGATTTCCCCCAAGTGTAAAATAAAGTGAACTTTCCGACAAAACAGTAAACCATACTGAGGTTAGTTATGCGTTCCCATTATTATTATAAGACCTACTCCAGGTCAATATCTAGCCCTTCAAAGTACCCGCTGCACTAGGCTACCTGCGCTCAGTTACTGGGCTGCCAATGACAGTAGCCTCAGTCGTGTAGTCTGCACACGTGTGCACATGCATGTGCCCACATGCTCATGTGAAACCAGGTAAGTGCCCCTTACCCTAGCTGTGTCGCAGTGGGCTTATCTTAAAAGGTGGACACTTGTGGTAAACATGTGTAGTCCTTTTACTGTATGATTAACGCAGGTGACACACATGTAGTGAGACTCACCCACAGTAAAAAGTCCAAAGACGAATATCCAGGCATACCAAATGGGCAGAACCCATTTTAGACAGATAGCATGATATTAAAAGTAGGATATTGAGATAGCATACCTACAAGATGGAGGCTTGGGTGTGGAGAGAAAATGCTGCTCAGATTTGGTGCCTTGGATTAACCGCGGTGGCAATTCTGCTGCGGTGCGCCGGTTTAGCGCAGTGGGCGTGGCCGCGTCGGCCAACGGACGTGCGCAGCACTACGGAGGTAGTGTGCACGATGGCTGTTGGCCGACAGAAGCATCGAAGGGCTTAAGGTGTTATTTTGCTTTCCTCAGCATTTGATATGCTTCAAAATGATTTTTGAAAATCTATCTCACCAATCAGTGAGCCTTCTTAGTCATTTATGAGCTTGGTTTGGTCAGCTGTCCTTTTTATACTTTGAACTAATTAGTTACTTTCATTTAGACTCTGGGGAACTGAGTCACAAAACTGTGTGAAGCTCTACCTGGGTAGATTTATGTGATCCATCTTTTCACCCATTTCATAAAAACCTTGAAACCTGTGAAAAGGAAATGTACACTAATCTTAACTTTCCTGGAATATACCTGTTTCCCCATCTCTATGTGTGTATCTTCATAGTGAGAGGTCACATGGGCTGTGTTAGGAAATGTGTGAAATTTCACAAAGATTTCTTTATTTATTTATAAATAAACTGTGACAGAGGTTTGTGAAGTAAAAAAGAAAATGTTTAAACAGTGTTTAAGAAAGAATACTACAGCATCAGTACTTCATTAGTATATTGGTAAGCATTTTTTCCCAAGTACAAAAGAAATCATATATCAAGATGCGAAAGATGAGTTTCAAACCATGTCACAGTTAAATTATTGAAGTGCATAGAATTCCAGAATTTGCACAGGAACTGGAATTAAGGAATATGTGGTAATCACTGCACCTTCTGTAATTTACATCTGGAAAATTTCAGGAAGCCTAACCGGCTGAAATTTACCATGGGAAACATGGTGGAAAGGTCAGAAAAAGAAGTAGAAAATTCCAATGTTTGCATGTATTGCCGCATTGTTGGACTGTGCTCTCTCTGCAGCGTTACCCCTGATTTTGCCATCTTCTGTCTTCGTTGGCTGTTTCTATTGTCTTTTAGGATTCTTCACCTTTTCACTGCTAAACAGTGGTAAAGTGTTTGTGCTTTGCCTTGCAAACATGGTAAAATTGGCCTACATCTGATTGATACAATGAACTTACCTATAAGTCCCTAGTAAACAGTACTACATGTACCCAGGCCCTGTAAGTTAAATGCTACTAGTGGGCAGCAGCACTCATGGTGCCACCCACTATAACAGCACTGTAAAACATGTCTCAAGTCTGACACTGCAGCCACTGCAGCCGGTCATTCAGTTTTGAACTGCCTTTTCAGCCTGGCAAGATAAACCTATTGCCTGGCCTAAACCCTCCTCTTTACTACTCATACGTCACCTGAAAGGTAGGCCCTAAAGGCTCACAGGGTGGGGTGCATAGTATTTAAAAAATAGGACATGTATGGCCCTGACAGTGAAAATTCCTAAAGTCATTTATCACTATTTTAAGACTATCTCTCCTATAATATAACACTGGATTACCCTATTACACTTAATAAGGGTCAACTTCAGATTGGGACAGATAGAAAAATGCTGTTTCCACTAATTTAAATTATAATTTAAAATCCTCTTTAATGGTAAGCTTGAGTTTTGAGCTACAATTTTGAAAATGCCATTTTTTTAAAGTTGGAATTTTTCTCCCCAAACGAGCTGTGCCTTTCTGCCAGTGTCCTCAGTCACATGACTCAATGGCTCTCCTGTTGTGGATTGTGTTGAGACAAAAGAGGCGTATAGGTGAGGGGAGAAGGTCACCCTGCAAGGTTGGCTGGGTTTGAGTTTTGCCCTGCCTGGTTGCACTTCATAGAGCCATGTATGCAACAAAACCAAAGGAACCTGGCACTAGGCCTTTCCTTGTCACCCTAGACAGTTTGGAGCCAGGACCAGTGAAAGGGAGAAAACTAAATAGAATCAGTTGGGGGTGGGAGTAGGCCAGGGAATTCCCCTACACAAAGGCTGGTGTCAAGTATAACAGTGGGTCCTTCGGAAATTCTCATCATAACTCAGCTGGACATGTTGAAGATTCAGAGGAAGGACTACCTGCTATTTGAAGAAGGGAGATTGGACCTGTTTCCTTGAACCCAGGTTCCCCAGAAGTGACTCCAAGGATCAGTTGTCTGACTTCCTGTTTGAGCTACAGGAACACAATAAGCTTCCAGCCTGTGCTGAAACTGCCCAGCTGAGCAGAACCAACTGACCTGCCTCGACCTGCCCTGCCCTGCTGCTGGCCTTTGCTGGAGTGAGACCTGATCCCCAAGAGGTGCTTCCCAGGCCCTGGACCCTTGACTGGCATCACAGTGCACTCCTAAAAAAAAGGGGACGATCCAGAAGGTTTTGGCTAACTGCAACCGTGAAACGACCTCTTTGTGCTGGGCAACAAAAGCCTGTGAAGACCGCCTACACAAAACTCCAGTGAGACTGCTCTTTGTGCCCATAGTGACTGTCCAAGTTGACCCCTGTCACGAACTTCCAGTGGTGATCTGCTCTTCCGTCACAGCAATGACTGTTCTCGATGCCCTACCTACTCCTCGTGCTGACAATGACCTTGTATCCCACACCAACAAGAATGGCAGCTCTTTGTGTTCACTTGAGACAGAAAATCTTCAGCGGGATGAACCTGGTTCCTGTATCCAAACCTCGCTTTATCTCACTTGACCTGAACGTGTGGCTTTCTCTGGTTTAGAGCGAACATGTAACTGTGAGTGCCGCATTGTGCTTTTTAGCTCTATTTTCACAATGAAAGATAAAAAATAATATCTCCGAATCTACTGATTAGATTTTGTCATTTTGAAGTCAGTTTATTTATCAAATTTTACTCTGTTTTTCTGAAGTGGTTAGGGGATTTTCTTTTGTAGTGTTTTTCACGGTATTACTGTTTAAGTGTTGCATAAATATTTTAATAGTTAATCCTAACTGCTTTGTGCCAAGCCGCCAGCGGGTTAAGCACAGGTTTATTTAGTGACATTTGTGGTTCACCCTGACAAGGATTGTGGGGCATATTACCAAGCAATAGCGATAATTATCGCAATTGCTTGGTTAGGGACAAAAATTTACCGCTGAGCTGCGGCGATTTTTATCGCAAATAAACCTTGGTATTACCAAGGTTTATCGCAAATGAGATTAAAATCAGCCGCAATGCATGAATATCGCTGAAAAGTCAGCGATATTCATGCATTACCGAGCTAATGCTCTTGGCCATGTTATCCACCTCCCATTGGATAACATGGCTAAGAACTGCTCAGGGCAGGCGTTAGCTTTTGTAGATATTCGCGCTTAGCGCGAATATCTCCAAAAGTTGGTAATAGGAGATAGCGATGTTAGCGACGATTTCCAGTCGCTAACATCTTGGCACGCCCACTTTGCATGTCATTAGTGATAAATATCACTGACATGCAAAGTGGGGCCCAAGATGGTCGCTATTTCCTACTAGCTGTCGCTAACTGGTGTTAGCTATAGCTAGGTAATAGGGAGATAATTTTATCTCTGCTTTCTTAGCTTTTAAAGCCAAAAAAGCAGAGATAAACCCCATGATATTATGCCCCGGTATTTATTATTAGTGAGGGGCTTCCACCCCCTCATAACCCAATTTCTTACACCCATTTTCTGAATGTCAACTAAGAACATGAGTTAATTACCGTACTTGGTAAGTACCCCATGCAGAAAACACTATGCGCTGTTCAGGAACACACATACGTAGTACCTTAATACACCTTCTGTAGTTTTAATGAGAGTGTTACATTTTAAAACACAAAAACTCTGCCTAGTGCAGCCAGGATCTGATTTCCTATACAGAGTGCTCTTCATTTTCCGTAAGAAAGGCTATGTTACACATGGAAATTGTTTTTCCGCGTAACCCTAAGTAGTACCTTGCTGTGCTGGGACTCAGGTTAACAGGGTTAAACAAATGGCAAGATAACATACATTTCCATTAGATGTGGGCCATGTTTCACCAATATTTGCACTACTCAGCCTCTGCGAAAAAGGAAATTTGCAGTGAACTGTGAAAAAGATGACATATTTTGATGTTCATCTTGCAGTGGTTTATTGATGTGAACTTACTGGTAATCTGTGCAAATTTACAGAATCTGGCCCCCAAGTGCCCCAGAAAACAAATTGCTGATGGGGCTAGATGGTAGGAGATGAATGCCATGGTCTTAGAATATGAAAGAAAGTATTGCTGGAGCCAAAAGATCAGACTATCACATAAATCGTATCAATAGAAGTTTGCTAAGAACAACTCAAAACACATGCATGTTCTTAAAGTTGAACATTAAATTCGCACAGATATGCATAATAAGTCATTTAGAGACTTAAAATAAACAAATGATCTTTATAATCAGTAATGTATAAAGCAAAGGAGAATCACTACTTTTTCTCTGAAATAATCCAGTGTCAGTTTGAAATTATTTTTCTACCTAGCAAACATAAAAGTAAAGCACATTGCAAAGTTTGTCATCATTACTCTAAAAACAATCTGTCGAAATAGTGAGAATACCCATGCGAGGAATTGCCCCTGCAGTTGTCTAACAATGTGATGTAATTTATGCAACTAGTGATCAGAATGTAACAAAGTCAAAACTCATATGATTACACTTAGAGGATTTGACCAAATTGTTTTCTTAGCAGCTGTGCAATTTTCTATGTTTTGTTTTCATAGCTACCCTCCTTTTATCATTATGGATCAAGTGTGAAAACTGACAGTGATAGAAACCAGTCCGCTGCATCAACAGATGTATTTGCAAGGGCTGAGAAATACCTCTGACAACATGCCTAGATTGAATGCCAAATGCATGTAATTGAGCTGGTACTTGTGCAACTCAATTTTGCATAAATGTTGGATACTGACTGGTAGAAATTATTGCTGTGCTTTGAATAAAAAAAGGTCCATGGTAACACATTTTTTTATTTTCTATATTCTAATATCTTCTACTGAAAATCACGAGCATGGCACATCATGCATTCAAAATATAACTGAGTTGAACACTCTGGGCCTGATTCACTAAGGAAGACATACAGTAGTGTGTAACTTTACATTTTATTTTACATTCACAAACTATCACTTGATAGTAAATTTACAACTGCCGAGACTCTGAAGTTGGGGCTGAGAACTCCACACATAACATGATAAGCCTGTCAAAAACTTGTAGTTTTTGAATACCCAAAAAAATTTAACCTTACGCAAAAGTGTACATTTACCTTTGTGAATCAGGCCCTGACAGTGGGCCAGATTCACAAAGCTACTTGTGCTTGTAAATTTGATTTACATGTGTGTTCAAATAGCTAGGTTTCTGGCTGTAAAGAATTCACCAAGGGGAGTGTGCAGTTGGAAATTCCTTCACTGGGACTATTATTACAGTACAATGATGTAAGATGTAATAGAGTAAACCCCAAGCAAGTGTGAGGTGGGGATGTTTCAAGGCATGGTTAGCTTTGAACGTTTATAAACACTCACAAACTTTGAGTTTCTGGGTATTCACAAACTTCTCTCCAACCTGTTCCTACTAGGTAAATTGTTGGAGGTTTAGTTCTCAGAATTAAATCCATTTTCTTAGGGAAAGGGGAGTTAGATCACACCCCCTGTAGGGGAAAATGTTTCCCCACAATGGAAAATATGTCCCCTAAAAGAGAAAACTGGCACTCCAGAGTAGCTATTTGTACAATGTCTATACTTCTGAATTGGGAAATGCCAATATCAACGAGAAAAAGTCATGCACAAAACATTTTTAGAATTACGCCTGGATAATTGGAACTGTTACAGCTTTCCAGATGGAACCCAATAAAGTTTCCTGAATACCTAAGATGTGTAAAAATATCTGGGGGTCATTTCACAAATTTGCTTGCAATTCTGGTCCAATTTTTTGTTTGTACATTTCATTGAATAGTAGTTGTGTGTGTTGTAGGCTCAAGTCTAGAATTTCTATAACGTAAAACAACAAATGATTGTGCATGTAAATATTTTCAATTCCTCAAGTACTCTAGATTTCCATTGTGGGTTTTCATGTATCAAATCTGCCAGTTCTCTTTTACATTCAATGTGCTGCATCATAACTTTTTTCTGTCCCTCGAAAAGCATTTCTCATGTGAAGAAACCCCTAATCCACGATTCTCCCCACATTTTTTAGGAATAGGTCTGCTGGAAATACACAGCTCTGTGGCTGTTCTTAGAATTTTTGATAGAATTCCCTCTTAATGCTTCTTCAACCACTGCATCTGTCCTTAAACATAGGAATTCGAAAATTCAACCATACTATAAGAATTTGTGGAAAGAAAAAAATGTCCAGTCGCTGTAGGTATTTGGAACATTTGGAGAGCAGGCTATACAGCCAAACTTGGTTGCCTATCTGCTAATGCCCAGTTACTGCAATAAACATGTTTCTCTAAATAAATACAACATAGGACTGACAATGTACTGCCTCAGTCTGTAGCATATATACAAAAGGCATTTATTTGAATCCTGGTTGCAAATTGGGTTTTTAAGACAGTTGCTTTGTTGCCTACCCTTTAGTGGATCACCTTTGTATTTCTATTTCTAAAAGAGAATGCTAGAAATAAATGTTCAAGTTACATTTGGCAAAAAAACAAGTCTAGCCTGTTGTTCGAAATTTCCATGCTTCCAAAAGTTACCTTTCCTGATAATATTTTTTTATTGCCTTCAGATTAAAATAATTAAGTCCTGTCCTTCTGAAAATTGAGGTGTTCCTGTTAAAGAAAAATAGTGTTGTGCTGCATGAAAGGGAGACATCAGAAATGCACCCTATTTACAAAGATATTTCATGTTTCTTCTGACTCCTTGCTCTAGTGCAGTGTTTGCTGCTCAGCTCTAACCCAAGCAACTTGCACCACAGTGCATGGGTGCCAGTCACTAAAGTAGCCCCATAAAATATGCTCGAGACCTGCCCTTTCAGCATTTGTGTGCAGTATTAAATTGACACTTTGACCTGGCAAAATAAACCAATTACCAGGCCTACACCTTCCTTTTTTAGTACTTCTAAGTCACCCCTAAAACAGGTCCTAAATTCCTATAGGGCGGGGTCATGGTATTTAAAAGGTAGGACATGTATATTTAAAGTTTTATATGTCCTGGCAGTGAAAAGTCTTTACTCACCTTGGCATGGCTGACTCTCCAATAGGAAAACACTGGGTTACATTATAACTATTTATAATGCTTAACTTCAGTTTCAGAGGATCTAGAGCCATGATTCAAGGACTCATTCCAATAATAATTTAGAACCCAACTTAATAGTCAACTCAGATTTATATTATTACTTCAGAAGTTACACTTTTAGAAGGCTATCATTTCTCTGCCAACGCCAAATTGTAGTGTAGTTCCTAGTTTCCCACTAGGCCCTGCGCATTGGAATAACATAAACAGTAGTATCGACGTGGAACTGCGGATATTCCAGGCCTCCACTGACTATGCTAAACTTAATTGGGTTGTGTTACCAACTAGCTCAGAGGTCACTGGAAACTTTCTTCTCTGCATAGGAAGTGATCAGCTTCCTTGGCACAGACAAGAAGGGATTCAGCTTTCCAACAACCGTGCAACATGACAACTTTGCTCCTCAGATCAAGAGTCAATCTCTAGGGTCGTGTGAAACAATAGACACAGATTTCACTCAGTCAGTCTAGTGCAGTTTACTTTCACAGTATGTAGAGAATAGAGAGACGGGCGTGTATCAATAAAGGGTTAACATTTATTGAACAGTCTTTCTTCTCATACAAGAGAAATGTATTGCCACAATTGCAATAACTGTTATTATAAAAAGTACGTACAGTAAGATAAGAATAGCGAAATAGAACTGTAAAAGCATTGATATGGTTTCTTAGCCATACAATGGTTTAAAAGTAATAAAACATATATACAGTCATATATACATTAGGCTAACATACTCAACTGGTGCTTCTAACTAAGCCTACCCCAGTGTGCCTGACCTAAGCCTAACACGTGAGAAGGGGGAGTAAGTAAGTAGCTTAAGTTAAGTTGGTTTTGCCAAGGTTTGTTTCAAGAATTCTCGTCTAAGGGTTTAGTCAACACCATACCTCTGAATAGAATGATGGAGGATTGGTATCTCCTTCAGGGGTCTCTCTCGATATCCCAGTCACCTGCGAGGGTAAACTGGAAGCGCCGGGACTGGATTTCTCTGCACGAGAAAGGCAGCGGCTTCTCTCAGCGCGTCGAGGAAGGAGGGGTGACAGCGTCCGCGGGCAGCTGGGCTGGATGTCTTCGCAGAGGACGGCTGCACGGCTCCTCAAGCGTACTGCACCATAGGTCGCGCTGTAGCGGCGATAATGGTAATCAGTAGCTTCACCACCACAGGATAGCAGGCTGCAGCGACAGAGTGCTAGTTTTTACCAACACGGGGTCATGCAGGCAGCTGGCATCAGCAACATGTTCGCTCCTTGCTTAAGGCAATGTTGGTAATATTTATACCTGACAGGTGCCGGGTTTGACGCAAGTTTGCTGGACATAAGACGTCAATTAAAGATGTCACTAGGAAGTGATAGTTATCAGTTGCTCATTAGAGTTCCATTACTAATCAAAACATAGCAAGCGGGGATTTCCAGGTTTGCTAAGTTTTTATCTTGTTGAAGAACTCGGAGTGTTATCTAGGAATATCAGATAGTGACTGCTGCTCTGTCATTGCACTAATTGGTCGCAAAGGAAGTAGCAGAGAGTCATGCTGGAATGTGGCTCTGTGGCTCTGCTCGTGTGAGGCCAGAGATGACTTTACAGAAAATCGCACTTGAACGGTTATGCCAATATAGGGAATAAATGGATTTATAGCCGAATAGGGGCATAAGGTCACAGTATCGATCAGGAACCTAGATAAGCACATGACACCCACTCCACGAATTCATGTCCATCAAAATTACTAAAACTAAGCAATTAGATGCATGTGTAACATTGTGTAACATATCCCACCCCAAAATACATAAATGCATTCGAAATAGGCGTACTTGTAATACATGGAATTTAGGTACTGTACGTAGTTTTAAAAGCATAGTAATCATTCAAAAATTATTGCATATGAAATCAATGAACGATTATGCATAAAGAATTACACATGAAGTATCTCTGACAGAAGAAATGCGAGATAAATCATCACATAAAAATGCATTGTAATAATATGTGTGCTAGAGGCTGGTGTTATGTTGTTATGTCTCTAGATGTGTTTTTTAGAAATAGAAGTGTGAAGCTTCTGTTCTCTAAGAATAGTTTTTACGTTAAGCAAAGAATTGTTCGTGCCAAAAGGAGAGGGTCAATATTAAAAAATTGTCCAATTCAAAGAAAAATCAGTTTACCAAAGCTCCTGGCAGTTTTATGTTGATCAAAACTGAAGGCCGAATTCAGAGTTCATGGGAACGCTGTGTGTCGGAAAGCTTTTCAAAAGTTATTGTTTCTCTGTGGGTGAGAACATCGTATCAGACAGGCTCGCAAAGAATTGGTCTACAAAATCAGGTGATAGTTCAACCAAATTAGATAGCGCTGTAACTTGGCAGGTGTGAGAATGATTGCTGTCATCGAAGACAGGACCAGCCCTGCTCACAGAACGTTGTACCTGGATGATGTTGCTTTTGTCACTCGCTCCACTGTTACCACTTGGCTGTAGTACAGGAGTCTCCACGAATGCCGTCATCAGGATTGGTAGCCGCTGGGGACAACACAATGCGTGAGCCGTTATTGGACTTAGCAAAGTATCGACGTCCGTTGGTACTGCTGATGGAAGTGAAAGACAGATGTCCAACACGCATTCATCGCCGCAAAGCATACACCGTAGCACAGGTAAAATGCAATTTTGCCATATTGGTCTGAATGAAAGGAACCAGGTCATGTTTAGATCTCTCAGCCTGGCCAATCCGAGGACGTTAGTTATCCTGTCCCTGTAGCGCATTGCTAGGATTGTTTCTTCCATTCCCATGGGAGCTATGTCTGAGCCGAGGCTTGCCATAACGTAGCAGAAGGGTCAAAAATAGAATCCCTGCGATGAGTCCAAAAAATAGTGGAATACCACCAAAGATGGAGTGCACAAAATTAGGAAAGATTCCCAAAATTGCCTGGAAGGGTGTTAGCAGTCCCGTAAAGACTGTCTTAAATATGCCTGGGATGCTTGTAGCACTAGACATGTTAAGGAGTTGGTCGAGCATTTGTACGAAATGCACGGGGCAATTTGTTGATAAAAGGTCATGGACCTCAGTAGCCGTCCTTGCGACTAGAGGATCATACGTCTCTTTAGATGACGTTATAGGCACTGTTGTCTGTAAAAGCACAGATTTCATTTTGCTTAATGTATCAATTCGTATAGAATAGAGATTCAGACGAGGCCAGAGGGGAGTCACTAAGTCTGGAGGCCCGCTCGGGAACAATGCTTGCATGCAACATTTGACCATGGACGTTACTTGTATTAGATAACTTTTTCCGGGCGCGAGGCCACAGCACCTGTGATCCGTTCTTAGAATGTAACTCCCGTTTGCGAGTTGCATAAAGAAGGGCTCTATCTGAGTTGCAGGTGTGACTAGCTGGTGGCATGAAAGGTTGTTTGAATTGCCATCACATGCTCCGTGTAAATTAATACCCTGACACAAAAGTATACCGCTTAGTGAGTGTTTACAATTTTCACCACTAAGAAATACATTTTTGTCGCTGTCACTATAGCAAGAATGAGTGTATGGTAATTTCCATTCGGATTTAACATATCCCTTACCCAATTGTTCATACTGGCCAGCAGGTATGTATTCAAGGCACTTTTTAAAGCGGAAAGTTGTTATCGGAATTGTGATAATTCCGTGTATTATCCATTCAATGACAGGGCTCTCTGACATTGTCAATGATAATCTCTCGAGTTTCTCGATGCTCAAGATTGTATAGTCTGCTCCTTTCTGTGCCAAACTGATCTGTTTATCAGTAAGGTTAAAAATGGAAAATAATGACGTTGTGTTGATTAAACGCCAAGGCACATAGCCTGAACGAAGATTTTGCAGCGTCCAGCCTAATTCTATAATAGAGCGTAATTGAGATTGGCCATGTTGTAACATTAGCAAATCTCTGTCTATCACATCAAAGGCAGAGGATACAATATTGTCCAAAGAATATATTCTGGAAGACAGAGTCATTAACCCATTGTCTACCACAGAAAGTGATTTTTCCAAATTAATACGATCAATTTCTCGTATCTTTTCAGCAGTTTCAATTTGCTTTACTTTCCAAGCCTCGTTGTAAGCAGCATAGATGCTGGTCGCTATGAAACGCTTTTGACGCTGTTTGCGTGGACCAAGAATAAAGTCGCGCAAATCAGCACCATCTTTTAATAAAGACAAATGTTGCTTAATTTCAGCCAGTGTGGATGTAGTTAGCCATTCTAGGCAGAGTTTCCCTACACTGTATGTGGTTATAATTCCTGGATGTTGTCTCTGGGAATATCTTGAGTCTAATCTGGTCATTTTTAAACCCTGTGTTTTATTCAGGAATCTATCTTGACAGCTATTTGTGTCTGTAGGCCAGATTAACCACTTTTTCCAATCAGGATGTGTTCTGTTGAAATGTAAAATGTGTGACACGTCTAACTCAATATCAGCTGTTGCATTTTCAGGTATTGGCTTTGGTATAGACGGTGCTTTCAGGTCTTTGTTCTTGGCTAGGCCAAGACAAGATGTTTGGTGTACAGTGTCATTTAAAAATAACATTTGTTCTGGTATCATGCAGGTTCTAAATAGTGCTTCAATGCCTTGCACCTGCCAATCTTTTGTACCCCAAATTGATTTCGTTTCAATATTATTTTTCCAATAATCAAAACCAAATGTCATCATTTTGTCATAAAATGCTTCTGAATATATCAATTTAGAATTTGTCAGCATTGTTTTCATTCCTGTTTTATCTAACAGTTTATAATAAAACGTTTCTGCATCACTGGTGTTAAACCCTGAAAAATATTTGAATTTCTCAAAAAATGCTTTAGAACTGCTTTTAGGTGGTGTAGAACAATGTTCCCATTGATTATACATAAAAACATTTCTAGGCTGTGCAGATTTATGCAAGTAATGATCCCCATAGTGGGTATAACAGAATAACTGCTCATAACTAGATGAACCTTGTAAATAATCATGATCTGTGAATCTAGCTGACATTACTAAATCAGACATCATGTCATTAATACTGTTAAAGTCCCAATCATCAGAGAGTGTACTTGGTGTCAAAAAGTCACTTAAGGAAACCTTTAGTTGATGAGGATACTTCAGGATTTCGACCGGACCATAGATCTCATAGTCTGTTTTCTCCCATACTACCCCACCAGGTATTGGAATTGCTGTGACATTTACTGTTGACAGTTCTCTTTTCTTCACGTGGGATGATCTGTGTGGTTTCAGGACTAGGTTGATGTTCTGACTTGCTGTGTCCATTGTAATATATTTTCCTTCAATGAATTTTCCCAAACATAGTACCATGATGAGCCAAAGCAGGAGGAAAAATACACCTAGACCGAACCAGAACTCTAGCCAAGGGGAAATTAGGTAGATTTCCTTCAGTTGATGAAAGAGTTCCGTTGCTTTTTCTTTACAAGACTTTTTTGTTTCTGGCATCACTTCGGGGTCATTTAACTCTTCAGAGAAGTTGTCGAAGTTGATGAAATAACCAGAGGCAGTTCTGTCAATTGATGGGATTGTTCTTTCAATCTGTTTCTCGGTAGCACTTTCTGATGCCACATTAGTGTAGACTGGTGTTGTTTCTTGACGAACTGTTTCAATCTGTGTTTCAAGAGGCACGAGCAGGGCCGGACTGGGAACTGAAAGCAGCCCTGGCAAATTTTGCCAGACCAGCCCCCATCTGGCGCAAAGCGAACCAGCCCCCATCCAGCGCCTAGCGAGCGAACGCAGCGAGCAAGCCCGAAGGCCACTAGGGGGGTTTGGGAATTTTGGAAAAACTACAAAAACAATGGAGGAGTTACCCCTCAAAAAATGGAGAAAAGAGATTCTCTCACAGTGGGTTTAAGTGCTCAATTCAGCACAGTATGCCCCAACCTGTTAGTGGATAATGCATATCCTTATAGAAGACCCCTCACTCACCAACCTAGTTGGTGACAGGCTTCATCATCGGGGTCCCACCCCGTAGGCCGAGTGCCTATAGGGTGTGCTGCGACACCTGATTACAGTGGAGCTGGTTATTTTCTTTTATGTGTTCAAAGCGATCAAATAAATGAATTTAAAAAGGGCCAACACTACTCACTGCAAGTTTTTATTCTTGAGTGCTTGAACCCTAATTAAAAAATGTGTAACACCTATGCCTAATTAGGTAGACTTCGGTGTTAAATAAGAAGTGTTATTAAAACTAGCTAAGTGTGCTATGTGAAGTGTGATAAATACTATTGATTAAAAAGGTCTACATGTTTCAACCATTGTATTTATTCATTGGTTTTCGTCAGGACCGTGATATTGAACTGGGTGGTCCGCACACGCTAAGGTGCGTCCTGCCCTAGTCCAAGATGGAGTACACAAATTGTGAACTTGTGTAAAATTGGTGCATTTTCTTTATTCAAAGGAAAAACCTGTAAGGAAACAGGGAAAAACAAAAAGACAGGAAGGGATCACATACAGGGGTTGACTACACACGTGTACTACATTTAACATATATAGCCAGTATTTTCCATGAGTCAATACATGGGATTATGCCCATGTTTTAGTCAGACAGTAGAATTCATCTGTTACGCGACAGTACTTCAGTGCTTTTACCGGACTGTGACTAATGGGCCATGGATCAGTGCCAAAGGAGTGGTGACGATCTGGTTTTGGCATCTGAAAATGACTAGTGAAAATAAGGGCGACGTACTATGGGCCAGTGATCATACTGGTGTTACGAGGTGAACGGATGCATAGAATTGTGAGCAGTCGTGAAGGCGCTTAAAGTTGCGACTAGTATATGGCTGATTGCTTACACTTCCTTGCGGTATTACCGCTTCATGGGCACCAGCGCTTCCAGGACGGCAAGAGTCCGTCTCCTGAAAGTGGGTAGAGAGCAAAACAAAAGCAAACAAATGCCCGGTTTTAGTTTGCTGGCTTTTTTGAGATTTTTGTCTTGCCAGCGGATCGAGCGTTGAGAGCATGAAGAAAAACACTTATCCTTGCTCAAACTTGGCCGCGCTTTACTTACTTGCAGCTTCTGATCATCAGACGGCAAACCTACTTGGTTCGACCGGAGGCGCCCCGAGGAATGACCGGCTTGTTCTCAATGCCGGTAAAGTAAACCCGGAACAGTTCCTGGTTGGGCGTGGCTTCGTCACGTGATATGATCACGTGGGTCGTAATGGGCCAATCGGGTTAAAATAGGGGGTGGGGCCCTCTGATGATTTCATTTCTGCCGGGAAACGGAGTCAAAGACTGTTTACGTTTCCATGGGGACTAGGAAGGTCCCTTTTTTTAAAAAAAGAAAAATTAAAAGGGGTGTGTTTACACGGGCTACAGAAATCATTGGGAATTTTTGATGGAACAGAGGACAGAATCAGGATTCACAACCAACGGGGTTAGATGCTGATAATCAAGTTCCTTTATTTAGCATATAAAGGTGAGGTTTTCAAGTCATTACACTGTTCCACGGAATATTATCGTTCAAGCCCGACTTGTGGGTGGATAATCTATAAACCCACCTCTGTTCTTTTTCAAATAGTCGTTGTATCAGATTGGCTCCTGGCTTTATTTGTTCGATAATCGTCCAGTGAAGGTCATCTGGTGTATGGCCTGCGGACAAAAAATGTTCCGTGAGTCTGGTATTGGTTTTTTTACACCTAATGGTGCTTCTATGTTCACCAATCCGCAATTTGATCTTGCGGCTTGTCATTCCTATATAATGCAGGTCGCACGGGCATGTAAGCATGTAGATAACATTTTCACTGTTACAATTTGTCTGCCCTCTGATTGTCCAGATCTTATTGGGTTCCAACTGTAGTGTTTTGGTATTTACAGTAAATGGGCAGACGCTGCAATTACCACATTTATAGTGGCCTGTTACTTTTGGTAAACCCCATAGATTTGTTTGTGTTTCTTTCTCTGGGGTTGTCTTTATTGGTCTTGTATTGACTACTCTGTCTTTTATACTCTGTGCTTTTTTGAAGGAGAACAATGGTTTTTCCCACCTCAGATTGCCTGTGTTCAAGATGCTCCAATGCTTTTTTATTATTCTGGAGACGTCATTGGATATGGTGTTGTAGGTGGTAACACATGTCAAGGGGATTCCTTCTACTGTTTTGTTAGTCTGTTCCAATAAAGCTGAGCGGGGTTGGTTCCGCGCACGCTTTTGACTTTTTTGGAGAATTTTGTTTGGATATCCCCGATTCCGCAGTTTTTTGGTGAGATCTTGGGCTTGGTTCTTATAATCTCCCAACTCACTGCAGTTTCTACGAATCCTCAGGTATTGCCCATAAGGTAAGTTCTCGCGTAGAGGTCTGGGGTGAAAACTTTCGAATCGCAGTAAATTGTTTTTGGAGGTGGGTTTATAGTGAGTGACAGTTGTCAATCTTCCTTCCTTTTTTGTGATTGTTACATCCAGGAATACTAGTGTTTCTTGGTTCTTTTCATAAGTAAACCGTAGATGTTCATCACAGGTGTTAATCCAGTTAAAGAAGGAAGTTAGAGACTCCTCTGTACCTTTCCATATAGCCAGCACATCATCGATGTATCTGCGCCATATTAGGATGTTAGAGCTATAGGGGTTTGTTTGACTGAGGATGTATTTTTCTTCAAAGTCATAGACATACAGTCCCGCTATGCTCGGCGCAAAAGAACTTCCCATGGATGTTCCCCTGTCTGTAAAAAAATTTGGTCTTCAAATTCAAAGTAATTTCTTTTGAGTGCCAGTCTGGCACATTCCAAGATGAATTGCCTGGGGGTTCTCGATGTCCACTCTTCCTTGTCTAGTGCTCGTCCTAATACATCCAGTGTAGCATCCTGTGGGATACTGGTGTACAGGCTCTCAATGTCAAAACTCACCAGTATGGTGTCATTCTCCACTGTGAGTTGGTCCAGGATCTGCAGTAGGCTTTTGGTATCTTGGAGATACGTGCTGGTCTTTTGTACCATTGTTTTTAAAAACACATCGCAAAATTGCGAGAGTGGTTCTAGTACTGATCCTATTCCGGAGACAATCGGTCTGCCAGGTGGTGGTAATTTGTTCTTATGCATTTTTGGCAGGGTATAGAAGTAGGGAATCTTCCCTTCACTTCTACTCAGGAATTCCGCTTCTTGTTTTGATATAAAGCCTTCAGATTCACCATGTTCCACTAGTTATGTTAATGTTAATGTAAGCCGAACTTTTTGAGCGCACGGCTACCCCAAAAGGTGTCCCGGCGCTTTAGCAAAGAGGCCCCGAGAAACAAGAAAAACCAAAGGCATACACACTACAGTTACCGCGAGTTACTTGGTGAAGAGCAAAGTCTTCAGCTCCTTCCTGAAAACCAGGAGATTATTCGCTTTCCGAAGGGAAAGTGGGAGCTCGTTCCACAAGCAGGCAGTCACGTGTTGGAAGGAGCGACCTCCCATCCGAACACGTTTGGCCATAGGCACCTCCATTTTGGCCAAGTCCGCCGACCGCAATGACCTACGTGGCACATAGAAAGCAGTACGCTTCCTCAGATAGTTAGGACCAATCGCATGGAGAGCTTTAAACGCCAGAGTGAGGAGTTTAAATCGGATTCTCCCCGCGATTGGCAGCCAGTGCAGCTTAGCCAGGAGCGCTGATGCGCTGGTTCTCCTGGGCAGGCCGTAGATGGCTCTGGCCGCCGAATTCTGTACAATCTGCAGTCTGGATAACAGATACTTAGGAATGCCTGCAAAGAGCGCATTTGCATAGTCCAGGCGGGATCCCACAAGCGCCTGGACTACATTCCTCCGGTACTGCAGTGAAAGCAGAGGAAGAAATTTCCTAAGCATCTTGAGGATGCTGAAACATTTTCCTGCTAATCCCAGGATATGTGGACGAAAGGAGAGATCGTCGTCAAACACCACTCCGAGATTTTTTACCTGAGTGGAAGGTTTCTCTGGGGGGAACATGTCCTGGGGCCACCATGTCTTCCAGCCTGGGTCTGGGGCACAGCCGAAAAAGAGCAGCTCAGACTTGTCTGAGTTGCATTTCAGGCTGTGCCGCTAAAACCACGCAAAGACTGCACTCAGACAGTCCCTAATTCTGCCGCCGTTGAAGACCTCACCCTTCCTGCAGGTGAACAAAAGCTGGGTGTCATCAGCGTATGAGATGACCCGGGCCCCAAACGCCTCCGCTACCTCCGCTAGAGGGGCCATATATATGTTGAAAATGGTGGGGCTCAAGATAGAACCTTGAGGCACCCCCACCTCCAGCGAAGGCATTTCGGCCGAGAACGGCGGAGCCCAGATCACCTGTCGGCGGTCGGCAAGAAAGGATTGAAACCAGTCCAGCACCGTCCCCCGCAGACCAATCTCCCTAAGTCTAGAGAGGAGACCTGCGTGTGGGACGGTGTCGAACGCCGCCGATAGGTCCAACATGACCAACAGTGACTTTATCTCACTTTTCAGGTCTTCTGTTGGATTCTCTGGTAATCTGCGATAGCTGTCCTGATCTGCTAAAAGTCGGAGACACTCGGTTTGATAAGCTGTGCGATCTTGCACAACAATGCCTCCGCCTTTATCTGCAGGCTTGATAACAATGGTATCACAATTTCGCAGGTTATCCAGGGCAATTCTCTCCTGTTTGGTCAGGTTCATGAAAGGTTTTTTGGGGGTCGTATTCTCAATTTCATTGAACACAGCTTGCTCAAAAGTAGAAATTTCCACCGGAATCAGGTGTGGCGGTGGCGTGAACGTGGACTTACTCCTAAGCCCTGTTTCATTTGGATCCAGGTTTTCTTCCGTGCTAGTTCTTTTTTCAAAGAAGGCTTTCAGTCGTAACTTGCGAAAGAAAGATGAGAGCTCACAATGCAATCTGAACTTGTCCAAATTGGCAGTAGGTACAAAGCCCAAACCCTTATTCAACACTGAATCCTCAGTTGTACTTAAGGGTCTGCTTGAGAGATTAGTAACTAAGTTCTCCGATTGCTTGGTCCCGCTTGCTGGGGGTTGTGCCTGTTCATGTTCGCACTCGGATCTTCCGGTGCCCAGTGCACTTGACCCCCTTGATTCTGGGTTTTTCTTCTTCCCCGTCCCTTGCCGCCCCGGTATAAAAAAGGCGGTCTATAGGCATTTGGTTGAAAGAAAGGTGGTTGGAACGGCGGTTGCCAACCATACATCCCCATGTTCTGTGGATGATAATAGGGGTCAGCAAACCCTTGCATTGGCACTGGGTTAAAGGATGGCCAATTTCCCTGTCCTCTCCCACGTCCTCATCCCCTTTGTTTCGTGTTCCCTCCACTTGAGTTAACACTGGAGTTGGATGTATTACTGGATGCATTGCTGGAGGCATCTGAGTTGTCTTCTCCTTTTGATGGTGGTACATATTCTGGGTCTGAGTACGGGTATGCTTTGGTCATCGAGAACCTCTTTAAATCTTTTTGGAATTTCTGCACTTTCTGTTGTGACAGATTGTCCTTATAATCTGTCATCTCCTTATTTAGTTCATCAAGCTTCTTCTTGAAGCCTGTGATGGTTGATTTCATTTTTCCTTCCCCTATCTGGATCTCTACCTGGATTTTCTCTGAAAGTCTTATGGCTGTTTTCAGGATTAGGACTGGTGCCCATGAAGCGGTAATACCGCAAGGAAGTGTAAGCAATCAGCCATATACTAGTCGCAACTTTAAGCGCCTTCACGACTGCTCACAATTCTATGCATCCGTTCACCTCGTAACACCAGTATGATCACTGGCCCATAGTACGTCGCCCTTATTTTCACTAGTCATTTTCAGATGCCAAAACCAGATCGTCACCACTCCTTTGGCACTGATCCATGGCCCATTAGTCACAGTCCGGTAAAAGCACTGAAGTACTGTCGCGTAACAGATGGATTCTACTGTCTGACTAAAACATGGGCATAATCCCATGTATTGACTCATGGAAAATACTGGCTATATATGTTAAATGTAGTACACGTGTGTAGTCAACCCCTGTATGTGATCCCTTCCTGTCTTTTTGTTTTTCCCTGTTTCCTTACAGGTTTTTCCTTTGAATAAAGAAAATGCACCAATTTTACACAAGTTCACAATTTGTGTACTCCATCTTGGACTAGGGCAGGACGCACCTTAGCGTGTGCGGACCACCCAGTTCAATATCACGGTCCTGACGAAAACCAATGAATAAATACAATGGTTGAAACATGTAGACCTTTTTAATCAATAGTATTTATCACACTTCACATAGCACACTTAGCTAGTTTTAATAACACTTCTTATTTAACACCGAAGTCTACCTAATTAGGCATAGGTGTTACACATTTTTTAATTAGGGTTCAAGCACTCAAGAATAAAAACTTGCAGTGAGTAGTGTTGGCCCTTTTTAAATTCATTTATTTGATCGCTTTGAACACATAAAAGAAAATAACCAGCTCCACTGTAATCAGGTGTCGCAGCACACCCTATAGGCACTCGGCCTATGGGGTGGGACCCCGATGATGAAGCATGTCACCAACTAGGTTGGTGAGTGAGGGGTCTTCTATAAGGATATGCATTATCCACTAACAGGTTGGGGCATACTGTGCTGAATTGAGCACTTAAACCCACTGTGAGAGAATCTCTTTTCTTCATTTTTTGAGGGGTAACTCCTCCATTGTTTTTGTAATTTATCCCGGGGACCAGGAGTTCCCAACTCACATAGATTAGTGTAAAATTCCCTAACTCTCTCTTTTGTTATTTAAGATTTAGGCAGCGCGCAGCTGCGAGAGTAATAACACAATAGATACCACCTCACAACACCGGAAATATCCATTGTAAACATGAGCGAAAATCAGGGCCTCTCTTATACCTCGGCCGAGGTTGACGAGATAATGAGTGATCTATCGGTGTTTGCGGATGTGAACATAGCACAGAGCATTTCCACAACTAAAGATTGGGAAAACCTGACAGAACTAAAGAGGAACAGAATCAGAACCATCCTACACGGGACAATACTTAAGAAATATTTAAACAACAACATGGCACCTAAAGGGTTATTAGTTTCCAATGCACCTCGTATCTTCCTTGAAGACGAAGCATTTCGAAAAGACTGGGAAGCCATAGCGTGGCATTGCACACATGACTGGATAGTCCTAATCCTGAAAACAGCCATAAGACTTTCAGAGAAAATCCAGGTAGAGATCCAGATAGGGGAAGGAAAAATGAAATCAACCATCACAGGCTTCAAGAAGAAGCTTGATGAACTAAATAAGGAGATGACAGATTATAAGGACAATCTGTCACAACAGAAAGTGCAGAAATTCCAAAAAGATTTAAAGAGGTTCTCGATGACCAAAGCATACCCGTACTCAGACCCAGAATATGTACCACCATCAAAAGGAGAAGACAACTCAGATGCCTCCAGCAATGCATCCAGTAATACATCCAACTCCAGTGTTAACTCAAGTGGAGGGAACACGAAACAAAGGGGACGAGGACGTGGGAGAGGACAGGGAAATTGGCCATCCTTTAACCCAGTGCCAATGCAAGGGTTTGCTGACCCCTATTATCATCCACAGAACATGGGGATGTATGGTTGGCAACCGCCGTTCCAACCACCTTTCTTTCAACCAAATGCCTATAGACCGCCTTTTTTATACCGGGGCGGCAAGGGACGGGGAAGAAGAAAAACCCAGAATCAAGGGGGTCAAGTGCACTGGGCACCGGAAGATCCGAGTGCGAACATGAACAGGCACAACCCCCAGCAAGCGGGACCAAGCAATCGGAGAACTTAGTTACTAATCTCTCAAGCAGACCCTTAAGTACAACTGAGGATTCAGTGTTGAATAAGGGTTTGGGCTTTGTACCTACTGCCAATTTGGACAAGTTCAGATTGCATTGTGAGCTCTCATCTTTCTTTCGCAAGTTACGACTGAAAGCCTTCTTTGAAAAAAGAACTAGCACGGAAGAAAACCTGGATCCAAATGAAACAGGGCTTAGGAGTAAGTCCACGTTCACGCCACCGCCACACCTGATTCTGGTGGAAATTTCTACTTTTGAGCAAGCTGTGTTCAATGAAATTGAGAATACGACCCCCAAAAAACCTTTCATGAACCTGACCAAACAGGAGAGAATTGCCCTGGATAACCTGCGAAATTGTGATACCATTGTTATCAAGCCTGCAGATAAAGGCGGAGGCATTGTTGTGCAAGATCGCACAGCTTATCAAACCGAGTGTCTCCGACTTTTAGCAGATCAGGACAGCTATCGCAGATTACCAGAGGATCCAACAGAAGACCTGAAAAGTGAGATAAAGTCACTAGTGGAACATGGTGAATCTGAAGGCTTTATATCAAAACAAGAAGCGGAATTCCTGAGTAGAAGTGAAGGGAAGATTCCCTACTTCTATACCCTGCCAAAAATGCATAAGAACAAATTACCACCACCTGGCAGACCGATTGTCTCTGGAATAGGATCAGTACTAGAACCACTCTCGCAATTTTGCGATGTGTTTTTCAAAAAAATGGTGCAAAAGACCAGCACGTATCTCCAAGATACCAAAAGCCTACTGCAGATCCTGGACCAACTCACAGTGGAGAATGACACCATACTGGTGAGTTTTGACATTGAGAGCCTGTACACCAGTATCCCGCAGGATGCTACACTGGATGTATTAGGACGAGCACTAGACAAGGAAGAGTGGACATCGAGAACCCCCAGGCAATTCATCTTGGAATGTGCCAGACTGGCACTCAAAAGAAATTACTTTGAATTTGAAGACCAAATTTTTTTACAGACAGGGGGAACATCCATGGGAAGTTCTTTTGCGCCGAGCATAGCGGGACTGTATGTCTATGACTTTGAAGAAAAATACATCCTCAGTCAAACAAACCCCTATAGCTCTAACATCCTAATATGGCGCAGATACATCGATGATGTGCTGGCTATATGGAAAGGTACAGAGGAGTCTCTAACTTCCTTCTTTAACTGGATTAACACCTGTGATGAACATCTACGGTTTACTTATGAAAAGAACCAAGAAACACTAGTATTCCTGGATGTAACAATCACAAAAAAGGAAGGAAGATTGACAACTGTCACTCACTATAAACCCACCTCCAAAAACAATTTACTGCGATTCGAAAGTTTTCACCCCAGACCTCTACGCGAGAACTTACCTTATGGGCAATACCTGAGGATTCGTAGAAACTGCAGTGAGTTGGGAGATTATAAGAACCAAGCCCAAGATCTCACCAAAAAACTGCGGAATCGGGGATATCCAAACAAAATTCTCCAAAAAAGTCAAAAGCGTGCCCGGAACCAACCCCGCTCAGCTTTGTTGGAACAGACTAACAAAACAGTAGACGGAATCCCCTTGACATGTGTTACCACCTACAACACCATATCCAATGACGTCTCCAGAATAATAAAAAAGCATTGGAGCATCTTGAACACAGGCAATCTGAGGTGGGAAAAACCATTGTTCTCCTTCAAAAAAGCACAGAGTATAAAAGACAGAGTAGTCAATACAAGACCAATAAAGACAACCCCAGAGAAAGAAACACAAACAAATCTATGGGGTTTACCAAAAGTAACAGGCCACTATAAATGTGGTTATTGCAGCGTCTGCCCATTTACTGTAAATACCAAAACACTACAGTTGGAACCCAATAAGATCTGGACAATCAGAGGGCAGACAAATTGTAACAGTGAAAATGTTATCTACATGCTTACATGCCCGTGCGACCTGCATTATATAGGAATGACAAGCCGCAAGATCAAATTGCGGATTGGTAAACATAGAAGCACCATTAGGTGTAAAAAAACCAATACCAGACTCACTGAACATTTTTTGTCCGCAGGCCATACACCAGATGACCTTCACTGGACGATTATCGAACAAATAAAGCCAGGAGCCAATCTGATACAACGACTATTTGAAAAAGAACAGAGGTGGGTTTATAGATTATCCACCCACAAGTCGGGCTTGAACGATAATATTCAGTGGAACAGTGTAATGACTTGAAAACCTCACCTTTATATGCTAAATAAAGGAACTTGATTATCAGCATCTAACCCCGTTGGTTGTGAATCCTGATTCTGTCCTCTGTTCCATCAAAAATTCCCAATGATTTCTGTAGCCCGTGTAAACACACCCCTTTTAATTTTTCTTTTTTAAAAAAAAGGGACCTTCCTAGTCCCCATGGAAACGTAAACAGTCTTTGACTCCGTTTCCCGGCAGAAATGAAATCATCAGAGGGCCCCACCCCCTATTTTAACCCGATTGGCCCATTACGACCCACGTGATCATATCACGTGACGAAGCCACGCCCAACCAGGAACTGTTCCGGGTTTACTTTACCGGCATTGAGAACAAGCCGGTCATTCCTCGGGGCGCCTCCGGTCGAACCAAGTAGGTTTGCCGTCTGATGATCAGAAGCTGCAAGTAAGTAAAGCGCGGCCAAGTTTGAGCAAGGATACGTGTTTTTCTTCATGCTCTCTCCGCTCGATCCGCTGGCAACACAAAAATCTCAAAAAAGCCAGCAAACTAAAACCGGGCATTTGTTTGCTTTTGTTTTGCTCTCTACCCACTTTCAGGAGACGGACTCTTGCCGTCTTGGAAGCGCTGGTGCCCATGAAGCGGTAATACCGCAAGGAAGTGTAAGCAATCAGCCATATACTAGTCGCAACTTTAAGCGCCTTCACGACTGCTCACAATTCTATGCATCCGTTCACCTCGTAACACCAGTATGATCACTGGCCCATAGTACGTCGCCCTTATTTTCACTAGTCATTTTCAGATGCCAAAACCAGATCGTCACCACTCCTTTGGCACTGATCCATGGCCCATTAGTCACAGTCCGGTAAAAGCACTGAAGTACTGTCGCGTAACAGATGGATTCTACTGTCTGACTAAAACATGGGCATAATCCCATGTATTGACTCATGGAAAATACTGGCTATATATGTTAAATGTAGTACACGTGTGTAGTCAACCCCTGTATGTGATCCCTTCCTGTCTTTTTGTTTTTCCCTGTTTCCTTACAGGTTTTTCCTTTGAATAAAGAAAATGCACCAATTTTACACGAGTTCACAATTTGTGTACTCCATCTTGGACTAGGGCAGGATGCACCTTAGCGTGTGCGGACCACCCAGTTCAATATCACGGTCCTGACGAAAACCAATGAATAAATACAATGGTTGAAACATGTAGACCTTTTTAATCAATAGTATTTATCACACTTCACATAGCACACTTAGCTAGTTTTAATAACACTTCTTATTTAACACCGAAGTCTACCTAATTAGGCATAGGTGTTACACATTTTTTAATTAGGGTTCAAGCACTCAAGAATAAAAACTTGCAGTGAGTAGTGTTGGCCCTTTTTAAATTCATTTATTTGATCGCTTTGAACACATAAAAGAAAATAACCAGCTCCACTGTAATCAGGTGTCGCAGCACACCCTATAGGCACTCGGCCTATGGGGTGGGACCCCGATGATGAAGCATGTCACCAACTAGGTTGGTGAGTGAGGGGTCTTCTATAAGGATATGCATTATCCACTAACAGGTTGGGGCATACTGTGCTGAAGTGAGCACTTAAACCCACTGTGAGAGAATCTCTTTTCTCCATTTTTTGAGGGGTAACTCCTCCATTGTTTTTGTAATTTATCCCGGGGACCAGGAGTTCCCAACTCACATAGATTAGTGTAAAATTCCCTAACTCTCTCTTTTGTTATTTAAAATTTTGGAAAAACGACAGACCAAAATGGTGAATTTTACAGCACATTTTTCATTACATATTCAAATTGTATCAACTTTCAAAGCACAGTAAACCGTAGATGATGACCTTAAAGAACATCAGGTTACCCACCCATGTATTCATAGGCATTCTTTCAGAGAGCACCAAAAATAGACACAAGTAGTGAATCAGAGAGAACAAAGGTTCCCCCAGCTTCAATGTTTAGAGCCTGTGCGTGGCTCCAATGACGTGGGCATGATTGTTTTCTTAGAGCCTAGATGGCTCCTACGATGGGCATAAGTATTTCCTAAAGGGCCAAGAGGGGCCCATGTCTGCCCCCATGGTGTGGCGCAGTGGTGCCCACGTTCTTGCCATTCCGTAGAGTGTCCCTGGGAGGGACAGAAGCGGCAAAGTGGTGCCAGGCCTTATGTGTAGATCCCCAGCTGCCCAGAAAATAGTGGCCAACTGCACCGTTTAGGCCATTAGGTACTTTGGGGACATGTTCTTTTGGCTAAAGGAGTAAGTGAGACGCACTCCTTTACCCCTACTTTGGCATCCACAGCTGCGCAGCACTTAGTGCCAGCTGCAGCGTTTAGGCCCTGTTCTTGTTCTCAGCTGCCCAGCAGGTAGTGGGCTGCTGCAACGTTTAGGTCTGCGCAGATGGCGCACCTCTGACTGGCGCTGCCCTGGCAGCGTGCCCTGACATTCTGGGCACAGGGCATTTGAGCCCCTTTGGAGATGGCCAGTTGGCCAGGGGGGCTGGTAGATGTATAGGGCGCAAGGCCCTAATGTGATTGATGTACTCTAAATGTAGTGCTAGGAAATGTAATGCATTTAGCATGTGTTACGCACCCTGTGTTTTATACCTCTAAACTGTGGTTTATGATTATGAGGTTGTGTAGCATATTATGGTTTATGCTAGGGAAATTATGTTTCACTCTGTGATTTACGCCCCTAATGTGAGTTTTACTTAGGAGGTAGGGTCTAATGTGTTTAGACTAGTGAGAAATTGCATAATGTGTTTATGCTGGTGAGGTTGGCGCAGGAGGTAATACGCACCTGAGGTGACTGTGCATAATGTAGTTTGTTACTGGTTGTGGTGGAGTACAGTGATTACCATTGGTTACTGGTTGTATGTTTATGACCTATTTTTACTTGTACCAATTTCTGCTAAGTGTTGATCCCGACAGTGGCGTGGCCCTGTCCTGTGTAAATAATCCCTTGTGAATATTGCCCGTGCCAGTTGGCACAATGTATGTTGTGTGATTACTATCTGATGTGTTGAGAATACAAAGGCTATTTTTATATAACCTTGTGTGGAGTTCCTTTTGTAGTGTGCCTGGGGTGTTGTTGCTGTGTGCGTGCGCAAATGCTTTTTTCACATTGCCTCCGGTATAAGCCTGACTGCTCGTGCCCAGCTACCAAGGGGGTGAGCAGGGGTTATCTTGGCGTGTAACTCCCTTGCCCTGACTAGAGTGGTGGTTTCTGCCTGGCTCTGGCGCAAGCCTTAGCCAACCAGAAATCCCTTTTCTAACAACTTGCATGCTAGAAGTACAATTTGGCATAACAGCCATCTGTGGAAGAATACGGAGGATGGCTTACTGAAGAATATTCTTGGCATATGGGGCACCCGGACTAAAATACTGGCACATTGAATGTAACCGTTGGCATGATAAAGGACAACCGTGGAATATCTAAGGTGGTGCAACCATGACGAAATGCTAATCCTGATACAAGAGTTTATCTTTGGCTTCAAGGTCACCCAGAGTATTTGGATAGCATCAGTGGTGAAATTCTGGCACAATAGTGGTAATTGTTTAAATGTGGGTTGTCCATTACACGAAAAAAAATGGGTTTCATTTCTGCGCTGCATTTGGTTTCATTGGCTCAGTACATCATGAAAACACTTGAATATTGAATTTCCTTACATTGCAATGGATTTTAGGCAAACTTATTGTGGAATAAATGCTTTAAAATACATTATTCTAAGTCATTTTTGACAACATTTTCCCAGTGGGGAGAACAAGGCCAATTTCTTCTAGAGGGTTCGGGAGGTGATTTGTTTTGCACACCTGCTACAATTGTGTACAGATAACACCCCACCACATTCATAGATCAGTAACATCAGTAACTGTAGTCTTCCGAGCACTCAATCTTATCAACAAAAGAGAGTCTTTATGTAGTTTTCATTCCTTTAATGTTCACTCTGCATCATCAAATCCAATTCTCCATCAAAAACGATTGCTTGCAGCCAACGCGCGTTTCGTCAAGTCCGTGTAGGACAATCTGACTTCCTCAGGGCTGCAACCCAAAGGATTACAATAAGTCTCATTCTTACAAATACAACGCAAAACAATCCATACATTGTTTGCATATTAATATAAATCATACAAGGCAAGTACCATTCTAACCTAAGTTCAGGTCCAGTGTATATTCACTGCATAAACATACTATTATCACAAGAAGGACTATATTTGCCAAAGACAAAAACTCAATATTAATATATAGAACCAAAACTATTTCAAACCATCAAGTTATATACAAGTCACGTATACAGCGTAGTAGGTATTAGGATTGTGGTTCCCGAAACCGCCAATGGTTAACAGGTTAAGTGAATGACTCACCTAGCTAGTAGTAATTGTCTACCCTCGGACCATCCAATTGTTATTCCTCAGAACTTTGAGTCAATTTCTTCTCTACACGTTCTCAATCTATAATAGAGATTATTACACATGTCGTCTTATTCACAATATTAAATCAGTAACAATAAATAGAGTTTACAGCTAGGTGGTACAGATGGGTCCACCTATTCAATACATGAACTCACCATAAAGTGGTAGGGTTATTCTATGTATCTCCAACACGTATAATTTTGTCCAAATCCTCACTTGTAGTATTTCAATGTATTTATCCAATCAATTCCTAAAGTAAATTGATAACTGTATCAAAAGTAGTCTCTATGATTTGTTTAGCCCAAAACATATATTTATATTCTATGCCTCACCTTATCTTGCAGTATCTGTATATGTACGTTTTTATCTCACTGTATCTTCAGAATCCTCCGTGTTAAAAAGGATCAGTGACACGAGTCCGTGTCTAATAAAAGAAAGAGTACAATAATAAGTCTCACATTATCCTCATCTATTAATGCTAAAGTTTTGACAATGTCCCTGCATTACGTCCGATATGCTCACCGTTTAGTAAGTATCGTTTTCCGTCTCTTGCTCTGGCGTTCAGCGTGGGCGCCATCTTTCAATAGCAATTTATAGTGTAAAACTTGGGCGACATCTTGTAGTGTCAAATGTGCCCGCAGTTCGGCAAATATTTTAAGATAGCACTAGACTCGCTATAAATTGAATGTTAGTTTAAACATTAAAGTCATTGTCCCTATTCCTTGTCCATATGCGCATCGTTCTTCATTTTATAGTTTTCTCTTTCGGCGTTTCCGCGCGGGCGCCATCTTTTAATGGTAAATCGAGGCGAAGTACACAGTAGACATCTTGTAATGTCTACGTATACCCGGCAATATATTAACGCTATCCTGTGCTTGCCATAGCTACGATATTGCCAAAACTTATTATTTTCTGTTAATCTTCACACATATTGTAAAATTTCAACTAAGGCGATCTGTATAAGAGCCTTGTCGGCGAATTCATCACAACAGACGCCATCTTGTAATGTCTGTGAATACTCGTAAGTAAATAGATTTGGGCTAAGTAAACATTGGTCCCTCCTTGATCATATAGATACCCTTAGTGCATTTAAGTCAGTATTACTACTACATTTATTCAAAATCAGTCCCAATGTCTTTCAGTCACTAGGGTAATTCCCACCCTTTATGGCAAGTTTTCATCCCAATTTTATATTTTCTAGTCCTGTGAACCACTGTGGTCCTCAGGGTGACCACAATCTTTTCCCTTTTTTTGGTGTTTACCAACAATCATGCATTGTCTAACAAGTCTATTCACTCTAAGCATAAGACATAACGTAGGGGCAGTGGGTTCAACAGTATTATTTTTAGGATTAAGTTACATCTTACTCATAGTGGAGTACTGGGTTCACGTACTCAGTCAAAAAGCCTTTTTTTCTTCAATCATTTCCTTTTCAATAGAATATGCAATGTTAGAGAGAAAATAGTAAGTACTAAACATAAAACAGAGATATAGGCACCAACATTGTCAATTGCATTTATCACTTCTACTATTCAAAAGTCTTCCCTTAATTACCAAGATAGAACTCATACTCATGATCTACATTAAGGCCACACTCTACCGCCTTCAGTCTAATCAGCCAGAGTACTTCTCGTTTCCTCAGTGCCAGTACCCTGTTACCTCCTCGTGGGTCAGGTTTTATATGATCAATTCCATGGTATGAGAAAACATGTTGATCCTTAGTTTCAAAATTCTGAATTATATGCGATGCAATCGGATACCTTGTGTCACCATTCTTCAATGCTCTATAGTGCTCAGCAATTCTGTCTCTGAGCCTTCTCTTGGTACTTCCTACGTAGATTTTACCACATGTACAAGAAATCACATAAATCACGTATGTTGTATCGCAGTTAATGAACATGCCAATAGTATATTTGCCAGAGTTGTTGTATTCAAAACATAGTACCTTTTTCATTGCCCATCTACAGGATATACATCTACCGCATTTATAAAATCCCTTAAAACTGTTCAACCAGTCAGTTTTATTCTGTTTAGTCGGATAACTAGGGCTTAGCATGTTCTTGAGAGTCATTCCTCTCCTAAATGTCACACTAGGTCTGTCATAAATATATGGTTTCAAATCATCATCTATACAAAGTAGGTGCCAATGTCTGTTTAGAATGGAAAATAATTTAGAGCTGTCAGTTCCATAATTGGTTATCACTCTTACTTTCTGGTCAGTTGTTCTACCATCCTTACAGTCTCTTATTAACGTAGTTTCTCTTCTCACCTTCTTCACTCTTGAAACAGCTTTGGAAATCACATTCTGTCTATATCCTCGATTAAGGAATCTAGATGTCATATCTGCTATATTATGCTCAAACTCTCTATCCGTTGAGCAGTTACGTCGGGCTCTTATTAGTTCCCCATATGGTATGGCTCTTTTTTTGATAGTTAGGGTGACAGCTCTCAGCATGTAGGATTGAGTTACAGCTTGTAGGTTTACGGTACATTCTACTATGAATCTTTGTTCCCTCCACATGTAACTCTACATCCAAGAAAGTGATTTTCTGTCTGTCATAAGTAGTCGTAAATCTCAGATTATACGTGTTTTCATTCAAGTAGTCAAAAAAACCTTTAAGTTTCTCTACCGTTCCCGTCCATATCATCAGACAATCGTCAATAAAACGACCCCAGTAATGTATATATGGTGTCCATTCTGTTCCCTCAGGGCCCCAGATTCGCTCCGCCTCGAACCAACCCATGAACAGGTTGGCAAAAGACGGAGCAAACCTGGAACCCATCGCCGTCCCAAGTCGTTGTCTATACCAGTGGCCGTCAAATAAAAACACATTATTTTCCAGTACCAACTTCGTCATGCGTAGTAGCATTTGGGTGTGATCAAACATTTCAGCTGGTCCTACACTGAGAAAGTGGTCCAAGGCACGTATGCCCATGTCATGATCAATAATGGTATAAAGGGATACCACATCCAGTGTAACTAATAACATACCATCTTCCCAAGTGATATCCTCAAGTAAATTCAGTATATGCTTAGTGTCTTCTATGAAAGATGGTAGGTTATAGACATATTATCTCAAGAAACAGTCAATGAATTCAGATAATCTCTCCGTCGGGCCACCAATGCCTGAGACAATGGGCCGTCCTGGCGGCTTGTCTCGGCATTTGTGGACTTTAGGGAGAGTGTATAGACACGGTGATCTAGGTGTGCTTAGCTTAAGGTAAAGGTATTCGTCATGGTCTAATAATGTTTGGTCATACCATAGTTTAATTTCATTGGTAATTTTGACAGTTATGTCAGGAATAGGGTTGATAGTCAACTTCTCATAGAATAAAACATTATTGAGCTGAGAGTGGACCTCATCATTATAGTCAGTAGTATTTAATACAACTATATTCCCACCCTTGTCTGCATTTCTTATCGTTATGGCCTTGTTGTTCATAAGCTCATGCAGGGCTTCCCTTTCACCCCGTGTAAGATTATCACGAGGTACCCTAGTATCCCTGCATTTGGATACATCAACCATTTTGTCTATATCTGCACAGACCATCTTAAAGAATGTATCTATGGTATTCCCTGGGATCAGTTGTGGAGTCCATTTGGATTTTACTTTTAATCCACTCTCTTCCCTCTCAAATCTCGATATTTCAAGGTCTTCAATAAGTGTTTGCATTGTGACCGGATCGTCTTCCCTTTCAGTAAGTGATAAAAGAAGTTGAGTATCTTTTAACTCCTGTATAGTAATTTCACTCAAAACTTTATTAGAAGATTGCTTATCTTTTGCAGGTACATTGGCAAAGTATTTCTTAATTTTAAGGTTTCTAACAAATTTAAAGAGATCTATTTTGGTCATACACCAATCCGAATTTGTTGCTGGACAAAAACCTAAACCTTTTTTTAGAACTGTAACCATATTCTCAGATAATTCACAAGAAGATAAGTTGATCACTTCTATGTCACATGAAACAGGTTCATCATTCATTGTCATTCCTTCCATGATCTCAGGCTCCTTATCCTTGCGCCTGGATCTCCTACCCCCCCTACTGCCTCTCCTTGTCTTTTTGCTTGTGTATCTCTGTTTCTCATCTCTAGGTCCCGATTCCCTTTCCTCAATCTCTGAACCTCCCCAAAAAAAGTAGTACTTTCTGTAGTCGGGACAACTTCTGGTGCATCTCCATTTTCACTACTCGATAGCACTGAAGATGCATCAGTATCACTTACAACAGGGGTGCCACCACTCCTTATGTTTGAGGGTGCTTTTTTAACCAGATAATCAAATCTCCTAGCAAAGGTATAGACTCGTCCTGTACTATAATCTTTCTCGTCCCTTTTAAGTTTGTGTGCTTTCCTTTTCTTAATCTCCATCTGCAGATCATTTAGTTTCTCATCTAGAACCAAATAGTTCTTAACCGTAAGTTCCGGTAGGTTCATCTCTTTAATTTCATCCTCAATTTTACTAATCTCTACAAGTAATTTCACTATCTTCCTTTCAGCATTATCAATGAGGATCTGTATAAGGTTGCGTGAACTATCATTCAGTTCTTTTTCCCATCTATCATATAATTCTGGTTCCAAGTCCTCATACGTTGGTATTATATGTGATCTTAAACCACGAGGAATCCTATTCAGTGTCAAATATTGTTTTAGGGTGGCAGCATCCCACCACTTGTTCAACTCAGTGCGTTTTAACAATTCTAGTTTTACGAATTTGGCCCTTAAACCTTCTTTCTTAGTACTTGCTGGGGGGCCAATTGCTTTCTTGATGGTCCCTCCCGCAGCTAGGTTCCCAAACAGTGTCTCAGCTTCTTTGTCTCTATTCATTATCAAACCTCAGCGGCAGCTCTCTCACCATAAATTATAAAAAGAGGGGAATGGTAACGGCTTTAAGGAGCGCACAGCACAACGTCAAGGTTTATGTAGCAAAACAGTTTATCAAGTAGGTGCTCAGGAAGAGGTGGGGGGCTGGTTACCACAGTCCCCAAGGCAAACCTAGGTCCAAACAATAATTGTAGTCTTCCGAGCACTCAATCTTATCAACAAAAGAGAGTCTTTATGTAGTTTTCATTCCTTTAATGTTCACTCTGCATCATCAAATACAATTCTCCATCAAAAACGATTGCTTGCAGCCAACGCGCGTTTCGTCAAGTCCGTGTAGGACAATCTGACTTCCTCAGGGCTGCAACCCAAAGGATTACAATAAGTCTCATTCTTACAAATACAACGCAAAACAATCCATACATTGTTTGCATATTAATATAAATCATACAAGGCAAGTACCATTCTAACCTAAGTTCAGGTCCAGTGTATATTCACTGCATAAACATACTATTATCACAAGAAGGACTATATTTGCCAAAGACAAAAACTCAATATTAATATATAGAACCAAAACTATTTCAAACCATCAAGTTATATACAAGTCACGTATACAGCGTAGTAGGTATTAGGATTGTGGTTCCCGAAACCGCCAATGGTTAACAGGTTAAGTGAATGACTCACCTAGCTAGTAGTAATTGTCTACCCTCGGACCATCCAATTGTTATTCCTCAGAAATTTGAGTCAATTTCTTCTCTACACGTTCTCAATCTATAATAGAGATTATTACACATGTCGTCTTATTCACAATATTAAATCAGTAACAATAAATAGAGTTTACAGCTAGGTGGTACAGATGGGTCCACCTATTCAATACATGAACTCACCATAAAGTGGTAGGGTTATTCTATGTATCTCCAACACGTATAATTTTGTCCAAATCCTCACTTGTAGTATTTCAATGTATTTATCCAATCAATTCCTAAAGTAAATTGATAACTGTATCAAAAGTAGTCTCTATGATTTGTTTAGCCCAAAACATATATTTATATTCTATGCCTCACCTTATCTTGCAGTATCTATATATGTACGTTTTTATCTCACTGTATCTTCAGAATCCTCCGTGTTAAAAAGGATCAGTGACACGAGTCCGTGTCTAATAAAAGAAAGAGTACAATAATAAGTCTCACATTATCCTCATCTATTAATGCTAAAGTTTTGACAATGTCCCTGCATTACATCCGATATGCTCACCGTTTAGTAAGTATCGTTTTCCGTCTCTTGCTCTGGCGTTCAGCGTGGGCGCCATCTTTCAATAGCAATTTATAGTGTAAAACTTGGGCGACATCTTGTAGTGTCAAATGTGCCCGCAGTTCGGCAAATATTTTAAGATAGCACTAGACTCGCTATAAATTGAATGTTAGTTTAAACGTTAAAGTCATTGTCCCTATTCCTTGTCCATATGCGCATCGTTCTTCATTTTATAGTTTTCTCTTTCGGCGTTTCCGCGCGGGCGCCATCTTTTAATGGTAAATCGAGGCGAAGTACACGGTAGACATCTTGTAATGTCTACGTATACCCGGCAATATATTAACGCTATCCTGTGCTTGCCATAGCTACGATATTGCCAAAACTTATTATTTGCTGTTAATCTTCACACATATTGTAAAATTTCAACTAAGGCGATCTGTATAAGAGCCTTGTCGGCGAATTCATCACAACAGACGCCATCTTGTAATGTCTGTGAATACTCATAAGTAAATAGATTTGGGCTAAGTAAACATTGGTCCCTCCTTGATCATATAGATACCCTTAGTGCATTTAAGTCAGTATTACTACTACATTTATTCAAAATCAGTCCCAATGTCTTTCAGTCACTAGGGTAATTCCCACCCTTTATGGCAAGTTTTCATCCCAATTTTATATTTTCTAGTCCTGTGAACCACTGTGGTCCTCAGGGTGACCACAATCTTTTCCCTTTTTTTGGTGTTTACCAAAAATCATGCATTGTCTAACAAGTCTATTCACTCTAAGCATAAGACATAACGTAGGGGCAGTGGGTTCAACAGTATTATTTTTAGGATTAAGTTACATCTTACTCATAGTGGAGTACTGGGTTCACGTACTCAGTCAAAAAGCCTTTTTTTCTTCAATCATTTCCTTTTCAATAGAATATGCAATGTTAGAGAGAAAATAGTAAGTACTAAACAGGTATGGACTGATCATTTTTTAATTCCTTTCCTGATAGCTGAAACCCGGAAATTCTTTTCTAACTCCTTAAAAGGTACAGATAACCCCTATATAAAACCCACTCCGAATTGGAAGGCACTAGCCAGAAGGGCCGATATTGTTGAAAATCTTAAAAATGATTTACCAATTTTCGCCGATTGTACCTGTCCAGACTATCAAAGCTTTTGTGACTGGATTGCTGGAGCGGGCAAGCTGCTCATACCAGCTAATAGTGAGAACATGAAACCTAGGAATAAGAAAAAAAATGCCCCGTGGTTTTCATCAGCCCTTAAGGCCGAGCTAGGTGAAGTGAAAACTCTAGAACGGAGGTGGCGTCGTAATTACGACACAGCTGCACGTAAAACCTATATAGCAGCTAGACGAAAATATCATGTAGGATTAAAACTAGCAAAAAAAGCCCATTACCTACAGGCCATTTCTTCTGCAGGCCAAGAACAAAAAGCTATCTTTAGGATCGTTAAGGATTTTATCAAGCCCTCAGCTCTATCGCAAGAGATCCCTCCATCACAAGATCTCTGTAACACGATATCTGATTATTTCGATAATAAAATCCTAACTATCACTAATACCTTCCCTTCAGATATTACCTTCACAACGGATGGTGAACAGATAGCGAAGATGACTTCCCCCCTCCGCTTTGACGAGTTCTGCCCAGTCCCCCTGGAGGAAACTGCCAAAGCCATTCTAGCCAGCAAATCAGGTTCCCCTTTTGACCCCTGTCCTCCTCCGGTGTTGCACCATCTAATAGAGATAGTTAATCCCATGATTAACAGTATCATCAACTCTTCTCTAGCAACAGCAAGTATCCCAGAGGACTGGAAACTTGCAGCTGTAAAGCCACTCCAAAAAAAGGCCATGGCCGATCCTACTACCCTGTCCAACCTGCGCCCGATCTCTTTGCTACCCATCCTATCTAAGCTGACTGAAAAGTTTGTCAATAGTCAACTGACAAACTTTTTGGAGAAGAATAACGTTCTCCATTCAAATCAGTCTGGCTTTCGGTCAGAACATTCTACCGAATCAGCTCTATTATATTCTGCTGAAACCTTAAGAGCAGCAATGGATCGGGGAAAACAGGCTGTCCTTATCCTTCTTGACCTGTCGGCAGCCTTCGATACCGTGTCCCACAACATCTTACTGGACCGGTTGGCTGCCGCAGGGGTGGGAGGACAGGTGCTGACCTGGTGTAGGAACTTCCTCACAAACAGACGCCAAATAACAGTGCTTGGCCCATATCAGTCTGAGGCTAAAAACGTCAGCTCAGGGGTGCCACAGGGCTCCAGCTTGAGCCCTGTCCTTTTCAATCTATATATGACACCCCTGATGAACTTGATCGAGTCATTCAAGATCAGTTCTATCTCATACGCTGACGACACCCAACTGATTCTGGTGCTGGATAAGGAACAACCAGGTGCCGAGGAAGACCTTAGGAATTGTCTTGCAGCGACATTCAAGTGGATGAATAACAACCATCTAAAGTGCAACGCCGGAAAAACGGAAATCTTACCCATAGGGATCAATAATCTTTTTTCCCCGTCAGCTTGCTGGCCATCGGATGCAGAAGCTCCACCTAACACAATTGCATCCGCCCGTAACCTAGGCATAAAGTTTGACAACTGCCTATCCTTCAAACCTCAGGCTGTAGCAGTGGCAGGTATGTGCTTTCAAATTATCAAAGCACTTAGGAAATTTTTTGACCTCCTTCCCCTTTCGGCGAGGAATACAGTCGCAGTGGCCTTAATAAATTCCAGGCTAGATTACTGCAATGGACTCTATGCTGGAGCAAATAAAATCGTGCTCCACAAATTGCAGATGATCCAAAACGCGGCTGCCCGCCTCGTACTGCGTCTGCCCCGCAGATCATCTGCCTCTGCAGCTCTAAATACCTTACACTGGCTGCCAATAGGAAAGAGAATTTTGTTTAAACTTCTCCTGATTACTTTTAGAGCCTTCCATCAACGT
The DNA here is from genome assembly GCF_964263255.1 of Lissotriton vulgaris. Taxonomy (NCBI): domain Eukaryota; kingdom Metazoa; phylum Chordata; class Amphibia; order Caudata; family Salamandridae; genus Lissotriton; species Lissotriton vulgaris. The sequence continues at coordinate 1,135,288,533 of NC_141697.1, forward strand.
GGCCCGACCTATTTACGAAGGGGGTTCAAAAGATACTACCCAGCACGCTGCCTAAGATCTGCCAGTCAGAATTTACTTACTATTCCCCGCTTTAAACTGGCTACAAAGGGTGGCAAATCCATCTTTGTACTGGGAACTAAGGCCTGGAATAAACTTCCCCTTCCCTTGCGTTCTTTTTCCCAAGAGGCCCCTTTCAGGAAGGCACTGAAAACCTGGATTTTCTCCATGCCTGACTCAATGTGTAGAACCCTAGTGTAGAGGCTGTGTTTAAAAAACTGGACTTCTTTCCCTATCCAACCCTTCCATCTGGGCTGTGTAAGCGCCAAGATACTCCTTGGAGTGGTAGCAGCGCTCTATAAATGCCCATTACAATTACAATTACAATTACAATAAAACAGAGATATAGGCACCAACATTGTCAATTGCATTTATCACTTCTACTATTCAAAAGTCTTCCCTTAATTACCAAGATAGAACTCATACTCATGATCTACATTAAGGCCACACTCTACCGCCTTCAGTCTAATCAGCCAGAGTACTTCTCGTTTCCTCAGTGCCAGTACCCTGTTACCTCCTCGTGGGTCAGGTTTTATATGATCAATTCCATGGTATGAGAAAACATGTTGATCCTTAGTTTCAAAATTCTGAATTATATGCGATGCAATCGGATACCTTGTGTCACCATTCTTCAATGCTCTATAGTGCTCAGCAATTCTGTCTCTGAGCCTTCTCTTGGTACTTCCTACGTAGATTTTACCACATGTACAAGAAATCACATAAATCACGTATGTTGTATCGCAGTTAATGAACATGCCAATAGTATATTTGCCAGAGTTGTTGTATTCAAAACATAGTACCTTTTTCATTGCCCATCTACAGGATATACATCTACCGCATTTATAAAATCCCTTAAAACTGTTCAACCAGTCAGTTTTATTCTGTTTAGTCGGATAACTAGGGCTTAGCATGTTCTTGAGAGTCATTCCTCTCCTAAATGTCACACTAGGTCTGTCATAAATATATGGTTTCAAATCATCATCTATACAAAGTAGGTGCCAATGTCTGTTTAGAATGGAAAATAATTTAGAGCTGTCAGTTCCATAATTGGTTATCACTCTTACTTTCTGGTCAGTTGTTCTACCATCCTTACAGTCTCTTATTAACGTAGTTTCTCTTCTTACCTTCTTCACTCTTGAAACAGCTTTGGAAATCACATTCTGTCTATATCCTCGATTAAGGAATCTAGATGTCATATCTGCTATATTATGCTCAAACTCTCTATCCGTTGAGCAGTTACGTCGGGCTCTTATTAGTTCCCCATATGGTATGGCTCTTTTTTGATAGTTAGGGTGACAGCTCTCAGCATGTAGGATTGAGTTACAGCTTGTAGGTTTACGGTACATTCTACTATGAATCTTTGTTCCCTCCACATGTAACTCTACATCCAAGAAAGTGATTTTCTGTCTGTCATAAGTAGTCGTAAATCTCAGATTATACGTGTTTTCATTCAAGTAGTCAAAAAAACCTTTAAGTTTCTCTACCGTTCCCGTCCATATCATCAGACAATCGTCAATAAAACGACCCCAGTAATGTATATATGGTGTCCATTCTGTTCCCTCAGGGCCCCAGATTCGCTCCGCCTCGAACCAACCCATGAACAGGTTGGCAAAAGACGGAGCAAACCTGGAACCCATCGCCGTCCCAAGTCGTTGTCTATACCAGTGGCCGTCAAATAAAAACACATTATTTTCCAGTACCAACTTCGTCATGCGTAGTAGCATTTGGGTGTGATCAAACATTTCAGCTGGTCCTACACTGAGAAAGTGGTCCAAGGCACGTATGCCCATGTCATGATCAATAATGGTATAAAGGGATACCACATCCAGTGTAACTAATAACATATCATCTTCCCAAGTGATATCCTCAAGTAAATTCAGTATATGCTTAGTGTCTTCTATGAAAGATGGTAGGTTATAGACATATTGTCTCAAGAAACAGTCAATGAATTCAGATAATCTCTCCGTCGGGCCACCAATGCCTGAGACAATGGGCCGTCCTGGCGGCTTGTCTCGGCATTTGTGGACTTTAGGGAGAGTGTATAGACACGGTGATCTAGGTGTGCTTAGCTTAAGGTAAAGGTATTCGTCATGGTCTAATAATGTTTGGTCATACCATAGTTTAATTTCATTGTTAATTTTGACAGTTATGTCAGGAATGGGGTTGATAGACAACTTCTCATAGAATAAAACATTATTGAGCTGAGAGTGGACCTCATCATTATAGTCAGTAGTATTTTATACAACTATATTCCCACCCTTGTCTGCATTTCTTATCGTTATGGCCTTGTTGTTCATAAGCTCATGCAGGGCTTCCCTTTCACCCCGTGTAAGATTATCACGAGGTACCCTAGTATCCCTGCATTTGGATACATCAACCATTTTGTCTATATCTGCACAGACCATCTTAAAGAATGTATCTATGGTATTCCCTGGGATCAGTTGTGGAGTCCATTTGGATTTTACTTTTAATCCACTCTCTTCCCTCTCAAATCTCGATATTTCAAGGTCTTCAATAAGTGTTTGCATTGTGACCGGATCGTCTTCCCTTTCAGTAAGTGATAAAAGAAGTTGAGTATCTTTTAACTCCTGTATAGTAATTTCACTCAAAACTTTATTAGAAGATTGCTTATCTTTTGCAGGTACATTGGCAAAGTATTTCTTAATTTTAAGGTTTCTAACAAATTTAAAGAGATCTATTTTGGTCATACACCAATCCGAATTTGTTGCTGGACAAAAACCTAAACCTTTTTTTAGAACTGTAACCATATTCTCAGATAATTCACAAGAAGATAAGTTGATCACTTCTATGTCACATGAAACAGGTTCATCATTCATTGTCATTCCTTCCATGATCTCAGGCTCCTTATCCTTGCGCCTGGATCTCCTACCCCCCCTACTGCCTCTCCTTGTCCTACAGCCCCCCACCTCTTCCTGAGCACCTACTTGATAAACTGTTTTGCTACATAAACCTTGACGTTGTGCTGTGCGCTCCTTAAAGCCGTTACCATTCCCCTCTTTTTAACATCAGTAACTGTCGCCTCCTAAACTGACATCCTCTTTCTTGCATGCTAGTGCTTAAAGTAAAACTAGGTTAAAATATCTACAAATATATTGGTTATGCAAAATTGAGGACATTTCTTTGCCTGTGCGCCTGCAACTCATTAGGGATGCGGGCGCAGAGGCAAACATGCCCTGAGAAGGTGCACTGTACCACTAAAAGGTGGCACACTTTCAGTGTGATTCCTAATGGCAGCCTTCTAGAGGGGAAAATTGGAGTCCCATGAACCCCCCAGACATCCCCCTTGCTGCCTGCATTCTGAAACACGGAGCAGCTTTGAACCAGCCCCTCCATATTTCACTCTTAGTCCTCTGCCCTGGGGCAGTACATTTTTTGTCATCCATGCACAATATCCCTGTTTGCGCCTGGCACTCCTTTTGAAAGGTACGCCGTTGCATAACAGGGAAAAGAGCACGGTATGCATAATATGTCCTCTGGAATTTTCTGTATAGGAGATCACACTGTGTTGCTATTAGGTTACATAGTGAATACATGCTATGCATAGCTGCCAAGGTTTCAGATTGCTGTGAGTGACATTTTCATAATCTCAGTGTAATTATGAGTGACATTTCAACGACTATGAGTGACACTTTCTTGCAAGCAAAATCAAGCAATGAAGACGAGGGAAGCACATGAATACCAGAAATTGCATCCATTTGAGCAACAAAAAACTCTAAGAAGAACTTAAAACCGCTGAAAAGCACCAGAAATGGAAGAGCACTGCCTGGAGACAGCCTGCTGTTATAAGTTATAGAGAGCAGGCTGGCACTGCAACTGTTCTGAATATGATCTAATTCATCTGATCGTTCATGACGGTGCATCAGACCATCCGGCCTTTAAGCCAGACTGGGCCCCCAGACTCCTACTCTGCCATTGGCAGTCAATATTAATGGCATGAAAATACATTACAGCACTTTGAACTCCAGGCCGCTCTCTGACAATCGAGTCACCACTCCAAGATGATGTTAAGGGCCCCAACTACACTGAAACATGTGGTCTGAAACATCTTACATCAAATTCCGCAAAGGTGTGAAAACCTGGTTATTTTCTCTGTAACCGACTCCTTATCTTCCGTTGTCCTCTTTCACTTCTGTTCTCTTAGCGCCGGGAAACCTACGGGTAGCTGTGCGCTCTACAAAATCAGATATAATAATAATAATAATGTCATACAGCAATCTGAGACCTTGGCAACTATCAACACGGTCTGATCTCACCATCAGCTGCTGTCTAATTAGAGTCAGACTAAATCAGCCGACTTACTCGAGCCCCCCAGCGCGGCATAAGGCACCGGGCATTAAGCATCAGAGAGTCAGTGTCGACGATGTTAAGACACACTGATCCACACTTTCAGTAAGTTACATTATAGGTCACAGCCAGGCAACCTCAGGCTGGCTGTTTTCAAAAACTGCGAAGTTGTTTCCTGTTTTATAGCTCATGGCTCAGGCAGTCGGTCATACATCAGAGGACCGGCGTAACTGCACCAGATCACAGAAGCTGCAGGCACTGTGCCGCCAGCAGTAACTTGCTCGCCTCTGCTAAACTTTAGTGACGGCGCAAATGCATTCATTAACAAGCAGCAACTGATACTAAAAGTCGTGGTCACTCGCAAGACACTTCTTAGCAGCGAGGCAAGACGAGGGGAGCAATTTGATGAGGCCGGCGCGAATTTACTCAACCTTACAATAAAATCTATAAAGAAGTTAACTTGAAATGTGACTTTAAATGGGGAAATCACATTTAAACTAATTTTAGTAGCACGCCTTCTTACTACGAATTGGGCACATAACCATAATTTTAAAAAGAACTATTCATTGTGCTTTGTTTATTTTATGTACATTTAGTTATCGGCAGTGAAATAACCCAAAACTTTGTAAAGAGAATAGTAAATCTCATGGCAGTCAGATTTCTGGCTTACCTGACTGGAAAGTGGCGTTCAAGCGGCTAATGACACTGTCTGTGCGTCCTCCTAGGCACATGGTTTAGGCCAGTGTAGTGTACCTGGCAGGCCGTGTGCTCTCTAGACTTCTTCCCAGGGTCCGACTCTGTCCATGCGGGCCCGGCAGGTGCAACGTTTCACTGCCTCCCGCACCCTCCAGGGCCTTCCAGAACTGACTGGGTCTCTGCCGCCTCGGGGTTTCTTGAGTCCGGCTGCTGACCACAGCTAAGTTACAAGGCTCTGGTTTCCTTCAAATGAGCGAAGAGGCTGAGGGCGATGACTGGCACGATCCAAAGCCCCCTGCGATCGGGATGCATATCGAGGATTGAAATTTAATTTCACTCTGGGTTTCGTCCTCCTGATCTTGTATATAGCCGAAGGCCTTTCTCTTTTTGCCACGCTTGGTTTCTCTCGTCCACATGCATGCAGAGCGCGGGCCTGTGAGATCAATCAATCGGCCAGCTGGGCCCGGCCCCTGCTGAGAACACACTAGAGTTCTTACAAATACCCTCCTCTGAGGCCTGCCGCAGCACACTCCTTAGGACAAGATTAGATGCCTGAACACATTACACATCCACCCGACATGATGTTTACTCAAATACTCACTCACGGTCGGGCCGTCACTCTGACCACGGCCGGGTCGGGGGCCGCGCTGTGTTGGTGGCAGACAGACACAGGACAGGAGGAGGGCTGCCTACTTCCAGAGGCGCGGGCAGCGTGCCAGCGGCCCCGGGCCTAGCCACCACAGTACAATAAATTAAATGATGGTGGACTGGCCGCTCGGCGCTCCGGTCCTCGTCTCCTGGCTGGCTCTGGCTGGCTCTCGTGATCAGGGCCTGCAACCTGCGCAGTTTTAATTGCCCCTATTCAATGCACATGTTATGTTATGTTATGTTATGTTATGTTATGTGATCTTGTATAGCGCATGGCTACCCCAGCGACGGGGCGTCCCAGCGCTTGCAAACATGTCAGATCCAGGAAGGTAAAGGAGGTGCTAGATGGATGCAAACAGCCAGGTTTTTATAAGTTTTCGGAATTGCAGATGATTTAGAGTAGCCCGAGCTTTAGGGGGGATAGAATTCCAGAGCTTAGGGGCCAGATACCTGAAGGAGCGGCCACCAGCTCTGCTCCTCCGAATTCTGACAGTACAAGCCAGTGAGAGGTCCGCTGAGCGGAGTGCGCGCGTGGGAGTATAGAAAGAGCACAGTCATTGCAGAGTATGGGGGCCAACATTATACAGGATTTTATGGGTAAGGCAGAGGGTTTTAAAGTGAATGCGCTGTTGTATAGGAAGCCAGTGTAGTCGACGGAGAAGGGGGGACGTGTGACAGGTTTTAGGTAGAACAAATAGAACGCGGGCGGCAGCGTTCTGTGCTCTTTGCAACCTATTTATTGCAGTCTTGTTAGATCCTAGCATGAGGGCATTGCAATAGTCCAGGTGAGATAGAACTAAAGCCTGGACTATGATCTGACGAGTGGTAGGCTCAAAAAAACCCAAAATGGGTTTAAGAGAGCGAAGACGCCCAAAGCAGGTACCTGCCACTTTTTGAGCATGAGACTCCAAGTTGAGTGTATTGTCCAATAACACCCCCAGGTTTTTTACTGACTCCTTGGGTAGAGGAGCAGGTCCCAGCGCCAGAGGCCACCAGTGCTCTTCCCAAGTCTGCGTGCCATTGCCAATCAGGAGAACCTCTGTTTTGGAGGCATTAAGCTGAAGGCAGTTGTTAGATAGCCACCTTGAGATCGCCAGAATGTCTTCCTGGAATTTATTTTGGTCCTCCACATTGTTGTTGGAAAAGTTGAAAATAAGTTGCGTGTCGTCCGCATATGATGTTAGTAAGATCTTACGTTCCCGGGCCAACAAGGCCAGGGAGCGGACGTACACATTAAACAATGTGGGACTGAGCGCAGACCCCTGAGGCACTCCACATTCAAGAGGGAGCTTGCTGGATGAGTACGGCGGGGCGTGCACCTGGAAGGAGCGATCAGATAAAAAAGATGCAAACCAATCCAGGGCCGTTTCCCTGACTCCGATCTCCCATAGTCTCTCAAGTAGTATCTTGTGGGAGACCGTGTCGAAGGCCGCACTCAAGTCCAGCAGAACCAAGATAGAGGTTGCGCCCGTATCCAGGGAGGCCCTTAGATGTTCTGTAACTGTTAACAGGGCAGACTCCGTACTGTGATTAGCACGGAAGCCATGCTGGGACTCATCAAGGATCCCATTGGACTCCAAGTAGGCAGTCAGAATGGAATTGATATGTGCTTCCGCTACTTTCGCAAGATAGGGAAGCAGCGAGATAGGTCGAAAACTGTCTGGCCTTGAGGGATCCAAAGTAGTTTTTTTTAAGAGGGGTAGTACTTTGGCATGTTTCCAGGATTTGGGAACCTCGGCTTGCTGTAAAGATCGATTAATCAGCTCCCGCCCTTCCTGCAGGACAGAATCATGAAGTGATCTGAACAGATCCGGTTTAATGGGATCATCCGGAGAGCCTGATTTTACTCTTAAGGCTAGGTGTTCCATCCCTGACTGTTCTATAGATGGAAAAATCAGGAGGGAGTAAGGAGGGTCAGAAATGACTTTGTCAGGATTAGAGGACCCCAGTGGGCTGTCCAGTTGTAGAGAGTCATATATCCCTTTAACTTTGTTTATAAAGAAGCCAGAAAGTTCTTCGCACTGTGCGTCAGACACTATCAGATTACCTGTGCCTCCCGGGGCTTTAGTCATGTCTTTTACCAGGGAAAAGATCGTTTTGGAGCGATTTGTGCTTGAAATGATTAGGTCAGTATAGTAACTGGCTTTAGTTTTCTTTATAAGCTTATGATAAGCTTTAGTGGCCATTCTAAATTTAGTTTTAGCTAGGGGATCATACTATCGTCTCCAGGTACGTTCTAGGAGCTTACAGTGTTTTTTAGTTTCCGTAAGAGTCTCCGAGTACCAGGGGTGGGTCTGAACTCGCCTAGGTCTAGAGTATTTCATGGGGATAAAATGGTCTAGAGAGTTATTTATCCACTCTCTGTAAGCATAATCTGCTTCATCCATGTTACCTGACCACACAGGATGGGTCTGGTTAAGCCTGGCTTCAAACTGAACTTTATCTAGGTTGTTCCAGGGACGCCTCCGTAAAGAGGGAGGAGGGGTCTCCCTACCGCTGACTGGGATCCTAACTGAAACGGACACCAAAAAGTGATCAGTCCAGCTAAGAGGGCTGGGGGATTCTGCTGTAACTTCCTCAATATTAGTAAAAACTGGATCAAGGAGGTGGCCTGCCTGATGAGAGGGTCCCACAATCAGTTGGCGAAGCTGACAAGCTTCTAAGTCGCCAAGAAACTTTGATATATTGGGGGAGTCTTGACGCTCGAGGTGAAGATTGAAATCACCAAAGATACTAAAGTTAGCTGATTGAAGCGCCAGTGACGAAATAGTTGCTAATAGCGACTCTTGAAATGCACTTGCCGATCCTGGGGGATGGTATACAAGAAGCCCTGTAAGAGTGAAAGTGTCAGAGACTTTTATCTTAAATAGTGCGCATTCGCTACTGGATAAACTAATGGCCTTAAGGGTGCAAGTGTATTTGGACTTGTAAATCACCCCTAGTCCACCACCCCTACCGATAGGTCTGTTTTGAACACATATATGATATTCAGGAGGGAGGGCCAGAGCTAGGGTAGCCGTAGAATCCTCAGATAGCCATGTTTCTGTCAAAAGCAGAACATCAGGCCTTTCATCTAGGAGGAGCTCATGGACGTCCTCATGGTGCTTTACCAAAGACCTGCAATTAAGACTTAGTATGTGAAGCTTGGAAGAGCTGGTGGGCGCTAGGGTTGAACAAGATAGTGAAGAGCAAGCCCCAGAAGCCTTAAATCCGCAATAAATGCAGTTTATGGTAGAGGACTCAGGGTGGCATGCATGCGCCAGACACTTAATCTGAGGTCTAAGAGCAAGCAGCTCATCCCTGGCATAGGGCGCCATCAAAATTCGACAATCAGGGATCTGGGCGACAGGCGACGGACCAGCGCGGACGGGCGCAGACGGGCTCGCCTTTGGCGAGCCTTCGGCGACCCGCCGCGCGAGTCCGCTGCGCGGGAGGTAGAGTCTCCGCCTAAATAGGCACTGGTCCCGCCTCTGGCGGTAAAGTCACACCCTCGGGGGCCGTGCAGCAAGGTCAGGTACGCCCTCCACACTATCGGCACAAGCCGTGGTGGAACGGGGCGGCGACCTGGAGGAAACAGCAGTAAGTGCGAGTAAGATTATCTCAGGGAAACGCTAATGAGGATTTTTAAAACACATGACAATATGCAAAACAGATTTAAAAACAAAGGAGCAGAGCGCCGCTGCAGTGCCTCGCGTTTCTAGCGTGTCCGCTGCGCGGGAGGTAGAGTCTCCGCCTAAATAGGCACCGGTCTCGCCTCTGGCGGTAAAGTTACACCCTCGGGGGCCGTGCAGCAAGGTCAGGTACGCCCTCCACACAATCGGCACAAGCCGTGGTGGAACGGGGCGGCGACCTGGAGGAAACAGCAGTAAGTGCGAGTAAGATTATCTCAGGGAAACGCTAATGAGGATTTTTAAAACACATGACAATATGCAAAACAGATTTAAAAACAAAGGAGCAGAGCGCCGCTGCAGTGCCTCGCGTTTCTAGCGTGTCCGCTGCGCGGGAGGTAGAGTCTCCGCCTAAATAGGCACCGGTCCCGCCTCTGGCGGTAAAGTTACACCCTCGGGGCCGTGCAGCAAGGTCAGGTACGCCCTCCACACAATCGGCACAAGCCGTGGTGGAACGGGGCGGCGACCTGGAGGAAACAGCAGTAAGTGCGAGTAAGATTATCTCAGGGAAACGCTAATGAGGATTTTTAAAACACATGACAATATGCAAAACAGATTTAAAAACAAAGGAGCAGAGCGCCGCTGCAGTGCCTCGCGTTTCTAGCATGTCCGCTGCGCGGGAGGTAGAGTCTCTGCCTAAATAGGCACCGGTCCCGCCTCTGGCGGTAAAGTTACACCCTCGGGGGCCGTGCAGCAAGGTCAGGTACGCCCTCCACACAATCGGCACAAGCCGTGGTGGAACGGGGCGGCGACCTGGAGGAAACAGCAGTAAGTGCGAGTAAGATTATCTCAGGGAAACGCTGATGAGGATTTTTAAAACACATGACAATATGCAAAACAGATTTAAAAACAAAGGAGCAGAGCGCCGCTGCAGTGCCTCGCGTTTCTAGCATGAGTGAAAGACAGCACCCTAGGCGGCGCGCAGACGCACCGGAAGAGGAGGCAGGGCATAACTGCGCGCTGCGCACAGTCAAGCACCTCCCTCTCCTCCAACGTTACGCTTCCGCTTTTTTTTTTAGGTTTTTTTTTTTGGTTGCACCGCACGTCGGTGGAGTGCAATGGTCGACAATCAGGCTTGTGTTGCTGCCTGCTGCTGCAGTGTATGGGCGGCACGGTGACTGAGTGAGTACAGTACAGTACTGTCTGGGTGGGGGGCTGGTTTTGGATCAGGGTCAGGGGGCTGGTTTTGTGAGTGGGGGCCGATTTTCGGTCCGACCCGACCGGTACAGCCTGTCAGTGTCTGACTGACACGCTGTACCGGTCGGGTCGGACCGAAAATCGGCCCCCACTCACAAAACCGGCCCCCTGATCCAAAACCGGCCCCCCACCCCCTCCAGCCTACCGGGGGATTGCCCGGTGCCCAAAAGCACCAGTCCGGGCCTGGGCACGAGTTCCATGGCTGTATTGCATAGTCCTTCATTGTGCACTGCAGGCTGATCGAATGTGATTAGTCTTTCAGTTTGAACCTCTTGGATTGTTGCAAGTTTGGGTATTCTGTTGTTTCTTGGGAGTCCACTGGGCCTACTGTTGATTATAGGCCACATGCTTGTGGTTTTACCAGATCGATAGACACGACTCTGTTCTCCTTTTTACCAGCAAGGGGCGGTAGCACAACTGATCTTGTTCCGGTGACTGCTAAGACAGGTACTGTTTTTCTGTAAGAAGGCCCAAATTCCTTCTTAACCGCGATCTTTTCTCTGACTAGATCCCCAATCTTTGGGATCCAGACAGGCCTTGCTGGGGCTGTTGCGGGTGGTGCCTCGTCAGTGGTACTTGGCTGTTGTTTTAACTTTATGTTGCTTAATGATTTTCTTGTTTCATTCAGTTCCTGTAAAACAGCCAAACGGTCTTTTACTTCAAACTGCGTTGTTTCTGCTTGTACCACTGACATCTGACTATCGAGGTCCTGAACGTTCATTCTTATTCCGAACAATAGTTCGTATGGGCTGAAACCTTTTAGAGAATTTCTTGGCATGTTGTTAAGACTAGTCTGGACACTTATTAAATGTTTGACCCACCCAGCGCCTGAACCTAATACCTTCGCTGTTATAGATTGCTTTATGTCCCGGTTTTTTCTTTCTACCACACTATTCCCTTCGGGATGTGACGGACAAGAATACCGCAACCCAATTCCCATGCTGGCCATGGCCTCCTTATAGGCTCGAGAGCTGAAAGCAGGACCCTGGTCAGAATGGAACGTGGTAATTGCGTATGTGCCGATATGGACTCGCTAATCTTTTATAACCGTTCTAGCGTCAGCCGAGCGCTGGAGGCCTCATTTTTTTTAAGTGTATTTCGTCTTAACTATTAATAGGACGCAGGATGGGGTGTAGGCAGCGTTACGCTCTTTCTGACTGGTAGCCGGTAGCAATGTTCGCTACTGCGATCCCTATTACAGTTTTCACAGTTGTTTGCATATATTTGGTGTTCTACACTCATTCCCGGCCACCAGAATACTGATTGTAATTCAGTCAGTGATTCCTTGATCTCTCTGTGCCGTAGACCCAAACCCATGTGTGCGTCTGCTATTAAAAATATTCTCCTGTTCATGTTTGGAATTACTCTGTCCCCCACTCCAGGGATTCGAGCAAAAGGAACGGAGTTTGCATCGATTATGTATGCATAATTGAGTGGATAGTTTACGGGTAGTGCTGCACAGTCGCCTTTTACGGTCGTTTTTACTGCCAGCATGGTTTCCCCGTCTATATACTTATCTGTACGCTTTTTTGTGGCTACGGAAGCCGGGTTAGTTGCTTCCGCGGTGGCTGTATTAGCCAATGAATTCCCTGCAACGTGAACGCCATCACGTTGAAGACTCTGTGCGTGAATCACGTGAGTCTTTTGTAGTTCTTTACTTAAAAGAGCTACCTCGTTCCAGAGCAATTTATGCTTTATTGTGGCACCTGTGTCATCTTTGTAGTCGTTTTCGATCCAACTCTGCAGTTTATTGTTGTAAGAATTGACGCAAAAATGAGAATCGCACACGATAAGTGTGGGGAATTCGCGTTCTGCATTTTCGAGCGCCATCTTTAAAGATCTGATTTCAGTTCTCTGAACCGAACAGTTTCTTACAGATTCAGTTTTTGTTACTTTCGGTCTGAATTTACCGCACAGCCAACGACCTTTAATGATCGCACATGCTGCATTGTAGGATTTACTCTCTACGTTGAAATGCTGTACAAAGCTATCTGTATAGATTATACATGCGTATTGTGGGAGAGGCAGGATTTCGATTGGCAGAGGATATTCTTCTTCATATTCTAAATCATTCAGTTCTTCGTATTGCGGGGCGAAATAGTATTTCACGTCTTCCGCTCCTAGAGAATCTATGCACTGTATCCATTTTGGATCCAGTGACACTGTAGGCAGGTTTACTGGGCTGAATAGCGCCTCGAAGGCGGATTCCGCTGTAAGGATATTAATCCGTTTGCCGTGTGCTAGTTCTCGTTCATTTGCTAATGCGATTTGCACTGCGTTCACAGTTCTTTCTGTGCGACTGAATGTTTTTTCTGCTTGTGTGTACAAGTGAGATTTAATTGAAATTGGTACCTTTTCTCCCTCATTAGAGGTCAGGTACGTGAATCCGCATCTTCCTGGGATGACTCGGATTACTAGATCGATCGTGTTGTCACGTGTATCTAATTTTGTTTTTGCTAACATGTCTGTTTGCAGTGATCTCAAAATTTCTGTGTGTTTTTGAGTCCAATTGATTTGTTTTAAATCAGGTTTTATTAGTTCGTAGAGAGGTTTAACCCTCTCTGCGTAATTTAGTATGTAAGTTCTTCCGAAATTCAGAAAACCTAGTATTGATTGTAAATTCTTCAGCGTTTTTGGAGCTTGGAGTACAGCGCACTTCTCTAAGAAGTTGTCCGCTAGGCTTTTCCCTTCACTTGATAATTCGTACCCTAAAAACAGTACTGTCAGATGGGCAATTCGAGACTTTTTAAAGTTGAATTTGTAACCCTCTGCTGCGAACCCAAGTATAATGGTGTTCACTCTTTTCAAGTGAGTATCCAAGTCGTCGTCTGTGAGATAGATATCATCTACGTAAGATAATGCTTCATCATCATAGATTTGTAGTAACTCTGTTACCCTAGCTGAGAATAGTCCTGGGCTGTTCTTGAACCCTTGTGGGAGACGACAGAATTTTTTCTGTGACCCAAATGCGGAGAAAGCGGTCAAGTATCTGCTTTCTGGTGCAATGTTTTGACAAAAGAAACCATTAGAAATGTCTAATGTCGTTTTATATTTTTTCCTAACTATATTATTCATTAGGGCTGCACTATGCGAGTTTTGAACTGCAAAAGTTTTGCAACATGTATTAAGATGTCTGTAGTCCAAAACTAGACGATATGAATTGTCTGGCTTGGAGACAGGAAACAAAGGATTGTTCATTTGAGAGGTGCATGTTTCAATCACCCCCTGGTACTCAAGTTGATCTAAGATCTCCCTGACTTGTTTTTTAGCTTCTTGCTTTATGGGATACTGCCGTTGGGCAGTTGGTTCACTTTTTAATTGGATTTTGTGAGGTGGTGAATCCTCATCCCATCCTACATGATTTTTATACAATGCTGGTGCCTGGGCTACTGCCCATTTCCTTGCATATGTGTATTTTTTATGAATCGGTATGTGATTCGAGAAGGCAGGCATAATCACTTCTTCGCCACGAGGGCACTCCCTGACAAACTCTGGGGGCCAATCTTTTTCAGCTAACAGAATATCATAGCCTTTTGAGAGCTTATCCCAAAATAGACCCTTAATTTTCCTAGTCTTATCACCCTCTATACGCAATGTTATTTCGTATATTTTATGGGGCTCGCTAAGCCTGGCGTCGGCAGTTTCAACCTGAATGTATTCATTCGTGTCCACTGTCTCCAGATGACTCATCAAGATCTTGCGCGCTATACTGATCTCTGCTGCACTGTCCAACATTGTCAATGCCCACTCCCCGTTTTTCAACTGTGTCCTCAGTATTCTCGGCATGGTTGATTACTCTAATACTGGCTACCTTCTTTTTCTGAAATTGAGATTTCTTATTTTGAGCAGGTTCCTTGTCTTTGGACTTGGTGTGCTCTCCTGGGTCTGACCGTCCTCTTCTTTCCGAATTCTGTGGAAAAGATCGAGAGGGACGTGTATCAATACTTTGATATCTATCAGGTTTTTTCAGATTATCCCTATTTCTAAGGTTATATCTTTTCTCAGAGTGCTCCCGTTGGGGAGACTGGCGTTCTCGAGTCGGAGTTCTTTCCCTCCGTCGAGGAGACCTTCCTCTGGACTGGAAAACTTTTTCCTTGGGAGTGGATTGTTTATTTCCATCCCAGCTCTTTTTAGAAGTGTTTAAATTATTTTTAATAAATAATTTTTCTGGATTTTCGAGCAGTTGGGGCTTAACTGGTTTCCCACCCAAGCTGTCTCTACCTAATTCTTCATAGCATTTTTCTATGATTTTTGCAAGCTCAACAGGATCTTTTATATCTGTTTCCCTCAACTTCTGGCGAATCGCCACAGATGCTGCTTCTCCCTTTACATTGGCTAATAATATAGCCGTGACCTGCTTGAAGTCTTTCAGTAATTTCATACCTAGATTTAAAGCGGGTTCTGGACCGAATTCATTTTGAATCTGTTTTAGCACGTCTGGTATTACCGCCATAGACGGAACACCGTGTGTTTTTGTGTAAATGGAAGCAAAGACTGTACCCCAAGTGTCACAGTCCTCCATGTGTGGTGCGATTCCCATAGGAAGGCAGATGGTCAAGATTCTGTGTTTCTCAATGGGGGTAGTATCAGGAAATACTGCCTCTATTTGAGTGATTTTCTGGGCTAACCAGAAAGGAATTTGTTCCCGTTTTACGGGTGTTTTACCAAGACATGACTGTATGTTCTGTGGTGTAATTTTATTTGTGTTCCCCTGATGAGGGGTCAGCTGGTGTGAATTAACAGCTGGCTGGACTGTTGCAGTCCGTATTACATATTGGACTAATTGCCTATGTATTTTTATTAATGTGTTTAGCTGTGCTAACAGCTCTTCTCTAGACATTTTTGCAATGTCAGGATGTGGTGTGTAGCTGGCTAGAACCGGCCACGTGGCTCCTGGTCTACCTAGTGGACCGAGCCTAGTTATGTGATCATTGTGTTTTAGGGCGCCATTAAACCAGAGCAGGTGCTCTTGAAATTTAAGTGGGATTTCAATCTCCTCGAAAGGAGCGTACTCTCCCGGAGGTTCCTCTATTTTGTAATAGTGAAACTCTTGTGTTATAGCGTTTACCGCTGGAAAGTTTATCCATGAATAGAATACCTCTGTCTGCCGATACTCGTGAGCCTCTATCACGAAAATTACTGTACCACCCTGAGGTGTCAGTCCGTGTTCTATAAGTTTTAAAGTTATAGATCTTCTTAACTGGACCGGGATGATAATAGCACCCGGGTCTGTGTATTCGGGACCTTGCTGAGTCGCATCTACTGCGGCCCCAGTGGTGCCGTTGTTTTCTACTGACATTGTATAAATGCAGTTTTTGCAGAGTAGGTCTCCAAGGAGACAAAGATTAGATGCACAATATTTTGGAACACTGTATCCTTCAACGTTGAATAAACCAGAGCTTTACATAGGAATCTCTTCCTACTAAGGTCGGGCGGATTTTAACCTTTCACCCACTCCAGACGTCTATTGGAGTATTTACGGGAGAAAGGGGTGTGAAATATGCACGACTGAGTTACTCTACAAGTCTTACGTTAGTTTATCGCCTTACCAAACGTTAGGGCGCCATGTAGTGTAGTTCCTAGTTTCCCACTAGGCCCTGCGCATTGGAATAACATAAACAGTAGTATCGACGTGGAACTGCGGATATTCCAGGCCTCCACTGACTATGCTAAACTTAATTGGGTTGTGTTACCAACTAGCTCAGAGGTCACTGGAAACTTTCTTCTCTGCATAGGAAGTGATCAGCTTCCTTGGCACAGACAAGAAGGGATTCAGCTTTCCAACAATCGTGCAACATGACAACTTTGCTCCTCAGATCAAGAGTCAATCTCTAGGGTCGTGTGAAACAATAGACACAGATTTCACTCAGTCAGTCTAGTGCAGTTTACTTTCACAGTATGTAGAGAATAGAGAGACGGGCGTGTATCAATAAAGGGTTAACATTTATTGAACAGTCTTTCTTCTCATACAAGAGAAATGTATTGCCACAATTGCAATAACTGTTATTATAAAAAGTACGTACAGTAAGATAAGAATAGCGAAATAGAACTGTAAAAGCATTGATATGGTTTCTTAGCCATACAATGGTTTAAAAGTAATAAAACATATATACAGTCATATATACATTAGGCTAACATACTCAACTGGTGCTTCTAACTAAGCCTACCCCAGTGTGCCTGACCTAAGCCTAACACGTGAGAAGGGGGAGTAAGTAAGTAGCTTAAGTTAAGTTGGTTTTGCCAAGGTTTGTTTCAAGAATTCTCGTCTAAGGGTTTAGTCAACACCATACCTCTGAATAGAATGATGGAGGATTGGTATCTCCTTCAGGGGTCTCTCTCGATATCCCAGTCACCTGCGAGGGTAAACTGGAAGCGCCGGGACTGGATTTCTCTGCACGAGAAAGGCAGCGGCTTCTCTCAGCGCGTCGAGGAAGGAGGGGTGACAGCGTCCGCGGGCAGCTGGGCTGGATGTCTTCGCAGAGGACGGCTGCACGGCTCCTCAAGCGTACTGCACCATAGGTCGCGCTGTAGCGGCGATAATGGTAATCAGTAGCTTCACCACCACAGGATAGCAGGCTGCAGCGACAGAGTGCTAGTTTTTACCAACACGGGGTCATGCAGGCAGCTGGCATCAGCAACATGTTCGCTCCTTGCTTAAGGCAACGTTGGTAATATTTATACCTGACAGGTGCCGGGTTTGACGCAAGTTTGCTGGACATAAGACGTCAATTAAAGATGTCACTAGGAAGTGATAGTTATCAGTTGCTCATTAGAGTTCCATTACTAATCAAAACATAGCAAGCGGGGATTTCCAGGTTTGCTAAGTTTTTATCTTGTTGAAGAACTCGGAGTGTTATCTAGGAATATCAGATAGTGACTGCTGCTCTGTCATTGCACTAATTGGTCGCAAAGGAAGTAGCAGAGAGTCATGCTGGAATGTGGCTCTGTGGCTCTGCTCGTGTGAGGCCAGAGATGACTTTACAGAAAATCGCACTTGAACGGTTATGCCAATATAGGGAATAAATGGATTTATAGCCGAATAGGGGCATAAGGTCACAGTATCGATCAGGAACCTAGATAAGCACATGACAAAATGTGCGTCTCTGCAGTGTCAAGTGTCGCCTGACTGTTAATGGCTCTCCTGTGGTGTTGTGTAAATTGCTCTCAGTGAACAAAATGCTTTGGTGAGGTGAGATGTTTTATTTTCCTTGAGCAAGATGGCTCCAGGGTTGTGCCCAGCCTTTTTCTGAGCTTCAAAGGGTGCCTACCCTATCACTGGCAGAACTAGCTAACAACGATTCCTGCCTCTCTTTGTCTTCCTAGTTAGCTTAGCTCCAATGTCAGTGGGATAGGGGAGCTGCCACAGAGCAGGTTTGGAGTAATTGTAAGAGACCGTTTGCCCATGATTTTAGCCACACCTCTAGGTGAGCTGAGGGAGCTCTGAACAAGAGAATATGTTTCTTGACATGTTGGATTTAGGTAGAGAAGGGGACTGTGTGATAGTTCACAGTAAGACACACAGGGAGTGCTGCAACAGTGGGTAAAGAAGAGAACCCACAAATTACAGAGTGGCTTAAAGCTCTGGACACTCTAAACGGAAATCTTATCCTGGCCAAATCCGTTAAATCCCTAGGAATCACCCTAGACTCCAAACTGGACATTACCAACCACATAAGAAATTCTGCAAAGACTGCCTTCCTCAATCTAAAGCTTCTATGCAAAATCAAACCATTCATCCCTGCCACAGACCTCAAACAAGCCACCCAATCGCTGGTGCTATCCAGGCTCAATTATGGGAACGCAACCCTAACCGGCGCCACTAAATCCAATTTGGCTCCCATCAAAACAACCCTTAACGCTGCAGCCAGAATGATCACTGGAATCAGGAAGTATGATCACATCTCACCAGCTCTTAGAGAACTTAAATGGCTCCCAGTTGATCAGGGAGCCAATTTAAGAACGGCATGCCTCATGCACAAAGCCCTCCACACTGGAAAACCAGACTATCTAGCCGCCAAACTTAAAAGGGCCGGGCAGACGAGTAACCTCATAAGCTCAAACTCCCTCCTTCTCATCCCCTTGAGAACACGCAAACACAAAACAGCTACTAGATCGTTTGCTGGGACAGCCCCCAAAATGTGGAACTCCATCCCAGCAGACCTCAGAACTATCCCTTCCTTCACCAAAATCAAAAAACACCTTAAAACCCTCCTGCTGAACCGTGCCCTCCCAAATGAATAGCCATGCTATCCCTGTTGCTGGTGCTCTCCGACTATACTCTGCTCACATCCCCCTCAACCCGCCTCAGGACTAATTGCATACTTTATTAATGACACCTTTCGGTCTACCTAAACTTCAGCATTCAACTAGACTACCTCAGGACTCTACCACTACCTCTCGAAGACTCAACACTCTTGAACTGCTGAACTTCTTCGGTCTACCAAATTGTATACCACCAGAAGACGACCACTGGACTCTATCCTACCTCTAGAAACCTCAGCACTCTTTGGACTACCTAATTTCTTTGCAGAGGACTGTTCTAATATGTTGGTCTATCCTGAAACTATGTTGTAAAGTGCTCCGATACCCACAGGTCTGGTCAGCGCTAAATAAAACTCCAAAAATAAACCCTCCCAGAACACTCCTGTGTCAAAACAGCTGCCAGGTCTTATGTGTTATGGCGTAGTAAAGGGAACACAGGCTGTGGGAACAAGAGTAGAGGTTAAGACAAACCTATCAGCACCTTCCGGAGGATCATGTATTATGGGAAAAGTCACACAAGATATAGCACAGTGACCCAATATCACTCTCCAATTTCCCAAACTGCATCTGTAAAGGGGCACTAGAACAAACTTCTCCAAACTTGACGCATCTTAGGAGATAGGAGTGAGTCCTGACCATTTTTGGCATAACCATGACCCCTGTGTCCTTTTCGGTCAGTGAGAAACTATTCTTCTTAACCACTGGAGCTGATTTCTAGGCCAAAGATTTAAAACAAAGCAAAGACTAGGGGCCCGATTTACAGGGTAATTTTGTGGTTGCAAACACCCCAATTCGGTGTTTGTTACGACAAAAAATGTTTAATCATGTACCAAAACAATTTTAAGAGTTTTACCAACTCCTATAAATAGTTTGCAACTGGATACTAAATCAGTAATTGGAATTTTTGTGTTTTGGACATCCCTTCTGAATACCAAATCAGTACCAGATGCATCAGTGGTTTGTAACTGGAATACTTGTTGCAAACCATTGAAAGTTACAAGCTCCCAAGGTGTGAATTGTTTAAAAAGTTTGCAAAGTTTAACAGTCGGACAATCTTTCAGAAAAGAACACTTTTTTTAAAGCAGCACTTAAGAAAATCAGGCTGCTTTAAAGAATTAATACTTTATTTAAAGTTAGTCACAGGCATGGTGGTTTGCTGACCCTTTTAGAACACAATCCCTATGATAATGACCAAATGAAGTAAGTCTCAATTTATTACCTAACTAATTAATATTAATTAAGTAGGTCAGATTTAGCGTCGCGCTCTAGTTGACGTGCAACGACGCAATGATGTAGCGTGAGGCGGTCATTTTAGGTTGCACTCGGCAAAAAGGAAGGACGTTCCCGGTGCTCTCTTGCTGCAAATTGCAATAAACAACCTTTCAAACTTCCCCTGTCTCCTGCGCTTCATTTTTGGAAAGCTTGGTACATTACAGTGGCGATGAGGCTGGGCTCCTGGAAAAAAAAAGAACCGGACCCACCAGGTACAAGAGGAGACACCACGAGGAGCTGTGATTAAGGGGAGCAGAGCAAGCAGCAAGAGAGCACGGCAGAGGATATCACCACCTCAGGCAAGCAGCCAGGGCACTGGCAACCAGGGGCACAAAGGGTAGGACAATTTCCCAGCACAAAGAGGGAGGAGAGCAGCCCCACCCTAAACAGAGATCACACAGAGATCAAGGGAGAGAAACAAGCCTATCCAAGCATGACCAAGCAGCACATAAGCGCAGCAGTGTTGGAGGCCACTCCCACAAGGAGACCAACCACCATAAGGAAAAGGAGTGATGCAGAGAATGATAAACCCCCACCAGAAGCCCGCGACCCATCACAATTGCCCAGAAGATACCCAGGGCCCTGGCGGAACTAGTGCAACACGGAGAAGTGGGTGCCTTAGAGCCCCAACTGAACCAAACGCACAGCGTAAGTGCAAGCAAGGCAGTCTAAGGGGACAAGAGACAGAGCCAGAAAGACATGCCGAAATGTGTGCGCAAGCGTCCTCACTCACGAGTCCTATCCCGTTCTTATCCAAACCAGGTGAACCCTTGATGAAGTGGGAATATTGGAGAGAATATTTTGTGAACTACATAGAAGCCTTGGAATGAAAGCAGAGAAGCCTATCCCAGCAAGAGGAAGAAAAGAATATTGCTACACAACGTGGGCCCAGAAGGGATCAGGGTCTTCCAGAATCTAGTACCCACTCCAAGACAAGCCGCGGATGACGAACTTGTTTCGCACGCGATAGAGGATCTAAACAACCATTATTGGCCAGCTGTGTGCACATCCATAGATAGATATAACTTCCAACAGAGTAAACAAGAAACAGACGAATCTATAGATGACTATGTAGCGGCACTAAGAAAATTAGCAATCACGTGCAAATTTGGAGTCTTGCACGATGAGTTTATAAAAGACCAAATAGTCATGCACATGACAAACAAAGCTATTCAAGACAAACTATGGGTGAACGGAGACGCAACCCTGAAGGAAGTTATTGCCATGGTAAAAAAGGCACAACTATGCAAAAGATGCGCTGACGCAGCGAAAAGAGAATCCACCCCGAGACCCATGGTCAATAAAGTCGATGAAGCAGAACCACCAGAGAGAGGCAAAGCCATCGCAATGGAAGGGAAGGCACAAAACAAATGGACTGCAAGACCCACACAGCAAAAAAGAATGAACAGAGAAAGCACAAACACGTGCTGGAGGTGCGGAAGCCTGTCCCATGCTGCATATGACAATCTCTGTCAGGCGTTCCGAGCAAAATGCATGTACTGCGGGAGTGTAGGACACTTTGAAAAAATGTGTCGCCGTAAGACGAAGAGACCAACGGTGAAATACGTGACGCAAGAACCGGGGGAGGAAGGAGAAGGAGAACCGGACGAAGAGGACAACGTACTGTGTGTTGAAGAACAAGTGCTGGACATTGACTGCAGACGCTCCAAGAAATCACAATGCGACTTGGTTATAGGAGGGATACCGATCAAGATGGTAGCGGATTTGGGCTCCCCGTACACCATCGTCCAAAGGACAGTGTGGAGCGGAAGCTTCAGACCTAGTCTGGGATCGCACCTAGAACCCCCAGACATACGGCCAGTCACGTTCACGGGTGAACCCATTCCAATGGTAGGATACCGAGTCTTGAAGTTCGAGTTCAATGGTCGCAGCGCCGAGTGCAAGCTATATGTGGCAGAAAAGGGCCCGTTGGTCCTTGGGTGGATGGATCAAGGTGACTTGGGCATACAATTGAACCCAGGAGGAGACACGCAGGTACTCATGACCAGCACAGAGCTTCAGCTGAACTTCGAGAAGATGAAAAGGGAATTCCCCACCGTGTTTGGGGGAACAGTTGGTTAATTAGTGAAATTCACGCATAGAATAGACTAGACCTTAAAGAGAACACCACGCCGGTATCCCACAAAGTGAGGAACATACCCATAGCGGTCAGGGAGGCAGTACAACAAGAGTTGCAGAGACTGGAAGGCAACGGGATCATTGAACCCATAAACTGCTCAGAGTGGCTAGCTCCATTGGTGGTGGCAATGAAACCCAACGGTAAGGTCCGTCTATGTGTGGACTTACGCGAACATGTGCATAATCGTGGAGAAATTCCCGTTGCAACGGATAGGAGAAATGCTGGCGAAAACAAAGGGGATAAAGTGGTTTTTCACCATTGATCTCACTTCAGCCTATCACCAGATAGCCCTGCACCCTACAAGCCGGAAACTGACATCTTTTATAAAGCCCTTCGGATGCTATCAGTTCCGCTGCATGCCCTTTGGCTTAGAGTCAGCAGCAGCAGTGTTTCAAAAACGTATGCACAAATTGTTCAGAGACATAGAGGGAGTACAGTACTTCCAAGATGACATCTTAGTGATAGGCAAGGACCAAACCGACCACAACAAAAAGCTGGCCAAGGTGCTCCAAGTTTTGGAAGAAAATGGCCTCACGGCTGAATGGGAAAAGTGCTGGTTCGGAATGACATCAGTCACCTATCTAGATCACGAGATTGGGAACAAGGCATCACACCCATACAAGCCAACGTAAAGACGATATGCTAAGCACCAGCACCGGAGAACAAAGAGGACGTGAGGTCATTCTTGGGGATGGCAGAATATTACAGGAAATTCGTGCAGCACTTTGCCACCAAGACGCACCACCTGAGGCTGCTTATATGGGACAAAACGACATTTACATGGACAGAAGAGGCGCAAAGTGACTTCAGAAAAATCAAGGAAGACATCAGCAAGGCTGTATCTCTTCAAGGATATGACCAACATGGGCAGTCCATATTAACTACAGATGCCAGTGAAAAAGGACTGGGAGCAGTCCTCATGCAGGGAAGGAAGAATGGAGAATTGGCGACCCTCAGCTTGGCGTCCAGGTCCCTATCCCCAATGGAACAAAAGTTCAGTGTAATAGAAAAGGAAATGCTAGCTGTAGTATGGGCCATGGGGAAATTCCGCCAATTCTTGTGGAGCACGAGATTCCAGCTCAGGACAGATCATAAACCCCTGGTCAAAGAACTCACGTCATGTGGCCACGCCAGCGCTATACCCCGCATCGCCAAGATGACTCTGAAACTGTTAGACTACAGGTATGATGTGGAGTACATTCCAGGGACAAGGAATAAGGTAGCTGATTACCTTAGCAGAGCCTCAGCGATGCAGGAAGCGCCGATCAGTGCAGACGAGGACAAAGCCCTTGTGGCTTTCGCAGAAGACCCAGGGAAAGTGATAAGTGGCCAAGAATTGGCAAAAGCCTATGAAGATGATCCTGACATCAGGGACGTCAAGGACTTCTAGCTAAAAGGATGGTCGGAAAAGAAACATCTCAGGGCAGCACTCAGGAAATTTTTCGAGGTACTTGAGGAGTTGTCCATTGGAGATCAGGGGACATTCCTGTTTAGAGGGAACAAAGTGGTTCCCCTAACAATGCTGATACCTTACCTGCTAGCAGTACTGCATGAAGGTCACCTGGGTGTCGTGAAAACAAAGATGAGGACAAAACAGATGTACTGGTGGCCTGGAATGGACATCCAGATTGAAAGACATGTAAGGGAATGCGACCAGTGCCAGAGAGCGGATAAATCTCAATCCCTACTAAGGCCATCAATGGGGAAATTCGACAACCCTGCGAATCCTTGGGAGGAAGTGTCAATAGACATTCTTGGGCCAGAACTGGATGCATTGGGAACCCCGAAGTATGTGTGTGTCCTCATCGACAGGTATTCAAAATGGCCCGAAATAGACATACAGGAGGAGATGAACACGGAAACAGTCATCAGATTCCTAAAAGCCACATTCCTCGGAGAAGGCATACCCCGCTCCATCCTGAGTGACAATGGGCCCCAATTCACATCGGAAAAATGGTACAATTACATGGAGCGGAACGGGATCAAGACGAAACACACATCTATATACCACCCAGCTGGCAACGGCTTAGTCAAAAGGTTTAACTGTGTCATAATGGGTTCTATACAAGCTGCCATTGCAATGGGAAAGGACTGCGTAAAAGAAGTGCAGAGTATGTTGTGGGCCTACCGAATTACACCCACCATTACAGGGTATGGTCCATTCTAGATCTTGAGAGGACATGACCCTGGCGTGGAAGAAAAAGACCGTCATGAGTAAGTGGTGGCCAGCAGTGGTTCAGCACAATTTGGAGAAAGCACAAAGATTATACACCGAGCACTACAATAAGAGAGTCAATGTGAAGGAGACCTCGCTAGAAAGAGGAGAGTGGGTCAGAGTCAAACTGGCCCAGTTGAGAAGGAAAGGGGACAGCAAATACAGCCAGCCCATGCAGGTAAAGGAGGTGTACGACAGAGCAGTTTTGCTTAGCGATGGGAACGTCTGGTCCCAAGACCGCATGTCCAAATGCAACAAGATATTGCAGTGGGCCAATGAAGAAAGATCTAAGACCAAGCCCCACCCTCAGACAAAGACGTACAGTGCGGTGGAGAGGAAGATTCAGGAGCAGGAGTAAGCGGAACTGAGTTTGAGGATGGAAACAATCCCATGGCAGGGGAACATCAGGAGGAAGTTAGTGAGACTGCGAGGAGAGAGAGTTCCTAGGTAACCGGAGGGGGACTGGCCAGCCAGGTGGGGAACAACCTAGGGAATGCCCCGTCTACTCCGGTAAGACATACACGGGCAGGCAGAGCAATTGTGAAGCCTATCAAATACAGAGACTATGACCTGGGTGATGGGAAATAAGTGTGATCTGATAAACAGACTTTAAGTTTTCTATTGATAAAGAAGGGAGATATATAGTGTTGCGCTCTAGTTGTCGCGCAACGACGCAATGACGTAGCGCGAGGCGGCCATTTTAGGTTGCACTCGGCAAAAAGTGAATAGAGAGTTCCGGACGTTCCCGGTGCTCTCTTGCTGCAAATTACAATAAACAACCTTCCAAACTTCCCCTGTCTCCTGCGCTTCATTTGGGGAAGCTTGGTACATTACAGACTCGCTCTGAATTCTCATTTTGCAAATCTACCTACTAGTACTTGGGTTGGTTCACAAAATAAGGTTCTGGTCTCAAAAAGACTGACAGCAAACTGTGACCGCTTTTTGCAACCAGAACCCAAGTACATCTCCCCCATCTTTCTCTAAACAGTCCTCTGCCAAGGAAATACAAATTTGTTCAGCATTGTAAACAGTATTATTTGCTTCATCTGTACCAGTCAGACCCCTCCTTGAGAGTGTTCAATCAGGCATACGTTTTTAAAAAGTGAACTAAGTCTGAGATTATTGACAATCTTTAAACAAATCAACATAGAATTCTAGTATGTATTTTTTCTCGGTTTCTGTTTCAGATGGGAAGTTACTGTAATAGCTAGCTCACCAATAGTCCTTTACAATGAGACATTTATAAAAGCCAGCACCCCTATTTGCCTTCTGCTGCTCTACATATCTCCCCAAACTCTGTCCCAATCCAGCCCAGTCTTGCTTCCCATAAACGTCACAGCTGCCACCTATTTTGTGCTGTGAAGGGAGGGCTGTCCCATGGTTGTTAGAACTAGTCTATATAACCACAAAAAAAGAAAATGTCGTAGCGTCCTTTCACAGAGATATAGGTCCTGGGTGTAGGGGTGTCATTGTACTGCAAACCTTTGTATCCAGGAATTAAGTCAGCTCTAAGGGGCATAACGTGTGAAATGGGACAATTAAGTTTGAGTCAAATGGGGGTTGAAATAGGGAAGGGTGTTAGCTCCTTGTTAATACGGTTTCATAGAAATTGCAAAATGACAACTTATTTATCAAGTTTCTGTCAATTCGATATTTGCTGCATTTCTGTGATGAAGAGTTAGAAGAACTGGGGTAAAGCCCAAATGTTGTTGAATTGTTGAATGTGCCACTCTGAACACAAACAGGTGCCATTCTTTTTACACACAGTCCTGTAGTCCAAGGCATAATATTTGGACTTTGAAGCACTTTATGCTTCTTTTAGTCGCAAGTGGGGAAAATAGCTCTTTCAAGCTTGCATCACAAAATGTTACTTTGCACAGTTGTGCAAAACTCATGCACACATTTAGGGATCACTTACTATTATGAACTGGCAATCTAAACGTAAAACATTTTTATTTAGTCCACATTCAAGTGGAGGCTGTTTAGCAGGCTTCAGCCGCTGATGGGTCCAAATAGCAGAACTTCAAGGTCCAAATGTAGAAAAGAAAAGGAGGAAGTACAGTTAAAAGATGTATTTCCTATTGCATAACATGCCCTTTGTGTTTTGTTAACAAAGAGGGCTCCTTTGTAAGAGGTCAAGCCCTTTTCATCTATTTCAAAAGAAGCCTACTACTTGACTTTGCCATGGAAGAGTAAACCTTGACTGGGCACAATGTCAAACTTAACCTCTATGAACAAAGTTATATTTTTGCACATATCAAGTTTATGCGTGTATAATCAAGTGACCGATCCACCATTGGACATGACTACTACTCATTATTTAGTACTTTTCATCCAAGAATAGGTCTTCACTGTACAGTTTGCAGTTGCCACAAAGCTCATGGGTGCACCCTTCAGACATAGTACTGTTTACTAAAATTAATCTCTCTTGCTACCTACTTCCCGCTTTCCTTATTTATGTCTGCCTGTTGATGCTGTATAACACCTTAAATTAATTCATTCATCACTGGAAAACTGCAGATTCATTGCCTAGGCATAGGCACAGTAACATGAGCATAGTAACTTGCATGAAGTTCACATTACGCTCAATGACCTTAACACATTTGCTGTTCAATTAGTGCAGACATACATTTCAGTGACCCAAAATATCAATATACACTATTCCATAAATGAATGGGCCACGCTATTTTCTCAATGCCATAAGCATAAATGGCTCAGTTTGTCCAATACTGTAAACACACAGGGGAATATACATGTGCAGATCTCTGTACACATGTTTCTGCCTACACGTGGGCCGAAATCTCTACATGGGTGCAATTCATATGTTCGGGCAGATTTTCCACACCGTGGTAGAAGAATGTTTATCTATCCCCTTACATGAGAAGGTGGAGACAAGTATAACTGAACTTATGACCATAAGGCTATTATGAGTAACATTACAAGTGTATTTTAGAGACACAGAAGGTATTTATATGGCAGGAGTTGACCAACAGGATGACTGTAATAAAATTAATTGCAGGATGAGAGATGGGGGTTGAAGGAGAAGTTAACATGGGTTAACAATATTCATCAAGGACTCTTAAGGGAAGGGGACTTGGATCCTGTCTCTATCTCATCTCTTGATCCATCCTTCCTCCCAGGGGCAGCTTAGGTTTTCTCTCCATCTTCTCAAAAAGGAAAAAAAAACCTTCTCCCCGTGTACAATTTCCAGTCCAAAAACTTCCAGGTGTCAGCCCTCAACATGCAGTTCAAACAGCTGGCTCTATCAGATACCTGTGGTTGCAAGGGCTTTGCATGGGCAAATGCTGTCTCCTGGGCGAATCCGTATTTGTAACAACAGTCCTCTGTACAGGAAACGTTGCCAACATAAATTCAGAATAAATTCCGGACACAAAGGGACACCTTTGGTCAATTTTATTCGTAGATCCCTCCTAAAAAAAAAAAATATAGAGCACCCTTGACTATCGAAGTTGAACCAGCCCAAATACAAAAGATATCGACTCGGAGGCCCCTCTAGGCAAGAAAAGGAGAATATCATCATTGTTTCAAGTGAGTTCTGTCTTTCTCTGATTACTTGCATCAACAATTTTGACCAGGATTTTGGCTGCTTGCGAATGTTGAGAGGGAAAGCCAATGTTGGGGATTAACCAGACAAAGGTCCAAAAAAAGGTATCTCTACCAAATAGGAAAACCTTGGTTTTTTCACCATTTAACTTTATGCAATTACAGCTCAGCCAGTCAGGAACCACAGACATATAGCACATACAAGTAGTCAGGGTACTTGCTGTTTCTTCAGATGGATCAGATGATTATCATCACAGAAGAGATCATATTAAAATTGAAAGATCCAACGATAAATGCCAGTGGTGTCATATAAACATTAAACAATGTGGGGCTCAGGGAAGATCACTTTTGCATCCTACAAGAAGATAAGAAGCTTCAGAATGAAATTCCAGGAGACATACTGATTGGGTCCAGTGAGAGAGGAAATAACTAAGCCAATGAAAAGCAGAATGACAAATATCTGCATTGAAAAGGTGCCTGAATGGAATGGCATGTGCTACCCTGTCAAACACTGTGGGGTGATCTGAAAGGAGAAAAGTAGAAGTAGCACCCTTATTAAGGATAAAGCGTATGCTGTCCATGCCAGCAATGAGTGCAGTTTGTGTTTTATGATTGACTCTAAAGCCAGATTGTAAGGTATCAAGCATATGTTTAGACTCAAGGTAGCTGGTAAGTTACTGGTTGACTACATTTTCCAGGACTTTGCCTGGGTAAGGAAGAAGCGGGATAGGTCTTTATTTGGACAAGACAATAGGATAAGCAGAAGGCTTTTTATTCAATGGAAATACCATGCCATGTTTCCATTCAATGGGGTACACATCATTCAACATCAAAAGGTTAAATAGGGAGGTAAGTGTGGGGCCAATGAGGCCATGACCTAGAAAAGGATGTAGTGCAGACAGGGGTCAATCAGGAAGCCGCATTTTACTGACTGCATGATCCCAGTGACCTATCCCATCTTAAGGAAATCAGGCTGGGTTTTTCTGCCACTGTTGTTAACTTCTGCTGGAGGGAGTCCTAGCAAGATATACCACAGCAGGTCCTGGCCTGCTGACAAGTGACAGAAAGTATTGCTCCACCCGACAAACTACAAGAACTGTCTCCAGCTGAAAATACAAAGGTTCTAGGCTCTTAATGTCAAAAAAGAATTGTCCCTGTCTCCTTGCGAACCCAAGTGGACTTCACCGAGGCCAACATAGGACCTACATCCAACTGCCAATGTGAATTTCCCACTACAGACTCTGAACTTCATCCAGACAGTTCTCTTTGCATCAGCCATGACTGCCCTGTGCTTCCCTCCAATGCCACACTATGGCCCTTGACCAGCTCATGACAACAATGATCTCCTTGCAGACAAGCTCCAACCAGCGATCATCTCTTCACATCAGCAACGATCCCTTTACTGTCCCCACCAACATGAAGCTCCGAATGAGGCTGCTTGCATGGAACTGGATTGAGTTAGAAGACAAACTTCCCACTGGGACGAATCTAGTCCCTATATCAAACCTGTGCTCCATTGAGGTCGGCCTGAACTTTTGTTTTTGCCAGGGTCCAGTGTGAACAGATAAACACAAGTGGTGCTTTGCTCTTCTTGCCACTCTTTTCACATAAAAGTTTAAAATGTCATATCTCCGGTTCTAGTTATTGTTTTTTGTTTTGGTGTCATATTTTTTTATCAAAATATCTTCCTTTTTCTAAATTGGTCTGGGATTCCCCTTGTGTTTTCACTTTATTACTGTTTGAGTGCTGCTTAAATACTTTACACACTGGCTCTAAGTTAAGCCTGGCTACTTTTGTGACAAATATCAATCAACAAAAGAGTGTTAATCAATGCAGACATCAAATGCTACAATAAGAATTTTTTAAATTTTTTTGAGCATCAAAGGAAACTGTTAAAACAGTAGGAAAATATAGAGTGCACGTGCTCAGAGAGCTAACTGAAAGGACCCTCAGGCCCTCACTGCAGAAAGAGATGGCTACATCAGTAAACAGGAAGCTGATTTTTTGACAAACTCAGATGAGAAAATCCCTTCTTTCTACACTCTCCCGAAAACCCATAAAAATCGGGTTCCACCACCGGGAAGACCTATAGTGTCTGGGATTGGTTCCCAGTTGGAACCACTCTCTAAATATTGTGATTTTTTCTTTAAACCTATAGTCCAATCCACAAGCACCTATATCAAAGACACCAAAAGTCTTCTTTCAATGTTACTCAATGTACAATTACCAGAGGAGCCATGTTACCTAGTCTCCTTAGACATTGAAAGTTTGTATACTTGTATCCCTCAAGATGCTACCCTAAAAGTTTTGGCTGACATCCTTGATCAAACCACATGGTCATATAACACCTCTAAGGACTTTGTGATAGACTGTGCTACCCTGGCTCTTAAACGAAACTTTTTTCAGTACAAAGATACTTTTTATTTACAGAAGACTGGTACCTCTATGGGCAGTACTTTTGCCCCCAGTATAGCGGGGTTGTATGTTTACAACTTTGAGAAGACGCACATCCTGGCCAACTCCAACCCCTATGCTCTCAATGTTATCCTGTGGCAGAGGTACATTGACGATGTGCTTTTAATCTGGAAAGGATCTGAGGAAAGTCTTCTGTCCTTCTTTGATTGGGTTAACACCTGCGACCCCCACTTAAGATTCACACATCACTATGATTCCAATTCTATTGTCTTCCTGGATGTCACACTTACGAGAACTGGTGATCGGTTAACGAGTAAAACCTATTATAAACCCACCAGTAGAAACAACCTCCTTCATTTCTCCAGTTTTCACCCGCGTTCTTTGCGGGAAAACCTTCCTTTCGGTCAATATCTACGAGTTCGTAGAAATTGTAGTAATCTTGTGGATTTCAACACCCAAGCAGAAGATTTGACAACCAAACTTATACAGAGAGGTTATCCTAAGAAAATACTACAGAAGAGCCGAAAGAGAGCGAGAAACAACAACAGGGAAGCGTTGCTGGAAGACAATATCAAAGATAGTGAGTCTGAAGTCCCTTTGACATGTGTGATGACCTACAGTAACATTTCCAACTCTGTAAGCCGTTGCATTGGGAAGCACTGGCAAATTCTGACAAGTAATGGTCGGAATTGGCAGAAACCATTATTTTCTTACAAGAAAGAAAGGAGTTTGCGAGATGCACTTGTACATACCCGCCCGAGAACCAACCAACCCAAACAAGATCCAACAGTATTGAATGCCTGGGGTTTACCTCCTATCACCGGCCATTTCCCATGTGGGGGATGCAGTGTGTGCCATTTAACAGTGACTACAAAAACCTTACATCTAGAGGAGGGGAAAATATGGCATCTGCGAGGTCATACTAATTGTAATTCGAGTAATGTCATCTACTTGATTACTTGCCCCTGCGGTCTTAGATACGTAGGTATGACTACCAGGAGAATAAAAATGCGAATAGGGGAACATCGCAGTAACATGAGATGCGGTAGAAACACCACGAAGCTGACCACCCATTTTCTTGAGCATGGCCACTGCCCCAATGATGTAAAATGGGTAGTAATTGAACAAATGAATTCGAGCAATGAAGGAACATTGTTCGAAAAAGAACAAAGATGGATATACCGTTTGTCGACCCATATACATGGCCTTAATGATGAAATTCCATGGGGATCGGTCATGCGCAGATAAATGGGCACTCCTTAGCTCATCTTTGCTTTTCCCTATAGTTACCATGCTCCTGTCTTTCCCTGTGTTCTAGATTTTAGAATAAGGGACCAGTTACTCTTCTTTGATATAAAAGTACGGAAACATGCCCTCTGTTTATTATTTTTGTCCGATTCCTTTGACTGTCAAAAATTTTGACCATCTTTCAACAACACAGTGACTATATAGTCTTTTTGATGGGCCCACCATAAAGGAATAATAATCTTGATAAGTCTGCTCTAGGACCGCTTTTGCGGCATACACTTTGTCACCACTGATTAATAGTTTTCACCCTCTGAAATTGTGAAGGTATTCTTTCCTCGGTTCAAAACCCGAGAGCTTGTTTTTCTTCGCGCATGTAAATAAACAAGCGCCTTTAAAATTGTGATATCATCACGCTGGTCACGTGATCGCTAGTAACGCCTTGCACGCATTTCTCCACTTCCTACGTCTTTTAAGCCTACGGCATCAAAGCCGCGTTTGTAGATACGGGCGGCGGATGTGGCTGCCGTAGGTTTTCAAGCGGGTAGTCGTTCATCAACAAGTACGTTTTTCTGATCTAAAGCCATAGAATATCGAATGTGCTTTATTACCAGCAAAGACATGACAGATATACATATCCCTTTCATTTTCAGTTAAAACTGAACGTGAAGATTTCCTCCTGCCGCTATGCCCAGGGGGCCCACTACACTACGATATCTTGTAAGTGTTTGGCTGTGTCCTCCTCTTTTAGAGTGTACAGTGCCTTTGATGCACTCCGTTTTCGCAAAGGTGCCTTAACATTTAAGTTCGACATTCTAATGTTATACATATTTTTTGACGAGCACTGTTTACTTGTAATCACAATTTGTTGTGACACTTCAACGTGTAACGAACATAGTTAACACGTTGCCTTCAATGCTGTGTATTATGATTTATATAGACAAACATGTTTTTTCCAAATCAGTTTAAAAACATGCATTCATCGACAGCATACGACATGTGGCCATACCAGGCTGATGCACATGATCAGAGATTATAAATGAAGTGACACTTTTCAAATCCTACAAGAGCTTATAATTCAGACGCATTTGTTTGTCTGTTTACTTTTACAGATTTTTTCGATTCTCCTGTAATGAGGAGAAACTTGGGGAAGAATTTTCCGTAAAGAGCTTCGACAATTTCAGGTCGTATCTGTTCTTTTTTCTACTCCATAGGTCTGGACACTTTAGGAGGTGTCCACTATTGAGTAGAGGTGTGCTTTTTTCTGGTCCTGACGAATGCTGAGCTGATCTAATGCTCAATTAGCAGAAACATGTTGACCATATTTTATTACCTTTCTTTCTCACACACTTAATGGGACTCACTGGTTCAAATTCACACAACCACTTAGTAGTCCAGAAAAATTATTATATTTTTCTCACATTGGTTTTAACAGAGTTAGAGCTACCCTCTTATTAAAATAGTTTTGAGGAGTAGTCCATACTCTTTTTAACGCACTTTTCACTTTTCCCGCAACTAACGGGGACCCGATGAAGATAACTGGCTACCAGCTTTTAGCTGGGGCCTGAGGGTCCTTTTAGTTAGCTCTCTGAGCACGTGCACTCTATATTTTCCTATTGTTTTAACAGTTTCCTCTGATGCTCAAATAATTTTGAAAAAATTCTTATTGTAGCATTTGATGTCTGCATTGATTAACACTCTTTTGTTGATTGATATATGTATCTGTAAGGGGTATGAGAGTGTTTTTTCCGACCCTTTCTCTCCTGTTGTTTGAATTATTACTTTTGTGACAAACCTACCAGATGGTCAAGCACGTTTACTTAGTGACTTTTGTGGCAACTTTTGTGGTTCACACTGAAAAGCATTGTGTTTACTACTTGAGTGGGGCTCTCACTCCTTTCACATAATACCCCAAGTTATATTACAATTGTGACACAGCTGAAAAGAACACCTAATACTTTGAAGCATGCAAAGGTTTCTTATAAAACAAAACTATAGACATTCAACAGATCTTATTCAGATTTTTTCACAAACTATTCATGCTTTATCCTGCATAGGAGAGGAATCCAATGTTATTTAAACTATCCTTTCTACCTCTGAGAATAAAATACTTTGTTTCAAATATATTTCTATTTTTGTATTCAGCAGAAAACATGCCTACATGTACACAATCTTCAAATAAAAGATGCAGCTCTTATTTTGTCGTAAGAGCTATGTTTTAAAATATATATTTAGAGGCTTGATGTTATCTAGTTTTCACACTCCAGATGAAACTCTTCCAAATAAGACACAGCTTGCAGAACACTATAATGCATTTGATATTTAAAGTTAATTTGCCTAATCAAAATACAGTTTAGTATTCAATACATCGAACAATGTTTGGAGACATTTACATCAGTTAAGCAACATTTTCACCCTTTTTAAATGCCTGATGATAGAAATTGTCAGCTCTAGGGCAGCTGGTTAAGACTTGTGTGAGGCAAGGTATTGTACTCTATATTCATTGTTTTTAAAAAAATGTTGATCAGTTTGACCTTTAAACTCCTTTTGTTGACGTGCAAATTATGGAGCAGCTAATAAATTATATTGTAAATTCAGGAAAACCACATTTAAACAGGGACAGAATGCCATCATTTCAATGATCATGACATTGTACAAATGGTTGAAATAGTGGTTCTGATTGTTGTTTCTTCTGAAATTGTAAATTAGAATATGTCATATCAACAAAAATATGTAGTTGAGTTTGCAACATGCCTTGATTGATCCAATGTTGGAGCAACAGGAAAATGTGCATCTGGATCATTACACATCAAGTTCAGTAGAAGATGATTCTCCATCAGAGTTACAGTTGTAGAAGCTCATTTACTGCTTCAATAAATCCAGCCTTATGACCCAATACTACCCTATACCTTATAAAAGTTACCCTCACATTGAACTGCATTTTATTATTGAGTGTGAGCCACCACCATATACTGTATTAGTGTTGCTACATGTTGTTGGCCATGTTGTGTACTGTGTTTCTGTGCATGAAGACTCTAGTGGTCCTCGGCAGACACCTTACAAGTATTAAGCAATCTGATGGATATGGCTGGGTGTGGTTAATAAAGTTAGTGATGCTGTACGTTTACTAAACGATTGCATGCCGAAGAATAAAGACTTACAAACCAGAGCTCTGTGTGTGGCATGGTCTGCTGCATGTTCCACACTGGGAAGCATGCTACAGCTGACGAGATGGAGGATAAATCCCCACCAACAATACAAGACTGCTCTCTCTGAGAGTTTGCTGTTGTCCAGTAAACTGCTTGGGCATACCCTGGGCGCCTCAAAAAGTGGTCTACATTTGGAGTACGTGGAGTCAAAGTGCAACTACAGCTTTTAAGAGGCCCTCAAAGAAGTGTTGTGTAGCTCCTATAAAAAGTATACAGGATCGGCGCGTTTAGAAAACATACACTGTAGGATTGGTGTCTGACTGCTTCCGGACACCCCCACTGGGTATGTTGGCTTCTTGTACCAACTAGCTCACTGTGCCACTAGAATCTCCTCTTATCAAGGAGAGAATAGTTCTTGGCAACCATTGAACATGACAACCCTGATCCCTCAGGACGGTGGAAAAAATATACTACTTTTCGCTCAGTCAATCGTGCTTACTTAGTCTGCCTCAGAGAGATACACAGGATAAACAGGCTGGGCATCATCAATAACCATTTATTGATCAGGTGTTATTCTGGTGTAAAATAGATGTGCTGCAACAACCGTTAGACAGTATAAGATATAAGTGATTAGCAGTACAATAAAGGAAAAATGGATGGTATGGCTCTACCACCTTACAATAGTCATGAAAACACACAAGTATATAAAACACATGATAAAAAGATGCATACTCCTACTATGCTTCCCTAAATAGATGTACCTACATGTACCTAGCATGTGTGTAGGTGTTAAGCCAAGAATCCCTCTAGAATTTAGTCAACCCCATTACCTAAAGTGAGAGACTGTGGGGCCCCATCCTAGCCTTGAGTTGGACAGCCAGCAAGGAGAGTTAGACCACTGACAGCTGGAGTGTCTGCATGCAGGAGCCTCAGTGTCATTGATCAGTGTGTCGGCCTGGAAGTCTTGGTATCCTCTACCTTATCTCAGCAAGATGTTATGTATATATACCCATAGTTCTCCCAAGGGGTCCTACCTCGCTGTATTTCTGTGGCGGCCTAAGGATGATGTCAGGCATGAACTTTATACATAGATATTATGCAGGAGAACCCGTGTTCTGAATGCAGTGTCGTATCTAGGTAAAAGGCCAGTCCTTGTAAACCATGACAAGTGTAATGTAGGGAAGAATATAGGTGAAGGGTAATGAAGTACCTATATGGAATATAACAGAAGGTGAAGGCCCGACAGAGGAGCACAGTCAGCAAGCCTGCCAAAATATCTACTGGTAAGGCCAAAGGAAGAGATACTATGCCACAGCATAACACAAAGCCAGCATCGATACAAAGTAGAAACACTAATGGCAGTGAAAGGTAGGTACAGAGAAGTGCTAAAGGCAGCGACAACCAGGTATAATGTATAAAGTTGAGATCAGTGAAAAACACATGCAAGAAGCAAAATCATTACTCATCATGAAGAAGGAAGATCAGGCACGATGACTGAAGCACCAGTAGGCAGGTTGATTCTTGCAAAATGACACTGAAGATCAAACGCTGCCTGAACAGCACATACTCTCAATGTCAGTAGGAAGCAGACCAAGAAACGATGCCCCTGTGTTGAAACCACCAACTCCATTCGACACCGCAAAAAAGCAGAATACTGGCGCCTGATGGACTACCTGGATTGAAACGTTCTATGACTTCATATATGCTATAGAAGAAGCAGATGACAAGAACATCAGCAAATACTTTTAAAGCCATGCAGGTGATGGAATAAAGGAGGTGATAAAGAAGATATGACAACCTGTTGAAATATACCATCAAATCAAGAAGAATTTGGAAACCAAGTTCAATCCAATGCAGAGTGTTGACTATGAAAGGTGCAGTTTCAACCAGACAGGCAGCAACCTGGTGAGATAAGGGATGAGTTTGTTGAGAGACTTTATACACTAATAAGGCACTGAAAGTTTAATGAATTCAATTATGAAGATGCCATGTGTCTTAAAGTTATTGATGGTTGCCTCTCCAACTCATTCCGATGACGCATGCCCGAGAGAAACGCTCAGTTTGGAGAAAGTGCTCATGGCTGTAAGAGCGGAGATACATGCTGATCGCCAAGTTGCTGATATGGAAGCTGGAACAACCCAAAAGGATTCTGCATTAAGAATGAAAATTAAGCAGAAACACAAGTCAAAGGCCCATAGATTGATGTCTCAGAAGAAAAAGAAATTGTGTTTCTGCTGTGGATAATGGCTTACTTTAATCTGAAATTGCATACCGAGATTGTGGTGAATGCAATCCCGGTGAGGTTAGGAGCAATCCTTGCCCAACAAAATGGACACACCGATGTTCAGAGACACACTGGGGCCTATTCCAAGCATGTGAAGGTTTTAACTTATATCAGCTAGTTGATGAACCAACACATGAAGGTGGTCATGACTTTTGCAGATAAAACTTGGTTGGGAGTTCTGGACATTTTACCCGTGGAATGGTCTGACCATTTCCTGAATAAGTTCCAGGTATCCAACTTAAAATCTCATGGCTCGGATGTCAGAGAATCTAGGAATTATGCTAGTAGAGATTGGAAATCCCTTTTAAAAAAAGGGTAACACCTCTCCGGTGTTTGCTTTCGAAGACTACTTTAAGGCTAATAGGCATGTGGAGGAGAACTAAGGATCCTTGTGCACTAAGATTATCTCAACATTGGATCAGATCGCCCTGTTAAAGAAACACAAGAAAGTGGGTAGACCTTCAGCACCCTGGTTTAATGATATATTGAAAAATCTTAAACTAGAGTGTGAACAGGCAGAAAGGAGATGGAGCAGAGCGTATGAAGGAAAAGATAAAATTGGCTGGAAATGTTTAATTACCCGCTATAAGAAAGAAATAATCATTGCAAAATCTGAGTATTTTTACAGGGCTATTATAAATGCGCTGAATGGCACCAGAAGCATTTTTAACATCTTGAATGATTTGACTAGTCCTGATTGTGCTAAGAATCAGACGCCCCCTACTCAGGATCTGTGTGATAGCCTGGCAAGGTTTTTCAATGATAAAATCATCATTGATGGCCTTGGAAGGGCTATGATACAGAATTTGGTTAAGGGCATAGAATATAAGGGGCATGAGGAGGGAAATCCAACTGTTGTTAATGAGGTAGGAGGTGAAGAGACAGAGGTGCGGCCCACCTTAACTGATTTTGAGATACCATCGGAGCAGGAGTTTTGTACAATGGCTTTGGGTATCTCTTCGGGGTCGCCTTTGGACACCTTACCACATAAGGTGTGGAAGGAGTTGGGAGCAGAACTATCTCTTCTTAATGGAACAGTGCCGACAGGGTGAAAACAGGCTTTGGTAACCCAGCTACTGAAAAAGACAACTTTGGATCCTGGCTGTCCTAATAACAGGCTGATCTCGCTGTTACCTTATACTGCTAAGATTGTAGAACGCCTGGTCAGTAGTGCTCTCTCTAGGTACCTGGAAATTAATGGAATCCTAGAGGATGTGTAATTTGGGTTCCGTCCAGCTCATGGTACGGAGACGGCGTTAGTAACAGTGATGGACGAGCTTCGTTTGCGTGCAGACAGAGGTCAAGCGGTGGTTTTAATCCTGCTTGAACTGTCTGCCGCATTCGGCACGGTCAATCATGCTATTCTTCTGAAGAGACTTAACCCCTTCAGCGCTGCGTGAATTTTCGCGCTGTGCTGAAGGTTCTAAGAAACGGGCGTGGCTGTGAGGGAACGGTTCCATCATAAGCACAGCCCAACCGGCGCTCATGACGGAACTGCTCCGTCATGAGCACTGATGTGGTTAAAGAGGTGGGAATAGCAGGCATGGCTTTGAGGTGGTTCCAATCCTTTCTTTCTAATAGCAAACAGGTAGTGGCGCTTCCCCCTATCAGTCGGATTTTACTGACATTTTGCATGGTGTTCCGCAGGGCTCCGCGCTCAGCCCCATTCTTTTTAATATTTATATGAAACCTCTAATTACTGTTATAAGGTCTCATAACACCCAACTGATTCTCTCCTTACAGGGAGAACAGTCCACAATGCTGGAAGAATTCGCTTCAGTTCAACTCAGAGAAAACTGAGATTATCTATTGTCCAGTGAGGAAGAACCCCACGGGGCTTCCCCCGAACTTTTGGCCTTTAGCAGCAGCCAGTCCAGTGTTGCCGGTCGAGAGAAGGTCTGTAATGTGGGTGTTATGTTCAAAAACAGTAAGTTGACTCTCGAATTGCAGGTTAAAAAAACTGTGGGGAGCTGTTTTGCCATTATTAGAGCCCTGCGCGAAATTCTCCCGCTTCTGCCAATGCATGCACGAGCACTGATAGTGGAATGCACCATTGTAAGTAGATTGGACTACTGCAACACCTTATTGTTGGAATCCCCAAGATATTTACTGGATAGGCTCCAGAGGATCCAAGCAATAGCAGCAAACCTTGCCCTGGGGAAATCATCAAGACGTTCTTCTACCTCCTTGGCTTTGGCTGAGCTGCACTGGCTCCCGATATATCCGAGAGTCCAGTTCAAATCTCTGTGTATAGTTTTTAAAGCCCTGCATGGACTTGGGCCGACACCGCTGAGGAGGAAATTTGCTTGGTATGTTCCGGCGCGAAGCCTTCGTTCTTCTACAGCAAGATTGGTAAAGGTGTCTAGGTTCATAAAAATAAAAATAGGAGGAAGGGCCTTTGGCACTGCAGCTGCAAGACTGTGGAATAGGCTCCCTTAGGAGCTGAGACAAATAGAGGACTTCCTCCCTTTCAGAAAGAAATTTAAAACTTGGTTCTTTCCTAGTTCGTAATTGGTCATCTTTCGTCTCCCAGAACACTAGTCTGATTCTACACTGTTGGTTTAGCGCCAGGATGCCTGTTAGGTGATAGAGCGCTCTATAAGTGTTATAAATAAATTAAATATTCTAGCCGGAGTCTATCTCAAACTGGACATGCTTATCCTCTAATGGAGAAAGAAAGCTTGGCTGTAGCATAGGTATGAAACACTTCCATGTTTCTTTGCAGAAAGCATTTCACCCTTGCTTCAGATCATTAAGCGTTGCTCACCATTTTAGGAAATCCAAAAGCCAAGATGCCCCATACATTGAGAGGTGGGGGCTGCAGAAGTATGATCACACTATTGTGAACAAACCAGGGAAAGATCACAATTTAGCAGACTACTTTTCTTGTGTACCGCTACAGTGTCATAGCACAATGTCCAAAGCGGCTGAGGCCCATATCAATTTCATGGTAAAGTCAAGTGTGCCTGCAGCTCTTTCTGCTGAAGTGATTCTGGCAGCTACTAATGCTGATGAAGACATGCTTAAGCTCAAGGAAATAATTACAAAACAATCATGTAGGAAGCATACTCGACCTTTTACATATGACATTGAGGTCCAGTCCTTTGTGCCAACCATTTCACTTCTCATTCTACAACAGGAGAAAGTTCTGTCGCCTTGCTGTTTGGGAGAGCTCTAGGAACGAAGATTCCTCAATGGACCACCAACTGGTCAATAGACCCTGAAGAGATGCTTGTCAATGACACCACTTGCAAATACAAAATGAAGGCTGGTGCAGTGCAAAGTTGCCCATTCTTTACATATCACAGATCATGACAGAAAACGTAACCAGATACCTGACTTAAATCTGCACTTTGGAGATGTGTCTTGCGTGACATAATGATGAATGACATTACACTCGACAGTGCTATGAGTTCTTTATTTTAGAACATGTGAATTTACTCATTTGGGGCCAGATGTATCAAGATACCCTTTTGCGATTCTCAAATAGCGATTATTTGAGAATTGCAAAACGGTATGTATCCAGAAATTTGCTATTTTTTAGCGATTTCTTAAAATTCGTTAATTGCGATTAGCAAATTGCTAATCGTAATTAAGTTATAATTTCCCATTCATTTCAATGGGCCAGGAGGCCCATAGGAATGAATGGAAAGATATTTGCAATCTGCTAATCCCAAATTGAGAATAATTTCAAGGGTGCAAGGGTGTCTTAAGGACACCCTGCGGCACCCCTGAAATTTACATGTGTGCGCATATGGCGCACATACATGCCCTAAGGGCATGTATGAGCGTCACATGGCACCTTTACAAATTGCAAAAGGTGCATTTGTAAAAGAATTCACAAATTACCACCAACTACAAGTTGGTGGTAATTTGCGATTTCTTAGCCTAAATTCGCAAAACTTAAATGCTTCATACATAGCATTTAAGGAATCGCAATTTGCGATTCCTTAAATGCTTATGCAATATTAAGGAATCGCAAAATTTGTGACTTCTTAATATTGCGAGGCTTTTTAGTTGATACATTCCCTTTTCCCATTTTTTGTCACAAACGCTGCTCTTTAGCGATTCGTAGCATTTGCGACAAAAAATGGTTTGATACATCTGCCCCATAGTGTTTACCCATGTTAATCGAAATATTATTTTAGAAACTGGTCTTAATGAATAGACATGCATTTAATATGAAAGATTTAGAAAGAACAAGTTGATGAAATGAAAAGAACAGTTTTCTTCACGGTATTGCACCTCATGACTAACACATGGTATATGAATTCTAAACGTGTATAAAATTGTTTGTGTAACCTTTAGTTTCATAATTATTTGTTCCTAGCCATTGTCAGTATGTAACTTGGGAATTTCATAAAAACGAAATTAATAATGCAATGTATGCATTTATGTTAATTGTAGGTACTTTCAAATGTAGTTATCAGTCATACTCACTATTGTGAAATTTGATTATTCATTGTATGTAACTGAAATTCTAAAGAAAGCATAATTATTTATGGTTAATTGCACACATATAATAAATGTGTAATTCTTGATTTGATAGTTAACCCCTTCGATGCTTGTGACGGAACGGTTCCGTCACGAGCGCCGGTTGGGCTGTGCTTATGACGGAACCGTTCCGTCACGGCCACACCCGTTTCTTAGAACCTTCTGCACAGAGCGAACATTCGCGCCGTGCTGAAGGTGTTAAAATTGTCATGATTCCGTAGACCTGCACTTTAACATGCTGCATATTAAAAGGTTACTGTCTGCTGTTTCTGCTAATACAACAAATTCTTGTAGGTGTTCTCTTGCATTGTAGGTTTACAATATATATAGTCTTGTATTAGCAATAAATATATTCTCTGGGAAAAGGACCTTGACAGAGAACGCAAGGTGGGGCTGTAATTTTGATGAATGCACAATGGATTCCAAATCTGGGGATGAGTGTGTTTAGTGTGGGATTTTCGACAACTGTTGCAGCCGGCATCGTGTGAACCCCTTAGACAATTGTTTTCTCAGAATGTTGCAACTAAAGGGGTGTTGCTTGCTGTTTTACAGACTATAAACTACCATTTACCTGGAATTAGGGGAACACACTTACTTTTCCCTGAACGATATCAGAACTCTTGCCCTGGACACTTGTGGACTTCCTTGCTGAACCCCTTCTGCAGATCTGATGCAGATTTCCCCTTGAACCCCTTTTGCTGATCCTTTCCATGATTTCTCACTACCCATTGAATGGACTTTGAAAGGTTTAGACCTAAATGACTCCTATAGACTCTACTTTAAGTGTGGCTTAGGCCTACACTTACTTGATCCCCAGAAGACTCTTGACGGGGGTTATGCAATGGAAATGCTTGTATCTTCATATATGCTATGCCATGCTTTTCATTCCCTTATGGCACTCTTTGACTACTGAGACACTTTAAACAATTGAACCACTTTTCCTTTGAGGACTGTGCTTGGGATATTTAGATTTCTAGTATATAGTTCAAATACATTTGGATTGTTTCGTGAACATTAGGGGCCCCATTAGGATGGCGGGCGGGCTTTGCCCGCCCGCCATCCTGTCGGAAATCGGGACCGCCCGCCCTAAGGGCGGGGGTCCCGCACACACCATTAGGATGTGCCTGCCACAGTGGCGGGTACATCCTGTATTTATAGTATTGTGGCGGGCGGAGCTCTCTGCTCCGCCCGCCACAATACTAAAAATGCTTAGCAGCATTTACGAAATCAAAGCGGCAGGCACTGCCCCCATGAGCCAGGTACCCCCCCATGTGCCACCCCCCTTTGGCCTTCACTCCGGGGGCCTACAGGGGGCCCCCAGAGTGAACACGGCCTGCCTTTCCGTGGCGGCATTGCCGCCGCGGAAAGGCATTGCACACTTGCCATTGTAATATGGCTGGCGGTGTCTCATAGACACCGCCACCATATTAATCATTTTCCGCCCCGGCCGCGATGCGACCGGGGCGGAAAAGTGGCGGGCGGTGTTTTGCTCCGCCATGGTCGCCCCCGCCATTCTAATATGGCGGGGGGGGGGAAACAGGGAAGGATGGCGGGTGGATTTCCCCCGCCAGGCTGGCGGTGGCTACCGCCAGCCTGGCGGGGGCAATCCGCCCGCCATCCTTCTGGAGCCCTAGGTATTAGTGCTGTTATTCTACATAGCAGCTGTTGAGCTTCTTGTTTGTTTAATTCTGATTCGCCTACATTTCGTTAGGAGAGTTGGTCTCCCTGTTGCTACATTGTACCTCTATAGCATGGAGTTGAGAGTTATTTATCCGAAATGAATCACTAAATTGTAATATAGCCTGTTTAAACCTGGCTACCGATTCCAAGTCCTCAATGTGTAGCCAAATGGTTGCACTGTTGAACTCTCTTTCCCCCCAGCGCACATACAATATCTTTCGGAGCCCCAAGATTAAGAGTAAATTGTATTAAAGCGTGGGCCCAGAAAACGCTCTATCAAGGCCTAGTCCAACAAGCGTCGACATGCTGAAACACGGTTTTTGGAAAAGGATTTCGAGTTCTTGTTAAGCAAAAGTGGACATGCAAGACTGTCACTCCGTTTGATGTTGAACTGCTAAGAGCTGTGACGGGCAAACAACATATAGTAACTGCCCAACGACTTGGAAAATCCATAACCAGAGACTTGTCACATTTTAAGACTTTGCCTCTATCTTCGTCAGCTCCA
The DNA here is from genome assembly GCF_964263255.1 of Lissotriton vulgaris. Lineage (NCBI taxonomy): Eukaryota > Metazoa > Chordata > Amphibia > Caudata > Salamandridae > Lissotriton > Lissotriton vulgaris. Next base: position 1,135,332,329 of record NC_141697.1, read on the forward strand.
AACCTCGCAAGTAAGGCATGTCCACCTGAGTGCCCAATCAAACATCCGACTCTTCTGCAGAGATGCTAGATGAAGGAGCTCCTCCATTATCTGGTACACCTAGATCTGAACGCTAGTGCGAGCACCTCAATGACTAATTGAGGTAATGTGTATATGTATATATATTTGTTCATATTTTTTGTTTAAGAGAGGGGGGAGAAGTTGGTCCTGTGTTTATGTGCATGAAAACTTTTGTGGTCCTCGGCAGACTCCTTACAAGTATTACTTAATCTGATGGATGTGGTTAATAACGTTTGTGATGCAGGGAGTTTGGGTATTGGTTGCATGCTGAAGAATAAAGATGTGCAAACCAGAGCTCCTTGTGTGGCGTGGCCTGTTAAATGTTCCCGGGATGGGGAGGACGCTACAGACCGTAGGGCTCTGTTATCGCCCAGTAGTTTATTTTTTAAAATAATAAATCATGCAGCTAGAAGCTTTTGCAGGGATAAGGTTGTGTGTGATTTAATGAATGCTGTACATTGTTTTTGCTGGGACTCATTCCTCTAATTGCTAATGTGCTGCTGATGGTCTGTGGGAGGGCAAAGTTGGGTGCTAACGAAGGACACTGCAATGCAGGTATGACTCATTTTAATGGGGCTACATGCCATGCAAATGGGCCAGAACACCAGCATCCATCCTGGATCATACCTGACCTTTGGCCATTTATTTGTGTTCAGCAGGAGTAAAAACAAACAAAATACTAATTTCGCCTCAGAGGGTTTTAAAGACGGTTTTGTTAATATAGTCAGCCCCTCCTCCCATGATGGCTAGTACGTTAATATTAACATTTCACACAGTCAGGGGGGGGGGGGGTAGATGTTGCACCATGGTGCCTGAAATGTTAAACCTTAGCATAAAAGCTCCTAATGTAGAAGATCCACGTTATCAGGCAAATATGTTTTTTGCCTTGTTTCTACATATGCTAAATGTCTGCATATACAAAGACTTCCCCTTTTCAAAAAAAATATTGTCCCAATATATATCTTTACATTTCTACAACGAAAGAATCCTGTTAATGTGCAAGCTGCACGTTTGGCTGAAAAGAAAGAAAACAGATTTCACCCATTAAAGCACCTTAGTAGGGCAGGAAGTTGTTCCTTCAGTGACATCCATTTCACCCACTGAATTTCAAATACAAAACTAGAATTACACACAGGTATTTAGTTCCAGTTACACAAAAAACCTGTAGATTCAGATATATCGGTAAAAATGTTTTATCCCAAGATTTGGTTTATTGTACTCTAATTTTTATTTTATTTTTATTTAATGAAGAATTCTACTAAGTAGAAAAAACCTGCATGGCTTGCAAGCATTTAAGAGCTCTCCTTGCACGCTTTAGCGTGTCAATGATAATTTCAGTGGAAATCTCTGATGAGACGGCGGCAGGTCGCTGTTAAAGGCAGTGATTAAAAAGAACACAAGCTCCTAATAAATTTAGCCCAGCAGGTTCAAAGGTCAAAGGCAAGCATAGCGGCGATTGGGCACCTTGCACGAAGTGCACGACCGTCGCAGGAGCCGCTGACATATTTGATTTTTCCCACACGCAGACTGTTGGCACAGGATGCAATCTGTTGAGTTAAAGGGCAGAGGGCAGGATGATTGGGGGCAGCCGCTCCCAGGAGGCATTGCGCTGCTGAGCTCTGCCGCGCTAATAATAATGGTTACGTTACTTGGCCCCTGGGCAGGGAAGGACTCCGGCAACAAAGAGACTCACAGATGGAAATGGACAAGCTAAACCTGCGGTGATTATGCGTAAGTATTTTTGCAGGATAGGATGACAATTATGTAAAAGTATCTAGCCAGAGGTAAACCATGACTTTCTTGCTCACTGTGCACCAATTAACATATCTGTGGGTATTTTGTTTTTTAAGGAACACGTGTGTGGGCCGGTTTTGTAGCAGTTTATGGGCCTATTTTATGGTCTGGTGGGCCAGTTTTTTTTACTACTGATTTTCCTGATAACACCAAAAACATTTCCTGCATATCCATGCAGTCCCACTTACCGTGGAAATCACTTGGTGCCTTGGCCTATTTTTGATCCCAGTCTGACTCTCTGACATACATGCCAACAGACCAGGTACGGACTGGAACCAAAACCGGCCCTGGCAAAGTCCTCTGGGGGTGCCGCCGAGCTGCTTGCCAAGGTCAGTTTCGGACGATTTTCTTACAGGGGTCGATATTGCAGCTATGCTGCAAAAACGGCCCTGTAACAAAAACGACCGCCCCAGGGGCCCAAAACCGGCACCCTGGCGGCCTACCGGGATAATGCCTGGTGCCCGCTACAGCCAGTCCGGCCTGCAACAGACCGGATTCAGGTGGAGACTCCCGATTTTTTAAGGCAAAATTGGCTTTATTTTAGTGGTGTCTCATCTAAATTTGCCTTTGCAACAATATAAGGTATTTTCAATTCAAAATCTCCCACTTGCCAATTGTAAAATGTTGCCATGTCTGCTGAGTGGAAATTGTAAATTTGACCCCTCTAAATTCAAACACTTTCCCTATCATTGCTTACTTTTGAGTGGGAATAGTATATCTGCCTCTCCAAAATCCAACACTTTCACTACTGTAGCTCAGGTTGGAGTGGAAAAAGAAAACATGACACCTCCAAGGTCCAGCACTTTCCTACTGTTTGTGAAGTTGTTGTGGGAAAAGTAAATCTGACTACTCTAAAGTCCAACACTTTCCCTACCGTTGCTCAGGATGGAGTGGGGATAGTAAATATAGCCCCTCCAAAATCCAATACCTTCCCTATTGCTGAGAAGGTTGCAGTGGGAATAGTGAATCTGAATCTTGCAAACTTCAACAACCTCCCTTGCTAAGTTTGGAGGGGTCATAGTAAATCTGACCCTTCCAAAGTCTAGATATCTTTATTGCTTTAATTTCTGTCTGTTTTATTTTTAGCATATTTTGGCAATCTAATCTAAAAAGTAATTTTAGTATCAATTAAATTTTTTGTTGTATATTGTTATTCTTGGTGTAATAGTGTTTTTTTAATTATTTTCAACATTTTAATTATGACATTGTATATGTTTATTGATTTATACATGTTTAAAATATTGTGATTTTAAATATTCTTAATTATTGTTAGTATTATTTTTTCTACTGTTCATGTCAGTTTAATAATTATATTTGTTTCCACATATTGTTTATCATTTTATTTACATTGATTTTAAAGCATATATTTTATTGTATGTTTTTACATAATGAAATGTATTCATATATATTTATAAATATATTATTATAGTTTTTATTTTTATATTTAATTATTTTAATAAAAGGTAATATATTTTTAGTTAATTTGTTAAATAATTTAAATGTACAAACATACCTATGTAATGCAAATATTGTGGTTGCTTTTATGACAAAATATTGATGAAAACAATATTTAAAAACACAAATATTGGCATAAAATATCATATGGAAGCAAATCACAATCCCGCACTTGAGCAAGAATTATAAAAATATCAACCACAAAAATAGAGCCATCAAACATATCTTAAATACCTGGAAATGTAATACAAAAAAAAGATGCTCAAAATATCATTACCATGTTAAACATATACAAAACAGTGCAAATATTGAAAACTAAGGGCCTGATTACGAATTTGGAGGTCTGACTGCCATAGCATTGGTCCCTAGAAGACCGATGCACCAGTGGTATTCTGCATGCCATATTACGAGGTATGCAGCCTAAAACGCCGACCACACCAGCGGCATTGTTCCTGCCTGGACTGTGGGAGTCTGCAATGTTGGCGATGTGACCTCTGTCGCTGTCAGGGCTGCAGCTTTTCGCTGATCTTATTATGACAACACAGTTGTACCAGCGAGCCCCTAGTTGCAATGTCCCAACAGCGGTAGACTGCTGCGGTACTCTTGCAGGAAAGCACTACAACAGTGCCCATAGGATGGATTAAAAAAACTACACAACTGATGTCCATTGGCCAAGTGTACATGCCTGCAAATCACACTATAAAACACACCCCATCCCTGACCATGATCCTTTGCTTCTCAACTGCAGCACTGTAAGACAGCCACCACCATTTTGTATTTTAGAGATAAGACAGCTTTTTTTCATCATCCCGTTTGACATTATCTACACCCTTTTTTGCTGATTACTTTTTATCTGTAATATCTCTTGTTTTTTTGTCATTGTCACTTTAATATGTTGTGATGGTTTGCCCCAAAAATCCACATTTTACAGAGGCTGAGTTGTCAGTCATGGTGGATGATATCATAAGAGTAGAGCTACAATTGTTTGGAGTCCAAGCTCTACATACTCCTCTCAGTAGAAAAATGGAAATCTGGGATAGTAGACAAAGTGAATGCTGTTGCTACCAAATTGTGTACACAGCAGGAAATTAGGAAGAGGTGGAACAACCTGAGAGCAAAGGTGCATTCCCTGGCCTCTAAGCAACAGCTGGAGGCCCAGAGGACTGGCGGTGGTCTTCCCAGCACCGCATTACAACTCTTTCCCTGTGAGGAGAAGGATATGGCCTTCCTGCATTCTGAGGGCGTGACAGGAATAGCTGGGGGAGAGGAGTCTGGTAAGTTACACTTCACTAACTGCCACTGTTTGCTCTCAACTCTGCTTTTGCTATTGTGTTATCTATCTACTTTCCGAAAATGCAGTCCTCAAAGTATCTGAGATGTTGTTTTGTCAGTGTTAATGTCTATTGTTGCATATAAGATTACATATATGAATCTCCATTACATGCCAAATGTTAGAATGGTGTCTGTAGGTGTATTACTATAAAAATATAATCCCCGGACCCATGATAAGTGCTACTATGCAAATATATAGTCCATCCCAAATTCATGTTGCCAACAGGTGTGTTACACTTACCATTTTCATGTTTTTGGGAGTCGAGATTGAAATGACTACAACTACCAGGAAGTCCTGTTTCCGTAGCAGGAAACAAGATGCAATAGTGATCTTGCCCATTCTCACTTGTCTGACATGTTACAACTGATGTCCACTTATCATGCAGGTTACCATCTGTCATGTTTTGGGGAGTTGAGGTTGAAATTAATACAACTACCATGATGCCCCATTTCTGTAACAGAAAACAAGATGCAATATTGATGTTGCCCATTCTCATTTGTCTCCCATGTTTCAACTGATGTTCCACTTTCATTGACAGTGCAATGTACATACAATTAATTACTCAGAGAAATATCTGACTACTCTGTTTGATGTTGTCCTGTTCTCCTCAACTGAAACAATTGATGGCATGAGTGACACTATACCAAGTGTGTACCTCAAATATGTGTAAGACTTGAAGGTAACTCAGCTGATTAGAAGTGGCAGGTAACCCATTGACTCTGCACTGCTCACATGATGACTAATGCTAAATATACAACCACGTTATGTGTTCGCCTGTATTCTACACAACTAGGGCTTGGAATGGTCAAATACACATGCTACTTATACACTGAGTTGGCTTAAATGTTTAGGAGAAATCATGTTGATTTCTTATTCCAAAATTCAACATATCAGTACATCTAATGAGCTGTTCAAATCTACAACATGTAATGAATGTCTACAAAAAATTTGTAAACAAGTTTAATACCATGTAAATAGATCACATAAGTAATCCTTACAAATTTTGTTTATCCTAGGTGGCTACTTACTCTGACACAAATGATGTGGATGTAGATATCACTCTTCCAGCAGATAACAATGTTCTCTATTTCTCAATAGGTCTATCTGACAGAGCACCTGGACAGAGTTTGGCCACCAAACAGACTCCCGTTCCACCCCAGGATCAAGCCCTCAGTGATGACAGTGCTCCTGCAGATCTGACTGTTGATTACTTTCTTGGCACATCTGGTCAGCCTGGGCAGATGGCAACAGCGGGTCTCACTGTGCCCCCAACTACACCACCCACCACAAATGTAAAATCACAGCCAACCCCTGCCCCCTCAACATGTGTACCTAGCACAGCCAGTAAAATCTTATTCCTCCAGTCCTGTATTCTGGGGTGGCAATCGCCAACCCAGTCACTGAGGAACCAGGAACTAGAGGGAGGGTACAGCCGGGGCCAAGGACACCAGCCCATTGGGTGTAGGGTTTGTGGGAAGGTAAATGTGGGCCCGCTGAGTGAGCCAACTGGGGCCACTCACACCCAGGCCACCATCGACCATGTCTTGGGATCCTATTAGGACTCTCAAGATGTGATGGGCCAGGTACCAACAGAAATCTGGGAGATGAAGCAGTTGTAGAGAGACATATTCCAGGAGGTGGCCGGTATCAACACCAACAGTGGCTCCTTCATTGGGATGCTGAAGAACATTAATGCAACCCTGTGCAGGGCTTTTCCACCATCATCCACCCTTTCCTGTGGTCCAACTATATCCGGGCCATCGATATTTGTAGCAGCCACAGAAAAGAAGGCCCTGTCAGAGGAAGACACGCCTGCAGACAACCCTGTCTCTGCAGCAGTATATCCCACCCATGTTCATAAGTGGGGACGTCCATACAAAAATCCAGGACGCGTGGATGGCAAGACACACACCACCGACAATAAGAAACCTCACACCTAATTTCCTCCTGTGAGTGCAACACATTCATCTTGTGGACTATTTCTGATGGGCATAGTATTTTGGACTTTGGACTTCATACAATTTGGCATCTTCAGGTATGGTTTCATTCACCATGATTGACTTCTTCACTTTTGGCTTTTTCTGTTTGGTTTAGCACATTGTTAATTTTCTCCTTGCTTACTGCAATAAATAAACTCAGCCACGGCCCATGGAGGGAGTTGCGGTGGGGCAGGGAGGCGGGGCAGGGGAGGGGCAAGTTGGGGGGTGATAAAAACCGGCATATGGATATTTGGAGGTAAGTAAACAATTTAATTAACAAAACGAATTTCGTAGCGTGCCCTGCATCGCATTTTGCGATGCAGGGCACGCTACGAAATTCGTTTTGTTAATTAAATAATTTAATTACCTCCAAATATCCATATGCCAGTTTTTATCACCCCCCACCCTGCCCCTCCCACGCCCCGCCTCCCTGCCCCACCGCAACTCCCTCCACGGGCAGTGGCTGAATAAACTAGTCACAAACTCATTGCCTCCTGTAGTATCTCTCAAATCTAGCCATGTATATATACTTCCATGTGAACTTTGGAATGCTAAAACAAGCTACTTGTGTAAGCATGGATATGGTGAATATAAACAATGTTTAACCCCTTGCTTCCGTCGGCCAACCGCCGTCATGCACACTACCTTCGTAGTGCTGCGCACGTCCGTTGGCCGACATGGTACCGCCCACTCTGCTAAACTGCTAAATTGCAGCGGAATTGCCGCCGCGGTTAAGCGGTTAACTCAGGATCACAACATTGGGCCCGATTCACAGAATGAACTTAAGACTCAATCCTAAACTTACTACTATTTTGCTATTCACAGAATGCACTTACTACTTTTGGCATTCACAGAAGTTAGGATTTTGTCTTAAGTCTGTCTTAAGTCTGTCTTAAGTTTGTCTTAAGACAAACTTAAGACAAAATCCTAACTTTTGTGAATACCAAAAGTAGTAAGTGCATTCTGTGAATACCAAAATAGTAGTAAGTTTAGGATTGAGTCTTAAGTTCATTCTGTGAATCAGGCCCATTGTCACACCAACACATACATACAAGTGTCTGGTCTTATAACATCTTTATTACATTGTTCCAACCATAGGATGACATGCCAAAAACATAGCAAATCAGACATAACTATTATTCTGTGTCAGTGATCACATTTTTACTAGGTGCAAATCTTAAGTAGACGAATGGAGGGGACACATCAGACAGTTTCCTATGGAATAGGTAACATAAAAATAGGTCTGTCTTATCAGCTGGAGCCATATCACCTACACCACAAAAGGAATCCCACACCATTTAAACCAATAAACAAACACATGGGAGTACAACAGTTTCTGATCACAGGGTCATTCCAATCCAGTGTTGCTGCATCTGGTGGAATGCCACAAATAAATGTCAGTGATGTGCCACAAGCACTTTGCCCTACAATGAGGAGACACATCAACAGCTACATGCAGCTCATACACAATAAAGATTTAGCCAATGTGACAGCAGAATAGCATGGTTAGGGCCCAACACAACATTGTGTTGGAGCGCATGATGGCACACATTTTGCATTAGGACCACCAGACCACAAAGAACAAGTCCAATGGAATCCTCTTACCTTTCATACTATCTCTGTGCAAGCTGTCTTGATACAGCTTTGTACACCCAATGTCTGTGCCAGACATTCCCAGGAAACAAACCATTTCCACTTTGTACATCAAAACAGCATCATATACCTGCTAATGTCACAACTGTGAAATGTCCAAATGAAGATGCCTTGGTGAAGGTATCTAAAACAGACAACACCAGATACAACCTACATCATCACAACAAGAGTTGCTTTAATAGTCAACTCATGACATCTTGCAACATGCTTACACTCATGAGAAGAAGTTGTCAATGAGATCTTGACGCAAGTCATCTCCTCCTCTTCACCACTATTATCATAATTTGGCATTTCAGGACCTTTCCCGTTGGCTTATTATGGTCTCCATCCTCTTCGATATAAGGGATGTTCCGTTGCAGGGCAATGTTGTGGAGCATACAGCAGGCCACAGTGATTTGACACACCTTCCCAGGTGAGTGGAGGTGGGCTCCCCCAGTCTTGTTCAGACATCTAAATCTGGCCTTCAGGAGCCCAAAAGCCCACTCCACTGGCTGCTGTGTACTTCCATGGGCCTCGCTGAAGCGGACTTCCCCTGGCGTAGTTGGATTCCTTTCTTCCATGGTCTGAATGTCTGGAAATGGGGGGTACACTGGAAGTGGTTGTCTCCTTCCTCTCCCAGGGTACCTATGTGTGGAGTCAAAATAAAACTCAACATTGGTCAGTGTCCAATGTAACATTTATGAGAAGAGTAAGTCAAAAGTCATGTGACAAAACATAACTGCTTCATAATGCATTACACATAATTCACATAATCATTGTCTACTATTCAAGATCCACCAATAATCCCCATTGTGGCCTTCACGTGTTTGGAACAGAAATCCATTCAGAAATGTAAAATATGCACAATAATGATGATTTCATGAGATTTTTGGTCAAAAACAGTCAACTGTGGTGTAGAGTGCACTACGCACATTTTGCCTATATACACAGTAATGCACTACACAGATGATTTTTCCACTGGAAATTACATAGGAATGTAGTTTATCAAATGTAAACATGTTACCCCATTTGTAGTTGTGGTGACACACGTAAAGGTCATCAAAACTATAGTTCCAACCTCTGAATTGGCAGATGCCTCACCTTGCATATAGGACATTTGGAACTACCTCTGGCAGCAGCAGTGAACCATGAGGTGGGCGTTTGCTTCCATGAAGATACAGCCATAGCTAATGTTGGTGTTTGTGATGGTTGTGGTCCAATGGTTGTGTGTGTCTATGCCGAAGACCGTGTACATAGTGTACTCGTACTCCGCGGTTTGAAAAATAACTCACTTTCCGCCTGACACGGCTGCTATCAACAACTGCCCACTTTCAGCTGCTGTTTGCCACCTCTGGCAGCAATCATGCCTGGCCAAGCAGGTGAAAGGGCCCCTGCCTTCTCTCCAGAGGAGCTGGAGAAACTTGTAGAAGGGGTTGCTTCCCCTGTATGGTCAGCTCTATGGCTCACCAGAGGAGCAATAACTAACTCACACACATATGTTACTTTGTTCAACTCCATCCTTTGCATTCCCACAGGCTACAATGTTGCTCTGAGTCTCAGAGTCAATTATAATTACTGTTGTCAATATTTATGATTCCTACGTAGGACAATCACACCATGCATTGTGTATCTACTGTACTTTGTGTGTACTTGACATCACCGATGGGATATGTGTTGTGTGTTAAGCCCTAGATTCTACTTGTGGTGCATTCCCATTTCTATGCATGTGTACTTTTCATGGTACCCATGATTGATTTTCTACTCCGATCATAGTAAATGTGCATCCAAATGTATAGGGTTTACTGCATGAGCTGTCTATGCATACTGTAAGAAGCAGATGAGGATGATTTTAGTTAGCTGTACAGTCCCACAATTTACTCACCCCAGATCAGGGCTCGCCAAACTTTTGCCTGGGAGGTAACGATACCTCACAGACCCGTTCAGAGTGGCACACTATCTTGAGGTGATGCATTGGATGGCCACAAGATGTACATATCAGTTATGAAGTGTTTGAATTGAGAGCTTCATATGAGATCAGTATGCACAACCCGCAGAGAGCAAGGCCTGACAATGAGTTGTGCACAGTCTGGGCCATGGGCCTCACTGAGCCAGAGTTACTGTGGCAATACAACTGATGCACAAAGTAATCTCCCTGAAGACGTGCAGATCCTTGGATGTTCCCGAAATGAGTTTTCTGAAACACTACTAGCCCTGGTTAGTTTTACATGGACTACATTTGGAATGTTGACTGAGTTAACCCCTTGACCTGATACTTTTTTCCATTGACCCACATTGTCCATGTGTGCCATTTACTTCGGACAGGTCCCTTACTCCCAAGGTCTGATGTCACATGTCCATAAGTAATGCTTGCATTGTAGAGGCCTTTTGCACAGGTGACACCTTAACAGTGCAGAGAGATTGTTACTTCTGAAGAGTCTTTGATATGTGATTCACCAGCTTTGTTACAATAAATTGATCTAATAAGACATACAATGGTATGTTAAATGTCATCCTTTTAACAGTGCCACATATGGCAAAAGGTGTGTCTTGTGATGGCAGTATATACCACACAAACTCAATCAGGCAAAGTATGATATCCCATTAATTGCACCACATGTTCACACATCTCCATAGAAGTGCTCTCAATGACACACATGCCAGCCCTTTCTTTGTGACCTAAGTCTTAGGATGTAGTCTATACTATGGTACTAACCTGTATGGACCTTATGCATCAAGTCAAGGAGCTGGTTGTAAAGGTGTTTGTACAATCATGCAAAAGGCATTTACCCTTCAGAAGCTCACAATGGTGTGTTGTGTTTCCTAGTCTCACATCACAGTACATGTAGGATGGCCCTGAGCTGCATGATGTTAGTGGGCTACCTTTGTTAGTGTAAGTCATGACCAGGGTTCATGATAGTCAGCAGATAGCTACAAAAGTGTTTATTCATGTCTTTGTAGTGCTTAGCATGTGAGACTGACAGATGTAGTGTGTTAGCTATTGATTAATGCTTGTGTTCAGTGTATACAAAATGTGTGTCAGCCAAACAGATACCCTAAGACTTGCAGTTATTGACTGTATCCATACAGAAAAGGGGGTGGTGATGAACAGAGTGTCTGAATTGATCAGACCACTCTTACCCAGTCCAAAGATCAGGGCTTGATCCATCACCGTTATTTATCTCACTGCCCCATCCCAGCTCAGAACCTGGCTATATGCAAATCAGTCTGTCCCTGGCCCAGTGCATCATGGGAACAGGGCAGACTAAACTACCAAGCCAATTCTTCACCAGAAAGGAAACAAGCTACCGGGGACCGGTTTCTGGCATTTCAGATGTCTTCGGCCCGGCTTGCTTGAATCCTGATGGAGCAGTGAGAAAGGGACTCATGTCTGAGTATACCCTGCCACACCTATAGTGGCCAAAAACGATTCAGAAAAGGGGGTGGTGATGAACAGAGTGTCTGAATTGAGCAGACCACTCTTACCCAGTCCAAAGATCAGGGCTTGATCCATCACCGTTATTTATCTCACTGCCCCATCCCAGCTCAGAACCTGGCTATATGCAAATCAGTCTGTCCCTGGCCCAGTGCATCATGGGAACAGGGCAGACTAAACTACCAAGCCAATTCTTCACCAGAAAGGAAACAAGCTACCGGGGACCGGTTTCTGGCATTTCAGCCGTCTTCGGCCCGGCTTGCTTGAATCCTGATGGAGCAGTGAGAAAGGGACTCATGTCTGAGTATACCCTGCCACACCTATAGTGGCCAAAAACGATTCAGAAAAGGGGGTGGTGATGAACAGAGTGTCTGAATTGAGCAGACCACTCTTACCCAGTCCAAAGATCAGGGCTTGATCCATCACCGTTATTTATCTCACTGCCCCATCCCAGCTCAGAACCTGGCTATATGCAAATCAGTCTGTCCCTGGCCCAGTGCATCATGGGAACAGGGCAGACTAAACTACCAAGCCAATTCTTCACCAGAAAGGAAACAAGCTACCGGGGACCGGTTTCTGGCATTTCAGCCGTCTTCGGCCCGGCTTGCTTGAATCCTGATGGAGCAGTGAGAAAGGGACTCATGTCTGAGTATACCCTGCCACACCTATAGTGGCCAAAAACGATTCAGAAAAGGGGGTGGTGATGAACAGAGTGTCTGAATTGAGCAGACCACTCTTACCCAGTCCAAAGATCAGGGCTTGATCCATCACCGTTATTTATCTCACTGCCCCATCCCAGCTCAGAACCTGGCTATATGCAAATCAGTCTGTCCCTGGCCCAGTGCATCATGAGAACAGGGCAGACTAAACTACCAAGCCAATTCTTCACCAGAAAGGAAACAAGCTACCGGGGACCGGTTTCTGGCATTTCAGCCGTCTTCGGCCCGGCTTGCTTGAATCCTGATGGAGCAGTGAGAAAGGGACTCATGTCTGAGTATACCCTGCCACACCTATAGTGGTCAAAAACGATTCAGAAAAAGGGGTGGTGATGAACAGAGTGTCTGAATTGAGCAGACCACTCTTACCCAGTCCAAAGATCAGGGCTTGATCCATCACCGTTATTTATCTCACTGCCCCATCCCAGCTCAGAACCTGGCTATATGCAAATCAGTCTGTCCCTGGCCCAGTGCATCATGGGAACAGGGCAGACTAAACTACCAAGCCAATTCTTCACCAGAAAGGAAACAAGCTACCGGGGACCGGTTTCTGGCATTTCAGCCGTCTTCGGCCCGGCTAGCTTGAATCCTGATGGAGCAGTGAGAAAGGGACTCATGTCTGAGTATACCCTGCCACACCTATAGTGGCCAAAAACGATTCAGAAAAGGGGGTGGTGATGAACAGAGTGTCTGAATTGAGCAGACCACTCTTACCCAGTCCAAAGATCGGGGCTTGATCCATCACCGTTATTTATCTCACTGCCCCATCCCAGCTCAGAACCTGGCTATATGCAAATCAGTCTGTCCCTGGCCCAGTGCATCATGGGAACAGGGCAGACTAAACTACCAAGCCAATTCTTCACCAGAAAGGAAACAAGCTACCGGGGACCGGTTTCTGGCATTTCAGCCGTCTTCGGCCCGGCTTGCTTGAATCCTGATGGAGCAGTGAGAAAGGGACTCATGTCTGAGTATACCCTGCCACACCTATAGTGGCCAAAAACGATTCAGAAAAGGGGGTGGTGATGAACAGAGTGTCTGAATTGAGCAGACCACTCTTACCCAGTCTAAAGATCAGGGCTTGATCCATCACCGTTATTTATCTCACTGCCCCATCCCAGCTCAGAACCTGGCTATATGCAAATCAGTCTGTCCCTGGCCCAGTGCATCATGGGAACAGGGCAGACTAAACTACCAAGCCAATTCTTCACCAGAAAGGAAACAAGCTACCGGGGACCGGTTTTTGGCATTTCAGCCGTCTTCGGCCCGGCTTGCTTGAATCCTGATGGAGCAGTGAGAAAGGGACTCATGTCTGAGTATACCCTGCCACACCTATAGTGGCCAAAAACGATTCAGAAAAGGGGGTGGTGATGAACAGAGTGTCTGAATTGAGCAGACCACTCTTACCCAGTCCAAAGATCAGGGCTTGATCCATCACCGTTATTTATCTCACTGCCCCATCCCAGCTCAGAACCTGGCTATATGCAAATCAGTCTGTCCCTGGCCCAGTGCATCATGGGAACAGGGCAGACTAAACTACCAAGCCAATTCTTCACCAGAAAGGAAACAAGCTACCGGGGACCGGTTTCTGGCATTTAAGCTGTCTTCGGCCCGGCTTGCTTGAATCCTGATGGAGCAGTGAGAAAGGGACTCATGTCTGAGTATACCCTGCCACACCTATAGTGGCCAAAAACGATTCAGAAAAGGGGGTGGTGATGAACAGAGTGTCTGAATTGAGCAGACCACTCTTACCCAGTCCAAAGATCAGGGCTTGATCCATCACCGTTATTTATCTCACTGCCCCATCCCAGCTCAGAACCTGGCTATATGCAAATCAGTCTGTCCCTGGCCCAGTGCATCATGGGAACAGGGCAGACTAAACTACCAAGCCAATTCTTCACCAGAAAGGAAACAAGCTACCGGGGACCGGTTTCTGGCATTTCAGCCGTCTTCGGGACAGGAACAGACTAATTTGCATACAGCCAGGTTCTGAAACTGGGATGGTGCAGTGAGCTAAAAAACGGTGTTGGATCTAGCCCTGATCTCTTGACTGGGTGAGAGCTTTCTGCTTAATTCAGAGACTCTGTCCCTCACCACCCCTTGTTGTAAATGTATCCATACAGGTCAACACCCACCAGAATCAGTCCATTTGGAAAGCCATTGCCCAGAGAGTGCAGACATTTGGGGTATTTTGCCAGTGCAGGGTTCATTGTCATAAGATGTGGGAGGACCTGAGGCCCTGGAGCAGGAAGATCACAAAGGTCCAGCCAGGGCTGTCTTCCCAATGTGGACAGGTTGTGTGCCGGACCCTGACCCCCCAATGGCCTGCATACTGGTGGTGGCCTACCCAAAGCTTGATTGACAGTTGAGGGCCCAACAGCAGCGGCAACAAGGGGGTGAATCCTGGCCAGAGTCCTACATGTTATATTGTCATCTTTTGTGTGTTACAGGCAGGCATTTCCCATTAATTATTGTGAGCTACACAAGAAGAGTTACTGTTTGAGTAGGTCTTGTAGTGGGCAGGGTGCATGCTGTTCTGCTGTGCTTATGGTCTCTATGACCAGGATGTTGTGGGTGATAATTAGACTAAACAGTCCACTTGTCTTCCTAATTTAAGGCCTGATGTTCCCTCACTACTGTCTCTCGTGTGATTGTGGCCCTATTCCATGTGACATGGCATACAGTGCACTCTTTACGCAGTGACTGGACCACATTTCCCATTGGTAAATTGGGATTCAACAGTGACATGAGCGTGCAAACATCACTGGTACCATAAATATTAGTGGCTGCATTCTGCCCAGTGCACATTTCCCTGTTGTTACTTCATCTGCAATGGTGTCTGAAGATTAATCCCCGAATGGTAACATGCATCATGGAGTGTGTTGTAGAAATGTAGAGGTTTTATGTGAGTGTCTACACTCAGTCTTACAAGCCAATTTGTGTTTGCTATACCAAGTGGTGGTGTGATGTGCCATCCCATTAGGAATATAATGCTCCCACCTCTTCATGTTATTGATATTCACTGACATCCAACAACCTTCAAAGGTGTATTGGCTTCTAGGATTGCAATCTATGATTGGTGTTATGACCTGTGCCAAGCAGGATTGGGGATGTTTATATGGCTATACAATGTCTTGTGTTGTGTGATTTTGGGGTATCTATCTCTCAAAACTTTGGCCCTCAATGTTTCAAGGCAACTTCTCTATGTTACACGTGATACATAGCTAAATTACTTCAGCTTTCATTAGACTTTTCAAGTAGTGGACATATTATGAAGTTTGAACTCAAAAGGGGGGGGCGTGGCCAAGCCGTCGATCGTGATGGCCGTGTAGGCTTGGAGCTCCACAACTGTTTCCCTTTGTTGGGCATGTCATGGTGGCATTAATGGCAATCTGAAATTCCGACGACACCCTATGAGGTGTAGGAGACATTGGTGTGGCTCATGTTGGGGGCAGCAGGCTGATTGCGGCTCACGGCATGGATCCGCACCGACCCGCCTGCACTGACGTGGTGTGGCCTACTACCACGAGGGAAGCCAGGGCCTCGAGTCTGCGGGACTGTTAGGAGCTGCGACCAGACTGCAGGCTTGTCACCGTGAGTGGTTGTGGTGGGGTTTTGGAGGCTTGTTCCATCGGTGGTGGGGGCACTGGCTTTCCCTGAAACCACGCAGCATCAGGGGCCGCAGGCGGTCCTGGGGATCGGCCTTCCGGCTGTGCATTGTGCTGCCTGCACCAGTCCTCCCCCACAGCTTCACCCGTCCTGCCTGGTTCCCGACCCACCTTGGTTCCCCCTCCATCTCCTTTCTCCCAGAGTATTAGGTCGGGCCATGTTGGAGGGCTGGGCCCAACTGGGCTGAGGGAAATCCCACAGAGGCAACGTACTATGTGTGGGGGCTTTCATACATACCGGTTGTGCCCCAACCTACACCAGGCGTGTCACCCCCAGCCCTGACCCTGCAAATAGCAGTGCCTGCCTAGATGTGGGCAGCTGATTCCTCCTGGCCCTCCCTGACTACCAAACTGTAGTAAGCGCCCAGACTTGACCTGCAACGTATGTGGGACAGTTATTGGGCACTGCTGTTGCTGAGGATGCACTTGCTGCTGTGACATAGTTGCATTTACTTCTTTGTTGGATACACCTACTGGAGTATATAAGCTGTGCCCTTGCGTAGCGCTGGTCAGCAGTGCGGCTTAACGATGCTTGGGGGGCCACCCCCTACTGTTCACTGGGATCTCTACCACAGGGCTTCTGGTGTGCCCGCAACTGCAGTGCATCAACGGCGTGGGGAATAGGGCGCAAGGACCCCAGGCAAAGCACCGTATCTTTTAAGCCACCTGGCCCTAGCACTGCAGCGCAGCAGCACACCATGGCGGAAGGAGGTGGGATGCATCCAGCTGAGGTAGCTGGGCCTGACAGCTTGCTGGCCAAACTGTGGGCTGGTTTCAGAGCCTTAGACACCCGGTTTGATGCCCTTGACAGACGATTAGACCCCATAGGGGCCAGGCTGGATTCACATCAAGGGCATCTGACTGTAGTGGAGGATAGAATTTTAGACCTGGAGGAAGTCGCGCTCCCCAGACAGCTAAGAATTACGAGAGAATGGAGAAGCTCCTCAAGTCTGTTGCCATCAAGAATGAGGACTTAGAAGCTCGTGGGGGGAGGAACAACATTTGTATTAAGGGGTGCCCGAATCCACCAACATGGGGCGCCTGGACCATGTAATGGAAACCCTTTTGATACATATGCTTGGCTGTGAATCGTTTACCACCACTGTTGCTGTTGAGCATGCACACCATATTTTGGGGCCATGACCCAACTCAGGGTGCCCCCCAAGACCCATCATAGCCCGGCTCCTGAATTTTCAGGATATGGATACTGCCTAACAGTTGGCACGTGAGAAGAGTCAGCTTGAGTAGCAGGCTCCAGCATATCCCTGTACCCGGACTTCAATGCTATGGTCCAGGATGCACATAGAAAATATACAGGGGTGAAGGCGGCCCTGCGGAAGTTGGGACTATGATGTGGGATGTTGTACCCAGCACAGCTAAAGGTGGATGTTGATGGTCGGTCCCGAGTGTTCGACTCCCCCCATGATGCCACAGAGTTTTGTCAGAAGTACTCCAATGCTTGGAAGAAGAAAGGCACGGTGTGGCCGCAGCATACACAGGACATCCCGAACTCCGGTGCCAGTGCGGAACTTTTTTCCGCTAATTAGACACACTACACCTGTTTTAAACATTGTAGTAGTATAATGTTACGTTGCCTCTGTTTGTGCTGCACCACCGTGGACTCGTGCCTCTAGCACATTATTATGCTGCCATAGAGGTATCACATGCAATTATTCAGGTACCCTATGCCAATAATAGGGGTGGTGGCGTAGTGTTGCCACCCCCCAGTGCAGTTGCACATGACTCAGTTTGTGCAGGTTTAGAGTATAATTTTTTTTTTTGTACGATACTTTCATCATGGTTCTAAGGGATGGGGACTTCCCTCTAGAGTTAGGTGTGGGGGATGCAAGGGGGGGACTTGGTTTGTTGGCGAATATTTGTAGCTCGCTATTATTGTAGATATCAGTTACAGTTTCCCATCCTACAGGAGACCCTAGTGAAGCGTACATTGGCCAAATTCCAGATAACCACGTTCAGTGATTTGTTTCCAGGAGGGCATATTTTTTCTCGCACTGAAGACCCCGGTTTTCGAACTGCGGCTATAATGGATCATTTTGTGCTGCTGAGAGTGCAGAGGGCATCAGTATGCAACGAGCATATGCATGTGACATAATTTCTGCCACAGCACATATTGATGGTACATGGTCTTTACCTTGACATTCATGACATCATGATGTGTTGTGATGAAAATGATAATTTGATGTAATTTGGGCCTTGGGTGAACATTGTGTAAATGAAGAAATTTTGATCCATCCTATTTGGCAACATTATTTTACTATGGTATACTACAAGCGCCAAAGTTTGCAAGGTAATCAACTATCCTAGTATGGGCATAAGGCTGAAGTGTAGACAAGCCCAACAATGCATTTGGAGTTGTCTGGAGTTATGATATAAGTGGAACCAACTGTTTGCAGGTTAAGTAGCATGCATGTGCTCATGCTAATTTCAATAATAACAACAAACGGTTCATAGGGGTGCCACGTATTTCTTTCAATATCTCAAATACATATATGACATTCGATTAACACATTAAGAAGTAAGGCATTTCCACAGGAAGATTCTTTATGAAATTCACTTTCTAAAGAAAAGGAATCCAAGGCATCTATATATTCATATTATGTTTTATGAATTGTAGTCATTCATGTATACTTCAATTATACAATTTACAAAAAGAGGCTGAAGGGTGAATAGACAGTGCAAAGTGACATAAAGTGCTCAGTGCTCACGGCGGAAGTGAGACCAACAATTTATACAAATATATACAAGTGAAGTGTAAAAAGGTGGACGATTTAAGCAGGGCCTATATTATATGATATCCAACTGTATACCGCGTTAATCAATGTTCAATGCAGGGATTTGTTACAATAGGTCCGGTATAATATACGTCGACGTTTCGTCCCTCAGAAAGCGCCCTTTTGGCATCACGGCGGGTCTTCCTCAGGACTGTGTGGGACGGGGGGCAGCCTAAGTGAGATAATTAACAAGGGATGGCATTATTATGGATTC
Organism: Lissotriton vulgaris; assembly: GCF_964263255.1. Classification (NCBI taxonomy): domain Eukaryota; kingdom Metazoa; phylum Chordata; class Amphibia; order Caudata; family Salamandridae; genus Lissotriton; species Lissotriton vulgaris. The sequence goes on from NC_141697.1 coordinate 1,135,351,402, forward strand.
TCATATTGGGACGTATACCAATACTGACCACTAGTGGTTAAAAGGACTCACCTTATACCTTTGAGCCCAGCAGGGCATCTGGGGGTTAAGAACTGAAGCGATCAACTCTGTCAGGAAAAGAGCCTAATTAGTGCCTTGTTTGTGTGATTTATAGGGTGACAGTAACAACTAAACTTCACTAGTCTCGCTTACCTGTCGGTGTGACAGCAACCTCTGTCGCCGACGGTAACTTCAACAGGGTGGTAGGTTCACTTGGTCAAAAGATAGTTCCTTTCTAAATTAATAAGGTCAAATAATTAATAATGGACTCCCTATCCTTTAAGTTGTTTGTGCTACCACGATAATCATTTCAATACGCTCACCTAGTTTAGGACACCCCCCGCGCCGCACGGCCACCAGCTGCTGCGTGTGCCTCCCGCCTGCCTGCCTCGCTGCCCCTGCTGCCGCCGTGTGACCACGCCCCCTGCCACCGAGCGGCGTGGTCTCCTGCGTGATAGCGCTGTGCTCGCCTGCTCTACAAGCTCCTGTACCCCATTCTCCTGCTGTGTGCCCCCCTGCCTGTTGAGTTATATTTTGTTCAATTTTTGTTCTTTTTGTACATTTGTATTGTGCTTGTATTTTCACCTGTCCCCCTGTGTCTCGGTCTCCTCCCTCCCCGCTCCCCGCTTCCCGCCACCGCCGCTAACCATGCCCCCTTTTCTTTCTGTACCCTCCCCGCTCCCGCCTCCCAGCTGCTCCGCCCTCCCTCGCACTTGGCCATATATGGCGACCGTGCGAACGCGCAGCGGTCACGCGCAGCGGGCGCGCCGATTGTGCGCCGAAGGCGCGCCAAAGGTAAGCCCGCCTGCGCCCATCCGCGCCTGGACCGCGCCAAGTGCCAGGACCCCTGGCCCCCACCGACAGAAGACTACCCGACTGTCCTACGACGCCACCGAACTCATCGCACTCAACACCGGCGGGATCCCTGGATGCTACCGAGCCACTCCGAAGCACACCCACGGACCCTTCAGCTGCCACGTCTGCAAGTTCACCTGCATCCGGACCTGCCCCGCACGAGCACCCGCCAAGCCGAACACCAGCAGCTACCACCTCAAGTGCATCCTGCTCAACACCTAAGCATGGGCGAATTTTGCGAATCTCGCGTTCGCGAATTTTCCGGATTTGCGAACTCGCAATCCGCAAAATCCGCGAATTCTCACGAATTTGCGGATTTTTTTTTTTTTTGTGTTTGCACGGGTTTCTGCCAGTTCGCGAGGGTTTTGTACACTTTCGCAAATTGCGAACTTACCTGTCGGGTCGCAAGTTTCGCGAACTTGTTGTTTCTACGTGTCCAGCCTGTTTGGGACACTCTTCTTCATCACTGCCACTCTCTGTCACCACTGCCACTCTCTGACTACTCATGCCACCCTCTGGCCCACCCATGCCACCCTCTGTTTCATCACCACACCCTCTGGTTGTCCAGTCCAGTGTACATTATTTTCGGCAAAGCAAAGCACACCTTCCCTGCCTCAAGTGACCTGAATTAATTTGGGGCTGATTAATGTGTCACAGAATATTTTTTTAGCTGGCACCTGCTTCCTTAGTGCGCCCTGATTAGTGATCTTTTGCACTTGCTAAGTGCTTTCATTGTTGCAAAATTAGTTACAACACCTGCCCTGCCCCAACTGACAATAATGAATTAGGGGCTGATTAATGGATTTTAACTTCCAGCCTGGCTCCTGCTTGTCTCCCTTAGCTGTAATTCAGGACCTTTGTGGCATATGTGTAACTATTCTGAGGTTCAGAGCAGGGTCACATAATAGTTGCAACTGGCAACTGAACTCTGGAGGGGCCCCTCAGGAAGCACTACAGGAAATGGCTACTAATGATGAGCCTGAACTTTTGAACCTGGTAAGTAGTTTCAGTTTTGCTAAGATCGTATTTCTGCAATTTAGCACTTATTCGCGGGGCGCGAAGTTGTACTGGGAAGCCGCGAACTCACGCGAACAGTGCGAGCAGTGCGAGCAAAATCCGCTGCTCGCGGATTTGCGGATTTTGCGGGAGATTCGCGAATCTCGCGAATTGCGAATTTCCCGAAAATCCGCAAAATCCGCGAGCGAAACGGATTTTCCGCCCTTGCTTACTCGGACCTCGGTTTGGGTTACGGGGGGCTGCCAGGACTGGATGGCAGCAATCTTGAGCTGGAGGGGGGCCACCAGACCGCTTCCCACTTGGTGTCCGAGGTAGGTCACGGACCCCTGGCCAATTTGGCACTTGCTGGCCTTGATTGTGAGGCCGGCCTGTTGGAGGGCCTGCAGGACCTCTCGGAGGTGGCGGAGGTGGTCTGACCAGTGGCGGCTGTATACCGCGATATCGTCCAGGTAGGCGGCGCTGAACTCTTCGAGGCCCGCCAATACCTGGTTCACAAGTCGTTGAAAAGTGGCTGGAGCGTTTTTCATGCCGAATGGCATCACTTTGAAATGGTCGTGTCCATCCGGGGTGGAGAAAGCGGATCGTTCTTGGGCCCTGGGGGTGAGGCCGATCTGCCAGTAGCCTGCTGTCAGGTCGAAGATGCTTAGGTAGCGGGCAGCCCCCATGCGGTCGACCAGTTCATCTGCTCGGGGGATGGGGTGAGCGTCGATTCGGGTGACAGCGTTCAGACCCCGATAGTCGACGCAGAATCGGAGCTCGCGGGTGGGGCCCGGGGCAGCAGCTTTGGGGACCAGTACGACTGGGCTGGCCCAGGGGCTGTCCGAGGGTTCGATGACTCCGAGTGCGAGCATCTTGGACACTTCCTCTTGGATGCAGGCGTGCACCCGATCTGGTACTCGGTACGCCCGGTGTCTGATAGGGGGACTGTCCCCAGTGTCCACGTCGTGCAGGCACCAGGGGGTGACTGCGGGAGTGAGGGAAAAGAGATTTGCAAATTTCAACAGGAGGGTCCGACAGTCTTGGCGCTGTTCCGGGGTCAGGGCATCGGAAAGTCGGACCCCGTCCACTGAACCATCTTTTTCATGGGTTCTCAGCAGGTCAGGGAGGGGCTCGGAGTCTTCTTCCGCTCCACTGTCTGTAGCCATCAGCAGGCTGAGCTCCGAGCGCACGAAGTGTGGTTTGAGTCTGTTGGCGTGGAGGACCCGGAGGGGGTTCCGGGAGGATTCCATGTCAATGAGATAGGTGACGGGGCTCTTGCGCTCGACCACCTTGAAGGGCCCCGTCCACTTGTCCTGCAAGGCACAAGGCTCGATGGGGGACATCACCCATACCTGCTGACCAGGCTCGAACTCGATGGAGGAGGCATGTTGATCGTACCATTTCTTCATGTCCTCCTGACTGGCCTCAAGATTGGCTTTGGCGATCTCTCTGAATCGCCTGGTCTGATTGCGGAGGGTCAGGAGGTACTTGTAGACGTCTGGAGGGGTCTTCAGGGGGGCCATTTCCCATTCTTCTTTAACTAGGCTGAGGGGCCCTCGAACGGGGTGTCCGTACAGGAGTTCGAAGGGGCTGAAGCCGAGGGACTTCTGGGGGACCTCTCGGTAGGCGAAGAGGAGGCACGGGAGTACCACGTCCCACTGGCGTCGTAGGGGTTCTTCCAGCCCCATGATCATCCCCTTGAGAGTGCGGTTAAACCGCTCGACCAGTCCGTTTCCTTGCGGGTGATAGGGGGTTGTGAATCGGTAGGTGACTCCACACTGCTGCCAGAGGGATTTCATATACTTCGAAATAAAGTTTGTGCCCCTGTCGCTGACGACCTCCCGGGGGAAGCCCACTCGAGAGAAGATCCCCATTAAGGCTCGGCCTACCACTGGCGCTGTTACAGTTCGAAGGGGAACGGCCTCTGGATAGCGGGTGGCGTGGTCCACTAGGACCAGGATGAATCGATGCCCTTGTGCTGTTCGGGGATCTAGGGGCCCCACAATGTCTATGCCCACCCTTTCTAACGGGGTGGTAACAACAGGGAATGGTTGCAGGGGTGCCTTGAGTTTGCGGCCGCTCTTCCCGCTGGCCTGGCAGGTGGGGCAGGACCGGCAGTGGTCGGAGACGTCATTTCTCATTTTTGGCCAGTAAAAGTGGGTTACCAGGCGGTGGTAGGTTTTGTCTTGCCCCAAGTGTCCAGCCAGGGGGACATCATGGGCTAGGTTCAACAGGAAGTCTCTGAAGCGGAGGGGCACCACCAGCACTCGACTGGCCCCCAACTCCGCGATTCTTTGTTCGCTGTACAGTAGGTCATTGTCCCAATAGATCCAGTGGGCCCCTGCGGTGTCTCCCGCGCTCTGGGCGAGTGCTTGCTGTCGCAGTCCCTCGAGGGAGGGACAGGTCTTCTGCTCTTGCCGGAATTGCTCCTGGGTGGGTCCCCCTTCTTGACACCACTGAGCCAGGTCTGGAAGGTCTTGGGGCTGAGCGGGCCCTTCTTGGGTTTGTTCCGGGGGGGTCGGTATGGACGGTGTCTTCCTCTGGAGCGATCGGGGGAGGAGGTGCTGGCCATTCGGGTTCTTCAGGTCTGGGGATGGTGCGGGCGGCCATGGACCGGGTTGTTACGCACGCCCAGTCCGGGAGGCCCAACATCCCCAGGTGCTCTCTTCTTTCAACGGCCGCCCACGGGGAACTCTCGAGATCATTTCCCAGAAGGCAGTCCACGGGGGCATCATCTCGGCCAGTCACTTTTAGCATACCGGACACTCCTCCCCATTCGAAGGGGACGCAGGCCAACCGACACAGGCTCTCAGAATTGTCGGCCGATCGGACGGGGCAAAGAACGTTTGGCAGGATTTGTTCTGGGGTCACCAGGTGACAGCGGACGGCCGTTACACTGGCCCCCGTGTCACGCAGGGCTTCGGCCTTGCGCCCATTTATGTTCACCCACTGGCTGTACTTCCTGGTGTTGGCGAGTAGGGGAGCCCGCAGGATCATGTCTCTTCCCCCTAGGCAAGCCAGGACCATGGCGGCAGGTTCCCACTCGGGCTGCTCCTGTTCGTAATCTTCATGCTCTTCGGAGATTTGCTCTTCTCCTAAGGCGGCGGCAGCCACCTGGCGGGGCCCAGGAGTCTGGTTCTTTGGGCAGTTCGGGTCACTGGCATAGTGGCCGACTCGCTGGCATCGGTGACAAGTCACATTGGCTCGGAACCCCGACCGCATCGGGGGGTTGCCCCGGCCGGCCGGGGGTGGGGTGTTGTTAGCGGGAGCGGCCGGGACGGCGTCTCTGCCCCGGCCCTGGCCCCCTCCTCCTCCTCGGGGACGATGCTGACCTTGGTTGGTTCTGTTCTGCTCGTTGGGCCCACTCCGGGCCATTTGGGTGCTTTCCCACCGGTCAGCCTCAGCGGCAAGCTGCCGTGGTTCAGTCAATTTGCTGTCGAGGAGGTGCTGCCTGAGCTCGACGAAGCAGTTGTTGGAGAGGTGCTCCCACACAATGAGGTTGAAGAGCTGCTCGTAGGTTGTTACGTGGCTACCCTTGATCCATCCCTCGAAGGCTCGGCTGAAATAGTTCACATATTCTACCCAAGTCGTACCCGGGATCCGGGTGCAGTCGCGGAACCTCTGGCGGTACATTTCGGGCGTAAGCCCATATCGAGTGAGGAGGGCGGCCTTCATGTGGTCATAGGACGTCATTTGATGGTCCGGGAGCTGTAGCAGGGCATCGCGGCCTTCGTTGACGAACCTTCCCCATAGACCGGCTCCCCAGTCACTTCGATCGATCCGGTGGGAGGTCATGGCGATCTCGTAGGCCTTGAACCACTGCTGTATGTCGTCGTTCCGAAAATATTCACGGACCACATCCTTGGGGATGTGGACCTTTGGTTCGGGGGTGCCCGGGGTGTGCGGGCGCTCGGGCACCCCTAGATCTTTATTCTGTTTCCGCATTTCTATCTCTGCTAGCTTGCGCTCGTGTTCGTATGCCAGTCTTTTTTCTTCTAGTTCTCTCTGCCTTTGCTTTTCTTCCCGCTCTTCTCGGAGCCGTAAGTGTTCTAAGTTTATCTTTTGTTCGGCCAGTTTCAGCTCTCCGTCCAACCGGAGCCGCGCCAACTCCAATTCATGGAGTCGGCTTTTCTCTCGTTCTTGGATCTCTTCCGGGGAGAGACCGTCCTCCTTTCTTCCGTCGGAGTGGTGTTTGTTTCGGGTGTCTCGCTGTTTCGGTTCCGGGGTGCAGCCGCCCCCGTTCCTGCCCAAGATTCTAGGGCGTGTTTGAAGTCCTCTTTTGTGCTCAGCCCGGTGGTAGCAATGCCCAGTTCCATGCAAAATTGCTTTAGCTCTCGATGGTTGTAATCTTCTAATTTTTCCATCTGGAATTTCTCTGCGGGTCCGCTCTCTTTTGTTGTCATTGTGGTTGAGTCGTGGGGTGAGTTACTTTCTGTACGTTACGCGTTGGTTCGGATCGCGCCGCTGGCCACCAATGTTAGACGGGGACCTGGAGGGTCGGCCGAGGACAAGGGGAGAGGCCTCCGGTGAGGACCGTCTCCAGCGATCGTACAGACAAGTAACTTCCCCCCCACAGATGGACACTACACAAGGATAAGGTTAACGCTCTTTATAGGCAGTTCTTGAAGTAAGGTAGTACGGTACAATGAGATCAGGACACGAGGATCCTCTCAATTCTAGTCTCTGAAGGGAAAAGGGGGTAGCGGGACAGTCTTGTTACTAGCCCTGGGCGGAGTTGGCGGAGTGGGGCTTCGCGGAGCTACGCGAAGTGGGCGAGAAACTACGCCCACCTCCGCACTCCGCGTAGCCCCACTCCGCAAACACCACTGGCCGCCAGCCCCGCCACCCGCCTCCCTCCCGCCCTCCCTAAATACTTTCAAATAAAGGAATGAAATAATTTAAAAAGCACTTACCTTGCCCGCCGCTGCCCGCCGCGTCCCCGGGGCTCTCTATCTTCCGTCTTCCGTCTTCCGTCTTCTTTATTAATGCGCATGCGCGGGCGGCCGCGCATGCGCATTTTCTCGAGAAAATGCGCATGCGCGGCCGCCCGCGCCTGCGCATTAATAAAGAAGACGGAAGACGGAAGATAGCGAGCCCCGGGGACGCGGCGGGCAGCGGCGGGCAAGGTAAGTGCTTTTTAAATTATTTCATTCCTTTATTTGAAAGTATTTAGGGAGGGCGGGAGGGAGGCGGGTGGCGGCCAGCTACGCTCCGTCTGCGGAGCGTGCGTAGTGCCGCCTGGCTACGCCAGCTCCGCAAAATGCGGAGTAGGCGGCACTACGCACACTCCGTGCACGGAGCGTAGCTGGCCGCCCACCCCTACTTGTTACCAATCTGGTATTTGAGATGAGATGATGGTAGCTCACAATCCTCGAGCTCGGCGTTCGGGAAGGTCGGGCCGCGGCAGCGCCAGCAGGTCCCGAGGTGGTCGTAGGTAGCAGCGGGCCGCGGCAGCGCCAGCAGGTCCCGAGGTGGTCGTAGGTAGCAACGGGCCGCGGCAGCGCCAGCAGGTCCCGGCGAGGATGAAGGTTGCAGAAGGCCTCGGCAGCGCCAGCAGGCAGGACGACAGTTCACAAGGCAGGGCTGTGGCAGTGCCAGCAGTCCGTCAAGGATGAGTTCTTCACGGTGTCTCTCGACTCCAGGATACAACTGCCTTCCTGCTCTGGAGCTGCCTCAGTTATAGGTCTGGCGCCCTTTGATGTCCGGACCCTCGCACTTGGAGATCGGGAGGTCCGGGATGAGGGAGTCCAGACACCCAGCAGGGGGGTGGAGCCAGCGCCCGGGGAGGCTGGGGGCGATCGGCACCTGGCGGGGGAGAGCCATCGACACTTCTTTCTCCCATTGACCTGCCAAGAGGTCCGTTCACCTCCTGGGTGGATGGTGGTGCCGGGATGTCGGGGCCTGGCCAGGCCCAGGGTTGGGGTCGGGCTGAGGCCAAGCGGCCTCGTGGTGCAGTGTCCAAGATGGCGGCTGGGCCGGGCAATGGTGCTGACGGTGGCCCGGGCCAGTGATACAGAGATATCCGGGAGCAGGCGTCCCGTAGGGGACGGGTTGCGGGTTGCTTCTGTGGGTAGCACCTGGAGAGCCGGTGTCCGGGCCCTGTCATGCGGGGAGGGAGCGAGCCCTTCATGGGGCCTGTCCAACAGGATTATTGCTCATCAACATTCTCTAACGAGTGACATGATACATTGTTACTTCTTCATGATGTTTACCTGTTGAAAGGAGAACCACAGTGTAAGGAAAACGTGGGTGATAGAGAGCCAACTACCCCTATAACTGCCCCATTTGTCTATGTGTTTCCTCAACTTCGTTCAGCCCATTTGTCACAGAATTTAAAATGTGAATCCAACGGCACTCCTTATATTTTAACGAATGAGACACTGAACCCCCTCTCTGGCCAATGTGCACTTTTTCTAGGACCCACCACTTGATGTCTTTCGGGGTGTGTTTCAGATTGGAGAAGTGTTCCACTAAGGGTGCTTCCGCAGTATTACATTTTAACCTACTCACATGTTGCAGAATGCGTGTCTTAATTTTTTGTGTAGTCTGACCCACATATATTTTAGCACAGGGGCATTGAATTGCATAGATGAGGTTCACACTATTGCAGTTACTGAATTCATGGAGTCTATAGGTCTTATTCTCATGTGAGAAGGTGTACCCTTCCTGACACAGATCGCAGGCCTTACATGAGCCGCATTTACGATGGCCAGTAATGGGTGGAAAGTTGAACATACTCCTGATGTCGGGTGGCTTTTTTGGTTCCATATATGCTTGTACCACCTTATCCTTCACATTCTTTCCCCTCTTGAATGCAAAAGTTGGTTTTTCTGTGGTTTGCAGTTCCCCAGCAACCAAATTCCAATATTTAGATAATATTCTCTTGACATCATTACTTTTGGTGTTAAACGTAGTGACACACACAATGTTGTTGGGGTCCTCTTTTTTATCTTTCACCTCCAATAAGTTCTCCCTGGGGTTGTACCATGCTCGTTTTTTTGCACGCTTTAGTAGACTTTTCGGATATCCTCTGTCCTTTAGGCGGTTGGTTAATTCTTCAGCTTCCCGGAAAAAATCTTTTCTCTGGCTACAGTTTCTTCTTATGCGAAGATACTGGCCGTAAGGCAAGTTATCCCTCAGATTGCGTGGATGATGGGAACCATACATCAATAGAGTGTTCCTCTCCGAGGGCTTCCGATATAGGTCACAGTACAGTCTATTTTCTTCAATTTTGAAGGTTAGGTCAAGAAAATCTATTGATACTGTACGCCTCGTCATTGTGAACTGGAAATCTCAACCAGAAGGCAAACTTACAGATGGTAAATTTGATATCATTCTCGACAAACCATGCAGTGGGTGAACATAGAGCAGGATCTTCAGGGAATGAGCTGAATGAACCAAGTATAGGTCTCACAGGGGGGAGGTTGGGTACCGTCCCCCATGGACTTCTCCTTGGCCGGCTGGCCGACATAGGCATTGGAGGGGTTGTGCTAGACTGGCTGTCCTCCTTCCTTTCTGATAGGACTCAGCAGGTCTGGTTGCCTCCCCATGCCTCTGAGCCCAAACCTCTGCTTACAGGTGTCCCGCAGGGATCCACCCTTAGCCCCTTACTGTTCAACATCTACATCACCCCCCTGGTTTATCTAGCGGAACAGTTCGGGGCTAAGATCATAGGGTATGCAGATGATACCCAACTGCTGTTCACCTGGCCAGATGATAATCTGGACACATCTACAGTCCATCTATGTTTGTCCTCTGTATTTCGCTGGCTAACGAAGGCCCAGTTGAAGTGCAACGAGGACAAATCTGAAGTGCTTTTTTATGGTTCTTTTCCCCCCTCGTTTATGAGCACTCTTTGGCCTCCTGACATTCCCAGCCCGAAAGAGATGGGGAGACCTGCAAAAAATCTTGGCATTTGGTTCGCAGAGGACCTTAAATTCGAACACCACATAAAAAAACTTACTGGTACCTGTTTTGCCACTTTAAAAATGCTCCGCAAATTCTTTCCCCTGCTCCCAAGAGATGCCAGGGAATCTGTTGCTCGGGCACTCATACTGGCCAGGTTGGACTATGCAAATGCATTGTTCAGTGGCATCCCCTCTTATCTAGTAAAACGACTGCAAATTATCCAGAACGCGGCTGTCCGTCTACTATTTAACATCCCCAGATGGAAGAGCGTGCGCGCTGAGATGCGCACTCTCCACTGGCTTCCTGTTGCACAGCGCATCTTGTTTAAATCTCTGGTACTGGCGTTTCGTGCTACCCACAATCTGGGTCCCCAGTATTTGAGAAAAAGATTCATCAGTTATGCCCCTGCACGCACCCTAAGATCCTCCACTCTGTTTAAACTGACCCTTCCCCGTTTTAAACGTGCCAGACTTGGCGGCCAGTCGATCTCTGTGGTTGTGGCTCGCGCCTGGAATGCTCTTCCTTTTCACCTGCGCTCCACACCTACAGTAGCTGCCTTCAAAAAACATCTGAAAACACATCTATTTAATAGTGTAAACTAAGGTTCTTTCCTGTGCTCTGTTGTCTGCTTTTCTCTTTTTTCCCGCGCCAGGATACTCTCCAGTAACGGAGCGCGTTATAAAATGGTTTATACTTATACTTATACTTACTTATAGAGCAGGATCTTCAGGGAATGAGCTGAATGAACCAAGTATAGGTCTCACAGGGGGGAGGTTGGGTGACACTCCACATACAACACATACCCCAGTTTTAATTGACAGTGACCAGAATGAAGTACCAGATCAACTAGGATTATTGAACCCAGTCAACATACCACTCCCTGCTCTCCCTATACCTGACTCAGGGGGCATTGGACTCCGGGACCCCATTGTACTTGACACTAGGGACATGACAACTCTGGACCCTATTATAAATTTATCTAACCATCTACTTAGTGATGCAGAACGTAGCATCTTAGCGAAAGGACTTACTTTTGCACCAACAGCGATACCAGATTCATTCAGGATGCAATTGGAATTACAGAGCTTCTTTCGAAAAAATTCGGCTTAAATATTTTTTCTTGAAAAATGCATATAATGCACATAACATGGCAACACCATTCAGGCCACCCTCGGAGTTCACACCTGCCTCATTTATGATGAGTGAACGGATTCTTGCCTTTGAAAAGATTGTTCTAGAAGAGGTACTACAGTTATGTAAAATCAAAAAATATATTCCCTATAACATCAGTAAGGCCGAGCGACTGGCACTTTCTAATCTGGGACAGAACAAATCAATCATCATAAAGGCGGGGCGATTGTGGTGCAGAATAGAGAAGACTATTGCGATGAAATAAAATTACAACTTGGAGCTGTGGAAAGTTATCGACGGATCCCCAAGGATCCAACGAATGATATTAAGAAGGAAATAAAGGATGTCACAGAATGGGCTGAAAATGAAGGTTTCCTGAGCAGAAAAGAGTCTGATTTTCTTAATCAAAAAGAACCACGTATACCAACGATTTATACTTTACCAAAAGTACAGAAACAATTAGAAAATCCCCCGGGGCGATCAATCGTCTCGGGATGTGGCTCAGTGTTGGAGCCATTAAATCAATTTATTGATTATTTTCTGCAGCCGTTCGTTCGAAACACAAAATCATACGTGCAGGATACCACACATATTATCCAATTACTTGAGAACCTTCCATTTGACCCACAGAAGAATATCTTGGTGACACTGGACGTGTCGTCTCTGTATACTTTGATCCCGCAGGATGAAGCAATCCAGACGATAATGAACGTGTTGGACCAAAGAATGAGACCACATTGGATCCCGACATCCTTTCTTATTAAGCTATTGGAAATAGCTATGAAAAAGAATTATTTTATATTTGATAATCAATTCTATTTCCAATGTAAGGGGGTCGCGATGGGGGCTACTTATGCCGCAAGCCTAGCAATTATCTTCATGGATAAATACGAGGAAGATCATTTATACACTGAGTCAAATCCATACCTAAATACCATTGAGGTATGGAAAAGATACATTGACGACGTCATAATGATCTGGAATGGCGACCAAGGAACTTTGGATGAATTCTTTGCATGGTTAAACCAAAGGAGTGAAGACATCCAGTTCACCATGACGAGGAGTACAGTATCAATAGATTTTCTTGACCTAATCTTCAAAATTGAAGAAAATAGACTGTACTGTGACCTATATCGGAAGCCCTCGGAGAGGAACACTCTATTGATGTATGGTTCCCATCATCCACGCAATCTGAGGGATAACTTGCCTTACGGCCAGTATCTTCGCATAAGAAGAATCTGTAGCCAGAGAAAAGTTTTTTTCCGGGAAGCTGAAGAATTAACCAACCGCCTAAAGGACAGAGGATATCCGAAAAGTCTACTAAAGCGTGCGAAAAAACGAGCATGGTACAACCCAATGGAGAACTTATTGGAGGTGAAAGATAAAAAAGAGGACCCCAACAACATTGTGTGTGTCACTACGTTTAACACCAAAAGTAATGATGTCAAGAGAATAATATCTAAATATTGGAATTTGGTTGCTGGGGAACTGCAAACCACAGAAAAACCAACTGTTGCATTCAAGAGGGGAAAGAATGTGAAGGATAAGGTGGTACAAGCATATTTGGAACCAAAAAAGCCACCCGACATCAGGAGTATGTTCAACTTTCCACCCATTACTGGCCATCGTAAATGCGGATCATGTAAGGCCTGCGGTCTGTGTGAGGAAGGGGACACCTTCTCACATGAGAATAAGACCTATAGACTCCATGAATTCAGTAACTGCAATAGTGTGGACCTCATCTATACAATTCAATGCCCCTGTGCTAAAATATATGTGGGTCAGACTACACCAAAAATTAAGACACGCATTCTGCAACATGTGAGTAGGGTAAAATGTAATACTGCGGGAGCACCCTTAGTGGAACACTTCTCCAATCTGAAACACACCCCGAAAGACATCAAGTGGTGGGTCCTAGAAAAAGTGCACATTGGCCAGAGAGGGGCTTCAGTGTCTCATTCGTTAAAATATAAGGAGTGCCGTTGGATTCACATTTTAAATTCTGTGACAAATGGGCTGAACGAAGTTGAGGGAACACATAGACAAATGGGAAGTTATAGGGGTAGTTGGCTCTCTATCACCCACGTTTTCCTTACACTGTGGTTCTCCTTTCAACAGGTAAACATCATGAAGAAGTACCAAGTAACAATGTATCATGTCACTCGTTAGAGAATGTTGATGAGCAATAATCCATTGTGTTTTATATGTTTTTATAGAATTTGAATACCCTGTTTGTTGACTTGGCACAATACTGTAATTTGCTAATCCCATGAGATCATAACATGTACCAAACTACAACTATTCTTGTAAGTTCAAACATGTTCTATGTTAAACTGAGAATAATGTAGATATCATTTGATTGTATAATTGTACCTCGTACTTGTGTTGGAGCAAATTTGGTCCTTCTTGTCAGACATTACCTCGAGCACGAAGGAGTGCCTGGTAATTGTGGCGATGTAAAACTGTAAAACCTTTAAATTCTGCCACCCTATCAATAAGTCTGCCGCCTCGCGGTTACACAACTAAAACAAAAACATTTGTGCTTTGCCTCGAGCAATAATGAGTGCTTGCTGAATTGTTCTATGCTAAACTGAGGATAATGTAGATATCATTTGATTGTATAATTGTACATTGTACTTATGTTGGAGCATTTGGTCCCTCATGTCAGACATTACCTCGAGCAGTAAGGAGTGCCTGGTAATTGTGGCAATGTAAAACTGTAAAACTTTTAAATTCTGCCTCCTTATCAATAAGTCTGCCGCCTCGCGGTTACACAACTAAAACGTTTGTGTTGTGCCTGGAGCAATAATGAGTGCTTGGCAATTGCATCAATAAGCTTGCCGCCTTGCGGTTGTATAACTAAAGCTATCCGGTTGCTTATGTCAAACAAGGAGTTGTTTTTAACAAATCTACAATACGCCTCCGCAAGTTAGGCTTTCAAGCGTCCCCGGTTACTTAGTAACCGAGGTTACGCTTGATGATTGGTTCCCGGTCACGCACGCCCTCACGCTGACGGCGGCTGAAGAACCTTGGCGTTTCTGGTCGCCTCGAGTTAATCAACGCGAGGAGCAACGCCGTAATGAAAGAATAGAAACTCGGAACGTTGCATGACTAACGTCGCATAAAGGTGAGCCTTTGTCCCCCGCTTGTCTGGCCGTACGTTTAAAGACATGACGCTTTGAACGCGAGTTTTCACTTTGGGCGAATGTCGATAGCCCTCTAACGCACATACCCTTTATCAACAGTTAAGAGTGTACTGTGGGCCTTCTCTCGCCTAGGATTCCCAATTCGGATGGGACCACACCTATGGACTATATCAGCATTGGTTTACCACACAGGATTGCAATTGAGGTGAGCGTATTGAAATGATTATTGTGGTAGCACAAACAACTTAAAGGATAGGGAGTCTATTATTAATTATCTGACCTTATTAATTTAGAAAGGAACTATCTTTTGACCAAGTGAACCTACCACCCTGTTGAAGTTACCGTCGGCGACAGAAGTTGCTGTCACACTGACAGGTAAGCGAGACTAGTGAAGTTTAGTTGTTACTGTCACCCTATAAATCACACAAACAAGGCACTAATTAGGCTCTTTTCCTGACAGAGTTGATAGCTTCAGTTCTTAACCCCCAGATGCCGGGCTGGACTCAAAGGTATAAGGTGAGTCCTTTTAACCACTAGTGGTCAGTATAGGTATACGTCCCAATACGAGAATCCATAATAATGCCATCCCTTGTTAATTATCTCACTTAGGCTGCCCCCCGTCCCACACAGTCCTGAGGAAGACCCACCGTGACGCCAAAAGGGCGCTTTCAGAGGGTCGAAACGTCGACGTATATTATACCGGACCTATTGTAACAAATCCCTGTATTGAACATTGATTAAGGCGGTATACAGTTGGATATCATATAATATAGGCCCTGCTTAAATCGTTCACCTTTTTACACTTCACTTGTACATATTTGTATAAATTGTTGGTCACACTTCCGCCGTGAGCACTGAGCACTTTATGTCACTTTGCACTGTCTATTCACCCTTCAGCCTCTTTTTGTAAATTGTATAATTGAAGTATACATGAATGACTACAATTCATAAAACATAATATGAATATATAGATGGCTTGGATTCCTTTTCTTTAGAAAGTGAATTTCATAAAGAATCTTCCTGTGGAAATGCCTTACTTGTTAATGTGATAATCGAATGTCATATATGTCATTGAGATATTGAAAGAAATACGTGGCACCCGTATGAACCGTTTGTTGTTATTATTGATTTGCTGCCCAGGTTCATAAGGGATACTGGGTTAACCCCATTGGTTGAAAACATGCTAATTTCAAAGCCTATATAGTGAACCACGAAGCTTAGAAGTGCGCTTAATAAATGTTTTCTGTTGATATGCGATGGTCATATGTGGAAAAGCAGTAGCAATAACCTTTTTTACATGTTATTTCAGATGCATCCAGGGCAAGCAAAGGAGAAGGGGCTAATGTTGTTTGGGGGAACAGCTGGTCACAGTGGTTCCGGACATGATAGTACCGACACAAAGGAACCCAGTGACCAGGAGGGTGTGGGGGAGGCACAGAGTACACAAGCTCAAGTTCATCATCCTCCGGTGGACACTCCAGAGTGGTGGCACACCCCACATGGTTAGTTTCTCCTCCATCCTTGCCCACCACACCCAGTTCCATTGCCACCCTCCCTGTTGTACCCAACTAGTTGGCCCGGCCCGATCTCTTAATAGGGAGACATATCCTTTGCTGCAGGCACCTCAGCCCCCCCACTGTTGTCCCGCTACCCCTGGCTGTGCTGAGGGAGGAGGCTATTGACCTCCTGAGGAACATCTCTGTGGGTCATACTGCACTAAGGTGTAAGGCAGCCAGCTGACACAGATGGTGGGCTACCTGGAAGACAATCACTGTGCTATGTCTGGCCTACAGAGGTATTTTCAGGATCTGGCCTCCTCCCACATGGCAGCCTTTCACCCATCTCAATCATCCATCCCACATCCTGCTCCTTCCTCATCCAAATTGCCTATTCCCATACCTGCCTCAAGCACATTCACACACCCACATGCACACCCAATATATCCCTAGACACCACACCCATAGACCCCTCCATAACCACCAGCATTCCTGGAGACACCACACCAACACCCACAGACTGCTCCACAACCACCAGCATTCCCACAGACACCACACCAACACTCACAGACCCTTCCACAACAAACCCAGAATTTCCACAGACACCACAGCAACACCCGTGGACCCTCTCCACAAGACCCACACTTCCAACAGGCCCCTTTACAACACCCAGCAAGTCCACATCACACACACCAAAAAAACTGAAATGCTCACAGTCATCACATAACATACCTACAGAACACACAGTAGTTACAGCACACACACCTCTCACTTCCGCTCCCTGTACCTCCCAAACCAAACTCCCTCCCGAACATCCGCCCCATTTTTCCTGTGAAAGTTTGCTTCTGCGTTTAAACCTTTGAAATCTGGCACAACCCAGAAGTCCAAAAAAACCTCTCCCAAAGTCTAAGCCATCACTTCCACAGCACAATCCACCCCTGAAAAACCAGATCCCCACCCCACTAAACCCAGCCATAACCATAAGAAAGCCAAGAAAACCCCTCCCAAAGCCAAACCCATCCCTTCCACATCCCATCCACCTCTGAATAACCAGATCCCCACCCCACTAAACCCAGCCATACCCTTAAAAAAGCCAAGAAACCCCTCCCATATCCAAATCCACCCCTCCCAAAACCGTCCTCCTTACCAAGTACCATCTTCTAGGTGCCTGCTATGCCCAATGGGTGCCCTTTTGTGAGGAGGTTACCTGGCAATGCCAGCAAGGGCAAGCTTGGTGGCACAGTATTGTGATGTGGCACAGATTTCTGGAATGTAATGTTTTACTTAATGTTCATCATCCATTCATTAAATATTTTCATTGTTTGAAAGACATTACTCCTGCCATTAAATGTCTAATCTTTTGATGCTATTGTATAGGTAGTGCAGTGTAACTACTGTTTTGTTTGTTTCATCCTTGATTGCTGATCCAGTTGAAGTGGTTAGTATGATCTGACCTTGGATCCAGTGCCAGAGTTACACTGGACTTGGGGAAATGTTGAATGGATGTCTAGGTGGTATGAAATCCAATTGGAGCTGACATTGCGTTGAGTATTATATTATATGGTAAGTATTTCAGGTTGGCCTTGCCAATGTCAGCATCTTTTAGGTTGCACTTCTCTCTACAATGTAGGTTGGATATGTGTGTGATGCGTTCAAGTTAGCTATTTGTTAATCCACAAATGGGGGTGTTATAATGTCATACCTTTGTGGACCTTTGTATGGACATGTGTCCATTTTCCTGTGTGCACCTTACACCTACTTTAGCTAAATGTATGGCAAATGTTGTTAGTGCTCTGTTTGCTTTCATGACTGGCTCTTATACATTATCTACACATGCATGGCACTTGGTTATGCTATTGGTTGATCCTGATGTACTTCGTACCACAGGTCCTGTGCACATAGAGGTTTTAAGGCATGTGCAAAATGGACTGTTGCCCAGGGCCCCAGCCTGTCAGGTTTCCCCCTAGGAAAGGCATAACTATTTGTCAGATAGTGTTTACATTGTTCCCTTTGAATGCATCTCACACTGTTTATTTGTATTTCCATTTACTGACATTACCTGTTAATGTGGGTAATGTGTGGGAGTCCAATACAGAGCTTTAGCACAGAAGGCGTGTTTGAGTTTCATGACACATCCATACAGATGCATCTTTAATCTCATAACAGGACCTAGGATGTGTGAAAAGTGAGGGTGTCTCAGAGATTGATAGATGTGATACTGATGAGGAGGTGCTGTTGTGTGACACAATTTAATGCACACATCACTATCATTGATTATGAGATGTAAACACGTCTATTTATGTAGAGTGTGCCTGTGCAGTGTCAGGGACCTGTCCAAAGAGGACATCATAGAAATGTAGATGGGTTAAACATTGAAAACGATACTGAACAGAGTCCCACAAAATATATTTGGACCAGGGACCCCAACCCCCTTTCCAGTTCCATGTTGAGGCATTGATTTGCTGAGGAGTCTATGGAAATAGGTAAGAGTATAACTTACTGTCAGTTGTGTCCGCGACGGTGTTGGTTTTGGATGTCATCAAGCAGGTATAGCAGTAGCAAGACATGTAGGATCGGCTCCATGGTAGCACAGGCCACGTGGATGTGAGTACAGATGAGTTTCGACCTTATATCCCTCCCTTTCCGTCAGCTCAGATGTGGTGGTTAAACCTCCACATTCACACTGGCTCTAAGGCACCTCATAATTGGGCCAGCAATAACAGTTGCGGTCTGACCTCCGACAAAGGCATTGGCCTATCCTGCCGCTGTCCGGAAATCCTGGCGGTCGGACCATGGGAGTCTTCCATCTATGTAACCGCATGCCTCTTGATACGCAGGTCACTACAGACATCCCAAGGCCATCAAACTCGTAATCCGGCCCTAAGTTACAGTTAGAATAAATATATAAATTAACTTACAATGATATTTAACTTAATATTTTTACTGTTGCTTTTTAATTAAATAAATTATGTTTACTTTTTCTATACCATAGTGAAACTCGACAGTCAGGGTGGCGATATAACATAACATGTGTATTTGTAAGGCACACGATCACCCCTAATGGAATTTCTTGATGCTTAATAACAGACGTTTATTGTTACCCAATGGTACTCATTTTGTTGATCTCAGCTGGATGAAAGGCTGGCTGGACCCGCTGGGATTTGAACCTGTGACCATGAGGTCGAACACAGGCTGCTTCAGTGGATGCATAAGTCCAATGAGCAAGTATAGTACCAATTAAAAAACATTTATTAAAATGTATAATAAGTTAATAAAAGATTACCTAAACTGTAAGTAATAAAAACCTAACCAAAAATTATTCACCAATCTACAAAATTGAATAATGATAAAACATATATGTATATATTTTTTAAAATCAACCATTATAAAAGAAAGACAAGCACATTTATATCTTTTAAAACTCCGTCAAAATTAGCACTACATTAAATTTGTCATATCCTTATATAAAAATGGCAATACATTTTTATAAATTATTAATAATGATAAAACCACAGTGGAAATAATTTCTTCCATACAATTAAAGAATACATCATAATTAAATCCAGAAAAATCTAAATCATGTAAAAATTATAAATGTGCACTAAATTTATTTTACAGCTATTTTATTTTTAAATGGAAAAATATATTTTTAAGGAAAAATATAAGAAATAATGAACGTTGTAAATAAATCAACCTTTTCAAGCAAAAACTATTTTGTAATAAAACTACAAAATACAAACAAATAGCCTTTTAATGTATTATATAATAACAATATTCCTTAAAATTAAAATAAAATAAACAAATTAAGAAAAAAACCTTCCCACCCATTCCCCACTAATCCTACATTCTGCTTCATAACATAAAGCAAAAGATATTGCATTTGATCATAAATAAAAAATCTAGTGCTAAAAATATATCAATATAAATGCATTCTTTATTAAACAATAAAAAAAAAAAAAATATATATATATATAATAACTTAAAAAATATTTAATCATGTTCAATTTCCCCATTTGTGGAGAGTTAAACCTTTGCTCCCGTGTGCGTGGATTCAGGGATGATGTCAGCATAGCTGAGTGTAAGGCATAAGCATTGTCTTCTAAAAATGGAAATGTTATTGTGGGAAAATCCCAGTTTTTTTGAGTGATCACCTCATTTTGTTGCTGGCTAGTATTGCTGGTTTCTGATCTTTAAACACTGGGGTACTGCTCTCCAGTCCCGAGTATATGTGCTTTGACTTTTTACAGTTTTATAATCCCCAACTGGAATCTTAAAATTTCCTCTAAGGTCATAATAAATTGTGCAGGAAATACACTTATGGCATGGAAAGGTAAATGTCACTTGTGGACCCCAGGACATGTTGTGACACCCACAAGGCTGACAAAGGAAACACGGCTTCAGTCCTACCTGTCTAGCCTGACTGCTGTAGTGTTTAACCCCTGCAGCCAAGTCTTTCAAAGTCACCATTTTTTCAGCAGGACCCTATTTTAATCCCACAAAGTGTGATGCCTAGTATTTAATTGTGCTACATGCATTAATTTAGTGACTAACCCCAGAAAGATATTATCATTATACTGTTCACTGATAGAATGTCGACGCCCAAAATGTCCCCATACACAAATATTGAGTTTTAATTATTAAAGTAAAAAATATCAACCTTCTATATTTATAATGGTAAGGGTAAAAATATCAAGGAAAAACAATATCGATGTAAAAAATATAGATGTACAAAATATCTATATTTTTATTTATATTAAAAACAATGTTAAATACATTAAATAATAAAATTAACTTCAAAAAAGTATGTAGATTTAATATACATTTGAACAAATATAAGAAATAAATTTAATTAAAATAGTATTTAAACATACATATTTAAAATGTACTTTAAAACAATTATTAAACTGTTTTATTATAATTTATAATTTTATAAGTAAATATATATATTTACATACACTTATAACAGTCTAATAACAATAATATATTATAAATTGAAACATTAAAATATGTAATAATCTTTCCACTTACATTTTTCACTCCATTGAGTGCAACAGTAGGGAAAGTGTTGGATAGTGGAGGAGTGAAAATTACTATTGCCACTCCAGTTAGTGCAACAATAGGGAAAATGTTGGATAGACGACTAGTAAAAATAACAAATCTCACTACACTGAGTGCAACAGTAGGATAGTGGAGGGGTAACAATTACTATTCCCATTCCAGTGAGTGCAGCAATAGGGAAAGTGTTGGATAGCAGAGGGGTAACAATTTATATTTTCACTGGAGTCAGTTCAAAATTAAAAACAAACAAAATATGAACAACACAAAAGATTTTAAAAAACAAAAATATAAAACATGTGTACAAATATTTAAATATTACAAAAGATAGAAACAGATTATAATGTTAAAAAGACAGGAAGATTATTTAAAAAAATAATAATAATTTACAATCCAAAAACTATTTTTTTATAGAAAATATTTATAAACAAAAACATTAATTATTACACAAATGTAATCTTTTTTATTTCCTACTCTGTAACACCACACAATTCACAACATATCTATATTTAAAAATGCACCTCCATAATTAACATAATTAATTATCAATTAAATAAATATTTCTAATAAAAAACTAATTGAAAAAGATAAAAATGTATTTACTCCCCAAACGTTACCCCTATAAAACCAAAACCCACAGACAAAATAAAAATAAACAATTACCATAAATATTTATCAATTGATGAATTAATGCTAATAATCAACTAATTATTAACTAAATAAACATAAATTATTTTCCACCCTCTACCCCAATAAACACCACAACCCACACCTATAAATTATTACACAATTTCCATAACTAATTTTACATTCATAAATTAATATCGATGAACAACATATTAATTAATTTAAAATAATTTACTTTCCACCCTTTACCACTATAAACCCCATGACTTACATATAAAATGAATTACTACCTTGCCATGTTTACCATTTTAATAAATGAATTAGCATTAATTAACAAACAATTTTCAATTGATTATAAATAAATTACTTCCCACCCTATTCCCCTATAAACCCCACCACCCACTCCTGAAAAAAGGACAAAATTAACATAATTCATTACCAATGAATTATGTAATAATACTTAACAACCAATTACTAAAAACTTAATAATACAATATTTCCCACAATTAACACTATAAAATATATATTAATTAAATATTAATTAATCAAAAATGTGAATACATTTATTATAATAAATTATTTTTCCACTCTAGTCCCCTATAAACCTACAACTTGCTCCTAAGAAATGACACAATTAACATAATTGGCAAATAATTAACTATTAATAATTAACAACCAATTAATAAATATTTATTAATTAATTAATTCCCATAATTAACACTATAAAATCTAAATTAAATAAATACGAATACATAACAAATAATAATTAATGTATTATAAGTAAATTACTTCCCACCCTATTCCCCTATAAACCCACAACGTATTACAGAACTAAATAATGCAAAATATAATTAAAACGAAATTAATAACTACTAAGAAATAAACACATATATTAAAAAACAAAAGCAATTCTTATACAAAAAAATAGATCACATACTTTTAAAATACATAACAGTAAATAAAACATCGATATTTTAAACAACTAAGGGGTCTATTAGGATGCCACCCTAGCGGAGCTGGTACCGGCCGCCAGTGCTGCGGCTGTCCCACACCGGCAATTAGGATGCCACGCTACGGTGGCAGTGGTATCCCCCATCTACAACATTGTGGCGGGCGGTGTTCACAGAACTGCCCGCCACAATCCTGTGGATGCACCTTGTGCATTGGCTGCACAAGGTGACAGGCACCGGTCAGTGCCTGCCAACTTGTCCACACCAATGTAGGGAGGTACCATAGGTACCCCCAGGTGCACCTCCCAACCCCCAATACTTGGGGGGCCCGCAATGGGGCCCCACATGCAGGAACCGCATGCCTTTTTATGGCGGTAATGCCTCCATGGAAAGGCACATCTCCGCCTGCATTGTAATATGGATGGCGGTGTCTTGCAGGCGGTGGTGATCAGCCCGCTATTGTGATAGACCCCTATATTTTTGCAAGTGATATTAATAACTTCAATGTTTCCAAAAACGATATTTCGTCCCGGCAAGTCGATATTCTTGACCACGATATTCTTGCTGTTGATATTTCTGTATCACAATATTTCCAACTTGATTTTTGTGTATGTCCACATTTAAAACTCAATATTCTGTCTGTACACCTCATTATACAAGGCACAAGGTGCTCCTTTGAAGAAAACCAAACTTCAAATACAATTATAATTCTGCTGTATTTGGTTGGGATATTCTGTAGAGGTGATTCAACTACTATTTTTTAAAGGTTATTGAAAATCAAATCCACTGGTGAAGTCACATTTTTCATAAATATATAGGAAAAGTAACTTTTAAACAGTTATTCTTTTGTTTGTAGAACCTGCAGTAGGCTAATAAGCTGGACCCTCCCAGATCTTCTCCTAAATGAGGTGTGAAAACTGCTCACCTAGCAGAAACAGTAGCTTATGCCTTGGCAGGAAGACCTTAATGTGACTTCTCTGAATTGAAGAAGAGCAGCTGGAGAGGGTTTATTAACTGCATTAACATGAAAAGGACAGGGATGAGGCCTTCCTAATTTGTAATTAAGTTTAAAGGAAGACCTGAGGAAGAGTAAGCTTGGATACCTGGCCATCTGTAGGCAGCATTGCACCTGCCAGATGAAAGGGGAGCTTGTGCCAGAACCAAATCGGTGAAGTTGAGCAGCAGGGTGCTGATCATTTCCCTAAACACCACCCTTTCTGGTTCAGCCATATTGAATTTGTCTCAGAAAAGTCACTGTGGAATAGTTTGCAGTAAGGCAAGTAGAATTTGCTGACAAAGTGGTAAGGGTGGCCCCTGTGATTTTTTTTCTCATTGGATAGGGAGTGTATAAGAGTCATACCACCCACTGACTAGTGATTGCTACAAAAGTGACACATCAACCACAACTCATCAGAACACTTTCTGCTGCTGCAGAAGAACAGAAGAAAACTGTACCTGGTTAGTGCGACCTGAGTGGAGATCTGAAGTTCCAGTTGCATGCAGGACTGTGAACTAACCTCCAGCGGTTAGTTGGCTGACCTATTCTGTGGCTCCATGGGCAGAACAAACTGCAAGAGGTCCTGTTCCTGGAGTGACCACTGAACAGTTGCAACTGTATCTGTAATGTCCCTGCTGGAGTAAGTCCCAGCCAGTAAGTGCTGTTCCTGAGGTCCTAGGAGCCATAAGAGTGTCCAAGAGGAGCTGCTTAAGAAACTGTGGACTCCCAAGACCTCAAGGGCTTCAGGGAAACCTTGTGGCAAAAGTATCCCTGTTTGAGAAGACTTCATGAGCTGTAGCTTGAGGTTTAGCCCGCTGGAGGATTTTGAGCTCTATGAAAATAACAAAGGGGCTCATTATGATGGCGGGTGGACATCAATCTGCTCGCCAACATAACGGTTCTGGGACCACCCACCAGATGTGTGGTGGTCCCACCAGTGAAATTAGGATGCGACTGCAATACTGGTGGGTGCATACTGCCCTTTTAACATTGCGGACAGTGCTGCTGGCTGCTGCACCATCCGCAATGCCAAAAGAGAAGGCACCCCCCCACAGAGTGGGCCCGCAACTGGCTCCCAAAGCCAGTCTCCGCCAGTCTTTTTGCAGCGGAATATCTGTCGCAAATAGATAGGCAGAAGAGCATATTATAATCACTGTTGCCGTGGTTCCAGGTTCCGCAAGGCGAGCGGAAAAGGAGCGCCTTGTGGAACCATGGCGGACAGACTTTCCGTCCCCCACGGAACCATTGTGATTCACATCGCTATCCTAATTTGGTGGTGGGAATTTTCAGTATGATGGCGGAAGGACCGCCACCGTTGGGCCGGGTGTGGCGGTCCTTCTGCCATCATAATGAGCCCCAAAGTCACAAAAAGTATTGACAAGAGTATTTCAGTGATGCAAGATTTTAGTTTAACGCTCAGAGCTTTTTCGGCCAAAACCATCAGGTACAATGGGATCTGGTTCAGTGGCTTTAAGATGACTTCATCGGAAATATCTTGCTGTCTTGCTCTACTAGAGGATTTTGAATTCTACTTCAGGCCCTAAATCAGAAGGTAAAATGTTTGACTGGAATGATCTGCTTGGGGCATCTGACCTCCATCTCAATGTGTTTGGCATAAAATTGTGCCAAGGTACTGGTCAACCACGAATAGTTATTTATGATTGGTGCTTTACCTTTTATTGCCATATTTAGCCCTAGAACTTCAAAAATGTGTAACTCCAGTTCCAGTTCTTAGATATAACCTAGATTGGTGTCATTTTCTCTAAATCCTTCTCTTTTCTAGAAATTGGATGTTTTTTTTTTAAATTGTGTTTTGTTTTGATATTTTAAATGTCTTGGTACTGCTAAATACATTGCACACTTTTCCGTAAGTTATGCCTGCCTCCTTTGTTCTATAGCTACGAGGGTTTGGGCCTGACAAGATGTTGAACTTATTACTTTGGAAGGACTTTGATCATCCTCAAAAAGTAGCCAATTTTCTTACATTTATTTAAACAATCACGTCACCGTAAAAGGTTCACTTAATTCTTTTCATAAGATGTTGTAGTAAGTTATCAAGCAGACTCCCTTACTTGGTAGCAGGCCAAACTCTTCACAGTGATGAAACATTTAGGAGTTGTGTGTGCCTCCTTGAGAACATGTCTCTAAATCTGCAATAATACAGGTGGTTTTCCACACCACGTGTGGCCTGATTACAATTTGCGCTGAGTCTAATTCAAAAGTGGAATTACATTTTGCCTGATTTCAAATTGCCTGGTATTTCTGCATATGGTTTTACCGAGGGTGGGAACACTGGACACAATATTATTGGCTGGAAATTCCAATTGATAAAATCACTTAAGTTTTCAGCTGCTACAGCAGGCAAACCTCTTCCCCCATTCCTGACCTTCCATTTTCTTTAGCAAGTGGAGCATGCAATTGCGGAAGATCATTTTCATACTTAGGCCCACAATACTGGAATCAACCTCCCATGCAGCTTTGTGTCTGCACCGATCAAAGACACTTCAAAAAAAGCTCTAAAATCTTGGATGTTCTAATCTGTCACAGTGCCTCTAATATCCTCTGGCAATCTTGCATCAGTGCCATGAGGCTCATTCAGGGTGATTTGTTGTGCTTAATAAGATCCAATTAATAATATTTAAAACAATAATACCATGATATGACTCTTAATCCTTTTAACTCACCTACTCTCTTAACCCTCCTCTCTCTCTCCTTGAATTAGATCAGGCCCTTTCTACACATTTAATCACTTGCCCAGACCAGGTGGTACATGTGTGCATTAAACTCCTCAGAATAACACATTTCATGTGTAATTCTGAACAACAATTCCATATCTGCACAGTTATTACTTTTTCCAAGGGTTTAACTTATAATTGCATAGCATTATTGGGGTATTACTGCATGGTGAAAGCAAGTATGTGTACAGAGTTTGCACCCAAGAGTACAGTGCAGCTCATAATGAGGACTCTGATTTTTAATTGAGTACTGAATTTTCCTCTTTATATATAAATATAAACTCCCAGAGGGAGTCTTAAAGGGCAATGGGTGCCCTTAACATATCTGATTTCATTTTGAAATTGTGCTATGGTATAAAATTGGACTTCTTTATGATCAATTCAACATGTGCCCTTGGGAAAATGCTATGTGTATTTATTTGTGGCAAAATTGCATCAAGAACGTTTCTTAAAGCCCTTCAAAGGCACTCTGAAGTCCCACCTGCAACAGCTACAATTCTCTTGCAGCTTTCTATTGCTACAAAGGCCCAGTTGCCTTCGACTGACATCATTGCTGATTCGGAACCCACCGACACTGACTGCAGTATTACAATTCGACCGTACATGGTGCAGTCGTATACTCCCATTTCTCTATGGGAGTTTGTACTGCAGCCGTAAACTGGCCATAGCACAAGCTCTCATAGGGAAATGGGAGATTCTGTTAATCCTAGCACCGCATAGCAGGCAGCTTAAGGTGCCTGCCATGTGGTGAAGAGATTAACAGGGGGAAACCCTAGGTGTCACCTCAGCCCCCCGCCCAGAGGCCACAGGAGGAAGGGGACCCTTCTAGGATCCTCCATAGTCACTTTTCGACAGGCTTTCCATGTTTGAAAGCCCAACATAGAAAGCCTATTGGAAACCGACATCATCATCCTGATGGCGTAAATGCCGTTGTGTAGGGATTACATGCCGATTCCGACTGGCCAACGGGCTCCTTGAGCCCATCGGAAGCCAGCCATAGTGACCGGCTGTTTTGATATCCGACCATCTAGATTGAAATTAGCTGATCGGAATTGAAACTATTGACGACTGAACTTTAATAGGTGTTAGTTTAGATTCTTTGCATTGAGTGTGCCTGCTTAGTATGGTTTCTAGTTCATCTATAAGGTGAAGTTTAGCTGACTACTAAATACATTGAATACATTTCTTCCTCTTTTCAGTCAAATAGTGTTACTGTTTTTCTGAATATCTTCTCTCTTCTGCTCCTTCTCTTCTGCGTTACTAGTATACCCATCCTTTTTGCTACTGCATACAGTGCTGTCACTGTGAAAGTTTGTATTGCATTTGGAGTCCTCCTTTTTTACTGATTACCATTAATTGTAACTTGTATTTTCAATTTGGTGTTTTTGCGACTACTACTTGAGTAAGAACATCTGTTATAGCACAAGAACTCTCAGACAGTAATGTATGTGTTCAACTACCAATGTAAAACTCTAACTTTCAATCTGGCATGGATTTCATCAATATTCAGTTGTTCATAATTTTCTGTTTAAACTCCTATTGGAACATTCTCAGGCAAAAAGCATATGGTTGGGATGCCCGTCACCCCCTCCCAACACACTCCCCAAGAATGGGAAGACGGAAACGCTTCTTGAACTTTTGGAAGGCGCGAGGGAGTTACCCTCCCGGCAGTATTTATTAAAATATGAAACAAAATTAAAACATTAAAATAACAGTTTCATATCATGTACAATTTTCATTTACACATTACGATGTTTCTTGGCTAACCTTAACACATCTCTAATACAAAGGTTCTCCTAGCCGATTCTAAAACATCCTGTAAATGCATTTTAAAAATTCAAATTGTACATCCTAACATTACGGGCCAACGGCTCGAGCTCACGTGCAACGGGGAGGTGCAGCTTCTGAGCACAGGAACAAGAGGATGCTTCCTTGGATTGTCGCTCCTCTTATCCTCCTTCGGGCGGGCGTGGACCCTCCTCCAATCCGCCTACAGGGCGTGGCCAACGGTGTAGGTGTCTAGGACAACCCCTCCTTGGGCGGGAAAAGGCGCGCCCCGGCTACGCCGCTTCGGGCATACCAGCCGAGACTCGCCTCCCGCCCAAAAATGGCTTCCCGGGGGGATCGGGGTACTCCACCATACGTTCGGGGGGACCGAGCGGTCGCCCCTTTCCATATGGTTGGGATACCCGTCACCCCCTCCCAACACACTCCCCAAGAATGGGAAGACGGAAACGGTTCTTGAACTTTTGGAAGGCGGGAGGGAGTTACCCCCCCGGCCGTATTTATTAAAATATGAAACAAAATTAAAACATTAAAATAACAGTTTCATATCATGTACAATTTTCATTTACACATTACGATGTTTCTTGGCTAACCTTAACACATCTCTAATACAAAGGTTCTCCTAGCCGATTCTAAAACATCCTGTAAATGCATTTCAAAAATTCAAATTGTACATCCTAACATTACGGGCCAACGGCAAGGTCGTAACCGGTGTCAGATCCCTAAACCAGAACTCCCCCCTCACTTGTGAGGGGTGGGCGCACAGAGGACTGTCCCTCTGTGCCAACTTCCAATTTCCCTTGTCTTAACGGGGGCCCCATATTTACTCGACGCCATCTTTAGTGGTCGTCCGAGGACTCGTGTGAGGTGTCTAGAAGGTAGCGTAGACCCCCCTCCCACCCCACACTGCTTATCACATCTGCCGTCGCAGATGTCCTGGCCCCGGGAAATTCCCAGGGAGGGGCCTATGACCGCCTTCCCTTTCGGCGGCCCCATCCTTAGAGGGGACCGCCTCCCCGTTTGAGGGGCCAATGGCCGCCTCCCCCCGGGCGCTCCCATCCATAATGGGTGACGCCCCCACCTCTAGGGATCTTCCAATTACTGCTCACCGATCATGACCTTACCGCCGCAGGCCGGATAGTTGACCGGCTATCCGGACTCCCCCACAAAACTCCTACCTAAAGGTCATGGCTGCACAAACTCTTTAACCAAGCTACAAAGTCTCCTATGAGTAAAGCATTCCCCTCCCGGGACAGATGGACCCCATCCTCCAGATACATACGGTCCCCCCGGATACACCCATGAGGAATACAATGCAATGTACCTGTACGAAACAACCTACCAAGTTTGTTATTTACTTTTTTCACCGACTGATTTAAAGCTGGCACAGAAATAGCCCCCCGCCACACCTTCCGCGGAATCATGTGTGACCATGCAATCGTGCACCCCGGAACCCTTCTCGCCAACCAACTTACTGTGGATAAGATTAATTCGAGAAGTACTCGTCGACCAGTGGTCACCAAATCATTGCCCCCAAGATGCACTATGATTACAGATGGCGGTGACCTTGTCCGCCCTAACAAACCCTCCATAAAATTTTGAAACTGGTCAATACAGAGCCCGCCCCTTCCGTAGAAGGTCACCCTGTACCCGTATTCCCCAGCCATGTGAATCATGTCACCTGCTTTGAATACGTCTGCGGCACGCCTCACGTATGAGTAGCCGACGACCCACACCACTCTCCCCTCAGCCGGTGATCTTTGACCGCTGGTCCCCAGGTGTCGGGTCAACTGCACAGTCCGCCCCGCAAAGCCTGCTGGCGAAACTGAAAACCAAACAGAAAACAAGAAGCGTGAGTGCATGACATTAGCTTCACAACATGTGCAACCGCACATACCTCTTATAACAATTCGAGGACCAACGCCCCAACTGTTTCACTTTATCCACACTCAACCCCCTGGCTGTAGCCTCTGTAGCAGCACCTATCCGGAATGAGTGGGTCCCAAAATCGCCCGGGTTCAAGCCCGCTGCCGCGATTGCCATTGTTAACACCCGCTGAAACTGAAACCTGGTCAGTGGGGTGGCGTCGGTATGTCTCAGCAAGCTCCACCCCCATGATGCCGCCCTTTGCGCTAAGTACTCTTCTACGCATTTCACTGGGCACATGTGGGACCCTAGCATGCGCTGAACAACCACACTGTCTCCGATCGCTCCCTGATCGGTTTTGGACTTGGCTATAGTGACTACCATCGTGTCACCTTTAATCTGGATGTGTTCTCGACACAGACCTCCCCCCGTATCCTGCTTGTTCCTTGCTACCAGTTCGCTTATCCGCATAGCCCCATGGAACGCTAATGCAAAGGCGGCCCGGAACAGCACTGTCTCAGACTGAGATGAACATGTCGCAGGGAGTACAGACATTAACTGGGACAACCTTGCTAGCCCTATCGGGCGCCTCTCGTCCTCTCTACGACCCTCCAGGCGTTGCCACCCGCGCAACGCCTTCTTTACTAGAAAGGACGCTGTGGGGTCCTGAATGCCATGAGCCTGCGCCATGAATGCAATGGCGGCTCGGTGTCTATTGGCTGTTGCCACTGATCGGCCTGCCTGATGCAATGAGGCTAGAAATTTAAGGACATACTCTTCCTGCCCCCAATGCTCCCCCCTAGCTGGACCCAAAAATGCCCAATAGGAACGGAACGCCCCTTCATATGCCTTCCTTGTCCTGGGGGCTAGACTCTCTCCCACGAGGTTTTGTAATCCGGGGCACCGAGAGACCAGAGAACTTCGGGAAATGGTGCCGCCACCAAGTCCGCAGAGGGCAGATGGCCCCGGAAGGCCTGCATGTGGGAACGAGAGAGTGCATCAGCCGCCTGGTTCAGTACCCCAGGCACATGTTTTGCTCTAAAGTGGACGTTTAATTTCATACATAGCAGGACAATTTCTTTCATCAATCTCAAGATCAATTTGCAGCGTGCTGCCTGATTATTGACACATTCTACCACGGTCATATTATCCGACCAGAACACCACAGTGCGACCACGAAACCCCTCCGGCCATGTCTTCAAGGCCACTAGAATAGGGAACAGTTCAAGAAACCCAATGTTACCTGTGAGCCCACTCTCGTGCCACCATGCCGGCCATGTTTGTGCCGACCAATGATTACCAAAGATGGCGCCAAAACCCACACTCCCTGCCGAGTCGGTCCACAAACCCAGCTCCTCGGAGGAAACCGCTGGTTTGTTCCACAGGACACGACCGTTGAAATCCGCCAGGAATGCCAACCATATGCGCATGTCCTGGCGAACCTCTGCCGAGAGTCTTGTGCGGTGATGCCCTTCCCTAAGGCCAACCATGGCTTGAGCAATAGAGCGA
Organism: Lissotriton vulgaris; assembly: GCF_964263255.1. Classification (NCBI taxonomy): domain Eukaryota; kingdom Metazoa; phylum Chordata; class Amphibia; order Caudata; family Salamandridae; genus Lissotriton; species Lissotriton vulgaris. The sequence goes on from NC_141697.1 coordinate 1,135,382,497, forward strand.
GAAAAGGGGCGAGCCATTGGTATCACTCTAAGGGCAAAATTAAGCTGACCCACAGCCTGCTGCAACTGATGCAATGTTACTTTCGTCTCGTCAATACATGCCTCGAGTGAGGCCATAAATTTCAATACCTTCTCCTTAGGCAAACGGAAGCACCCCTTTTCAGAATCGAGCTCAATTCCTAGAAACTCGAGTGAAGTAGACGGCCCCACTGTTTTGCCCGGTGCCAGTGGCACGCCAAATATTCTCATGAGATCACAAAATTTACTCAAAGCCTGCGCACATTCCGTGTCCCCAGCAGCCCCCAGAAACAGAAAATCATCAAGGTAGTGCATAACTTGCGTAAAGCCTGTGGCTCTGGTGAACGCCCATTGTAAAAAACTACTGAATTTTTCAAAATACGCACAAGAGATGGAGCAACCCATTGGCATACATTTATCCATGTAATAGCGTCCCTGGAACACAAAACCTAGCAGACGCTGATCCTGTGGGTGTACCGGGAGCAACCGGAACGCTGACTCGATATCCGATTTTGCCATCAGCGCTCCGGGCCCCAGGCGATTCAACATGGCGACAGCCTCATCAAAGGAAGCATACCGCACCGAACAAACTCCCGGGTCAATCGCATCATTCACGGAAAGACCCTTAGGAGCGGACAAATTATGTATTAACCGAAACTCACCTGGGTCCTTCTTGGGGACTACACCCAACAGTGAACAAACAAAATTATGGACAGGCGGGCTCGCATATGGACCCGCAACCCGACCTCGGGCCACCTCCTTTGCAATCTTTGCCTGTACTACAACCGCATTCTGTCGAACCGACAGTTGGTTTTCACACAGTGCTTCCCCCCGAAAATCCCCCGCCGGGATGCGGAAACCACATGAGAAACCGTCCCTCAACACCCCAGCGGAGACATGATCAGGGTATTCGTTCAGCCAGGGGATCATTGCCATGATGTCGATGGGAGTAGGTAGCAGCGCCCCTCGGCCGTCATTAGACCTGTTTGGCGCCGACTCTGCCCCCTGAATCGCCATTCTTGGCTCTGCATGAACTCTCGGGGTGTGAAGACTGTCCGCACCCTGCACACTCATGCCTGAACTTGCACGTCCCCTGTGGTCTAGTGCACTTGCCCCTGTTGAAGCTCCAACAGACCCCTCTCTTGCCAGAGTTCCCATTACTCTTTGTGTGCTGATCACTACCGGCGCCCGCTCGAAAGGGCACCGCCGGGGAATGGCGGGAAGGCTCTGCCCCATTCCCGCCAAATGAAGACGGCTTTGTCGGGTTTGACCTGACCTGTTTCTGCCAGGAAATGGAGTCGAAACAATCCCACGTCAGGGATGAGTCGTGCTCCTTGGCCTCACGAAATTTGTTATCATAACCCAACCATTGATCACCATCGTAAGATTCATAAAACTCCATTATTCGTGTCTGGTAACAAGCCAACTCAGTCAATACCTCGGGCCTACGTTCCCCCATGATTGCAGTGAACATCCCAAAAGCCCTGGCCCAATTAGCGATTGTCTCATCAACTCTGAAACCCGCCATCTTTGCTCGCCATACACTTGGATGCAACAATTCCTTCTGATTTTTAACGTGTTCTATTTCATAATGATCAGTCAATAGCGAAAATATGTTCACGTATTTATCCGCCCATATCATTTCCTTTGTGGCCAACGGGATATGTTGTACCACCTTTTCCCTCCTTGAGGGTACCGACCCCTCCCCAGCCATTGGCAACGGCTTCTTACCCAAATCAGTAGCTGAACTCGCTGCTGCCGCTGTTCCAACGCCTGAAGACGGTTGTTCCGCGGGAACCTGAGGGGGAACAAAAGGACAAGGTGCCTTCGCAGCATCTCGCGACTGCTGCAACTGCTTCATTATTAGTTTGGCCTCTTCGGCCGTATCCCCTGGAGCTATGGCACCCGCATTATTCTTGCCCAACCACGCCGCCAACTGGGCGGCCAACTCGGGTGGCATATCCCCCTCGTTCACAGGTGTAACTACGACAGGGATCGGCTGTCCTGCATCCGGAATCGGAACTGGGGCCTCTAGTGGCCTGACCGGGCTCGCCGGAGGTGACTCGGGAACCGGAGCCTCACCCCCTGCCGCCCTGTTCCTGGCCCTTTTACCTCTCCCGGCAGGTACTACCCCCGGCAATGCTGGTCTGATGACTTTCTTAGGCCGGCCCGTACCGTTCATGGCCGCCATCTGCTTCTTCATGTTCGCCATGTCCTTCACCAGCGTACGAAGCATTTGGTCGGTGCTAACCTTCTTTCCGACCCTTTTGCCCGGCATTTCCTTACGATAGTCGACCGAAAGATCCTGGAACCAAAGTTCGAAGCGCTAGAAGAGAAAACACAAGAATTACAAATTCTCAAAATTGGCTCCTTGTTCCGTCTCGAGCTCACGTGCAACGGGGAGGTGCAGCTTCTGAGCACAGGAACAAGAGGATGCTTCCTTGGATTGTCGCTCCTCTTATCCTCCTTCGGGCGGGCGTGGACCCTCCTCCAATCCGCCTACAGGTGTGGCCAACGGTATAGGTGTCTAGGACAACCCCTCCTTGGGCGGGAAAAGGCGCGCCCCGGCTACGCCGCTTCGGGCATACCAGCCGAGACTCGCCTCCCGCCCAAAAATGGCTTCCCGGGGGGATCGGGGTACTCCACCATACGTTCGGGGGGACCGAGCGGTCGCCCCTTTCCAATATTTCTGTTTAGGCTCATTAGTTGTATTGGTTGGTAGTGGCAGTATCAATTGCTGTTTAATTTGCACCCCACAAGGAAGTTGTAGAGCAAGAGTATATTGAACAAAACTCCTCTCCCTCATTTATCAGACGGGTAGTGACATTTGCTCTACCCATATTACTTGCAGCAAACCAAAATGCTGTGGAGAACTCGATTCACTAGAGCTCCTTGTGTTGGCTTTGCTCAAAACATATTGTTTGAGTCAAGCTAAAAGGATGCTTCCAGCCCCTTGCATGTCTTCCTTAATGTTTTATTGCTTTATATGTTAATCACACAGTCTGCCACAGGGTGGGCTAAGGAGGGTCTAATTGTATAGATTAAAGTGGATTTAGCCTGTTCTACAGAGATGATAGATACTTATTCATCTAACCCCTTTTACCTTTGGAATTTGGTTTTAATCATTGCAATAATATTGATTTAGTTAACTTTTATAACCATTTTTATAATACACTCTTCAATGATCTTGACAAGCTGAACAATTTATTGTCTGAAATAGTGGCTGATGAATCTGACACGAACCTCAGCTGAATTCAAAGGTTTGACGGACTTGTGTAAGTAATATTTTAAATCATTTAGTGAACTCAAAGATTACAGCCACATACAACTCGGTACCTGTTATGTAATCATTTATGATGGGTTAATAATAGCATGTTATATTTATTTGCGCTAGAGCTGTAGCCTATGGCGAAAGCACACTGGTTACCTACACAAAATGCCACCAGCCACATAGTCACAAAAAGAAGCAGGGGGCATGGAAAACAAAGAACACATGCCAACCTATGACAAAAGCACACTGGCTGCCAAGACAAAATGGCCACCAGCCACATGGTCAAACAACAAACAGGAGGTATGAAAACAAAGAACACATACAGGCCTATGGACACTGACTATACAACAAATGGCCACATGGCATGGGGAACAAAGACAAATGGTGGCCAATGGCAAACACACTTACTGGATAGACAAAGGAGGCATGTTAACACAGAAGAAAATAGCATTAATTCAGCACTTCCAAAAGTAAAAATTAACTGGGCTAAAAAATGTTACAGCAGCACACATCCTCCAAAGGCATCAAATATATAACCCCATCTATACACAGTGTACAGAAAAAACATGAACTACCCTCCAAAACTACATTTTGTAATTTAATCCAATGCCATTCATGGCCTAAATGATGTTTCAATTCAGCAGACACCACAGAAACAGTTGTTGCATGCACCCATGACTATTACTGGGCGTACTAGCTGGCAGGCCCATTGGCAGACCTGTTGTGGAACATTTTAGGACCCTATTGTAATTTTCCTGATTCATGCCCCTATATAGGTATAAATCACTATATTCTTATATAGGCATATGAATCATAACCATATTTAGACATAGCTCATGCAGCCCAAATACGGCAGGGCTACTTCCACTAGTTCCGAAAATCTACAACGATTTCTTGGAAAACTTGGCTTCAGCAGCGAGGGACTTCCCCCTGCTCGAATACTGACTTGTCCAATAACTCCTGGAGTTTTCAAAGAACTGAGAGTCTTTAATGACGTTATTATGTCCACCTTTACGTCAATCTCGGCACCTTCAAGGTATAAATATGCCCACACTTGCCATAGAAAATAAACGGTGGTTTGGAGCAGTTCGACTATCTACTTGCCCGACGCGCCCTGCTACTGCAAGTGCCGAAGGAAGCCGACCCTCCAGCAGACGCACTGAGAGAGACGCTGTCTTTTCTCCTGCCGAGAAATCCAGCTCCAGTGTTTCCAAGCTACGCTTGCGGGTTGTTGGGAAATCGAGTCCTGAGCCTGACCTTCTTCATTCAAAATCAAGGTACGGAGCTGATTAGACCCTAAGAGAAATCTTGGACAGAATTCTTGCCAAAGAATAGTACATTTAGGCTACACCTCACTTACTTCTTCCCTCGTACTAAGCTTAGGTTAGGTACATCGGGGTAGGCGTATTCTAGAAGCACCAGTTGAGTACATTCAGCCTCTGTTATTTATGTATGTATTTATCTAGGGTTTTACTGTATGCATTATATTTTGCAACCAGTTTTACGATTGTAGCAGTTCATTTCTTATGCTTGAGAAAGAAGACTGTTCAATAAATCCTTTTTATTGAAAACGCCCGTCTATCTATTTCTCTGCACCTCTGTTGAAGCGAAGCATGCACGATTGACTTCGTAAAATAACTATCTATTGTTTCCACGACTCTGATGATCAGTTTTATCTTTGGGAAGCAAAGTTGTCATGTTTATGCGGTTGTCTGAAACTAAATCCCTTCTTGTGAACTCGAGAACGTTTCTAGTGACCTCTGAGCTAGCTGGCACTCACAATTAAGTCTAATATATTTCGATAGAGACCTAGTCGACATAAGTCCTACGTCACATCTATCGGATATATTATTCCAATGCGCAGAGCCTATTGGGAATATAGGAACTACACTACATGGCGCCCAACGTTTGTTAAGGCACTAATTTAACGCTAGATACTAGAGTAACTCAGTCGTGCTTTTCACAGAGACCCCTTTATCCCCTAAAAATACTCCAATAGACATCTGGAGTGGGTTAAAGGATAAAATATCCGCCTTAAACTGAGTAGGATGAAAAATCCTATGTATTAGTTTTGGTTTTGTTCCACGTTGAAGGATACAGTGTTCCAAAATATTGTGCACCTTATCTTTAATTTCCTTGAAACTTGCTCTGCAAACTTTCATTAAACAATGTCAAATAACAACAACACCGAAGCCGGTGGATTTGGAAATCCTCGACCAGGTTTTGATACCACAGTATTTAATGAAGATGACGTGGATGCTGTAATTATCCCGGAAAATGTGAGGAAAACCTTAGCTATAAAGCTTATAGAAAATGGCCTATCAGCAAGAGGTGGTAGAGTCATATTTGTCATAGAGGCACATGAATATCGGCAGACAGAGGTATTCTATTCATGGATTATCTTTCCACAAGCAAATCCAACAACACATGTGTTCCACTTCTACAAGATGGAGGAACCACCAGCGGAATACCCTCCTTTTGAGGACATTGAAATTCCACTAACTTACCAAGAGCATCAGCTCTGGTTTAAAGGTGCCCTACAACATCAAAATCACATTACCAGGCTCGGTCCACTAGGTAGACCAGGAGCAACATGGCCGGTACTAGCCAGCTATACACCACATCCTGACATTGAAAGAATGTCAGATGTAGAACTGTTAGCTCAGCTAAAACAATTAATTAAAATCCATAGACAATTGGTACAATATGTCATGCGGACTCTAACTGTCCAACCTGCTATAAGAATTCCACATCACACCCCTCATCAGGGGAACACAAACAAAATTACACCCCAGACTATACAATCAGTCATTGGTAAATTGCCTGCAAAAAGGGAACAAATTCCATTTTGGTTAGCTAAAAAAATTACTCAAATAGAGGCAGTGTTTCTGGATAGTACACCTCATGAGAAACACAGGATTTTAACAATCTGTTTACTAATGGGGATGGCACCACATGTGGAGGACTGTGAAACTTGGGGTACAGTCTTTGCTTCAATATACACAAAAACACATGGTGTTCCGTCAATGGCGGTAATACCTGACGTCCTGAAACAGATTCAAAATGAATACGGACCAGTACCTGCCTTGAATATTGGTATGAAATTACTAAAAGATTACAAACAGGTCTCGGCTATCTTATTAGCTAACATTAAAGGTGAAGCAGCATCCGTTGCAATCCACCAAAAATTAAAAGAACTTGATATTACTGAGCAACCGAATGAACTTGCTAGAATTATTAAAAAATCATATGAAGAAATAGGAAGAGATAGTTTGGGTGAGAAACCAGTAAAACCTGATCTGACAGAAAATCCTGAAAAAGTTTTTATCAAAAACAATCTCATTATACCTAAAAAGAAGTGGGAAAACAGTAGACAGCCACTTCCTAAAGAGAAGCATTCTCAATCCAGAGGTAGATCTCCTCAAAAGGAGCACTCTGAAAAGAGGTATAACCTCATAAATAGGGATAATATAAGAAAACCTGATAGATATCAAGATACTGATACACGCTCCTCTCGTACCTATCAGACTTCCTTGCAGAAATCTGAAAGAAGAGGACGATCAGACCGCAAAGAAGAAAGCGTGAAGTCCAAAGACAATCAACACGTTCCAAAAAATAAGAATACTCAATTCAGCAAAAAGAAGGTAGCAAGTATTAAAATCAGACATGCTGATTAACTGGAGGACACAACTCAAGAACAGGGAGTGGACCCAGACAATGCTGGACAGTGCAGCAGAGGTCACCATAGCTCGCAACATCCTGAAGGATCATCTGGAGACAGTGGATCTGAATGAATGCATTCAAGTTGAAACTACAGATACCAGGGTTAGTGTATCACACAAGTTATATGAAGTCACACTCCGAATAGAGGGGGAAATAACTAGGAAAATTAAAGCACTCTTTTGGGAAAAACTATCAAAGGGTTATGACATTCTTCTGGCTGAAAAAGACTGGCCACCTGAAATTGTCAGGGAGTGCCAACATGGCGAAGAGATCATTATGCCAGCCTTCTCAAATCACATTCCTATTCACAAAAAATACACCTATGCCAGAAAATGGGCTGTGGCCTAGGCTCCAGCATTATATAAAAATCATGTGGGATGGGATGAGGATTCTCCACACCACAAAATCCAGTTAAAGAATCAACTGATTACTCTAAGGCAGTATCCAGTTAAGCAAGAAGCTAAAAAACAGGTCAGGGAGATCTTAGATCAACTTGAATACCAAGGGGTGATTGAAACATGCACCTAGTCCATGAACAATCCTTTGTTTCCTGTCTCCAAACCAGACGATACATATTGTCTAGTCTTGGATTACAGACATTTAAACTCCTGCTGCAAAACCTTTGCAGTACAAAATTCACACAGTGTAGCACTGATGAATAACATCGTTCTCAAAAAATACAAAACTACATTAGACATTTCAAGCGGTTTCTTCTGTCAAAACATTGCACCTGAAAGCAGGTACTTGACCGCTTTCTCGATAATGGGGACACAACGACAGTTTTGTCATCTCCCACAGGGTTTCAAGAACAGTCCGGGATTATTTTCAGCCAGAGTAACAGAGTAACTATAAACGTACGATGATGAGGCATTATCTTATGTTGATGACATCTATCTTACAGATGATGACTTGGACAGGCACTTGACCAGGGTGAACACCATAATACTTGGATTCGCCTCTGAAGGGTACAAATTCAACTTTAAAAAATCAAGAATTGCCCACCTCAACATCCTATTATTGGGATACGAACTTTCAAGTGAAGGCAAAAGCCTGGCAGCAAACTTTTCAGAAAAATGTGCGGTGCTCCAACCTCCAAAAACCCTAAAAAACTTACAGTCAGTTTTAGGATTCCTGAATTTCAGAAGAACTTACATTCTAAACTACGCAGAAAGGGTTAAACCTCTCTACGACCTAATCAAGCCTGATTTCAAACCTACTGATTGGACTCAAAAACACACAGAAAGTTTGCGTTCAGTGCAAACAGACATGTTAGCGACAACACATTTACAGACACGCGTAAATGAACACAACCTTGTAATCCGAATCATCCCAGGGAGATGCGGATTCACATACCTAACCTTTAATGAAGGTGAAAAGGTACCAATAGCTTACAAGTCACACTTGTACACACAAGCTGAAATTAAATTCACTTCAACAGAAAAAGTTCTGACAGCGGTTCAGACTGCGGTAGCAAAAGAAAGAACCCTTACGCAGGGTAAATGCATAAAAATTGTTACTCCTGTACCTGCCTTAGAGGCAGTGACAAAGGCAAGCATTCCAAATGCAAAAGCTCTACATCCAAGATGGATACAATGGGTTAATTCTCTTGCTGCAACAGACGTTGAATACGTTTTTGACCCTTACTTGAAGAAACAAGAATTTCTCCAATACGAACTAGAATGTCCTCTGCCTACTGAAATTCTGCCCCGAGAACATTACGGCTGTATAATATATACAGACGAATCAGCACAGCCCGCAATTGGGGGAAAACAAGCTTATAGTGCTGCGTGCGCGATTGGTAAAGGTCGCTGGCGCGATGGTAAATTCAGACCCATGGTCACAAAAACTCAATCTCTTGGAGACTGTACAGCTCAGCGAGCTGAACTACAGGCTTTCATGATGGCGCTTGAAAATACAGATTGCGAATTCCCCACACTGATAGTGTGCAATTCGTATTACTGCGTCTAGTCTTACAATGAATATCTGCAGAACTGGGTTCAAAATGGTTTTAAAGACACAAAAGGTGGCACAAGCAAGCATAAAATGCTTTGGGAACAAGTAGTTCTTTTACAGAAAGAACTACAAAAGACTCATGTGATCCATACACTGAGTCATCAGTGTGATGGCGTTCACGTTGAAGGGAATTCATTGGTTGAAGAAGCCACGAAGGCAGCTGTGCAAACGGCTTCCGTAGCTGCAATCACTCGTTCAAAAACAAAAATAGACGACAAAATAATGCAAGCTGTCACTGCTTCAATAAAAGACAGTGGTAAAACATTACCAAAAGGTTTTTCACTCAAGTACTCATATATAAGTGATGCAAATAATGTTCCGTTTGCTCGAATCCCTTGAGTGGGGGATAGAGTAATCCCAAACATGGAACACAGGTTAGGACGAATTTTAGCAGCACATGAAGGGCTTGCCTCTGCACACGCAGGTGTTTCCGCCACAGTTTCATTATTAAAACAGTGATACTGGTGGCCACGCATGAGGAAACAAACCAGAAACTATGTTTTGGAATGCGAAATCTGCCAGAAAATGAAAGTGTCAACAGTGAGACGCCCGGCGCAGACGCCCCTTCTAATTTCAGGTAAACCATTAGCATGTGTTTACCTGGACTACTGCGGTCACCTTCAGAGGGATGGTAACTATAAATACATCATGGTCGCAGTGGATTCTTGCACAAGATTCATTTGGATGTGGCCTCAGCGCTCGGCTGACGCCCGAACTGTTATAAAAGATTTGCAAGTCTTTATTGGCACATACGCAATCGGCACGCTACATTCTGACCAGGGTCCTGCGTTTAGCTCTAGGGCTTACAAGGAGGCCATGGCCAGCTTGGGCGTTGCATTGCAGTTTTCGAGTCCATTCCATCCTGAAGGAAATTTGGTTGTGGAGAGAAAAAACTGTGACATAAAGCAATGTATAACAGCTAGGGTATTAGGTTCAGGTGACGGGTGGGTCAAACATCTAATAAGAGTCCAACATAGTCTTAATAACCTGCCAAGAAATTCTCTGGGAGGAATCCCTCCATATGAAATCTTTTATGGTACTAGAATGATGGTTGAAGACCTCGATCGTCATACTTCAGTGGTGGAACAAAAACCTTCTGATATCAAAGATCGTTTGGCTGTTTTAAAGGACTTAAATGAAACAAGATAAAGTCTAAGCAACATCATTGAGAAGCCAACGACCACTGAAGAAAAAACACCTGTCCCAGAAAGACCTGTCTGGATTCCAAGGATTGGGGATCTGGTCACAGAGAAAATAGCGAGCAAGAAGGAATTTGGGCCTTCTTACAGAAAACCAGTACCTGTACTAGCAGTCCACGGATCAAGAACAGTGTTACTACTGCCCCTTGCTGGAAGAAAGGAGAACCGGTCAGTATCAATTGACCTGGTAAAACCACGTCATGTGGCCGATAATAAGTAGTAGGCCCAGTGGACTCTCAAGATGTAGCAGACAACCAAATCTTGCTACTATCCAAGAGGTGCAAACTGAAAGACTCATCACCTTTGAAGATTCTGCAGTGAGAAAAGAAGGACTATGCAATAAAGTGATGGAACTTGTGCCTCTTGAAACCCAAATTACAGTTTGTCAAGAAACTCCAGTCTACAATGAAGTAGCCTCTGACTATACAAACATGTCAAGGGAACAAGTAGCTCCAGCGATTACAAAGAATCCGGATGCAATACCAACTATTGACAGAACTGCCTCTGGCTATTTCATCAACTTCAATACCTTTTCTGAGGATCCCAGTGAACCTGAAACAGCGCAAACAAACAAAACTTTCAATGAACAATTAACAGAACTTGGTCAAGAGCTTGAAAATACATATCTGGTTTCACCATGGGTTAAATTTTGGATTGGGTTAGCTGTATTTTATCTCCTGCTATGGCTCATTCTTGTTTTAAGTTTGGGAAAGCTGATAGATGGAAAACATATTAAAATGGACACAGCAAGTAAGAACATCAAATTGCTCCTGAAACCACACAAATCATCTCATCATGAACAACGAGACCTGTCATCAGTGAACATCACAGCGGTTCCTCTACCTGGTGGAATAGCATGGGATAGAACTGAATATGACATTTATGGCCCTGTCGAGCTGCTAAAGATTCCACAACAATTTAAGGTTTCCTTGAGTGATTTTGTTTCACCTAGTACATTTTCTTATGATTGGGACTTTGAAACTGTTCATAACATGATGGCAGACTTGGAAATGTCAGCAAAATTTGCAAAACATGAATACTTAGAAGGATCATCAAATTATGAAGAAATGTATTGTTTTAATCATTTTGGTCATCATTATTTGCATAAATCTGCAAACCCTAGAAATGTTTTAACTTATAATCAACGGGAACATTGTCCAACGCCTCCAAAAGGTAGTTCTAAAACATTCTATAGAAAACTTCCATATATTACAGGTTTTAATGTCACAAACCCAGAAAGCTTTTACTACAAAAATGGTAATAAGACAGGCATGAAAAGTATGTTTAAAAATACTAAACAAATCTATTCTGCAGCCTTTTATGCTCAATTGTCCACATTAGGCTTTGACTTTTGGAAAGACCACATTGAGACGAAAACTGTTTGGGGCACAAAAGACTGGCAGGTACAAGGCTTAGAAGTATTGTTCAGAGCCTGCATTATCCCAGAACAAATACTGTTCTTAAATGAAACTGTTCAACAGACATCTTGTCTTGGCCTGGCTAAGATAAAAGATTAAAACAAATCGTCCATACCTAAGCCTACACCTGATAGTAATTTAACTTTAGATGAGGAGGTAGATGTAAATTATATTTTACTTCAAAACAGAACAAATCCTGAATGAAAAAAATGGTTAATCTGGCACACAGACACAAATAACTGTCAAGATACAAGGCCAGATCCAAGATATATCCAAAGACAACATCCAGGGATAATAACAATAACAACTTACAGTGTAGGAAAACTGTGCCTTGAATGGCTTTAATAGCTACAAAAATCTACACTCCCAGATATAAAACAACACTTATCTTTACTTAAAGATAGCGTTGATTTACAAAAATTATTACTTGGTCCTCGCAAACCACGTCATACCAGTGACGATTTTCCAGTTTCAGTATTGCTTAAAACATATACCAGCAGGCCTGAATGAAAGGTTGGGTAAAGAATACATAAAGTCGACCTGGATTTACCATACACACACAAATGTTGGAGTCAGGAAAAGGAGGTATTTCTTAGTGGGAAAAACTGCAAAACCACATTACGTGCTACACTTCTGTGTCAAGGCATTAATTTACATGAAGCCTGTGAGGGTTCTTCAAACAACTTATCATGCCACTTGCAGGGTTCCCTGACAGCGGTGATAGATCCAATTTTTAGGCAGCGTTCCAATGGAAGCTACATAATGCTGTGGAATGATGCCAGGGACAGCCTATCTCGTTAGTGTGTCAGCCAGGGTCACTTGTTGTACGCAAGTATTGTTTCAGAAAACTAAGACAGAAGTGGAGTCGCCACTATGGCCTTCACTGAACATCTCTTCTATACGAATTAATACTTTAAGCAGAATGAAAGCCATTCTTTTATAAAAAACTGTGCCACTGACCTCGTCCAGAGAGACATATGATCTGCAAGTTGCAAGGTCCTCTGCAGAGATACATGCATTATTATCAAAAAACTGCCCAAAACATATTGCAGAAATTTTAGGTCGTATTTTAAACATGTCTGATACCAGCGGTATTGTACAAGTATTTAAGACAATTTTTTTCGGGACTTTTAGCACCCTTTGAAGCAGTCCTGGGCCTTTTTCCTAACTTCGTGCACTCTGTGTTCGGCGCCCTGCCTCTCATCTTGGGACTCGTAGCAGGGATCCTATTTTTATTCCTCCTCCTCTTTTATGGCAAATCCAGCCACCAGCGATACCCAAATCACCATGGAGAATGCTCTCCAGGCCATGCAGTATAGATGTCAGAATAGCACAGACCCTTGGCTTGGCTTGTTTGAGAGATCTGAATACCACATGGTTCCTGTCATTCAGACCAATCTGGCAAGATTGCATCTTACCTGTTCTACAATGCCTGCTTTGTGGAGAGGAATGCTTGTTAGATATCTTTCTAACACTTTCATCAGCACTGCCAACGGTTGTTGACACTTTACTGGGTCCAGTAACGGCTCATGTATTGTGTTGCCCCCAACGGCTACCAATCCTGATGACGGCATGTGGAATTTTAGTTTGCGAGCTAAACATCATCTGCGCCAGCTTGTCACCCACGTACAACATGCACAACAGCCATTTTAGGTATCATGGTCTCCTTGTCCACACTCGATCACCAGCGCGCCCCTCTGACCCAGCAAGCATCCTCCGCGCACCCTGGCTCCCCCTCCCTCCCCCTCATGAGCATAACCCTTCTGCATGACCCTGTCCTTGGGAGTCACACCAGCGCCTGACCAGCACCTCCTCTCTTCCTATGAATGCCCCTCTGTTGATAAACCTTCCCTCAGCTCGATTGTCCACGCGGCATGAATACCACTCCTTTGATGACCCCTTCCCCCGTGTCCAGCTGTCCACACAGGTCTGAGGCCATCGCCTAAGCCGGCAGATATCATTTACTGCCCCTTATTGTACGAGGTCGCTCTCCTTCAAAGGACCCTCTATTGATCCAGGCCCCCCACCCCCTGTGACATGATCAGGCGCACACATCCTAAGACTCGACGGAACACTCAGCTGCGTGATGACCCCCTCCTCTTATCAGCAGGTTGAGGACCTCTATTGTGGAGGTATATGGGGGTGGGATTGACACGAGGATTACAGGGATGTCTTTTCCGTTATGTCACAATGTTCTGATTGTAATAAAGAAAGGTCACATGCCATAAACCAGTGTATAAGAGGCCAGGCCTCCGAGAGGCTGTTAGAGCACCTCGAGACGATACCTTGTTGTCTGATCTGATGTGTTCTGCTCCGTCGGAATAAAACTTCTGTTTCCTGCCTTCTGGTCTCCGGCGCCTGCCTCATTGCTTGGTAAACTTGAATGGTACAAGGGCGGTTAGCGCCGGGCAAATCTTGAGAAAGGTCCTAGCCCTACCTTTTTCCACAATTGGCGCCCATTGTGGGGCCCATCAGCGACACGTGGATCCAGTGGGAGAGGTCCCGATGACAGAGTGAACGACTGCAACGATCGGGAAGAGCTCGTGTCCGATAGACCCTCGTCTGACAGCCGATCATCCGACCTTCACTAGTTCTGAACAGACCTCTCTCGAGTGATCTACGGTCCTGACTGGGAACCATCAGGAGTGCCGCGGGCATCACAAAGGAGAGAGGACGATCGGGCGCTGGATCCAGAGGACAGGAAACCGTCCATGCGGTCCGGGTAAGGTCGTGTAAACACGACGAACTGAGAAAAGATTGTTTTGTTTGGATAATACTAGTATTACGCTTTGTTGAAACCTCTGGAGATTCGCTGTCTGCAAACGGAGAAAACAACAGGCTCTCTCTTTGCAAACAGTGAAGGATAGGTAACGCAGACTTTTGTCCCCGTTGTAATCCGTCGTGCCTATCTTCCTCCCCCACTGTTTCCCGAACTGTCGTTCGTGGATTATTGTCTGGAGATTCTTTTTCTGCAAACAGGGAAGAACAAGGTCTCTCTTTGCAGGGAGAGAAAGAGTAGGTAACGATAACTTTTCGTGCCCACTTATTCTCCCCACTGATTGTTTTGATTGACCGATTGTTCGGTATTGGTTCGTTTGAGGTATTCACCGCCGGCAAATAACGGAGAATAGAAATATTCTGTCTAGTCTTTGCCCGCCGTGATAAGATAGGTAGTGCAGACTTTTGTCCCCGTTGTAATCCGTCATGCCTATCTTCTCCCCACTGGTTGGTAGCCTGTTTAGCCCGGACCGCTTATTAGAGATGAACCATCCAGCTCCACTGGAGGGCACCCCTAATAAGGACATGTTCACTAAGTATGGACTAGTCGCTATAGCTTACACTAAACTATGGCATAAATATACAAAAAAGAACCCTGAAAGTCAGTGGCCACTGATAGGTTCCTTTAATGAAAATAAAATAAAAACATTAGAAATAGCGCTCCAGAAGAATAAGACCACGCCCACTATGCTCGACAGTATCGGCATGTGGCGCAAAGAAACGGAACATCGAAAGAAAAGAGAAGAAGCAAAAATAGGGAAAGAATTACGAAAGGCAGCTCACCTGGCCGCAAAGCAACTAGAAGAGGAAATAAAAGAAAGAAAGGAAGCTACACAAAACCAAGAATCAGGGTCGACAGGCCAATGTCCTGTCAGGACCCCCTCTGCGCTCTACCCTGAATTGCCCTCCAAACCACGGGCAAACGATGAGTTACTGCTAGGTCCCCCAATCATCTACATGCCCCCTCCATATGCTCCCAGCCAACAAAGCCTGCAAACCCCGAGTGTGAGTGAAAGTGACCCAAGCGCTAGTGCACCAGCCCTCACGGCCTCTGCACCAGCCACATTAACAACTTCGTCAGACGATCCCGAGGCTAGCAAACTATCACCAGCCAGGCTAAATAGGTTGAGCAAAGATGAGCGGGATGGGATCGACAAAATAGCAAAGACATTAGTAGAACGAAGGGAGAGCGAAGATTATACAATGAGCGTATATAATTCACATGCCGACAGCCACAGACGGCATTTCATCTTGCGATTCAGCTACTACACCCTGAACGCATATGAAGATAGGTATCAAAGTAAGGGTCCCGCTAAACTAACAACGCTGTATAGGAAGATTGATGTTGGAGATGGGACTGAAAGTGAGGCGACGGAGCTCTTCATGCAGATGCTTGAGGTCTTCCGCCACCTCACGGAACAAAAACCAGAAGCCAAGGTTCCAGTCCCTGAAACGACCTCGGTAGAAGTAGCCAATACTATGATGCCTATCAGAGAAGCGGCCCCTTACTGGATCCCGCCACGGGGCCAGGGAACAAGCGATGATATTAATAATGAAAATGCAAAAGGGAGGGTTGTGTACAATTGGGTTTACCAACCATGGGACCGACAGGATATCCTAACCTTCAAACAAACCCTGCCCGATTTAAGAAAGAACCCGACGGCATTTTATACCGAATTAGGCACAGCCTTGGGTTCGACAATAATGACTTTAGCGGACATTGACTTGTTCTTTGGGTTATGCCTGCCAGCTGACGTGTGGAAGCAAATCCGGAAGGCTGACCACACGGACCTGTTTGGACATACCTGGGACCAACTCGGTAAACTAGATAGACAGCGAGAGCCAGGAAGGAAACCAGTGAAGGACATACTGGAACTCCCAGACAAACTAGTTCAGAAGTTAAAAACACTGATCCCGGAAAGAAAGGTAGACTGGTCGATAGTCACGGCCTGTCGAAAGAAACCCCAGGAAGATGTGTCAGAATACTTCTCCCGATTCGAGACAGTGTTCTCCGACTACAGTGGCCAAGACATGACCACCGCAACCGGACAGCACCTGTTTGTACAAAATTATGTAAAGGGCCTAACACAAGAAGTCTCCCAAAAACTGCAGACGAGTGAGAGTAGTTGGGGGGCCTCCAAACCCGCAGCTATCCTTCAGATGGCTCAGTATTACGAGCACCAAAAGAATGAGAATGATAGGGCGTCCGAGAAAAAGAAGAAAGATTTAAAGGAAAGGGTGATGATAGCCCAGATACAGGGTATAGCGGTAGGACGGGAACACCAAAGGGGGAACTACCAATCTACCACCCCCAGAGATCTACCTCCTAAAGATCACACCCCAGCACCCCACACTGGACGTAGAGACATTAGCAATGACCAATGCGCCTTCTGCAAAGGGTTCGGCCATTGGAAATCCCAGTGTCCGGTTCTGCTAGAGATGAATAGAAATAGGGATTCCAGGGATGTGGCAGGTGGTCCGAGGAATAGAGTGCAGGGACGAGGGAACCCCAACGACACCAACAATGACAGATCAGGGAGACTGAACACATTTGACCGTCCCCGACAGAACCAATATCAGCTATCCGAAGGTGAAAATGCCCCCGATTTTGCATAGGACTGCCAGGGGCAAGGGAGGGATCCAGTCGAGCTCTGTGTTGACCAGCAAGGTCCTTATGTCACCGCTAAGGTCCTGGGTACAGAGTCTCCATTCTTGGTAGACACTGGGGCGACACGTAGTGTGTTATCAAAACGACTGATTCCAAGGGCACCCTTGTCTGGCTCACACATAACGTCGATAGGTTTCGATGGAACGCCCTCCACTAACCCCCTGTCCGTACCTATTATCTTTGACCTGGAAAACAACACCACTGACGCGACATTTCTACTCTCCTCCAACTCCCCTGACGCCATTATGGGCATTGACTTACTGAAACATTTTCGAGCTACCATTAGGTGTTCCCCAGATGGAATACGAGTCATCCTGTACGACAACCCAGACATGCCCAGATCCCGTCCCCCACGACACATGTGCTCCATAACTGACGCTGACCTGTCCCTGCTTGACACCCTGCCTCCGTACCTGTGGGCCAAAAATGACTCTGATGTGGGGCGAATGATGCTTGATCCTATTCACATAACTGTACGACAGGACGCTATGCTCCCGAAACTCCCGCAATATCGGATATCGCCAGAGGGTGAGAAGGCACTGGTAGCGATCATTCAGTCTCTGGTAGATGCAGGAGTGGTTGAAGAGGTGGTTAGCAACGTCTGCAACAGCCCAATCCTACCTATTGTTAAGAAGCAAGGTGAAGGAGATGAGAAAGCGTACCGCTTCATCATCGACTTGCGAGAGATTAACAAAGTGGTTGTACCCCAATATCCTGTAGTCTCCGATATCACCACCATTCTGACCCTCATCCCGTCCACTGTCACCACCTTCACTGTTATAGACCTTAAGAACGCGTTTTTCTCTATCCCCATTCATCCAGACAGCCGTTATCTCTTCGGCTTCACTTTAAAATCCCGCTCGTACCGATTTTGTAGAGCTCCCCAGGGGTACACTGAAAGTCCCAGCATTTACAGCCAGGCCCTCAAAAGACAGCTGGATGCCTTCCAGCTGCCAGAGGGAGTGGTGTTGATCCAATATGTCGATGATATCCTTTTGGCGGCCGACACCACCCCGCTTGCAACGACAGCCACCGTCCAACTCCTACACTTTCTTGCAGAAAATGGCCATAAAGTCTCCAAAAAGAAGTTACAGTTCTGCCAGCCACAAGTGACTTACCTAGGCCATCTTCTGTCCAAAGAAGGGAGGAAACTTACACCCGACCGAATCCAAACCATCCTAGACACCCCCATCCCAAAAACACAAAAGCAGGTCCGCTCTTTGGTTGGCCTAACCTCTTTTTGCAGACAGTGGTTGCCTAATTACAGCCTCATAGTGAAACCATTACTTGCCCTGCTGACCAAAGATGTCCCCTCCCCGCTTCCTTGGACCACTGAGTGTCAAACCTCCTTTAAGGAATTACGGGATGCACTCTGCTCAGCACCCGTCCTCGGAACGCCGGATTACTCCAAACCCTTCTCCCTCTTCACCCACGAAAGGGAGGGATGCGCATTGTCTGTCCTAACTCAATCGATTGGTCCTAAGCAGCGCCCTTGTGCCTACTTCTCCGCCACTCTTGATCCTGTAGCCAGAGCCTTGCCTACCTGCCTTCGAGCAGTAGCTGCCGCTGCTGTCTCTATCCGTCAGAGCGAGGGAATCGTACTTTCCAACTCCCTCACAGTATTAGTACCCCATGCAGTCGACACCCTTTTGAACCAGACAAAGACCCAACACCTGACTAGCGCACGACTGACAGGGTACGAGTTGACTCTGCTTGCACCCCACATCACACTAAAGAGATGCACGACTTTGAATCCTGCCACATTGTTACCCCTGCCTGAAAATGACCCCGACATTCCTCCCATCCACGACTGTGTGACCCTCACGGACGAACAAACTAGGAGTAGAGTTGACCTCCGAGACACTGCTTTCACTGACCCCGATGGAGAGCTATGGGTAGACGGCTCATGCATCAAACTCCCAGATGGCACCACTTCAGCTGCCTATGCAGTAACGACAGCCCGAACAGTAGTTGAAACAGCCTGCATCACACAACGATCTGCCCAGGCAGCAGAGCTGATAGCCCTCACACGAGCATGCATCATAGCCACAGGGACCACCGCGAACGTATATACGGACAGCCAGTATGCCTTCGGAGTGGTCCACCATTTTGGACTCCTGTGGAGGGAGAGGGGATTCCTGACGTCCCACGGCACCCCAATCCTCCACGGAGATCTAGTTTCCGCTCTGATTGAGGCAGTTCTCCTCCCCAAACGATTAGCGGTGATCAAATGTCAGGCACACAAAAGGGTAACAGACTTAGTCGGACAAGGGAATGCATTGGCCGACATCACTGCACGAACCACAGCTGAGAATAAGACGGTAACACGCATGTACGTGACCAGGTCACAAGCAGAAAAATGGAGTGACACAAGGGTAATGATCAGAGACATACAGTCGGCCAGCACCCCTCACGAGCTGACTAAGTGGGCAAGGGTGGGTTTGAAGGATGAAGAGGGCTGCTGGCGAACAAAAGATGCAAACAGATGGTTACTACCCGACTCATACCTGATCCCCATACTGACAATGGCACACTCCCCCGCACACATAGGATCTGCACCCATGATCGAACTCATTTCCAAAGTCTGGCACAACGACAAAATCCCTGACTCAGCCAGACGCCTAGTTCAGCAGTGCCTCATCTGTCTGCAACACAACCCCGGGAAAGGAACTGTGGTACCCCGGGGAGGGTTTGGGACCCCCAATCACCCCTTTGAGGTCCTTCAGATGGACTACATCCAACTAGAGAGATGCCAAAACCTGAAGTATGTACTAGTCATCGTATGTGCCTTCAGCAAATGGGTAGAGGCCTATCCAACCCGTGACAACACTGCCATGACTACTGCCAAAGTACTACTGAAGGAATTCTTCCCTCGCTATGGCCTTTGTCGAATTTTATGGAGCGACAATGGCCCCCACTTCATAGCTGAGGTTATCCAACTAATCCTAAAGGGGTTGGGGGTGAAGCAAAGGTTTCATGCGGTCTTCCACCCCCAATCCGCCGGTCTAGTGGAACGCCATAATGCCACACTGAAGCTGAAATTGTCAAAAATAGTGGCCACCACTGGACTTAACTGGCCGGATGCCCTCCCACTGGCCTTGTTATCGATGCGCTCCACTCCCACCAAGCACCATTTGACCCCCTACGAGGTTGTGTTTGGGCGACCGATGAATCTCTGGACTGCTCCCAAACCGACCTCCATTCATGACGTCCCAGACGTCCTACTATCTGATTATTTGTGCAAGTTAACTAAAACGTTGTCTGTCATTCATCAACAGGTGCAGCAGGCCATCCCCGATGCTTCCAGGGGCCCCGGCCATGACATCCAACCGGGAGATTTCGTGTTGATACGAAATTTCCAGCGGACCAAGAGTCTGGAACCGCGGTGGACGGGCCCCTGGCAAGTGCTGATTACCACACGAACGGCGCTTCGAGTGGAGGGGAAGAAGCACTGGCTGCACGCACATCATTGCCGGAAGGTCTCTGCGAACCTGGCTACGACAGAAAACGTCAACACCCAAGAAGAGCTCCTGAGCAAAGACCGACCGATATTGGACTGTTATCCCGATACTGAGGCACTCGAACTTGCAAAATTCTCTGATCCCACTGTGCCATCCAGAGAAGGGTATTTCCTGCGTCGAAAGGAGGGAGTTTCGGCTTAGTAGGCCACGGACTAAGTTAAATCTCAGAACGGTGACCTAAACACAATCAAGGGTTACCGGGAGAGAAGCTAAACGAAGTCTGTGGTTCTGCCCACTACCGAGCCCCTTGAAGGTGATGGAAGCGCCAGATAAGAAGATGATGGAAGCGCCAGATAAGAAGATGATGGAAGCAACAGGAAATACCCAGTATAGAAATCCAAAAACTGACAACTTGCACAAATCAAAGACAATCGCACTCTTCATTGTCTTCCTCTTCTGCCTCCTCCTCATGACCTCCTTCTGGATTCTGGAGGAAAGCACACCGGCTCATGAGGCATTGCTACCTACTGCACAGCCAACACCCCTGAAAGAGCATCACCTAATCTCTCTGTCGCCTCAGCTCCGAGAAAGGCGCAGGGAATTCTGGAACAATTCCTTCGTGCAACTGTTGCACCAACACAACCTCGCTGCAAATGCTACGAACTGTTGGATCTGCGGGTTGCTCCCGCATGCCACTGGACACTCCATCCCCTTCATCCCTTCACCTTTCTCAGTTCACGGCTCTTGCCTCGCCTGGTTGATCCTCATGCAAGAGAGCCACAAGGACAACGCCACCTCCAGCCGGACAGTGTCACACTTCTACTCTGGGTTCTGGCTGAACAAAACCGGAAAGACCCCTGCTGCCCTGTGTCCTGCGCTCGCAGGCGCCACCTTCCTTAAAGACATTCCAGCCAAAGAACGAGTCGAAGTACAGGTGCTCCACAATCCAGCCAGAACCACCTTCTCTCATCTGCAAAAACAAACTACCGCCACCCTGACTGTGGCTCTGTCTGTAATCAATGTCACTGGCCTTGTGTGCCTCGAAGGCCAGGGAACGCAGCTGGTGGGTCACAGTTCCTGCCGAATCACCAGAACACTGGACTCAGTTGACCCCCCTTCTTTTGTCGCCTCTCCAAACATGTACTTTGTGTGTGGCACCAAAGCTTACACCTGGCTCCCGAAAGGTTGGAAGGGTATCTGTTACATTGCCTTCGTTCTTCCACCCACATATGTAGCCCCTGCCAACCACCATCGGCAGAGGCGTGCAGACGACATTGGACAAGCCGACTCCACCGGAGCACAGTTCCTGGATGCAGCAAAGGGACTTGTTCCCCTGTGGGGCCCAATGGCAAACAGTCGTGCTATCCGACACCTGACCCAGGCAGTAGAAACAACGATCAACATCACGGCTGGCATCCTCGCCAACAACACTGCGGAGCTTCAGGCGGTCCGCCTTGTGACCCTTCAAAATCGTCTTGTCCTAGACGTGGTCCTAGCCGACCGAGGAGGAGCATGCAGCATCATCGGATCCAGCTGCTGCACCTACGTGCCAGACAACTCGCCTTCAGTCTACAAAGCCATTGAACACCTCCACAGACTTTCCTCAGAGGTTCACCAAGAACAGGAAGGATGGTCGCTTGGGAGTTGGTTTTGGGACACTTTGAAGAACTGGGGTTGGAAGTTGTTTTCCTTCGTGCTGATACCTGTTGTGATATTATGTGGGTGTTGCTTAGGTATCCAATGTCTGCCACCTTTGTGCGGCCTTGTTTCTAACTGTATGTGCCCAAAGACTTTGGACTTCCGAAATGAGCACATGAGCCCCCTCTATGAAGTAGAAATACGTGGCCTTATGGGGATAAATCCAAACTGACAAGTTGGCGAGACATGTTAAAAGGGAGGACTGTGGAATTTTAGTTTGCGAGCTAAACATCATCTGCGCCAGCTTGTCACCCACGTACAACATGCACAACAGCCATTTTAGGTATCATGGTCTCCTTGTCCACACTCGATCACCAGCGCGCCCCTCTGGCCCAGCAAGCATCCTCCGCGCACCCTGGCTCCCCCTCCCTCCCCCTCATGAGCATAACCCTTCTGCATGACCCTGTCCTTGGGAGTCACACCAGCGCCTGACCAGCACCTCCTCTCTTCCTATGAATGCCCCTCTGTTGATAAACCTTCCCTCAGCTCGATTGTCCACGCGGCATGAATACCACTCCTTTGATGACCCCTTCCCCCGTGTCCAGCTGTCCACACAGGTCTGAGGCCATCGCCTAAGCCGGCAGATATCATTTACTGCCCCTTATTGTACGAGGTCGCTCTCCTTCAAAGGACCCTCTATTGATCCAGGCCCCCCACCCCCTGTGACATGATCAGGCGCACACATCCTAAGACTCGACGGAACACTCAGCTGCGTGATGACCCCCTCCTCTTATCAGCAGGTTGAGGACCTCTATTGTGGAGGTATATGGGGGTGGGATTGACACGAGGATTACAGGGATGTCTTTTCCGTTATGTCACAATGTTCTGATTGTAATAAAGAAA
Source organism: Lissotriton vulgaris (assembly GCF_964263255.1). Taxonomy (NCBI): domain Eukaryota; kingdom Metazoa; phylum Chordata; class Amphibia; order Caudata; family Salamandridae; genus Lissotriton; species Lissotriton vulgaris. Next base: position 1,135,405,586 of record NC_141697.1, read on the forward strand.
GGTCACATGCCATAAACCAGTGTATAAGAGGCCAGGCCTCCGAGAGGCTGTTAGAGCACCTCGAAACGATACCTTGTTGTCTGATCTGATGTGTTCTGCTCCGTCGGAATAAAACTTCTGTTTCCTGCCTTCTGGTCTCCGGCGCCTGCCTCATTGCTTGGTAAACTTGAATGGTACAAGGGCGGTTAGCGCCGGGCAAATCTTGAGAAAGGTCCTAGCCCTACCTTTTTCCACAGGCATTCATTGAGATCTCACCGGCAGTTTCAACTGGAGGTGAGATACGCAGACCAACATGCACACAGGTACCATCTGCTGCAAACATTGCTAATGCAACTGATGCTGACGGCGATGATTCACATCTGTGTACAATTGCTTGTTGTGCTGTGTGCACCGCTTGCCACAATGTTGTGGATGGGGGATGCCACAGCCACGGTGGTGGTGGCGTCCTAATTGCTGTTGCGGGACCGCCGCACTACTGGCGGCCGGTCCCAGCTAGGGTGGCGGGCGGACAAAAGTCTGCCCACCATCCTAATAGGCCCCTTTGAGTGGAAAAAAATTACTTCCTAATATTGAGTAAGGCATTATGCACTATGGATTACGAGTTATGTGTTGTGATAAACTAACAGAGCCATTCTCTTTGCTAGTCAGAGTTTCAGGTATTTTGCTACTGTCTGCAGCTGGGGCGGGTGTAATTGACAATTATCTATTTTTAATTCCAATGGCCCTGCTCATCTCCAAATGTCTTTCTCTTTCGACCCTGGGTCCAAAAAGGCAGATGAATAATAAATCAGATACTACGACACACACCGCATGTATGAACTGCGGATATTATCCTGTCTGCCATAAGTAGACATTGGGAAAATAATGCACTGCAGTACAGGGAAAGGAACAGGCTATCAAGATTGTATTTGGCATGTTTACCACAACGTATCCCATACTCCAAACTTGACTTCAAATCATGCACTTACTCCCACTTTCCTTACTGGCCTCGCCCTCCACCACATATTATTTCTAGCAAATTAATTTGCTGTGCAGTAGGGAAAGGAAACTTGACTTACTCTACTGCAGGGTAGCGTAGAGGGTTTAGGTGAGTAAGGTAGAGCTTTTGATTTAGAATAGAGCGGTCACTGCACTGATCATCGATTTGTCATCTTTGGCTTTTTCAGTCACTGTACTAGTCGAGGGAAGTTAAATGGGAAAAATCTGAACAATAAATATGTTACGGGAAATCCATGGAATATTTTGGGGAATCACTTCACATAGCTATAAAGTAAAAAGTGGCCTATGCTAAGAATGGATTTAGCAATTCTTTGTTATGCTGGGGTGGAAGAACTTAGGAAAAATAAAGGAGTGTAGTACTAAGAGGTGACTGAGTGGACGAAAGAAAATGCACCTGTGTGTTCTGTGTGCCATGCATTGAACACTTTACAAATACCAAATTAACGGAAGCAGATGCACATTGCACAGCCAACATTGCAGTCTGGAATGGAACCATGCTGCACTTCAGTCATAGGTGGAAAAATACCATTGGCAGGGAGGTGGGGAGATGAATGATGGGTGGGATACATCTGCCTCACTTAACAAATAGAGTGAGTCAAGGGAGTAGAACAACAATTTAAAGAATACCACCCACTTTGGACCATAACTTTGATAACCCTACATAAACAACATAAGTGAAGTAGGTGAGCACCATGCCCCTATCCATGAGAAGAGCTGCCTTGCTTATTCATCTAAGCAATCTAAATATTCATTAATCCGTTCATTCTAATTCACCCATTGCCACCATAATTAAGCTTTATTTTCTCTCATCCAGTCTTTCACCAAAATTTCCTATCCATTATCCATCCATCCAACATCCACCGTATCTTCCCTTTTTTTTTGTCCTCATCTCACCTTTAAGCAAACTGCTAAATGTTACAGCCATTTTATGGACCTGGGCTCCCTCCGGCCGACTGCACATGCTTAGGTCTCCCGGCCAACTCCTTACACTGGAGTTTTAAAGGTGTAATCATAGGACTGGGAGCCTTCATGCTTCAATCTCTATACAGTCTCAAGTCTCTGCCCATGATGATAAGAGGTTGCCAGAGGCTATTTGAGATGTTACCAACACTGGCGATATCGAGGTGAGCCATTGTAAATGCAGAGTTCAGCCATTCTTCTGGTCTTGGGAGCTTTCCATTTCAGGCAGATTTCCGTACGCGCTAGTAAAATAAGACGCAGTAAAAGTCCTCTGTCCTTCGCTGCCAGGTTCTTTGTTGAAGAGCAGTCATTGGCAAAAAAGACTAGAGTCTCAGTAACCATGATCTTTATACCAAAGATCTTGCGCAGGTAGCCCTCTATCCCTTCCCAAAATGTTACAAGCTTTACACATTCAAAAAAGACATGGATGTCATTTGCTTTGGGGGCCATGCATCTATAACATTTCGGTTCGGGGATGGGGCAAATTTTGCTATTTTAGCTGTGGTATAATATATGCGGTTGGCAACAAAGAAATGTTTTTTGTTTCGACTAGCAGATTTGGTATATTTGTATAGAAGATTTATGGAGGGCTCTAATAACTCCTCTATAACAGATTCAAAGGGGATTGTCTCCACACAAAGCCTGAGATGGAATATCTTTATCGTCTGCTTCAATCAATTTCTTGTACCAAATTGATACCTCTCTCTTTATCTGGTTGTCTGACATAAAGAGGAGCTCGGTTTCCCAGTCTCCCATTATACCCCGGCTCTCTGCCTCGAACCAGGATTTCAGTTGTAAGAACTTGAATTTGGAGAATCCAGGGCCTATCTTAGCTTTCAATATTTCCCACGAATACACCCCATCAGTGTCCCCCAGATCTGACCAAATGGAAACTCCAGTCTCCTTAATAGGAGCAGCCAACCTATCTTTAATGCAAAGAGGAGTCCCCGGGGAATCCCAAATGGGGGCGTGGTCCGAGTAGTACCCTATCTCGCACCTAGTCCTTACTTTGCACCAGATTTCTAGTGTGTTTTTCAGGACCTTCAGGTGCACCTTCTTAAAAATATTTGGTGCTCCGAATTTATAAAGGAACCCTTCTATTCTGCCCCCTTCAACATTGCTTGTCAATTCGCTGAGCAGAAGCCCCCAAGCTGAAAGTATTGGTTTTGTTAAAAGTATCTGGATGGCTTTAAATTGAAATGCTACCATGTACCAACTAATATCCGGAAGAGCTAACCCACCTTTGAGCAACCTCCGCCTCAATTTCTTCCAGGACAACCTCCCTCCTTTGTCCCCCCATATAAAACTCCCGATCTTTCCCTGTATTTTTGAAATATCATGTTGAGGGAACCTTAGGGGGACAGCATTAAAAATATATGTCAGCTTAGCGAGGACAGTCATTTTAACTAAATTTACCTTACCGAAAATAGTCAAAGGAAGATTCTTCCACCTTGCGAACAAGCGATCTAATTCATTGATGACTCTTTTCAGATTCAAGGGAGTAATTCTGTCTAACTCACTGACTATTGTAATGCCTATATATTTGAACTCAGTACTGGTCTGCCCCTTCCAGTGTGTTATATTCCAGCACATTACCTCCGTATTGGAGGAGTTGACTAGATATCCAGAAATTGAGCCAAACTCCCCCAAGAGGGTCTCAATCCTTGGCATTGTTACTTCTGGGTCACTGGTGTAGAGAATAATGTTGTCCGCATATAGTGCTATTCTTGATGTATACTGCTGTGATTTAAAAGGGAGAATCCGATCATCAAGCTTTATTGCCTGGGCCAACGGCTCTATATATATGTAGAACATCAGGGGGGGAAAGGGGCAGCCCTGCCTAGTTCCCCTCTGGATCTCAGAGCTAGAAGTGAGCATCACATTTACCAAGATTTTTGCAGAGGCTCCCTGATAGCATTGTTTGAGAGTATGAATAAACATCAGGCCTATGCCCATAGCTTCCAGAACCTCCCAAAGGTAGGACCAACAGATCCTATCGAACGCCTTGGCGGCATCTAAAGTGATTACCGCCAAGGGTTCGGATCTTGCTGTGGCCAGATCAATATTGCCAATGAGGAGCTGTGTATGTTCTTGAATCAAACGCCCGCTAATAAACCCCTTTTGTTCCGAGCTGACCAACCCAGGAGCCAGTTTGGCCAATCTCCCTGCCAAGATACCCATAAAGATTTTATAATCGGAATTAAGCAGGGAGATTGGTCGATAGGAGTCTGCCCTCAGAGGATCCTTCCCAGGCTTAGGTATTAATATGATGGTCGCCTCTCTCCATGAATTTGGTATTTGCCCTGATGGACTGTAGATTGATTGAAATAAGGTTCTCAATGTTGGCGCTATCTCATCCTCCAGAAGTTTGTATACCTCATTCGGAAGGGCATCCAGTCCTGCTGCTTTCTTGTTTTTAGATAACTTTATTTGAGTTTTAATTTCCTCCAGCGAGATCGGGGAGTCCAAAAGGTCTCTACCCTCCTGCGTTAGGGATGAAAGTAATTTAGTGCTCAACCAGGTCTGGTTTTGGTTTTTTGAGGGTTACAAATCCTCCTTGTAGAGATCTGTAAAGAGGGTGAGAAGGCAGTTCTTTATGTCGTCTAAATCTGTGGATTTATCCCCACTACTATTAATAACTAACTCGCTTATATTATTTTTAGTGCGGTCAGTTCTGGCCTTCCATGCCAGCAAAGCTCCAGCCTTCTCGCCATATTCAAAGTTCTCCATGTTTTTATTTAACCATTGGGCCCTACAGTTCTCCTCTAACTTACCTCTATAGTCCAACCTAGGTGTCTCAACATCCTCCTGTACTTTACCAACCCTTTCAGGTGGACCCCCCCCCTGATAAAAGAAGATCGGCTTTTAGCATCTTAATTCTATCTTCGGATATAAACTTAGCCCAAGAGATTCAAATGGTCCATCGGGACCCTTTTAGGAAGAAGCAAGGCCAACTTAAGCCCCAGAAGATTTTGGTTAATTTTCTCTCTTATGCCGTCAAAGAACAAATATTGTCTGAAGGTCTCAAGGAGGGCTCTGTCTCCTTTTCTCTTACAGGGCATGAACCAATTATTTTTCAAATAAGATTGGATGTATCCCATACTACAGCTACCAGGCAATGGAAACTTGGGAGCAGATTAGAAGAGTTTAAGGGATTAGGAGTCAAGGCCCAATTGAAGTTCCCAGCTCAGTTACGAGCAATGTTCAAGAATAAAATGTATCAGTTTCGTACTACTGAGGAGGTTGATGATTTCATAGCGGTTATCAAAGGAGGGATGCCTGGGAATTAACTGAAGGAGTGTGCTTTTATGAGGGTACAAAGATAGCAGGATTTGCTCTTTATTATGGCAGTTAAGATCGTCTATTCTTTTTTCTTTTTCTTAGTGTTTTCTTTTTTGCTTGTTGAGGTGGGTGAGACTAAATAGGCTCAGCCTATCTGGAAGGGAGGGTTCCTCAAGGGAATGAAGGGGCACAGGTGGAAGGGTGGGAGGGGGGGGGCACTGGGTGGGGGCTACGGGAAAAAATGAAAAAATACTCATCTCACTTTAGGATTTCAGTTAATGGGCCGCTGGTTCTGCGTCAAACAACTCTGAAGCTATGGCGGGAGTAGCGACTCAGCGTAGTAAGAAAAGCTTTGTCTCTTGGAATGTCAATGGAATGAGATGTACTAGGAGATAAATACTAGTAATGAAATATCTTGAACTTTCCGAGGCGCAGATATGTACTCTGCAAGAGACGCATCTGACTGCTGAGGAATCTAGAACATTGTTTACAAATACTGCTTGGTTTGAGAGCTTCTGCACCTCTGGTCAAACAACAAATACTCGTGGAGTTGCAATCCTAATAAAACGAGGGTTAGTGTGTCCTATAAAATCTTTTCAGACAGACCAAAATGGGAGGTGGGTCATTGCATATTTGGATCTAGAGGGTATGGATTTGGTCTGTGTGTCTTTTTATGGCCTGAATGTGGATGACCCTACTTATATTTCCAAACTTTATTCAAAGTAAATTTTGGAGAATCCTCCTATAATTGTAGGAGGGATTTTAATGTCCTCTTGGACCCTCATAGGGATAGGTCAAATCAGTGCCAGTATGTAGGGGCTCCTCATATTCAGCGTGCAATGAAAAATCTGATGCACGACATAGGATTGGTAGATGTCTGGAGGGATGTGATGGGAGATGCGGCTGGGTTTACATTTTATAGTAAAAGACATCACCACATTTCAAGAATCGACTACATACTTATGAGTAGGGATCTCTTGTCTAAAACCTCAGCTATTTCTATTCTCCCTAGTCACCTCTCGGATCATGCCCCTGTTTTATTTTCATGTAATAATACAACGAAGGCAACTCAGACGAGATGGACTCTAAATAGGAGAATGTTAATGGACCCGGAAATCATCTCGGCCATTAAAGCCTCCTCTTTGGAGTTTTTCAAGATGAACATTGGTTCAACGTCCATAGGAGTTGTATGGGACGCCTTTAAGGCTAATGTTAGAGGTAGGCTACATGGTCTTATATCTTTCAAAAACCACCCTATCTTCCAACCATCCTTTCGCCTATTCATCCGTTTGTCACATAATTGTACTTCTCTGAAACAGATCACCTATAGTACTAGTTTTGAGCCTATCGACTATTGTTGAGTTGCCCATACGAATCCTAAAATCTCTATTCCAAATTTCCCTAACAAAAACTACATTTGGAATAAATGCATTGCAGTGAAGGATCTTTGATTCTTTTCTCATTTCTCAACACCCTTGATGGATCAACTCAGTCTCACTTTTTTGCAATCCATAGATGCATGCTACACATCATTGTCAAATGTGAAGAATTTTCTAATTTCTTGTTTCTTACAATTTTTCCATGTGAATTGTTTTCATTACCATGTCATTGTTGGAAGTTTTCCATTAGTTATATTGTCTAAATCCGGTGCTGTTTAGCTATGTTGTCAACATTTTTAGGGAGAAGTGATTCCTTTAATATATCTTTCAAGCATACTGCATTTCTTAATACAATGGTAGAATTCTGAAATCATTTTTGCATGAGGTCTGGATAATATTTGATTAGGTTCCTATGTTTCCCAAGATTATTTAATTGTTCTTGATTATTAACTTTAGTAAAAGTCGTGATCTTTCTGATATTTTCACCAATTTTTGTTTCATTTAAATTCCGTTTACTAGTTAAACATACTACATTTCTTTATGTGGTGGTATAATTCTGAATACAGTTTAGCATGAGGTCAGGATAATATTTGATTAGGTTCGAATGTTTCCCAAGATTATTTAATTGTTCTTGTTTATTAACATTAGTAAAAGTCGTGATCATTCTGATATTTTCGCCAATTTTTGTTTCATTCAAATTCAGTTTACTAGTTAATAATTAGTTCCTCTGTCTTTTTGTCGCCTTTGGAATGCTCGATTCAATTACATTTTTAGGGTATTCTCATTCTTGGAATCTGTATTTCATGTGCAGACTGTTTGTGAACCCTCATGCAATTCTTCTTTAATCTCAGGAATTTCCTGTATGGGATGCTGCACTCAATCTTTCTTGGGATTGGATCCCACCATGTAGAGGGCTGTTGGTCGCAGTATTTTTTCGATGCAGCTTATTCTTAACTTTTTAGTTTGAAATGTAATTTCAATGCTTAAACATGTTTCTCTTGTATCGCAATTTTCAGATGCAAATCTGTGAGTGAATGGGTTGTTAACTACATTTTAATTTCTTATGTAGATTGCTTTACCGGCCTCAGTAGAAATTTTAATGCAACATAATGGTCCTCTGATAGAAAGTTTAAATAATGCTCAGACTGTGTGAAATCTTGCCAAGGCAATGTTTTTTTGTTTAACAGTCTGCTAAGACTTGAAAAGCCTAAATCCTGCAAACCACAAATTACTTTAATTGCTGTACAATTAGGTCCTGTATGGTAAAATAAATCGCCTTTCTGTAGTTGTCGAGCTAATCTCATGTGCACATTTAAGTAAATTTCTTCATGCCTACACACATTTTCTAGAATGCTGAAAATGCACATGATCATGCTATTTAATATGATAGATTATATTTCTGACATTTTAAAGTATTAGGCAACAAAATAAATGATTGATAGACCACTAACGAATGTTCTGTAAGTATGCAAAATAGACAATTGCAGTGATCTAAAAGAGCCGTGTTTTTTACAAGTGATATTTAGTGAGGCACATAACAGGCTACAGATAAAACTTGTAGGTCCTCCTGAGACAAATTCTACACAGCATATATATATGTGTGTTTTAGATAGATATATAGACTCTTATATGCAAAATCATATCTAAACATGTTTAGAATCAAATATTTCCCCAATCCCAGCTTTGCAGTGAAAGGTATTTGGATATTTTAAAACGTGGTAAAATGTAGTGCCTCTTCCTTTCTGTGTTTCCTTCCAGCATGTGACATTCAGCAGCTTTGGTGATGGGACCCAGAGGCCTAGCCAGGATAATTGTAGCTGGGGCACAAGGCACATATGCACCCTTAAAGATGCAATTGTGGTGGAATATAAAGTATGGACTTTATAGTGGTAAATATATCACATTCTAAAAACGAGTGATTTGTGTTTGAGTTTGGCACATAAACTGATGTACATAATATTTCTAAAAGGTTTGTTGTCTCGAATAAATTTCCCATATTAGTCAAATATGATTGTACCTCTACTACTTACAATTGGAATAAAATATATACACACATTTTTGTTTTACTTCTCTACCGTACTATGACAAATGTACCCTCATATGATGTCACAGCTCATGGGTTTTGCCCATAGTGTGACTGCTAGTGTAATGTAAGCATGTTTCCATGATTAGAAATAGCTATGCATAATTTATTTCGATTTGTGTGTGACATGGAGTAGGCCTATCCTTGAAGAAGCTGACTTGCATTAGTCCTTACAGCCTTAAAACAGTCCTAATGGTTCTCGTTCCTTATTTCTGTTTTAGGACCATTGCCACCTCCTGAGACCTTAAAGATTTAGAGTTCTCTTTAGGTTTTGTCTTTACTTCTTTTTACAGCACATTGGTCTGCCACATCATAATTTTAGACTTTCTCATTATTTTTAAACCTTCTAAAATGTTATGATAGTTGTAAAATGTCCACACTTTGGGCATCATTAGGATGGTGGGCAGACTTTGTGGCCCACCATCCTTTCGTAGAATGGGACCGCCTGCCATTGGTGTGGGGGCCCCGTGGGTGACATTAGGATGCACCCGCCACACTGGCGGGCACATGCTGCAATCTTGGCATTGTGGTGGGCGGTGCTCTCAGCACCGCCCGCCGCAATGCCAAAAAGGCATGTCGTGCAGTTCCATGCACAACGTGGCAGGCACCGTGCTGTGCCTGCCATGTTGTGCATAGAACTGCAGGGGGGAATCATAGGTATCCCCATGTGCACCCCCACCCCCCAGAATCCCCTGGGGCCCGCTACGGGCCCCCAATGGTGAGAACCGCCTGCCTTTCCGTGGCGGCGTTGCTGTCACAGAAAGGTAAAACCCCACATGCATCATAATATGGATGGCAGAGTCTACCAGATACTGCCACCATATTAACTGCTTTTCTGCCCGGTAGGCAATCGGGCGGATTGCCTACCGGCGGACGGTCTTTTCGTCCGCCGGGGTCCCCCCCACCATAGTCATATGGCGGGGGAATTGGCATGTGGGCGGGCACAAATGTCGCGCGAATCACCACAGCCATGCGGGTGGTTGCGATCCGCCCGACATGCTAATGGGCCCCTTTATGTGCAATTTTCAGATAGCTTGATAGTAAACTAATGATTTGCAGTTTTTGTAAGTCACATGAGCATGGCATTATGTGCCTTTCATTAATATATGCCTTTTACAATTAAATAGTTACAAATTATAGGCACCCTTTACACTGTGTGCATCAGTGGTACATTACAGCCATAGCTCCATTTTAAAAGTCAGAGGAAAGCAATAAAACAACAATTTCTAATAAATAGTGTAAAATAATGTTGACCAAATTATAGTTGGTGTCCTGAAGGAGCAGATCTGAATCACTAACAGAATATTGAGGACAACAATATCGCATTTACAGAATATGATGTCAGAAATATTGAGGATCAAAATATCGAGAAGGTAAGTGCAAATAGGTTATATAGATAGATTTACTATTCTTAAGTTGTACATTCCTTGAACATTTATATATTGTCAAGGTACATACATATGTACTTGAGTAAAACTTTCAATTCCCTTAAAAACCTACGTTCAAAGTAGTCTTCTTCATGATATTCTTGACACAGTATTTTGTCCACATGATATTTTGGACTCTCTATTTTGTCCAAACACCAGCAGATCTACTTCCCATTTGCATGTATCATATTTAATTATAGCGCAATTACAACTGAATCAAGTGTTTTCCATGGCCTATATATTATGCTTAGTTTATTTAAATTATTCATAACTATCTTCTATTCATAAATCTCAATTACAATGTAAAGCACTTGCTAACTATTTTAATAACAGAGAACAATAGAAGGGTATGTTGCCCTTTGCTGACCTCCACACACAAGCACAGGTTAGTCATAATGTAAGTTTACGCGTGAAAACGTAATTTCATAAAATAGCTAGATTTTCAATAAATATTGATTGTTAAAAGGTAAACTACAGGCAAGGACTGTTATTGCCCAGTCTTTTGACAAGACACAACTGAAAGACTACAACTTTGCTATAAGAAAAACTAGTTGTTACCAGTAAAATGAAGAACTGCCATAAATATGTAAAACTCAAACGTATAGTAATATGATTAGATTAAACCTGAATTCAAGTTTACTCCAAAACTGTTGCCCAATATATTATGTGCGTGACTTCATGATAGGGTTGTTTTTTGGGATTTTATTATCGTTATTTGGTCCAACGCTCTCGCTTCTTTTGGGGTGGAAGAAATTTTGTTTTTCCAAGTTCCAGTGGGTCCCCTACATCGATTATGAACTACTTCAAAAACTGTTGGTGCTTGAATCAGAGGTAAAGACAATTATTCAGGTAATCCCCACGTCAGAGTAAAAAGATTCTAATTTTCCAGATTGGACTGAATTGTAAGACCCAAACTAATATTACCAAAGCAGCGCTATGTTCACTCCTCTCAAAGACACTAGAGCAATAAAAAAGATTGGTTGTAGATAAGACATTTTGACAAAGTTATCACAGCAACAAATTCCATCTATTCACCCTCAAAATCAACATTCTCACTACATTATCTAGGTGAAATAAATTGAGTCACTTTTAGTGTAGGAAAGAACACCCAGAACATGACATTGAAGTCAAACAAACATGTTAGATATAAAAACAATGTATTTCTTATGTAACGCTTCTTAACACTCTTCATTGCTTTAGGAATGGGATTTAACAGATATTATTATTTTTTTAATGCATTGAACTCAAAAGAATGAAAGATTTGAAGCTGTGTCTTTAAGATTTCAATAGATGTGAGTCAGTGACAAGCGATTAACTTGTGAAGCAATATTGTGCAATAAACCTAATCACATTTGAAAAGAAAGCCACAACACAGGTAGGAACATTAACATTCTTTAAGCAGGTGTGGGGTTCTGTCTATAACACTGACTCTAAATGGAATTTTTGTCTGTGACTCAAATATTGTAACTGAGGGCATTGAAGCATATTGAATTAAATGGGGTACTCAAGTTCACTCAGGATCAAACCATTTGCACTAGCATGGAATTTTTTTTTCAGAATTCTTAGACCATAGGAGCTAATAAAAGATATGAATAATATGAAAATAGGTATTATAAAACTGGGACAACCACTTCTGAGGGCTATTTTCAGTACATTACAGAAAATTGTCTAGTGGAGGTTGGCTGCAGTCTCAAGTAACATTTTGCCCAAGACATTTTTTGACTTAGAATTTGCAGTGCTAATGCAGGCTACTTTGTGTAAAGGATAAGTTATGAAAGTACTCAGCAAAATGTCAGCGGATCCTAATAATAGTTACTGCCTAAATATACGAAAAGAGACTATAATTTTACCCCCTTCACTAATGAAATAGTATCAGGAGCAGCCACGGCCCGTGCATGTAAAAGCGGAGGGGTGTGGGGCTGTATGGGGGGGGGGGGGGGGGTCGTTTTAACTGACATCAAGGGAAAATTAAATAAATAATTAATTTTTCCTTGTTGTCGTCTGCCAAAATCCCCCCACTCAGCCTTACCACCCCACCGCTCTTACCGGCAATGGGTGCGGCTGATCATGAGTCAGGCCATATGAAGCTATTTGAAAGGAACTCACACTTGGAATGAGTGAAATTGAAATTTCTACCGTCGTGTCACTACTCCCTCTAACTACGTTTTTTGTGGTAGGGGAATGTACGCCTTTTGAACAGTGAAAAAATATTGTTTAAAGCAAAAACTTCTTGATTTATACTACAAAGAAAAAAGTTTGTTTTTGTTCACCTTAATGTCTCTAGTTTTGCTTTTCCCATTATCAAATGCAAAACTAGAAGTGCTATAATGCAAAGTAAAAAATAAAACAATACTGTGATCTTCAGAAAGAGGACAAATGACAATTTGCTTATTCATTACATTAACAGTTTTTGATGTGTTTTTAAACCGTGTACTTTGAAATCCCTGTAGAAACCACAACACCAGGTTTATAATACCTGCACTTGTTAAAATAATACATAACTCCTCTGGGATTCAAAGTCTGCCCAAATGAATATAGCTTTCTTATACTGTGGGAGCTCCATGCTTGATGTGTTTGGGTCTATGTCTTAGGGCTTGATTTAGAAGTTAACTGTTAGGGTACTCCACCACAAGTGCTGCAGGGTAACCTATATGCCAAATCAATGATCCACCCGCCCTATATAGAGTTAAATGGATTATCCTGTTTTTGACAGTGGTACCCGCACTGACTCCACTGTCAGTAACTCTCCACCAATGACCTGATGAAGTTTGGACCATCGGTTTCGGTACATCAGACGATTTGCCCTAATTTGAGTAGGTGGTCTCATGTACTTCTTTTCTGTTTGAGACCACCTGGAAAACCCTGGCAGTCCCAAAGTGAAAACAATTGAAATATGACCTCCACAATCTGGGAGAAAACACCCTGGGTGTCATGGGTCACTTATTTTTTGTTTTTAAAAATATCCTCCCAGTTTGGGACTTTGTTTATGGAAAAGATAAAGATTTTGTGAGAGTCACATTTAAATATGGAGGATGCTCACCAAACTTTCAGTGCCTTCAGAGGAGCCGCCATGACAGTGAGCATGTTTTTGCATCTGTGCCTATCTTGGAATGAGTTTTCATTAATAAAAAACCTGCTGCAAGATAACCAGCTATGGTTATGTGTGTGCATGTCTTGACTGATGCAGGCACATGCAATTGGCAACAAGTATTGGCACAGCCAACAGCTCAATCTTTGCTTGTTTTATCTGATCTGCTGCCTAGAATGAGCAAAGCCTTACTCCTTCTTTATCAATGTTTTCATTTCCATACTGGATTATGCCAACATATTTTTGGACTTTCCTTCCCTAAACCCCTCCTTACACCAGGCTCATTCCTATCTCCCTCCCCCTCCCTTACCCCCTTCTATTTAGTAGTAAGCTTAACCCATTTTCCAGCCACTCCCACCATCCCTCCTAGATTTACTACTAAAACGTAGGCATACTTGTGTGGACATTTCTAAGATTGGGGCTGAGATCTCTGCATAGAAAAGATAGGAGAGGCAGAAGAACTGATCTTGTCAGGTTTCGCAAGGGATTAAAAACTTGGCTTTTTCAGCAATAATTTTTCAGAACAGTCTCTCTCTAGCTGTCCCATTCTTTAAAGCCTTGTAGTTCTTTCTTCTCCAGTCTATCCCTTGGCGCCGGGAAACCCATTGCGGGTAGCTGTGCGCCTTATAAGTTTAAATAAATAAATAAAATAAATATGTAGATATGTGGCATTTTTTTGTACATGAGTAGTACTACTGTGGTACAACTAAACAAGCTACACGATACAGTTTGTGAAAAGACCTCATAATCTAACAGATATGTTAATCAAGCCATATCTTGTTCTATTAAACTCATACACTTTACTGAAAGGTAAACAGGCAGATTATTAGTTGTATATTGTCTCCAGGGCCATTTTTCCTCTACAAAACCCTGTAATACAAAGCATGTGTGCATGGTCCATCAATATCAGGAGACAAATGCATGTTAGCTGAGTCAATGTGTCCCCGCTTTGTACAGACAAGTTGTAACTCTAGATATTGATCTAATGGCATTTCTTGACAATTTCTTTTGAAATTCAGCAACTGGAAGCAATAGTAATTTGAAGGGTAAATAAATATATCTTATTTTTCACTTCAGTATCTGACTAAATTAAATTTGGGTATTAACAGGCACATGCATCAATATTGCATTTTGCGATTCCTTAATTGCGAAAAATTAGGAATCGCAATTAAGGAATTGCAAAATGCAATGCATCAAGAAATTGCTAAAAAAATGTGATTTCTTAATATTCCTTAATTACGACTCGCAATTTGAGAGTCACAATTAAGGAATACCTCCCCATTCATACCTATGGGCCTAGAAGCCCATAGGAATGAATGGGAAGACATTCTCAATTTGTGATTAGCAATTAGCGAATCGCAAATTGAGAATGCCATTTCAAGGGTGCAGGGGTGTCCAAAGGACACCCTGTTGCACCCCTGAAATCAATCTGAGCACATATGTTGTGCACACACATGCCCTTAGGGCATGTGTGTGCACAACATGAAACTGAAAAATGCACAAAAGTGCATTTTTCAAAGTTTTCGCAAATTACCATGAGGTTCAACCTCATGGTAATTTGCTCCCCCAAATTGCGAAATCCCAATTTTTTAAAGTTTCATGCATTTCCTTTAAGGAATCGCAAAATGAGATTCCTTAAATGCAATCGCAATTTGAGAATTCGCAAATATTTGCGATTTCTCAAATTGCGAGGGCCTGCACCCTTCATGCATTCCAAAAGCAGATTTTGCGATCGCAAACGGCCGATTTTTGCGATTCGCACCGTTTGCGATCGCATAATCCTTTGATGCATGTACCTGTAAGTGCTTTCAAAGAGCTAATGAGAGCTCATCTCATTCTGTAAAAAGTAAATCAAAATCATCTGCGCCTGCAGTTCTTGTTTGATAGATGCAAAAGATGGATTCCTTTGCCACTTACGGTAGTCACATGTAAAGCTCTAGTCAATGGTCTTGCCCAATGAAAGATTCTACCCATGACTATTAAATGATTCCAGGCATAATACTAGTTTTAGTGAGCCTTTCCTTAACGTTTCTCTTGTCTTTGTGACTTCTGCATGACATTTTCTTCGGCATATCTATACTCACAGGATTCATGTCGCCGGTCCCTGAGTAGTCCCCCCTACTCTGTTCCCAGCAGAATCCCTTAAAAGGCCATAGGAAAAGACACTTTCTTGCCCTCTTTATAATATATTTACCTGCTGAATCTGAATTGAAGAAAGGGTTAGATGATGAGAAAAACATGTTTTATACTCCTGTACTTCTGTTTGAGTTTGGGCCTTATGAGCAAATTGGAGCATCTTTGTGTAAAGTAGTTAAAGGGGAAGCCCTCCCAAGATGTTAAAGGGCAAATCTTGGCTCTCAATAATTCCAGAGCAGCCTGCTCATAGAATTCTTCACTCTGCGCTGCATCCTTGCCGCATCCTTGCCTGCTGATGGTGTGCCCCAGTGGTCTGATCATGCAATCGCCAAGGTATGAGAGCAATATTGACCTCTGAAGGACGAGGTCATAGCTTCAGATTTACTTTAGAAAGTTCTGAAAACCGAGCTTTCACCTTGTTATTCACGGTGGATGTTTCAGGTCTCCATCAGCACGTCAGGAGCGCCAAGAAACCCAAAGACGTATACACACACTTTAAAAGAGGTAACACATGAGCTGTAAATTACATGCAATTATAGATGATAGAATTTATAAAAAAATGTACAGTCAGATATAGCTTGAGTAATGAATCTGTGCATCTGACTAAAACAGTCTATGAATACATCTTGAATTAGGCACTATACACTATGCAGCAGATTTACAAGAAACTGACGCATCTCTGTGTTAGAGCAGGGATGCGTCAGTTTCCCTGATCCTGCGTGCAAAACCCTTGCGCCACCATGGATGCATTGTATTTACAATACGGCACAGCATGGCGCAAGGATTGACAGATGCGTCAGAAATTCTGAATCATCTGTTTGCTCAAAAGTCACTCATTGCTGGAGTTGTGTCGCAAGCACGACGCAACTCCAGCAATGCATCGGGAGGTCTAAACTTATTGTGCTGCGTCACTCCTCACAGGCGTAAGGTTTTGACGCCGTGGCATCCTAGAAGTGACTTAGTGAAATCTTGAAAATGTCACTGCGTCACTTCTACAAGGCTTTCCTGCGTGGGAACGCCCACCCTGTATACATTATACCTGACGCAGGTATAATGTGGCGTAGAGCTTTACAACATGAGGCATCTAGGGAAATGGTCCACAATGTGGCACATTGATTACGCCGCCGCAGCATCTCAAAAAGTGACACAATGCCGGTGCAAAAGTGAAGCAGGGGGCTTGTAAATCTGCCCCTATGTTGCTTCCGGATGCGCTGCGTCAGAGTTTTTCCTTGAATAAAATTGTACAATCATGGTAAATAGAGACGCGTCTTTTCTTCAGTGGAGCTTACATTTATTAACGCTTTTATGCCGGATTCCAAATGCCGGTCCCCGTCGAGGGAACTCAAAAAGACTGACTTGACAGCCTCATTCGGGTCACAGTCATAATGAGGTGTTGCGGCTTATAAAGTCCACCCTTTGCTAATCCACTCAGTGTTCTGTTATTTTAACCTCCTAAAGCGACACATAGTTCCATAAACATTAATGTGTGCTTACAAGCAGGGCTCACATTTGAGAAATGTTTAACACTTGCAAATGCCTGGTTGAAAGTTCAAAAGCATCAATAAGTCTGATGTCAGATTGGTATTAATGTTTCCGATAATTATAGTTTAGGTACCTAGGAGTTACATTTCTTTTTTTACCCGAAGACAGATCCGAGTGACCTAGGTCAGACTATGCATAAACCTGGCAATTTAAGCATTCTTTGGAGAAGGATTTGAACACAATAAGTTTCTTTTTATCAGAACATGTGTAGCTAGTAAAATGTTTTTTTACTACGAATTGCAGATTATAGCAAATCCATTTTGGGCTTGTGAATAGAATTTTGTTCTTCTTTCATTCATTGTTTTACCAGCTTCCTGTTGCCAAATTCTTAGCATGTACTTGCAAATGTTTAATCGCTTGATCTTATCTACTTGCACAAAGCATGTTGTGACTGATTTTACTAGGACCCTTCTTTCTTACACATGCCGGAAAGAGGTATTTATTGAGGAAAAAAACAACCGTAGGCGAGGTCTTTCACGTCGACTCGAGGAGTAGCTATGAAATGTGCAACAGGTGAAGTGGTACCGGGTCCAGAATCCTGAACGGCTCACTCAATCATGATTCGTGCTGCGTTTTACTGCCCGTACAGCAGTCAGGGAGGTACTTTTCTGTGCTTGCACTAGGGCCGATGCCACTATTGGTATGCAGTGTGAACTACCTTATAATAAGGAGGCAATAAGTCTATTGGGAGATGTCATCAGTGATGTCATACAGAATGTCATTTAACTTGTGATGTGTGATGTAATAAGTGAGGTCATAAAAAGCGCATGGGGGTGCAAGTTATTCTTTGCTCCGTACACTATAACTGGTGAATTTTTATTTATTTATTTTTAAACTTTAAGTTTTACATTGTTACGAGGGCTAACTAAAACCTCACTTTCATTTTTGTTTTGATCGGTTAAATTATGGGTTTCTTACTATAAAGTAAAATCTTAGTACATTAGACAACTAAAATAACACTTTAAACTGTTTTTTCTGTGAATGTCTGAGGTTTGTTTAACATACAGTAAGATAGTATTACCATGCCGAACTATAATGTCACTTTAATCTATGTTTTTTCCCGCGGATTTCTAAGGAATATTTTTTTTAACACAAAATGTAATCTTATTTCCCTGCCTAACTATAATGTCCATTTAACCTTTGGTTCTATCAGTGAATGTCTATGGATTTCTGATCATATTCGTTCAGCTCCCTCACGAAGCATAGCTTTTGAACTGCATAGTAGAGAACTGAATGCAGTCCCTGCGCTGAGCAAATCACGGGCCAACCAACCAAGTCGTGGAGCCAACACTTGTGGGTGGAGAACCCCCTGCATGCATGGTCTTCACCCATGCATGGTGTGGAGTTGACTGTAGGGTCTGGCCTACTGCCAGACCATGAGCTCACCCCTCACGCAGGCAGTCAATGCCCCTTTCCTGGCCAGTCCCCCACGGTTGTGCAACCCTCCATGGACACCCACCCCACATTTTCCTCCTTTTTTCCTGTACTGTCACATAAGAGGTATTGTGGTACAGTGCAAGATTTACTTTTTAATTCTTGCATGGTCTCACAGTACCCTGTGGTACTCCTGTAGGACCAAATTGGAGGGCCATGCCTGGCCCTGCAGGAGTCCCGCAGGCCCTCACCGGAGGCCTTGCTGAGTCCTGTTGGAGTAGTGTGGAACACGTGGCATAATTTAGTTTTTATTTTGACCCCACTGCAATGGCCTAGGAGTCTGGGTACCCCATCCAGATGTCCCAAAAATTACTGAACTGATGTATATCAAGCCACAAAAATTACACTTTCTGAGTAAATATCTACTTTTCCGTCAAATTTGGTGTGATTCTGTTCGGCTGCTTTTTTCTGTGTCACTTTTCAGGAATTCCTGTGGACAATATATGTGAAAATATGTTTTGGGACCCCTCCCTCTGGCCAAGCTATAGCTACACAATGGCAGTATATATATGGCACAGTATATGCAACTGCTGAACAGTAGCAAGCTTTCCCTACCAAAACTGCCTTAACTTAGGTCAGCTCTTATAGTTTACTTAGTTTGGGGCATGAATGTGACAGAGAACCATTTTCTCTATGCTACCAGCAAAGTTAGCAAGACCAAGAAACATGAAAGACCATCTAGAATTCAGGAAGGTAGCCAAAACCTAGCTCACAAGATTCTTTTGGGGTCTTTAGGGGTTTTTCTTTTCCATTTGGCAAGTTCTGTGTTATCTTTAGGAGGACCTAACATGTTTTGGGTTTATTTTTAAGGACTGAATCTATTTCAGCTCACATAGTGAAAACATGTTCTTTGTGAGCAGTGTGATAGGGTGCATGAGGTCGGAATGCTGCAATGAGAAGGGAAAGAGAGGAGGAGGCTGCAGCAAAAAAGAAGGGCATGGACAGGTTACAAGGGTCGCACAACCACAAGGGTGAGCCACGATGTTAAATACCAGTGGTGGAAGGTTCAGTACTAGCAGTGCGCAGAAGCAAATTGCCTAGGTGACAGTGTGGCTTGTGCCCATAGAACTCCCCTACTCCTTTAATCCACGCTGTACCCCAACCTGCATGCCTTGTCTCCCCCTCCCCTAGGAAGTCCCCGCCCCTCCATCAGAGTGGAGCAGTTACACATTGGAGGGTAAGGGCAAGGAGGAGCCCTTCGAGACCCTTATTGCAGTGAAAGGAGGGCAGCGACTGGAGGTGGGGTTCATCGTCTGCTTTACCCACTGTGACAAGTTGCTGGATCCGGTCCTGGCTGGTGACACAACAGTTGTTGCTAGACCATAGAAGTAGCTGGGAGTGCTCGTGTTCTACTGATCCTTCTTCCCGCTGACCTTACTGCCTTGCTTTCCAGACCTCTGCACTTATGCTCAGTACTCTTCTGATTGTTGTTTTAAGGGGGGGTTCTACCCAAGAAATCCACATGGGACCTGGGTGCTAAATGGTTTGGAAAAGAAGGGTCCCAGTAGAAGTTGATACATTTGCTTAAATTTATTAAAGAAAAATCAAATCTCATAACAGGCAATGTCAATCAATCACAATGCATGAGCTATGTTATTTAGTATGTAAAAGTGCCCCGAAAAGGGAGGGAAAGTGGGATAGCGTGATGCTGTGAGGGAAAGGACAGTGAGAGAGTAGAGTTGGTGACAAATCATCTATTGCAAAGTAATTGTATTCAGAAATCGTAGCACTGTGAGCACTTGAACTGGTGAATTGGTGACAAGTGAAGAGGGTTGGGCATATGAGGCTGTGAGTGGCATAAAGAGTGGAGGCCACAATGTGGTGATGGTGATGAGGAAGGCAAAAGTGAATGCATGCCTTTCATGAAGAGAGACTTTTGGAAGGCTCACAACTTATGAGTTAGACCTCTTTGCGAAGTGAGATGTCACAGAGTATTCATAGGATCCTAAAGCTCATATATTTTATTTGTATCTACGCCTGGTATTAGACCTAGTGGAAGTCCACTGGGGAGGTTTTACTGGGCATATTATACATTGGAGCATGGGGTTTGGAGGTAAAAAAAGATCTATAGCATGAGTTGACTCACTCAGTATGGAATACATGAATTAAATTTTTTGTTTGACAGAGCTTTACCATCATATAATTACATATCAAAACCCTATATGGAGATGTAGGTAACTATCTCATATAGTATCTTCACTAAGGATCATTTCAGCCCCCCTGAAAGAGGACTATTCCTTTCTTTATTCCTCACTTGAGAGTATGAGATGTAAGAAAAAAGGGGATCATTTTATTGCATCAGATTTAGTGGGAGAAAATATGACAGTTCCTGTTATAGATTTAAGATCTTTAAATCTATAACCTTGAATAAGATCATGAAGGTAGGGGCCATGCCCTTTTTTAATGACATTAATGACTCTAATGATCTTATTCTGTCTGAGGCAAAACAAGATAGCACAGATCTACTACTGGAAGACTCGGTCTTCTCAGATCATAATGAAGTATGCATCAATATTGGAAAGAAGCAACTCATTCTCCAAATTCAGAGACAATGTGCCACAACCTCAAATCATTGATCTGCCAATTTTTAGCACGATGTCCTCCTTTCATCCTGTGTTATTATCATTATTTAAAATTGACTAATAAGCAATTCATGGTTGAGGAACTCTGTTTGCAACTCACATTAATAGTGAAAGCACTAACCAATAATTCTTAGGTAGAGGTCCGATGTAAACCTAAAACAAATCCTACAGATTTTTTTATCACATCTATATGAATTGCTCCACATAATCTAATATTTGAGTAGTACAGGGCTTACCATCCTCTCGTAGATCAAGAATTACTTCTTTGAATAATGAATCATTGATAATTGAGATTTCGATAACAGTTGCATTGGAGTTTTGTGACAATGGACACAGCAGTGAATGAATCACTTGTTTAGGCTAATTAAGCCTGATCTGAGTAATAGGGTAGACCCATTTGTATTTGTATTTAATTTATTTATAAAGCGCTAACAATCATCCTAGGTAGGATATCACGGCGCTGAGGTTTGGTGCTGAGGGGTACGGTAACCGCATTGATTACTGATTATTCTGGTTTAGGGAAGAGTAGTGTCTTTAATTGTTTCCTAAATGATAAGAGACATTCTGTCAGTCTGAGATTGGGAGGTAGTTCATTCCACTTGGTTGCAGCTAGATGAGAGAAAGCCCGCTCTCCCATCCTGACAGTCTTCACGTGGGTAG
This sequence comes from Lissotriton vulgaris, assembly GCF_964263255.1. Lineage (NCBI taxonomy): Eukaryota > Metazoa > Chordata > Amphibia > Caudata > Salamandridae > Lissotriton > Lissotriton vulgaris. Next base: position 1,135,427,158 of record NC_141697.1, read on the forward strand.
TGTTTGCTCTTCCTGAAGTTCTGGATCGAAGGTTCCTCGATGGTCTATGGAATTTGACTTTATTGTGTAGAATGGTAGGGCCTGTATTGTAAAGTACCTTGTGTGTGATACACAGTAATTTGAAGTTGGCTCTTTGTCGCATTGGGAGCCAATGTAGTTCTCGCATGCAACTTTTGGCCGAATCATATCTCTTCTTATTGCATACAGCCTTTGCCGCGGCATTTTGCACTGTCTGCAGTTTAGAGAAAAGATAGTCTGCCATTCCAACAAACAGAGAGTTGCCGTAGTCCAGACCCATCATTTCAGGATGGCACAGGCAAATATTTTGGAGTCTTCAAAGATTACAATACTAATTCAGCTGCTGGTGTTACAAAACCCCCCAAAACAACCAATGTGCTAAATTATGCAGAATAAGAAAGAAACCATTGAAAAAGATCAGGTTTATGAACCTGACTTAAACTGTTACTTTAACTGAATGGAAGTGCTCTATTCAAGAGAAGGCTGCTGCCCATAATCTCCTATAAATTGATGAAATATTATTATAGCATTAGAATGTTGGGAGCTCAAATGAAAACAATGGAGTGCTTTAGGCTTCTAATAGCGGTAGAAGCCCAGAGCTCCAACGTTCCAAAGTTGGCGTTCACAGCTGTTGCTGTGAGCAAAGAGCTCACTGAGACCAAGGGGCCTATGTTTTATTTGTTAAAACATTCTGCCCTCTAGCTGTGAAATGTTCTTATAGCCTTATAGCCTTCATAGTTGGGCTATATCAGCATTAAAGTTCCGCTCCCTTGTTAAAGGCCCTTGCAGACACTGGGGCGGGCCTTTACTGGCTGATATAGCCCGCTGTGGCGGGCTATAAGGCTATAGTGGTAGTAGATGAAAGAGAGAATAATTCACCCATTTGTTCTGATAAATTGCCTCAGAACTGGTGTATTAAGTGTAACACTGAAGTTATAGAGATAGAAAAAGAAAAAAATCTATCTTAAATCCAAATGCTTGCACTTTTCTCCCTAAAATTGATTCCTGGATGAGGAAGCCATGTGTCTGTTTTTCCTATATCAAATAAATATTCATTTTTGAAATGTGAAGCTACATTGAATATATTTTTAAGTTCAGAAAAATTTTATTGAAAGAATATGACATAAGCTAATCTAAGATATGTCTCTGAATTATCAACCGGAATGGCCATAGACAAGTTAGCGAGAGAGCGAAGAAGGGAGAATGTAGGAATGAATTTGCATTGGAAGATAAAACTAGGGGGCATATTATCAAGGAGTGTCGATAATATTATCGCATTATCAACAAGGACCCGCTAGCACATGTTTCCTTGCCTTAGCACCCGTTTTCAGCACACCTCGCATCGCATCGTTAATGAGATGCAAAGGAAGCGTGCCTAACAAAACCCCATGGGAAAATATCGTGAACCCAGCTTCGCGATATTATCAACGAGGGGTAGCGATATTTAAAATCGTGTTAAGTATGTCTTAACGCAGGAATTTAATGTCTGTTACATTTCTGACTAAGGCATACCTAACATGGGGGTGGATTGTGTGGCTAAGACCAAAGGCCCTATCATCAAGGATATTGCCGTTTTCCATGGAACATCGCTGGAACACCAGCGATGTTCCATGGAAAACATCGCTACCGCTGGGACAATTATCCCCATTGCGCTACGTGTTGTTAATACAGCTCTAGCAAAGCGATAATTATCAGCGATAGCTGGCGGTAAACATTTTAACGCTGAGGGCGACCAGCGATAATTATCGCTGCTGCTTGGTAATATGCCCCTTGGTCCTGCTCCCCTGCACACTTGCAAATACTTGTTCTTCCCAGTACTGTGTGAAATCTCTATAGCTTGACTGTGGCCAAGTTGCAAGGTCTATTAGCATCTAAGAGTTTCTAAGCTAATCTTTATGATGCATTAGTTATTTGTTTGCAAGAAACCTGGATAATTAAGGATTTTGATTTTGGTCAATACTCAGTATTTTGTTGTCTCACAATCAGTTAAAGTCTGACATATAGGGGGGTAACCACTCCATTGGGATCTTCTTTTAAATCGAAGGCTGTGCAGTTGGTCACCATTTTACAATAGGATATTCTGTTTATTGATAATATTCAGGATCAAATGATATACTGTATGAAGTCTTACTTTGTAATGTTGACTTTGCTCCTATCACTAATTTTGTGCTCTTTCTATATAACCTGAGGTTTATGTTGAAATTCTGATTTAATTATTGCAGGAAACGTTTTTTTTTTTGTTGTAATTTTTTTAAATTAAGTTTTCAAAGAACATGCTCACTGAGAGGGAGGGTAAAGCAGAAAAAGACTTCACATTATTACACACATAGAGGGTAACATCATAGAGATCTCAAGGTGTATATAGTGATACTCTTGTGAGAGGTAGTCCTACCCCCAACCGACTGTGTTACAGACAACGGGTCTGTGTGTGTTACAACCTCCTCTTGTAGGAAAGGTGATTTTCCAGAATTGGACTTCATTTGGGGTCGGTTGCACCTTGCCTCCCAAATAAGAAGTGTGATAATCAATCTGTGTACGTTTTAACTTGGTCATTGAAGTTAAACTTGGCCCTAATTTATGAAAATGTGGTAATTTGGAATCTGATAATTTAACTTGGCAAATAAGTACACAACTATCATTGATTGATTGTATTTTGTTCAATAATATGGTATAACATTTGTGACAATTGTTTTAATTAGGCCGAAAGCCCTTAATGAGCACTCTCAAGTTTATGTCACTCTTAATTTAAATGAAGCTGAGCTATGGGACACAACCGGATACCCTTTTAAATTAAGATGTCACTCGGATTATACATACATTGGAAGGATAATTCAGGTGATAATAAGAAGGCAGCAAATCTTAAAGGTTTCCCCTATTAGTGTAAACATTATTTAAAAAAAAAAATTATTGAAGTCTTCAAGAGAGGTTTTCTCAGTTTAATCAAATTTGTTAAATGTTAAGACATAAAATATAATTCCATCCTACAGTGTTAATAAATACATTAAGTCCCAAAGCAAATTATTTAAAACAATTGGATGGCAGAGGTCTGGTTTTCACTTAGGTCAGCAGTAACTCAAGGAAATGTGTAAATGTTTGTATCTGATAGCTTAAAGCCTAGGTATGGATAATACAAAAAACTATCCTGATCAACAAAGGCAACTAGCACTCCTATTTTAAAAGGTCCTCTGCCACAACTGATATAAGTCCTCCTGATACAACGGCAATTACCTCCTTCTCATAGTTCAACTGAAATAGAGTTTACTCAGGAAGAGTTTTCGAATGTAATCATTTAATAGCTTACGGGCATGTTGGCATTCCTGCTTGTATAGTGAAAGCAAACCCCTTTTTGTGCACCAAAGTCTTTAAACCTTTATTTGACTACTGTTTCTGATTCCTCAATCCTGGCAGCGTAGTAAAATCATCCCTCTTTGTAAAAAAAAGTGACCATAATCTGCCAAAAAGGTATCCAATTGCAATCTTGAATGTTACTGGGGAGATTTTTGCCAAAAATGAATTAAATGTTTCAACTGCTTGAGCTAATCATCACACCTTTTACCAGTCGAACAATCTGTATTTCGTAAGGCTTGCTCTAGGATTGAGAATATTTGTCTTTGGCTAGTAAGAAATATGTGAAGTATCAGAAAATTAAGTTTTATGTAGCATATGTAGATTTTAGTAACACGTTTGACTCTGTAGACAGAGTAAGTTTATGGCAGAAACCAGAAACCTGTTAAATGAGGTATTCTGATTAAGTCACTGTATCTGTTGATGAACCTTCATTCTGAAAATTTGTTAAAAGGCCTACTAGATAATGGAAATTAGCATTCTGATAAAATTAGGCTAAATAAAGACTTAAAATTAGGCTGTATATTAGCCCCATTGTAATTTTCTACTTGTCGGATTATCACTTATCCTCCAAATTTAGGGATGAAGGAAATATCAACTCTGTTGTATGCTAACAACTTAGTATTAATGCCCCTTACTCCGATAGGTTAAAACAAACAAATTAATATCTAGTAGGTAGTAAAAGATTATACACATTTGGGAGTCAATATTGCAAACAATCTTTCTTGTGTACCTAATGATAAACTTCAGTTCTCAAGAAAGAAGTCTATAGGGTTTAATTTATTGCAATTTTGTAATGCACAAGGCAAAAGAGATGTAAAATTTCTTTGAAAGGGTATATTGCAAAAATACCTCTGGTGGTACTATATGCTATTGAGGGAAGTCTGATGTCTTCTCTTAATAATGTGCCTGTATTGAATCTGAACTTTGGAAATGCTATATTGGCATCAGTAATTCTAGCTCAATTGAAATCATACGTAATTCCAGATGTCATCAGTGATGTCATAAATAATGTCATAGAACATGTGATGAGTGATGTAATATGTGAAGTCATAAGCAGTGCATGTTGCATGTCTGGGGCTCAATTTATAGTTAGCTCTGCTGAATATGATTGGTGAATTTTTGTGTTCTTTTACTTCAAAACATTAAGGGGGTCATTAGGATCTGTGGCAGATCGCCACCGCCCACATGGCAGTGGGGATCCGCCCGAGATCCGTCCCCGCCCGCCACCTATTTCCCCCGCCATATTACTATGGCGGGGGACAACAGCGGACGGAAAGACCGTCCGCCGCTTTTCCGCCCGGTCGACTTGTTTAATATGGTGGCGGTGTCTGCTAGACACCGCCATCCATATTATGATAGGGACGGACACATGCCTTTCCGTGGCGGCAACCCCGCCATGGAAAGGCATGCAGGAATCTCTTGCTGGGGCCCATTGCAGGCTCCCATGGACAGCTATGAGAAACTGTTCTTACTCTTAACAGATTTTGTCTGAAATTTGTCTAATTTCATACAATGTAACACAAACCAAGTGATCTCTCGATGATGTCACAATTAATTGTCATTTACTTCAGATGAAATACAAATGTACTCATCATTAGATCTGTACTTATCTGTTTGACATCACTTCATGACTGTCAATACAAAGAAAACATATCATCAGCAGAACATTATAGCAATGTCAACATGAAAAGTGGCAATTGATGACCTTCGGCCCAATGCATTTCGGGACCTCCTGTCCTTTCCTCAGGGGCCACTGTAGATGAAAATTAGAACATATGTCACAATAAAGTGGCTAGCATACAGAGCAATATACATCAATATAATACCAATACAAATAGGTTTTTTTTTTTTTTGTTTTTTTTTAGCCATCCATTTCCAGACAAAATCTGTTAAGAGTAAGAACAGTTCCTCACAGCTGTGCTCCCGGTTCATTCAAGATATCGTGTCTTGGGGAGGAGCCAAGATGGCGATCGGGACAGTCGTGTAGGCTCCCGGCTCCGCAAGCCTTCGAATCCCGCACCGACATCCTGACCTCCATCCTGTGTTTGTGCTGCAGCGGGACAGTGATACAAACGCGCTGTTCCTCTTCGCGTTCCTCTGAGGTCTCTGCCTGCCGGACAACTGGAGATATTGTCGAAAGTGTTTGGCGACTTCCGAAACCCCGCCTCCGGGACTCGTGTTGCTCTGCGCCGCTGGATGCTGCTGGAGCGACATCGGACAGTCGAGCTGGGGCGGAGCTGGCACTCGGGGACACACTGCCTGCCACAAAGGGAAACGGACGAGATCCTTTCCGCTGCGAGGGGATTTTCTGCCACGTACGGATTGCACACACTGGCGAGGCGGGAGCCCTTTGTGACTACTTCTCCCTTGTGCAACGCTGGTGGTGGGTTGTACCGACCCCATCTTGGAGCTTGTACGTTACTGGCGGATCACCTTTGACTTGGCCCCCGTCTTGAGCTGAAGGAGGAATTGCTCTCGCTGAGGGTCGCTCCCTGGCAGTGTGCCATGTTTTTACCAGCGGCTTGGACTGCAGCCTCCCGGTGCCGATTTCGCCTTCCTTCCATTGTGGTTCCCCTGACGAGGTAGAAATGGCTGCTGGCTCCCTGACTGGGAAAACGAGCGCTACCTCGCTTCAAGACTGTTTCACCCAGCCTGGTTTTGAGCTGTGTGTTGGACCGTGTATACCGCTTTGTGGTGAGGAGCTGTCGGAACTGCAGCCTGCACTGACCTGCGGTGCCATTCTGGCCGCTCTTGCTGATTTGCAATCTACATGGCGAGCAGGCTACCGTGAGCTGGGTCAGAAGCTTGACGATGTCGCACTCACGCTGGGGCGGGCGCGACCCGCCAGCTCCCAGCGCTGCGTTGATCTACCTTCGCCTGTTCCTGAGGCAGCTACCATGTTGCCACACATGTACAAAGAGGAGCGGACTATCCCTGGCTACATTAGTGTCTGCTCGTCCACCAGCTTCGACGGCGCTACAGTGTTTCTCTCCCCGCCGAAGGTTGAGACTTTACCCATGATGTCGCTACTGTTGTCTCAAATGCCATTTTTGCAGTTATTGGCCCCCCTTGCTGCCTTCGCCTCGCAAGCCTTTTTCTTCCTACAGTGGAATGAGTGTCATCGTGCGACCTTGGGGGTGCTCATCTTTTGGGACTATGGATTTAATGGTAACTGGCGACGTCCATTTTGCTCTCACACGCCTCTTCGTTGCCGAGTGTGGCCATCTTGTCCCTTTGTTCTGCTTGGGGCGGGCTCTTTTCGGGGGCCATGTTTGAAGGGATTTTTACGAACAGGCCAGGGCTGATGGTTTACTTTTCGCTGTTTCTGACTGCTTGGCTGGCGGAGACCCGGGTTGGAACGCTTTTCTGATATACTTGGCTGTGTGATAAGTGCTGTCTCTCCCCATTTAATGCTGTAACTGACATTTGTTGTTGTTGACTCTTGTTTATGGGGTGGAGGTCTTCTGCAGGGCTGGGGAGTCCGGGAGCAATTGGATTTGGCCCTCCTCCGGTTTTATATGATTCCCCTTTTTCTTTTCTTTCTTTCTTTTTGTGTCTATATTTCGGGTACTCTTTTTTGGGCGACAGGCACACCGCTAGGGGCGGGGGTAGGCCGTAGCCTCTGCATGCGTGTAGGGTGGGGGGTTTACTTTGTTCGTTTTAGTTTCTATGGGCCTTATTTTTTCTCCTTTCTAACTTCTTTTCTCTTCTTATTTCTGTCTTTGGGTCCGTGGGTTGCTTGATACGTGATGCGTAGCGACCGGCATGAAACATTGGTGTGCTTGAATATCTTGTAGTATAAATCCTTATGCCGCTATTCCGACCACAGTTTTTTAGTCTGGTTTCATTGCTGAAAGTTGCCCACTCATGTCGTAGGTGGATGGACTGGACTCTGCTGTTTCTTAGTTTTTACATTTAAAACTGCTTAAAAATTTTAAAAATTAACCTTCACTTATCCTATCTCCCGGTAGTACGATGATACTCAGTGTAACTCTGATTGCTTGTCAATTTGTATTGCGGTGCTACCGAGTAGGTGTGGGCGGAAAATCCGTTACGCTCGCGGATTTTGCGGATTTTTGGGAAATTCGCAATCCGCGAGATTTGCGAATTTCCCGCAAAATCCGCAAATTCGCACGCAGCGGATTTTTTTGGCGGCGCGCGGCGTTGGTGATACAATTTTTGCGGCGCGCGGCGTTTATCATCGTTTGCCGAGTTGTTTTTTTCGATAGTTTGCGAGTGCTGCGCCATTTTGGATCTTGCTGTGTGATCCCGCGGGAATTGGCGAGCGCGATTACGTCATCGCGGCTTGCCAGCGATAGTTTGTCAACGCGAGTACGGCGAGATCACGTCTCGCGGTACTTCGCAATTGCGAGATTTGAGATGCGGCGAGCGAAAATATAAATTTGCAATTCTGTACAAGAAATCCACCAGCAAGCAGCATAAACCTTCTAGAAATGATGATTTTTATGTGAATAACTCCTTAGTTTGACATTTGCCTGCACTTTTTTAGCGAGGAGTCCATTTTGGGGAGGGGGGCAGGGGGGTGGGAGGAAGGAAGTGCTCCACAGTCTTCAACTTCCTGTTCCTGTTCAGCAGGCTCCTCCCAGTGCTTTGTCCATCTCCTGGTCACTTTTCATTAGGATCTGGAGCTGGAAGGATTACTTTTTGTGGATGCTGCTGGATCTTTGGATTTGAGGCCTTTTTGACTTTCTTTGGATCACTGTTGGATTAGAAATTTTACAAGTAAGTTTGTTTGGGGCAATACAGTTGCTGCAATTAAAATTTTGGAATTTTCGATTTTTGGGCTGTTTTGGGGCCTTTTTCCCAGGGGTACTCAGTGGTGGGTGGACTGAGTCTTTCTGTGGGGTGTCTTGAATTTAAACATCATGGAGGGGCTGGATGGCTTGGGATTGTGCTTATTTTTCAGTGATTTTCGTTTTTTTGGGCTGTACTTGTGGCCTTTTCACCAGGGGTAGTGAGTGTTGCATGGGCCTAGTCTTTCTGTGGGGTGTCTTGAATTTAAACATCATGGAGGGCATGGATGGAATGGGATTGTGCTGATTTTTCTGTGTTTTTCGATTTTTGACCTGTTGTTGGGGCCTTGACCAGGGGTAGTGAGTGGTGCATGGGCCTAGTCTTTCTGTGGGCTGTCTTGAATTTAAACATCATGTAGGCCATGGATGGAATGGGATTGTGCTGATTTTGCAGTGTTTTTCGATTTTTGGGGGTGTTCATGGGGAGGGACATGCCATGTGCCTGGTGGCCATTTTGAGTGCAGCTACAGGCACTGGCCATGTGCTGGCAGGCAAGTGGCCATTTTGAATGCAGGCTTTGTTGTTAGGCCTCCAACCATTTTGCCTACTTTTCAACCTTCATTTATGCCCAGGGGTAGTGAGTCTTGCATGGGCCTAGTCTTTCTGTGGGTTGTCTTGAATTTAAACATCATGGAGGCCATGGATGGAATGGGATTGTGCTGATTTTGCAGTGTTTTTCGATTTTTGGGGGTGTTCATGGGGAGGGACATGCCATGTGGCTTGTGGCCATTTTGAGTGCAGCTACAGGCACTGGCCATGTGCTGGCAGGCAAGTGGCCATTTTGAATGCAGGCTTTGTTGTTAGGCCTCCAACCATTTTGCCTACTTTTCAACCTTTATTTATGCCCAGGGGTACTAGTGAGTCTTGCATGGGCCTAGTCTTTCTGTGGGTTGTCTTGAATTTAAACATTATGGAGGCCATGGATGGAATGGGATTGTGCAGATTTTTCAGTGATTTTCGTTTTTTGGGCCTGTACTTGTGGCCTTTTCACCAGGGGTATTTGAGTCTAGCATGGGCCTAGTCTTTCTGTGGGCTGTCTTCAACTTAAACATCATGGAGGGCATGGATTGAATGGGATTGTGCTGATTTTTCTGTGTTTTTCGATTTTTGACCTGTTGTTGGGGCCTTGACCAGGGGTAGTGAGTGGTGCATGGGCCTAGTCTTTCTGTGGGGTGTCTTGAATTTAAACATCATGGAGGGCATGGATGGAATGGGATTGTGCTGATTTTGCAGTGTTTTTCGATTTTTGGGGGTGTTCATGGGGAGGGACATGCCATGTGGCTGGTGGCCATTTTGAGTGCAGCTACAGGCACTGGCCATGTGCTGGCAGGCAAGTGGCCATTTTGAATGCAGGCTTTGTTGTTAGGCCTCCAACCATTTTGCCTACTTTTCAACCTTTATTTATGCCCAGGGGTACTAGTGAGTCTTGCATGGGCCTAGTCTTTCTGTGGGTTGTCTTGAATTTAAACATTATGGAGGCCATGGATGGAATGGGATTGTGCAGATTTTTCAGTGATTTTCGTTTTTTGGGCCTGTACTTGTGGCCTTTTCACCAGGGGTATTTGAGTCTAGCATGGGCCTAGTCTTTCTGTGGGCTGTCTTCAACTTAAACATCATGGAGGGCATGGATTGAATGGGATTGTGCTGATTTTTCTGTGTTTTTCGATTTTTGACCTGTTGTTGGGGCCTTGACCAGGGGTAGTGAGTGGTGCATGGGCCTAGTCTTTCTGTGGGGTGTCTTGAATTTAAACATCATGGAGGGCATGGATGGAATGGGATTGTGCTGATTTTGCAGTGTTTTTCGATTTTTGGGGGTGTTCATGGGGAGGGACATGCCATGTGGCTGGTGGCCATTTTGAGTGCAGCTACAGGCACTGGCCATGTGCTGGCAGGCAAGTGGCCATTTTGAATGCAGGCTTTGTTGTTAGGCCTCCAACCATTTTGCCTACTTTTCAACCTTCATTTATGCCCAGGGGTAGTGAGTCTTGCATGGGCCTAGTCTTTCTGTGGGTTGTCTTGAATTTAAACATCATGGAGGCCATGGATGGAATGGGATTGTGCAGATTTTGCAGTGTTTTTCGATTTTTGGGGGTGTTCATGGGGAGGGACATGCCATGTGGCTGGTGGCCATTTTGAGTGCAGCTACAGGCACTGGCCATGTGCTGGCAGGCAAGTGGCCATTTTGAATGCAGGCTTTGTTGTTAGGCCTCCAACCATTTTGCCTACTTTTCAACCTTTATTTATGCCCAGGGGTACTAGTGAGTCTTGCATGGGCCTAGTCTTTCTGTGGGTTGTCTTGAATTTAAACATCATGGAGGCCATGGATGGAATGGGATTGTGCAGATTTTTCAGTGATTTTCGTTTTTTGGGCCTGTACTTGTGGCCTTTTCACCAGGGGTATTTGAGTCTAGCATGGGCCTAGTCTTTCTGTGGGCTGTCTTCAACTTAAACATCATGGAGGGCATGGATTGAATGGGATTGTGCAGATTTTTCAGTGATTTTCGTTTTTTGGGCCTGTACTTGTGGCCTTTTCACCAGGGGTATTTGAGTCTAGCATGGGCCTAGTCTTTCTGTGGGCTGTCTTCAACTTAAACATCATGGAGGGCATGGATTGAATGGGATTGTGCTGATTTTTTCTGTGTTTTTCGATTTTTGACCTGTTGTTGGGGCCTTGACCAGGGGTAGTGAGTGGTGCATGGGCCTAGTCTTTCTGTGGGGTGTCTTGAATTTAAACATCATGGAGGGCATGGATGGAATGGGATTGTGCTGATTTTGCAGTGTTTTTCGATTTTTGGGGGTGTTCATGGGGAGGGACATGCCATGTGGCTGGTGGCCATTTTGAGTGCAGCTACAGGCACTGGCCATGTGCTGGCAGGCAAGTGGCCATTTTGAATGCAGGCTTTGTTGTTAGGCCTCCAACCATTTTGCCTACTTTTCAACCTTCATTTATGCCCAGGGGTAGTGAGTCTTGCATGGGCCTAGTCTTTCTGTGGGTTGTCTTGAATTTAAACATCATGGAGGCCATGGATGGAATGGGATTGTGCTGATTTTGCAGTGTTTTTCGATTTTTGGGGGTGTTCATGGGGAGGGACATGCCATGTGGCTGGTGGCCATTTTGAGTGCAGCTACAGGCACTGGCCATGTGCTGGCAGGCAAGTGGCCATTTTGAATGCAGGCTTTGTTGTTAGGCCTCCAACCATTTTGCCTACTTTTCAACCTTTATTTATGCCCAGGGGTACTAGTGAGTCTTGCATGGGCCTAGTCTTTCTGTGGGTTGTCTTGAATTTAAACATTATGGAGGGCATGGATGGATTGGGATTGTGCTGATTTTGCAGTGTTTTTCGATTTTTTTTGTGCTCTATAACTGAACTGATGTTCCTCTGTCTTCCATTTTTTTTAGGTGCACAAGACTCAAGAGAACCACCAGTGCCAGGAAGAAGTCCTGCAGCGGTGTGTGTGTGCAGCATAACGTCACACGACGTCACGTCTGGCCTCAGACAACTCTACAATTCGTGCAACTGCGGCCTGCTGTCTGACCTGCTCTGAAGAAGATGGCCCCGCCCCCAAAGAAAGTTCTCCGTAGCTCCTCTAGCAAGAAAGTTGCTAGTAAGGAGCAGAAGAAGCAAGGTACCAAGGAGGCTGGTGTGCCACCCGCCACGTTTTTTGGGAGCAAAAAAAAAAAGTACGCCTGCTGCAGCAGGTTCTGCTGGGGACCAAGCTGGGAGCAGCACCCCTGCTCCATTGGGTTCAGTGCCTCCACCACCACGCCAACTTAAGTCAAAGCCCTTGAGTGCTTCAGAGGCAGTCAGTGTACTTCTCCAATCACCATCGACCAGTGATGTTGGCTCATCGCAAGAAAGTAGCAGCAATGTCCCTGAATCAACACAGCCGCAACAACAACACCATGTGCAAGTACACGCCCAAGTACATGTGGAAGGAGAGGCAGCAAAAGGAGATGCGCAAGCAAAGGTGCATGGAGGTTCACAAGTGCCCACAATAGTTGTTCCTCCCGAAGTAGGGGCACATCAGGAAATCGACAATGAAGCCGAGGTATCATTGGAAGCCACTCTTCCTGATGATCATTCATTGTCTTCCACATCCCTAGCAAGGAAAAGATCAAGGGGGGTGTCTACATCTTCTTCAAGCCCACCGCCTTCTGATGATCTGGATGACGAATGGGTACCACCACGGCAGCCTGAGAGTGAGGCACACCATGATCTGACACCGGTACCTAAGCGTAAAAGGAAGGTCGTCCAAAAACTCAAACCTATGGAGTGTGATGAGGCTCAACAAGAAGTGACAGATACTGCTGGTGATGAAGCCTCTCACGATGACGACGAGCCAGTCATCACAAAGGTCACTGCAGCCCCACCGGGCATGCAGCAAAGAGACATTTTGACCCTATCCCGAGAAGCTGCTGAGCGTGATGATGATGTCGGCGAGGAGGCAATGGAAATGGAATCATTAGATTTGGAGTTAAGTAGTACACCAAAACCTACCGCTTCCATATTTCTTCGCAAGAAGGTACCCACCTCGTCCTCGACCTCAATTCGTGGTGGTGAAAGTGCAAAACGTACTGAAGTTCGGCAATCCACATCCTCCACTTCATCTGGCATTAGCAGCAGGACCACCACCACCAGTATCGCCGCCTCCTCCGGCCCCCGAAGACATTTCAAGTCTCCAGTTTGGGACTTCTTTAGTGTTTGCCCAAAAAAAGAAAACGTAGCCATTTGTAGCATTTGTAAGCTTCGAGTTAGTCGTGGTAAGTTGGGTTCCAACTATGGTACCGGAGGCCAGAGAGGTCATCTTAGGAGAACGCACGATGTCCAATGGTTTGCGCACCTACACACGATCAAGGAAGCCGCAATTGCACGCAATGAAAACGTTGTTTTTTCATCTGGTGATGACGAGGAGGTAGAAGACGATTCAAACACTTCACTTACACCCAGTTCCCCTGTCAGCAGCACACCCCATGGGAGCCACACTAAGGGTGTGGGAGAGAGTGAGACATCAATGCGGAAAAGTTCATCAGCGAGCGTAACTGGGTCGAAGAGATCATCATCATCCCGTAAATCATTGGTCCAGGGCAACATTAAAAAGATGTTGTTTACAGAAGCGCAATATGAACGCAACCACCCAATGACCCGTCTGTATAACACTAAGCTGGCTAAAATGCTAGCTCTGGACCTTCTCCCTTTTTCTTTTGTAGAAGGGGTTGGTTTTCTAGAATTAGTGACAGCGCTCTGCCCTAAATGGAAGGTTCCTAGCCGGTTCTATTTTGCCCGAGTTGCGGTTCCAGCACTACATGAAGATGTTCTGAAGGTGATTGGGGCAGCTTTGCAGAAGAGTGCTGTTCACACTATACATCTGACAACAGACATGTGGACCAGTGGCGCAGGCGCTGATTACATGTGCATCACTGCACACTGGGTCTCTTTTTCAGGGGCTAAAGCAAAGCTAAACTCAGGTGTTGACACTAACATTGTTTTTAAAGGTGCTCGGAAACATGCAACACTAGCCATGTTTGGTTTGGAGAAACGTCACACAGCAGAAAACATTTTGGATGTCTTTAACACAAAGGTCCTTAACTGTCTGTCCCCACTAAAACGCAAGGTTGGTTATGTTTCCACGGACAATGGCTCCAATATAGTTAAGGCCATGAGGGACGGTTACTATTTCAGAGTGCCGTGTTTGGCGCACTGTATAAACCTGGTTGTCCAAAAATTCTTGGGTAATAAAGGCAGTGCAGCGTACAGTGTATTGGAGACCTGCCGAAAAATGTGCAAGCATTTCAGGCATTCTTTTAAGGCCCGGAAGCAGCTGAGGAGCCTGCTATATCAACGTAAAATGCCAGTGAAAGCACTCATCCAGGAGGTGGTAACACGTTGGAACTCAACCTTCTACATGCTTGAGCGTCTGTATGAGCAGTATACGGAACTCGATCAATATTTCCTTAAAGAGGGTGCAGAGGAGCTGAGGATGGGTGGGCCGCAATGGAACATAGTTGAAAGCCTGACACGCATGCTTCGTCCTTTTGAGTTCTTCACGCGTGCAGTCAGCAAGGAGGACTCTAATTTGGGAAAAGCTATCCCATTGTTGTACATGCTGGAGGACCAACTGAAGGAGGTGTGTTCTGTGTTTGCAGACGATGACAAAAACCAAGACTCTTTGCTTCTGGCCGAGCAATTATTAGAGCTCCTACAAGGTGATGAACGTCTTAAAAAGATCCACTCAAAACAGCATTACATTTGTGCTACTATTCTGGATCCACGCTACAAAAAGGCGCTGGCAGGCAAAGCATTCTTTCCTTTTGATGATGAACATGTTCTAAAGTACAAACGTTGGCTAGCCTTGTCAGCCAAGAAGTTTGAAACAGAACGGCTGGAAATTGAAGGAAATGGCAGTACATCAGCAGGCCATCCCCAGTCAAAACAATCCACTTCTGCACCTGTGGCTGTGGCACAAGTGACCTCTCAGCCGTTAAAGACACCGGCAACCGGATCATCTGCACGAAAGACAACAGAAACATTGGAGGCTGAAGAGGATTGGCTAGCTCTGCGTGGGTTTGGTTCTCAAAAGGTCAGAGGCACAGCAAGAGCTAAGCAAAGTGGAGGAACCTTGGATGAGGACCTTGAGTCGATGGTGAAGGACTATCTGAATGACTCAACAGAGGTCTATGTTAATTCTGACCCATTGGCGTATTGGCATGGGAAAAAAGAATTGTGGCCACAGCTCACCAACCTGGCTTTAAACTACTTGTCTTGCCCACTCGCAAGCGTGTCTTCTGAACGGGTTTTCAGTGCGGCTGGTGGGATTGTAACTCCCAAACGGAGCCGCCTCTCGCCCAAAAATGTGGAGAGGTTAACAATGATCAAGATGAATCAGCACCTCATACCACCAGATTTCAGAGTACGAGAGAGCGTGCCGGATGAAGAGGAGGTGGACAGCAACATAGATGAGGGAATTTCTACTCTGTCAGGTGACACTGAGCTCACCCTGCCTGAATTTGCAGAGTATGAAGACGAAGCCTTATTCTCATTCCTGGACCGTGATACCGACTTCGAGCCCTGAAAATGAAACAACGAATCAATAACTTTCTTTTTCATCCTTATTCACTTTTATTCCTGTGTGTCTGTCTTTCTTTGTTGTGCACAGTTAATATAATTCAAACTTTAATCAGATAATCACAAAAACAAGCCCATCAGCAGAACTGTCTTCACTTGTTTGCTAATTTATTTGAAGGTGCCGCAGTCTGCATTCCTCAGGTTCACAAGTTCAGAAGAACATGCTCCTCTATCCTCCTCCTCCAGACTCCTATTTCCATCAAAGCAGAGGGCTGGTTTACGCCCAATGAAGAAAGACTCAGCACTTGTGGGGGTGTTGTTCTACCTCTTTGCAGGTGAGTTGACGGGTCTGGGGCCATTGCTGGGAAGCACTAAAAGTGGTTTGGACCAAATCCGAGGCGTAACATTTTTTGTGTTTTTGATGACTTGCTTGCCTTTGAGGTGCTCTTAGGGGGGGTTCCGTCTGTTTGTGGGTGAGTTTCGTGGTCTGGGAGCATTGCTGGGACACTCTAATCTTGATTGCATTTGCTTTTCAGGAAATCCGTCGTGCCAACCCCGACTTATGGCCTAGCTACGCAGCGCGTTTGGACCGAAGGCCCAGAAATATTGCAAGTATGAGATTTTGCTTTTGGCCTGTTTGGGGGTGTTATGCTTCTTGGCGGGTGGGTTGACGGGTCTTGGGGCATTCCTGGGAAGGTCTAATACCGGGTAGAAGTGGTTGGGACAAAATCCAGGCCGATTTTTTTTTTGGCTATTTCTGACATTTTGCTCTATGTAGCGTTTTCGGGGGCCTGTTTGGGGGGCTTCCTGTTGTTTGTGGGTGAGTTTCGTGGTCTGGGAGCACTGCTGGGACACTCTAATCTTGATTGCATTTGCTTTTCAGGAAATCCGTCGTGCCAACCCCGACTTATGGCCTAGCTACGCAGCGCGTTTGGACCGAAGGCCCAGAAATATTGCAAGTATGAGATTTTGCTTTTGGCCTGTTTGGGGGTGTTATGCTTCTTGGCGGGTGGGTTGACGGGTCTTGGGGCATTCCTGGGAAGGTCTAATACCGGGTAGAAGTGGTTGGGACAAAATCCAGGCCGATTTTTTTTTGGCTATTTCTGACATTTTGCTCTATGTAGCGTTTTCGGGGGCCTGTGTGGGGGGCTTCCTGGTGTTTGTGGGTGAGTTTCGTGGTCTGGGAGCACTGCTGGGACACTCTAATCTTGATTGCATTTGCTTTTCAGGAAATCCGTCGTGCCAACCCCGACTTATGGCCTAGCTACGCAGCGCGTTTGGACCGAAGGCCCAGAAATATTGCAAGTATGAGATTTTGCTTTTGGCCTGTTTGGGGGTGTTATGCTTCTTGGCGGGTGGGTTGGCGGGTCTTGGGGCATTCCTGGGAAGGTCTAATACCGGGTAGAAGTGGTTGGGACAAAATCCAGGCCGATTTTTTTTTTGGCTATTTCTGACATTTTGCTCTATGTAGCGTTTTCGGGGGCCTGTTTGGGGGGCTTCCTGGTGTTTGTGGGTGAGTTTCGTGGTCTGGGAGCACTGCTGGGACACTCTAATCTTGATTGCATTTGCTTTTCAGGAAATCCGTCGTGCCAACCCCGACTTATGGCCTAGCTACGCAGCGCGTTTGGACCGAAGGCCCAGAAATATTGCAAGTATGAGATTTTGCTTTTGGCCTGTTTGGGGGTGTTATGCTTCTTGGCGGGTGGGTTGACGGGTCTTGGGGCATTCCTGGGAAGGTCTAATACCGGGTAGAAGTGGTTGGGACAAAATCCAGGCCGATTTTTTTTTGGCTATTTCTGACATTTTGCTCTATGTAGCGTTTTCGGGGGCCTGTGTGGGGGGCTTCCTGGTGTTTGTGGGTGAGTTTCGTGGTCTGGGAGCACTGCTGGGACACTCTAATCTTGATTGCATTTGCTTTTCAGGAAATCCGTCGTGCCAACCCCGACTTATGGCCTAGCTACGCAGCGCGTTTGGACCGAAGGCCCAGAAATATTGCAAGTATGAGATTTTGCTTTTGGCCTGTTTGGGGGTGTTATGCTTCTTGGCGGGTGGGTTGACGGGTCTTGGGGCATTCCTGGGAAGGTCTAATACCGGGTAGAAGTGGTTGGGACAAAATCCAGGCCGATTTTTTTTTTGGCTATTTCTGACATTTTGCTCTATGTAGCGTTTTCGGGGGCCTGTTTGGGGGGCTTCCTGGTGTTTGTGGGTGAGTTTCGTGGTCTGGGAGCACTGCTGGGACACTCTAATCTTGATTGCATTTGCTTTTCAGGAAATCCGTCGTGCCAACCCCGACTTATGGCCTAGCTACGCAGCGCGTTTGGACCGAAGGCCCCGAAATATTGCAAGTATGAGATTTTGCTTTTGGCCTGTTTGGGGGTGTTACGCTTCTTGGCGGGTGGGTTGCCGGGTCTTGGGGCATTCCTGGGAAGGTCTAATACCGGGTAGAAGTGGTTGGGACAAAATCCGCGCAGAAAAGCCTTTAGTTTTGGCACTTTTTGTAACTTAGGGTTCGTTAGGGTTAGCCCTAGCAGCAGGATTGCATGTGTTTCGGGGTGTTCTAGATTTTTCAAACTGAGTTCTGGGGTCTTAGAGCACTCGTGAGAATGTGTAATTTTGGTTGCAAGTCATTTGAAGAAAATCCATGGTGGGAAAGGGGGGATTTGGCATAGTTAAAGAAAGCCTTTGCCACTATTCTTAACTTAGGGTTCGTTAGGGTTAGCAGTATTTCTATTGCATGTGTTTGAGTGGGGGGGATTTCGAGTCTTGGAGCGATGCTGGCTATGGCTACTTTTGCTTGGTTGCTTGCAAGTGGTTTGAATGCAATCCACGGTGGGTAATGGGTAATTAGGGTACTTCGGCCTACTTTTACTTTCAAAGTAAGTTTTGTCACCAGTTTTCTGCTAGGCCTCGTTTTTTGAGATTTGATTGGGGGTCTTCTACATTTTTGCGACTGGCTTTAGTAAGGGTCTGGGTGGGAGCACTGCTAGGAAGATCTAATTTTGTTCTAAAACACAGTTTACAGTACACCTAGCTTGAGGGGCAAGATCCGCTACATTAATTTGCCCATACTTATTTATCCTTCAAAAGGTGACTCAGAGTACGCACTTTCAAAAACATTGTACTGTCTACTAGGAAAAACAAATTGTGACTTTTTGCACTCCACAGCCTACATACCTTATATTTATTTATCAGTGGTGTTGTAATATTATATCACTTCCTGTTTTTCGTTGAATAATTACAGGCCGGGTTTCAGTCTCTGCAATGGGGAAAAAAGGATGGAGTCAGGCTTCACAGTAGCGAGCCACAATTCAGCATCAGGCAGGCAGTGGACAGGGTGTCTTCTGGTGACCAACATCGATGGACGAAGCGTCGGCTGCAATGGAGGAGTGCCGCTAATAGGAGGATTTTTTTTCTGCAGGCAACTTACTTACCACTTCCAACAGGACCACTACAACCACATAGATACAGTATCCCTTGCCTTTTTCTCTGACTGTGACTGCATTTCTTGGCTCTCTCTCGGCTTCTACATTGATCCCTTAACACATCACTTAGTCCACTCCACTATCACATCTGCACCACACATAGTCATTTGTAAGTGCTCCTACGTAATTCGCAAGTCGCAGCACGCCCCAGGCCATAGAGGACTGGGATGGCCCCAATGATGAAGCATGTCACCAAGGGGCAACCCTGGTGAGTGAGGGGACACCTAGAAAAAAAGCAATTTCTCCTTTTCTATCTACTATACCTTCCAGACCAACCCCACTGAGTGTTGGTTTGAATGGATTTATAGTGACCAGCAAGGCTCTCGGGTATCTGGCTACAGAGACCTTATGTTGAATATCGTTAACAATAATTTACACATAGGCCCTTTACTGTTGCATTCTTTCTTCCACAGTTGTCGAATGTACTACTTACTTTTCACTGACATGCATGCAGTAGTGCATGCACTTTCAAAGATTGATGGATAGGTTTGTACCCAAAGAATTGTTTATGTTCAATTGTTTGTCTATGCTGTGCTTTTTTTTACAGGGTGTCTTCTGGTGACCAACATCGATGGACGAAGCGTCGGCTGCAATGGAGGAGTGCCGCTAATAGGAGGATTTTTTTTCTGCAGGCAACTTACTTACCACTTCCAACAGGACCACTACAACCACATAGATACAGTATCCCTTGCCTTTTTCTCTGACTGTGACTGCATTTCTTGGCTCTCTCTAGGCTTCTAAATTGATCCCTTAACACATCACTTAGTCCACTCCACTATCACATCTGCACCACACATAGTCATTTGTAAGTGCTCCTACGTAATTCGCAAGTCGCAGCACGCCCCAGGCCGTAGAGGACTGGGATGGCCCCAATGATGAAGCATGTCACCAAGGGGCAACCCTGGTGAGTGAGGGGACACCTAGAAAAAAAGCAATTTCTCCTTTTCTATCTACTATACCTTCTGTCAGGTTACGCAGCCCCTAAGCGCCTACCGTACTATGAAACTACATTTCCCATGAGTAGGCGGGAGACTTACAGGAAGTTTATCTGGGGAACAGACGCGCTTCCTGTTGCGCGTTATTCTGGTTTCTGTTCTGCACACTACCGTTTCCCTCTTCCTTTTTGTTGGACCATACATCTTTGCTTTGACTATTTGGAACCCCCTTTGTACATTGAGTCCTCTACCAAGTTTGTGGTATGTTGTGAGTAGTGGGTTTGATGTCTTAGTATAACGCGAGTGTGTTTGGTGCGACAGGAGTGTGTTCGTTAACTATATGTTTATGTGTTTCGTAGGCCTTCCTCACAGATTGTGGCAGAAGGGCTATAGTATTTCCTATCCAAGGTCATGTTTTCTTGGTGCTCAGGTACTTGTCTACTTCCTTGGTTATTTAGTGAGACTATATGAGAGTACCCTTGTATGTTAGGACAGCACTTCACTGATGCCTGTCTTGTCTTCTGTTACAGGTATCCTTTCCCTGCTGACCCTACCTTTACCCATCCCACATTTTTTATTTTAGTTTGTTATTTTTCTCCCCCGCCTAATGCCTCGAACACCCTGTGTTTACACTTCTGGGTGTTGGTGACATTTGGAGGTGGAACCATATTTGCATCGACTGGATCACGGGGAGTAAACCTGACACCTTCCAGACCAACCCCATTGAGTGTTGTTGTGAATGGATTTATAGTGACCAGCAAGGCTCTCGGGTATCTGGCTACAGAGACCTTATGTTGAATATCGTTAGCAATAATTCCACACAGGCCCTGTACTGTCGCATTCTTTCTTTCCACAGTTGTCGATGATATATTCTTACTCTGCTTGACAAAGAACCATTGCTAATGTGAAAGAACTTCAACCGAATAAGAAGTTATACTTTACCATTTGTTAGGCTACAATGTGGCACTGCTCTACTGTACTTCTGTCACCTGCTATATTCTCAGTTGTACCGTTGAATTGCTCAGGAGGACAAACCAGATTTCATTTTCTTTTTTTTCATAGGCATGCAACTGCCACTGTGTCACACCACTAGTACCACCGCTATGAGGAAATTTTATCCGACCAAGATTGCCAACGTTATTCGGTGTTTCCCGTGGAGCCAGCCCTGGGTCTAGCCCTACTTTCAAACACAAATTACAGGTAAGATAAGCGTTTGGTGGTTTGGGGGTATAATGGAGTATTAGTACGAGAGACGAGAGACTGAAGGTAGTACTACTAAAGTCCTAGGACTCTTGGATTCACTTCACTTAGTCTGTGAGAGGCACTTAGTGTTGAAAACATTTGGGCATTTACACTTAAAGGAAGAAAATGGAACTAAACTTTCAGGAAAACAGTCAACGTTAAACCCCCACCCACCAGGCAAGCAGTAAAAAACAGGTATGCTCAGATAAAGTTTGAAAAAGTATATTTATATCCCTAACAAAATAATCTCCCGCAAGACCCTCCCTAACCCCAACGATTGTCCTTCAAAAGTCCCCAAAAACCCAACTCCCAATTCCCACCCCCCAAAAGTCTCTAAAAAAGGGGCAAGGGACACTATGGGTGGATGCTGTTAACTTTTTGGGCCAGGGCATCATGCTCCTCGCGGAGCAAGGCGAGCTCCTGCTGAAGGTGGGACACCATCAGGGTAGTGCGGCGCAGGCGTGCCTTCACTGCCTTGCAGGTGCAATGCCTGTGAGAGGCAGCTGTTGGCCTTGCTGCTCGGTGGTGGCATTTGCCTTTGGCAGCCCGGCTCAGTCTGGGTGGACCACTGTGCTGGGTGGCAGCCCGTGGGGCCACGGAGGCCGATGCAGACGACGTTGTTGTAGTTGTCGACTGCACACTTTCCACGTCCTCCAGGGCCACCAGCCGCCGATATTCCGCAACAGTGGCCTCGATCCTCCGTTGCCGGGCCGCTCTAGCCAGCTCCTTCCTCCTTGTTCGTTTGGAAGGAGAACCTATATGAAGAAAGAAAGACATAGTCTGTAACCAATGCTCTTTAAGATTAACTCAATCATTCAGCAGAAATTTGTGTTGCAGTACAACTAGCAACTTGCAAGCGCATTACATAACTATTGAGGCCAGTATCTATCTAACCTCACACTTCTTCATCCTTGCTCTAACATTAGTGGGAGTTTAAGGAACAAATTCTACGAGCACTGTGGACTTCCATTGGAGTCGACTATGAAAGTACACCAGTCTTATTCTTCTTCTTATCTCTTGTTTTGGAAAATTGGTACGTTATTTTCTGCAAGCCGGCATAATGCCAGCGCAGTAAACTTGCACCCGAGAAAAAGAGACGCACGCCATGAGGAGTGACCTAGACTTGCGTTGCCGTTGCGTTACTGTACCCGTCCAGTACATGCAGGTGGTGAAGCTCTTACTTTTCTATTACGGGTGGCACTGAGAATACTCGGTTACAACTCAAGGGCTACTGCTTAATTAATTTAACTTTCACCCTACAGTGGAAATGAGTACTAGAAATGGAAAATTGAAGAAGATAAATAATCTGATTATCTATCACTTCACATGGGATGTTTTTGCTTATATATGGGATGACTTTAGGTGCTTTGCTTTTTATTGAGTGACCAGTGATACATCCACACATGAATGACTGAGTACTACTAAACTTATTAAGAGAGGTAGGGAGTGGCCACCATAATAACCGGATCTATGCAGTGCTTGCAATACAAACTACTGCTACTATTTATGGTAGTATTTGGACAAAATTAAAAGTTCTTTTCCTTGCCTTTCCTACACTGGAACGGACGTGCGGGTGCAGTGTTACATGCTCTTCAAAGTTACACTTAGTTCATCCACTGACCGTCTACTCTCTCTAGATCATGGGTACTCACAAACTTTCTCTCAGGGGCTACATTTACAGTGTAGTTTGGGGCCGAGGGCCGCACTGGTGGGGGCGGAGTCAGAGGGGGCGGGGCTAAAGCAAAACGATAACTTGTGACCATGAGGTTGCACACAGGTCCCTGCAGCAGATGCCCTCATCCACTGAGCCACCAGACCCAGCATTTACATACATCTCTCTCCCTCCTGCTCTCCCTCCTGCCCTCCCTCTCCATCTCTCTCTCCCTCCTGCCCTCCCTCTCCCTCCCCCTCTGTCATGTCACTGTGTGTGTGTCTATCTGTGTCAGCCTTCAGCCCGGGTTGAGACCGCTTCCTCAACGCGCACACACAGACAACAACACCAAAGTACTTAACAGGTCTTTAAAAGACCATTAACATATTATTGAGGCTTTGTTTGTTGTAGCGCCCCTGCTTCCCCACCCTGACAATCACTGCTTGCCCGGCCCCACAGAGCAGAGGCTTTGTTCTATTTCACCTCTTTGTGGCCTTGCATCTCCACTCTGCTCTGTGGGGGCCGGGGGAGCAGTGATTGTCAGAGTGGAGATGCAGGGGCGCTAACAGGTGAAATACAAAAAAGCCTCTGCTCTGTGGGGGCCGGGGGAGCAGTGATTGTCTGCAAGGTCTGCGCACCGCCAAGGAAGGCTTGCCGGGCCACCACCGGCCCGCGGGCCGTACTATGAGTACCCCTGCTCTAGATACACATATGCTATCTAAGAGTCAGATAGTAGCATGATCCAGGTATATGGACACATACAGTTTCTGTGTCACCCACCCAGGCTGTTGTCCTTCCACCCATCATTGCTTCATCATTCACCCAGCCATGCATCTCATATTCTTGCCTTCCCAGCTAGTCTTCAATCTCAATAAGTAAGGAATATATAAGAGCTTACCTCTGGCCGCCACCACCACCGTCTCAACTCTCACAGCCGCCGCCTCCTCCCCTGAAGAATCGCCCTCCGCCTCCGTGTCGAGCACCACCACCTCCACATTGGCCCCGCCACCAGATGTTCCACCTACAAAGTACATTTAAGAATGTTAGAATAAAGCACTCACTAGTCTTTGGTCTAGGAATGAAGACATGTGAAAACAATGTAATTTGTGACTGTCTACGTTAAAGTTAAAAAAAATGTCCCTTTTTCCAGGGAAGGTTGTCTTGCTGCACTTTTTGGCACAACTGATGAAGGCTGTTTTTTTAACACGCACCATTTTTCTCCACATAGACAGAAGATGGACTTCTAACTACAAGATCAAGTTGAAACCAGGTGAGAGCTCGGCTCGACCACAAGAAATGTCTTCAATTAATCGTCAGCACTAACCACTTTTCCATTATCAGTTAAACGTTTAGTTTTATTATGACTTCATTTTAATAAATGTGTTTACTTTTAATAAAGCTTTTAAACTTAAATACAATCTGTGTTTTTTGGTCCAGACTAGAGTGACTGAGCGAAAGGTTTTGCAATTTTTGCAAGCATGAGTCCAGATAGAACACTTCAAAAGACATTATGGACAATCCCAGAGGACTGCACTAAGTTGATAGAGCTATTGCTGACTAGAATCATGGGAGTTTCGCCAACCGTGCAATCTTAGTTAGCTACACAGACAGACTAATAAGAATAATCTAGTAATACCACAGGGAGTCATAGTAGAGGCAGGATAAGAATTTAGATACAGTCTACAAGAAGAGCAAAGACAATTTTGAAAAAAGTCAAATGAGGAACGCTAGGAAAAATAGGTACTAGTCTAAAATGAAAACTTACTGGGGCCAGCAGAGGAGCCCTCGCCTGCCCGATCCTGGCCCTGTTGAACAGCATCCGCCGCCTGCTGCTCCTGTGTCCTCCTCTCGCCCCTGGGGGGAGCTGACGTACAACATGAAAGAAAGAACAGAAAACATGGATGATTGTTGCTTGTCAATGTCAACCAAATCAAACATTTCAAAAGAACAATAACAAAATATTTCCGCGAAATTATATTGATTATGGTTACTTTTCATTTATTTGCGGACCTGTGACTTCGAAAGTCACGTAACTCACTAAACAAAGTACTGAAACGTTCACCTAGGACTGGCAGTCCGCAGTCCGCAGGCAAGACGCAAAGTGACAGACAAACTCCATTGTGATTTCAGTCAGATCAGTGACAACACTAACAGTTGCCTGCTACATTACCAGTCATTTAAATAGTCAAACTATCAATCCACCGCCACTATTTTTCTTATTGTCAGGGTTACAAAGGAAGGGGCAGATTTAAGCCCTTGCGGCTCTTTTGCGCCGTTCTTGCGTGACTTTTGTGACGCAGCAGCTAAACAAAAAAGGGCGCCATGGTGCGGCGTATAATATTATAACAACGTGACGCATTTGGGAGATGCATCCCGTTATAAAGCCCTGCGCCATCAGGGGGCGTTCCGGCGCAAGGGAGGGCATTCCTGCGCTGGAACACATCCTAATAGTGGCTGAGGGAAATCTACAAAATATCAATCAGTCACCTTTAGGACAATGATGCGTCACACAAACCCTGCACCTGCTTGAAGCAGACGTACGGCTTGACCCAGCATTGGGGAGATAGGGTACCCCAGAGCATTGATGGAGCTGCGCCATCGTTGCGACGCAACTCCAGCAGTAAAGCTTCGGTGACGTTTTGGGCCCATGGTGCGCCGCATTGCAAATACGGCGCACCATGTTTGGTGGTGGTAGCGGGCCGCACAATTAATGGCGCATCCCTGCTACTTTGCAGGGATGCGACGGTAATTGCAATTCTGCCCCTTAGGGGCATACTTACTTACGCGTTCTGGCGCATCTCCAGAGATGCGCCAGATCATCATCAAATGCGTCACGCAAAACTACCCTTGCGACACGGCAGATGTGCCTCATTTACAATGCGGCGCGCCCTGGCGCAAGGGTAGGCACTTGCGTGACGCATCTCGTCACGTAAGAGCGGCGCATCGCTGGAGTCACGTCGCCAACGCAATGCAACTCCAGTAATGCTCAGGGCCACCCAATACTTAACATGCTGTGTCAGTCCTTTCGCCTGCTTCGAGCAGACATAAGGAATTGAATTGACGTAGCAGCGTCGCAGAAGTGCCTGCGTTAAATCTTGTACATTTCACGCAGGCAATTTTGCGAGGCGCACAGCCGCTGGACCGCCCACCCTGCGTACTAGGAACGCACCCATTGTGGTGCAGGCCCATGGCTTTATAACGTGACGCATCTCCCTAGATGCGTCATGCTGTAAATGACTCGCAGGGATGCGGCACGTTTACGCCGCTGTTGCGTCACGCAAGGCAACGTAAACGTGGCGCAAGGGGCTTGTAAATGTAATCTGCCCCCTAGTGTCTAGCATTACGCAGTTCTGTAAAGTACACTCATACATAATAGTTACTCAGGCCAATGAGACCACGAAATAGAAAACAAATAAGCATAGTAGCAACGCCACTGAGAAGGAGAGCAGTGCACCTGAAATGCACAGAAGATTTTGAAATATAATTTAACTACAATGTAATCGTCATCAGCGGCATTATTGGCTTGCTCCATGTAAAAAACAAATATTTGCAATACAACAACACAGAGCAGGAGAAAACATCATAGTAGTGAGTGATTAAATGGCTACTACTACTCACCAAGCCCGGGGATCTCCAAGCCGAGCTGGTCCAGCAGGTCGCGCTCGCGGTCCAGGAGGTCCGTCCAGCGATGGGTGACCTGGCTGTAGGTGCGCTGGACCCCGTAGAGGTGGGATATGGCCCAGCACACCTTCTCCCACCGCTTCCGGCGCTCCCGCATGTTGTAGCCGCCGGCCGCGATCCTGCCGCCTCCCGCGATGGTCCTGGGCAGGCGGCGCTGGACGAAGTAGACCAGCGCGCCCACTTCCTCCGGGCTGAATATCTCCCGTCGCGTCACCTGCTCCCCCCTCAATCTCCCGCATGCTGTCCTGCCACTGGGTCCAGCACTACTCCCCGCCGCCGCTGCGGCCCTCAAGTGCCTGGGCAGCTTCACGGCGCCTGGCTTGACCATGGTCTGGGCAGGTAAGGTAGGAAGAAGTAGAAAATTAAGAAAGAATAGGATAGGGAAGAAGAAAAGAAAAGAGTTTAAAAAAGTAGTTTAAAAGTAAAGAAAAATAGCAGAAAAGACAAAAATATACAGCTAGGAAAAGAGAGGGATAGATAAGAAGCAAAATCGTAAAAAAAAAACTGAAAACAAGCAAAGGATGGCAAAGATACCAAGAGGATTAAACACCATGCCCAGACACAGGAAATGAATGAAAAACAAGATGGCCGGCGCCCGTTCACGAGCGCGAAAGTAAGTTCGCGCGAGATTTTCCTCGCGATCTCGTGCAAACCTCTAGATTTCCCGCGCGATCTCGTGCGAACCTCTACTCGCAATGCGCTTACTGCGCGAGATTATACATAGCGGGCGGAAACGGAAATACGTCACGCAAACAAAATGGCCGCGCCCGTACTCGACCTTGGGGTAAATTCGCGTGTTGCGCTGCAAGCGGCTCGCGAATACTGCAAAAAAACTCGCGAAACAACAAGCCGCAAAAAAATAAAATGCTCATTCGCACGAATTGGCGGCTTCCGCGGTCGGTTTCGCACGACGCCGCGCCCCGCGAATAGCGCGAAAAAAACCGAAAAGCGATTTCAGCAAAAGCAAAAGCAATGAGCAGGTGCAAAAGGTCAACCTCATGATTTGTAACGATTCTTTGTAGTGCTTCCTGAGGGGGCCCTCCAGAATTCGGTTGCCTGCTTGCAACTATTGTGTGACCCTGCTCTGACCTTAACTGTATGCCACAAAGGTCCTGATTTACAGCTAAAGGAGCAGACAAGCAGGTGCCAGGCTGGAACTTTAAATTCTTTCAGTGACACATTAATTAGCCCCTAATTCATTATTGTCAGTTGGGGCAGGGCAGGTGTTGTAACTAATTTTGCAACAATGAAAGCACTTAGCAAGTGCAAAAGATCACTAATCAGGGCGCACTAAGGAAGCAGGTGCCAGCTAAAAAAATATTCTGTGACACATTAATCAGCCCCAAATTAATTCAGGTCACTTGAGGCAGGGAAGGTGTGCTTTGCTTTGCCGAAAATAATGTACACTGGACAACCAGAGGGTGTGGTGATGAAACAGAGGGTGGCATGGGTGGGCCAGAGGGTGGCATGAGTAGTCAGAGAGTGGCAGTGGTGACAGAGAGTGGCAGTGATGAAGAAGAGTGTCCCAAACAGGCTGGACATGTAGAAACAACAAGTTCGCAAAACTTGCGACCCGACAGGTAAGTTCGCAAATT
This sequence comes from Lissotriton vulgaris, assembly GCF_964263255.1. Taxonomy (NCBI): domain Eukaryota; kingdom Metazoa; phylum Chordata; class Amphibia; order Caudata; family Salamandridae; genus Lissotriton; species Lissotriton vulgaris. The sequence continues at coordinate 1,135,454,988 of NC_141697.1, forward strand.
GCGAAATTGTAAAAACCCTCGCGAACTGGCAGAAACACGGGCGAACACAAAAAAAAAAAAATCCGCAAATTCGCGGGAATTCGCGGATTTTGCGGATTGCGAATCCGCAAATCCGCAAAATTCGCGAACGCGAGATCCGCAAAATTCGCCCATGCTTACTACCGAGTTACCATATAGCCTGCAACAGTGCTAAAAATGTTTTTGAGGCCGGCCGGATGGTTGTGGGCCCGTATTTGTTTGCTGATACTGCACAATAAAGGTTTCAAAAAATGTAAAAAAAATAAAATAAAAAAAAAGATTTCGTGTCTTGAGCTACCATTTGTCATTACGTTACCCTAGGGACTGGCAGCCCTTTGATACCGTGCAGCACACGTCAGTTTGATTACATTTTCCACACAATTTGTTTTCACAACATTTAGGATTAATTTTGTATACTTTGAGGTGTGCAAGTGACTACTCCCCTTTTTGCAAAAACGCCACCTACGCCACGTAGCAGAGTTTACCGGCAGTGGCATCGACCGCTAGTCTGGATCCGCCCCTCAGCAGCATCAGTCACACCCTCTGCTGCCGGGCATCACCTGGCATCTTCGTGCCTCACGTTGCTTGTGTAATCTCCTGTGCCACGCATTCTCTGTTTCATTTCACATCTGCAGGTCCCCCCCTGGGCCTGGGCTCCATTCAGCACTATCGGTCTGGGCTGCACTCTCTGTGTGCATGGTTCCAGCCCGTTGCATGGAAGGTACCTCTCCGACTACCTCACTGTCTGCCTTGCGTCTATGAGTGTGGTGAGTGAGCACGTTTTCTGGACGGATGCTCGATCCGCTTTTGCTTAGGTCCATGACAAAGCTAGGTCCCAGGGTTTGCAAACACCAGCGATGTGGACAGGACAGGTTGGAAGATGTCTTAGTGTAAAATTAAACTGAATTAATGTCTTCCTGCCCCACCTTATGTATGATAATCATCATCCTGTGGCTCATTTGTTTGGTTATTCAAGCTGTGTTTCATGCTGTTTGTTATCTATGACAGTATCTTTTGCACTCTCCCATCATATATTTATGAATCAGTATAATGGATTCTGTGTTTTCAAAACTTGGATATGTATATGGGTCACCTCTGCTTTGCTACAGAAATCTACAATAAAGCCCGGATATGCCATGTTATGAGCACCTGAAGGGCGGGGTTTTAGCATTTGAGTGGCACGGTCATCTGTATGATCACACATTTCCATTGGGTTTCGTTGACTTGTTGTGTTTGTTTGTGTTAGTTGCCTGAAGACTGGTGTATTACTCAACAATGGCTCGTATTGGTTAATGTGAAATAGAACATGTCAGATTCTCCCAGCAATCTCCTGCATTTGTGGATGAGTGTACCCGGTGTGCCAAAATAGTCACCATGGGTGGCCAATTTGTTTATGGTAGTAACAGCACTGTCTTCATTGCTCATAGCTGTATAAATAGGTAATGGGTGCTTTAGCATGGAACCACATGAAGTTTTTCTGTTGGTGATACACTAGCTCTACACAAAAGTTCTCGGCTGAACTGGGAACTGCAGACTGGACGGGCCTGGGAGTGAGGCACTAGGCAGTCAGTTTAGAATGGAAGCGATGGGTGGCAGCCTTCACTGAGGGGGTGGGTGGAGGATGCCATTTCATATCACACCTACACGCCTCATCACTTTGGAAGCACCAACCTGTGCGATGCTGTCACTGGGGGCTGCATGCAAAAATGCACCCCACGAGAGATTTGCACTGTCAGTCTTGTTCCCGTGAGTGTCATTAAATTGAAGATCACCTTTTTTTGTCTCTCGCTCATATATAACATGGCTGTCACATTAAGGGTGAGTGGAGCAACAACTCCACCCGCTCGCAGAACTCCATGGAATTCCATTAAGCATGTGGAATTCCATGTAGTGAGACTCTGCGGGCTCCACCCACCCCTAGTTTTTTCAGGTTACAGGGGCAATATAATTAGGCTCAGATTTCACATGTGCAAAACCATAGAATGTGTGAGTGCTTATGGGTCTTTGAGTGGTTTTGTGGGTGTGTAAGGGGGTGTGTGAGTAGATGTATGGGTCTGTAAGTGTGTATGTGAGTGGTTCTATGGGTGTAGAGTAGGTGTGAAAGTGGTTGTATGGATCTGTGTGTGAGTGGTTGTGTGGGTGTGTGAGTGGTTGTATGGATGTATAAGTGGGTGTGTTATGGGTCTGTAAGTGTGTAAGTGTGTATGTAAGTGGTTCTATGGGTGTAGAGTAGGTGTGAAAGTGGTTGTATGGATCTGTGTGTGAGTGGTTGTGTGGGTGTGTGAGGTGTTGTATGGATGTATAAGTGAGTGTGTGAGTGGTTGTATGGGTGATGACTTCAGTGATATCATCAGTTATATAATTTGAGACATCAACAGTGATATCACAGACCACGTCATGAGTGATTTAATATGGGAGGTCATAAGCAGTGCACTGCAGGGTTGTAAGTTATAGTTAGCTCCTGCAACTATAAATGCTGAATTTCACTTATTTTGTACAAGTGAAATCTAATCCTTACTATAATTTCCCTGTAACCTTTGTTTTTTCAGTATAATTGCTAAGGTTTTTTAAATTCCATTTCCTCATAATCTTTTCATTCCAGTGAATGAATTTAAACATGTTATTTCCTAACTATAATGTCCTTGCAACCGTAGTTTTTTGTGTGAATTTCTATGTTTTTTAATATTATTTCCTAACTATACCATCCTGATAACCTATGTTTTTTTTGTGAATTTCTAAGGTTTAAAAAAAATATTATTTCCTAACGGTAACCTGCAACCTTTGAGAGTGGATGTGTGAGTGGCTGTATAGGTTGGTGAGTGCACGTGTGAGTGGCTGTGTGGATTTGTGAGTGGGTGTGAGAGTAGTAGAATGGGTGTGTGAGTGGGTGTCTGAATGTCTATGTGTCTGGGTGCTTCTCTGTGTCTCTGAGTGGATCTATCTGTGGCTGTATAGGTGAGTGAGTGGCTGTATGTGTCTGCGAGTGTATGTGAGAGTGGCTGAATGGCTGTGTGGGTGGTTGTCTGTGTCTCTGTGAGGGGGCGTCAGTAGCTGTGAGAGTAACTGGGCCAGAACGGAGCCTCACCTGCCCCTTTATCCAACAAGAGTCCACAGTTTTGCACAAAATGTCTACCCAACTGGAGTACTTTCTACTAGTTAATTAGTAAGTGCTGTCTTGTTGGGTAATAATTAGTGAATATTCTACATTACAGCTGCGTAATGGACCACAAGCAAATGTCTTCACTGACCATATGTGGATGTAATTTCAGCAATGCGATTGTTCCTCAAACGTCTTGATGCACAAATCTGTGACAAAATGTATCCTCATCTAAAGAACAGGACAAGACTACAAAGAGGGGAATCTCCACCAGCCAGAGGTACTTCCTCCTAACTATATGAAGTAAATGTGTGTTTGTTTGTTGGAGATTGCATCAAAATTCCTCTACATCAAGAACATGTCACCAAAATTGGTGGGAAATGCACTTGGAGGTCTTTTGGTAAGCTGCTCCTCAGTGTGGAAAAAAGGTGGGAAGTCTTTTGCATACAACTAAGAACAAGCATTTGCAATGCAATCAGTCTCACCATTGGGACCTTATAAGCATTTTCCCATGCAGCACGTTACCGTACATTTCTGAAAAGTAGCCTAGCTATGGACTGTGTGGCAGTGATCATGGGACTGACAGAACATTTGGCAACAGACAAGTGAACGTGGTATATGAGCTCTTAGGAGTTGTTTGAAGGGAAATACATTAAATTATTGATAAGTTTTAATTAAATGTGTAAAAAAGAGGAGCCTACAAAAAAGGCTTCGTAAGTTTGTGGAAATAAAAAAGCATGTTTTCAAGTTAGTCCTGCCTTCCGATTCTCCGTCCACAGTTCCCAAGCATGGTCTCAACGGAAAATAATATACAAATACTGGCCTACATTGGCAATGGCTTTAAACGGGTCATGCACATCTAAAGGACACAAAGCACACAAAGCAAAGTATTTTACTAAATGCAACACACAAGCATCTGCTATCAGCACAATACCAACCATGCGGCAACATGTGATGTGTGACAGCTCTACTAGTCTGGGCTTTGTAGCCAAAATTGCTGCACATTGCATTCAGGGAAAATTCAGGACAGGCGCGACATCCTAGCACGCAATGTGCCGTTACTAAAAAGCTAAAAGTAGCTGAAAATGTAACACAAGACATAAGGTCATGACGTAAAACCACAAAAAGAACTTCATGAAAGCATGCACCAGTTCTTACCACCATGGCCAGATGACTGCTATCAGCCTTTTAAGTGATCCTTCTCTACCCTCGTGCTGTTGTAACCCTCGCATCAGAAATACTTATGTGGACACTGTGGCTACACTGCACCTCAGCCCATCCCTTGCCCTGTTCTCTGATTCTCGAGCTTTGGCTACTTCTCCAGTCTTCACTCGTCAATCCATGCCACCGTGCTGCTGGGACAGGGTGGGAGGTTTGTGTTAGACGCCTGCGATCAAGTCCCTCTCTTTGGCTGCCATCTTGAAGTGGAATTTTTCTACAGCCATTCAAATGTAGCGGCTCGATTAAGGCAATGTTTGTTCTGAGATTTTTTTTTTACCGGAGAGAAATGGTTAAAGATATGTTATAGAAGACTTCAGCGAGTGCACTGGTGCACAACAGTGTAGACATTATCGGGTCATTCATACTTTGTGGTTTGTAAACAGGAAGATTCGTGTTTTAAATATTTTTTCCCAATGTCCCAGGGTCTGTCGCCCAATTTTGCATTATAATTATGGATGTCCCGCTCTCTCAGGGCACTGGGGTACAGGAGAGGTTGTCTATTTTTGTTATCTCCGCACCCTGCCAGACTCCTGGCTTCCGTTTGCTACTGGCTGCTCTGATTAAGCCCCGCCCACAACCAGGCAACTGCTGCCTAACTTTGGGGGCACTAATTTAAAAACAAGCATTTGCAATGCAATAGGACTCGCATTTACGCAAGATCTATTGCATTGGAAACGGGGGTGCAGGCAGAGGGGAAGGTACGAATGGGCTGAGCGGGGGGCAGAGAATTCACAGACTGCGGGAGGGGGCAGCGGGAGACAGGGAATAAAATAGTGTTTCGAGTTAAGGGGCCAGTACCCATGTAAAGATACAAATGACTGACATGGCCGTCATGGGGAGGATCTAACGAGCTTAAAACCAATCGGAAGGCAGCATTTATAACCTAAGCCAATGAAGAAGAAGGGTCGGAGAGTGGACGGAGCTTCCACAAAGCTTCCACACTATAATGTATGCTGCATGCCTCGCAAAGCGATGGCAGCGCATAGGCCCTGCAAAGCGGGGTGCGACCAAAAGGGCAGCCCTTGCAGATGACATTGGGTATTTGCATACTCAGTATCATTAAAAGGGAGAACCGTGGACTCTGCTCTAAAGACTAGATCAAGGATGCAGTCACCTACATTAAAGATTTCAGATAGTTTTTCAATGTACAATACAAGAGCGAACACTCTTGATTTCCCTTTGCAAAGCCCAAGAAGTTAGGATCATTTGTGCTTTACAGAAGAAGACTTTCAACTGGGGCACCTGCTGAGTGTATATTTGTAAGTGTTACCCGTTGAGGTTTCATATCAGTAAAATGAACATTAGGGTAAGAATGGAACCTCAATTTTTCCAAGAAGAGTCCTCAGTTTTGCCAAAAATATCTACCCAACTGGAGTACTTTTAACTGGTTAATTAGTATGTGCTACCTTATTGGGTAAATAGTTATTGCATAATCTACACTACAGCTGTGTAAAGGACCACGAGGTAATGTCTCTAGTGAACTTGTGTGCATGTATTTTCAGCAATGTGATTGTTCCTACAGCGTCTTCATCCATAAGTCTGTGAAAGCCATGGTGGCCTGATAGAACAATCATCAGTTTCTAATTACACTTGCCACAATGGTGTGCCTCATGACTTTACATCTGGGAATACTGTGCTTCCCATTGAGAATAAGCACCATTACCTTCATTTTTGGTAAACATTTCTATGCAAATTGTAATTTAAAAATTGAACATTTTCAGATGCATTTGTGTCCATTAATATTTCAGTTCTAACCTTATTTTAAATAAATAATGTTCTTCAAGTCATTAACACAGCACCTTCCTTACGCCAGTAACAAAGCTGATAAAATAATTAAAGCAGGTTTGCTTAACACAAGGTCCCTAGTGAAGCACAATGGTGAAGTAGCCAATCTAATTGAAACTCATGAATTAGATCTGGTATACATCACAGAGACCTGGGCTGATGAAACCTCTGCTACTGTACTGACCTGGCATTGGCTCTCCCCGGGGGTTATTCCATAGTTAGGGCAGATAGGATAGGAAAAAGAGGGGGTGGACTAGTCATAATTTACAAAAAAGACTTGCTAATTAGGGCATCAGCCACAGGTGGCAGCCCTGACTGCTAGATTCTACCCTTTGATATCACTATGACCAAAAACTACACCTTGAAAGGTCTTTTGGTATACAGACCACCAAAAGCAAAAACACCCTTGTCTCAACTACTCGGGCCTTTCCTAGAATCAAGCATAAGAGGGGCTGACTACACTATACTGGGGGACTTCAACATACACTTAGAGAAAGACACAAACCGAAGCACGCTGTTGATCCCTGAGATGATGGCCAACTGCTCAATGACACAAATGGTCCAACAAGACACACACAACGCCGTGCCGCCGATGGAATATTCTCCTCCAAATCCATATCACTATTGGAGAAATAATCCCGGTACCATGGTCAGACCACGAAGTCATTAAATTCCACCTGACAATTAAGCATGAACCAAGGACTAGGCATACGTATGTAAAACAATATACACATCAAGATTGGGCTAAAATCAATACATCCGACCTAAAGGAGCTACTAGCTGTGACCACCTCAGAACTAAACTCTGACAGTAACATTGCCACTGAGCAAATAAACAGCTGGATTAAAGCAGCCCTCTTAATCACTGCCCCCACAAAAAAGACAAACTCACGAAGAAAAAATGCCTCAGAACGCTGGTTCTCAGAGAAACTAAGATTAGAAAAGCAAACATGCAGGAGGACTGAAAGGAAATGGAGGGCTAATTATGAAGTAGGGGCTAAAGAAACCTACTGTAGGACCTTAACAACTTACAAAACACTAATACTGGAAGAAAAATCGGCATACTATGTACAGAAAATAAATTAGGCCAAAAACTCTTGTAAAGACATGATTGCCACAGTTAAGAAACTGACAAACCTGGGCGCAAACAGACAAACAGAAGGGAGCACTGTATTTTGCAACACGGTAGGACAATATTTTGTCAACAAGGTGAAATCAGTGTACCAATCAGTGAATAGATCGTCACAAGCAGAGGAACCCCCTAACCTTAGCAGACACAGTGAAGCCAGGGATGCAGAGTTCCGGTTTACGACTCCGTCAGTTGAACAAATACATCAAATAATACTGTCTTTTAAGTCTGGGGGCCTTATGTACCCATGCCCTCCTAAGGTCCTTCACTTGTTCCCAGAACTACTCGGCAACCAACTCCAAATACTCTTTGAGAAAATAGTACAGACAAACTGCTTCCCAGAGGTGTGGAAAGCAGTGTCTGTCTTGCCACTGCTGAAAAAACCTAATCTGGATCCACTAGACCCAGCAAACTATAGGCCTATTTCAAGAATATCTTTTTTATGGCAAAAGTGCTCGAAAAGATTCTAAACATACAGCTGGCAGGGTTTCTCAGATCCACCCATGCCCTAGATCACTCACAGTATGGTTTCAGGGAAGAACACGGCACTGAAACAGCATTGATCAAGGCAGCAGAAGGGCTCAGGAGTGTATTAGAAGGAGGCGGGAAAGCTACCTTAATTATTTTAGATCTATCGGCAGCCTTCGATACCGTCAACCATGATATACTCCTGACCCGTCTCGCAGGCATGGGCTTCCATGACTCAGCCATCGCACTGTTGTCATCATTTCTGAGAGATAGAACATTTAACGTCAAAGTTGGGGAATGCACCTCCAACTCTTTCAAGTCCCCATGGGGGGTGCCACAGGGCTCCGCAATAAGTCCTACCCTCTTTAATACATATGTTTCCCCCCTTGCGGCCATTATCCGAAACTGCGGGTTCCTTCCTGTATCCTATGCCGACAACACTCAAATAGTGGTGTCCATTTCCAACAACGTAGATGAAACAGCGGCCATGTTTTGGAACTGCATGGAACAGGTCAACCATTGGATGCAACTAAATTGCTAAAAACTAAACGGTGACAAAACCGAGATCATTTTACTAGGGGCTAAGACCAAAATCTGGTCACAGAGGTGGTGACCTGATAGTCTGGGTAAATGCCCGTCACCAGTGGACAAAGTCAGGAATCTGAGCTTTGTATTTGACCACAAATTAACATTTAAAGCCTAGATAAATCAACTCTCCTCATTGGTTTGGTACATCTTGAAGATGATAAAAAAGCTTTTACTGTTTATTCCTGTTGGCACCCGCAAAACTCTGGTAACCATGCTGGCTATTTCAAAGCTGGATTATGGGAACGCCTTGTATGCTGGGATGCAAAGTCAACTGATGTTAAAGCTCCAGTGACTGCAAAACACTGCAGCAAGGTTAGTTTGGGACGTCCCTAGGTCCGAACCAGTAGCCTACAGACTGAGGAGCCTGCACTGCATCACTATGGAGAAAAGGGTGCAATTCAAGTCAGCCTGCTTGACTTACAAGGCCTTACATGGGATAGGATCTACATTTTTAAAATCCAACTTAATTCATTATGAACTAACAAGGAAGCTCAGATCTTGCAACGCAAAGTTGATCAATACTCCTAGATTTAAACAACTGAGATGAGGAGGGAGAAGCTTCCTGTTGCACGCAGCCAAAACCTGGAACAAAGTACCACTACCAATAAAAAACAGCCCCTCTCTGCTTGGATTCCGAAAAGCTTTAAAAACCTGGCTCTTCTCAGTCTAAAGTTAATGCCCACTCAGGCAGTGCCAGTCTACTTTTATCCGACCCAGCGCCAAGAAGCCTCAGGGCATTCGTGCACTCTTTAAATCTTTAAATCAAATCAAATCAAATCAAAATCAAGGGGGAAAGTGCCATAATCCATCAACGCAGAAAGTAGATTTATCAGATGTACATTAGGATCTTAGAACAGACAGGAATATCGGCGAACATGAGTCAAAATGGTATATTAGTCCATACATATGTTGCTCTATTTCCTGTTCGTGAAAGATGAGGCCATAAAATGAGAATCTACATTTTTTAGTTATTTTCTTATCACTGGTGCTTGTTAACGCTCCCCCAACATTTGGCTGGACCAATTCGTGCTACTACCACAACCAATATGTTCTACAAATGCACTACTCCCACAAGCAATATATTCTACATCCAGGGAGTTCAGCATAGGTCCAGGAGGGCTGGGTCCATACAAGACTTTCAAAATTTGTGAACATGGTTCACCAATATTGAGATTCTGCTGCAGTGGCGCCTCCTTTGCTATGGCAAAGGAGCGTTGCACCACTGCTATCAAGCAGTGTGAGAAGCAAAAACATAAAATGATAACTTTCATGTATCATTTATGTGTTTTGTTCTGATTTGCAGTTGGGTGGGTGGGCGGGACTGCTCTGCAAGCAGGGCAGTGAAGGAGTGGTTTGTCCACTCCTAAGTGTGAAATGAAGGTTTGGTCACGGCGCTCAGGCCAATCACAAGGCTGCATTGCAGACTTGTGATTGGCTTACTGGAGGGAGCTTAGCTGCCTGTTTCCTGTTCCCGTGTCAGCAGCAGGAGACCAGGAGCAGAGACGGGACTTGACGGCGGCAAGGTACGTTTTTTTTCTCCCTTCCCTCCGCAATTGCTACCTCCCATGTGACCCCTCCTCCCGTGACACCCAGTGCCTGCCCGCCTGCGAGCCATGTCGGTTGTGACTGTTCTGACGATTTCTGCTCCATTTGTTTATGCTAACAATCCCGCTTCTACCTTTTTTGATCCCTTTCACAGCACACATAGCCTTCTCACGTAAGTAAATATAGTGATGTACTCGTTCCACATGTATTATTCATTTTTCAATATTGAATGCAATTCAGCCCCTGTGTTCTTGGATAATATTATTTTCAAAAGTTTTTTTGAAGGTATTTCTTTTACCCAAGGCCGGTCTCTGGCCTCTAATTCCTCTTAACGTGATACACCAATCAATTGGTGGAACTGTTTTTCATTTTTATCTCACATTTAATTTCCATCCATCCATCACTTTTTATATACTTTAATGTGTCATCCTAATTGGGGTCGGGTATGCCCAGACATGGTACACCCGGCTGATGAGCCCTAACTAGAGTGAAACCAGTACGGGTTGCTTGTGTTCTGGTTCAGGGAGGACTTGATCTTGCAGAGTGGTCTGGACTCTTGATTTGGAGCAAGGCCAAAACTGATTTTCATATGGCTGGTTTGAAACTGAGGTGGCATGGTGTGCAAAATAACAATAGACTGGGATGCAACCCGAGTAATTTCCATTGGCTGAGATTAATTCAAGAATTCCACCCATCACTTCTTTTGCACATATTTTGTATATTTCAGCTTGAACTGTACTCAGCAGAGCTCAAGCTGAATTTATGTGATAAGCCAAAACGGCTTAAAGGACTTTATAAGAATCAAATATTGCTCCTGATCTTTTCAACCTAGTAAACATATACAGTGCTAATCTAGTTTTAAAAGTCCCTTTCTATAAAACGTCACATGCACAGACACACACACACACATGTACATAACTGGTAACTGACTACTATCGGCTTATGGTGTCACTGTGGAGTTCTGGTGAAAGCATAAACCACACAGGTAATGGCCCATTCTTTATAACTGTAACTTGAACCCCTATGTGGCATTATAGGACCATTAAGTTTGATAAATATGCCTCTAAGGGGGTCATTAGGATGACGGGCGAACTTAGTCCTCCTGCATCCTATCGGGAGTAGGGACCGCCCGCCATAAGGGCGGGGGTCCCGTGGGTGGCATTAGGATGCGGCTGCCTGAGTGGCGGCCGCATCCTGCATTCATAACGTTGTGGCGGGCGGTGCTCTCTGCACCACCCTCCACAATGCTATGAATGCTTGTATGCAATTGCATACTCAATGCGGCAGGCACCGTGCGGTGCCTACCGCATTGTATATGCAAATGCAGGGGGGTACCACAGGTACCCCCCCGTGTGCACCCCCACCCCTCCTTCACTTTGGGGGCCGCAGGGGGCCCCCCAAGTGAACACTGCATGCCTTGCCGCCACAGAAAGGCATCTGTTTCACTCCATCCTAATATGGCTGGCGGTGTCTGATAGACACCGCCACCATATTATTCCTTTTCCACCCCGGCCGTAAGGCGACCGGGCGGAAAAGCGGCGGACGGTCTTTCCGTCCGCCGCGGTCCCCCGCCATTCTAATATGGCGGGGGAATTCGGGAAACAATGTCGGGCGGATTGCCTCCGCCAGGCTGGCGGTGGCTACCGCCAGCCTGGCGGAGGCAATCCGCTCGACATCGTAATGGGCCCCTTAGTGTCTAGAGTACCCAATTTACATTATTGAGCCGCAGATGTTAGGTGCATGGGGTAGAGATCAGAGAGAATAAAGCCAAAAACGGCCCTGTAACAAAAACGGCCCCAGGGGCCCGAAACCGGCCCCCAACCATGTGGCCCACCGGGGGATTGCCTGGTGCCCGCAACGGCCAGTACGGGCCTGCTAGAATCCCGTTTTCTCATAGAGCCACCCAATGCTTGTTTGTACCCGAACTCTGTTGTTTTGTTGGTCTGGTTGTGCTCTGTACCTCTCATCCCCACATGCATAATTAAGCGACAAGATAGTGTCAAATGTTTAAGTTGCTTTCCTTTGAACTTGGAAATCAGGGTACTACTTTGGCATAGGCACTTGGCACAAATACAGTGACACTCTGGATGCACCATCTCTCTGTGCGTGAAACTGTAAATATGTGCAATAAAGATGTTAAAAAGCTGTCCAGTGTGATATCCAGGAATTTCCCTGCTATATGCTCCTGATTACATCAAGTTTCTGTAATGAATATCTAGGTCCTACCGACACAATACGGCCCAGATTTACTGTTCTTTGATGCAAGGCAGCACGGCACCAAAATTGCTGGGCTGCATGTCATTAAAGGGAGAGAGAAAAAATGTGCCATATCTACTGAGATATGTTGCATTTTTTTCTCTTCATCAGCACTTGTGCACTTTTGGCAGTCATGTGCCAATGCATGCACCCTTGCTCCATACTGCACGGATGTGTGAGTCCTCTGACGAATAGGTTTTATATTGGAAGGAGTCACTTCCATTAAAAAAACTATGCTTTGAGACTTTCCCCACTTTGTATGTGTGCAGTACAATGCAGCACACATGCAAAGTTCGAAAATAAGGAGATATGCAAATATTTCTTCTTGTTATGCGTGGTGAGAGGAGGAGCAAGATTTTGGTACAAATCCCTGACTACCATTGTTTGTAGAATGCCCAGGAGGCCAAATGTACTAGGGCACATCGCAAATATGGCTGTTTGTGCCGCTCCCACTTTGCGGTCGCGGTGGGTGGGGCAGGTGTCAAGCGCTAAGTGACGCGGTCGGCTCCCGCCCCGCCTCTCGCCATGATTTGGCACATTCAGAGTTCACCCGGAAGCACTCAAGTGCTTCTGGGTGATGCAGGTCACAGCCAGTCGGGAGGCCGGTTTCAGCCGACTCCCGTCCTCGGTGGGTTTAAAAGGGGCTGTGGAGCAGCGGGACAGCCTCCTGCGTCGCGGCTCTACAGCCAGACCCCAAGACGTCTCATGTAGGGATACGGAGAAAAGGAATAATGTTGATCAATTAGCTTATGACAGGAATGACTATGTATTAGAATCATGTTAAGGTTAGCCAACTGGAATGCAGTGCATATTAATGTAACAGACTGGACTTTGTTGCGTATTGTAAATTGTAAACATTGCAAATGAAATAATTAATGTTTATTGTTATGTTATTAATAAAATACGGCCGGGTTTTTACGACCCTTAACCCAAACCACTGTGTGTTGTTCTATGTTATGCCTTTGGGGGAAAGTGGAAGGGCCTGTGATTTCCTAAGGCAACAGGTGTTTGAAAAATAGGGAATCCTATTGGGCAGGGGGACTCGGCAATGCCTGGCCATAAGAGATTTGCATCAAAATAATTAGGAGGTGGCATGGAAACACCTATGCTCCAGACTTGGAAAAACCCCTTGGCCCAAACTAACGCAATGTAGCACATAGCACAACTTTCTATTTCTTTTGGGATACTGCCCAACACAGTCTTGATTTGCGTTGGGTAGTAAATCCCACCCTTAAAACTTTGTGCTGGTTTGCAAAAGTCTGGGGCTCCATGTCTATGAACATCACCTCATGTTTCAGGTACTTCTGCTACAAGAGAAAAGTCCTGTGTGCATCTTTTTCCTGGTTTTTACTGGGATTTGGAGGTAGGCCCCTGCTGTGACACAAAACTTAAGATCTAAGGGCCATATGTATCATCAACCTTATTTGCGATTCTCAAATAGCGATTTTTAAGAAATCGCTATTTGAGAATCGCAAATAGGTATGTATGTACAAAATCGCATTTTTTTTGCGATTCCTTAAAATTCCTTAATTGCGATTAGCAAATTGCGAATCGCAATTAAGGAATAATTTCCCATTCATTACTATGGGCCAGGAGGCCCATAGGAATGAATGGGAAGGTATTCTCAATTTGCGATTCGCAATTTGAAAATTGCAAATTGAGAATAATTTCAAGGGTGCAGGGGTGGCCAAAGGACACCCTGTTGCACCCCTGAAATATGCATGGGTGCACATGTGGCACGCATGTATGTGTGTCACATGGCACTTTGAAAAATGCAAACATTTGCATTTTTCAAAGAAATCGCAAATTACCACCAACCTGAAGTTGGTGGTAATTTGCGACTCCTTAAGGCAAAATTGCACTTTTTGTGTGCTTCTTACATTGCATGTAAGGAATCGCTAAATTTGCGATTCCTTAAATGCAATCGCAAAATAAGGAATCTCACATTTTGCGATTCCTTATTTAGCATGCAGATTTGTGTGATACATACCATTTTGCGAAAATGCATTCGCAAACGCCAAAATTCTGCGAATTTCGGCGTTTGCGAATGCATTTGGGCTTGATACATATGGCCCTAAAACCGAAGACACTCTTGACGTGCACAAAGGCACCATTAACAAGTTTGTGTATGTTATTCATCGCTTCATTAGGTTGCACGTTCTTTACAAGTGACTTTCTGGGAGGGGCTCCTCCCACACCGCCTTTGTAAATAGCTGCTAAAAAAGGCATGCATCTCAATTATGCATTTCAACAGGCCTTAAAGCTGATTCTTAATGGCCTGTGAAGGGGCTGCTTTTAATACACGTCTGGTCTTTCTCCCTCTACCCCGCTTTCCTGCCTAATCAAGAACACATCCCATGGCCTTTGTCGAGGTGAAATGGGGCATGCCTTTGGATGTTCATGCATGGGGCAGCTAAAGCCAGATGTCAACATGCTGCTTTCAGTGTCACCTCCTGCATTGTGCTCAGGAACCATTGTTAGACCAGGCATGAAGAATGATGCATAGGCATCGGCACGGCTCTCTGCTGCGGATAATGATGGGAGAAGTAACCTGGTTTCGTAAATGGCCACATTTTATAAGGAAGCCTGTGGGTCTGAGCAAAGCAAACACATCTGTCTTAGGGTCTGAGCCCATGTTGTAATTATAATTCTGACAGCAAACACAAGGTTATTTCTGCTCGCTCATGCGTCTTTGTTGCCTGGAGGCAGGGGATCGTGTTTCTAAAGTTCCTTGCACTACAGCTTGAGAGGTTACTATTCACGTATAATGGCCTAAATGATTTTCTTCACATTTCCACTTTGTTTTCTTAAAAGGCAACACTTAGGATTTCAAAGGGAGAAAAGCACTCTCGGCTTTCAAACTTTCTTGGGAAAATACAAGCTTTGATTCGAATCACGCATGTATGTGTCTGTTTGGGCCATGGGAAAGGTAAAGAGAGCTCTGGAGGACGGGCAGCCTGGAAGAGACTGCCAGGGCTCAAGAAAATCTGGAACTAGTTTCTGAAAGTGAAAAGTGTAGGGAGTTATTGACTAGCAAATAGGATGGGTTATATGGATTGCTCGACTTCTGCTGCAATTTCAACCACATTTCTTCACATTTCTAGATCACATACACTGCACTTCTGCGGGTGCCAGTTTGCACCACCATTTCCAGATTACAAATACTGCTAGTGCAGTTTTGCACCAATTTCTCAGGATTACTTAGATTGCACAGGTGCTGTGACACGTCTGTACCGAACTTTGCAAGAACATTAGGACTTACTAGCAGGTGCAAACGTGTTGTTTTTGTGTGCGTCGTCTTTGCATCAGTAACATAATGCAAAGGTTAATGTAAACACAACAGTGTAATCTATATAATGTTTAAATGTCTGCTTTGTACTGTCCACTGAAGTATATTCAATTCGCATCTTTTGCTTGCAAAGTTTGGATGATGAATCTTGACAAGTCGAAAAAACAATGCATTAATTAATTGTCTAATGTTCTTTAATTGTTGCACTGATTTACTGTTTCCCCTGCAATATCCGAGAAGTCAAAAGAAAAAACATTTTAGTTCAATTCGTGCATTTATTCAAACAATGGTTGTATGTCGTTACAACAAATTCCGTTGCAACGCATGTCTTTACCACGCATGCGTTACAACGGAATTCGTTTTCCACGCATCACCTTTACCACGAATATTCCTTTACCACGCATAGATTTACACTGATTTTCGTTGTAAATTTATGCATGGTGAGGGCATACTCGTGTTAAAGGTTATACCTCTCTCCTTACATGACCCCCGGCCCCCACTCCTTATAATTACCACTCCTTTAACCCTTAAACTTTTTTTTTTAAACTAATATTCCTCTTACCTTTCTAAGTCATTTCATCTTCATCTTCGTTGGTTACGTCGGTCTTACGTCGTAAAGAGGAAGCGGAAGTTTATTTCAGCTTCCTCTCTAACGACACTGATTGCTCCAGCTTCGGCACTTCAGGTTCGTTTTTTGTTGGGGGGGCCCCCCAACCCACCTTTTTAATCCCAGACGTTATTTTTTATTTTATGGGGGTAGACCCCCCCAAACCCCCCTTTTTTTGTATTTACCACACATGCCTTTACTACGTATCTCGTAGTAAAGGTATGCGTGGTAAAGGCTGTCATTGTAACCACGCATGCGTTGTAATGCATGCGTGGTAAAGATTTTCGTGGAAACGGCCGCTTTGTAGTGGCCGTTTTCCGATAAAAGGCACTATAGACGGATTCCAGTGCGTATGGCAAAACATGTTTAAACAGCATGGGGCTCTATGTATAAAGGCCTTTTGCATTCGCAAACCATTGATTTCGCAAACTTTCATAGTTTGCAACTGCCAAAAGCCTTGACTTAAGGTACAAAGGCTCTCTTATCAGTCAGAAAACTCTTTCTGAGTTGTAAAACATATAAATTCTCTTCTTTTCAGACACTGAAGTCTTTTGAAGTGGCGAACATATACTTCAATGCTGTATTGAAGTTAATTCGGTTTATTCAGAATTGTAAAAGGGCCCCCTCATGAGTTGTGCAATGGGTTTCCATGAGTACTTGTAGGCTAGCCTAAATTGCTAAAGGCCGGTGTACAGTTTATGTACTATTGAGTAAAGTCTTCTCCCTTTGATTTCTCCAGCATTGTTATATTTCTGATTGACACTCATCCTCTGTTTAAAATATAGGTTGAGTGAATGTAAGTTTTTTGTGGGAGAAAGCATTAGGATAGGTTTCTGAATTATCTGATGCAGGGGCCACCAATCTTTGCTGTAACAAGAGGTACTCATGTCTTATGAAAATCACCCAGAGCTACTAATACCTTTAGTGTTGCAATAGTGACCACACCAGACAATCTTTCATTAGTGGCACCGCATGCAAGATTATCAGGAGTGAACACCTCAGTGCATCAGGCAGGCTTGATATCAGTAGTGTAAAAAATCCTTTATCAACTGGGAATTTCTCTACATTAGTGATACATAACAGTTTTAAATTATATATAACAGAACATCAGGGGGCATATTCTCAAGGAGTTATCGCCGAATTAACGGCACTTTATTCCAGATAAAGTCGCGATAAATTTATCACCCCATTCACAAGCTAGTACTAACAGCCCATAGCACCAGTTTACCTGTGATAGTAGCTGCCAAAAACATCGCCATAGATGACCCCCACAACTATCGCTAATGAGATGCAGTGTAGGCATTCCAGTGCCAAAAGCAGCAACAACACCACTCCGCAACATTCTAGACGACCAGCCAGATCAGCGATATGACATCAAAACATGTGGTAAGGCACCTTAGCAGCAGGAAAATAACACCTGCTCTGACCTGGTGTAAAGTCGGACCTTAGCCTGCACCACAAAAGGGAGCCCAGAGCCACCCTGAAGGGCAACAGATGCCATGGAGCCACTCATCATGCAGCTAGGATCCCCAACAGGACCACATCACTCACAGCACCACCCCCAGGAGCCCCCCTCTCGGGCCAAAGACATGCCACATCAACTACACAGAATCATGTACCAAATAATCCGCCTGATGTCACACAATCACATCTGATGACATGCATGTGTCAAAACACAACAATTGAAGGGCAGAATGCAGAATAATGTCATACATTCACCCCAGTACAGAGATATGGGCCTAAACCCATCGTTTTTTTGCACTCCACACCACCCCAGTTCAGACATGGCCATATGCAAATCACCCTTGACCCTGTGCCTCATGGGAACAGTCCAGCCCGAACTGCCAAGCCATGTCTTTCCTGGACCGGAATTAAGCATCCTAGGACCGGTTTCTGGCCATCAGCCGTCTTCAGCCAGGATAGCTTGACTCCAGTGGTGTGGAGAGCATGGGACTCACGTCTGAGCATACCTATCCCACTCGGGGTGACAAATGCAAAAACAACGATTGATGGACAGAATGCAGAACATTGTCATACATTCACCCCAGTACAGAGATCTGGGCCTAAATCCATCGTTTATTTTGCACTCCACACCACCCCAGTTCAGACATGGCCATATGCAAATCAGCCTTGACCCTGTGCCTCATGGGAACAGTCCAGCCCGAACTGCCAAGCCATGTCTTTCCTGGACCGGAATCAAGCATCCTAGGACCTTTCAATCAGCTTTCAGCCATCTTCAGCCAGGATAGTTTGACTCCAGTGGTGTGGAGAGCGTGGGACTCAAGTCTAAGCATACCCATCCCACTTGGGGTGACAACTGCAAAAACAACAATTGATGGACAGAATGCAGAACATTGTCATACATTCACCCCAGTACAGAGATCTGAGCCTAAATCCATCGTTTTTTGGCACTCCACACCACCCCAGTTCAGACATGGCCATATGCAAATCAGCCTTGACCCTGTGCCTCATGGCAACAGTCCAGCCCGAACTGCCAAGCCATGTCTTTCCTGGACCGGAATCAAGCATCCTAGGACCAGTTTCTGGCTATCAGCCGTCTTCAGCCAGGATAGCTTGACTCCAGTGGTGTGGAGAGCATGGGACCCACTTGTGAGCATACCCATCCCACTCGGGGTGACAAATGCAAAAACAACAATTGATGGACAGAATGCAAAACAATGTCATACATTCACCCCAGTACAGAGATCTGGGCCTAAATCCATCGTTTTTTGCACTCCACACCACCCCAGTTCAGACATGGCCATATGCAAATCAGCCTTGACCCTGTGCCTCATGGGAACAGTCCAGACCGAACTGCCAAGTCATGTCTTTCCTGGACCGGAATCAAGCATCCTAGGACCGGTTTCTGGCTGTCAGCTGTCTTCAGCCAGGATAGCTTGACTCCAGTGGTGTGGAGAGCATGGGACTCATGTCTGAGCATACCCATCCCACTCGGGGTGACAAATGCAAAAACAATTGATGGACAAAATGCAGAACAATGTCATACATTTACCCCAGTACAGAGATCTGGGCCTAAATCCATCGTTTATTTGCACTTCACACCACCCCAGTTCAGACATGGCCATATGCAAATCAGCCTTGACCCTGTGCCTCATGGAAACAGTCTAGCCTGAACTGCCAAGCCATGTCTTTCCTGGACCGGAAACAAGCATCCTAGGACCGGTTTCTGGCTATCAGCCATCTTCAGCCAGGATAGCTTGACTCCAGTGGTGTGGAGAGCATGGGACTCACGTCTGAGCATACCCATCCCACTCGGGGTGACAAATGCAAAAACAACAATTAATGGACAGAATGCAGGACAATGTCATACATTCACCCCAGTACAGAGATCTGGGCCTAAATCCATCGTTTTTTTGCACTCCACACCACCCCAGTTCAGACATGGCCATATGAAAATCAGCCTTTACCCTGTGCCTCATGGGAACAGTCCAGCCCAAACTGCCAAGCCATGTCTTTCCTGGACCGGAATTAAGCATCCTAGGACCGGTTTCTGGCTATCAGCCGTCTTCAGCCAGGATAGCTTGACTCCAGTGGTGTGGAGAGCATGGGACTCAAGTCTAAGCATACCCATCCCACTTGGGGTGACAACTGCAAAAACAACAATTGATGGACAGAATGCAGAACAATGTCATACATTCACCCCAGTACAGAGATCTGAGCCTAAATCCATCGTTTTTTGGCACTCCACACCACCCCAGTTCAGACATGGCAATATGCAAATCAGCCTTGACCCTGTGCCTCATGGCAACAGTCCAGCCCGAACTGCCAAGCCATGTCTTTCCTGGACCGGAATCAAGCATCCTAGGACCAGTTTCTGGCTATCAGCCGTCTTCAGCCAGGATAGCTTGACTCCAGTGGTGTGGAGAGCATGGGACCCACGTGTGAGCATACCCATCCCACTCGGGGTGACAAATGCAAAAACAACAATTGATGGACAGAATGCAAAACAATGTCATACATTCACCCCAGTACAGAGATCTGGGCCTAAATCCATCGTTTTTTGCACTCCACACCACCCCAGTTCAGACATGGCCATATGCAAATCAGCCTTGACCCTGTGCCTCATGGGAACAGTCCAGCCCGAACTGCCAAGTCATGTCTTTCCTGGACCGGAATCAAGCATCCTAGGACCGGTTTCTGGCTGTCAGCCGTCTTCAGCTAGGATAGCTTGACTCCAGTGGTGTGGAGAGCATGGGACTCATGTCTGAGCATACCCATCCCACTCGGGGTGACAAATGCAAAAACAATTGATGGACAAAATGCAGAACAATGTCATACATTTACCCCAGTACAGAGACCTGGCCTAAATCCATCGTTTATTTGCACTTCACACCACCCCAGTTCAGACATGGCCATATGCAAATCAGCCTTGACCCTTTGCCTCATGGAAACAGTCTAGCCCGAACTGCCAAGCCATGTCTTTCCTGGACCGGAAACAAGCATCCTAGTACCGGTTTCTGGCTATCAGCCATCTTCAGCCAGGATAGCTTGACTCCAGTGGTGTGGAGAGCATGGGACTCACATCTGAGCATACCCATCCCACTCGGGGTGACAAATGCAAAAACAACAATTAATGGACAGAATGCAGAACAATGTCATACATTCACCCCAGTACAGAGATCTGGGCCTAAATCCATCGTTTTTTTGCACTCCACGCCACCCCAGTTCAGACATGGCCATATGCAAATCAGCCTTGACCCTGTGCCTCATGGGAACAGTCCAGCCCGAACTGACAAGCAATGTCTTTCCTGGACCGGAATCAAGCATCCTAGGACCGGTTTCTGGCTATCAGCCGTCTTCAGCCAGGATAGCTTGACTCCAGTGGTGTGGAGAGCATGGGACTCACGTCTGAGCATACCCATCCCACTCGGGGTGACAAATGCAAAATAAAACAATTGATGGACAGAATGCAGAACAATGTCATACATTCACCCCAGTACAGAGATCTGGGCCTAAATCCATCGTTTTTTGCACTCCACACCACCCCAGTTCAGACATGGCCATATGCAAATTAGCCTTTACCCTGTGCCTCATGGGAACAGTTCAGCCCGAACTGCCAAGCCATATCTTTCCTGGACCGGAATCAAGCATCCTACGACCTGTTTCTGGCTATCAGCTGTCTTCAGCCAGGATAGCTTGACTTCAGTGGTGTGGAGAGCATGGGACTCACGTCTGAGCATACCCATCCCATTCGGGGTGACAAATGCAAAAATAACAATTGTTGGAAAAGAATGCAGAACAATGTCATACAATCACACCAGTACAGAGAACTGGGCCTAAATCGATTGTTTTTTTCACTCCACACCACCCCAGTTCAGACATGGCCATATGCAAATCAGCCTTGATCCTGTGCCTCATGGGAACAGTCCAGCCCGAACTGCCAAGTCATGTCTTGCCTGGACCAGAATCAAGCATCCTAGGACCGGTTTCTGGCTATCAGCCGTCTTCAGCCAGGATATCTTGACTCCAGTGGTGTGGAGAGCATGGGACTCATGTCAGAGCATACCCATCCCACTCGGGTGACAAATGCAAAAACAACAATTGATGGACAGAATGCAGAACAATGTCATACATTTACCCCAGTACAGAGATCTGGGCCTAAATCCATCGTTTTTTTGCACTCCACACCACCCCAGTACAGACATGGCCATATGCAAATCAGCCTTGACCCTGTGCCTCATGGGAACAGTCCAGCCCGAACTGCCAAGCCATGTCTTTCCTGGACCGGAATCAAGCATCCTAGGACCGGTTTCTGGCTATCAGCCGTCTTCAGCCAGGATAGCTTGACTCCAGTGGTGTGGAGAGCATGGGACTCACGTCTGAGCATACCCATCCCACTCGGGGTGACAAATGCAAAATCAAAAATTGATGGACAGAATGCAGAAGAATGTCATACATTCACCCCAGTACAGAGATCTGGGCCTAAATCCATCATTTTTTTTAACTCCACACCACCCCAGTACAGACATGGCCATATGCAAATCAGCCTTGACTCTGTGCCTCATTGGAACAGTCCAGCCCGAACTGCCAAGCCATGTCTTTCCTGGACTGAATCAAGCATCCTAGGACCAGTTTCTGGCTATCAGCCGTCTTCAGCCAGGATAGCTTGACTCCAGTAGTGTGGAGAGCATGGGACTCACGTCTGATCATACCCATACCACCCGGGGTGACAAATGCAAAAACAACAATTGATGGACAGAATGCAGAACAATGTCATACATTCACCCCAGTACAGAGATCTGGGCCTAAATCCATTGTTTTTTTGCACTCCACACCACCCCAGTTCAGACAAGGCCATATGCAAATCAGCCTTGACCCTGGGCCTCATGGGAACAGTCCAGCCTGAACTGCCAACCCATGTCTTTCCTGGACCGGAATCAAGCATCCTAGGACCTGTTTCTGGCTATCAGCCGTCTTCAGCCAGGATAGCTTGACTCCAGTGGTGTGGAGAGCATGGGACTCAGGTCTGAGCATACCCATCCCACTCGGGGTGACAAATGCAAAAACAACAATTGATGGACAGAATGCAGAACAATGTCATACATTCACCCCAGTACAGAGATCTGGGCATAAATCCAACATTTTTTGCACTCCACACCACCCCAGTTCAAGCCAAGCCATGTCTTTCCTGGACCGGAATCAAGCATCCTAGGACCGGTTTCTGTCTATCAGCCGTCTTCATGCATGTGTCGTCACAAAAATGAACATCACACATTCACCTTCGAATTATCAAACGGATATGTATTCAAATAAACACAGAACAGAAATGAAGACTCATGGCTGCTCCCCTCGGGACAGTCCGTAGGTCACAGCCTGCAAGACAAAAATTTTGATGAGAAGGTGTGTCTTGCGCATATCGAAGGACAGAGAGGGAGCGGAAGAGAGAGCGAGATACAGAGAGAGAAAAAGAGATGTAGTGAGAGAAAGACTGACAGACAGAGGGAGCGAGAGAAAGACGGACATAGAGGGGGAGAGAGATATACGGACAAAGAGGGGGAGCGAGAGATAGACTGACAGAGAGGGCGAGAGAGAGATAGACGGGCAGAGCGGGGAGGGAGAGATAGACAGACAGAGAGGGGAAGGGAGAGATAGACGGACAGACAGGGGGATAGAGGTAGACGGACAGAGAGGGTGAAAGAGAGACACACAGATAACAGGAGAGAGTAACGACACTACGCACCCAGGCCACACTGCTCATCTGCTGCCACTGGTGTGTCTCCAACCACGTGCCGTTATGTAGGGCAGTTCACCAGGTCCCACACCTGAAACAGAACCGTCATCTGAAACAGAGTCCAGATACATGAATGGCAAAGTACATACAATTGCACACAACATCATCGCCTGTCTGCCCCTGCACACCCTGGCAGATGCACCCCAGCCCCCCCCACCGCCCAGCGGTGCATGCACGCCCCTGCCACCAAGGCCTCACTGCTCACCTTCCGCAACCGGTGTGTAGAAATGAGGGCCCACCACATGCCGCTGCAAGCCACATCCCAGGCCCTCGAACATGGCACCCTCCACATCATCCAAGTCTCACTTTTGATTCTGGGTCTTGATTTCACCATGGCAGAGGACATATTAGTGCACCCGGCATCATCGCAGGCTGCAGACCTGCTCAGCCTTATAGGTGCCACTAACTCTGTGATCCAGGAGGGGACACCAAGTGGTGGTAGGCCCCCGCTGTCCGCTGGCTCAGGCCTACACTGCTTTCCAGCAGGACACACAAAACCTGAGCAGTCTGGACCGCAGGGACGGGGCATTATCGCAGGCTGCACAACCCGCTCAGCACTTAAGGTGCCACTACCTCAGTGCATCAAAAGTCACTGTCCCTTGGCGGTGTGACTGTGCCAGACGCAGTGTATCCGGTGCCACCAATTCTGTGCCCCGCACGTCATGGACTCTCTATGATTGGGTATCATGGCGAATGGGATGTTGCAGGCCCCTGGGCCCCCATGCCTACATGCCCACCACACGGATACACCCAGAGAGAGGTTGGAAATGGCATTGAGCATGTATGCCCAGCCCTTTTTATTGGCAGGTTCATATGTCCTGTGACACATGTGCTGGATGGATGTGGTGTGGGTGTATACCAGCCGTGACGGAGTGGCGTGACATGCTGACAACTAGACCTGTGATCAGCAGATCACTACAGGGAAGACCTGGGACATGTAGCGTTGCCGTCCCCCCCTGTGAGTGTAAGGAGAGTGGGCTGGCCTTGCGTATGCCAGTCCAGTGGAAGGGTTTGAACAATGACCCTGGGGCTCTGGGCGTAGTTCCATACGGGCTGGACAAGGAAGTAACAAATGCATGTGTCCCTGTTGTTGCATCGGCACCACCCAGACAACATTCGGCAATGTGTCACCCTGTGACCCAAGTTCAATGACATGAGCCACATGGATGTAGGAGGAAATCACAGACCCTACATTCATCCATACTTCCACACAGGAAAGACTATAGACACAACACATCTGTGTGATTCGGAATGTTTAATGCACATTCAGCGGAGTGTTGCATCTGAAGCAGTACAGTGCTGTGCACCCCCACTTTACAATGTTGGCCCGTGGAGGGTCAGCCAGAGGCCTTCAGGGAATGACAAGTCCAAAGGAAGGGGAAGTGTTCATTCCGCAGTCTGATTGCTGTGCCATTGGCGATCAAACGGTATATGGCAGTCCATGTTGAGGTCCAAATTGAGTGTCGCAGAGTGTATTGGGGACAGTGGAAGGTGATGATGCAGAGGGCAGAACCAAGCAGAAAACGACCATACGGTGAACATCAATGCTACTGCGTCCTTCTTACCATGAAGGCAGTTTCATCCACACCTTTGTCCTCTGCTGTTCTATGTGCCTCACGTTTGGGTGGTGCTGGCCTTTCTCCAGCACTGTGTGGAAGTGACACCTCGGAGCCGGAGGTGGAATGTCTGCTGCACTGTGTGGCACTGACACTTCAGGGGGCAGAGATGTGGATGTAGTCATAGCAGCAGCATGCTTCAGCCCCAGTCCTTGTGGCAGCAATGCCATGAGGATGGTTTTGAGGTCATTGAGGAACCTAGCTACCACTCGCTAGTGTGCAGACGTGGCAGCCGCTCTTCCGCATTCGCCCGCTCCATGGTCTCCAATAACCTCTGCATGTGTCCCAACTCCCGTGATAAAGAGGGGTAAAGTAGCCTCCAAAGGAGTTGATTTAGTTGTGTTAGTTATTTTGATGTAATATGCAGGTGACTTAATCGTCCTGAATGAAATTAATCCTAAGTGGTTCAGTAAACATAAATATACTTAACACTAACCAAATAAGACAATACTTCACATAAACACAATATAATCAACGCAATAAACAATGGACATGTGTATAGGCAAAGAAATTGATTTTATCAAATTTCAGTTGTGAAGGGAAAATACAATACAAAAAAAGTATGTACAACAGGAAAACAGGATAAAAATTAGACACTCAATCGAAATCACTGTAAAGCCTGTGCAATGCCTATCCAAAAAATATAGATGTAAATAATTCTCCTTTGGATAAGGCCGGGAGTCGACTTTTCGGTCTTTATGGAATACTCGTTAAGACCATCATCAGGACGGAGAAAAGTTAATATTGTAACTCCCTATTAAAAATAGAATAAAACAAATTTACTTTAATGAACTAAATTCCTATTTATATTTACACTATACACAAGAATACAAAGACCTAGACATCATACAAGAGACATGACTATATACATAACACAAAAGAAACACATTTCTGCAATATTTACAATAGTGGCAAGGCGACAAGTGTAGCACAGTCATCAAAGAAAATATTTACATTAACTTGTGTAAATGGGCTATGCCCATCGTATGAATCTAATTCAAGCCAGAGCTGCTGAAAAAAAGCGGAACATTTATACATCGTTCAAATGTGGCTGCATTAACAACTTGATTTGCAGGAAAGGTCAACAATCATTAATACTCAGAGTTGTTTAACAAGTGAAAAAAACATATGGCAAAAACATTAGGTCAGTCGTAAAAGTGCCTCTAAACACATTAGTTGGAATTGGTCACAGTTATACCACTGTACAGGTAATTGCATACTTAGTTATTTGCACTTAATGGAATAATTATTAACTTGTAAACTTTGGTGTCAGTATCCTCTAACTAGCGCGTTTAAGTTAGCTGTGATATGTCAGTACCTTAGAACGAAAGGTGATCTTTCCCTTTGTTGAGAAGAGTTGCAATTGATAGATAAACCCAGGGAGGAGATTCAATCTGAAACATTAGAAATGACCATTGGACAATATTCACGTGTATAGCCATTGCTGAAGTATTTGGAAAGAAGTGTATACGTTTTTTACCTCCTTAATAGCGGGGAACTCCCGTGTGACATTGCTGGAGCCACTCTGACTGGACAGCTGTTCTATCCTCTGAGTCAGGGCTCCAGCAATGTCAGCCATGGTCCATTGGAGAGCATGGAGTGGACTGTGGGTGTCCCTTAAGGACCGTGAGTGGTCCCTGATGGGTCTTGGACACCCAGGTATGGCATCTAGTTTGTCTGCCATGTGGTCGAAGCCCACCCACACCTGTTCAGCCAGCTGCTCCTGTCACCCCAACACATGGTGTTGGAAGGCCATGTGTTCTTCGTGGGTTCCTGGGAGGCAGCAGTGGTGGTGGGTGCTGCCTGCTGTGTGGTCTGTGCAGGGGGGTGGGTTATCCTCGTTGCAGCTGGGCTGCCCTGCTCCTGGAGGTGGGCCATGGTGGCTGTCAATGAACTCTTGGAGAGCGTCGGAATCAAAGATGTGGTGGCCCTCCTCATCATCAGAGAAGAGAAGTTTGGGCTGCTCTGCAGGAGGTGTTGATTCTCCCTCTGCAATGTGAAGGGGAGATGCAGATTAACAATGTGTTCACACGTATGTGGTCGCATTGTGCATGTTTACATACAGACTGAATGACTTTGTACATTGTGGCTGTGTGGGAGGAGCGGCCTATTTGATGTGAGACAGTGGACATTTCGACAACATAATGGATGTGTGTTTGTACTTGTACATTGTCAATTCACATTTTCCTGCAATGCCAATTGTGATTGGCCAGTGTCTACACCCAATCAGTACCAGTTGTGTCCTGTGTTCTGTTGTGGACGTGCAGTGGTTTGTATCACATTGTTGTCATTGTTGATGTGCTCTGCGTTATGTATATGTGCTGCAGTTTGGGGGAGTGGCCCCTGCTCTTCTGATTTAGCTGCCCCTTATCCCTTTCCTGTGATGTGTCTTTGAATTTTGTGCTTATACAGTGTTTAGATGTTGCATACTTGGATACATTGGTCTCTTGGTGGGAGTTAGGGGCTGGGGTATGGTTTGTCCACAGTTGTGCTCAGCTCAATTGTGCATGTGTGTCATTGTGCCCATCTCCCCCCATCCCCCCAGTCCCTGGTCGCTAATCACCCTGCTGCTGTTGTGTCTGGTCATGTTGAGCAGTGTCCGGTCCCCTGACTCCAGCCACCATCTCCTCACTGATGACTGTGGACACCATTTCCTCCATCTCGTCCAGCTCCTCCTGTGGTGCAGGAATCCCACCTCCAGCTTGCATTGCTGCCTTCCGTTTGTTGGCAAGTTTCAGCTTGGTTTTGCACTTGACGTCATCCCACCGCCTCTTGACCTCTTCCATTGTCCTCTTCAGCACTCCCACTGCATTCACCTTGTCAATGATGGACTGCCATAGTCCATTTTTGGTTGCAATGACACAGTGGAGATGACGAACAGTAGTTGATGTTGTTCTACCACCTCCGTTATCAGGATCCTATTTTCCTGTGACTGAAGCGATTCTTCCTACTCTTCTTCTCCTTGGCCTTCCCTAACCATGAGGTCCCGGGCAGGTCCTCTGGGGGGCTTGCGGGATTCTGGTTCTCCTCTATACTTGCCCCGGCAACATCCACTGTGCTTTGCTGTTGTTTGACATTTGTTTGTCTGTTTTATTTCTACTTTATTGGTGATTTGTCCTGCCTGACGCGTGTGAATTGCAGTCCTGTCGCTGGTTTTCGGTGATTTTTGTATTTCGGTGGCCTCATCACAGCTTTTGTTGCGTTCGTGTTTCGCATTGATTTTAATGAGGACATTTGACGCGTTATCGCCAGCCGATCGCATGGTATCGCCGTGTTGTGAATACTTAGTTAACACGGCGGTATTTTCCCATGATGTTGAGTTGCGTTAAGCCACTTTAGCGATGGTTATTACACGTTCTTGAGAATATGCCCAAGATGTGATACATGTATATGGATAATACCTATTATGCTCTTCTCCGTGATGTTTTGTATATTTGAGATTCTAAAATCAATTTTAGAAGTTATGTTAATCTCCTGTATTAGAAGAGAGTCTCTAATCAAGGCTTTGTTTGAATGTGTTATGTACTCAATGAGCTTGATGACATTTGTTTGAGATGTTT
The DNA here is from genome assembly GCF_964263255.1 of Lissotriton vulgaris. NCBI lineage: Eukaryota > Metazoa > Chordata > Amphibia > Caudata > Salamandridae > Lissotriton > Lissotriton vulgaris. The sequence continues at coordinate 1,135,483,418 of NC_141697.1, forward strand.
CCTGTCTATTTTTTGATTGATTTTTTTCTGTTGTGGCTGTGGAGGATGCACTCCTGGAGCAATTGTGAAGATTGCTTGGCTTTAGCCAAGCTGGTTGGTTTTTGTCAGTGGTTTATGGATCCCTATCTTCACATCCTACTGAGATCGAGCTAAAGAAGTTCAGGGTGAAGGAATGGCTAGAGCACTAACCTACGTTAATTGGTGATATGGAGGCGTTTGTGACATTGAGAGATTGGCTAAAATCTTTAAAGGATCATCATATAAAGGAGAACATTATTAGAGTTACCATATCTATTATGCCTATGTTGTTGCCAGATTGTGCATGGGCCTTTAATTCGTCCATCAGATTATTTAGTAAGGGAGGTAGGGTGTTCAGCTTTTCCACTATAGGGGAGTAGGGGCAGCACATTCATTTCATATCTGAAGTCTGAGCTCTAACAATGAGGTTGTTTAAATTCTCCAGTTTTGAATGGATACCAGAGTGTTTATAGGATCTGTATGCCCAGTTAGGTTGAATGATAAGCCAGCAGCTTGTCCGTCGCTTGCAAGGTACTATAGCTCTCACTGTATTAACCATGATAATTTGTCAGTGTCCCTGATTTCTCTCCTTTGTTGTTGTTTTCATTAGTTTCATCAATTGCAATTATATTTGAGCTTATAGTTGGAGGATATAAAGCTGGCAGTGTTTTCTCCTGATCCATACTCTCCATTACGTTCTCTAGGCGTGTTGTGAAGTGGTGAATGTTGGTGGGAGTCTTTGGCACGTTGCTTCTAAGATTGTGATTCCCTAGATAAATGAGCTTTGAAATAATTATTTTGTGACACAAAAGTTATGTAGTGATAATAGATGATTTTGAGCAGCCCTGTTTGGATGGGTTTGTTGTATTAATTAGACTTTCGCTCAGTTTTTTAAATGAGACAGGGAGTAGGTCTGCTGCACGTTTGTGTTGATGTTATCAGGAACAGCTTCTACTGAAGTATTCATGATTATGTTTGGCCATGCATCTCCGTCCCCTAATGTTCGCATGCGGGTGATAGATTCTATTTGCTCAGCTGACTTGATGTTGCACCAGAACATAGCATCCATTTTTGATGAATCTTTTGATTTTGGGATATTTAATGTCTCAGCATATTGTGAGCCTTTGTTACCATTGTTAGGTTGTGTGAGCTGTTTTTGACGTTAAAATCAAGGGGGTAATAATCCACTCAGAGCTACCTGAGTGTTCACGGGCCGTTAAAGTGACTAGCTGGTGATTCCTTTGTGGATTTTTCAATTTTTTTAGCATCTTGGCCATCTGTTCCTGAGTATTAAATGCCTTTGTTATGGTTGCTTTGTGTGAATCACTTTTCCCCTCAGGGATATTAGTGGTTTCCGGCTCGGAATCGTGGGTTACTTGAAAAAGGTGAATGCTGTTGAAAGTGACAATGTATTTCTTTAGGCTTGTTGGGCCAGAAGTAACGTTCTCGGTGAGTTTGGCTTGGCCCTGCAGCTTCCGTTTCCTTGCAGTGCTTGACAATACAGCACTTGTTTTTCCCAATCTCTTTTCAAGTTCTTACATGGGGAGAGAGCAACAAATAGCAACAAAATGCACGGATTTTGGTTGGGTGTTTTATGGAATGTTCAAATTGGGACTCCTAGAAGTGTGGCATTCTGGTTGCTGATGATCAGCTGTCCTCTGCAGATGGGTCTGTGTAAGGAACAAGCCTTTCCCCCAACCTAACTTCTGAACGGCAGAGAGACTGCCACCAAGGGTTGGAACAATAGTTCTCTCTTTTCCCCCTTACCCACCTGTGTACCTACCTATGATGTGGACACAGGGGCAGCCTCCCTCTTAAGAATAAATCTTACAGGTTGTTGGATAAGGTGAGGGCCAGCATTAATAGTCAAGTCTCTATAATGCTGCAGTTGGGGGAGACAGAACCCTCCAGTAGCCCTCGCTCTAGACCTGTGGTACTGGTACCACAATCTGGCCCACCAGGAACAACACATGAACTGTGGTTCTATGTGGACTATAGAGGGCTCAACTTTCTAACAAAGAAAAATGCTTTTCCCATCCCCTGAGCTGATGAGCTCATTGAAGGTTAGGGACTGCCCAGTACTTAAGTACGTTTGATCTTTCATCAGGGTACTGGCAGATCTCCCTAACAGAAGGTGCCAAGGAGAGGTCTGCCTTTTCCACTCCAGTGGGCCACTGCCAATTTGTGTGATGCCCTTTGGACTCAAACATGCCCCTGCCCCCTTCGAGAGGTTGGTGAACCAGATACTTGCTGGTACAGAGGCTTTCCCAGCTACCTATCTGGATGACTGGATGCAGTAGCAGTTGGAAGGACCACCTTTTTCACCTCCAGGAAGTGCTTTAGGCTCTGCAACAGGCAGGCCTAACAATCAGGGTCAGGATGTGTGAAATAGAGCAGGGGTCTGTGGTGTACTTTAGACACCTGACGGGCAGGGGTAAGGTGCAACCCCTCCAGGACAAGAGAGAGAATAACATGGCCTGGGACCCCCCAAATCCAGACTGAGGTCAGAGCATTCTTTGCCCTCACTGGGCACTACAAGAGGTTTGACAAGGAATAGGGCACCAGTTTGCTCTCATGACAGAGCTGACTTCTAAGAAGCAGTCCAGAAATGTGATTTGAGCAGAGGCAGGTCAAACTGCATTTGACTCCCTGATGCAGGCCCTGTGCTGGGGGACCCTGGTTTCTCCAGGGAGTTTATTATGCAAACACATACCTCAGAACATGACATGGGCAGTTTTATCACAGCTAAATGAAGAGGGCCTCGACCAACCTATAGCCTTCATCTCCAGGAAGTTACTACCCAGGGAACAGAGGTGGAGTGCTGTAGAAAGGGAAGCTTTTGCTGTGGCCTGGGCCCTGAAGAAGTTGTGGCCATACCTGTTTGGTACTCACTTCCTGATTTAGACTGATCACAGGTCCCCCAGATAGCTCAATCAAATGAGGGGTGAGAATCCAAAACTGTTGAGGTGGTCCATTTCACTTCAGGGTATGGAATTCAGGATAGAACACAGATCGGAGGCAGACTACGCCCATGCTGATGGACTATCTAGGTTCTTCCACCTTAGTCATGAGAACTCCCTAGAGATTGGGTAGATCTCCCTACTTTCGGCTGGGGGTGACACATGTTAGACCTGTTATCCTTAGGGTGGTCTTCCCCCAAACCTTTTGCCTGCTTACCTCCTCTTTTTTCTATATCTTTTTGCTGGTCTTAGGACTCTTCAGCATTTTACCACTGCTAACCTTTGCTAAAGTGTATGTGCTTTGGCCCTAAATATGATGACATTGGTGTATACGTGATTGGTGTATTTCGTTTTCTTATGAGTCCCTTGTAAAGTGGTATGCCACATACTCAGGGTCTGTAATCTAAATGGTACTAGTGGGCCTGCAGCCCTGGTGGTGCTACCCACACAAATAGTCTTTCAAACCTGTCTGAGGTCAGTCATTGCAAAGGCTGTGTGTGCAGTTTACTGCCACTTCAAATTGGCATTTAAAACCACTTGCCAAGCCTTAAACTCCCGTTTTATTACACATAAGTCACCCCATAGGTAGGCCTTAGTTAGCCCCAAGGCAGGGCATGCACTTTTAGGTTTTACATGTCCTGCTAGTGACAAACAGCTACATTTGTTTTTCACTACTGTGAGGCCTACTCCTCTCACAGTCTAGCATTGGGAATTCTGTAAAACTCTTTTAAGCTGTATTTCCTGGTTAGAAAGGAGTAGCTGCATCAAGTTTCATATATTTGGAATCAAATTGATACATTTTCTTTACTGGTGAAGTTGGATTTAACAATACTATTTTAAAATGCCACTTTTAGAAAGTGGGCAATTCTCTGCTCTTATTGCTCTGTGTGCCTTGCAGCCTGTCTCCAATACCTTTACGGAGTGGGTGACTGCTACACTTTGTGCATTCCCTTCTAGACAGCCACAAACACAGGAAGCGTGGGTGTGACAGAAAACCCATCTGCATTCATGTACATTCTGACAGCTGTTCCTGAGAAGGAAGAGGGAGGGGGGTCTGACAATTACACCTGAATAGGCAGTGTCCTGTGTCCCACACAAAGGGCTGATTACCCCTTACCGATAGCCTGGGAGACAGGACTAGGATGAAAGGGGACCTATGCACTTCAAGGGCCTGCTTTGAAGTCACCCCCACTTCAAAGGGACATTAGAGTATTAATACTGGGGCTCTGACCCTACCAAGACAGTACACTACTGGACCTGTGAAGACATCTGTCAGGAGTAAAGACTGCTGTGCGACAAGGATTGCCACTTTGCCTGACTTCTGCCCTGAAGGAACTGCTTTCTGTTTTGCTGAGCTGCCCTGCTGCCTGCTGATTTCTGCCCTGCTGAGGATTAGGACTGGACTCATCTCACTTGAACCCAAAGTTACTCCTGGGGCTTGCAGGTTTGTCCCTTGTTCTGAAGTTTCAGAGCCATCAAAGACTTCCTGCACCCCTGCAACATCACCTGGACTCTGCCATCTGTGAGTCCTGCCTGCCAAGTAGTGCCAAACCAGTCCTGGGCACTTGAAAGGTGATTTTTGCAGTCCAGAACCATCAAAATCGGCGCAGTGGCAACTTTGCGCCAATCGGAACCCAAGCATTGCCATTTGATGCCGATGCAGGAGCCAATGGATGACACTCCCTTGACGGACTGCACGGCACAACGATGAAGTAGAGCGCAGCTCGATGACGATGCTGTGCTGGCATCATAAAATGGTTCGACACCGAAGCCTTCATTGTCTGTGTGGATCAGGCTGACGTTTCACCTCTATCCATGGGATAGACGACGACGCAGTCTCTCCTCGACTTCTCACATTGAGTCTTTGAATTCAACCCTTGCTCCTTCCAAGGAACTTAATCAATGGGACCTACCTGAGTCCTGTAGCTAGGCTGCCCTCCATTGTGGTCAGCCTAAACTTTAGATTTACCCTGGTCTAGCACCAGCGACGGCTCGTGGAGGGAGTTACGGTGGGGCAGGAGGGTGGGGAGGGGGAGGGGCAGGGTGGAGGTTGCTAAAAACCGGCATATGGATAATTGCAGGTAAGTAAACAATTTAATTAATAAAACGAATATCGTAGTGCGCCTTGCATCGCAAAATGCAATGCAGTGCGAGCTACGAAATTCGTTTTATTAATTAAATTGTTTACTTACCTGCAATTATCCATATGCCGGTTTTTAGCAACCTCCACCCTGCCCCTCCCCCTCCCCACCCTCCTGCCCCACCGTAACTCCCTCCACGAGCCGTCGCTGTCTAGCACGACTTCAAGTGACCTCTGTTTCTATTTATTGGACTTTTGTCATTTTAGTCTTGATTTTCTCATTATAATATTCTCTATTTCTGTGTGGAGTATTTTTGTGGTGTGTTCATTGTACTACCATGTGAGTGTCTTGTACAAATACTTTACACTTTGCCTCTTTAGAGAAGCCTGACTGCTCTGTGCCAAGGTACTAGAGGGTGAGCACAGGTGATCTTTTAGTGTGTATCTAGCTTACACAGACTAGGTTTTTGGTCCCTACTTGGACAGGGTGCATGCCTCTGCCAACAAGAGACCCAATGTCCAACACCAGCGTTATGACTCATGGTACATTTTGATCTGGTTGTATTTCATACCTTATGCAGAAATACACTGTTGCAAAACCATTGAAGGATCGACCGGGTGGAGCAGTAATCTCAGCAGAGCATTCATTTGCCGACTGTGATAATATATGTAACAAGGGTCTCGAGGCTTGATGCACAAAGTATTTTCTGGTTGCAAAGTCTCTAATTAATAAGATCACAGGACTTACAACCATAAAATTCATTTTCTCAAAGTACAAATGGGCTTTTGCTACTCTTTTAAAATAGCAAATAGATAGTGGTGTGAATGAAGAGCCCTTCTCGTATTTGCGACCCTCAATGGAATGATTCAATTGTTTCTGAATGCAATTGTGGCCACAAACCATTGATCAGTTACTAATACCAGAGTTACATATTGTCCCCGTGGGACATCTTTCCCTTTGGAATCAGGCGGGTGGCCTCAGGTAGTAGACAATGATTTGGGGACCGCTACATAGTATTCACAAGGTAAATCACCAAATGCTGCTTTACAAAAGAATTCACATGTTGCATGGAAGTCCATCACAATCATTCATTCCTGCTTTCGCAGCCATTAGTAGATGGTAGCAGAATGTGACCTGCCTCATTAATATCCATGAGTATTAAGGTTTTGCAAACCCGAATATACATCCATTTTGATCACATTGCAAAGTACTGGGCCGGTAGGAAAAAGGTAGTGTGCAGTTTGCATCCACTGTTTGTGTCTTGTCCATTAATACATCAGGTTGCATATTGCACGCCTATCTTATGCATTTCTACATGCATTTCTTGGAATAAATTGTGTCATTCAAGTCATGACTGCAATATTAAAAGAACCGAAACACAAGTGAAGTACAATTTCAACATTTCTCCGAAAGTGTTTACTGTTATATTTTTTTCCTGTATGCATATTTACATTAGCAACCATTAGAAGATTTCTCTTCTTTCTAGTGACTTATTGAAGCCAATATATACGTCAAGATATTGTGCCTTGCACGTATTATAAATTTGCAGTATCAACAGGTGGTTTGTGCATATTGATCTAAAATGGTAGACTCGTCTTTTGAATGGGTAAAACTAGTGAAAACAGAGGAGGCTTTTTTTTTTTTTTTTTTTTTTAGAAAGCCAGGACTTTCCATTAGTAATTTATCTTTCATTATAATGTTTGTGCGAGAGTGACTGGGCCCGAAGGTTTACATTTGTCTAAATATTCTTGGTTAATTGATCATTTTAAATACTTAGTTTAAACACAGGTGCAACAGCAACAAAGACTTTGAAAATAAGCCACGTAATGGACTAATTGGAACTATTCATCAAACTGCTTACAATGCATTTCCCAGAATTGAGAAGGAATGTTCTTTCAGAGCTGTCAACATGTGGTGTCTGTTAAAATAACCTCTATGGTGCAGGATTTACACTGGGTACTTTTTATTAAATGTTTTTCAAGATAAAATATTATTTTAGTAGCAGAAGAATTGTAGTAAAATACATGATCACGAAACGGCACGCCCATCAAATATGTGTCTTCATTGAAGATCATGTCAAAATTGCCAACGTTTGGAAAAGGGCTGAAATGAGTAATACTCCTATAAAAATAAAGACCAAAGGGTCAAATTATTTAGTAATTTAGTCAACAAAAGTTCAAAAGTTCTTCAGTTAGTATAATTAGGAACATTCCTTACTGTTCATTTACAAGGAAAACACTAGGAAATATTTTACTCATGAAAATCTTATCACCTTTGCCATCTTGCCACCAGATTTTAAGATATTCTGGTCTCAGTACTGATGTACACTGACAAAATAAATCATTGGCCTGATTCACAAAGGAAATGTACATGTTTGAGTAATTTACACGTTCGGTCAGTTTACTCCTTTTTGGCTAACCACAAAATCTGAGTGTAAATGTACTTTAAAAACATAACTTACATGTCTCCACCAAATTGAAGGGTCTAGACCTATTCACAAACAAAAAGGTAACTTACATTTTTAAGTAACTTACATGTGCAATTAACTCTTACACTTTTGAGTAACTTTGAACTCAGAGTTTGTGTATAGCCAAAACTAGTTAAGTTACTCAAAAGTGTAAGAGTAAATTGCACATGTAAATTTAAAAAAAAAGTGTAAATTTGTTTATGAATATCCCCATGTATATTGCGGTACATTTTGTAGTACTACACAAAGCATTACAAAATGCCGTTTGTGACTAGCATTTTGTAGTACTATTGTAGTACCACAAGACATATTACAAAATGCAGTTTATGAATTTATGAATAGACTTCAATAGACTTAAAGTACATTTACAGTCTCAAAAGTGAAAATTATTCAAAAGTGTAAGCTACCTTTGTGAATCCTGCCCTCAGTATTCCTGTTCAAGCAAGCTCCTACCAGATCACTGAGGACAATGTGTGAAGGGAGTAGTGAAACAAGATTATCCAACAAACAGTCCTGCAATGCAATGGTGCTGGTAATCCCAATTTGGCTGATGATATAAATTACCATCTGAATTGGGATTAAGAGTGCTGTGAGAACACTATGCAGCAAAAGTGTTTCGCTTGGGAATTTCGTCTCCTGAGAGGAGATAAAATGCCCTTGCCAAATTCAGTGGAGACGGGAAAATAATATGCAGGAACTGGCACAAAACACAGATTCTTGCTTGTTGTTTCACAGTACAGCTGCCAAACCTAAAATGATCCAGTACAGGGGAAAACACTCTACATGGGATTACTGTTCCTCCTGTACCAGGTGTCTACTTTATGGCCTCTCACAATCGATATGTTTTCCCAAAATAGAGTGTGAGATGCCCCTGAACAATAAAGAGAGAATGTCTATCTGTGTGTGAGAGTCAGGAATGGAAAATGTTCCCTGCATTTGGTTTTCAAGTCAAGGCAGAGTAAAAAACAGACCCCGATATTAAACTAGATTAAAAGTTGGGAGGATAATAATTGTAATGTTAACCTTTAAATCCATTTTCAAAGCCTACCAGCACTTGTGATAAAATGTTGCAAGTTTGCAGAGAAAAAGAGTAGGGTGTTAACATAAGAAAAGCAGGAAAGACCATGAGCTATCTGTAGGTCAATAACCAGGATCTTCCCAAGGATTTGCCAATTTAATTTAAAAAACTTGGAAACTACTAGTCTTTTTTGTGAAGCCATGTTCTTAGCAAGCAGTGACAGATTACATCTTTCAATTGCAAAAAATGTTCTTAATTGAGTATTTGCCGCATCTGAATGTAGAGCTGTTGGCAACCTACCACTTTGTAGCTGTCCTACCATCCTGGGTGCACCAGTATGTTTACATTTCCTTCTAGCTAGACTTTTCTATGGAAAAACTGCCTAATGCTTGAGGGTTCAATACTGTTCTCAAATCACTGTGACAGAAGTTTGATTGTAGAACGTGTACATTTTGGAGATTTTGCATGGTAATAAGTTCATCCCATGCCTTGTTTACTTGATGGTCTCTGGAGGATGTCCTTTGCTTCAGTACATACCACATACAAGAGTTCTGCACTCTCTTTTATAACCCAAATTAGCTTTGAGTGCAATAAGAATAAAAACCTTTAGGAAAATCATAATTTTTGTTTTTCAAATGGCTTTTTTGCTGACTTCTATTTTAGTTGTTGGGGATCATGACCAATTCTTTGGACCAGCAAGTTAGACTCCTACTGTATTTTGCAGACATAACCTGCTGGCTGAGCTTCTATGAGAAATTCTTTCCTTGATTCTTGGAAACAGGATTGTTTGCTCCTTCAGCATTTAAAACTGCAGCATGGAAGCTCTTTGCTACTGGTACTCCCAGTTGTTGGATATACCTTGACTTTCCAAATGCACTTTTTCTCCAAGTTGAGTGGTATGAGGTCAAGAATACTCTTGGCATACCACCGGGCCAAAAGTTAACCATGTCTTACCCCTTATCCAATAATATTGAAATTTGACTCAAAGCAGGATTAGGTAACGTTACAGAGGTTAAGATGCACCAGCCACAAATGAAACTCTGCTTGTGCCTCTGGTTCAACATTTTGTGTCTTTGTAGTGCATACAAGGGAAATGGCGTGGGAAGTGAATACCAATTAGAATAAGCAGACTTGAAGTCAAACCGATCTGGCCGATAGTTGAAGGTAAATAAGAGAGATGGCTATCTCTACTCAGATTTCTTCTTCATAATTGAGGTCTTGCCATCTAGAAGTTGCATGACAGAAAGTTTGAGCCTATGATGAAGCTTAGAAAACCCATCTGCTTGGATAGTATTGAAGTGTATTTTAGTGATTTTTTTCAATTATTTGATCATTGGGTATAGACAACCAAATGAATTGGTTGCAGAAATAGAACAAACCTGTGCTATAAAAATAACATCAACTGTTGAGAAGAAGAAACGAAATCTTTCTGAGTTGAGAAAAGTGGTTTGTAAAGGGTTTCTTAATGCACCAATGCGACGTGACAAGTCTGAAGGGAAACATAACCTAATAACTTATTTCTTACTGTGGCCCTGGAGGTCCTTTTGGTGTTTCTATGTTGGAACGATGGAGTATCTAAGGAATGTGGTAGTTTGGAACAGGTGCTATTCTCAATAGAATGGGCTTCAAGCCAATATATTTGAAATGGCTACCAGGTCTGTAACTGTATATTCTTTACCATACTACTTGACAAATGCCCCCCATTAGCATAATTACTAAGATGTGTTGCTCTCCATGTATTTGGTAAGTCAGGAGATGCCTGGATTTTTTCTGTTTCTTCCAGCATTTGAGATCATCGTAAACTGTGTCAGAGCTTGCAATACATACAGCTCCATTTCCTCTGGTACAGCCTTCATACAGGGTAGCTTACTTTGTTTAATTCATAATTAAACAAACACTAAATATACACATTCACATATACCTTTATATTTCTGCTTCATAATTTTATTCCTAATTACCCAATAGAGATGGTGTCCTGGAGAAGGTTCCTATATTAATAATAATTAAATTTGCACACTCTTTGAGTCCTATTCACAAACTGTAGTACATTTAATAGTACTGCAGGAGTGCTACTCTCGTATTAAAAAATAGTATTCACTAACATATGGGCAGAGGTCTCCACCGCCGCCTTTCCAGTGTGTTTTGTGTGGAGATCGGCTCGCTAAGTGTGCAGATCTGAGTACATGTACATCTACATTTTAACAGCAAATGTGAGAGTGACGGGGGGAGTGGCTGAATAATGGGGAATATGCACAACAAAATGGGAGGGATTTAGGGAAGAGGAAGGAGGGGTTTAGGAAGAGACAAGCACCCATCCAAAAAGCGTAAGCCCATTTCTATTTACAAACTGCAACACTAAAATTATTGCAGCAACAGAGGAACAAAGCAATAGTAAATGTACTCCAGCTCAGACCTTGAATAAGTCCATCACCCACATGGCCAACAACTAGTACTTCAACACCTTCTTTAGAATATAATGGAGGCATAGATCTCAATGAAAGATAAAATGATGTTCAAATAAATTAACTTATTTTGACATTTTAAAAATATATATACTTTTACTTTAATGTTTACAAAATTATATGTAAATGAAAATAAATGTTATTTTACTGTAAAATATTTGAATAAACTTTTATTTCAAAATAAATGTAACTTTTTAAAACAAATAGTTAAAATAATGAATATTACTTCTATACATAACTTTCATTTACATTTAATGCGCAATACACATATATAAACATTTTAATTCAGGTGGTTAACTTTTTTTGTAATGACTATTTTAGAAAATAATCGTCATTGCATCTAATGTATTTAATTATATGAAATATTTAATTTGAATTAAAGTTAAAAGTCCTGTAGCATTTTTCTGTTTTATTTTGTATTTAAATGCATATTTTCAAATAATTTACACAAATATTTACCGTAAAATGTTTTTTTTAAAAAGAAATGTAACACATTATTTACTTTTCCCAATACTTTACCATAGGGATATCTCTGCTCCAGCAACGGCGACCTCTCCCTACATATGAAATATTACTAATGGTAGTCAACACTTTGGAGTAAGGTTTCAGTCCGTAATAGTGAATAGCCCAAAATAGTAAAGATGCTATAAAGTGTAAGAGTAAATTTACACATGTAGATTTACTCTTGTGTAAATTTACCTTAGTGAATAGGCCTGTATGTCTCCTCATACTAGCTAACAGTAAAATTTGCACAAACTGCATAACAGTTAAGTAAAGGGCCGAAAATTCGTTCCGCTCGCGGAATTTGCGGATTCTCCGCAATTTCCCGATCCGCGAATCTCGCGAAATCACGGCAAAATCCGCGAATCCGCGAGCGGGATGAATTTTGTTCGGGAAGCACTTATAGGATTACAGCAGGTGCCGAAGTTAAAGCTAATTTCTTTGTAACCATTTACAAAAGGGTTACAAAGAAATTTACTTCAACTTGGGCACCTGCTGTAACCCTGTAAGTGCTTCCTGAGCAGCGCCTCGTTGCCTACTTGCAACTATTCTCTGACCCTGCTCTGTCAGAGAATAGGTACAATTATGCAACGAGGCTCCTGTCACACAATTTAAACCTCAGCAGGAAGCACTTACAGATATAAATAAAGCAGGTGCCCAAGTTGAAGCTCAAATTCAGTAACACATTATTAATCAGCCCAAGAATCTAGTGAGCATGGTCGATGCTAGGCAGGTGTGCTTTCTCCACAAATCTACCGTCTACAAATAGCTGTAATCCGTGATGGAGGTCTAGGCATCCACGAGTTTCTTGAGCGCCATCCCCCTGTACTTCCAGTGACCAGGAGGCTGCTTTCTCCTCATCTGCTGCTCTGATCGGTCTCTGACCTTTATAAACAAGAGGCATGTGAACTCGCACAGAAGCCCGGCCCACACACACTAGGCTATGCAACCTCTTCCCGCCCTTTCCCCCACTGTGATGGACAGCTCACTCAAGGGACCTCTGCGCCTATAGGCGCGGTGCCAAAGTTACAGACACACGGGGTCACTGGAGACAACTCTTCTGGGCCTTTACGTAGCTGTAGTGTAGGAAAAGCACGATGCATTTACCCAACGAGGTAACACTTACTGATTAGCCAGTAGAAAGTACTCCAGTTGAGTATAATGCAATTGCCGAATAATCCGCGATTTCGTGGGGAAATCCGCGAATTCGGGGTTTTTTGGGCAAATTTGCGAACCGCGAATTCGCAAAATTCGCCCATACTTAGTTAGGGCCCGATTCTGATCCAGTTAAAAAAAGGCCTCCAGACAGGTTCCAGAACGAGCAAATCCAATTCGGAGCCTATGTTTCCAACCGAATTGTCGCCCAGTCAGAACTACCAAGAACAATGCAAAGATCACATCTGTGTTGATCGAATTGTTTACGAACCCGATCCTGGCAGTCCGACTAGTTCGCAGCCGAATCATGCTGCGCAATGGAGCCGGCTGCCAAACGAGCGAGTACGATGCACGGTTCTGACAGCCGTATCGACTCGGTTGCCGAGACAAAACAGCTGTAGGAATTGGAATTCGAGGGGCTGTAGCAGGCCCCCCTTCACCCAGGGCCATCCGAATTGGTCCTGTGGGGGTACCCATGGGTTCCCTTTTCCATGCATTCACAGTGTGGCCCGCCACATGGTGTACGCTTTTCCCCACCCAGCCCTTTTTGCAATGGGATGCTGTGTACAGTACACGTACGGTACACATGCTCCCATAGATTCAATGCGAGCCTGTAACTATATGGATGCATTGGAATCGGTTGCACAGACTCCCTGATTGTGATTCGCTTGGACAGCTATCCGGAACTGAGTCGTTCGTAGGGCTTTCATAACGGGATCAGAATTGGGCCCTTAATTGTGTTCGCTTCCTTGATTGTTACATTTCTACAGTCATAGGAAATTTAGGTTCTTTGTTAAACAATAACTGGTAATAAATTGAAATGCAAAAAGCACAATAGGAGCCTCCTATCTTGCCATAAAATTACATGCAAACACAGAAGACAACAGTTTTGAGCACTGTGAATAAAACAAAATCCAATGATAATTTAGTTCAAGCAATTGCTGAATTCGATAAACCAGTACAATGTTTTGCCTACTTTTGATCATAATATGATTGCCTTCAAGAAATGCATTAGTGATGTCAGCTCTATAATTTAATTAATTTTCTTTTGCAAAAATTGGCAGTTTCAATTTTACTTGGGGTGTTAAACACAGAAAACAAATGCAGCTGCTTAATACATTGTGCTTGTTTTGTTATACCCCAACACAAATGACACATTACTTTTCTGGCGGTCAGTAAATGGGGAGCCGCAGAAGAAGAAGCACTCAGGACAGAAGAGATTAAGGGTATCCGAAAACACCACAGATCCATGCAATGGGCAATGTTACTTCACTCCTTTGAACAGGAGACACCTGACACGCCAGAGTCGGAGAGCGGTGGGCCCCCCCACAGATGAGGTGCATCATGGAAGGACCAGACTGAGTTCTCCAGTGGAACAGACCAATAGTGAAGCATAACCCCGCCCTGCAATACTGCTTGAGCAGATCTTACACTGCTTAAACAGTCTCTATAGCCAGGCCCGTGCAATGCACACTACCCCAAACACAGTGTACCCCAGTTAGTGTTTTTCCCGGTTGAAGAGTTTAGTTCCTTGCTGAAAAACCGATAAATGCTTTACCGCAATGTCAGTACAGCAGATGTAGACCGTGTGTACAATAACCACTGTAGGCATCGATCCACACAGCCTGGAGCTAACAAGCTTTATACCTTCATAGCGACATAGGTATCTACATAACGAAAATATTTCTATGTTTTGACGGTAGCAGCTTACCATGCATTATATTGAAACTCTGTCTGATATGTACTACATGATTGACCAAAATGGATGTATAGTGCAAAAATGAAAAATGCCAATAAAAAAGTTTTTCACTTTGATCATGCACTACTCATTCCCCTACACTTTTGAAATAGCTGTTGCCCAATTTAATATTCAAGATTGTAATTTGTACTCTCATGTTTTTCTGCTTGTGCTGCCCCCTTTCTAGGCTTCCTGTACCATGAGCCATCATCTGCCTCCTTATCCATTTTCCCTCTTTTATCTCACATCTTCCTAGCTATTGTCCCACTTCGATCTAGTTCTCTCCACCTCTACTGACCCCCTCCTACTCTGGCTCTTTACCATCCTTGTGCCTTCCAGCAAATGCCAACTGTCACCGTGTTGCCTTTTTATCCATTTCATTGTCCCTCATTCCTGCCAAAACCCCTTCACCTCTCATGCTCCCTCGAGCCCTTCACCTTTGTTTATCCCTGCACATATACCCTATGCATCTATGTGCCCTCTGCCCCATGTTGATTACATGCCTTGTTGCCTGTGTATATCCCCGACCCTGTCTATTATATATTTTGCAAACCTAAAATGTGGGCTCACTTACCAATTGTTAAACATATTCTTTGAAAGACAAAGCACCCTACACTTAAAAACCACGGGCAGGGTCAGATTTTACACAGGAATCAATTGGCAAAGAGAATTTGAATGTATTGGAAATGTAATTGGAGTGCAACAATTGACTTGCACACAAAGACCATGTACTGTTGTGCATGCCCAAAAGTATGAAACACACATAATCTATTGCCAAGGTAAACTAAATGTGCTTATGTAACTAATTTAAGGATGTATTTTCTATCTAAATTCAATGTGATATTTAATCCTAGTCAAAAAATGTAATCTCAGAATCTTCCTACTATAAAATAAACACTTTATGCATTTTGGACAAGGCCTTTCTGCGGGTGCAACTTTGTACATCATTTTCTAAAACATAATCAAATAATAACAACATGTTAAGTCTTAGTTGACATCACAATTCAAAATTGACTAAAAGATAATATTAAATGGCGTCACAGCTTGTGTAAATCTTATCTCTCGTAAATACAGTAATAACAATTAGCATCGTCCAGTGGAAGTGATAGTCCATTCTCAGTGTCTCTTTTAACATTTTTGCTTTCTCCTGTCTTTCATAATCAGCCAAAATGCCAATTTATGCTTCTAAGAACTCTGTTCAACCTCCATCTTATATTATGATATAACTCAAAGCTTGTTACAAAATGAATTTAACATGTAGGGCCTCTTTATTTTTATTGATAGCAAGATAGTTTCATAGTAATACTAGCAGCCCGTCCCTAAGTTGTCCGGGAGCAAAAGGCTTGGGAGCAATCAGGCTTCAGGGCCCCTGCCCTCCCGGACATTGTCCGTGGGTCCCACGGAGCGCACCCGTGGCTGCTTCACCTACCTTAGCCACCGCTCCTCCCCGTGCTCCTGAGTTCACCACTCCACGGCTACTCACCGCTAATCCCCGCCTGTCCGCCGCTCCTCATCGCTCCTCCCCGTCTGTCCGCCGCTCCTCACCGCTCCTCCCCGCCTGTCCGCCGCTCCTCCCCGCGCTCATGTCCGCCGCTCCTCCTCGCGCTCCTGTACGCCGCTCCTCCCCACGCTCCTGTACGCCGCTCCTCCCCGCGCTCCTGATGTCAGCATGCACGTCGCGGCCGCGCTACTTCCAAGGGACTACTTTTTTATCGTAAATTTTTCAAACAACGTATTTTCTTTTTTTTATATAGCCTATGCCCATCTGCTTGCCCTGACGTTTTCAAAGATGTATTGGGTGTTTGGATTGGTGGTGTAGTTTTCGAGTTTACCTGGCTCAAAGGACACAGTTCTCTCTTTATAATAGTAGTAGTATAGATATAGATATAGATAAACTCCAACTTGCCTTCTAAGTGCCTCATGCACAGGGCAGGTACGCAGACAGCAATAAATACGCCAAAGCCGGACTTTTAAATCGTGATGCTTTTATTTAGTGCAAAGTTCGGTGCATGTCGTCAGACGAGTTTCGGGCACGTCCGTGCCCTTGCTCACTGATACCTGATATAGATATAGATATAGATAGCAGTATAGATGTTGAAAGGTCAGTTAAATTTGTGGTGGTATTGTTTGTACTGTGTGCCCCTATGTATGCCTTTAAAAGTAGTGAGTGTAATTAATGTTGTTATTTTATTTTTGTTTTTGTGTTGTCTGTTTTGAGAAGCAATTGTTATTGTTGTTTTTACAGAACAGTGGTATTAGGGAAAGGTCCGTGAAAGTTCATACATGACGTCTGTTTCTTCAAGTGTAAGGACCCTTATTTAAATCGGCATGTTTTGCTTTGACTGCAAGCCCCCTTGTTAAACCTTTGATGTAGTGCAAATTGTGCAAGTCTGTCTGTCTTTGCGGAGCAATTACAGCGAGGCCTCCGAGTACGCCTTTTTGCAGGCCCCTGTGAGAACCTTTGAATGATGTTGAAGTGTGAGACGTTAGTTTTTTGTTGATGCTGCAGTGAGACCTATAAGTGCGCGAACGTTTTAGCCTCTTTGGGCAATGTAAATGAGGGTTATTGATTTCAGCCTCTCCAACGGAAAGCAGCGTCAATGACCATACGTCATGCCTCTTCGGCAATGTAAATGAGGCTTATTTCATTCGGCTTCTTTTTGGTTTCCTGCCCGCCCCCTGTGCGATCGTTTAATGTCGTGCAAATTGTGCAATTTTGTCTGCATTGTTGCCTGAATGTAATTGATCCCTCCGTGAACGGGTTTGTCCTTACGACGTTAATAATGTGCTCAGTGGTTAAACTGTGTCCGCTTTTGCGCAGCTAATACAGTGCTCCCTTCCTCTACGCATTTGTCCGTAGTTTAGCAATAATGTGCCGAGTGCGTCAACCAATCCTTGTTGTTTTTTTTTTTTTGTCACGTGCGTGTTGGACCAATGTGTGAAAGTGTAGCAAATTTTTTGGGGGAAGTACTGTGCTACTTGTATTTAATGTAGCGTGATTGGTTGTTTGGGTAAGGCGCGCCCCTTTGGTGTGGTCTCTCTTGACTGACACTGATCGTGTTGTTAAATGGGCTGTGACTTGTGGTACCCCGCCCCTATCTCTACCCACCCTCTGCTTAGGAAGCTGCGCCCCTTTGTTTATGTCGGATCTGAACCCTGGTGAATTCGCAGAATGTGTGAGCGAAGTTGTGAGTGAAGTGAGTACCCAGCCCATGCCACACAGCGAACTTGTAAGCGAACTTGTAATGTTTTTAGGCATGCCCCTATCACAATGTATTGGCACGATCCTCAGTAACATGCCCAAAACGCAGTTTTTGTCACCATTGTCGACTGGTTTGTGTTTTAATTTGCTGCGTACAAAACCGTGTTTATGTCTCTAGTGATTGTTAATGAAGTCGCTGTGTTTTGTGAAAGGGCTGTGTTTTCTGTGTGGTTGAAGGTGTAAGCGCCTGAAGTGTGATGCATTTTGGGACATGCCCCTCTGGCAATGTTACCGCCGACATTAGTTTGACATGCCCATGCTACTCCCTAACAGCAGAACAACGCCCACAAGGAACTACTTTAGCCCGAATGTTTTTTGCCCTTTGTAATGTATATGTTGTACAAATGTATAGCCATCTCCTGGACTTCCCCTTTACAACGCTGTATTGGGTGTTGTGATTGGTGGTGTTCTTCTGGAGTTTACCCGCCTCAAAGGTTCCCAGTTCTCTCTTTATAATAGTAGTATAGATTTAAACCACTCACTGTTGTTTTCTTCGATCAACCCATCTATAATACATCATTTGTAGATAAATGTGTTTTAAATCTCCACTTTGTGATTATTTGTCACTTCATGTATTTGAAATTTTTTCTGGTTACTGTTATGGTGAATCTGCAGGAAATGTTCAAGACATGAATGAAGTGTTTTATTCCTAATCTTTGAATTGCGTTCATTACTGTCTCTTTGGTGACATTTGACATATATTTCACGTATGTTTCCACACGTACACTGTTAGAGTAAATTGTTTGTGCTATCTCACACATAGCAACAATCTTAGCACTTTTGGATGGAATATTATTAGAAATGTGATTTTATTGTTGCAATTATTGCATTATAAGCATTGATATGTACCCAACATTTGAGGATTCCTTTCAGGTTGTATTATTTATTAGCACACATTATTTTATCTAGTGAGTACAGCCAATGATCTGCCTATAAATGTAGTGTTAAAATCAATCACAATGATGTTCCAATGGTTATTTATGATTTTAGCAATAGTATTCAATTCTAATGAATGTGGAATATTTATCATCATTCTTAAAGACATATTTTGTAATCTCTTTCACCAGGCTGTCCTTTTATAGTATTGATTGTCATTGTCTCTGAACTTTGAATGATAATAGTTCATTGAAGAGCCAAGTTCTCTGAACCTGTTCAGGACTTCTGATTTTCTAATCTTGATTAAATGATAGAGTCCCAATTTACATGGATTAAAGGTTTCCACTACCAATAGGTTGTTGCTATTTGAAGGTTCTAACAATACATTTATTTTAAATTAACTCTCTTGCAACTTAATTTATATGCCAAAGAAGGGCACTCTGTGTGCCAGTCTTCAAGCATAAAAGTGCTGTAAAATGCACATTTAGCATGTACTCACCAACTTTATTAGCGTGCCATAACATAATCTTATTGTTTTAAATATGAAGTGTTAGTACAAAGCCATATGGTACCAGAGTATCACAAGCAGAAAATATTGTGTCCTTAATATTGTTTTCGAAAAATCACTTCATATTATCTAACAATAAACACTCAACACACGTATTTCTACCAGACTATAATTTTACTTATGATATTCTGACATATATCCTACAAAAGAACAAATGATGAATGTAAAATGTGCAATTCATTTGGCACAATAGCCATCAAGCATAAAGAAAAGCATTGGTTTAAACAAAAGCAAGCAAACCACTTCAGGAAATCTCAGAGTCCACCTATTGCTTAACTGGATACCAAATGTGAATGACCAGTGCTTTTCTATGACATTGGTTAAAATACCCACTTTTAACCCAGATTATTCATACTATAGCTCTACCAAAAATGTAGAAGTTCAGCATTCAACCGGCACATAGCAATTTATGATTTATCAATTAATATTGAAGTGAAAACCACCCCTTCAAGTTCTCCGATCGCATCTGTAAAATTTCCTGAAATAGTTAATGTTTTCCTTTTGGTGATGCAGGGTCCACCTCTCATGATTATTGTATATGCCTCCAAAGGGAACTGCCACCTGCCAACTTGACTGCTTTCCCTCAGCGTTACTTTACCTATTGTAGCTATCTTAAGTACGATAATTAGGACATCTTATTTTTCGCTGCTATTCATCCATGGTGAGAATCTGGACATTACATCATATCTCTATTGAAATGTAGAGGGATGTTACATTTATCTAATTGGATTTCAAGTTAGTGGGGTTCTATTTTCCAATTACGCACACTATGAGAGTTTGTTTTCTTTCTATCATCAGTTGAATTTTCCAAATGCTCATACCCAATCAAAAACTGATGCAGCACTGGAAATCATATATTTAGGGATATTTGGATTCTGGTCATCTCTATCAATATTAAACCAAGGTACAGTAAATGTATGGACAAAGGGTTCTGAGATATACGATTACATTTCAATTCTTGTTTAGAATGTTAATCTGATGCCATGAGATATCATCATTCAAACTGGCTCTGAAGCTTCTGTTCTATATATTCAACGGTGTTCTAGTGCTAACAAGATTTTCTTGGAGTGTATGTGATTATCTAAGATATGGGGTTTATCAAACACTACATCATTTTCAGTGTGTTTTGCCTTTAGAAAATAGTAAGTAAGCTTGGGTGCCGATTTGGCGTACCTTATAGTGCTCCTGTGCTCATTAATACAGGTTTTTACCTTTCTACTGGTCATTTCTATACACATAAACTGCCATAGACATGTAATTTGATAAATAATTCCTTGTTAGTTACAATTTATGTGAGGTTGGAGAATCCATGGGGTTCACAGCCCTAAATTAATCTCTTTTGTTGGTGAAGTGAACTTGCAAACGTTATAGCTCCCACAAGAGTAGTGGCCCCTAACTCAGTTCATGTCCCATCAGGTGTTATCTTGTAGAGATTTTTAAATTCGTGGTCTTGTATGAACCACATGGTATCTCATGCTGACTCCCTGCTTAAAGAAGAACATGGGTATTGGTATATTAATCTTTTTTGAGTTCGAGATCTCCCAGTGTCTACGTATGCTATTGTATTAAATGTGATTACACAAATCATGTTACATGATCTTCTAACTAGAATTACCTATTTCTAGCATGTTTAGATGCTTTCTTTACGATTCTGTCTGGGCGCCATTTTCTCAATACTTTTTCTTCAATTAGTTGTGAAGCCTCACTGTCATAGTCTGAGATACATTAACAGTTTCGGCATAGTCTCAGGTATTGTACCACTGGGAAGTTATCTGTTAGTGACTGTGGATGAAAACATTCGTTCTGGTTTATGGTAAACTCTATCAGTAAGAAATTATCAACCAGTATTATCTCAAAATCTAAGAAAGCAAGCCCTGTTCTGGACATTTTACATGTGAATCTCAACCAAGGGTTAAACGTATTAAAACACTCAACACATTGTGTAGTGACATCTTCACCGCCCTGTCATGTAATCAATGTGTCATCAATATATATATGCCATACCAAAATATTTTCTTTAAAAGGATTTGCGACAGATTAGACAAATCTTGTTTCAGAATCATGTACATAAAGACATGCAAGGCTTGGGGCAATAGTACTCCCTATATAGCTGTCGTGTAATTGTAAATATAGTTGTTTATTACATTAAAGAAAGTTCTCCTCTAATTCCATCTCTGTTAGAGTTATGATAAATTCCCTTGGTGGTTTGTATCCCCAATCTTGATTGTAAACAGTACTCTCAATTACCCTGATGGTTGAGTTCTGCTTGTATATTGGGATTCTATATCAAGTCCTATATCTGAGTTGTTTGCAGAATTAAAACGGCATTCCATCAATCAATTTTATGGCATCTTTGTGGTCTATGAGGTAGGATGGCATGGCCTGTACTAACTGTCTTAGATGGTAATAGCAGAACTGTGAAAGAGGTTTCAATATTTAACCAATTATTGACATTATTGGATGTCCCAGTGGTGGTCGGGTCGACTTGTGTATTTTAGGGATGATGTAAAAATAAGGCTGTGGGAGGGCAGATTTGATATACAGGCGAGGAGGCTGTATGTATTTGCCAAAAGGTCTCTGTTTATTATCAGAAGTAACACAAATGGGTGACACAACAGTATAAAGCTCGCCGAGCTGGAAGGATCAGTATAGGGCCACTGTTTCAACTCCTCTTCTGGTTCGTCAAAATCTTCACCCCGGAAGGCTCATAGAGAGGGAATAGAAAGGTGCCGTCAGCAAGATGGTTTCTGTTACTTCTCTGTTTAAAGAACCCTTCACCACACTGCAAACAAAGTGCACCAGAAGAAATGTTGTGGTACGTTTATAAGGAGGAAAAATGAGCGTTAACGCAGTAGAATTAAGTAAGGGTCACTTAGGGGACCCGACGTTGCATGGAAGGATGAATTTAGACAAGGTTTCTTCCTTGTAAATTATGGCGTTTTAAACAGTGGGGAAGTCGGGATAAAGAAAATACCGGCCACTGTACTTTTATCGGAACATACGAAAACTTAAATGCAGAAACTGGGTACATCAATCCTCAATTTGCGGGGTATGAGACACATCCATCACCCTTGGAAACGATACCCTCTATCCTTGTTAGTTCTCCACCCTCGGTCCTCCCGCCACCCTCTTGTTCCCCGAGGACGCTGCCACTCACCCGCTCCTCCGCAACTCTCCTGAGTTGCGTCCGCTCTCCGGCATCCTCTGGCGGAATCCACCAGACTTCATACTCTGGACTCCTGGTCCACGTCTTCCTTGTCGTCTTCAGTCCTGTGCTCTTCGGTTTTCAGCAGGCACGGCTTCTCTTCTTCCGTCGTCCTTTCTGGCGTCCTCCCTGGTCCCTTCGCGCTCCTGGAATGACCCGCCTCCTCCTCAAGTTCATCTCATTTTATTGGCTGATCGGCAGTAATTCCGGGGTTAGGTTCTTCTGCTTCCGGGTTGGCGTTGATTCCGCGGTGTGAATACACAAAACAGCGGAACAGATTTCTCCTCACACGGGAAGCCTGTTGGATCGAGCTGTCGTGGAACCCATGTTTGCGAGGTGGGGAATATGCCCAAGGTGTCGTGCCAGTATGTCCTTCCTCACAAAGGCACTCAGGGATCTTTGTTAGTTAGGAAGTTGGCCTCTTTTTTGTAATCCATTCATGATTCAGTGCTTATGGTTTATTTTGCAATTAACTTTATTGGTTTTGCATGGTTACTGCATCAAGATACAGTGCTTCTGTTACTAACTTTTTTATAGTTCTAGACAACACAGGTGTGGGAACTTGACCTTAACCTTTGAAACTTGAAGTGTCATCCAGGGGGCATTGGTAATGTGTGTACATTTATAGGTGATACTGATGATCGCGGTCACCAATAGGACACTTGACTGTCTGCTGCTTGGTCCCCGAAGAGTGGGTTTCAGGTACAAGGGACGATAGCAACCACTTGGTAATTATGCCCATTTAGAGCAGTTTTGAGATAAACCTTGAGTACATTTGGAAGTAAGGTTGTATTAACTCTTGGCACATTCTTCTTTTTTTTTAATGTCATACAACCACAGGTCCAGTGTGAGTCTCAAGTGAGGTGAATACTGGTTACCCCGGCAGCCCTGGTAAAGTTGCATAAATAGGTGGCAACTAAACATTTCTGCTTTCTGCTTTTGAAAATGGTTCAAAATAGACAATTTTTTTAATTGAGGACGCTAATGGCACCAAATAAAATTATGTCTAGCAAGTGAGTTGTACCTCATTTTAAACATTGAGAATTGCTTTTCTTTTCTCATGGGGACCAGCGGGCACTTTACTGACACAAGGACTGATAGTAGATTTACAGATGTTTTTTCACTGTTCTTTTCTTTCTCTCACCTCCGAGAATTCTATGGATAAACACACACTTTTCCTTTTGGGTATGAAAGCTACCGATGATGATAAGTGGGTGAGCTAGTGAGTACTAACCAGCAAGTCCTTGGTCTTACTACCATGAGGTGCTTTCTTACCTCTCTCACATTTTTCCACTAACTTTGTATGGACACAAATTTATCTTTTATGTGGTGTATTGACGTTTTGCTTTGAAATTGAACATTTAGACACATAGGCTGGTGGTGGTGGGCATTTCCTTGAAGGAAGATTTGGAAATTTTTATAAACTCCTCAGGTGTTTTCAAGATAAATTTAGTTGTTCAGAGTCAGTCAGGTCTACTTGTGTTTGTAGACTTTTGAGTGGGGGGCGACCTGACTGTATACCCCCTGGTGCTCCTTTTGTGTTTATGACTTTTGTAGTTCACCAAGGTTTGTGGTTGTTGCCTTAGTGGGGCTTCCTCCCTTCAACCAATAACCCAATTTCTTAAATCTTGAAAGTTAAAAGAAAAACTACCACAGTACAGACATATTTTCAGAGAGTTTAGATGTCACAGCTCCTATTTAAAAGCTGTCCACCATGGACAAC
The DNA here is from genome assembly GCF_964263255.1 of Lissotriton vulgaris. Classification (NCBI taxonomy): domain Eukaryota; kingdom Metazoa; phylum Chordata; class Amphibia; order Caudata; family Salamandridae; genus Lissotriton; species Lissotriton vulgaris. Next base: position 1,135,507,452 of record NC_141697.1, read on the forward strand.
TTCCCTGATGGACAGCTTTCCCTTTGCAAAAAGATACCACAGCTCTAATATGTTGATTTACAGTCTTTAGTTGGCAGTTGAATTTGCAAAGCATTAATACAAATGATTGTGATTTTCGAATATAGGGCATTTTCAAATCACTTATAGTATATTGCAAGTATGTACCATTCATATTGCAAGGATTTCTGTTTAAAGTTTGTGCATTAACTGTGAGGGTTTCACATGCGAATATAACCCCTTATTCCCTTGGAAATTAGCCACAATCTGTTTTGCATTTTTTCTTGGACATGAAATGAGAAATTGCTTCCGACTTCTTCCTTTCACCTGTGTCCTCTACAGATTCAGAGGGAGAGCCCCTCAAATTGTTCCTAGACACACCAAATGCAACATCAACAACTGTCAATGTCTGCAGCTCAACATGGGAATGCGCGGCTCAGCAAAATGTCGAGGAGCGAGAGATCATCTGCACCTCTTTGGAGAGTATGAGCAGGTCATAGAAATGAAACAAGACCTCTACTTCCATCCATTCCCAACCTAATCCTGGATGTTCCCATAGAGCGAGCAATGGACACAATATAGTGTGTAGACAAGACACACCTGAGAAAGTAATTCACAATAAAAACATGTGCACACAGCATCTTCCCTGAACATGGAAGAGGTCCATCCAGGGTCACACCTCCTCCGACTTCCGCCCTGTCTGACCTCTGCCCAAGACCCACTTGCCTTCCATGTGAGGAGACCTTGTCCAGCATGCACACACACGCAAGGTGCGATAAATGGGCTGACAGGCATAACATCAACACCCTTTCAGGTTCTGATGATCGATCATGTATCACACTTAGGGAACTGGAACAATGGCTAGAGAGATATAAAAAAGCCTGTAGGCTGGTGAGTCAATACTAAAAACTCTGTGTGAGAAAAAATTCAATTTGGTTGAAAAAAATAGCTAACTCTGGACAACTGAAAAACATGTGGACTGAATCTGCAGAAGGAAATTTACATCTGGCACATAATGACCCTTTACTCCCAGAGACCACCCCCCATTTAACAAGTTTTAGCGGTGTATAATAAAGATTGAACATAGACATATAACTTTGAGCTCGGAGGGTGCCTGATACCAGGACCGATCTGGCTAATACAAGTGGATATTTTAAGTCAATAATGGGAACCCCAAATTTTGTTGCCCATTTGTCATTCTGATGATTAAGGTCATCAGGAAGTTGGGATAGAAAGTTTTGATATAAATTGCCAATTTTCAATTTCCTTCTGATGGATTCTACTATAACAGGTTTTTGGAACATTGTTGGGTGTTGAGGAAACTTGTTATCTAGAAAACTTCTCATTTGAAGATATTTAAAAAAATGATTAACATGGAGATGAAATTTCTCCTTTAAGAACGAAAAAGAGGCTATTTGGCCTGAATCAGATAGATCACCTATCTCCCTTACACCAAGAGTTGTCCAGATATTTGCTACCCCCTCTTGAAATATCGATGGAAGTACTCTCGAGGCTGTTAAAGGGGTATAATACATTATTTTAGAAATATTAAAGTGGCGTCGGACTTTTTGCCATATTGAGAATAATGTCCATAATACCTTAAATTTGGTTTTTTTAAAATAACTAGGTTCGAGTATACGTGTGAGTATCCCTTTTATAGAGTCTCCCAAGGATATTGAATATATCGAGGGAGAGAGATGTGCTGGTAACTCAACAGCATCCCCTAAAAGAGGGACAGCAAAATGTTGAATCATGGCTGCCCAGTAATAGAATGTTAGGTTTGGGACTGTCCACCCCCCGCGCTCCTGTGGGAGGCACGTCCATTTAGCAGCCCGTCTTGGTTTACGGTATGACCATAAAAATCGTTGACATATTCTTTCTGCTTTTTTCAAGGTTAGTGATGGTATTAACAATGGGATAGATCTAAAAAAATATAAGAATTTAGGGAGAACAATCATTTTAAGGATATTAGATCGACCAAAGAGCGAGAGGTGTAGATGATCAAGACGTTCCAATTTATTATGAAGTGAGTCAATTGCAGAAGAGTAGTTCAAGTCTGGGATCTGATCTACATCAGACGCTATTTGGACCCCAAGGTAAGTTGCAACAGTGGTGATGGGGGCTTGTGAAATGGGCATAGCCATGGATTGTATAATTTGAGTTTTTGCGATGTTTAATTTGTACCCCGAGATTGTACCAAATTGAGCTGCCAGAGTCTCAAGTGCAGGAAAAGATTGAGAGACATTGTCAGTTAACACTACGATATCGTCAGCATATGCCAGTGACTTATATTTAATTCCATGCACTGTAACAGGGGTAATAAGACGGGAATTTTCTATTAGGGATAAAAATGGGTCAATAAATAAAGCAAAAAGGAGTGGAGAGCAAGGGCAACCTTGCCTGGTACCCCTACTGATGGAAAAAGAATGTGATTCATTAACAGAGATACGAATTTTGACCATTGGGGATATATATAGAGCTTGTAGAGCTTGGATGAATTCGGATGCATAGCCCTTCCAGGACATAACGGACCACAGATACCCCCAGGAGACCCTGTCAAATGCCTTCTCGGCATCCAACAGGATCACCCCGAGGGCAGAATTTGTGGTCTTTGCCCAATCCAGAAGTGCCACTACTCGCTTGATGTGATCCGTCGTATCCCGACCGGAAATAAAACCATGTTGACGTATAGAAACCAAGGGGAGAATTGTTTGGTTTAAACGATGGGCAAGTATCCTTGAGTAGATTTTGCTGTCAGTATTAATTAACGCGATCGGACGATATGAAGATGGATTTAATTCATCCTTGCCTTTTTTCTTAAAGAGTACGATAGTAGAATGTCGCCATGAGTCGGGAATTGACCCAGATTGGGCAAGACGAAAAACTTCTAACATTTGCTGCCTAAATAAATGTGAAAAGGTTTTATAAAATTCAAGATGAATAAGATCTGGTCCTGCGGCTTTGCCATTAGAAAGAGATTTCATGGCAATCAGAACTTCCTCCCAACTAATAGGTTCGATAAGAATTTGGTTCTGGTCGTCTGTGACTCTGAGAGTATCCAAAGATTGAAAAAATTGTTCTAACCCAGTTTGTTGCTGTAAAGTTATATTAGTTTCTTCCGTATATAAGGTTGTGTAGAAGTCAACGAAAACATCTAAGACACCAACACTTGTATCCTGAATATTGCCGGAACTATCTTTAACCTTAATTATCTGATTAGCTATGGCCTTTTGTCGTAGACGTTTTGCTAAAACCTTGCCCGAGTTTTCACCAAGTTCATACATAGTAGTACGAAATTGGAAATATTTAGTAGCTACATCTTTATATAAAGGTTCTAATAAATTAGATTTAGCTATGGCGACTGATTTCGTACTAGCTGCTATGTCTTCACCCCTACGAATATCGGAACTTAGATCGAGTTCAGCTTGTTGAAGAGCTGTGAGTCTAGTTTTTACGGCTCGCTGCTCAGTCTTCCAGCGATAAGAGGCAAATCTTTTGGTCTCACCGCGTAGCGCGGCCTTGAATGTATCCCAAACGGTACCGACCGAGGCAGTACCAGTATTGATTGAAAAAAACTCTATGATCCATGAATTGAGTTGTTCTTGATATAATTTATCAACTAAGAGTTTCCTATCAAATGTCCATGATCTGATCTGATTGATTGGACGATCCCAGGGAAAGCTAAAAAAGATAGGGTTGTGATCAGATATTGTCCTTGGATTAATTTCAATCTTACCAGACCCAACAATTGAAAGAGAGGTAAAGACATAATCAATGCGGACCATTTTGCTATGAGGTATCGAGTAATAAGTGAAGCCCGGTTGGTTTGAGTGATGATAGTGCCATACGTCCGACAAGCCATGTTCGATCAGGAGAGTCCGTAGTGCCTTATAGACTTGGGGCTTCCGTCCTATATATGAATTATGTTTTATTATATCAAGATGACTGGGAATATTTATGTTAAAATCTCCACAAAAAAACAGGGGATGGGGCCACATAGCTAATTCTAAATTTAGATCCCTTATAACCTGAGGGTCGTCCAAATTAGATGCATAAATTGAACAGATAGAGAAAAGACGACCCTTAATCAATAGTTCTGCTATTAACCATCTGCCACAATTATCTTGTTTTACTCTTTTAACAAGTACTAACCCAGACTTTGAAATGATAGCGACTCCCCTGATTGTAGAGGTCTGTCGGGTACAAGTCAGCAACTCATAACCCGGAAATCTAAGACATGCACGATTACCCCATGGTATATGGGTTTCCTGCAGGCAAATGATATCGGCCTGCATTATCTTTAACAACTCAAGGAAAACTCTACGTTTCTTGGGATCATTTAAACCACAAATGTTCCAAGTTGCAAACTTCAAACTAGAAACAGCCATGATATTTGATACACGACCAGTAGCATTAAGTAAACATGAGACTTTTTATGACCAAAAAAAATACAATCAAGCTGTTCTTTGCAGAAAAATATACTAATTGATATGACCTCAAATGCATTTGACAGATGACACGAAAAATGAAAAAACAAGATACTCAACTCTGAGCGCAACCACCACCACCACCACCACCATACCACCACCCCACGACCCACCCGGTTGGACCACCCTCCCTGCGAGATCCACCGCCCCCACCCAGGGAACCCCACCCCCCCTCTCCCCCCATAGTGGGCATCAGGACGAAAGTCCTTGTGATGGTTGAGTCAGCGTTACACAAACACCGCTGAGCCTTTAGTGTTCCCCAATTTTCAAACTGCCGATGACCCTAAACAGCTTAAATAACCAGCAAATACCATGTGTATATTTGATGGGTCATCAAGTAGAGAGAAGAAAAAATACTATCATGTGTTGCTTAATCAGAAAGAAAAAAAGGAAAAAACCCAACACTAGACTTATATTGAGTCCAGAAACTCCTTAGCAACAATCTCGGACATGAAGAACCTTGTCTGGCCTTGAAAAATAACTTTCAGTTTTGCAGGAAAAAGCAAATAAGCCTGGGCCCCCTTAGCCTGGAATAGAGGGATTTGTTGCCGGAGGTGCCAGCGACGAGTAACCGTCTCTGAACAGAAATCTGGACGCACAAAAAATTGACATCCCTTGGCGGATCGTTTCTTGTTGGGTCTGGCAAGGTCAAATATACGCTCACGGGCAAGAAAGTTATTGAAGCAGATCAGGATGGCGCGAGGATAAATGTTTTTTGCAGTGGTAGATTGCTTCCTACTATTGAGCGGAAAGCGATGTGCTCTTTGGATCTCGAGGTTCCAATCCCACTGAGTGACCTCGGGAAATGCTTCAGAAAAGAGCTCCACTATAAATCAACGTGGATCGTCACCTTCTTTATTTTCCTCTATCCCCAAAACGCGAAGATTATTCCTTCTTGCACGATTTTCGAGATCAGTAAGCTTCCAGAGAATGTCCTTGCGCTGTTCTTTGACCTCGGTAACTAATTCTTTCTGAGTAACGGCAGCGTCTTCCAAAGCAGAAATCCTTTCTTCCGCTTCGGTTACCCTCGTGGTAGTCTCAGTACACGTTTTGATAACCCGTCTTAGGGAATTCTGCATTTTGCGACAGGCCCCCTGCGTTCGCATATTTTCTTGTTTAGTTGCCTCCCTATGCATGAGGATAGTTTGGTAGATTGTTACTAATGAGACCTCTCCAGGAGCCTCTGGCGTGGGTGACACAGTATGTTCGCCGGTTTTCTGCGTGTTTGGTTCAGATTGATCAGTAGAGAGGCCATTGAGGGAATCCTGCAGGTTAGAGATGGATGATGGCTTGGTGCCAGAGGCTTTACGAACGGTATTAATATTTGAATCTTTCAATGACCGATTAACACGCCAGTCTCCAGAGTCACTATCATAATCAGACCACTGCAGCTCTGGACAGTCCTCCCCGGATGCAGAGTGATCAGAAACTGAATAAAAGTTCTCATTAAGGTCGCTAACCTCAGACCCCCAAGTATCATGAGACGATGCTGTAGGTAACTCCTGTGTAACTGTTACATGATTGGTTACAGATTGGACTACATTATCCAGAATGCACTGGGGTAGTAAATTTTGGCCTGCAGATGGATCTAGAATGGCAGCCGTGTTTGCGACTGGTTCTGTAATCGAGGATATACCATTACCAGGAGGAGGCAGCTCAGAGAGAGGGGGGGAGTCATTAGAGACATGCTGTAAGATGGAAGGCAGAGAAACCATAGTACTCACCCCCCCCTTTGTAGCAGTTCCTGCAGCAGTCGAATTCCTTTCTTGCAGGGCAGCAGCAGCACCTTCAGCGTCAGTACTGGGATTTTTCACCTTTCCTCCGTGTTTGCTGAACATTGCAGGGAGCATTTTATCCTTAGTGACACTGCCTGCGGGAGTCAGCGAACTGTGTTTGTCAACAGCTCGAGTTTTTTGCTTCACTGCGGGGGTCGCTGTTACAGTGTTCTTCGGGTCGGTGTCCTGCTGAGCACGACCCGCGCTGCGAGATTTCATGGCAGCTGCTTTGGTGAGGGCTTTCGGAGGCATTAGCGGCGTGTCAGTGAAGGTTTGGAGCCAAACAGCTGACGGCTCTGCGTCGGCCGCTGGGAACGGGTAGACTGCTGCAAGATGCTGCAAGACGCTGGAAGAGATGATATCGGTGCAGACGAGTCGGTAAGGAATTAAAACGCTGAAAGAAGTCCTTGAAACGATATTCTCCGCTAAGCTCTGCTTACATCAAGACCGTGTAAGTTGTAGAGGGTCCACTAGGGCTCAGCGGTGTAGACGCCAACTCACTCGGCCGAGAGCACGGCCGCCATCTTGTATTTTTTTTCAACCAAATTGAATTTTTTCTCACACAGATTACTCAAACCTCTGTTAAAATAACCGCTGAAATGGTAATCACCGGCTATGAATATTCTACGGCTCCGGAAAAAACAAGACATTTGCAAGCTTTTCTTTTTATTTCTATGGCAATGACCAGACTCTGTGTTACTTCACTTTGGATCAATCCTGAACCTCCTACTTTCTGTCATTGGAAAGCCAGGATGCTGGCTTGGTATAAACTTGAGACTTCAGTGCAGCCTTTTAGAGGAAAAAGAAGACGCCTAATTGCCTCTAAGAACTGGGCACCTTTTGAAAAATGGGTTACAAATTAATTAATTAATTTTATTGATATGTCCTTATGTTGCTTATATAATATTTTTGCTATATGTTCATGTATGATTTATGTTTCGCTGTTCTACCTCTTCCCACCACCACGGGTTGAAAAGGGGGAAAAAAAAAAATAATAAATAAAAAAAAAAAAAAAAAAAAAAAAAAAACAATACTAAAAACTCAACTGTGGCTAAATGATAAACAGAAACAGATTGAGCTTCACTTCTTTCTCTCATTTATATACATTTATGGTCATTTGCATTAAGTGAGAACAATGAGGGGAAGGATAATGTGGATTTAATGAAACAAGATTGAGAAACTGTGACTTCACATGCCCGGTTTGATGCAAATGACTCTTGACTATAATGAATGGCATGTGAAAGAGAGAAGAGAGAGAATAATAAAGACCGTTTGTAATCGAAGCATATTAGTACCATATTGCAAAGCACTACCAGAGATATGGCTTCAGACACTGCCTCTCCATTTCCCCTGTGAAACTTCCCAGGCACAAAGGGGAATCAAAGGCTGCACTTTGGCAGAACATTATAATATTCGGTAGCAGGCATATTCAAAAGTGCTGCTATTTTGATTCTATCTCATTCACACACACCACATATGAAAGTGCCTTGGTCACGCAATACCGATCTGTGAACAGTGTACTATGTGGAATCAGCTGATGAATTTGTCGTGACTAAGGGCTGATTACGATAGCGATTAACCCGCCACTGACAGGCTGTGGGAGGTGGGTTCACCGCCATCGTGAGGCCATTTTGCACTGTAATATTATGGCGGGCGGTACCGTGGCTTTTCCAACCAACATGCATCCGACAGGCTGCTTGAGCCCGCTGGTGCTGTGGAGGCCTTCGTATTCCCAGAAATGGCGGCGGTGCCTACCAGGCACCGCCCTTAGTATTACGATGGTCCACCCCCTCCAACCTTTCCATAACGGTTCACCCACCATGGAAAGGCTGGCGGGGATGGAACTTGGAGGCCCGTAGCGGGCCCCCCTTTCCCATTGGCACTTTGGATTTAGGGTTGGGGGCACCTATGGTATCCCCTACATTTCCCTACGGTGCCTGCCACGTAGTGCAGGGAAATGTTAAATCTTCATCCATAACATTGCAGCAGGTGCTGCAGCCAGCAGCACCCGCCGCAATGTTTTGTGTGGCACCTGCGTCCACCGTGGTGGCAGCTGCGTCGTAATACCACCTGTGGTACCACCGCCTTATAGACTCGCGGTTTGGCTCCCTGAGACGATGGCGGACATCATAATCAACCTCTACGTTTTTATTTAAGATACACGATCACAACAACAGAACATTACATAGTGAAAATAGGTAATAAACTGCCCGTATGGTAGAACAGAAAAAACTAAGACTGAGAAGCAGGCTTAGACACTAAAGAGAGAGTAGAAAAGTTGAGACTCTATACAGGTGTTCATAATGAATATTCTCAAGTGCCATCACATGGCTGTTCAATATTATGCCTTTATTTTCAACTCATCTAAGTCATAATTCAGGAAAACACGCGAGAAGCTCAAAAATGTTCATGCTTTTTAATTTGTGTCAATGGAAATTTAGTTTTGCACCAATCTTTCATTCCTAGTGTTAGTTTGGAATCCTAGAACAAAAATATTCTCAAAAATGTAATAATGCATGGCAACTTTCCATCATATATGCATCCATATTCCCATTCCCATCCTCCACCTCTGCGCAGCACAACAGACATTTCACTTTCACTTTCTCCTGACGTTCCAGCAAATGTGGAATGTAAGAGCTCAATTTTGAAGCTCAAAGATTGGACAGAGACAGGACCAATGAGGAGATCTGAAACACATACACGGTATGTCTTGCTTTCTGTCAGCGATGGGTTCCTCAAACCCTAAAGCAGACGGAGCAGGCATTCAGTGTCAGAAAGATCCTGAAATAGAAGGACAGAGGTTTTTTATCAGCTTTTCAATAGTGTTGAAAGTGATACATTTTGAGAATCTTTACTTTTTTTGTTGTTTCATTGGCCCTGTGAACATGATTCACAAAGCCTTTTTATATGCAAATTAGGTTGAAACGTGCAAATGACTGGATTTACAATAGGAAGCTATTCGTTGGTAATATCCCCTAGAAAGTTTGCGAATTGAAGAGACCATGGGTATTCTCATACTAGTCCCTAATTCATACCGAAACTGGAAATAGTTCAAGAATTATTCCTGTCAACTGATGGAGTAAATCTCACTAAGGAGTAGTCAGCACTCTCAAAATTCATGTTTTTATAGGGGTTAGTATTTTTATTTGACACCTATGCAGTGTGGAGCAGGTGGAATCTCGTAATAAGTTCCTCTTCCTAGCATCCACGATTTCTTTTTAAATCCTGGACAGGGGACCTAATATTAAAATTGCAATAAGAATCCCCTAGTACAACCTTTTATTACCACTGATCCTGCACCACCTTTTCACCCGTGAGCTTTCACTAACTTTTCACTGTATGTTGTATTGTCTTCCCCTCCTTATTGCTCCACCTCCAGTGTTGGGTAAACACGGAGGTGTGTTTGCAGCTCTATGATGAAGTATGGCACAGCTTGCTGTTTGTGAGGGTAGTTTTAAAAGCAAGGTGCTTTTTCCTTCACTCACTCATAGACATTTTTCTTTTCATGAATCATTTTGATTCCTCTTCTTTTAGTGATAAAAGTCTGAGGGGGAGGCAGAAGGGGGTTTTGATCCTCTCACCCCTCTGTTCTAGTGTGTTTTCTGTTAGTATTTTTTCACCGGAAAAATATTTTCTCGTTTAGAATTTTTTTTAAACATATTGGACAATTTGCTGACTTTATCAACATGAGGCCCGATTCACAGAACTAACTTAAGACAAAATCCTAAACTTACTACTTTTGGTATTCACAGAAGTTAGGAGTTTGTCTTAAGTCTTTCTTAAGTAAGACAGACTTAAGACAAAATCCTAACTTCTGTGAATACCAAAAGTCTAGGATTTTGTCTTAAGTTAGTTCTGTGAATCGGGCCCTCGGAGACTTGGGCAATGGCTCATATTTTGGAATGTAGCCATGGATAACTGTACCATGTGCACAGTTAAACAGTGGCAAAAGGCAATTCATACAATTATTCCAGACTTATGCTTGAACACCTGGGACCAGACGAGACATAACCTGAAAAATGGTACTAATTTCCAGAGATTCTAATTCTGCACCTTTGCAAAGTCATAGCCCTGGGTGCAGATTTGGAACTTTCTTTTTGAGTCTCCCCCATTGTCTGGATGAGGTTCTTGTTAAACATGTATGTATATAGGGTCTGCACCCACCACTGAATGTAAGTTTCTGAGACACAAGTGCTGTGTTTACACAGAGGGTCTAGTTCACATATCGAATTTGAGTTTTTAAGGCACCACGGCTTTTTTTCTCATGAAATGCCAACATTCTGAAAACAAACGCTAGGTGCTATAATTTGAAGTGGCACTCTGAAAACTGGAAAGTTGTGCTCAAAAAGCCGCATTTTAGAATCACAAGGCCGGGAAATAAACAATTCTCATCAATCCGGATCATGTTATACAGGCCGAAATTGGAAGCGTGAGCAATATGTTTGACAGCAGTTATGAAAATGTTTAGAGCGGCCTTTGAAGGCCCCGCTGCCTTCATTTAGCTGCATGTAGCGCTTGGGGTTTCAAAGGGCTGGCTGTAAAATAAGAGGGCCGCTGGTGGGATTTCACTCTCGAAACTGCACGGTCGGAAAAATGAAACAAAGAAAGTGAGAGAGGGAGAGACCAAGAGGGAGAGGGGGGGGGGGTCTTTTGCTGAACATGTGGCACAGAGGTTCATGCTGTCAGTGTTTGACAGGTGTGTGCTCTCGCGCTGGTAGAACCGCCGGAGCTCAGAGTTACTCATGAAATCCGAGTGTTTGTAAACAGTCTGCACTTTCTCAAAGATACCCCCGAGGATTGTTGCAGGAAGTCAAATTGCTCAAATCTACCTAATTTGGCACGATTCACTGAGAACATGCTTGAGTGCTCATAATTGCACTGGGGCTGACTTCATTTAGCAATCTCTAGGCATACCTTTCCAATAACAACTGCGGGCGATGTACATCCAATCTCTTGTTTGCTTCTTAAAGCGATTATCCTAAAATTTTCGGAATTTAAACACTCATAATTGCAAATTGTTATTTACATTCAGTGTTGATTTATTTCAAATGCAATGACCCCTCGTGTGCTGGTTATGCTTAAGTCGTTTTGGAAAGAAGTCAGCTAATAGTGGCATTATTCATTTACGTCTGAAGGCACATACACACTTTATTGGGGGGGAACTTTCCCAAGAAACAGACCCTCTCATGGAAATAAGAATAACACATTGTGAATTTCCCTGGTAAAAATTATGGGGCGATATGCTAGAAAATCTTTAAATATTTCATAACTCTTCTTAGGTAAAGTAATAAATGAGATTAAAAAATGATAGAAAAGCTGGCCCTCTTGATCCTGTAGGGAAACAGAATCAAGGTTTTAATCCTAAAAAAAAAATTTTGAATTATTGAATTTTTGTGTCTGAATTTTAAGAGCTGCAGTTACTAAAAGCAACTCTGAGGCACACTGGTATATACAAAGGAACAACCCACTGACAGTTTGAATTTTTAGTAGAGAAAGTGCTTGTTAATTGATAGGAGAATTGTATAGGTGGATGAATCAGTGAATATTGGAGTTATATAAGTGGGTGGGCAAATGTGAGTGAGAGACACAGATGTAACACAGATGTGACTTGGGTTCCTATGAACCACAAGCAATACTTCGCCAGAGGTAGCCTGCTGATATCCATTGCCTGGGTGACACTCTTGTCTCACCAGCCTCCTTCCTCTATTATCTAGTGGGCAGTCTAGGGCAGATAAGATTTACCAGTGGACGACATGTAGATTAGGAAGGTCCAACTATAGTTATCACCCGCTGCACCTTCAGCGAGTGGTATAGGGAGCGAGGTCAATTATCAGACAGATTTGGTGGCACATGGAGCCACTGAAAATTGTAAAATGACTTTTCAAATCTGAACCAAACCCAAAGTTTGCACTTTCAAAACTCCATTGTCGAACATTCCAAAATTCTTTATTGGTCACGCTTTGTATTTTAGTCTGAATAGCATGATCTGGGTTGATGAGAATTATTTCTTGCTTGGTTTAAGAAATTGGGTAGTTCGTTGACTGGGGGGGGGGGGCTGGGTAAGCAGCAACCACAATCTTTGTTAGGGTGAGGCACAAGCTTGCTCTAAATTAACTGGTGCTCAACCCTCCGCTAGCTTGGCACAAAAAAGTCAGGCATAACATATAGGCACTGTGTAAAACATTTGCACAGCTCTTCAAACAGTAATAAAGGAGACACCACACAAAAAGGAACCCACACCAAGATAGAAAATACTACTTTCTTCCATAAATAAAACAGGACCAAAATGAACCAGAGATATGTAAGTTTAAAGACTTTAGTGAAAATAGGGCAAAAAAGTACAAACGCCAACTGTGGACCTCTGATGAGACTGGGACACATTTACAAGTTCAGGTGAACCACGTTAGAGCACGGGCAAGCTACAGGCACCCAGTAAGGCCTCTGAACAAACTCCCTTAAAACCTGGTTTGCAGTGCATTGCAAGGATCCATGCGGAAGACGCATCACACAACCAAAGCGATACACGAGTTCTGAGATGTGGCAAGGCTGCAGTGCGAGGTTCATTAATTGTTGACACCATTAGTTGTGGAAGCATTTCATCATGAATTAACAAGCCGTTCCCTTATCAGTGGTATGTTATCTATATAGGAGTCACTATTGTAACTTCTGCTTACCTACACTGACAACAATGAGCTACTGCACTCTCTGGTGATCTTTGAATACGGGACAATATCATGCTAATTAGCAACATTTATACAGTCAAGGAAGATTATATATATTTGTTCCAGATAGCAAACGATCTGTTGACTATCGCTTCCATGCATATAATATGTGTACAAACACTTCTATTCAGCATACTACTCGCGTTTTGCCGTTTACCTGGCATCGCGAATACAGACCGTGCTATTGCACATGCGCGCTGAAAAGTTCTTTTAATGTGCGCACTAGTCTTGTGTCTATCACATCTGCACATGCGCGTACAGAAGATAATGTTCACCTGTACTCACTGAAACGTTCTTCTGACGCACGCGCTAGTCTTTTGTTTATCACATCTGCACATGCGCGTAGAGAAGATAATATTCTCCTATACTCGCGCGGTAAGGAGCGCCTCTCCCTGTTCATTACACTCTGGCGCACGCGTACCAGATACTGCCAGTAATAATAATGCAGTCGCTCTGAGTGCACATGCGTAGGCAGGTAAAACGCTTGGAATTACACAGTTAAGCGGTGATTTATAAACCAATTAGCTACTCGTAATGAGTATTTTTGACCAATTAGCGATAGTATTTAAACAGGAAAGGGCTGTCCGGTCGGTACCTCCACTTCCTCTTGGATGATTGCGAGAGGTACCGACGGACAGGTGAGTGCTTTAGCCCTTAGCCCCTAGGTCGACTCTTTGGGAAGAACTATTCCTGTTTTACGAGATATAGAGCATTTGTACTCTGCATCCTACCTTAATATATCTCTATACCTTGTGCTTATTACTGACCTGCACTTGGTGAGCTGTGACAGGGGCTATTCCCCCTTGTTCTATAGCCAGGTTTTGCCATTGTTTCTCTTAACAGTCTAGAAATGATTAGACAAACCTGTGTTTTTGAAAAAGTTAGAATCTAATAGTCCTTCAAGTGGTTGGCCCATTTTCTGGGTGTGTGTTGTCCATTATTTTGAAATTTGTTTTTTTATGCAGAGCCAGTAAGCTAGACATATTATATGATAAATATTATGTCTCCCCCCTTTTTTTGCAAAATAGAGCGGGGCCTCAACTTCCCGAGTAGGTTGCCGGGTGAGGTGAGGTCTTCTCCCACACAAAACTGGGTGAGTATTCCAGTGGAGGCCAATACCTCCCTGGAAGTGAAATCAAAAAATGTTTTTTGTTAAAGTGCTAAGTAAAAAATTACTTATGCTAGTGTGTTGTTCTTACATTGTCTGTGTGTAAAGTGGCTATATATACATATATCCTCTCTATATCCTTGTTGTATGTTTTTATGCCACAACAGGAAAAGAAAAGAAAAATTAGCTCTCCAGGATACATTGGGGCTCCAAGGTCCAGGGAGACTACTATCTTGTAAAGTATCAAATTTCTTCTTTTTTCACTATGTCGTGGGGCTTGGTGAGTAGCTAGTAATATTAATATATATATATAGTAGTATAAGTATTGTGTATAATTCTTGGACGAATAAGTAACACGATTACTGGTGCGCTTAGTTACATTGCAGATCAATTCCGTCTCAAAATCTTCTGTTATTGTATGACACAGGTGCTGCTTGCCACTTCTCTTACTGGTTTGTAACTTTGCGCTAGCTTGGGCTGGTGATTATTGATGTTAGAGTTTACTTTAGAGAACTGAAGTTAGTTAATGCTATTGCTCGAGTCTAGTCCTTACATTGTCCTTTAGTGAAATAGTAGAAGATGGATAGTATTAGTTCATATTTTTTTAACAGTCTGCATGACGCCTCCTCTGTCACTGAGTGCTTGGTTAGTTCTTATTTATCCCACCCCTCCATAGAACCGGTTTGAAGTATGTTTACTGAGTGGTAGGCTTAGCAGCAATAGCATTGTCATGTCAGTCAGTAGTAGTTCATATGACGCAAGCAACCAACAATTCCGTGTATGCACAAATTTATGCATGTGTCCTCCATCTCATCTATGCATGTTTGCGGGCAAAAATAAAATGGAAATGCCGACTTACTGAACAATTGACCCGTCTGGATTCTGGAATAGGTGGTGTAGGTCAGGTGGGACTGGCTTCGTTAGTATATTCTGCAATCAGAATGTTTATGGAACATTTGATTAGTGTTCTATAAGTAGACGGTCTGTGAATCCTGCAAGCCAGTAGTCATTTAGACTTCGAAGTCAATTTTATTGGAATTGTTGTTTCCTAAAATGTTTGAGAGGATTTTTGAATGATGTATTTGTTTCACAGCACTACATGTTTCTCTTTCTTTATTATTTCTTACATGATCAGCACCACCCAGGGGCAAG
Organism: Lissotriton vulgaris; assembly: GCF_964263255.1. Lineage (NCBI taxonomy): Eukaryota > Metazoa > Chordata > Amphibia > Caudata > Salamandridae > Lissotriton > Lissotriton vulgaris. Next base: position 1,135,522,693 of record NC_141697.1, read on the forward strand.
AAGACGGGGTCCGAGTCGGCGGAACAACCACCAGAGGAGCGCTCCTCTACCGAGGATCCTGCTGCTGGCCCCAGTAAGTCCTACAGTGCTTATATTATTAACAATGATATTTCCCTAACTTTTTAACGCACCTTATTTTTTCCAACCTATTAAGCCTCCTTCCTAATTCAATGTTAGCAAAACCTTCTTTGGTCTTCAATTTGTTTTCCAAATTTTCGGTATCCAATGCCATCCCTGACTTTCAGTTCCTTCAAACTGCCTCTGCCCTATGACTCTCTGTGCTACTACTATTAGACTGTCTGTAGCTAAGCTTGCCCTGTTGGCCACTCTTTAGTTAAGGTATTCTTTTGAATAAAGCTGTGATAGAATAGCTGTTGCCACTGGGTCCACTCCTGTCTTTTGCATTGTCTTCTGTAATCTCTAGTCTTTGTCAATTCCCACCAACAAAATGCGCAACCAGACGTTTGCCTACTAATTTTTGTTAGGTTAGTATACTACTACTACTGTTGTGGTTATTCTCTGCACATCCACATACAGAACTATGCACATGAAAATAGGAAGTTGGAGATAGGGAGGTTGGACCTTACTTACACCTTACACCCTAGTCACAGAACTCAGTCAGAAGAACCCACAATCCAATGACCGTCTACCTACCTAAGTGTCTCAGTCATAGTCATTTGTCCCACTCCCGACCTCCACACGAAGATAGTTAGATATGCCCAATGATTTTATTACACAACCCAGAACAGAAGAACACCCTTTCGATCACTCACTCGTTTCAGTCCACAACACCCCAGACACTCAAAATATACCACAGAGTCTATGGCCAAGTTCAAAAACGTTATTTTTTTATTAACAAGCTTTGTATTGTTGTAACTTGCAAGTTGTTCCATGAAAAACATCCAGCTCCACCATGCAAAATGAAGAAGATTAAATACTATAAATGTTGTACATCTAGTGCACTATAGAGAACTGTGGGAATTGTGGGAGACCCCTCACCGTTGAACGTATACTGGTTACACATGCATCTTTCGAAAGCTCTGCATATCTCTGGTTCGTAGAAGGCAATCTTCTCATCTGCCTATGAGAAACATGTTGCACGTTAGACAGTGAATACAACTATGCCAGTTTTTAGCAGTCTTGGCAAAACGTGCAACATTATGGATAAGCAAAAGGGACTAACAATACTGGTTTGTCATCCTCTTTAGTTGTATGCAACACGCATGTGGCCTCAAAGGTGTCTTTCTTACTGTGCAACAAGCTGCGAGGTAACATGGGCAAAACAGTAGACCCGGATCTAAAATGGTTACATGGCTCAGGCTAACTTTCCAAAGACTAGAGTAGGAGTAGAGATTAGATGATCCTAGTGACCATCTGATAAATTAAAACTAAAGTCTGACTAATGACTGCTGTACAGTAGTACGCAATTTGGACTAGTTACAACGATTTATGTTGTACATAACTGTTTTTTCAATCTTCCTTCCTGGTGAAAAAAGTACAACTAGTAAAATAGGGGGAGGTGTGCAGGCATCTAAAAAGGTGTACTTGCTTTTATAGGTGCGCAATCACTACCAACCACCAGTGCCGACGGGGCCAGCGGCGATGCTAATGCCATCCAGGAGGGGACAGTGGCTGCGGCACCTGCCGGAGCACCAGTGAGGGAGGAAACTTCAGCGGTGAGCGGTGGTAAGTTATATTCATTCCTTATTTGCATTACTAGGTGGAAGGGGAACATTTCCCTCACTGTGCTATGAGACTTATTAAGAAAGTATGAATTTGAAGTTGTACTGGACAATATACAATGGTTGAAGAAGACACCCTTTGCAGCATTACCAGCGTGAGTTGAGTAAACAAGGCCTCTTCTATCAGACTCCAACTCAGCTGTGAAAGTTATGGAGAAGACTAAAAGTCAGATCAGATGACATTGAGGGATGTGTTGAACAAAAAGGGAAAGAAGTGAACTAGGGTGGAAGGAGGAAGGATGAAAGAGATGTAATAAGACTACCATAGAAGGATACTTTGGAAGGTTCATGCACGTGGCTGATATGAATCCGATGCATGGGTTGTTGAAGGATGGGTAGAACTGGAAGGTTAAAGAAGATGCATGCCTTGTTGGGCAAAACAATATGGGTGCATGGATATAGTGGATAGCAAGAATCATGAGCGGACTTTGTGTCAATGAAACCCAAGGCAAGGAAGGAGTGGACGCATGGGTGGTTGCTGGTGAAAGTGAAACCAGCTAAGGCGATAATAAAGAATGATAGACATTTACTTTTAATGGGTGGATGCCCCCTAAATGTATTGTATTCATCATAGGTGGAGACTGTCACTGGAAGCAGAGTCTTACTTTGAAAATATAAAAGGAGATACAAAAAAGACTGGTGTTCTTCTGTGTACTCAAGTCCACCCATAGTACTAGGGCAAGTATAATGCCGGAAAAAACTTCAACAAATGTTACAGGCAGGGAAGCAGGAGGATAGATTAGATAGATTAGATAGATACTAAAAGTTGCCACCAATTGTATGTACTGCGCTTGGTAGTGCTACTATGCCACTATGCCACTATGTGTTGAATTCATTTTGAAGAGTTTCAGTTACAATTCTGTTTCTTTTTTTATAGATACTCATACTCCTTCCCAAAAACCATCACGGAAGGAGTTGGCAGCCAGGGCCCGGCAAAGGAAACTGCAGGCCATTGTGGAGGAGTACCGCCGGCTGGTGGCTGGTGGCTGGTGGCTGAGGCCGAGGAGGAGGAGGAAGATGCAGCAGCAGCTGCTGCCTCTTCCAATGCGTCAGGCCCCAGCAAGGCCCCACCTGCAGGAGTATGGCACCGCGGTCAGACAGCCGCTCACCGCCGACATTTAACATCTGCCGCCCCCCCACATCATGGATGCAAATGTAGGTGTCGTGCATTTCGGCAACAATTTCTCCTCCGGGTGGCCAAGCTGGAGGACCAATTAGATGAGTGCGTCAAAATAATAGTGGACAAATACCTCAAAGCCCGCCGATTGTAATGGACCCTGTTCATTTGCCCCTTTTTTAATACTTTTGTTGGTGGGTGGGAATTGAGTGTTAGGGTTATTTTTGTGGGACATTCTTTGGACTTGGACATTGGTTGGGGTTAGGGTGGGGATAGGGGTGGGATAGGACTAGGAGGATTTTTTTTATGTACATGAATAAATGTTATTTATTTTCAACGTAGACATATGATGTTGTTTTGTGGTGGGGTCACTGTTGTACGTCACAAGGTTTACTCTAGATGCAGGGCAGCGGCCAGTGTTTGATTGAAATAATTTATTAATTGACCACATGTGTAGCATGCAAACAGATAGATGTGGTACCCCTCACTGAGTTATATTTGTCCTATTAGTACTACCAACCTCTCCTCCATTATACCTCCCAGCAAACTTCTCTTCTTACCTGTGATTGTTGATGATTAAGTTTGGCACCGCAAGGGCTGCATGGTTTCCCAAGACAACGGAGAATATGCCATGGTTGTGTGATGGTAGTAGTAGATTAGACACTGGCACTAGCATTGGCAAACAAAAACAAAGAGACAGTCATTTGCTTGAGAGAGAATGTGGGAGAAGTAGAAAAATACAGTACATAAGACTGACAAAAAAATACAAACAATATTTCAACTGCTAAACTCAAAGAAATCAATGGTGTCGGGGACTCCCAAGTACAAGAAGATAACTGTAGTTGTGTTGGAGTCAGTTAAAAGCAATCCAATTCGTAAACTTAAATGCTGTAATATTAAATTCAAACAATGCCAGCAATTATTTAGATTTATTCGTTGGGTCACTTTGGGAAATGAATTGCCTTGTACACTAGTACATAAAGTGAGCTCGGGTGGGCAAGCAGAAGAAGATCCTTGCCCTGCCTCATTGACATTTGATTTCATTAGTGTTGCTTTCACCACATCTGCCCCAGCAAGCGTGTGATCAATTGTTGGTGTAGATTTAATGTAGTAACATCACACCTCAATATAAAACCACACAGCCCGGGGGAAGAGGGTTCAGGGTTTGATGAATGGATAGGAACGGGGGTTTGGGGAAAGGTTTGACAAAGAAAAACAGTACGCATGGAGACAACAAAAGCAAAACAATGAAGACGATGATTGATGATCCACTAATACCCAATAAATCTAAAGTTCAGAAAAAGGAAATGCATGCATGATAAAGATAAGTTATAACTTGATGGTTAATAATAAGTGGTACTTAACTACTACTACACAATTCAAAGGATGTATTTCTTATATATGATATGAATATGACTTTTGCCTAAGCTGTATGCCCTCTGAGAAACCGTAATACTTGCTGTAGCGGGCTGAAAGCTAGCAAAGAAAATTAAGCAATAGTTTAAGTGAACAATTAATTACCAAACACAAGCGTAAAATAAATGAAGAGGAAAAAGGAATAAAAAAAATTTACGAAAATGATACTAAAGTTAATGTATTATCCAGGTTAAAATGTGTAGTTGTATCTCGTCATTCATCTTTTTCCTCCCTTCCATGGACACTTTGACTGAATATCATTCATGGGCGCCTCTGGCTGGATGATGAGGAGGATTGGTGAAAGGCCGGCCTGTAAGTGTTGATGAAAAAAGAAATGGGGTATTACAAAATAAGTTAACTGAATGAAAACATTTAAAAAATCAATTACGGTGTAGTGCAAAAAAGGAAAGACAAGACTCGTGAGCGAGAAGATTTTCAGACTGAGGCGGCTTGGATACATTGATTAACTCTACTCTTCTAGTTGCACAGCAGTCATCGAAAAGAACAACAAGATAGGATCCAGCACAGAACAGTTACAGGACCACACCCCAAACTCCCTTTACCTAAATTTTTCACAGTTCCAGACAAAAGGCATATTCAACAACCTAGCATTTTCCAAATCAAGTGATTAAATCAATGCACCATTGTCAGTCAATCATACCACTATTCTATTCCACCACTGCACACACATGTAGCCTAGGTCTGCTGTGGTTCTTGTCGATTGGTTGTGTTTACCTTGTATTCCACTACCTGAACGTATTCCATCAATCATCACAGATCAAACTGACTGATAATGTGCAAAGATGGTATGGTGGTCATCATCATCCGGTGTGGCACGTGTACGTGTTGTCCAACAAACCACCAACAGCAACTCAGTCTGTAGTGAGTGACTATGTCCAGACTGAACCTGCAGTAGTAGGAGTACAATTGGATACATATTATTAAACAACATGGAAACATTGACCATCACTTGAGACACAAGTAATTTGTTATTATATTAAACTACTAGTGTAGGTCTACTTCATGCACATTTGCTCTGAGTCAGCAAGCATCCAATGCAATGTATGGCATCATTCATTTCATATACCTGTCTTTTTCTTCTTTGTGGCTGTCAGATCACAGATGCAGCAGAGCCTTCTGAAAGTGATGACGAGTTTACTTTTAATTTTGGAGCCCTGCTCAAGTTCTGACATTGAAGAGTTGTGTATGCTAGTGCAGACAGAGGTGGTAGCCTTAAGACAGTGATGCGTTTCAGATTGGAAACAAAACAGAAGATGATGGCTATAGTCACGTACGTTTCACTTATTATGGAGGGACTGTTAGAGGCTACATTATTGTACTATTCTCCATCTCCATCCAATGTATGGCAAGATGGAAATGTATTTAGGGTGAGTCAGGAAGATGGAGCAGGACTGTGAGGAGTGGTGTGCACAGTTAAATGCACAGATGTTCAACTCCAGTAGGTAATTAAAAAAGTAAGAGAAAGGATGGTGTTAGTTTTGAAGTTTGAACCAGAAAGACAGATACACACATATACTCACAAATAAAGGCTGCAAGGCTTTTCCAAGCAATTCCAGCACGCCATGGTGTAGTGCTGGAACAGCAACTCTGGCAAAATAGTAGTGGCTGGGAACATTTCATTTTGGGCAGAGGGTTGTCACAAATTCCAGGAAACCCACCCCTTCAACAAAAGAAAAAGGGAGAAGGTCCAGTGCTAACATTTTAGCAAGCATAGCATTGTACAAACGTGCTATTGGGTGGTTGCGCTCGTACTTTCCCTCCTGCCTAAACATGCTAACAATGGTACGCTGCTTGGTATTTCATTCAGTCATGCCCGATGCAGTGCTTCGCATCGCAGACTTCGCACCCGTACTCCTTGGTGTCTCCGGGTTACTCTTACTCTGGTGCCACTGAGATGTTGCTGATGCGGAGGATGTGGGCTCTACCACTGCACTGCTGGGGACAGGGGTACTTTGTGTACCACTACCAGATAGAATGTCTCCCTCTTCTTCCTGTTCGACCGTGAGTGGACCTTGTACTACTTCCCCACCAACATTAATGGTTCCTGCTTTTATGCTACGTAGGTGGTCCTCCCACTTGATTGTGTGGTGTTTTTTCAAATGGGTCATTTGGCCTTCAGTACCATAGTTTGTACCAAGCTTACCACGACTAACAGAGGAATGACAAATGGAGCATATAGCAATGTTGTCCTCATTTGCGCTAACTGTAAAGAAGTCCCACACTGGGGAGATTAACTTTTGTCTCCTGCTAGAGGAGCCACTTCCAATGCCGGTTGAACTGGAGGTTGTGTGTTCAATTTCACTATGTGGCTGTGCAGTAGTACAACTACCTACTTCTGCTGAGGTGGAACTTGTGCTGGATGTAGGACGCTGCCAGCCCTGTGCAAATGTAAAAATGGAAGCTGGAGGTAGTTTTGGTGTGGCCTGTGTTGGAGGTATGCGTGCTACATCCCTACTAGTCGCAGCCATTCTCGCTAGGGTTAAAATGTTGGTCTCCATGTTCTCAGGCCCAGGAGTAATGCTTGTGATGACTGACTCGTCATCACCATCATTATCCGGCTGTTCAACATCACACTCCATAAGTGTAAGGCTTCCTGGAACCTTCCTTTTCCCTAGCCTGGTCTTCTTGGGATGTCTCTCCCTCTCATGCTCAGATTGTTGTGGCTCCCAATTGAGATCAAGATCATCAGAAGGGATGCTTGGCGAAGAACTCAATGGACTAACCCTCCTTTTCCTTGGTGGGGATTTGGTAAACAATAGATCTCCTGGATGAGGTGCTTCCTCTTCTTCTTGCTCTGCATCAGGCTCAATTTCCTGAACCGCCCCGACTTCGGGAGGAACAACAACTACTATTGCGGGTGGTGGTTATTGAAGAACAACTATTGCAGGCGGTGGTTGTGGTTGTTGTTTTCGAGGAACATCTACTATTGAGGGTGGTGGTTGTGGAACAACTACTATTGCAGGCATTGGTTGTGGTTGTTCTTTTTGTTCAGCATCTACTATTGCAGGCAGTGGTTGTTGAACAACTACTATTGCGGGCGGTGGCTCAGGTTGAACATCTACTATTGCGGGCGGTGGTTGTGGATGCTGTTTTGGAACATCTACTATTGCGGGCGGTGGTTGTTGTTCACCACTTTTCTGCTGTGTTCCCTCGTGCATGGATTGTGTACTACTTTGAGATAGCGCTAAGTTTAGGTCAGACTCAGTGTCACTGCTTTCCACCATTAGGCTGGCTACCTCTTCCCCACTCATCTGCTTGGGCCTGGTTTGGTGGCTTGGGCCCACTGATGCGGAGGTGTTGGCCCCAGCTTGGACCCCGGTCACCGCTGCTGCAGGCGTACTTTTTTTTCCCAAAAAAGGTTTTCGGGTCAACACCAGACTTAAGTGTCACTTCTTTCTTCTGTTCTTCCTTCTTCTCAGCAACTTTCTTGGTCTTGGAGGACCTGGTACCTGCTTTCTTTGGGCCAATCTTCTTCAGATGTCAGCAGCAGCACTCAGTTGCACAAGTTGCTTAGAATGATGTCTGGTCAGGTGAGTCACACCACACGTGACGTAGTACAGAAGGACGTCCGTCTGGCAGTAGAACAGCCGATGAATGATGACAGACACCTCCTCTTCAGTCTTTTGTGCATCTACAAGCAAAGAAGGCAGAATAACATCAGTCGAATGTGGAATTTTTTAGCTTTAATTTTCATTACTACTAGAAGTATTAGTACACTCAGTAAGAGTAAGAATAGCAAATGACTAAAATGCAAATGTAGTGGAAGTGGAACTTGTTTATCCTTAATTTGTGCATCATTTCGGATGGATGCAGCATCAGTGATCTGCAGCAGATAGCAATGGGGATGTGAACAGTAGTAAGCCAACAGGACCAATGGCAAGCCAGAACAAATAGCGATTTATGAGACCAGCACACGAGTATAAAATTCGAGTTATTTGACACAGGGAAGCACAGAGGATTTGATATTAAGAATGTTTATTTGTATATTCTAGATTTTCCCTGATGAAGGTGCAAGAGGCACCGAAATGCATTGGAACCATATGAAAATGTTTGAAAATGGATCGTGATATGTGAATGAAAACATATATGGATGAAATTAACAAATTGAACAATGAAATAAAAAATATGAATTGCACACAGTAATTACTTCACATGATTTTTTGCTGAATATCATTCAGCCCCAATCACCGTGCCAAGGGTGAGAGGCCTATGGTTCAATAGGTCTGCTACACTTTGAGAAATTCTCACTTGTCTCACCATGGCCTGCTCTCATAACACCTCTATGGTAATTTTGTTTCTATGCATGTGCTATCTTTCTGCAGAACTGCATCACTCTGTGCATTTTTTCTTTATCTTTACTCTTGTGGGACATTATAAGGTCATCAGAATGGTCCAGGGAATGTGGTCACAGATTGTTGTAGGGGGTTGATGTGTATTGATGAGATCTTCTTTTGCCTACAATAAATCTGTCGATGTTCCTGACTACCTGCGTTACTTCATTATTGATAATTATCCCTCCCTATATTGGTGACAGGGATTGTTGGACAAAAAGGAGATTCCAACACTGTGACTCGATCAGATCTAATAGCATATTTGTCCGGTATAACGGCTGAACTTCAAAATACTTGTCTTTGCATGTAAAGGATTAACCCCATTGGCTGTCTGTTTTTCCTACAGGAGGAAAGACCGCTCTTTTTCACAGACAACGATACTTCAGAGGAAAGACTCCAGAGAGTGCAGTTCTCGTTGTACCATGGTACCAGGGCCCATTTAATGCAGTCTGTTGTACTTTGCCATACTGTTAAATTTTTTCATGCATGAAGGAATTTGAACACACCTTTGATCATATGTCTTCTTTATACAACGTTGTCTTTGTATTAACACCATACAATACTGTATTTACATACTAACTGATCTGGTACAATGCAAAAGGTTACCACCTCTCCATTGATTTTGGCAAACCTGGCCTACCACCCATAAAGTAGAATGAAGGGAAAAAAGGTTTTCAAATTATACCCTAGGGTTTGTGGCGCATCCCTTAGTGCAGAGAGAAGTAAAGCTCTTCTTCTGCACTGTCTGGGTCCTGAAGAACAGAAAGGTTTAGACAATCATTCAGATGTTCTAGACAGTGAGGCTGTGGACCTTATCAAGTATATGAGGCATTCATACAGAAGTTGGACAAACACTATTTGCCGAAAGTAAGCACAATTCTTGAATGCTATTATTTTGGAAGGAGAGTTCAAATTAAAAGGGAGTCTGTAGAAAATGATGTTACTGAACTTAGACATTTAGCATCTAAATGTTAAGTTTGGCCCCTTATTAGATGAAAGAATTAGAGACCAATTCATGCTGGGGTGCAACATTGAAAAGGCGTGAGAAGAACTAATGGATGAGCCTAATTTATTATTCTTGGAATATTTTTACTGTTTTAGTATAAAGCCAACAAGGAGTACGCATAAATGACGACAATACCCCAGCAGATTATTATCAAAACATCACGATGCAGGTAAATCCTGCTCATCCATCCTTTCCTTTCCCTTACAATCTGTCTTTACTGGAATATGACTTCAAAGGTCCTATCTGAGGGTTATCTGCAATAGAACAATCCCTGAGCCACTCCCTTTCCCCTCCCCGTGTGGTACTTCCAACTAGCAAGTGAGCATTAACCTGTCAACTTTTTTATGTTCCCTATCGCACAGACACCCCAGAACCTCTCATATTTCTTCTCACAGTCTTCGCCTTTATGGACCTCTCATTCCACAATTTTACAGCATGTCATACCCATCCACATGTCTGTGCAATGCCTCTCGTGGCTATCAGTGAATTCCATATTCACTAAAGTCTTCTGGTACTTCTTGAGGTCTGGGGGTTCCCACATGTCCAACAAGGCTCTCCACAGTGATAAATTGAGGGTCTCTCCTAATGCCCCCTCCAGGGATTTGTGCACTTTGTCCCAGAATGGGCGTATCGCAAGGCAGTACCACCAAGTGTGAATAAAAGTAGCTTCGGCACCACATTTCCGAAGACCCACTGGGGTTGTGGACTTTCCAATTTTATGGAGTAAGTTTCTGATGTAGTATGTTCTATGTAGCACCTTGAGTTGAATTAACTTTAAACTAGCTTTGATAGCCCCTTCTCCTAGGAAGTTCAGCGCATCTTGTCAGACTTCATCATCAATTTCCCCCAGGTTATGCGCTAAACTGATTTTAATGTGTGTCAACGGTCCCTGGGTATTCCGCATCAGTGTACCATTGGCAACGATATCAATTTATGCCGTATTTGTCTTTTTAATATTCGCCTCTCCAATTGGGATTCCTCCTGAGTTTCCTCATCTGGATTTATGCTGAGGATTAGGGCATGTCAGACCTGTCTGTAGTTTAGCCACTGTGTGGATGGCATTTGGCACACCCAATGGAGGGGTTCAAATGGAACATCCACTCCGGATCTCCGACCGACCCCTGCCCTCACCACGTCTTCAACAAGGCCGACGCTGTCATCGCACCCAACCTGCGGGACATCATCAACACCTCCTTCAACACCGCCACCTTCCCGGAGAGCTGGAAGCACGCCGAACTCAGCGCTCTACTAAAGAAGCCATCAGCCGACCCCACCGACCTCAAGAACTACCTCCCCATCTCGCTGCTCCCGTTCCCTGCAAAAGTCATCGAGAAGACCGTCAACAAGCAGCTAGCCGCCTTCCTCGAGACGAACAGATCCCTCGACCTCTCGCAGTCTGGCTTTCGGGCCAACCACAGCACCGAGACCGCCCTAATCGCAGCCACCGATGACATCCGAGCCCTGCTTGACAACGGAGAAACAGCAGCCCTCATCCTCCTAGACCTCTCCGCGGCCTTCGACACTGTCTGCCACCGTACACTAGTGCAGCGCCTCAGCAACGTCGGAGTCCAGGAGAAGGCACTGGAGTGGATCATCTCCTTCCTCGCCGGAAGGACACAGAGAGTCCGCCTCCCCCTGTTCAGATCAGAAGCCACCGAAGTCATCTGCGGCGTCCCTCAAGGCTCCTCGCTCAGTCCAACCCTCTTCAACGTCTACATGAGCCCCTCGCAGACATCGCACGCCAGCACAACCTCAACATCATCTCCTACGCCGACAACACCCAGCTGATCCTCTCCCTCACCAACGACCCGCCACCGCCAGAGCCAACCTTCACGAAGGGATGAAAGAGGTAGCCGAATGGAGGAAGAAAAGCTGCCTGAAACTGAACTCGGACAAGACGGAAGTCCTCATCCTGGGATCTTCACCCTCCGCCTGGGACGACTCCTGGTGGCCCCCCGCCCTAGGCAACGCACCCAAACCAACAGACCACGCACGCAACCTGGGCTTCATCCTGGACTCCTCCCTCTCCATGACCAGACAGGTCAACGCCGTCTCCTCGTCGTGCTTCAACATCCTGCTCATGCTACGTAAGATCTTCCGGTGGATCCCCACCGAGACCAGGAAGGCGGTCACCCAGGCCCTCGTCACCAGCCGTCTGGACTACGGCAACTCCCTCTACGCCGGAACCACTGCCAAACTCCAGAAGAGACTCCAGCGGATCCAGAACGCCTCAGCACGACTCATCCTGGACATCCCCCGTCGCAGCCACATCTCCGGACACCTGAGAGACCTGCACTGGCTCCCGGTCAACAAGAGAATCACCTTCGGTCTCCTCACCCACGCACACAAAGCCCTACACAACCAAGGCCCAGGATACCTCAACAGCCGTCTCAACTTCTACGCTCCCAAACGCCAGCTTCGATCGACCGGCCACGCCCTCGCCGCCGTCCCCCGCATCCGAAGAGCCACCACAGGGGGACGGTCCTTCTCCTACCTCGCCGCCAAGACTTGGAACTCCCTCCAGACTCACCTCCGCCTGATCCAGGACCACCTCACCTTCAGAAAGCAACTCAAGACCTGGCTGTTTGAGCAGTAGCGGACCCCCCTCCCCTAGCGCCTTGAGACCCTCTGGGTGAGTAGTGTGCTATATAAATGCTGTGATTGATTGATTGATTGATTGTTAGCATCCCATATTTTAGCAAGTGTACTGATGCTTATTCTGTCCCACACTAAGTAGCTCTAAAGACCAGCCACCCATTTTAGTCTAGTGCCTTCCCAAAGGGGCTTACCTAGTGTGTGTCTCTTATCCCACTTTATCTCTCAGGGAGGTTATTCCACGTGTCCAGCACAGTAATTGTAGCCGGACATGCTCGTTCATGTAGGCGGCTGCCATATAGCACATTCATGTAACTGAGATCTCACATTCTCCATGTATCCGCTTGCATTGCTGGATCCTCTCGCACCGAATACACCCAATCAGGTACTACTGCCAGCTGCGCTACCTCATAATATTTCCACAGGTTAGGTAATGCTGTACCTCCATCATATTTAGTTCATTGTAGGGTCTGCAGTGCAAAACAATGATGTCCCCCCGCCCAGAGTAGCCATCTCATTGGGTTATCTATGTAAGTGTCTTTGGTAGTTTGGAATGGCAACTTTGTAAAATGTACAGCAATCTAGGGAGGGCTACCTATGAACATGGTTGCTTTGGTCATCAGCAACAAGAGCAGAGTGCTCCAGTGTCTAATGTTTTTCTAGTCTATGAAGCTGTGGTTCGAGATTAGCTAGGGTATGAGACTCTGCATTCATAGTTATCCAGATTCCCACGTACTTAAAGCTATGAGTCCCCACCCTTATTGATAGAGGAATCTGGCCCATTTGTCTCTGTCCCCCGTGAATAAAGAAGAGCTACTTCTCCCAGTTGATAGTAAAGCCTGAGATCTCTCCAAATACTCGGAATATGTCACTGACTCGGTGCACAATTTGTCTATGGGTCAAGTAAAGTAGAATGTCATCTGCATATATCAATAGTCATTTTTCCCATCCCAAGAATCCCGTCCATTCCCAAATTCTGGCATCTATTTGGGGATCATGTTGGTGCAGTATTTTCTTGATGGGCGTAAAGTCCCCTTGTTGGCGTTGGACTAGTGTGGTGTAATTCAAATTATTATTAATGTCTTGACCCTTCAAGGTCCATGAACCGTGGAGACGGCCAATCTGTAGAGTATTATCCCAGTCCCTATCAATCTTGCAATTAATGGGTGAAGCGATCGTCCCAGGGCCGGGGCTCTTGCCAGGATTATGTGCGCTCTTTCCACCGAATATTACCATTAGAGTTTCCCCTGCAGTACTGTTTCTTCCAATCACCCTTCAATGAAGAGTTCGGCGCTCTGCCCCTTTACTCCATCAGGGATTCCAATGATGTGGATGTCTTCAAGACCTCCCTTCAGCATCTTCTAGGGGGTCATTGAGCCCTGACAGTCCCTTCTCTAAAGAAGCGCAGCAGTTCATGAGGTCAATCGTCACCAGATCTGTCTTGTCCAATTTCATTTCTGTTTCTCTGACCGTCTCCCTCAGTTTTCTATGGTCCGTGCGGAGAATGTCCACCTCATTTACCACTGCCGCTTCCGGAGCTTTCAACATGAGTTTGGTATATTTAATGTATATAGTAGCAGCGTGTGTGGTGAGGGGTGTGTCCACCACATGCATAGGCGGGCATTTCCCATCTTCTTCCAGTGGCCCCTCCAATGTCTATTTTTTTGCCATCTTAGTCTTCCCCATTACTGTGCAATTAAGGGGAGTGGGAAGGGCGTCTACCCATGGAGCACAGAATTATTTGTTTATGTTTAGGGTCTTTCCCCTCTCTTGCAGTACCTCTCAGGCATGAAAAACAGTGTCAATAGTCTGTCACTTCTCCCAGATGCTAACTCCGGTATACACCAGCAGCAAGCTGAGGTTTGTTGGGGGGGGGGGGGGGGGGGCAACATGTATAAAATTTCAGGGGATGAATTATAGTTCTGGCCCAGGACTCTGGGCACCCAGTGCAGCCTACCTGCAGCCCCAAGACCTTCACAAGTTTGGTGAGAGAGGCCATTGTCTCTCCATATCAACATTTGCCTGTCCAGTCCTGTATTGCAGTTTACATCTAGCACTGGACTGTGCGCTGCCCAGGACTGGCATCGGTCGTTGTGGACCCTCATTGACCCAAAGTCACAATTGCGGCCCTCTTTGCATCACCGGAGATCCAGTTGCTAGTGAGTCCCATCTTTTAAATCAAGGATAGGGCCGGACTCTGGCCCCTCCACTGTTGAGGAAGTCCTGGCGGGGTGAACGGCTACCTTAGAGTCAGCCGCACACACGCAGGCCAGGGCCTCCCGTGGAGGGATTCCAGGTGATCCCTGATGTTGCCCTGCTTGGCTCCGCCTGCCTCTACCTGCCCCCTTACTACTGGCATGGTGGCTCGTGCCACAGGGTGAGCTGTCCTTTCTGCCCCGGTTGTTCGAAGTCCCCATAATACATCTGTGAACACTTGTCCTTTTCCCAAGTGATATCACCTTTCACTCACTGTTCTGGTTGCCATTTATGGCAAAGGGTTTAGCAGTACTGGGACCAGGCTGCCAATGCTACGATAAGCAGTAGCACTGCAGGACCCCAGCCCTTCTCTTTCATGGTCCCATTCACTGTACCACTACCAGTGCTAGCTGTTGATAAACTTTATTGTCACCAATGGCATGATAAATAATTCAGTCGCCTCACAGGCAGCAGGAGCTCAGCCAAGCATGTCCGCTGCCACGGACTGCTAGGCCATGCTCCCGATCAAACATTCTATCAAGTGTGTAGAAGTAACGAAGAAAGATGCTACCAAGGACGTGCATGTTGTTAAAGAAGGAGTAAAGAAATGTGAAACCAAAATTGTTTTGGGAATAAACAAAGATAGTGAAATGATTAGGAAATGTTTTTAGGTGTGACAGAGTGAGAAACTGCAAATGACAAGGGTTGTCCCGCTTTTAGGGGCATTTGTATGTTTTACATCTGTATGCAGGATGAAAAAATCCAAACAATAGATCAGTAAGGTGGATGTGAGTGATGGAAAGGACAAGGATAATCCTGACTTTGAATGTGGAGAAATAATTTTGCAAGTTGGGGGCAAGGGTGAAACAAGTCCACTTGACTGAATTGAAGTTGAAGGTGAAAAAACTAAACTCCTCTTTGATTCAGGAGCAAAAATTATGATTGTGGCAGGTACATTTTATGAGGGAACCTAAAGAGAAAGTGACTGTTGAAACCTGATATCAGACCTTGTGCGTATGGTGGGGAGCCTATTGAATTGTGTGGGTATTTTGTTGGTTTGATTGAATATGAACACTGCTATACAACTGGAAAGGTTTATGTTTAAAAAAGGTTATAGTATAATAAATTGGTCCATCAAAAAGAGATGGGGGTAATACTGAATCTCAACAGCTCTCCTCCAATCATATTGAAGGGAAATCATGGGGTAAGTGAGATAGAAGTTTCAACTCTGGAGCGACCTTCCACGATGAATTAAAGAAAGAATTTCCTCAGGTGTTCAGGGAAGGTCCAGGTTGCATGAAAAGGTTATAGTCACAGGAGAGGGCTAATTCTCAGGGTTGAACCTTTGTGCAGTAAAGTGAGAAACATCCCTATAGCCATGAAGGAGGAGTTATGCATCGGAAAGGCTGAAATTCGAGGATACTGATTGGCTGGCTCCAGTGGTTGTGCTTAGGAAATTGAATGGAAGTTTGAGATTATGTGTGGATCTCAGATATTTGAACAAAAACATGATATTTGAAAGATATCCACTGCCCAGCATCTCAGAGTTGTCAATTATGCTGAATGGGGCAACGGTTTTTAGGAATTTAGGTCTCACCTCAGCCTATCACCAGATCCAGCTGGAGGAGTCATCAAAAGATCTCACAGCATTCATAATGCCTTTTGGGACCTTTAGGGACACTAGATTACCTTGTGGGCTGGTCTCTGCGGTATCAGTTTTTCAGCGAGTAATGGAGGTGGTGTTAGATGGGGTGGAAGATATGTACATATATCAGGATGATGTTCTTGTGTACGGAAAGGAGGAGACAGAGCATAATGCTCAAGTGAGACAAGCACTGGGAATGTTGTGTGACCATAATCTCACCATCAAGTTAGAAAAGTGTAGGCTTGGCATGAGGACCATTGATTACTTGTGTCACACGGTCTTCGGGTGATGGTGTGGTCACCAAAGCGGACATGGTTAATGCGATTCAAAACATGGTTTCATCTGCCACCAAATCTGAACTGATGCAATTCTTAGGCATGCTAGAGTATTATAATAAGTTTGTTCAAAATTGTTCAAAATTTTGCAGAATTGAGTTCTATTATGAGGAACGTATTAAAAAATGGAGTTGAATTTGTGTGCAATCCTGCATGTGAGTGAGAGTTTGTTGAATTAAAAAGCAGATCAAGTCGGGTCCTGCAATTAAAATTATTTCATCTTAAGAAGAGGTCTATTGTTCCAATGGAAGCTAGTCTCACAGGGCTGGGTGCTGTGCTCCAGCAGGGTGGTCTTGGAGCAGAGAACACCATTATGTTTATCTCTTGTAACCTGAGAGGGGCAGAGATAAGATACTTTGTAATTGAAAGTGAGGTGCTTGCGATTCATAGATCAATTAAAAAAAAGAAGAAATTCTTATGGGGATGTGTTCTTGAAGTAAGGTGGACAACAAGCCTTTGTATGAGGTTTTCAAGTCTACTGTGTCTGGTAGAGTCACATAGTGGGTGGTAACCTTGCAGGAGTACAATTTTGAGGTGAAATATATTCCGGGGCAGTGAAAAAGGTAGTATATACCTTGTTCAGGTTATACTAAGGTGTGTCTCGATCAAGAAGAGGATGCAGAACTTGATGATATTGAATTTGTTTGTGAGGTAGGCTATGAAATTATTTTTGAAGAGAGATGGTGTGAACAGATGGGGATGGATGGGTATTGCAGGAAGTAATTAACTTAATATGTACTGGCTGGAAGAACAAAGAACAAGATAGTGCAGGGTGCAAAACATTTTGATGGGTGAGAGATGAATTAGCCTCAGGCAATGGTCTATTGTTTAGGGGCATATGATTATTTTTTCCAAACAAACTTAGAGAGGAGTTGTCAAGTCTGGCACACAGTTGCCATCACGTTATTTCCAAAACTAAGGAAAGGCTGAGCTCCTCAAATTGGTGGCCAACGATGGATCTCCAAGTTGAGAGGTCAATAAGGGAATGCATACAATGTGTAGTAGCTGAGAAAGCTATAAAACCCTAGGTACAAGCCATGGTGATCAGAATTCGTCCCATGGGTCCATGGAAAGATATTGCTTTAGACGTTTTGGGGCCAATTCATGGTGATGGTCAGGAAACTTATGTCATAGTGGTGATAGATTTATACTCCAGATAACCAGAGGTGTGTTTTTCCAGATGTATTGAGACCAGACACATGGACAAATTTCTAAAGGAATTGATAGGAAGGGAGGTTCTCCCTGAAACCCTGCTCACGGACAATGGAGTTCAACTGTTGTCTAAGGAAATTGAGACTTTCCTGTGTGGATGTGGATTAAAACAAAAAGTGTGCCCTCTATCATCCTGAGACTAATGGGGTGATAGAGAGGTTTAATCATGCATGGAAAGAAACCATATCTTTGGCCTAAGATAATCAGCAAAATTGGAGAGTAGATGTGCCCAAAAAAGTTTAAATATATAAATTCACACCTCATTCCATCACGGGCGAACGCCCATTTTTTCTGTTTCGGCAACGACACTGAGGCACAATCATAGAACTAACTTGTGTGAATGACTTTCTGTGTAAATTGGGCAAGACGTCTGTTTCTGATGATTGGAAGTTGAAGGAGGACAGAAGGATGAGTGGTAGCAAAGCACGTTTTGATTTTTAAAAAAAGGTCAGTGAAATAAACTAAGGTTGCTTTCGGTGATTGGGTGTTGATAAAGAAACCTGTGTGGAAGGATGGGGGTGGACCATTTTTAAAGCCTTTGAAGGTTACAAAGGTTTTCACCAATGCGATTAAGACAGAAGATCATCAGGTGTGGAATCTGAATAGATGTGTTGTCTACACAGGGGAAAAGTCTGGAATGTGATGAGAATGCTACTAGGTGTGAAAAGGCTGATAATGTGAAATGTGGTGTTTCTGACAACAATGTCTCGATTTCAAGGAAGTCTAACAGAACAATAAGACGTCCTACATACTTGGATGATTATGTCATAAAGTTTGTTATTTTTTTGTACTTTATTTGTTTGCAGTATATTGTTTATACTGATCTCATCCTGTATTATTTCGGCGTTTAGGATCTATATTGTAATGTACAGTTAGGATGCAGGTCCGTTAGATCTTTGGTTATTATAAAATGGGAGATGTGTGGTAATTTTGTATATATGCATGTTCTATCTTTCTGCATTACTGTGTGCATCCTTTCTTTTTCTTTACTCTTGGTGGATATTATGAGATCATTTGGAATGACCCAGGGAATGTGGTCTGGTGGTGGTTGATGTGGATAGATGGGATCTCCCTTTACTGACAATAAACCTGCTGATATTCCTGACTACCTGTGTTACTTCATTATTGAGGAATACCCCGCTTTACAACCCCCTTTGAGATAATGTCACTTTTTAAGTTGACATTTTCTTACAAATTTAACCATATAAACCGAGTCTCTGCATAATTAAAATATCCTGAGGGTCACAAAGAAAAGCCAAAGCAGAAGGTGGTCTTTTTCATGTCAGAAAGAGTTCTATTGGTAAGATCGATGATAGTTCTATTTACCATCTCCATATCTGTTATACTCCCGGGTTGAGGTTCCTTGCGCTGGTTCCCACGCGCCCAGTGATCTTGTCTGACCTCTTCGGTTTACTCTAATGGAGTCTTTGTCGCTGCTGCTTGCTCCATTCCAACCTTTTTCTCTTTCACTGCTTCTCAGACCTGTTCCCCTGCATCTGCTCTTCAGAGTTGTTGAAGCTGATGAAGTCTTTCATCCTCTTTTGAGAAGCCGTTACTTGTCCAAAAAAGTCACTGGTTTGAATCTGCCTTCACTTCCAAAGGTATTGCTGTCTGCTTTTTCTCAAGTGTCAGTCTCATTACCAGTTGCTGTGCCAGCCTCAAAGATTGTGGTTTAATATTGTGCGACTGGGGCTGGGACCTATATATCCTTATTTATGGCATTATCGTTTTTGCAGTGAAAGGTCCAAATTCTTCCACTTTCATAGTCATCCTAATCTCTTTGGAGTTTCCTTTGTTTGTGTGTTTTTATGTTGTCCTCATGCTTGTCAAGCCGAGTGTTCATCTCAGTCATAAATTGATCAATAAACTCTTTTTCAGATCTTAGACTTAATTCGTCCTACATTGTTTTCATCTCCTGGAGTAGTATTTTCCTACGTGACCAAGTGTATGTTATCAATATTTCAAACAAGCATTTAGAGCTGAGATGTTAGCCCATTCCTAAAGCATCTTAGGTTTGAGTGAGTTGTAGGACGGGACTGTATAAATGTGTAGTACACTGGGTAGCATCCCTTTATCCATGTAGTTCTGCAGAGAAATTGCTCCCCACCACTTTGAGAGCTCAGACTTACACAGTTTTTCAAGTTTCTTAAGTTTGGCCCCCAATTCCTGATCGTTGTAACCGTCCTTTACTGAGCCACTGACCCTACGCTGTACTTTAGCAAACAGGGCTTGTGCCACTGTTGTACTTTGTGAAGCTTGACCATCTGCTGTGCTGCCTGTGGAGCTGGTCAGTAAACTTCAAACAATGTTAGGTATTTCAAGATGCAGAATGTCCCGCCTCCTGATGGCAGGTTCCCATTGTTCAACAAATAACGAAAAGGATGGGATAATACAATGAGAAAGGCACCAGTAGAAAATTACAGTGCTTAAATCAGAAAATGCAGCGATTCTGCAGAGATGTGAAAACACACTCTGGGGGCCAATCACCAAAACAGGCAGTGGTTTCATGTCTTCTGACCCAGGGAGACCTCCAACTCAATGGTCGGAGGCCCCGATAGGCTCACCTCTGTAAATCGGGGCCATTTCCACAAGTGGTGCCGTACGGGATGTTTCCCCATGAAATGCCACCTGCATAGGTGGTTTCCTTTGTAATTTCTCGGCACAACAGCAGTTCCTCCTGGAACCCCGGACCCATAACGGGTGGAGCGCCAAGTCGGCAGAGCGCAGCAGAAATAACCATAATGCCAGAACAATTCCATTAAAGATGCTCACTTGGGAAACAATGCAGGTAGAAGTGAAGTTTACTTCAACATCTTCATGACAAGTTTCACCTCTATGTTGGGAATTGTATTGTGTGAGCACAAACACTAGCCAGTCGAAACGTGTCATGAAGGTGTTGGAGTAAACTTCACTTCTACCTGCATCGTGTCCCGAGCGAGAAGCTTTATTTGAAATGTTTTGATGTCAGAAAAAAAATAATATATATATATTGTGCAGTTCCCCTGAATACATTCTTTGGTGATTTCCATAACCCTCCTTGAGTGCTGTGCCTTTTCTGCAAATACGAAAAGTTTGAGCGCAATATATACATCATTCATGACATGGTCAGTGACATCACTGATGACATCATCGAGTGACTGCATGTTTCTGTAAAGTTTAAATATGTTTTACATATTGACGAATGAGTGGATGTATAAGTGTCTGGATGAAGGATTTAGTAGGTGCGTGACTGACTGTATGAGTGAGTGATTCATTTTGTCCTACTGAATGCATGGGTTAGTGACTAAACTCTCTGAATGTGTGCATCAGTATGTCTGTTGTTGTGTAAGCTGCTGCCTGTGTTGATCAGTAGCTATATGAGTGACTATATGGGTTATTGATTGGTTGCCCAAGTATTTGTATGGGAGACTGAGTGTGTGTGTGTGGGTGGCTGGGAGGTGTGTGACTCTGTGCATAGATGTGTGAGCAGTTGATTCACTAGGTGTTTGGGTTCAAGAGTGCATGTGGAAACAGGTGTATGGGCGGTTGACTGTGTGCATGTGTGTGTTGGTGAGTGAATGGATATCTCAGTGCTACATGTCCAAGTAAGTACATATGTAAAACACAGTGCATGTGAGAGTTGGCATATATAAATGACTATACATGAGAGCCAGTGATTGTGCGAGTGGCTGTATGGATCATTGTGCACTTGTTTCAGTGATTGTATAAGAGAGTAAGTATGTGTTAGTATATGTTTGAATAAGTAAGGTATTGTGTGTATAACTGTATAGTTGAGGAAATGGAAGTATGATTGATTCTTTGCATGACTGACTAGGTGTGTGAGTAACTCCATGGATGAGTTGCAGTGTGTGAGTGTCTGTATAGGGGTATGAGTGCATATGTTAGTGTTGTATTGATGAGTGACTGTATGTATGAGTGATTCTATGGGTGAATAAGTGGATGTGTGTGTAAACCTAGCAATCAGTGAGTGCGTATGTAGTAACTGGTATTGGTGTGTCAATGGTTTCAAGAATGGTAGTCTGGATTTAACACTGGGTGTATCAAAGGTTATATTAGAGTGTAAGGAGGTGCATCATATTATCACAAGAAATATGTCATCAGTGATGTCATCAGTGATGTCACTGACCATGTCATGAATGATGTAATATGTGACATCATCAGCAGTGGATTGCGGGTGCGCGAAATATAGTTAGTACAACTAACTATATAGGAGCAATTTCAATGGTTTTTTAAATGCTAATTCCTAACTATATAAAGCCTGAAACCTATGTTTTTTTCAGTGAATTTCAAAGGTTTTTTATATGCTAATTCCTAACTATATAAGGCCTGAAACCTATGGTTTTTTCAGTGAATTTTCAAGGTTTTTTAAATGCTAATTCCTAACTATATAAGGCCTGA
This sequence comes from Lissotriton vulgaris, assembly GCF_964263255.1. NCBI lineage: Eukaryota > Metazoa > Chordata > Amphibia > Caudata > Salamandridae > Lissotriton > Lissotriton vulgaris. The sequence continues at coordinate 1,135,544,707 of NC_141697.1, forward strand.
AACCTATGTTTTTTTTCAGTGAATTTGCAAGGTTTTTTAAGTGCTAATTCTGTTAGCGGATAACGTTTAAATATGTTAATATCCTTGTGGGACCACCTGAGCAGCCCTAGGGGGTCAGGGTGTTTCTACCCTGCCCCCTTTTTGCTTCTACACGTTTGTTTTTCTGCTTCTTTTGTGCCTCGGTCTACCTAGCACAAGATGAATGCCAACACTTCCTGGTTAGAAGTGTTGACAGCCAAGGAGCATGCTGCTTTCCTGTGAAAGGCATGCTGATTGGCTGTCACTGTCTGTCAACACTCCAAACCAGGAAGTGTTGGCAGCCATCTTGTGCCTCAGTAGAACCAAGGCACAAGAAAGAAGTGAAACAAAGGTGCACAACACGCAAAGGGGGCAGGGTAGATGCACCCTGACCACATAGGCCTGCTCAGGGGGTTCCACAAGGCCCCCCCAGGCCCCAATTTTTCTTTTCTGAAAATCGCGGGGGTACGCGCACCGTACAGAGTACAGTAAGCTTACAGTAAGCTTACTGCAAGCTTACTGTACTGTGTACGGTGCGAGTACCCCCGCGATTTTCAGAAAAAGCAACACAAAATTTGGGCCTGGGGGGCCTTGTGGGACCCCTTGAGCAGGCCTAGGGGGTCAGGGTGCTTCTACCCTGCCCCCTTTTTGAGTTCTACACGTTTGTTTTTCTGCTTTCCTGTGCCTCAGTCTACCGAGGCACAAGATGGCTGCCAACAATTTCTGTTTTGGAGTGTTGACAGACAGTGGCAGCCAATCAGCATGCAGCTCATACTCGGGAAGGTACAGAGTACGGTAAGCTTACGTGCACTCATGGTGTTCCACATATAGATATATAATTTGGGAAAATTCAATTTTCTCAACAACTACTGGAGCAATTTTCACCAAATATAAAAAAGGCACTACTGGATACCAGTCCCTACCATTTTGCCAAGTTTGGTGTAATTCCATTCAGCCGTTCGGGCTGTAGCCGTGTTTAAAGGTCCTATGGAAAATTGCATTGGGCTACATTTCACATTCAATTTTTTCAAAAACTACTGGAGGAATTTACACCAAACATACTAAAGGCACTGCTGCATACCAGTCCCTACCATTTTGCCAAATCTGATGTAATTCCGTTCAGCCGTTCGAGCTGTAGCCTTGTTAGAATGTCCCTATGGAAATTAACATGAGGAAAACACGTTTTGGGACCCCCCTTTTTTCTCGGCCCCCGCTTGACGAATCCCCCGAAACTGTCAGGGAAGGAGCGGAGCGCAGCGAGGCAAATTTAAGGAAAATTACAGGCATATCCCTCAATTGGCACCAAAGTTATTCCCAATAGAATGTTCGGAATTTCCTATGGTAACTAGGTCCTAACTATATATACCTACTGGCGACCGCCAGTAGGTAATATATATATATATATATATATATATATATATATATATATATATATATATATATATATATATATATATATATATATATATATATTACCGTAGGTAATATATATATATATATATATATATATATATATATATATATATATATATATATATATATATATATATATATATATATATATATATATATATATATATATATATATATATATATATATATATATATATATATATATATTACCTACTGGCAGTCGCCAGTAGGTATATATAGTTAGGATTTTTTCTCTATGGGATTTTTGAAAATTCTATGTCTAATAACTTTGGCGTTTGTGGACGGAATCGGCTGAAATTTTCAGGAAAATGGAACATTTTGTTTCTGAGCAGCCCCTGACAATTTGGGGGGGTTTCATCAAGGGGGGGGCGAGAAAAAAGGGGGGTCCCAAAACGCGTTTTTCCCATGTTAATTTCCATAGGGCGGTTGGCCTCACTTTTAGCTCGAACGGCTGAATGGATTTGCACGAAACTTGGCAAAATTGTAGGGACTGTTAGCCCGATGTGCCTTTGCTAGGTCTCAATATATGTGCTCCAGTGGATTTTGAGTAATTTAGGTTCAAAAAAAGATATATATCTGGGCGGAGCCTAACCACACATCTGATCTGATTGGCTGTCAGCACTTCATCCAAGAAGTGTTGGCAGCCATCTTGGGACCAATATACATGATAGCACCTCATTAAAAAGCATTGTAGTTAATAGAGGGTTTTAGGACTTTAGTTACATTATACATCATTTGTTGATGGTACCATACTCGTTTTAGGAATTGTGGTGGGTTCTAAGGTGATTTTACCATGTGAAAAAACCTTCTGCTGTGATATCATGAATATTGTTTGAAAGAAAACTAATATCTCATGATTTTCCCACAGTGGTTTGGAAGGGGATCTATAAGCTAAACTGAAAGCATATTTTCTGTAAATTCACATTATCTTTCTCAGTCATGTGAAAATGAAGTCTGACATTCTCAGTAAAACATGTACATCCAACAAGGACAGAGACTGTCAGTTGATTCCTTTGTGTTCTACTGCAGCCTCCTAGAGTGTTCTAAAGAACAACTAGAGCGCTAACAGTTCTACTTATTACAAAGGTATGGCACACCTGAAGCCATCTTGATTGGAATAAAGTGGTAACTCTTAAAACATTTAATTTAAAAAGAAACAACATGAGGGGGTATATTTTGCCATAGAAAGTATGATTAGTGCTGCAGAATGAAAAATTAGGGCACATTTTGAGTGACTTCTCAAATCCTTTTCTATTTCATTAAAACATTCTGACATGCAGTCTCCCAAAATGGCCACCAGAGACAAAAGAGCCCAAATGTAGCCCAAATATCACCCAGATGTAGCCCAAGTATAGCCCAATGACAGAATGTCCCAGAGTGTTCTAAAGAACAACTAGAGCGCTAACAGTCCTACTTATTACAAAGGTATGGCACACCTGAAGCCATCTTGATTGGAATAAAGTGGTAACTCTTAAAACATTTAATTTAAAAAGAAACAACATGAGGGGGTATATTTTGCCATAGAAAGTATGATTAGTGCTGCAGAATGAAAAATTAGGGCACATTTTGAGTGACTTCTCAAATCCTTTTCTATTTCATTAAAACATTCTGACATGCAGTCTCCCAAAATGGCCACCAGAGACAAAAGAGCCCAAATGTAGCCCAAATATCACCCAGATGTAGCCCAAGTATAGCCCAATGACAGAATGTCCCAGAGTGTTCTAAAGAACAACTAGAGCGCTAACAGTCCTACTTATTACAAAGGTATAGCACACCTGGAGCCATCGTGATGGGAATAAAGTGGTAACTCTTAAAACATTTAATTTAAAAAGGAACAAAATGAGGGGGTATATTATGCAATAGAAGGTATTATTAGTGCTGCAGAAAGAAAAATTAGGGCACATTTTGAGTGACTTTTCAAATCCTCTTCTATTTCATTAAAAAATTCTGACATGCAGTCTCCCAAAATGGCCACCAGAGACAAAAGAGCCCAAATGTAGCCCAAATATCACCCAGATGTAGCCCAAGTATAGCCCAATGACAGAATGTCCCAGAGTGTTCTAAAGAACAACTAGAGCGCTAACAGTCCTACTTATTACAAAGGTATGGCACACCTGAAGCCATCTTGATTGGAATAAAGTGGTAACTCTTAAAACATTTAATTTAAAAAGGAACAAAATGAGGGGGTATATTTTGCCATATGAATTATGATTAGTGCTGCAGAAAGAAAAATTAGGGCACATTTTGAGTGACTTCTCAAACCCTCTTCAATTTCATTAAAAAATTCTGACATACAGTCTCCCAAGATGGCCACCAGAGACAAAAGAGCCTAAATGTAGCCCAAATATCACCCAGATGTACCCCAAGTATAGCCCAATGACAGAATGTCCCAGAGTGTTCTAAAGAACAACTAGAGCGCTAACAGTCTTACTTATGACAAAAGTATGGCACACCAGAAGCCATCTTGATTGGAATGAAGTGGTAAGTCTGAAAACACTCAATTTAAAAAGGAACAACATGAGGGGGTTAATTTTGCTATAGAAAGTATGATTAGTGCTTCAGAAAGAAAAATTAGGGAATTTTGAGTGACTTCTCAAATCCTCTTCTATTTCATTAAAAAAATTCTGACATGCAGACTGAAACATGCACTTTGAATACCAGCAGCAGACGTCCCTGGTGAGCAGTAGCTTTACTACAGTGATCTAATGTGCAACTAGAGTGCTAACATTCAGAATTTATGGCAAATGTGTGACACATCTGAATGCCTTCTTGATGGAACCAAAGTAAACAAGCATTGAAAATGCAATAGATCTCGCCCTCGTTTAAGTTAAAGCCATTCTGTTTGTAATGAGGTGGCTTTTTAGCTTTGCTTTTATTAGTGTTTTTTCAACTTTCATGTAAATAACATGCATCTGTATGCATATAAGTATATGTATGCATGCATTTATGTTTGTATTTATATAGATATACAGATGATATATGTTTATATATGTATGTATATATATATATATTCACTGAAAAAACCATAGGCTATAGACCATATATAGTTAGGAATTAGCATTTACAAAACCTTGAAAATTCACTGAAAAAACCATAGGTTATAGACCATATATAGTTAGGAATTCGCATTTACAAAACCTTATTTTACTCACACAAAACCATTGAAATTCCATATATAGTTAGTTGCACTAACTATATATCGCGCACCCGCAATCCACTGCTGATGATGTCACATATTACATCATTCATGACATGGTCAGTGACATCACTGATGACATCACTGATGACATCTCAAATGACATCACTGATGACATCACTGATGACAACATCCAGTGACTGTATGTTTCTGTAAAGTTAAAATATGTCTTACATATTGAAGAATGAGTGGATGTATAAGTGTCTGGATGAAGGATTTAGTAGGTGCATGACTGACTGTATGAGTTAGTGATTAAATGTGTCTCACTGAGTGCATGGGTTAGTGACTAAACTGTCTTAATTTGTGCATCATTATGTCTGTTGTTCTGTAAACTGTTGCATGTGTTGATAAGTAGCTATATGAGTAACTATATGGGTTATTGATTGGTTGCCCAAGTATTTGTATGGGAGACTGAGTGTGTGTGTGGGTGGCTGGGAGGTGTATGACTCTGTGCATAGATGTGTGAGCAGTTGATTCACTAGATGTATGGTTTCAAAATTGCATGTGGAAACAACTGTATGGGCGGTTGACTGTGTGCATGAGTGTATTGGTGAGTCAATGGATATCTCAGTGCTACATGTCAAAGTAAGTACATATGTAAAACACAGTACATGTGAGAGTTGACATATATAAATAACTGTGCATAAGAGCCAGTGAATGTGTGAGTGGCTGTATGGATCATTGTGAACTTGTATCAGGGATTGTATAAGAGAGTAAATATGTGTTAGTATATGTTTGAATAAGTAAAGTTTGTATAACTGTATAGTTGAGGAAATGGAGGTGTGATTGATTCTTTGCATGACTGACTAGGTGTGTGAGTAACTCCATGGATGAGTGACAGTCTGTGAGTGTCTGTTTACACTGATTGTATCTAAGGTTATATTAGAGTCTGAAGAGGTTCATCGTATTATCACATGAATGATATCATCAGTGATGTGATCAGTAATGTCAAATGAGATGTCATCAGTGATGTCATCAGTGAAGTCATTTGAGATGTCATCAGTGATGTCATTTGAGATGTCATCAGTGATGTCATCAGTGATGTCACTGACCATGTCATGAATGATGTAATATGTGACATCATCAGCAGTGGATTGCGGGTGCGCGATATATAGTTAGTGCAACTAACTATATATGGAATTTCAATGGTTTTGTGTGAGTAAAATAAGGTTTTGTAAATGCGAATTCCTAACTATATATGGTCTATAACCTATGGTTTTTTCAGTGAATATATATATATATATATATATATATATATATATATATATATATATATATATATATATATATATATATATATATATATATATATATATATATATATATATATATATATATATATATATATATATATATTATTTTTTTTTGTCAAAACAATGACACCATGGGGTCTCAATAATGACGCAGAAATGTGGGTACACCTGTGGGATAATAATAGTTGCAGCCCTGAATTTGTTAACCAAAAATGAAAATACAGTCCTATTTTTTATACTTGCAAAACTCCCATGAATAACCTTGTAAATATGTAAATATCTGTATCAAATATGTTTAGGATTCAAGCCCATACAGGGCTACATAATGAAAATGAAAACAAACTGTGAAGCTCTTTAGTTTGTTAATACTATCTGGTCTTAGGGGATACACCCCAGTATAACATCTTTGGGAATCCTAATGAATTCAATCTCGAACAGATGTGGATGAAATGGTATATTATATTTGATAATTTGAATGAAATAGAGTGTGCACAATAATAATGAAACGTTTGTTGTTGTCAACGGTTTTAATTTTGCACTTGAGCACTTTATATTCGCTATTTTAACCAGTGTGTAATCTATGTAATACTACACTACAAGATGGCCGCCACTTTCATTGCAATTTACCATCATTTATGTTGATGATACTGAAAAGCTGGGTGGGCTTAAAATGGCGATTGTATGTCTGCACAAACTGACACTGACGAAGCTTTTTAGCGAAACGCATCTGTCGGGGTGAAGGGGGTTTGAAAATAAATTGATTTTGATATCTGGACACCCGAGTGCTTGCCGTTTTTCGACCGGATTGGTTGATTTGTGCTGCTATATATATATATATATATATATATATATATATATATATATATATATATATATATATATATATATATATATATATATATATATATATATATATATATATATATATGGAACACAAGAAGGGCGGCACAACCGGATACTTATTTAGAAGTCTTTATTACACCAACACTCCACCGACGCGTTTCAGCCTCCCGGCTTTTCTCAGAAAAGCCGTGAGGCTGAAACGCGTCGGTGGAGTGTTGGTGTAATAAAGACTTCTAAATAAGTATCCGGTTGTGCCGCCCTTCTTGTGTTCCAAATTGAAATTGGGGCTTTGATCCAGCCCTTGGGCCGAGCACACACTGTTGAGCGCTCTCATGCATGGAAGGATCGTTTTGGTTTGAATATATATATATATATATATTAAAGCTCCAAAGAGTGTCCTTGCGAATCCAACTCCAAAGACACACAGCACTCGCGGGGTCACAGAAGCTTTGAACGCCAAACTTTATTCAAACAGACGCGTTTCGTGAAAGACTCCCTTCGTCAGTGTCATAAAGAATACATTTCGCAGCTCCATTTTTAAAGCGCAAGAGTTGTCGGGAATAACATAAACAACGGACTTTGTCTCGGAATTTCATACGGGCGCCATCTTGGAGAGTGTTAAACTCATACAGTTTACATGCTGCAAAAACAATTTAAAAGGAATCTTGTAACCACATATTACAAACAATACCCAAAAACTTAATATCGCCGTGGATCGGCAATTGCAGCACATTCGTGCTGCCAGTAGTCCAATTTTTTTGTAAATGTATTAACCCAATCCCACAGTGTGACATTGAGATGGTAAAGCTATCATTACACAAACCTAATTTTCGAGAATTGTGTACATACTTTTCAAGATAATCTAGGGTTTAAAACCAATTTCTCATGTCTTTTAACCCATCGTTCTTATAATCTCAAATCCTTATACAAATCTTGCCGTGGATCGGCAATGGCAACCCACGGGTTGCCCATTTGCTAGACCACCTCACTCATATATGCTATGTAGTTTAATTCTCCTCGCGCTTTAGAATAACACAACTTGTTTCAAAATTAATAATCACCTGTTCATCACTATTCATTTGTGTAATCACACAACAAATTTTTTTACAAAAAGAGAAAACAGAAAAGAACACATTGTACGCTGTTTCTGACCAGATAAGCATATTTCAGATTTTAAACAATTGCATATTTTCAGACTTGGATTATATATTTCTTTCCCTCTTTATCCCAAGTGCACAGACAGCTCTTCTCCAATGTTAAAGCCGCCTGGAGCCTTCGTTTCTAGATCGACAATATAACGTGACTCCAGTCTCCTAAGTTTGAGGAGACGATTGCCCCCCCTAGTGTGTTCGGGGACATGATCCTGCACAGCAAGATTCATTGAAAGAGGCTACAAACCTAATCTTCTCAAGGATGCACGGAATCGAGTTAGCCGTTTATCCAGAGATGTACTTTTTGAGAAGAAGGTTAGAACTGAACAGGAGGGTGGAAGGTTTCGGATGATTACCCCATACTCTTCTAATTCCAATAAATTAAGATCAATTCTACAAAAACATTGGCATATCCTAAAAACTGACAACATAATTGGCATGGACATTCCCAGGGCCCCTATGATAACATTTAGGAAAGCTAGGTCCCTAAAGGATCAGTTGGTTCATAGCCACTTAGACCCAGTGACGAAATCAAAAGGCACATTGAAAGATGCAAAGGGGTTTTTCCCCTGTGGACGCTGTAAGGCATGTGCCTTCAGCAAACGTGTCTTATCCTATGATGTTCGAGGGGTTAAGGGAGGTAAAAAACTGACTAAATTCATGTTCTGCCATACTGGGTATGCGGTTTATTGCTTAAGCTGCCCATGTAAGATTCGATACGTGGGCAGTACCATTAATCCAGTAAAACTACGGATTTTGGAACACATGAGGGCAATTGCAAATAAAGACTTCTCTTACCCCGTTCCTCGCCATTTTGCCATAAAACATCAGAGCAATAGAGACCTCCTGCAATATTTTTGTTTGGATCATGTCCCCGGACACACTAGGGGGGGGGGGGGGGCAATCGTCTCCTCAAACTTAGGAGACTGGAGTCACGTTATATTGTCGATCTAGAAACGAAGGCTCCAGGAGGTTTTAACATTGGAGAAGAGCTGTCTGTGCACTTGGGATAAAGAGGGAAATAAATATATAATCCAAGTCTGAAAATATGCAATTGTTTAAAATCTGAAATATGCTCATCTGGTCAGAAACAGCGTACAATGTGTTCTTTTCTGTTTTCTCTTTTTGTAAAAAATTGTGTTGTGTGATTACACAAATGAATAGTGATGAACAGGTGATTATTAATTTTGAAACATGTTGTGTTATTCTAAAGTGCGAGGAGAATTGAACTACATAGCATATATGAGTGAGGTGGTCTAGCAAATGGGCAACCCCTGGGATTTGAGATTATAAGACCGATGGGTTAAAAGACATGAGAAATTGGTTTTAAACCCTAGATTATCTTGAAAAGTATGTACACAATTCTCAAAAATTAGGTTTGTGTAATGATAGCTTCACCATCTCAATGTCACACTATGGGATTGGGTTAATACATTTACAAAAAAATTGGACTACTGGCAGCACGAATGTGCTGCAATTGCCGATCCACGGCGATATTACGTTTTTGGTTATTGTTTGTAATATGTGGTTACAAGATCCCTTTAAATTGTTTTTGCAGTATGTAAACTGTATGAGATTAACACTCTCCAAGATGGCGCCCGTATGAAATTTCGAGGCAAAGTCCGTTGTTTATGTTATTCCCGACAACTCCTGCGCTTTAAAAATAGAGCCGCGAAATGTATTCTTTATGACACTGACGAAGGGAGTCTTTCCCGAAACGCGTCTGTTTGAATAAAGTTTGGCATTCAACGCTTCTGTGACCCCGCGAGTGCTGTGTGTCTTTGGAGTTGGATTCGCAAGGACACTCTTTGGAGCTTTAATATTGGCGCGGTACACCGCCGCGCTACAGCACCCGCCTTTGGAGTGACTCGCTATCGGTGTAACCTTGGAGCAGTATATATATATATATATATATATATATATATATATATATATATATATATATATATATATATATATATATATATATATATATATTCAAACAGAACTCCCAACACGCCACTTCCAACCTACAGATCGGCGAAGCGCAAAAGCAGGAGACGGACCACAAGATGGATGACAGGTCTTTTAATCCAGATAAGAAGTTAAATGCAGGAAATGCATAACGCGTTTCGGGCTACAAGCCCTTGTTCACATGCATAAGACTGTCTGTCACACTTTTGCTTTTTATAATGCCAGGTGAAAAGTTGGTGCACGCCCCTCCCACACATCATGTGATCATAAACATGGTAAACACACTATGTACTGTGACATATGGAAAACAGGCTGGATAAATAGTATAAATACCAGTTCTTAAATAGTTAAACATTTTCTGTTAACACAAATAAATAAATGCAAATACAAACTATTTCCGGATAAATCCGTTAGTTACTCTGGTTCATATATAATATATCACCAGCAAATACCCATGTGCATCATGGGTTGGGCGGACCCTTCTTCAACATATGTCACTAACATATTTAGTGGTGGGCATAGATCAGAAAATAGAGAATAAAGTGCTGGAAAAGTGTGCAAACAGTGCATGTCCTAAATTGCAAAACATATCACATTGATATTATATTTACAAGGGAGGAAATAAAGTGCATGATCCATGATAAAAACTACCTGCATTTAGAAATGATTAATTCATGCTAACTATACAGATGGACCAAAATCACATTCTGTAAAATAAAAGCTTGATAAAAAACATTTCATTTATAAACAGGGTTCATCATAAAAAGTGATAAAAAGTGATACTAACAACACCTTGTGTGTAAAACAGTGCTAACATTTACAGATATCATAAAATATTGAGTTAAATAACTATGTACAGGAGGGTTGGTACTACCAAGGGATTGGATCCCTGGCTAACAGGGATCCTGACTAGCCAGGGCGATCAAAACAAATGTAAATTCATAACAGATAACTTTAAGGACTAGTTCTATAAATCCCTTGGTAACAGGGAACCTGACTACCAAGGGTGACGTAATTCAAAGTAGTGAACAGGAGAAACCCCACAGAAGTCAGACAACAATAGACAATGGCCAGCCTACAAAAAAGTATGTAAGTCTTCCGTGTTGTTGAGGCCATGCGGCCATTTGCTATCGAACTCCAGGATCATCTTTGATTCGAGTTGTCTGAGCCTCAGCTCTCTGTTACCGCCTCTTCTCGATTTAGGCACTGCCCCTACAACAAAGTATGTTAGACAGTTAATGTCCTTGTTGTGTTTCATCTCAAAGTGGCGAGCCACTGGATAACTGGGGTCACTATGCAGAATTGCACGTAAATGTTGCAGAATCCTAACGTGCACCTGCTGCTTGGTACTACCAATATAATTCAAACCGCAGGTGCACGTTAGGACATAAACAGCAAATTCTGTCTTACAGGTGTATTGGCCCACGATGTTAACTGCCTTATCACTGAAAGGGGTAGTGTAATGAGATTTATTTACCCCAAACTTACAGGCGCGGCAACTAGAGCATTTTCGAAAACCACCTGCAGATTGTTACCAATTCGATTTTTCTTTTAGTTCCGGACATGGTTGATCCAAAACTGCGCCCATGTTTTGCGCCCTACGAAAGGTTACAGTGGGTTTCTCCGGTAAAAGAGCCCCCAGGACGTTATCAGATAAGACAATAGGCCAGTTCTTATTAATAATCTGCCTGATCTTACGCTCCTGATTACTGAAAGAGGTGATGAACCTAGGACATGATTCGGATTTCTCTTCTACTGAGGCAATAGGGACTAGTACATCACCAGTGACAGGTAACAGGCTTTCGCGGGTCCTAAGATCGGCTTTAGCCAAAGCTCGGTCAAAGGTTTCCTTAGAATAGCCACGTTCCCTCAATCGTGCTTCTAATTCCCATGTGCATTGCCTGAAATCACTCTCCGAGCTACAAATCCTTTTCAGACGGAGAATTTCCCCGTAAGGAATGCTCTTAATAGTGTGTTGTGGGTGTAGACTTGAGGCGTGTAGGGTAGTATTACCTGCGGTGGATTTTCTGAATAATGTGGTTTGCAGTTTCATTAAATTGTCAACATAGAATTTAACGTCTAAAAACTCCACCTGGATAGCACTAATGTGCGATGTAAATTTTAGATTGAGGGAGTTATTGTTAATTTCCTCAATGAATGAGATTGCTTCCTCCTTGGTGCCTTGCCACACAATAAAAACATCATCGATGTACCGCAGGTACTTAATCACTTTTTCATTAACCCATACTTTATGTGTCACGTTGAGGACCCACTCCTCCCACCAGCCAGCGTGTAATTCTGAAAAAAACCATAGGGTTCAGCCATGTTATAGTTAGGAATTAGCATTTAAAAAACCTTAGAAATTCACTGAAAAAAACAAAGGTTTCACACATGTTATAGTTAGCTGAGTTAGCTGGACATTTCACTCATACAATACCATTGAAATTCCCCCGTTATAGTTAGTTCAGCTAACTATAACTCGCTCGCCCGCAATGCACTGCTGATGATATCACATATCACTCATGACATGGTCTGTGACATCACTCATGACCTCACTGATGAAATCTCAAATGACATCACTGATGACCTCATCCAGTGAATGTGTGTCTTTCTGAAAAATTAATATTTTTTATATATTTAAATCTAAAGGTCGATGGAGGAATAAATGGGAAAATAAGTGTCTAAATGTATTTTTTTTTGTAAAAATGATTGTATAACTGACTTATTAAGTGTATCTTAGTGAATACATGTATTAGCGAGTAATGTTTAAATGTGTAAATATCTGTATCAGTGTCTCAATTTGTGTATAAGTGGCTGCATGAGTTGGTGAGTAGCTACATGAGTGTCTATATGGGTTATTAGTTGGTTTTTTAAGTATCAGTATGAGTTTCTGTATGGTTTGGTGGGGGGTATTACTTAGTGCATAGATACATAAATCAGTGACTCACTGTATGTGTTTTGAAGAAAACATGTGTGCAGGACTGTATGGGTGGATGAGTGTGCGTATGGGTGTGTTAGTGAGTGAATGATTGTCTCAATAGTATATTTATGAGGAACTACATATGTTTTGAACTAGTATATGTGAGTATTGATGTATGTAAGTGAGTATATGTGAGAGTGAGAGATTGGAAGAGTTCCTGTATAAATAAGTATGTGTTTCTATAAGTGGTTGTTTAAGAGAGTAAGTATGTGTACGTTTCTGTAGAAGTAAGTGTAGTGGTGTGTGTATAGTTGTATATGCAAGTAAAAGGATGTTTGATAGTTTATTTGCATGTGTGAGTATGTGTGTGAGTAACTCTATGGATGAGTGTCGGTGTGTAACAGGATATATAGGTGTATGATTACATATGATGAGTGAGTACATATATGAGTGACTATATAGAACTGTTGGTGAATGAGTGGATGTGTATATAGATGTTGGAATTACTGAATAGGTTGTTGTAACTGGTATTGGTATCTCAATTTTTTTTTTAAATTGTAGTTTCTATTTTTGAATGTGTGTATCAAAGGTTATATTACGGTGAGAGGAGGTCTGCCACTCTTTCACAAGGATGATGTCATCAGTGATGTCATTTGAGATGTCATCAGTGATGTCATGAGTGATGTCACTGAACATGTCATGAGTAAGTTAATACTGGTTGAGAAAAGTAAATATTTTCCAGAAAAAAATTGAAGAGGCTAAAAACTCTAATAAAGAACTCTTCTCGACAGTTCGAAAACGAACAAATACAAACACCAATATGCCCACTGAAATGAGCTCAGACTTCTGCAACTCACTGGGCCATTTCTTTGTCGAAAAAGTATCCGCAGTCTACGAATCCTTTAGAGGATCGGAGGTGGATAGGCGTAATCAAACTAAAATACTGACACAAGAAGTGAGTCCACGCCATTCACATGGTCAAAGCTTCCTATTCCAGCCCCCTTCGTATGAAGAGATTCTTCAGGTGGTAAAATCAACAAAATCGGGTGGTACATCCGATCCCTGCCCGCCGAAGGTGATGCACCTATTTGACAACCTTTTGAGCGAGCAATTATACCTGCTTTTCACTAATATAATCAAAACCAACCAGTTCCCCGCACTTTGGAAAACAGCTTCGGTACTATCCCTTCTTAAAAAATCCAATTTAGATCCCAGGAACCAGGAAATTATAGGCCAATTGCGAGAATACCTTTTGCCTCGAAAGTATTAGAGAAGCTTTTGAATAGACAGCTGTTGCAATTCCTGGCAGAAGCAAATGTATTGGATCACTCGCAATTTGGTTTCTGTGACGGGCACGGAACAGAGACCGCATTGCTGATGGCCACTGAAGAGCTCAGGAGTGTTCTGGATGCCGGGGGGAAGGCCGCCCTGATTTTGTTAGATCTCTCGGCGGCCTTTGACACGGTAAACCACGACACTCTACTCAACCGGCTCAATGAGGCTGGACTACACAGGACAGCTCTGGCCCTATTAACATCCTTCCTATCCAACAGGTCTTTTATGGTGGAACTGGGAGAAGCCAAATCTAAAGCCTTTAGATCTCCTTGTGGGGTACCCCAGGGGTCGTCACTAGGCCCCACTCTTTCTAACCTTTACGTGGCGCCCCTGGCGGCTATCATCCGTAATTGTGGCTTTCTCCCAGTTTCATACGCAGACGACACGCAAATAGTGGTCTCTATCCATACTAATAATATAAAGAGACAGCCTAAACCTTTGAGGCGGGTAAACTCAAAAAGTACAGCACCAATCACAACACCCAATACATCGTTGGAAAGGGCAGTTGCAGCAGAAGGACATAGGCTATGCAGACGCCCACCATATACATTTAAAAGGTAAAAGAACCGTGCCAGCAAAGTAGTCCCTTGTGGGCGTGTCTGCGTTGTGCTGTGGGCGTGTGCTGGGGGCGTGACAAACGCTGGGGGCGTGTGGTACGTTCCGCCCTTCATGCCATGTCTTTTATCGTGTGCTAATCCCACCCTGCTCCCTTTAAATACTCCTGCACCCCATAATCATAACCCACCCGTACTCCTTAAAATACCCCAACACCCTTAAACACTAACCCATCTTAACCCTATCAATATACCCGGTACCCCAAAACCCAAACCTATCCCTAAACCCTAAAAAATACCCCTGAAACCCAAAACCCAAACCTAGCCCTGAACCCTATAAATACCCCTGTACCTCAAAACCCAAACCTACCACTGAACCCTAAAAATACCCCTGTACCCCAAAACCCAAACCTAGCCCTGAACCCTAAAAATACCACTGTACCCCAAAACCCAAACCTACACCTGAACCCTAAAATACCCCTGTACCCCAAAACACAAACCTAGCCCTGAACCCTTAAAATACCCTTGTACCCCAAAACCCAAACCTACCCCTGAACCCTAAAAATACCCCTGTACCCCAAAACCCAAACCTAGCCCTGAACCCTAAAAATACCCCTGTACCCCAAAACCCAAACCTACCCCTGAACCCTAAAATACCTCTGTACCCCAAAACCCAAACCTATCCCTAAATCCTAAAAATACCCCTATACCCCAAAACCCAAACCTAGCCCTGAACCCTATAAATACCCCTGTACCTCAAAACCCAAACCTACCCCTGAACCCTAAAAATACCCCTGTACCCCAAAACCCAAACCTAGCCCTGAACCCTAAAAATACCACTGTACCCCAAAACCCAAACTTACCCCTGAACCCTAAAATACCCCTGTACCCCAAAACACAAACCTAGCCCTGAACCCTTAAAATACCCCTGTACCCCAAAACCCAAACCTGCCCCTGAACCCTAAAAATACCCCTGTACCCCAAAACCCAAACCTAGCCCTGAACCCTAAAAATACCCCTATACCCCAAAACCCAAACCTTTCCCTGAACCCTTAAAATACCCCTGTACCCCAAAACCCAAACCTACCCCTGAACCCTAAAAATACCCCTATACCCCAAAACCCAAACCTAGCCCTGAAACCTAAAAATACCCCTGTAACCCAAAACCCATACCTATCCCTAAACCCTAAAACTAGCCCTGTACCCCATAACCCAAAACTATATCTGAACCCTTAAAATACCCAAACACCCCAAAACATATACCTCAGAACCCCAAAACATATACCCCTATACCCATACTTACCTTAGCCAAACATTTTTAAAAAACATGCTTTTACCATTCGTGCATTTACAACGAATTTCGTTGTAAATGTATGCGTAGTAAAAGCATATAAAATGTAATGCCATGCGTTATAATGGCATTGCAGAGTCATGGTACTTTCGTAATGAAAGTATGCGGAGTGATGGTATGCGGAAAGAAAGTTGCGGAATAATCGGTGTTTACCCTCCCCCGGTAAGTACATTGGTGGCACAGCGGCCCACATCTCCAGCAACATACTCATATTTTTTCACCACCCATTTGAAAAATGCACAGGTCTCTCTCATTGATGGCCAGCACCAACATACACTTTTAGACACACCTCCCGCCACAAGTTCTAGAATTGCGAACTTTAGAGCTGGGGAGCTACGTTCGAATCTCGGCATCAGCTCAACATCCTGTGATTCCAGGCAAATCGTTTTGTCTCCCCGTGCCTACCACAAATGAATGTGTTCTTCTGTAATGTAAATTGTGCTCATGCCATGTTGTCGAGTTTGCGCTATATAATATTGCAAAGAAATATAAAGTAGGGAAACTCGAGTTCACACACTACTGAACGCGCACTCTTAAGTGCATCAGCAGTGCACTGTGAATCAGAGTGTTTCACTGGCCTGTCACAGATAAGAAATGCTATCAAAACGAAATCCTAAAAAACAATATACTACTGGCCGGCAGCAATTCATACCCGGACAACGTCGGCACGGGCTGCTATCAACAATGAAATCATAAACCAAGGACTTATAGAAATTGAAGCCTCACTGTATCTATTAAGCGAGAAGTCCTTACAAGATTTCAGCCTGCCGCCAGCGGTCCGAACTAACCTAACTGGATACCACAATATCGCTACCGCACACAATATTCCAGAGCTAAATAACTACCTTGCTCAACACTTGCCTATCTTAGTTCCCGATCAACAACTCGCCTACAACACCATAGTTGATAGTGTTGAAAAGAAGCAAGGCAAACTATTGTTCATAGACGCCCCCGGTGGCACAGGAAAGACTTACCTAATCAACCTCATACTTGCCAAAGTTTGATCTTCTGGGAATTTGGCTCTAGCTGTTGCTTCATCTGGAATAGCTGCCACTTTGCTAACAGCTGGGAAAACAGCACATTCTACCTTTGAACTGCTTCTAACAGTTTCCCTTGAAAGGGATTCAATATGCTCTATTCGGAAAAAAGGACCTTTGGGGACACTGCTTCAAAATGTGTCTCTTATCATGTGGGACGAATGTACAATGATACTAAAATCATTGCTGCCTAGCCTTTTTTTACCCGGACAACGTCGGGACGGGCCGCTAGTCTCTAATAACACTCAAGAGACAGCGACCAGGTTTAAACACTGCATGGAACAGATGACGTGCTGGATGCAGACTAACTGCCTCAAGCTAAACGGCGATAAAAGCGAAGTGATGCTGCTGGGCTCAGACATGCAATCCTGGTCCCAGGACTGGTGGCCAGATAATCTAGGGCAATGCCCTTCGCCAGTACAAAAGGTAAAAAACGTAGGCATACTCCTCGACAACAAATTGTCCTATGAAGCACAAACCAATAAACTATCATCATCGATATGGTTAATCCTGAAGATGATCAGGAAGTTGCTACCTTTCATTCCGCTGACATCATGCAAAACAGTAGTAACTATGCTGGCGTTGTCAAGACTAGATTACTGCAATGCGCTGTATGCGGGGATGCAGTCCCAACACCTCATGAAACTCCAACGCTTACAAAATGCAGCAGCGCGACTGGTGCTGAACATACCTAAACATGAGTCCATAGCCCAGGGTTTGAGAGCTCTGCACTGGCTACCTATGAAAAATAGAATAAAATTTAAATCCCAGTGTCTTGCATACAAAGCCCTGCATGGTGCAGGCTCACTGTTTCTAAAAACCCATTTGGTTAGTTATCAGACAAACATATCGCTGAGATCCAGTGACCTCAATCTGATCCAGGTCCCCAGATACAAACAACTTAGATGGGGAAGGAGAAGCTTCCTGCTGTATGCAGCAAAGGCGTGGAACCTGCTTCCAATTTCAATCAAGAACTGCCCCTCTTTACTTTCCTTTCGGAAAAAGATAAAAACATGGCTATTCAGTCTGGGATATTCGTCTCCGGTTGAACAGTTTGGTCAAGTATTCTATTTTTAGCACCAAGACGCCCATGGGCATTCGCTGCGCCTTACAAATCCATAATCAAATCAAATCAAATCAAATGTAATATGTGTCATCATCAGCAGTGCATTGCGGGCGCGCGAGTTATAGTTAGCTGAACTAACTATAACGGGGAATTTCAATGGTTTTGTATGAGTGAAATGTCCAGCTAACTATAACATGTGTGAAACCTATGGTTTTTTCTGTGAATTTCTAAGGTTTTTAAATGCTAATTCCTAACTATAACGTGGCTGAAACCTATGTTTTTTTCTGTGTATTTGCAAGGTTTTTTAAATGCTAATTCCTAACTAAAACGTGGCTGAAACCTATTGTTTTTTTCAGTGAATTTCAAAGGTTTTGTAAATGATAATTTTTAAATGTATTGTAATATTTTTTTACACTGATTTACTACATTGTTTTAAACTATTTATTTTTAGATATTATACTTTTTAAATTACATTACATATTTTTAATATATATTGAAAAAAATGTTTTTAAAAATATTGAAATTGTAATATTTGTTTTTATTTAACATTTTTTTAATTTATATATATTTGATATAGCAGGCAATGATATCCTATGGAAGGAAATTCAAGTTACTGGTAAGTATGGTTAGAATTACTTTTCAGGTTCAGTGCTGGGCTAAAAGATGCAGCACTGAGGTCTCTCCTGATAACAGGTGAGTAAATTGGAATTTGTAGTTCGGCTGATTTTAGCGGAATTTTTAAAGTTCCAAAACTCCACACTTAGAAGAATTTCCAAGTGAAACCAGTCAATGTTAGCCTATGGAAGGAAATTCAAGTTACTGTAAGTATGGTTAGAATTACTTTTCAGAATCAGTAGTGGGCTGAAAGATGCAGCACTGAGGTCTCTCCTGATAACAGATGAGTAAATCGGAATTCGTAGTTCGGCTGATTTTATAGGAATATTTTAAAGTTCCAAAACTCCACACTTAAAAGAATTTCCAAGTGAAAGCAGTCAATGTTACCCTATGGAAAGAAATTCACTTAACAGGTAAGTAGTGTTATCATTACTTTTTCTTACTCAGTGGTGGATCCTGGATCCAGCACTGGGGCATCTCCTGTAAACAGTTGAAAGAATGCGTTTAAGTCATACAGGCGATTTTTAAGGAATATTTTTAGTTTGTGAAAATAGACACTTAGGGGCAGATTTACAATAACTGGTGCATCCCTGCATATCAGCAGGGATGCGCCAGTTATTGTGCGCCGCAGCTCCGCCATCCTTGATGCGCCGCATTTACAATGCGGCGCACCATGGGGCAAAAACGGCACAGATGCGTCAAGCATCTGTGCCGTAAAAGCTGCACATTGCTGGAATTGTGGCGCAAGCGCGACGCAGCTCCAGCAATGCTCTGGGGGCCCTATCTCCACAATGCTGCGTCAATCCTTACGCCTGCTTCAAGCAGGCACAGGGTTTTGACGAAGCATGGGCCCAAAAGTGACTGAGTGAAATCTTGTAGATTTCACTCAGCCACTTTTGGGAGGCGTTCCTGCGCCGGAACCCCCCCCCCCCCCTGCGATGGAACGCCTCCTTCTGGTACAGGGATTTACAATGTGACTCATCTGGGAGATGCGTCAGGTTGTAAATACCCTGCACCATGGATTAGAATTACTTTTCAGGATCAGTAGTGGGCTGAAAGATGCAGCACTGACGTCTCTTCTGATAACAGGTGAGTAAATCGGAATTCTTAGTTCGGCTGATTTTATAGGAATATTTTAAAGTTCCAAAACTCCACACTTAGAAGAATTTCCAAATGAAACCAGTGAATGTTAGCCTATGGAAGGAAATTCAAGTTACTGTAAGTACAGTTAGAATTACTTTTCAGGATCAGTAGTGGGCTGAAAGATACAGCACTGAGGACTCTCCTGATAACAGGTGAGTAAATCGGAATTCGTAGTTCAGCTGATTTTAGAGGAATTTTTTAAAGTTCCAAAACTCTACACTTAAAAGAATTTCCAAGTGAAACCATTCAATGTTGCCTATGGAAGGAAATTCAAGTTACTGGTAAGCATGGTTAGAATTACTTCTGAGGATCAGTACTGGGCTCAAAGATGCAGCACTGAAGTCTCTCCTGATGACAGGTGAGTAAATCGGAATTCGTAGTACATCCAGTAAGCGCCACAGAGCTGCGTAGCAGAGAGATGTAAAAAGGGGCACGGCATGCACCACCTCTCTGCAACTCAGCGCAGTGGCGTTTCCTGGAAGCACCTGGTGGACTACTTGGACCTCATGGTCCCTCAGGTTTGAAGTTGACATTTTTCCTCAGCTTAAAACGCGCCACAGGGTGTGTTTGCACACATCACGTCAGATCCTGTCCCCTCCCTTCACCACTGTATAAACGCACTGTGTCACCGTTCTAAGTTGAGAGATTATGGATCCCTAAGGTCAAACTAGCCCACTAGGTACCTCCAGTAAGCACCACAGAGCTGTGTTGCAGAGAAGTGTAAAAAGGGGCGAGGCCTCTGAACACCTTTCTGCAACGTAGCTCCCTGGCGCATACTGGAGATACCTGTTGGGCTATTTGGCCCTCAGGGACCCTCAGTATTGAAAAATAATTAATTCCCCAACTTAAAACGCACCACGGGGTGCGTTTGCACACTGATGAAGGAAGGGGGCGTGGCCTGAGGTGACATGTCTGCGAACACGCCCTGTGGTGCGTTTTAAGTTAGAGATTTAATTCATCCTCAATCCTGTGGGTCCCTGGGGGCCCACTAGCCCACCAGATACCTCCAGTATGCGCCATGGGGCTGTGTTGCAGAGAGGTGTTCAGAGGCCACGCCCCTTTTTACAACACTGTGCAACGCAGCTCCGTGGCGCTTACTGAAGGTACCTGGTGGGCTAGTTGGCCCCCAGGGACACTCAGGATAGACAAGGAATTAATTCCCCAACTTCAACCATGCCACAGGGCCTGTTTGCACACAGGGCATACTGGAGGCTCCTGGTGGGCTAGTTGGCCCCCAGGGACCCCCAGTATTCAAGGGGAATTTGTTCCCATTCTGCAAACGCGCCAAGGGGCGGTGTTTTTGCAGAGTGCTGCATGAAGGGGGCGTGGCCTCTGGCGCAATGGCTGTGTTTTTTGTTGTTGTTTTTTTTTAAGAAAGGGGGCTGTGTAGCCCCCCTTCTTTTTCTATTTTTTTGCCCTGGGGATCTCATCCCCCAGTGCTTGCCCCCTATTTCTTTTTTTTTAATGTTAAGGGGGGCTGCTTGGCCCCCCTCCTGAGGCTTCTTTTAGCCCCAGGGACCCCATCCCCCAGGGCTCTGTCTTGTTTTTTTTATATATATTTGTTGGGGAGGGCGGCTGCGTGGCCCCCCTCCCATGCCATTTCTGGCCCCGGGGACCCCATCTCCCTGGGCCAGCCTGCCTCTTTTTTTTTTTGCTTTTCTACATGGGGAGCAGCTAACATGCTGCTCCCCATGTAGAAAAGCAATCAGCTTTGGTTTTTGGAAGACAGAGCAGGTTTCCTGCTCTCTCTTCCAAAAATCAAAGCAGTTTGACATGGTAGGGCGGGAGCCTACCATAGCAAACTACAGTGTTCCGGGGGGTAGGCACCCGGGACACTGCAGGAGCCGGCCCTGGGGGGCGGCGGTCACCAAGGCCACCACAAGGCTCCGGGAGGGGGGCTGCGCAGCCCCCCTCCCAACATTTAAAAGCCCCAGGGGCTTGGGGTCCGCCACGGACCCCCCAATTTAGAAATGTAGTGCCCGGGGAGGTGGCGGTCCCCGGGGCATGTGGGGGGGCTTGAGCCCCCCCACACAGGTTTTTTTAATTTCTTTTAGAAGCCCAGGGGGGTGGCAGTTCCTTGGGCTGGGGGGGGGGGCGTGAGCCCCCCATGCATAATGTTAAAGCCCCAGTGGTTGGCAGTCCCCCATTATTATAAAATAAATGAAGCCCCAGGGTGACGGTCCCCTCCGGGCCCCTATTATTATAAAATAAAAGAAGCCCTGGGGGTGGCGGTCCCCGGGGCTGCGGAGGGATGTGAGCCCCCGCATACCTAAGGTTAAAGCCCCGAGGGACGGCGGTCCCAGGGGCTGGGGGGACCCTCTGGGCCCCTCATTATAAAAAAGCACATTGCTCCCAGGACTTGGCCCCCCCGGGGGCTATTTAGAAAAAAGCAGACTTCGGTTCTTTCTACCGTGGAAAATGCGTATCCTACGCGCTTCCAGTGATTATGAAAAAATATATACTTTTTTGGCCTAGGGGGTCCTTGTGGGACCCCCTGAGCAGGCCCAGGGGGTCAGGGTGTTTCGTCCCTGCCCCCTTTACGCATTTTGCGCACTTGTTTTTCACTTTTCTTGTGCCTCGGTTCTACCAAGACACAGGATGGCTGCCAACACTTCCTGGTTTGGAGTGTTGACAGACAGTTGACAGCCAATTAGCATGCAGCTCGTGCTCGTAAGGGTACGCGCATGATCCTCGGACGATACGCGTACCCTACTTCATCCATAGATATATCTATGATTTTTTTTTTGATTTTCTCGGGAACTACTGCACGGATTTACACCATTTAACAAAAAACGTAATCTGCGAACCAAACTCTACCTTTTTGCCAAATTTTGTCTAATTCCGTTCAGCAGCTGTAGCCATGTCTAAAGGTCTCTAAGGAAAATTGCATGGGAAAAACGTTTTGGACCCCTCTTTTTTCTCAGCCCGCACTTGACGAATCACCCCAAAACTTTAAGGATAGGAGCGGAGCGGAGCGGAGCGGAGCGGAGCGGAGCGGAGCATCCAATCTTCTTGGAGAATTTCACGAAGATTCGTCATCCGGCGCCAAAGGTATTCCAAATAGAATGTTGCGGATTTCCTCTGGAAACTAGGTTCTAACAATACCTACCTTTTGGTTACCGCCAGTAGGTAATGTATATATATATATATCACAACAACAAGGAGGAGCCCATGAGAGGAAAGCCACAGGTACATGGAAGATTGGTGATTCTTTATCCAAACAACTGCTGAGGAACCGGAAAAGAAGGCTTCCATCTCTATGCAAAAGTCCTGACCAGACGCGTTTCTGGAACGAAAGTTCCCTTCATCAGTGGCGTGACTTGCTGAAAACAACGGTCTCAATGTTCTGCACTCCTTATTAAGAGCACCTGCCCCAGTGGGCGTGGCCCATGCTCTGGCCTTCTGGTACTCATAGTGTCAGTAGTCCGTGTCACTCAAGTGACTGGGTCCGATGTTCAGCTTATTAATTCGCTCTTACCCCAGTGGGTTGACAGACAGCTAATTTCCATGTTCGCCGCTTCTCGTAGTTGTGAGATCACTCCATCGCCTCCTGTAGCACAGATGCAGTTATGTAACCGCATCTTGGGCCCGCTGTAACGTGGTGGGCTTCCCTCGCGACCGAGCAGCAGCCTCAATATTTCACAACAACAAAGAGGAGCCCATGTGAGGAAAGCCACAGGTACATGGAAGATTGGTGATTCTTTATTCAAACAACTGCGGAGGAACAGGAAAAGAAGGGTTCCATCTCTATGCAAAAGTCCTGACCAGACGCGTTTCTGGAACGAAAATTCCCTTCATCAGTGGCGTGACTTGCTGAAAACATCGGTCTCAA
The DNA here is from genome assembly GCF_964263255.1 of Lissotriton vulgaris. Lineage (NCBI taxonomy): Eukaryota > Metazoa > Chordata > Amphibia > Caudata > Salamandridae > Lissotriton > Lissotriton vulgaris. The sequence goes on from NC_141697.1 coordinate 1,135,568,408, forward strand.
TGTTCTGCACTCCTTATTAAGAGCACCTGCCCCAGTGGGCGTGGCCCATGCTCTGGCCTTCTGGTACTCGTAGTGTCAGTAGTCTGTGTTACTCAAGTGAGTGGGTCCGATGTTCAGCTTATTAATTCGCTCTTACCCCAGTGGGTTGACAGACAGCTAATTTCCATGTTCGCCGCTTCTCGTAGTTGTGAGATCACTCCATCGCCTCCCGTAGCACAGATGCAGTTATGTAACCACATCTCGGGCCCACTGTAACGTGGTGGGCTTCCCTCGCGACCGAGCAGCAGCCGCAATATTTCACAACAACAAAGAGGAGCCCATGTGAGGAAAGCCACAGGTACATGGAAGATTGGTGATTCTTTATTCAAACAACTGCGGAGGAACAGGAAAAGAAGGCTTCCATCTCTATGCAAAAGTCCTGACCAGACGCGTTTCTGGAACAAAAGTTCCCTTCATCAGTGGCGTGACTTGCTGAAAACAACGGTCTCAATGTTCTGCACTCCTTATTAAGAGCACCTGCCCCAGTGGGCGTGGCCCATGCTCTGGCCTTCTGGTACTCGTAGTGTCAGTAGTCTGTGTTACTCAAGTGAGTGGGTCCGATGTTCAGCTTATTAATTCGCTCTTACCCCAGTATGTTGACAGACAGCTAATTTCCATGTTCGCCGCTTCTCGTAGTTGTGAGATCACTCCATCGCCTCCCGTAGCACAGATGCAGTTATGTAACCGCATCTCGGGCCCGCTGTAACGTGGTGGGCTTCCCTCGCGACCGAGCAGCAGCCGCAATATTTCACAACAACAAAGAGGAGCTCATGTGAGGAAAGCCACAGGTACATGGAAGATTGGTGATTCTTTATTCAAACAACTGCGGCGGAACAGGAAAAGAAGGCTTCCATCTCTATGCAAAAGTCCTGACCAGACGCGTTTCTGGAACAAAAGTTCCCTTCATCAGTGGCGTGACTTGCTGAAAACAACGGTCTCAATGTTCTGCACTCCTTATTAAGAGCACCTGCCCCAGTGGGCGTGGCCCATGCTCTGGCCTTCTGGTACTCGTAGTGTCAGTAGTCCGTGTTACTCAAGTGAGTGGGTCCGATGTTCAGCTTATTAATTACCATGTACCTGTGGCTTTCCTCACATGGGCTCCTCTTTGTTGTTGTGAAATATTGCGGCTGCTGCTCGGTCGCGAGGGAAGCCTACCACGTTACAGCGGGCCCTCTATTTGCCCCAGGGACCCCATCCCCCGGGACCAGCCTTTATTGTTTATTCTTTTTTAAAAATTTATTTGGGAAGGTGGGCCGCGTGGCCCCCTTCACCGGCCACCTCTAGCCCCGGGGACACCATCCCCCAGGGCCGGCCATATCCATTGGAGACCGTGGGGGACCCCAATTCCCCTACAGTCCCGCCGGCTCCCCGCGTCCTGCGTGATCCAGCATTGCTTTTCCACATGGGGAGTTGCTAACATGCAGCTCCCTGTATAGAAAAGCAATATGCTTTGAATTTTGGAAGAGAGAGCAGGTTTCCCTGATCTCGATTCCAAAATCCAAAGCAAGTTTGTTATGGTAGGGCAGTGCTACCACCCTACCATAGCAAACAGCAGAGTCCTGGGGGTAGACACCACGGGACATTGCAGGAGACGGCCCTGGGATGTGGTGGTCCCCAGTGCCACCAAGGGCTCCAGGAGGGGGCTGCACGGCCCCCCTCCCAATATGATTGAAGCCCCGGGGAGGTGGCGGTCCTCGGGGCTGCAGGGCCCCCGCGGGCCCCACTAATATATTTTTGCGATGCCCCCAGGACCTGGCTCACCCGCGGGCCTCAATTAGATGAAGCGCTTCATTTTTTAAAAGATTTCAGCTGGATTCACGACCCCGGCACGACTTTCACCAAATTTGTTTTTTTTAAATGCATTCCCCTAAGCCGGCCTAGGGGGGTAGGGTGTTTGTACCCTGCCCCCTTTTCTTATTTTTCCTGCTTAATTCTCTGTTTTCTTGTGATTCGGTTCTACTGAGTCACATGATGGCTACCAACACTTCCTGGTTTGGAGTGTTGGCAGTCACTTAAAATGAAGCTCATGGTTGCGTTACATAATACAATAGCAACATAGAAAATGGACAACCTTGGAGACATCCATAGTGTAACTGGTTACAACGGTACTTACAGGTACTTTGCTTCTCTTTCCTTGATAAGTTCATCTGGCATCGTGGTCAAAGTCGACATCAAAGGCCTCCTTATTAATGAAAAAGCGATGTGGCTGCCAAGCTCGCCATTTACTGTGGTTCTTATCACACCCACAAATGGGACACCATCAGACTGAAGGCAAAGTAGTGCAAAAAATGAAAAAATGGAAAAAAAGGAAACCAGCCTTTTCCATCTATACACCCTGAACTGTAATGATTTCTCCATTTCCCCATATCTATCAGGACTGCCACAACACTGCACCGGTTTAGGGAACACCTGAAGAAATACCTCTTTAAAGAACACTGCATCATGATGCAGTACCAGTCCACTTACGTTTTTTTAGAAATCAGCTGTACGTCCAACCACACATTGATTGTGTCTTTAATGTGGACTTTCAGCTTTTTGGCTAGGTTTGGACCATATAAATACCACATTTGAACATAGGAAGGTAGGTGGAGAAGTCATCACACACTAATGAAGTAGACCACTGACCCATTATTGTGTGTAAGGACACTGTCAGACGTGAGTGCACACGCTAAATGAGTGCCCAGCCGCACAACCTGTGGGTCATTTTACATATTAACACACAGTACAGTTTTGTTTCCTTAGGTTATGAATGGACTAAACAGAAATTGTATCCAATTTCCACTTTCTTTTTAGCTTTCATCTATCAATTCACATACCATTCTTTGATGTGTTGTTCAGCTTAATTTCATATTTATGTTCTGTAGTGTGCCAATAGAATAATGATTCTAACATGAAAAGGGAAAAAATATTAGTTTAAAATGCCTCTCATTTGCAGGCATGCTAAATGCATAAGAAGATGCAATACCGTGGATCTCCATGATGTATCATGCCCAGAATATTCTTGAGATGAGATGTGTTTAACTGAAAAAACAGACTATTCTGTCCACAAAAGACCTATGTGAAGTAATTTACATAATGTCCCTATTCCTCCACATGATGCCTGGGGCTCTCATTATTTAAAAATCATGCAAGGGTTTTTCCTGAATGTAAATCACATCAAGAAGGCAGAGAGACGTTTAGCAAAACGGTGTATGAAGACCATCATTTTGCAGGACACAATTATAGAAAATATGGAGACGTGTCCATTTCTTTCTGAAGTAAACAGATAATTCCAAATCTCCTTGAACACAGGTCTGGTACAATGGGTTCATAATTTATGTGGTTACAAGTTTAGCGTGTGCAGATAGTGTCCCATGTAGGAGAACAGTGGAAAATACGAGGCATATCTACAAGCCCCTATTACCACAGGAATGTCACTTTTTATGACCTCCCTATGGTGATAAACCCTTCCTGTTATTTACAAGGCGGCGTTAAACCACTTAACGTAGCTTAACGTTGCCTCGTACATAATGCTCCCTTTCACGCTACACTTAGCGTGAAAGGGGCATGCAATGGGTGTTGCGGTTGGTGTTCCGCCACAACACATTGATTTTGATGCTGCCCCCTATTTACAAGGGTGGCGTAAATGGGAGGCAGTGACAAAATTAAGGCCAGGGAAAACCTGGTCTTAACAAGGAGAAAAGAGGAGAAATGCTTAATTTCTCTTTGTTTTTGCTTCTTCCATGTGTGCTGCACCATCAGCAAATCGCCATGAATGATTGATTGTTCATGTGCAGGAAGGTGTCCCTTCGTGCACGTTAACAATCATTTAAAAAAAATTATGATTTGCACAATGCAGCACACATAAAAGTTACAAATCACCATTCTGGATTGTTTATGTGCAGGATGGGGCACCTTCCTGCACATAAACAATCATTCCCCCAACACAGGCACCCTTGCACTATGGTGCAAGGGTGCCTCGTTGGCAATAGGGATCTAGATTTAGCACCAGCGTTAGGTGAAAAGCAGAGGTGAGCTTCATTCTTGCTAATACAGCGCATCCCTGTGTTTTCAGAATAGCGGAGCGTGGTGTTAGCAATGTTTGTTTAGAGCCACACTTCGCCATTCCCTTGTAAATATGCCCTTACACTTTTAAACAACCAGATATGTTTTCAGATGTTTGACTTGTTTGAGTCACGTGTTGATGTTATGCTAACGCATTGTGATATATACGTGGCCAAAAGATCTGCAAGAGAATTGACATATCGCGGCATATGATTTATTGTGGCAATTCAATAAAAATAATGTGTCTGCAAACCAAACGTGAATAGTGAATCTATTTGAGCAGCACCTAATCACATGTATTGTTTTAATTTAAAAAAGAATACATGATGAATTGCTCAGACCACCCCGCAGTGACGATTCTGCAAAATGTCAAGTAACTGACCTTCTGATAAGTGTTTTTGTGTAACTTGGAAAAGTTACAAAAATATGTCTTCATGAACTTTAGATGTCTATAGCTTTTTGTTCCGCACATCGCTGGACAAGTGCAACAGGTTGCAGAAACTATGCATCATTGTTTCAACCCTTCCAAAACAGGCCAGTGTTGGACTGAAATAGAGCAGGAAACTTACAACACGCACAGAACTACAGGTTTATTGTTCAATTAGACAGTAATTGATGAATTCCCCAAAGTCTATTGCATTACAAGAAAGTTGAGCATTGAGATTATGTGTCTGGATGAGGTAGGCAATGCAGCTGTTTCACTGACCTCTGTTGATTGGAAGGGGATCGCGAGTGTGGTTACTCTTTTGATTTTGCTATGCATCGTGAGGGTGCCAGGGAGACATATTTAACTGAGGTAATGCAAGAAATCAATGTATTCATGTCTGGGAACATACCCAAATATCACTTAGAAATGTTGAAAATCTTCTGTGCTAACAGAGACGAGACAAGATCCGATTGGCCATTGTAGATTCCAGCAAGCCTGCGATGTACAGGAATTCATTAAATGTGTTTTCTGGAAAAGATATTAATGCATACAGCATGTAAAACCAATGTCAAAAGTCAAAAAGGATTAGTGCGAAGTTCAAGTATCAAAGCACCCAATCAACCCCTAACACTGGGTAGATATGACAAGACAAGTATCATAAAAGAGAAACAGAGAGATATTGCTGTTAGCAATTATCTAAAATGCCACCATTTTGTTGCATCTTGAAGACTTTTTCAAGTTTTATGTACGAAATTGTATTATTTTATAAAGGAGCATCAGACTAGTGTTAGAGTTGATATCTCTTTTTATCAATAACCAAAAAAAAGTACAGTTTGTCAACAGAAATCTTTACAGCAAGGAGAGTGGCATAGCTAGACATACAGCCACCCGGGGCGGCCCCTAGGTTTGCCGCCTGGGTGCAGGTAAGGAGGGGTGGCATCCAGCGACCGACTTCTTCCGGGGGCGTCTGATGATGGCGGTCAATGGATGACTTGTTCCGGAGTGGGTGGGGGTGGCAGCTGATGGACAACTTGTTCTCGGGCAGGGAGATGGTGGTAGTCAACAGAAATTACTCCTGCCACCCCAAAAACAGTGCCGCCCAGGGTGGACCAACCCCCCCCATCACTCCCTAGCTACACCACTGAGCAAGGAACACATATTCGCAGTTTCCCACACTCTTCAAAGTATTTTATTCATACATATCCATATTGTCCCCATATGTAGAGAACAACATTAGCTGGGCAAGCAGAAAGAAGGACTAGTTTTTTAACTCTATTAAGGTAGGCTGGTTGAAGCTGCCCAGTGCACCTTTTTCATCTGAAAGACATATGTTTAATTGTATTAAAATTGTTAAGTGATTTATTTTAACTAGTTTCTTGAAACAGTCATAAAAAGATGGCTATAGTTTAAGAAATGCAGTTCACCCGGAGATGTATTGAAGATGAGATTACATTCCATCATAAGACTGTTAGAGACTGGGGATACATGGAAAAAGTACATATTCATGCAACATAAAAATTACTTTAAAGGAAACTGTGATTTAAGATTTCATCACACAATTAAGGGCCTCATTACGATGCCGGGCGGAAAACCTCTGCCCAAAAGTCAGAATTTCCTAGTCGAAATACTTCCGACCTTTACAATCCGCCCAACCAATTACGATGTTTGTGATCGGAATGTACACCGCACAGTTATTCCAAATCCTTTCTGACTCATTCTTGGAGTATCGGAATCGCATTGTGCACCTCTACGAGCAGCGTTTTCGACCCACCGATCACGATGTTGATTTCCAACAGCCTTTCTCAGTCGACCTGTCCGACTCGAAAAGGCTGTTAGATAGTGACTATTGGGGCCCCTAGCAGGGCCCCCTTCATCCTGCGGCCTCGGGTTGGAGGCTGAGTGGGTACCTAAGGGACCCCCCTGTAAAGCCCTGCACAGTGTTACTGGCACCCTGGGGTGTCTGTGACAGGGTGCATGGTTTCACACACACCATTTCCCCATAGGAGCCTGTGTTGTTGGCAAAACATGGGCTCCCATAGGGAACATTGGGACTCCAACCGAACAGTGTTCAGTCGCATTGTAATCGGTCGGGTGGAACCGTTGACCACAAGTTGGTCGGTCACAAATCCAAAACCGTGTTGACATCGTAATGAGCATCCTGAATGGGTTGAGAGATGTATTGAGTTTCAGTTGTTTCAAGGTTGGTATTGGACAAAATACTAAATAAATACTAAATAAAAAATAGTGTATTACATAAACATTATGTCAAGAATATCGTATTGATAAAAATATAATTGACAGAAATATGAAAGGGAAGAATATAGTTTTAAGTGGTGTTTTTTATATTGCTGTAAAAATGATTGATTATTATAATAATGCTGTAAAAATATTGTTTTTAATAGGTTAATTTTATGTGTTTTTTTATTTGCATGTTAATTTTTGAGTTATTATGTTTAGTCAATTTTTATAGTAACTTTTACAAAATGTTCAATTTATATTATTTAAAATTTTAATAAGGTTTTTTATTATTGCATATGTATTTAAGCTATCAGTGCGGTATGTTGGATTTTTGGGGAAAAGGGTGAGGAGATCTTTAAAATGTGTTAATATTAATTTATTTATATTTTGTTGTATTACAATTATTCAAACAATTGTATTAGGTTGCTTGAATGTATAACAATGAAAAGTTATTGCAATTAATAATGTTATACCATTTTGGTATAAGAATTGTTTTTTTAAATATTTATTTATAATCAATCAATCAATCAATCAATCAATGACATTTATAGAGCGCACTACATACCCGTAGGGTCTCAAGGCGCTGGGGGTGGGGGGGGTGCTGCTACTGCTCGAACAGCCAGGTCTTCAGCTTCTTCCTGAAGGAGAGGTGGTCTTGGGTCAGGCGCAGGTCGGTCGGGAGGGAGTTCCAGGTCTTGGCGGCCAGGTAGGAGAAGGACCTTCCTCCTGTAGTCGCTCTTCGGATGCGGGGGACGGCGGCGAGGGCGTGGTTGGCTGATCGGAGGTGGCGTTTGGGAGCGTAGAAGTTGATTCGGCTGTTGAGGTAGCTCGGGCCTTGGTCGTGTAGGGCTTTGTGTGCGTGGGTGAGGAGGCGGAAGGTGATTCTTTTGTTGACGGGGAGCCAGTGAAGGTCTCTCAGATGTCCGGAGATGTGGCTGGTTCGTGGGATGTCGAGGATGAGTCTGGCTGAGGCGTTCTGGATCCGCTGGAGTCTCTTCTGGAGCTTGGCGGTGGTACCGGCGTAGAGGGCGTCGGCTAGTGACGAGGGCCTGGGTGACGGTCTTCCTGGTCTCGGTGGGGATCCACCAGAAGATCTTCCGTAGCATGCGTAGGATGTTGAAGCACGCCGAGGAGACGTTGTTGACTTGCCTGGTCATGGAGAGGGAGGAGTCCAGGATGAAGCCCAGGTTGCGTGCATGGTCTGTCGGTTTGGGTGCGGTGCCCAGGGCGGGAGGCCACCAGGAGTCGTCCCAGGCGGAGGGTGAAGAGCCCAGGATGAGGACCTCCGTCTTGTCCGAGTTCAGTTTCAGGCGGCTGGTCGTCATCCACTCGGCTACCTCTTTCATCCCTTCGTGCAGGTTGGCTCTGGCGGCGGCGGGGTCGTTGGTCAGGGAGAGGGAAATTTTACATTTATCTAATGATAGATACACATTTTATTTTATTGTTTTGTTTACCAAATGAATAACCATGTAAAATATTTGGGTACAAACTATTTAACAATTAATATTCTATTGCATTTTTATGGTGTATTATTACATGTGTTTGTGTACGTTAAATTGTTAATTTCGTAATGTAATTACTATATATTAAAATATTTGTATGTTTAGCAATTTACAACATTGAACTTTGCTATGTAAATATATCTTTTAATGATATAAAAAGTGTTCTTATCTTGTAAAATGTAGGTAATTGTAATTTTTTTTAGATATTTACGTTTCTACAAGTAGTATATTTATACATTACATGTTTTCTAAATGTTATATATATTAGAATTGATATATGCTTTCTTACATATATATATTCTGATAATTATTAGTGATAATGTTAGTTTACATTTTCGGTATATATATTAATTATTATAATTTTTAATATTTGAATTATTTATTTATTTTTATACATATTTATGTTATATTGTAGATTGTAAATATTGGGGTATGTAATTATTTACTAGGTATGATTTACTTTTTATCATAGGCTTGTTTATTTTAAATATAATTTTAATTTTTTTTTATTTTTAGGAAATATGTACAGTAAATGTTATCCTTTTACTGATCAATACCTTCTCCAAATTGGTTTAGATTGTTGTTTGATTAGTAAATTGTACCTCTTTAGCATCCATGACCTGCCCCCATACGGTTTACATTGGAGTAGGAATAGTTAATGTGACCCCCATTGCGTCCAAAACCATCCCCAAAAAGTTTTAGATTGGAGTAGTAAGATTAACCCCTTATGTGTCCAAAACCTTTCCCAAAAATGGTATAGACTGAAGTGGGCGTGGTAAATATAAACCCTTTAGTATCCAACACCTTCCCCAAATTGGTTTTAGACTAGAGTTGGAATAGTAAATGTAGCTCATTTATTGTCCAACACCTTCTCTAAAATAGTATAGATTTCAGTGGAAATAGTAAAGGTAATCCCTTTAGCATCCAATACTTTCCATGAAATAGTTAAGATTGGAGTAGGAATCATAAATGTAACCCCTTTAGTGTTCAACATCTTCCCCAAAGTGGTTTAGATTGGAGCAGGAATAGTAAATGTAGCCTCTTTATTATCCAACACCTTTCACAAAGTGGGATAGATTAAAGAGGGAACAGTAAATGTAACCCTTTTAGAGCCCAATGCCTTCCCTGAATTGATGTAGATTGGAGTGGGAATAGTAAATCTAACCCATTTAGTGTCCAACACTTTTCACGAAATAGTTTTGATTAAAGTCTTAAAAGTAAATTTAACCCCTTTAATGTCCAACAACTTCGCCAAAGTGGTATAGATTAGAGTGGGAATGCCAAATTTAACCCTTTTATTATCCAACACCTTCCCAAAAATGATTAGATTAGAGTAGGAAAAGTAAAGATATCCCATTTAGTGTTCAACACTTTCCCTGAAATGGTTTAGATTGGAGTGGAATTTTCCAAAATACTTTATATTAGAGTCAGTATTTCATTTCTCAATCAGTCAATAAATCATCATTTATAAAGTGCGGCAAATCATCTGTGAGGGTCTCAAGGTGCTGGAATTGCTAGCTGCTACTTGGAGACTTGATCAATCAAACATCCAGGTCTTTAGTCCTTTCCTGAATTACTGGAGCAATTAGGTGGACGAGAGGTGCAGGGGCAGGTTGTTCTAAGCTTTAGCTGCCAGGTGTGAGAAAGTGCATCCTCCGTGCCGCTCGCAGAGGAGTCTTGGATCCGTTTTGCCTGCTGTCTTCTGGAGCCCCGTTGGGCATTGGCATCTTTGAACCTGTGTGCAAGGAGCCCCGTTGGGCATTGGAAATCGAGTGGGGAGCTGCTGTGCAGGAGGACGGGACTGCGAGGCCCAGCAGGCTGTGCGTGTCCCATGCTGTCTTCTGGAGCCCCGTTGGGCATTGGCATCTTTGAACCTGTGTGCAAGGAGCCCCGTTGGGCATTGGAAATCGAGTGGGGAGCTGCTGTGCAGGAGGACGGGACTGCGAGGCCCAGCAGGCTGTGCGTGTCCCATCGAGCACACCTGCCGCCTCTTCCCGTGACTCCGCCCCCTGCTGACCCGTGACTCCGCCCCCTGCTGACCCGTGACTCCGCCCCCTGCTGACCTGCTGACTGCTGATAACCCCTCGCCGCCCCCGCTTCGCGGGGGCCGCTCGCAGAGGAGTCTTGGATCCGTTTTGCCTGCTGTCTTCTGGAGCCCCGTTGGGCATTGGCATCTTTGAACCTGTGTGCAAGGAGCCCCGTTGGGCATTGGAAATCGAGTGGGGAGCTGCTGTGCAGGAGGACGGGACTGCGAGGCCCAGCAGGCTGTGCGTGTCCCATCGAGCACACCTGCCGCCTCTTCCCGTGACTCCACCCCCTCTATCCACAGTCAGCATAAGACCTGAAGTTATTACGCGACAGCGGGACGCGTGTGCGGGACATCACCCGGGACAAAGCCCGGACTAAGGGCGGACCCTCTGAGACCCTCAGAGGCCCACAGAGACTGGACTGGGCCAGAATCCCTGGTCGATTACTGAACAGCCTAGGACTATTGTGTAAGTGCTTGGGGGGTACATTATATTACCAATCATTATGTCAATCGAAATACTAACTCCGGAGTTGCCTGGCCCTGAGAAGCCGGTGAGTTTGATAAATGGGAAATTAGATAATTACTTTAAGAAAACTCTCTTGGATTCTCCAACTACCCCCACCCTTGAAGAACCATTCCCGGTGTCACCAGTGTTAATTAGCTCTACGGGGGACGGAACTCTTACTGAAAATATCTGCACCCCCTCGCAGGACAGCATCCCTCTAATATTTAGAGAGGAAACACCTACGAGCGAATTTGAACCCTTAGGCACTACTAGTAAATAAATTGTCAACCATTGCTACCACTCCCAGTACAACCAAATCTATTGTTATAACCAAAGCACAAATTACCCCTATCCCTAAACAAACAAAAGTAGTTAAAAGTAGGGCAAAAAAAGTCACGCCAGTTAAAATCTATGGCCCTCCTCCGACAAAAAGGCGTAAAAAATCTGACCTTTCAAAGAGGAAAATTAATCATGCAGACTTTGGCATTTAAAAGGACGACAGTACTAGGGGAGGACGGGTTAAAGTAACAGACAAAGGAAGGATAGGTATATCACCTACGCATCCATGTGTAACTCCCCTTACCGACCCTGTCATCTCCACCGCCGACAGCCCCCCGAGGTGGTGACGTTACAGGAACCTTCAAACAGGGCCTTGATCGATAGCATAGAGTCTATAATGAGGACCTATACTCTGGCTATCGTAGATAGACTTAGTAAATTAGAAGACAGACTTGGGAAGATAGAACATGAACTGGGAGCCAAGATAGTGACTAATAAAGTGTTGCCTAATCCCCCTATACAAACCCCAATTTTACCTTCTTCATCAGGTATTCTTGCTATAACTACTATACCTACCCCTGTTCAGACTACCATTCTGCCTCAATCCTCAAATAATATGAGTGGAAGTACATCAGGGAGTAACCCTGTTGGACCTAACAGTAAACCCACATTGTCCCTGGCTGTAACGTCTAATGGACAGCGGAATAATCTTGGTCAAGCCCCAGGGAATAAAAATAGAGAGAGAGGAAACGAGCGGCCGGCTCGAGGTAATTATAACAAGGGCCCCCTTCCAGAACTTCCACCAGAAGCTGTACCCTTTGTAGTAGTCCTTACTGGGGTACCAGAGCTGGAGAAGAACAAACGGGAGGGTTTTGCCCAGTTGAAAAATAAAATATCGCATTGGTTAAGTCTACACAGACCTATTGCAAATAATATCAATGGAGAAATTGTCCATGTCCGCCGCCTTCCTTGGCTGGGAGGAAGACCTAAAGATATTGAGGGAGACATAGTGGTCATTAATTTTAGAGATCAGAATGCCGTCCATTTTATACTTAACTGGCCGTCTGACCACGGAAGTAAATCTATTACCCCCCGTCCCCTAACATATTTTTATCCTCGCTCAGTGGTGTTCCCACCTAATCATCAATCACAGCGAGCCCCCCCGCCCCCGTTATTGAGGCAAATGCTCTCAAACCCATATCGTCCACCTGTCTACAATAACGGCCCTATATTTAACGACAAGCAACCACCTATAGCTGTAGATCTGTATGGGTGGAATACTATAGGCCCAAGGAACAACTCCCTAACACACAGGAGAATGGATCATCTCAAACCTTTTACACCCCTAGATACCACCAACAGGTTTGACGTGTTTAGTGGCCTGGAAGACTGTGACTGATGCCATCGAGCCACAGGGGAGGGGGATAAGGAATTCTGTGGAGACACAGGGGGAGACACGGGTGTAGGCACGGGGGAAAAAGGCTCAACTGATATTAACCCACCCAATGGGTACAATGCTACTTGTAGCTCTGGGGGTAATACACGTAATTCTGGGCAGCTTCACTGTAACTCAGATACTCCTACCCCGGCCAATGGAAGTACAAGTCCGACCCGACTATCTGAAGACCCCGTGCCAGGGGAAGTAACCCACGTCCACACCTTACCCCCACCATCTATTGAGGCTGTTAGTCTAACAGAACGGGGATATAAGATGGCGAGTTGGAATATTGCTGGGTGGAATAACAAGATAGATCGTCTAGGATGGTTAGAATTTATAACCCAATTTGACATCTTGTGTCTCCAGGAGACTTGGGCGGCCGAAGATGTCTATCTTGATGGGTATGTTGCCTATAATTGCCATGCTCAGCCATCCAACATGGGGAGAGCCAGTGGTGGAATGGTGATATTGCTCTCTGTGAGGTTACCGGTTCGAGTAAAAAACCACCGGACCGTCGGTCTGCACTCTCAGTTGTTGTGGTTACAACACAGGAATGGGCGAAATGTTTTAGTTATAAACCACTACAACAATGTCTTTAACCACTCAAAAACAGATATGGTTGATGAACTTGAAGCGGAGGTGGAAAGGTTATATGGGCGCAGTGATGTGTCTTTTGATATTTTGTGGGGCGGAGATTTCAACATTCACATGTGCCCATTTGTTGGCAAAAGGGTGTGTGGGTATGGGGATGAGGTGGGGGAAGATCAGACCCATTTTTTACACTCGGTTTATGGGGAATCCCTAAACACTCTTATGCTTAAAATGGATTTATGCATTATGTTACCTGGCGTAGACAGTGAGGGCAATTCGGTACCGACCTTTATTGGTAGGAATTGTGCCACGGTTATCGACTACCTCATTGTCTCCTCCAGTATTACAGCTTTGTGTTCCTTACCCGTAATAGTAGACCCAGCCCTAAGCGATCATAACTGTCTAACAATGTATCTCTCCTTGTGGGGGGATAAAGTAAAGGCGTTACATGGTGCAGTGACTGATGTAGTTCCACATAGACCCAATGGCCCTAGAATTAAATGGGGTAGGCAAAATGAGGAACATTTACTATGTACCATTGTGTCTGCTTGTATAGATGAGGTGGAATGCTGTCTCGAACCCGAAAAGGATAATGCTGATATTCTAGCTAGTTTCGACATCATTAATAAAAACATTGCAGAAATCTTAACTGGAAGAAAACCAAAGGGCCCTAGGATTAACGGGGGATGGTTTAACAGGGAATGTACTAAATCCTTACAAAGACTCAAAGTTGCTCTTAAGGGTAAACCCAGAGATAAGGAAGCAGTTAAAACCCTCAGAAGGGAATACTCAATTCATCTGAGGGATAGGAAACAGGAACTAAGGGAAGAGGCCTGGAACAACCTGACTAAGGCAGTGGATCTTAAGGATACCAAGTTCTTCTGGTCCACTGTCAATAGTCCCTTCCTCCAAAATGAAGAAGTCCCGGTAATGTCTGCCCAGGTATCTGAGGAACAATGGGTGGCTCATTTTACTAGTATTTTTAACCCCGAAGGACTAGCTGTAGGGGGTGATAGGGAAACCCTGGCTTTTATCCCCATACCTCTTAATATCACAGTCTCTGAGGTGGATGCTGCCATCCTGGTCAGTAAGGGGGGAAAGGCGCCGGGCCCTGATGGGGTACCCGTTGACCTTTATAAAGCCGAGGTTTCCATATGGAGCCCATTGTTAACAAAGGTTTTTAATGCTGCTGCAATGATTGCGGCCCCACAGACTTGGGGGGAATCAATCATTATCCCGGTGTATAAAAAAGGGGAGAGGGGTGAGGCAAAAAACTACCGCCCGATTTCTCTCCTCACTGCTTCCCTAAAAATTATGAGTAGGGTATTACTGAGTCGCCTGGAGGAATGGGTAGAAGATAAAGGGATCCTTGCGGATTCTCAGTACGGATTCCGCAAGGGGTTAGGCACCATAGAACAGTGCATTAATTTAGACCTTATTATATGCAAATATACACGGGCTAAACAAGGCTCGTTGTTCCTTTGCTTTGCCGACCTGACCAGTGCCTTTGACTTGGTTGACCATGGCCTTCTGTGGTCAACCTTGTTGGACATGGGTGCTCCACAGGATATTATCTATTTCTTGGCCCAACTTTATAGGAATCTGACGGCTAAGATACGATACGGGCAATCGGGGGAGTGTACATCCAGTATTAAAGTAGGTTCTGGAATTAGGCAGGGATGCGTCCTTGCACCTCTTCTTTTCTCCCTTTTTATTAATGCAATCGAGTGGGAACTACGGACCATCAGTGCAGATACACCGTCTGCTGGCGGCTTTTCCATCCCAATATTGCTTTACGCGGATGACGCGGTTCTGCTCTCACAAACCCCTCTAGGGTTGCAAAAACTTATGAATAAATTTGCAGATTTTATTAATGGGAGAAAACTAAAAATTAATAATTCGAAAACTTTTATAATGCCCTGTGGGAAGAAAATTAAAAACTTAAGGCCCTTCACAGTTATGGACCAAACTATAAAAGTGGTGGACAAATTCTGTTATCTGGGTATCACTTTTAACAGTGGGGGGATGTGGACACCTGAAAAGATTAATGTAAGAGCCAAAATGGCCAAGTGTTCTTTTGGCATATTTAGGTTTGCATCCAAGTTAGGCTCAAGACGGATACCAGACATGTTGTACCTATATCGCCATAAATGTGTTGCTCTGGCCCTATATGGCTCAGGAGTGTGGGGCCATTGTAATAACAACATGCTCCAGGTTGAGGAAAACAAATTTGTCAAAAAACTCCTGTGTTTACCATCTTCTGCCTCAACAAAGCTGATCCATCAGGAGGTTGGTCTAGAACATCTATCTGACTTGATCAGATTAAGACCCCTGTTAGTATGGAGATCTATATGGGCTAAGGAACAGACTGGTTTTACAAGAAAGATTATTTTAGATTGTCTTCACATGGACAAATGTTCCCGCATCCCCTGGCTTAACTATATTATATGAACATTTAATGATGTTTTTAATCTCACGGTGCGTGATAACCCTTCTTGTGTTTTAGATATCCCGAAGAGTGAGATTAAACATGAATTTCTGAGGGTTAGCATGGTGAAGCGTAACGCAGCTACTGCTCAGTTCTCCTCACATGTTTTTTACGACAGATACACTAAGGAAGAAATGGGGCTTTCAGGATATCTTAAATTGGTTACTATCCGATCCCACCAATATGTATTGACAAGATTACGGATGGGGATTGTTCATTTGCTTGTTGCGTATCCTGTAATGAAGACCTATACTACTGCCCCCTGTCCGTGTGATGGGACCACAAAGCAAAGTACGGAGCATTTTTTATTGTTATGCCCTCTTTATCTCCACCTTCGAAAAGTATATCTGAAACCGCTTTTCAAAAATATAATGTATCCACTATTGTATCGGCCATGGGGCTTTTATTTGGACTTAATTCACAGGACATTTGTTTTTTTACTGCTGTATATATTTTAAAATCGATAAGCTTGAGGAAAAGCACCATTTTTTGATATGTGATTAACTTAAAACCTGCTGTACCCTCATGTTTTATTACTTATGTATGTATGTACTTTTATGATTATTAATCAATGATCGAATAAAGTTTTTGAATCGCATCCTCCGCTGTTGCTCTGCAGATCTGTGGGCTGTCTGCAGGGAAGAGGGAGGCAGATCAAAAGAATTAGGTCAGTTGGTGTAAGGTCATGCGTTTGTTGATGTATGACATACCTTTATTGTGCAGGGCTTTGTATATGTGGTTCAACATCTTGAATTGGAATCTCTTATAGATCAGGAGCAAGTGTAGAGGTGAGGTATGATCTAGGTCCTTCTGGGAAGGTCAAGGATGAGTCTTGCTGCTGACTTTTGCATTGTCTGTAGTCTCTTCAGGAGACGAGTGGTGATTTCTATACAGCGTGTGTTTCCTTAGTCCAGAATTCTGGTGCAAAGGCCTATGTGTTGATCCTTCTGGTGCCGACTGGGAGCAACCTGAAGATCTTGCGGAGCATGAGTAAGGTGCGACTGCCTTTACCTGTTGCGTCATATATAGCTCATGTCCAAGATAATGCAGAGGTAGTGAGCTTGGTCTGTCCAGGTGGGCCAAAGTGGGAATGGTCACCATGGTTGTTTCTTAGCGAAGTGTTGTTCCAGAAGATGAGGAGTTCTGTCTTGTCCACTTTCAGCTTGTCCTCATTTCAGTATGTTTCCAGCCCTCAGGGAAGGTGGCCAAGGTGATGGAGGCATTCAGGACTTTCTTGAGCTCCTTGCCAATTGTCTTGCTCCCAAGGTTGGAGATGTGGTGGGGACAGGGGTAAGTGGGTGTTCCGAGTCCATAGAGTTTATGATGGTGATTGTGGCTTGTGTTGTGAAAGGGTCCTGGTGGGTGAGCAGGTGTTCAGGTTTTGTGTTTGTGTGGGCAAGCAGGCTGATGCTGTCAGTAACGGGGGACTGGGACTCAAAGTTTTCGTAGATGACAGATCTTGTCATGGAAGAAGTCCGCCATGGTGTCACATTGTTCTTGGGAGGGGTGATGCTGTTCTTGACATCTGCAGGGTGAGAGAAAAAGTTCACAATGGTTAAGTACTCCTTGATGCAGTGTGTGCTGGATTCTATTCAGTCTGCTAGTGAGTTCTTCTTTGTTTCTTTCAGTAAACTGTGATATTGGTTGAGTGCTGTCCTAAAGGCGGTAAGGTCTCTTGTTTCTTTGCTGGTGTGCCACTTACTTTCCAGTTGCTGGCAGATTTCACATACATAATAATGTTTTATACTTTTAAGAATAATAAGAAATGTACATAAAACACTTTGGCCCTAATTATGATGCCTGTCGGATGAGCCCCTGACCAGCATTGCGTCGGAATGGAAACCAACCGACTTGTAGTCAGCGGTTCCATCTGCCAAATTTGGATGCAGCCACCCATGAAGCAATTGTAAATTACAATTTTTCCATTGCAGCTTCTGCAGCGGCTGGAAAAGTGCTGCTGTACAACCCGCCAAAGCAAAATGGGTGTTACAAACATTCATTCACAGTGTGCCAGGCACCATGTGGTGCCTGGCATGCAGGGTATGGATGTTTTGGGGGGGCACAACATGTGACCTCCAGGCCTCTGAGTGGAGTCTGCAGAGGGACAGGGGCCCTGCTATGGGCCCCAAAGTTCATCTCTAACAGACTTTTAATGGAGGTCAAAATGCCATTAAAAGTTTGCTTGAAAGGTAAATCGTAATCCCTATGGCGGTGCTTGACCAGGCACTGCCGCATTGTAGGGGATTACTTTCTCATCGATTGTCAGATGGGCTCCATGAGCCAGTCGGAATTGTGGGTCGGTCCCTCAAAATGCTGCCTCCAACCGCCATGCATCTTAATGCGGCCTGGGGACTGCAGCACTAGATGTTGGTCTGACCGACATCATAATGACTAACCCTGGCCGTAGTGTGCGTAGTGGGGCTACACGAAGCTACGCAAAGTGGGTGTGAAACTACGCCCACCTGCGCACTTCACGTAGCCCCACTATGCGCCGCATGCCCCCCTCCCCTACATCCCTAATTTTAATAAATGGGCACATTAAAATAGATAAATTGCACTTACCTTGTTCGTAGCGTCCCGGGGCTCCCTCTGCTCGTTCACGCCGCCGTCTGCTGACCAATGCGCATACGCGGGTGGCCGCGCATGCGCATTTCTCCCGAGAAATGCACATGCACGGCCGCCCGCGCTTGCGCATTGGTTAGCAGACGACGGCGTGAACGAGCAGAGGGAGCCCCGGGACGCCGCGGACAAGGTAAGTGCATTTTATTTATTTTGATGTGCCCATTTATTAAAATTAGGGATGTTCGGGAGGGCAGGAGGGAGGCGGGTGTCGGGCAACTTTGCTACGCCCAAGGAGTGGGCGTAGTGTTGCCTGCTTTGCCTACTTTGCAAAGGGCGAAGTAGGCAAGACTACACCCACTTCGTGTGGGTGGCGAAGTCCTTCGCCCAGGGTTAATAATGAGGGGCTTTGTATTTTTTATATTTTTTTCTTCATTGAAAATATATAGATATATTTGTTTATGCATACATATTTTTACAACTATGAAAAACAGTTATATTGTTTTAAAACAAAATATTAGTAATTTTCCATAATAAATAAAACATGCACATAGTATATAGACAATGTCATCCAGTGTTACACCTGTCAGCCTTAGGGTGGTCCTCTACCCAAACATTTTGCTTTCCTGCTTAATTTTCTGATCTTGTTTTTGACTGCCTTAGGACTCTGCATACTTTACAACTGCTAACCAGTGCTAAAGCGCCTGTGCTCCCTCCTTAAAACATGGTAACATTGGCTTATCTCCAATTGGCATATTTCATTTACTTTTATTACCCTAGTAAAGTGGTACTACATGTGACTAGTGCCTGTCATTTAAATGCTACTAGTGAGCCTGCAGCACTGATTGTGCCACCCACCAACGTGCACTTTAAACGTTTCTCAGGCCTGCAAATGCAGTTTGTGTGTGCAGTTTTAAACTACCAAAATAAACCTTTTGCCAGGCCCAAACCTTCCTTTTCGATACATATAAGTATCCCCTAGGATAAGTCTTGGGCAGCCCACAGAGCAGGATGAAGTGTATTTTAAAGGTAGGTCATGTACTTTAATATTTTACATGTCCTTGTAGTGAAAAACTCTCAAATGAAGTTTTCACTATAGCAAGGCTTATTAAGCCCACATAACATTGAAGTTGCCTTATCACATGTTATAAGTGTTATTTCCATATGGGAAGGGATAACCAGTTCATGTTTGGAGTCTCTGTAATCACAATTTAAAATTCTAACTCATGGTGAAGTCAGATTTGAAATTGCAATTCTAAAAATTCCACTTTTATAAAGTACAATATCAACTATTTAACCCTGTTCCTTATAAGAGAGAAATGTTTGTCAATTATTTTGATCACATTTTCTGAATATATATGTCTCTGTGAATTACCTCCAGCGTACACATTTATTGTATGATGTATATGTAATAACTTTTATGCACTAAAAAAGAAATAAACAAATATCAAACCATACAACACAATCTCCTGCCTTACACTTTATCTAGAGGGAACACATGAACATACAAATATTGAAAGCAATGTGTACGATGGTGAATGAGTGCCTGTGGAAGTAGGAGCGCAAGGTGCCACACGAGGGAGCCAGAGGGTTACTGAACGCTGAGACGCCAGTTCGCCACTCTTTCGTCTTCCATCAGCTGGAGCAGGCTGCCGTCTGCCGTCCGCAGTCTCCGTTTCCATCCTGTTGTGCCCAACAAGGAAATCAGGGGAGAAGCTGGGAGAAGCAGCGGAGCGAGAGCACCGGGGCCTGGGTCCGGGGCCGGGGCTAACGGCCAGCCTGACCGCTACGTAATCGGCGAGTAGGAGTCAAGGAGGGCGAGGCTCCGCAGTAGCAGGCGAGTTGCAGGCAGGTGTGAGGCAGGTGTGAGCGCAGCCGTGCGCTGAGAAAACAACACCGCCTCCGCTCTGCCACCGCCGCCGCCATCTCCTCCTCAATTGCCGGTAAGAACCTAAACCACGAGCCACAAGTCCCCACGAGTCCCCAAGGCAAAAAGGTAAAAGGTGGGGGCGAGTGCTTCTTCATAGCTACCCCAAAAGGGCAGAGAGCGACAAGAGTTCAACGCCAGTCCCCGCCAGTCCACGCCGCCGTCGAAGCGAGGGAGGTAGGCGTGAGAGCTGAGCTGAGCCCCACGGCAGAAGGGGTGCCTGCCTGCCTGTCTTGCCCCGCTTATCTTGTCCCTGAGTGGCTCGACCTTTAAAAAATAAATAAATAAATACAAAAAAAAAACGAGCCTGAAGCCAAAAGTAAGGAAGCAGAGGTCCCCAAAGGTCGTGCTGAACAGAGAAGTGGCTGACAGCCCTAACTGGGGGAAAATGAGGTCAGGAAGAACTCGACGACCGTTGGAAAACAAAAAATCCCCGAAAAACTCAAAAAAGCCAAACGTAGCAGACACATCTTTGGGGGCTCAAGCCGGCCAAAGGGAGAGGTTGGTCTCAGCGCCCACCCCCGAATCGATATCAAATCTCACAAAAAAGTCGGGGCTCCTAAAATTCTTTTATTTAAAAGATCCAATTGCAGCGATCTACACGACAACAGCAGAAGCCAGCAACTTACCAAATCCAATTTCCCCAATAAATGCTCTATCCTCTCTGGATAAAAACAAGCCAAGCATGAGCGACGGGCTAAAGCCCTGCACACAACCTAAGGGCCTCACACCCAAGGGAAGTACTCTGACTATAACCGCACAAGTACACCATCCAAACCCCAACGTAGGGGAAATCGACCATGCAGAAATTCGAAAGCATACTCTGGCGGACGCCACCATAAAGGACTGCAGCCGGAAAACTCCTGACAGCACAACACCTACCGATGTGGAGGAAGTAAATGATCCTAAAGGTCCTATAATACCCAATGAGGGTCCGACAAGCCTTGGTAACCTACACACAGATTCCCCGTGCGATAGTGACCCATGGCACAAACCATTGTTTTTGTCGAACGACTTCGAACTGGAGGAACTTACGGAAAGAATATCAATGTACCTAGAAACTCAAGGCAGAGCCTTACGATCTGAGCCAAGTCCGAAAAATCCACACCCAAGTATAGGTCTGGCGATGTCTACTCCTCGTGGGCCAGTAGAAAAAAGAATCAATCAAAACCTCACTATAAATGACAGTAACATCTTGACAATAAACGATCCTTATGCAAATCAAACTGCACCAATAACCATCTCGTCGGGCAGTTCGATGGACATTGATACTAAAGCTCCAAATATGACTCAAGGAGATCAGTCGTCCAATTGGACTAAGACCTTACTAAGCTCTTTAGATCAAGCCATAAAAGTTTTGAACTTTCAATCAAATAAAATGGAGGTGCAAATCGATCTCATCACCCTAGTCGCAGGCCACATTGCAGGCTTAAACACAAAAATGGACGTACTTACCTCACTTTTAAAAAATCAGGGGATATTAGAGGCCCAAACAGGCTCTAATAAACAACAGCTTTGTTGTGGTTGTGGCTCAATAATTGAAAAATTAGCAAGCTTGCCGGCTATTCTAATGGACATCTTACGGGAGGTAAGACACCCTCATAATCCAGCTGAAAAAACCACAAATCTCTCACCGGAAAAATCATACACCTCCAATAGGCCTATCATAAAGGAGCACTTAACCAGCAACTACCCAAAGGATCTAGAACACTTCCTGAGGGAAGCGCGACCAGAAAGATCAGCACAAGACCAGGAAACATCATTACCCCTCCAAATATCAGTTGAAGCGGAAAAAACATGCCTCTAAAGAGGAAAAAATAGCAACCAAGAGACAAAAGAAAAAGGCCAGGAAAGCTAGATTAAAGTACAAGCAGCAACAAACCATAGACCCAGGCAAGCTGTTTCCGATCTTCAATGCAAACTCCGCCCAGGTCTCCAACTTCGATTCTCTTACCATGCCGCAAGACGGCAAGGAGGGTCCAATTTAGCCGCCAGTAAAACGAGAGTCCGAAACTCCCTTAAGGGAGGTCAATCCTAGGGAGAAAGTGAAAATAACATCCATCAACCAATCCTGCACAATGAACTTGGTACCAGCGAGAGTTGCCAGTGGCCCAAAGGAAAAAACACCAGTATTAAAGAGCGTCCAGATTCACAGTGAAGGAACTCCAAATTTTACCCGGACTGCCGAAAAGGGAGGACCAGAGCAAATAGGGAACAGTGAAAACACGGGAGCTCATATAGCGGGACAATGCCTGTCAAAACTGGCCAACAATAACAGCCTGAACTCCATCGGAATACAGTCCAGCCGCCTGATACCGGTATCCCTCCCAAAAAATAAATCAGGAGGAAATCTAGGACCACAGCCAAACATCGTATCCACCTGCATGCGTGTAACCGTTTCAGAAAATGAGCGGACCTGTGCCCTATTACAAGCTCGGCAAAAAGGAGCATCATAACCCAGGTCTAAACCAAAGTCCAACTGATCAGACGACGTCAGTAAACACGGACCGAGAACGAGACCCCCCCTTTACAACTTCAAAACTCAACGAATTTACGAAGCCCCAACAGTCTAAAGATTCCAATGACCATCTGGAAACTACACACCACATCCTAACATTCATCCCGGAATACCCATCAGAGGGGCCTCAGGATTTCATAAACAGAGGCAACCTTCTAAAATTGTTCCAGGAAATAGAGGAGCTAAATGAGATAACATCACAGGACCTCCTGACAGTCGAATTTAAAAGAATCCCCCATCATACAGAGTCTGAAGTCACCATCACAACGTGGGCCTCAAAAGCCATCGCCGACAAGATATTTGCCAAAAAAGATCACTTCGAAACATGGGGCATCTTGCTCGTACGAAATAAACGCCCAAGATATCCATTTCCGTTACAAACAAACACCCATAACAAATTAAAGGGCAATGGAAAAAAGCGTCCTCCATTCTCCTGTCTATTAGGAGCACGTGCTACTTCACCAGCCGTTGCAAGTTTAGAGGACGGGGAAAGCGTGACAGACACCAAGCAACCAAGCAGACAACACGGCCGGGATGTAACAGACTGGTCCTGGGTTCCCACGTTCCTGTGCAAAAAGGGACCCTAACATAAAGAAACATTTCTCACCGTCTCCATGTAGGATGGAGGAAACGCCGAGTGCCAAAACAACCTCAACAAAGATCTCAGTATGCGCATGGAACGTACACGGATTCCACGAAATGGAGCTGGACCATGATACACAATCCTTTTTTTCCAAGCAAGATATAATCCTGATTCAGGAATCATGGAAACTAGCACCAAGCGTAATACCAGGCTTTAAGACCCACCACATCCCGGCAGAAAGACATTCAAACTTTGGGCATCCCCGGGGCGGGCTATCAACTCACATAACTCAAAAATGTAACTGGTCATCTGAAGTACTTGATGTAGGCCTCAATTGGGTACAAGTGACCAGAATCACTGAATCCACGCCAGTTGGGCCCAAACAGTGGCAAATCATAACCCTCAATGTTTATATCCACCCGGACAGGAAGCTACAACAAGAAAAACAAATTAGCCTGACGTCGCTGATTAAAACGATGCAAAAAACATATCTAGGATGTCCACTATTAATCGCAGGGGACTTCAACTGCGACCTAATTGGTAATAATAAGGCAAAAGGAACCATGCGACAGCCCAAAGGAGGCCCCAGGTTAGCCCTCGATCTAAGAGACCTGGGTCTGACGATTTTGAACGGCAACACATCGGGGGATTGGCCAGCAGCCATCACGTACCTGAGTGGAAGGGTCCACTCAACTATAGATTACACAATAGTAAGTGATGACTTAATTCCGGGCATTGAGACCTTTAAAATTGTCCAACGGCCAGAAAGTGACCACTTCCCCCAAATCACTTCCATAAACTCTGCGCCCAAAGTGGCACCGAAAACATCAAGTTTACTACACCAAGCCTCTATATTCAATTTAAAGAAACTAAAATGGCGAGGAGAAATGCTGGACAAAATCCAGCTCGCCGCAACAGCTCGGAAACTCGAGTTAAGGCATCAAAAAAAGGAGGACCTGGTAAAAAATTGGGAGCAATTGGCAAATTTCCAGCAACTTCAGGTGTTCCAAGTAAGTCTACCCTTAAAAAGGAGCCCTGGTTTTCCAACGAATTAAGAACAAAAAAAAGGAGGGTAGCGAAGGAGGTCCGACACTTAGCTCGGCAAAAAAAGCTGGGGTTACAAACAAATAAGGGGGACATGACAGAAGCCAGAAACGCTTATAGGAAGTCATTAAACATCGCAAAATCAGCCTATAAGGAGAAGCTTTGGCATAAACTACTAAGGGCAGGAAAACACCCCAACAGTCGTGAATTTTGGGGTATTATTAATGACCTAAATAAAGGACCAAAACTCCACCAAGAAGCGGGAGTAGGAGCAGACTCTTGGACCCAACATGTGCAATCCCTCTACAGTATAACAACAGCAGGCCTCCCGAACAATACACGGGTAACATATCCAGTAGAGAATGGCCAGTTGGGAATGTACAACACAGGTACAGTAGGACCGGGGTTAAAGGACAGCTCAAAAGAGGAGACGACTATCCCAGACCTAATCACCAGAGGGGAACTCCGTAAAGTCATCACAAGGCTAAAGGCTGAAGGAGCGCCAGGCCCAAATGGGCTGCCCAACGCAATATTTAAACACGACTCGGAATTCTGGGCAGAAATCCTAACGCCACTCTTTAATCAAATCTATCAAGACACACAGGTACCCGCATCTTGGAAGGGCAACGTGATTCATCCAATATTCAAACATGGCGACCACGGCAACCCAACAAACTATAGACTTATATCGCTGATAGACGTCGAAGCAAAGCTCTACGCCTCTTGTATCCTCCTAAAGCTGCAAGACTGGATTGAAGAATCTCACAGAATCCCGTGGTTTCAGACAGGCTTTAGGCGGAATATGGGGACAATTACCAACTTGACTTGCCTGTCACTATTAATGGGCAGAATAGCAGCAAAGGGCGCACGATTGTATGCCTGTTTTGTAGATATTAAATCTGCCTTCGACAGAGTAAACCGAGAGCGTCTATGGGGTAAATTGCAGCATTGGGGGACGCCAACAAAACTAATAGAGGCAATAAAAGTTTTACATGAAGACACATGGGCAAAGGTCAAATTGGGAAACGGAGCTTACACAACGAGGAACATACCAACACACCAGGGCCTAAAACAAGGCTGCGTTTTAGCGCCCACCCTTTTTAACCTTTTTCTTTCCGACTTCGCAACAGTGCTGGACACAGATGAAGTGCACCCACCTTCATTGGCAAACTCTCGAATTCCCTGCCTGCAATATGCAGACGACATAGTCCTGCTGAGCAAAACCCCAGTTGGTCTACAAAGAGCCTTAAACATACTATCAGCGTACTTAAAACAAGAAGGTTTGGATCTAAACAAAGAAAAAACCAAAGTGGTCCGTCTAGTAGACCAAAAAAAACTTAGATACACATGGACGTACAACGGGACAAAGGTGAACGAACAAGGTTCGTATAAATACCTTGGAGTTACAATTTCCCAGGGAGCAAAACAAACTGAGCATATAACTGCAGTACGCGCAAAAGCCCAAAGCCTAATATTTGCTTATCGGTTGCTAAAAACAAAAATGGACTGTCCAAACCACAATCACCTCCTAAAGGTTATGTCGGCACAAATTTTACCATCTTTGTCTTACGGTCTCATCACCTGGTGCGGCAAGGAAATAGACCTACTAAATGAGCTTCAAACCAAAATCTATAAAGCAGTTTTTAACCTTCCAAAGTGTGCTTCAGCCTCGCAAGTTAGGCTGGAATTTGGTCTGCAAAATCAGAAATATAGGAGCATGAGCGGCTTCGTAAAACTGTGTCATAAGTTAAGATCAGCAGATCCAGATTCAATGGACTGGTTAAACTGGGAAGCTATAAAAAATCAAGGAGTGAAGGGAACCCTGTGCCCTTGGGGAAAACATCTGAAATTCTGTGTAAAAGAGCTGGGGTTGGAAGGCACATGGGAGTCCGTGACGGACAAAGCAACCATAAGTAGATTAGCCAACAAGGCAGCGAGGATGAAATCTTTTCAAGATGACAAAGTGTCACTTCTCAAACGGCGACATGGTTGGACTATAATTAACTCCTTTAAAGCTGGCCTACCGCATGCATACTTATCCTCTCACTTCAATGTGCATTTAAAAAGAGCCTTCACAGATTATAGGATGGGGATGCACATTTCGAAGGATCTAGCACCATCCTGGAAAGGTAACTACCAGACGGAGAGTTGTAGAATATGTGGATACAAAACAGAATCATTGGCTCACTTTTTGTGTGTTTGTCCGGCTCTCCTGGCACAACGTCGTCGATTCTTAAAACAGACCTGCAACGAGTTAAAAATCCGCACCTGCAGGCAAATGGTAACTCGTTGGCTGGGAGGGAGTTCAATCATATTTGCTTGCCAGGGAATAAAATTCTTGGCAGAAGTGAAAAAATGCCTGAGTCTTGTGGAACAAGGACAGGGTTAATGAAGCGGGCCACCAAAGCTGCATCGATCCCATTAACTGGTACATTTCGCACTACTCACGTAATAACATTTTGATCCCAAAACTTGCGGGAGTATCCTCGGACGAAATTTTTATTTTTAATTTTTAAATTGTGTTACATTATTTTAACAAACGAGTAGTCCAATTTTTAAGCAAGCATTTTGCAATTTTTTTAGGAAGCATTTTGTCTTTTGTATTATAAAATTATCATATGGAAATTGTAATGATTTTAATTAATTATGCAATAAATCTTTTTGACTTTGACTTTGACATACAAATATGCAGCCCTTGGTAACAACAGTGTGCAACTTGGTATAATTTTAGAAACATAACCCTGGTCATGCATTGACCATTTGGGAAATGAAAGTGAGGTGATTTACTGAGAAAAAGATTCAACAACCATGGTATAGGGGTTATACATTGACATATTTTAACTTTTAGTCAGTTGGCATTTTCCTTCCTTAGGCATTATGGGCCCGATTCACAGAATGAACTTAAGACTCCATTGTAAACTTACTACTATTTTGGTATTCACAGAATTCACATACTACTTTTGGCATTCACTGAATGAACTTACTACTTTTTCACAGAAGTTAGGATTTTGTCTTAAGTTTGTCTTAAGACAAACTTAAGACAGACTTAAGACAGACTTAAGACAGACTTAAGACAAACTTAAGACAGACTTAAGATAGACTTAAGACAGACTTAAGATAGACTTAAGACAGACTTAGGACAGACTTAAGACAAAATCCTAACTTAAGTCTGTCTTAAGTTTGTCTTAAGACAAACTTAAGACAACATCCTAACTTCTGTGAATACCAAAAGTAGTAAGTTCATTCTGTGAATGCCAAAAGTAGTAAGTGCATTCTTTGAATACCAAAATAGTAGGAAGTTTAGGATTGAGTCTTAAGTTCATTCTGTGAATCGGGCCCTTAGTGCCTCAGTTTAGATGACAGTTGGGCTTTGTGGATTCCTCCTAGACAGCAACCGACAATAGGGAACGTAGGTGTGCCGAGAAGGGCCATCACTAGCAGGAAGGGCTAGAGAAGCTGCTCACAACCCCACTTAGACCGTATTATCCTGTGTTCTGCCTCTTCACAATGAACTGTATACCCCCTGTAGTTAGTCTGGGGCCAGGACAGGGAAGGCAGGATGTCTGGGGACTTAAAAGGGAAAGTAAGGGAAGCTTCTTCCCCACTTCAAAGGTACAATTAGGTATAAGTGCTTGACCTCAGGCACTAACTTTTCAGTACACTTATAGACCTGCGGATACTCTTCTAGGAGGAAGGACTACTCTGATGCTGAAGTGCTACCACACTACTTGACTGCACTCTGCTGGAATCTGGCTTTTCTGTGCTGATCTGCTGCCCTCTTTCCTGGGTCCGAAGGACTTGACCTACATCTCTTGAACCCAGAAGCCCAGAGTGATTCCAATGCTAATTGGTTGGCCTCCTGCCTTGAGCCGTAGGCACAGAAGGCTCCAACAACCTTGCACCTGCATCCAGTCCAGGACCCTATGGATCCGGCAGATCTGACACATCTCCTCTGCCACTCTTTGCGACCCTGAGCAAATCTGATGCTTCTTCGCTGCTGCATGGATTGGTACTTTTTTCAGTGGGCCTAATTGGGTCACTGTGTCCGGCCCATGCTCCAGCCTGAACTTTTGGTTTTGTCCCAGTCTGGCACAATCAAATATCCACAGTTAGCACTTGATGGCTTTTGGGGCTATTTTTACAAAAATCTTTAGTGGTATGTTTTCCCTGTGTTACTCTTTGAAGTATTGCACAAATACTTTACTCATTGTCTCTGGGTTAAGAATGATTGACACACTGACTGCTCTGTGCCAAGCTACCCGAGAGTTGAGTACAAGTTAATTTTGGGTTGCTTGTAACGTCACCCTGAGAAGAATAGTTGTTGCTGCTTGGGAAGGGTTTCACCCCCTGAACCGGTAACCCAATTTCTTGCACCAGTGAGAATTTGGACTTGTATTTTTGCAGTGCCTTAAAGTAATTTGTGCTTCTCTACCACCCCACATAAAAATATATAATTTTTAAAAACATTACCTCTGTCAGTTGTGTCTGAATCCACCTCTAAAATTATGGAGTTTGAGCTGGCAAACAAGAAGTACTACACTGTGGCCCAGCTGAAAGTGTTTTGCAAAGAGAGGGGACTTCCAGCCAAGAGTACCCCCAGGAAGGTGGAACTGCAAAAGGCATTGAGGGCCTAGACGGAAGCCCACCAATCACTTGGCACAGCCACTGAAGGAGAGGATAAGCAAGACAAGCAAGGACAGGATTTAGATCTCCATCCTGAGAGGTAGCAGCCTGCTGAAGTGGATGACTTGACCCCTGAGTTGGAGCTCCATGCCAGAGCAGGGATCAGTTTATCTTCCTGCTGTTCATCCCCAGAGGAGCTAGAGGAAAGGAGAGAGGAGAGATATTTCAGGTTGGAGATGGCCAAGTTCAGGATGGAAAAGAAGAGACTGATCATGGAGGAGAAGCTAGCTTTGGAGTATTTGGCTCATTAAAGGAGCCTTAAGGAGCTGGAACTGAAGGCAGAACAGGCAGATTCCCGCAGCAATGGTGCAGCGTTGCCTCAGTGTCTGGAGGAGACAAAAGGTCTGCATCCCTAAGAAGATGGTGGCCAGTTAGCTGGTGAGAGATGATATAGAAAATGTATTTTTGCCTACACAGTAGCTGTGAGGGTTCACAAGATCCTAGGGGGGTTATGAAAACACAAGCCTACAGTGGGGCAGGACACACCTCTTACTTCAGAGGTTAGGAGCCAGCCCATCACCTACATGAAAGCCATCATGATTGGTAAATTTGGCTACCCCATGAAAGTTACAGCCATAGGTTAGAGGCAGTCAAAAGATCCCCACACAGTCCTGGATGAATTTTGTGGCTACTCTAGCAAGGCACTGAATGACTGGGAGCAGGCAGCAATGTTAATCAATATGGCGGGCTGTACGATCTAATTCTGAGAGAGCACATGCACAGAATGTGTTTTATGGAGCAGTGCCAGCACCTATTAGACAGAAAGCTAACTGGCCCCAGGTAGCTTGCTGAGGAGGTGGATGGTGAATCAATGGGCCAGCATCAGAGTGTCCAAAAAGGTATCTGAGGGAGACTCCCACAAGGGTGGTCAAGGGTCCCACCAGAAAAAAGTGGGTGGGGAA
The DNA here is from genome assembly GCF_964263255.1 of Lissotriton vulgaris. Lineage (NCBI taxonomy): Eukaryota > Metazoa > Chordata > Amphibia > Caudata > Salamandridae > Lissotriton > Lissotriton vulgaris. Next base: position 1,135,598,204 of record NC_141697.1, read on the forward strand.
AAACTTAAAAATATGGTGTTCTCAAAAGGCCCCCAAAATAATGCCCAAGGGAACAGCAGTCATAAGGTCCAATCTGAGCCTAAAGAAATGAATTTTTTGGTAAGCATTTGGGGAAGTTTGTCCCACAGTGCACAGAGCGCTACAAGTATGGGCACTCCAGGGGTGATTCCAAATGCCCCAAGAAGGCACAGCCCTCCACCTGTGGGCAGGCACCCATGTTGGGAAGTGTAGTGCTCAGGGAGGAAGTGGTCGCAGTTAGCTTTGGGGAACAAACAGATATAACCCTAGTTTCCCTGGGGGATAAGGAGATGGTGCCAAAAGCCCATATTGCTGCCAATACTTCTAGGTACAGGTAGTGGGTCACCATAAATAGGCAATGGTTAGAGGCTCTGAAAGATGCAGGAGCCATCATAACTACTTTAAGGTGTTGTATGGTATCCTAAGAGCAGGTCCTCCTTAAAACATTCCGCCAAGTTATAGTCACTAAACAATCAAGAGAACCTTGTACCAGTGGCTCTGGTTTCCTTTGAGTGCAGGGGGTTCTCAGGTTCTCTAAAAGTAGCTGTGAGCCCTGCCATGCCTATGAATTGTATGTGAGCAACTACCTGGAGCACACTATCTGGAGAGAGGTAGAGCTCTGGTCACATATGGAGGTGTTGGAAATGCCTGAGTTGGTCTGTATGTCCACAATGTGCATGGCTACCCAGGAAGGAATTCAAGGGTGCCTGGAGCCTAAACAATTGCCCAGGCAGCTGTCAAGAAACATAGGAGCAAGGGGCATGGGAGATCAGCCCTGGAAGTTCCCCATGTCAAAGTTGACAGCGCACTTGAGGAGGCAACTACTGAGCCAGCCAGGGGGGACATTGCCATACTGGGTGACCTGCCTGAGCTTGCAGGTTGGAGGGTTGAGAGTGGACTCGCCAGGAAAACATTCTGCAGAGGGTGTAAAGAGTGCCCCACTCTAGTGGGCTTGGGGCATTAAGCTGAGGCCCACGCAGCAGGTGACACCTCTGGAGATCACCTGATCTATTGGGAGAATTGTACTCCTATATAGCAAGCTTAAGGTTCCTGGACCTGGGCCAGCATGTGTGCTGGTGGCCACACAGCATTATAGGACCTTCCTACTGGGTTACACTCATGTGATACCCCTGGCAGGACATCTGGGGAAAGACAGGCATTTTGTCAGGCTTGTTGCCAACTTCTGTTGGCTCTGGATGAATACGGCCTCAGAAGCATTCTGTAGGTCCTGTCACGCCAGGCCAGTGGGAAGTCATGGAAAAAGCTCCCCTGATCCCATTACCTGTTGTAGCACTTCCTTTGAGAGAGTAGGCATGGGCATTGTTGGATACTTGGACCCCAAGACAGCTTTATGCAACATGTTCATCCTGGCCTTGGTGGACTGTGCCTCTCACAATCCAGAGGCCATTTCTCTGAGGTCGGTGACTGCACCTAGTTGGCCAGGGCTCTAATGTGGATCTTCACCTGTGTAGGGTTACTCAAAGATGTAGTGTCTGACAGTGGCACTAACTTCATGTCAGCATAGATGAAATCCATGTGGGATGAGTGTGGGGTAACTTATAAGTTCTCCACACCCTATCATTCCTAAGCCTATGGTATTGTAGGTGTAAGTGGGATGTCCTCCCGCCGTGCCTTTTCTTTTGCTACGGGGATGTTCCACAGAAGGGGGTTGGGCTTATCCCGTTCAGGCTCATCTATGCCCACCCTGTTAGGGAACCTCTCAGCCTTGTCACAGAGGAAGGGGGATAGCTCCCAGGAAACCCCCTCAGGATGTGGTCAGCAACAAGCTGGCCGTCCGCAACCAGATGCACCACTTCTGGAAGAAAATGAAACGCTACTTTGTGGGCAGTCAAAAACCTATGAAACTCTACTATGACCAGAAGGCCACTCTGGGAGAGTTTGGACTTGGCCAGAAGATGTGGGTTATGGAACCGGTGGAGGCAGAGCTCTCCAGGATCACTGAACAGACTCAATTAAGATAAAGAAGGAGAAGGGAGATTCCAATTACTTGGTGAATCTCGAGACCCCATGAGAGATTAAGGATTGGTAGAGGAGAGCGTGCCTCGCCCTTGAGCACCTGTCTGGCTAAGAGCATAATGGGTCAGTGGAGGGTGTCAACCTCTCCCCTTCACTGACTCCAGAAGAGCAGAGTGACATTAACCAGTTGCTGGGGCAATTTGCCTCTCTTTTCTGTCCCTGCCATGGACTCACACACCTGTGCTTCCATGACATAGACACTGGGGACAGCCCACCTGTGACAAATAGGATTGTCAGGTTGCCAGACAAGGTGATGATCAGTATCAAGGAAGAGGTGTCAAAGATACCCGTGTTAGCGTTGATTGAACCCTGGTCCAGCCCTGTGGTGCTGGTACTCGAGGTTGCCCCACAAGGCGCCACTCCAGAACTCAGGTTCTGTGTGGTCTACTGGGCATCAATTCCATCACAAAGTCTAGCGCACACTCCATCCCCTGAGCTGATGATCTCATAGCCAGGCTGGGGGCTGCCAAGTTTTCAGTACTTTTGATTTGACATCAGGGTACAAGCAAATTGCTCTGACTGAGGGTGCAAAGGACTAGGAGGGGCTACTTACAGTTTAGGGTGATGCCTTTTGGTTTGAAGAATGTCCTTGCCACTTTTCAGAGGTTGGTCAACAGGGACCTAGCTGGGAAGGAGGATTTATGTGCTGTTGTGTCTGTTGTGTCTGAATCCACCTCTAAAATTATGGAGTTTGAGCTAGCAAACAAGGAGTACTACACAGTGGCCCAGCTCAAAGTGTTTTGCAAAGAGAGGGGACTTCCAGCCAAGTGTACGTCCAGGAAGGTGGAACTGCAAAAGGCATTGAGGGCCTAGACGGAAGCCCACCAATCACTTGCCACAGCCACTGAAGGAGAGGATAAGTAGGACAAGCAAGGACAGGATTTAGATCTCAATCCTGAGAGATAGCAGCCTGCTGAAGTGGATGACAAAAGGTCTGCATCCCTAAGAAGATGGTGGCCAGTTATGTGGTGAGAGATGATATAGAAAATGTATTTTTGCCTACACGGTAGCTGTGAGGGTTCGCAAGATCCCAGGGGGGTTATGAAAACACATGCCTACAGTGGGGCAGGACACATTTCTTACTTCAGAGGTTGGGAGCCAGCCCATCACCTCCATGGACGGATGTCTGCCAGAAAGGCTTTGATACCCTCAAGGGGGCTGTTAGACCTGGCATCCTTTGCGTGTATTCACTTGTGTTTTTGCCTCTACCTCCTGTGTTTTTGATTGTATGGTTGACTTCCTTGGTGGTTTGTTTACTCTGGGCACTGCTGATCAGTGCTGAAGTGCCAGTGCTTCCTGTATAAATTGTGATTATGATTGGTTATCCATGATTGGTATATCTGATTGACTGGTAAGCCCCTAGTAAAGTTCACTGTGTCTGCCCAGGCCCTGTAAATCAAGTGCTACTAGTGAGCCTGCAGCACTTGTGCTACCCGCATGAGTAGGCCTGCAAACCTGGCTCAGGCCTGCCACTGCATTGTCTGTGAGTGCAGTTTTAAACTGCCATTTTGACCTGGCAAGTACACCCACTTTAAAGGCCAAAACCTCACCTTTTCTTACATGTAAGCCACCCCTAAGGTAGGCCCAAGGTAGCACAATGGTCAGGTTGCAGTGTATTCAAAAGGTGGGACACATATTTGGGTGTTTTACATGTTGTGATAGTGAAATACTGCCAATTTTGTTTTTCACTATTTCAAGGACTAGCTCTCCCATTGGTTATGTTTGGAGCTGCCTTGTAACATTTTACAAGTGTAACTTCCAATTGGGAAGAGCTAGAGATTTGGACTTTGGGCTCTCTGATCTCAGGATGTAAAAACACATCCTTAAGGAAAGGTGGTTTTGAAATTGTGTGTTTGAAAATGACACTTTCAAAAAGTGGGCATTTTTGTTGCTTTACCATCCTGTGCCTCTCCCCATCTGCCTGTGGAATCAATGACTGGTTTAGACTGACATCTGGGTTGTTTGTGAATTCACTCTAGACAGTCATACAAAGGAAGCTGATCTGTGTCCTTAATATCCTGATGGCCCATGTTATGTTATGTTATGTATTTTAATTTGTATAGCGCGTAGGTCACCCTTACGTCTCATAGCGCTGTGAAAAGAATTACCCTGTATGTGAGCGGAAACCTTTGATATGTAATGGTTAGAATAGCCAGGTTTTCAGATTTCTTCTGAACGACTTATTTATTTATTTATTTATTTAAAAAGTTTTATATAGCGCGAACAAGATCTTTCCAGATATCAGAGCGCTTTACAGAGCAGGGGATACAATCAGGAGAGTGGATAACAGGCCATTAGGTATAGCGTAATTGTAGGTAATAGGCACAGTAAAACAGATACATCAACAATGCAAGTAGTACAAGTAAGTGTGAGCATAGACAGTCAGGTAAGTCAACAATACAAATAATACAGATAATCGCAGGGATCGAACAGATAATACAGATCGGTGCAGAGACTTTAAAAATCCACGTTAATAGTTCAAGTGTATTTAGCCATGAGGATAGCTTTTACTTCTTTTTTAAAGAGTGTGATGGAGGAGATAAGCCTGATTTCAGGAGGGAGTGAGTTCCAGATCCTGGGTGCCATTCCTGAGAAGGAGCGTTTATAAGTTTTTTCCTTCCGGAATCTTCAAGGTTTTAGCAGAAGATTGTTTGTGCCTCTAGTGTTTCTAGAGCCGCCAGAGATTGTCAGCTTCTGGGTGAGGTATCCGTGTGAGCTCAGGTGTACAGCCTTGTGTGTCATGCAGGCAATTTTCAGATGAATTATGGCTTCAAAAGGCAGCCAGTTCAGGGATTTCAAGTCAGGGGAGATGTGCAAGTGTTTTTTTGACCCAGTGATGAGTCTCGCTGCAGCGTTTAGAGAAGCTCTTAGGGGTGCAGTAGTAGTTAGAGGGAGACCGCAGAGGGCGATGTTGCCGTATTCTATTCAAGGGATGACTAGTGCTTGTACTGCAGTTTGGAAGTCTTTGGCTGGGAGGAAGGGTTTAAGTTTCCTCAGGGTATTGATTTGGTAGTTCGCTCCCTTAGTTGCTTTGCTGATATGTTGCTGCATGTTGAGATTGGTGTTGAGTGTTATGCCTAAAGATTTTGCTGAGTCCACGATAGTGGGTTGGACATTGAGTGCAGTTAGGTGTTTAAGCCAAAGTTGAGTGGTAGAGATCTTCGCGGGAGGTGAGATCAGTAGGAACTCTGTTTTCGAAGCATTGAGTTTGAGATGATTGTCAGCAAGCCAGGCTTGGGTGCTTCTGATCGTTGAGTTCAGCAGTAAAATGTCTTTGGGGGATTGTAATTTGAGATATAGTTGGGTGTCATTGGCGTACATGTGAAAGAGTACATTGGATGCTTGTAGCAAGGTGGTGAGCGGTTCCATAACTAGGTTGAACAACGTTGGGGATAGGGAGTAAGCATGGGCGAATTTTGCGAATCTCGAGTTCGCGAATTTTGCGGATTTGCGAACTCGCAATCCGCAAAATCCGCGAATTCTCGCGAATTTGCGGATTTTTTTTTGTGTTCGCGCGGGTTTCTGCCAGTTCGCGAGGGTTTTGTACAATTTCGCAAACGCGAACTTACCTGTCGGGTCGCAAGTTTTGCGAACTTGTTGTTTCTACGTGTCCAGCCTGTTTGGGACACTCTTCTTCATCACTGCCACTCTCTGTCACCACTGCCACTCTCTGACTACTCATGCCACCCTCTGGCCCACCCATGCCACCCTCTGTTTCATCACCGCACCCTCTGGTTGTCCAGTGTACATTATTTTCGGCAAAGCAAAGCACACCTTCCCTGCCTCAAGTGACCTGAATTAATTTGGGGCTGATTAATGTGTCACAGAATATTTTTTTAGCTGGCACCTGCTTCCTTAGTGCTTCCTGATTAGTGATCTTTTGCACTTGCTAAGTGCTTTCATTGTTGCAAAATTAGTTACAACACCTGCCCTGCCCCAACTGACAATAATGAATTAGGGGCTGATTAATGTGTCACTGGATTTGAAGTTCCAGCCTGGCTCCTGCTTGTCTGCCTTAGCTGTAATTGAGGACCTTTGTGTAACTATTCTGAGGGTCAGAGCAGGGTCACATAATAGTTGCAAGTAGGCAACTGAACTCTGGAGGGGCCCCTCAGGAAGCACTACAGGAAATGGCTACTAATGATGAGCTTGAACTTTTGAACCTGGTAAGTAGTTTCAGTTTTGCTAAGATCGTATTTCTGCAATTTAGCGCTTATTCGCGGGGCGCGAAGTTGAACTGGGAACCACGAACTCACGCGAACAGTGCGAGCAAGCCATAAAATCCGCTGCTCGCGGATTTGCGGATTTTGCGGGAAATTCGCGAATTTTCCGCCCATGCTTAATAGGGAGGATCCTTGGGGGACACCTAACGATACAGGTATTGGCGCGGACATCAGGTTGTTGCTCTTGAATTTCTGCGACCTGTTGTGTAGGAAGGAAGTGAACCACTTGAGAACAGTCCCAGATAGACCCATTCTTGTGTTTAAAAGATCGAGTAAATGCTCATGTTTGACGGTGTCAAATGCTGATGAGAGATCAAGAAGGATGAGGAGGCAGGTATCATTTTGATCTAGGAAATGTAGGGCGTCATCAATTATGTGAGTCATAGCAGTTTCTGTACTGTGTCCTGCTCGGAAGCCTGATTGATGAGGGTTGAGGAGATCAAACTGATCAATGTGTTTAGTCAATTGTAGTTGTGCGCATTTTTCCAGGAGTTTGGCGAGAGTGGGGATATTGGTAATGGGACGGTAATTGTTTAAATCAGATGGGTCGGCTGTAGGTTTCTTTAGTAAAGGTGTGACTTGTCCAACTTTGAGGGAGTCAGGGATGGTTCCTTGTTGAAGTGAGCTGTTGATAATTTTAGTCCAGAGTGGAAGGAGCAAAGGGGTGAAGTCTTTGACAGCATTAGCAGGGAGGGGGTCCCTGAGGTGGTTGGAAGGTTTCAGTGTGCTGAGCAGTTTGCCAATTTCTTCTTCAGAGTAGGTGTCAAAGGATGACCATGAAGCATTGTTTTTTGGTTCAGTGGGTTTACAGTGGGGTTTGGAGTAGAGGCTTGCGTTAATGAGGAGATCACTCTTTATGTTGTCAGTTTTTTGGATAAAGAAAGCAGCAAAGTCTTCACAGGAGGGTGCTTCGCGCATAGGGCTGAGTGGTTGTGGTTGGTCCTTGGATTGTGAACTGATTAGCTCAAACAGTTTTCTCGGACGGTTTTTTGCTTGGTCGAGCTGGAGGCTGAAGAAGTCTGATTTTGAGCGCTTTATTTTCCTGAAGTAGGCGTTTCTTTTTTCCTTCAGTGTTTTTAGGTGCAGTGCAGAGGGAGCTGATCTCCAGGTGCACTCGGCCATACGCATGGCTCGTCTATCCTCATTGAGACTCCCGTCGTACCATGGATTGGAGATTTTAGCGGAGACTCTTTTTAGCTGCATGGGTGCAGCCTCATTAATTATTGAGGTCATGGCGTTGAGATAGTGGTCAGTCAAGGATTGGACGTCCGTAGCGCCGGAAGGAGGGAGTAGGAGGTCGCAGCTGTTAGGGGGTAGGGAGTTTGGGTTGAGTTTTTTCAGGTCTCTTTTCCAGACTTTAGGCTTAGAGGATTGCACTGTGTTGAATTTGACCTTTTCGTTGATGAAGAAAGTGACAATATGATGATCAGACCAGTCACAGGGTTGGATAGACTCCAGTTGGATAGCATCCTCTTTGGAGATGATAAGGTCGAGGATAGAGCCTTTCTCATGGGTCGGGCTGTTGCATAATTGTGTGAGGTCAAGGGCGTTGAGGAAGTTTTTAAGACTATTTACCACCGCATCATTGTGATCGTTCTAGTGGAGGTTGAAGTCACCAAGGTATATTTGGGTGAGCTGTCGTCCGGAGTTGGTTGAGATCATATCCATAATTTGTTGGGCGAAGGTGAGGTTGTCCCTGGGTGGGTGGTAAATGCCGTGAAGAGAGCATATCGGTTTGCCCTCACTGAAAATATCATATTCACAGGAGGTTGGAGAGGGTAGGGAAGGTGCGGTGACTTTCAGAACAGAAAGGTTGTTCCTGTATATGCATGCAATTCCACCACCTACCTTGCCAGACCTGTCAAGTCTAATGATGTGATAGTTGGGGGAAACCAGAATGTCCATTATAGGTGTAGAAGATTCGGTTAGCCAAGTTTCAGTTAAGATGATCAGGTCAAGGTCCAATGTTAAGATGAGATCAGCGATGGCGGAGGAGTGTCTAGAGGCCAATCTGCAGTTGAGGAGTGTGCATTTGAGACGGGGTGTGTCAAGTGAAGTAGAGGGTTCTAGAGAGAGGGGGACTTTTCTAAGGTTATTGGGGACGCAGCTTCTGTTGTTTAGTGTGGGGGATCTACGGGGATTTGAGTGTATCGTGGGAATGGAGAGGTGTGTGGCGGTTGTGTTGTTTAGGGGAGCTGGGTCGTAGGAGCGGAGGAGGGTGAGTGTGTCGAGGTCCGAAAGAGTGTTGCGTGGGCGCCGAGGGTGATTGTTGCGATTATGAACGGGGATCGCGGTCCAGTGTGAGGGGTGTAGAGTGGGAGAACCTTCCGGGCGGGAGGGGGGCAGGATGGGAGGGGGGGTGGTGGAGCGTGAGGGGTGACCGGGGTGTGTGAAGAGTAGTTCTTTGATGGTGTGCACGTCTTCTTTGATGGTGTGAATGTCTTCTTTGAGCTGGAGGAGGGTGGACATAATCTTGTCCAGCGTGGGATAGGTATTGGTGTTGGGGGTGGACATCAAGGGTGAGTGACTGACCTGGGAATGAGCGAGCGGGTGGGGGGGTGAGTTGGTGTTTGTGCAGGGCTCCGTGGCGTCGGTGCACGGGTTGGTGTTAGAGAGGAGAGGGGGTTTGAGAGGGATGGGTGTGGATGAAGTAGGGAGGAGGTTGGAGGTGCAGATGGGGGCATTGGTGGCAAGCGGAGAGCGCCGGGTGGAGGTTGAGTGTATGTTAGTGGTGATGGGGGAGCAGGTATGATAGTGGGGGCTGAGAGTAGGGGGGATATGGGATTGGTGATGGTCCTGTTGTGGGGAGGGGGAGTTAAATTAATAGATGTGGTGTGCACTGCGTGATTAGTTAGAGGGTGGAAGTGAGGACTGAGAATGGGGGGGATAAAGGGTGGGATTTGTCTTTATGCGTGTCGTTCTGGTGCTGAACTAGGTTAGAGGGGTTGTGGGTGGGAGCTGTGATGTCAGGGGAGAGAGGAGTGGGAGTTGTATGAGTGGGGGTCCAGGGGTTGGTGGTGGTGGGGGGTTGGCTAGTGTATGAGGGGGAGAGATTTGTGTCTGTGACTGAGGAGTGTGGGGTGGTTACAGCAGGTGGGATATTGATTAGTGTGCTGGGGGTAGAGGTGAGGTGCGTGTCGTTCTGGTGCTGAGCTAGGTTAGAAGGGTTGTGGGTAGGGGCTGTGAAGGCAGGGGGGATGTTACTGGAGGAGATGCGAGTGGAGGTCCGAGGATTGGAGAGGTGCTCTTTGAAAGTGGGGAACAGGTTGTCTAGTAGTTCCAAGTTCGTGTCTGTGGATTGAATTAGGACAATCCCGTTATTGTAGATAGTAATGGTGGTTCTGCCTAGGAAAAGTTGGGATCGTGTGATGGAGAGAGTTAGACCATGAGCGGATTTCCTGGTGGTGGAGACGGTGAGTAAGGTGAGGAACGTTTTTCTCCATTGAGCTCTGCGAGTGGTGTGGAAGATGATATCGATGTTCAGGGATCCATTGACCGGTGAGAAGTAGGTGTCTACAAAGGGGGTTTCAGGATGGGACCTCAGGAAGTTGTGTTTAAAGCGTTTAGCGGCTTTTTTGGTGAGTGTCGATGGGTAGTTGATTTTATATGTGTGCTTACCGATGGGCTCCATGTTGGGATGTCGGTATAGGTGGGTATGGGAGGGTGATCAATAGTGTTACACATGTGCAGAAAACAAATGCCGACAGTAAGTTACATGGAACAAAAGTGACACTAGTGAGTAGCAAACATAACCAAAATATCGAGATAGCAATCGGTGCAATCCAGAGCTAAAAGGTGAAATAGGTGCAGCTTACCAAATGTACAAGAAATATACAAACATATTTGAAATAGAAATCGGTGCAGCTTACAAAATGTACAGAAATATACAAACGTATATGAGGTAGCAATCGGTGCATTCCAGGAATAAAAGTGAAATAGGTGCAGCTTACAAGAGTGTACCGTAAACAAGTGGACGTATAATACTGATGATATCCTGGCACAAAATACAGGTGCAATCACAAAGTTACATGAGTCAAAATGACACTAGTGAGCAACCAGGAATATATGAGGTAGCGATCGGTGTATTACAAGTGAAGAAAAGTGTACAGGAGTGTACAGTAAACAAGTGGATGTATAGTACTGATACAGCTACATGAAACAGCATTAAATTACAAGGATAAAAGTGACACTAGTGAGTAACTAAAAATACATGAGGTAGCAGTCAGTGCATTACAGCAAAAAAGTGATACGTGAGCAGGTTACAAAAAACGTATAAAATACAAATAGAAGTAAAATACTGCAAAGAAAGGCCGACACTCCAGCACAGGAGCAAACGTTACGTAGGCAATGGTGGCACTTGAGCAAGTATCTATAGCAGGTAAAATGTGTGCAAAGAAAGGCAGACACTCCAGCACAGAAGCAAACGTTACGTAGGCAATGGTGGCACTTGAGCAAGTATCTATAGCAGGTAAAATGTGTGAGGTAGCAGACACTGTGTTACAAAAACAAAAGTGGTGAGTGTAAATTGCAAAAGGGACCAATACAGGTATTGGGCTAACAATAAAAAATCAAACTACCAGGACACACTGGGGAGGAAGGTGCAGGTAGGTGCGGTGGGGGGGGTTTGAGCGGGTAGGTGTAGTACCGTGCTGTGATAATAAGATAAAATAATAATAGTAAAAACAGAGTGGAAGACTAGTCTAAGATGGCCTCCACAACAGGAGAAGGGGAGACAGGAATAGCAGTCCTCTGTCTGTTGTAGTTACAGCTTAGTTTCCCTTTCTCATCTGAGACAGGTCGAGTTAATCCAGATGCTGGGAGGGGGAGGAGTAAGTCTTATCTGAGCTTGCTGAACCCCGGCCGAGATGTTGTGCAGCCTCGTGGACATCTGAGGGCCATGGAGGCGATTTATTGCTCCAGGTTCATGGCCCCGCCATTTTGGGCCGTGGAGAGACCAAAATGAAAAGAAAAGTCAGAGCTTACAAATTGAATGTAAATACCTTATGTTCATAGGAGTTCCTGCCGTCGGGATTGAATGTAAATACCTTATGTTCATAGGAGTTCCTGCCGTCGGGGTCGACAACAGACACGATGTAAACAGAACCAATGTCACTGTAGGTCTGGGCAGCAAGCAGGCACCCCCACGTCACAGCTCAGGTACTTCAAAGCAGAGCTGCACCGTGGCTACAAAAGCGGAGCTGCACTGTAGTTGCCCGCTCATACATGCAGGGCATACCGGAGAAGCCCTGAGTGCCAGACTCATCAATGTAGCAGCGGGCAGCTGGGGGGCAGTAGGAGGCAGCGAGTGAATCGCTTCTTAGAGTGAGGGGAAGTGCATTCCAAGTTGCAGGGCCAATTCTTGAGAAGCTTCTATCTCCATTCCTGACAGTACGCACTCTCAGGATTTTTAAAAGACGTTTATTTGAGGATCTCAGAGTTCTTGGGGGACAGTATTCTCTAAATTTTTCCATCAGATACTGCGGTCCTTGGCCCTTTAGTGATTTGTGCAATCAACAGATTTTGAATTTTATGCGCTGTCTAACTGGCAGCCAGTGCAGTTTTTTCAAGCAAGGGGCAGATGGAGTACAGGGAGGTAGATCCAGGGTCAGCCTAGCTGCCGCATTTTGCAGGGTTTGAAGTTTAGTCAGGGAGCCTTCATTATTGTCTGCCAGTAGCGCATTGCCATAGTCTAGGCGGCTAATTATGAGCCCCTGGACTAGAGGTTTGCGAGATGCGAGGGGTATCCATTTGAATACCTTTTTCAAACTTCGCATCAGGCCTATGCTGGTGTGCACAGTTTTATTCACATGGGGGGTCATTGATAAATTGCCATTGAGCGTTATCCCTAGATTTCTTACTACGCTCTTTGGTTCTGGGCAAGGGCCTAAGGCAGTTGGCCACCATTCCTCTGTCCAAATCTTTTTAACCATGCTGAATAGAATGATTTCAGTCTTACCCTCATTCAGCATGAGGTTGACAAGGGAGGAGTTGTCACTGACACCTGAATACAGCTGTGCCTGGCCTCTTGCAATGCTGTCTCCACCCCCCTCCCCAATAGTGTGTCTGGAACCAAGGCAGGACAAGGCAGGATCTTGAGGACAACACGGCTTCCCTTTGAAGTATGCCTACTTCAAAGGCCAGTGTTGGACCTGTAACCCAACATTTATAGAACACTTCTGGATTGAGGGTTATGTCAAGAAGAAGAACTGAAGATCTGTCAGGAGGAGTACTGCCCCTTTGATGTGTGCTGCTTTGCTGTGTTGGCCTGCGGTTGCTGCTTTTGCCTTTGGGTAGTGAAAGAACTGGACTTTGCTTTTGAATCCTACTTTCCCAAGGTTCTCCAAGGGGTTGTGCGTGCTTGCGTCCTGTTGGAAGTCTCAGGGCCATCAAAGACTTCACCTGAGGCATCCCTGAACTCTACTGCTGGGAGTTCTACCTTGCCAAGTGGTGCCAATTCCAGTTATGGGCCCTTTGAGGTTGTTCTTGCTGTAAAAGACTACAAAATGCCTGCTTTTCCAATGCAGCAGTGCAGAAGTTTCCAAGCTCCTTGGCCTTGCAGATAAAGAAATTGATGCAGCGCCTGTTTGCGGCCTGAAGAACTGCCACAGCCAGAGTCCACCACACCATGTCTGCGACGTCTGGAACAACCACACTGACTCCGGCGCAGGCCCTGCTGTGCGGCTTAAAGATTCGACTCATCACAGAGCTGCAGCTGAAAGAATCAATGCAGAGCCTGTTTGCCACAGCTGCATCGACCTCCACCATGTCCGGGTTTCCATGCATCGCACCTGTACAGCACGTTTTCCACCACATCACCCGCAGACCACAACCGTCTTTGGATTTTGATGCATCACTTCCCCTTATAGCCCGGAACCGATGAAGAACTTCTGCTGCGTATAGCAGAACTGATGCATCGCTTCCCCAGGGACTCAGAAACCGACAAATCGCTTTGATGCATCGCTTGATGCATCGCTTCCCTCCTCTGTAAGATTGTGGAGTTTGAGGTACTTTGTGTAAAACCACTGCATCCCTGAAGTTCTATGGAAAAAATAGCTTAAACCTGTCAAAAGTGGTACTTTGAGTTATATATGTTGGATGTTTGCCGATTTGGTCCTGTTTTGTTTAGATAAAGATTGGTTATTTTTCTAAACTGGTGTGGTGTCCATTTGTAGTGTTTTCACTGTGTTACTGTGTATGTTATGTACAAATACTTTACACATTTCCTCTGAGATATGCCTCACTTCTCGTGCCAGGCTACCGAGGGGGTGAGCAGGGGTTATCTTGGGTGTGTAACTCCCTTACCCTGACTTGAAGGAAGGGTCCCTACTTGGACAGGGTGCATACCACTGCCAACTAGAGACCCCCATTTCTAACAGAAGCCATGTGTACAGCACCTACACTCAAGGCTCTTGAGTGTATAGTACAGACAGATGCTTACGAGCATGCCATAGAGGCTGTCTTAACACTGTTAAATGAGGAGGGCCTTCATTAGCAGAAGGTTACTTCCACAGGAACAGAGGTGGGGTGCGATTGAAAGGGAGCCCTTTGCTGTAGTCTGGGCACTGAAGAAGCTGGGACCATACCTGTTTGTGATTCACTTCTGGGTTCAGACAGACCGCAGGTCCCCCAGATGGTACATGGGGATGAGAGGTGAAAATCCCAAACTGTTGAGGTGGTCCATCTGCCTACAAGGAATTTACTTTATGGTGGAAAACCTTACTGGGTAAGACCACACCATTGCTAATGGTCTAACCAGGTTCTTCCGCCTTAGTGATGAAAACTCCCAAGCGGTTAGGTAGTTCCTCCTGTTTTCTTCTAAGGGGGACACATGTTAGACCTAGAATTCTTGGCATTGTTTTCACTTAAATTTTTACCAGGGACACACCTTCACATGAAGGGCCAGGGAAGCAAGTTTTATCGGCTGACCATGACTAGTATCCTAAGGACTATCATCATCTTTCACAGATGAAATGTAAATGTAAATGTAAATTTATAGGCATTTATATAGCGCACTACTTACCCGTAGGGTCCCAAGGCGCTTCGACCGCTGCGAAACCCTTCCTGGCTTCCCTGAGAGATGGTCCCTTAATGAACATTGCCAGCACTATGGCATTGGAAGCCAGGACAAAGCGGGGATACACCAGTGGTTGTAACAATGCGCTGTACAAGCTTGCCTATTCTTATTAATATTATTATCTCATCAGGACCATGCCATCACCAGCAACTTGCCAAGGGCAGCCACAACAAACTGGGTGGAACCTCACCAGGACCATGCCATCACTTTCTATACCCATGGAAGAAAAGCCTCTTACGGATGATGGGCAACTTCAACAATACTATGACATCATACTCAGTGCAAGTTAAACTCCTCATGTGTGAAAATATTAGTTTTGTGCCGACCCGGGTAGCTCCAGTGGAATGTTTAGGACTGAAAAGAATGAACCAATTTGCTAAGAAATCATTCTGTCTTATACTTTCCAAATGAAGCAGATTTCTTAATATTATTGATAATATTCAACTTTCATTGCAATTTTGCCTAGTGACCTGGACACATTAGTAACTAAGTGGAAGGAGGAACCTAGAAAAGATCAAAATATATTTTATTATATCTATGACTCTTTTTTTTATAGAGTTTTTTATATCGCGGACTAGACCCGAGACATCGGGTATCAGAGCACTTTACATGAGCACCAGTTTCATTACAGAAGAACACATTGTTTTTTGTTAGGCATGGGGAGATTAAGTGATTTGCCAAGAATCACTGGATGTTGAGCGTCGTTGCCGAGACTCAAACCCAGTTCCCCAGCTTCCAGGTCGACAGTTTTAGCCATAAGGCTAGATCCTCTCTTAAGAGTAGCTTGATCTGGGCTTTATGCTGAAAGGTAAACTGATGAAAAAATGTGCTGCATATATTATACTGCTCAACTACTTCAGAGTGTCACTGATGTGGATCGAAAGATGACAGCAGTAGTCATATGCTTATCTCTTGCCCATGGAACCAACCAAATTTATGACAAAAGGTTGACAATGTTATTCACTTCTGACAAGCACCCTAGGATAACCTTTGCACTGCCCATTAATAGCTATCTATTGATATTCACTGCCAGCCTGTGAGAATGGGTACAATGTCTGTGTATGCCTGGCGAAACCATGGCCAGGGCCACGGCCCTTGAGAACTCCAACTCAATTTGGGTATAGGAAGGCATCCTGTGAATTGAGTGGGCAACAGGGACATAAAAATGACAATTTATCTCAAGAATAGTGGTCACAAATTATGAAGGGCCCTGTACACCAACTAGAGGGATTTGAAGGTAATTATTTTTATCAATGGAAGCCAAAGCAGCATATCAAATGGCGTAGATGCAGAGGTGAGTCTAGGCAATCAAAGGGATACCTTGGCTGAGCAATTTGAATCCAAAGAAGCTTCTTCAGCATGCCAGATGGGACCCTCAAGAACATGCAATTACACTAGTCGAGATGACTAAGAATGCTGGTCTAGAACACAATCTGGCGAGCCTGTGTGGGAAGCAGTAGAACGATTTGTTTCTACATCCTCAATAGAAGGGAACATGTGCAAGTCAGATGATTGGCCTGCCTTTCCAAAGACAGATTATCCTCCAAGTAAAAGTCTACATTATTTACAGACTTTACTGGATTAGGAAGATCAGACCAGGATGGTGGGCCAAATGAGAGCCGGAGTGGGGTGGGATGAGAGAACCAGAGTACCTCTGTCTTGTTCGAGTTGAACTTCAAGGCATTCAGTCTTAGCCAAGAGGTAACATGTGAAGATTGTTTTCTACTGGTTTGGAGGCCCACCTAAATAATGCCACCTTATAAACCACAGCTTCTAAGTGAAATTTCTTAAACATATCTAAAGACAACATTATGCATGGTGATAATGCTATATTGGCCTACACTCCCCGCTGTCATCTGACAGGATTCGCAAAGGGAACGGTGTTCTGTGTAGACACAGTTTGCACTTCCATTTAAGGTGTTGGTATCTGATCAATGGTTTGCGACTGCAATACTAGTCGAAACCATTGCTAAATACCATTGCGATGCGCAGATCGAAGGGGCACCCCTTTGGCAACTAGTTCTAATTACCCTTCTGAATGCATCACAAATCCCATTTTGTGAGTTGGAAAAGTTTTTCTGAATCGCAAAATGGGTTTAACTAATATAAAAAAAAGCCATTTTGCAGTTGCAAATCAGGTAATTTTGTGAATCACAGGGCTTGTAATCGCAAAACAGCTTTGGACATTAGGGGGCACATGCATCAAGGTAGGCTTTTGTGATTCCTTAATTCGATTATTAAGGAATCGCAGAAGCCTATTCCTTTTAGGAATTGCTAAAAAGATAGAGATTCCTAAACATTCGTTAATTGCGACTCGCAAATTGCGAGTCGCAATTAGGGAATGGCTTCCCATTCATTCCTATGGGCCGATGGGCCCATAGGAATGAATGGGTATTGCTTGCGCAATTTGTGAGTACCAAATAGGTACATGCAAATTGCGCATACAATTTCAAGGGTGCAAGGTTGTCAAAAGGACACCCTGTTGCACCCCTGAAAACGACATGTGTAACTTGTAACTTTGTTTTTGCAAATTACAGACCTGTTTTTTCTGGTAATTTGCGACCCTTGATAGTGAAATCGCTATTTTAAATGGCTTCTATCATTGTTTTTAAGGAATTGCAATTTGCGATTCCTTAAATGCAATCGCAATTTGCGATTTTTGCATTTGGGATGATACATTCCAAATACAAAAATACCAGTTGTAAAGGGGCAGATTCTGAGAATCTGTCCATTCGCAACCGGTTTTTAGTTTGATGTATGGGGCACTAGGTCTTTAATCTTCTGATGCTAAATTTGTCATTGATATAAAAATATACAGATGCAATCAATCAATCAGGGACCTAGGCCAGCAGGGGCAGTGTTATAAGATTGCCATATCGCGGACATTGGTAGTGAAATAACTAAGTATCAGATACTATGACATCATTGTGTACTTCCTCGAGCTAGTAATTGAAGTTTGGCATTCTCATTTTTGGATGTGTAATGTCAATATTATGGGTTTCAAGCTGTGTGCTGTCACAAGAGGCACTCACGCAAACAGTTTTGCTAGGCGTTTGCACAGACATCTGTTCATTACTGCTTTTAAGCATTAGTGCTAAATATAAAACCAGCCATTTTCTAAAACTCCTAAATGATTTACCTTTTAGCAAACCGTCAAATTTTGTCCGTTTTGATAACCCGTCTAACACATCCAGCCGATGTGGCAAAACCACATAATAATCAATAGTGTGAACTAACCTTATAGCAATCAACTGAACATTAAAAATATTTTGAGAATGCAGCATAGCCAAATTTGTCCAAGCGGTGAATACTTTTCCTGCTACATACAGTAAATTATTTCTGAGTAATCTGGCACTCATCACTTTTGACAGTTTTGAGACAATCACGTTGTTTTCGGAGGTTAAAACTATGCGGTTAGTCTCAAATCATGAGTTATGAGGTTTTCATCTTGCCTCTGAGATAATTTCCAGATGGCATCATTGCTCTTAGAACGTGGAGATCATGGAAAATACATCCATTGATATATTTAATACATTCTACTCTAAATTATGCTTCAATGTGACTTGCTCCCTAGTTACTACAGTTTCAGTTGTTTAATGCTTTAACTTTTGCAGCCTGGGTTATTTAATATGTGTCATCAGTTGTTGGAAGTGAATTGGACACTTCCCCACTTTAGCTTAGATTCATGTTACACATTGTGATGTTCCAAGCTCGAGATGGGCAAAGCAGCTGAAGGTCTGCTCTGATTAAGACCAGACCACCCTGACTTAGATTAAAACAAAATCAGACTCTGGATCACAAATGACCGTGGTCCTGATGAAAGCACCGGAGAGGGCGGGTCCAGTCTTAGAAATCCAGGACTGAATTCCCTCGTTCTTCTTGTGCTGGTGGTCGGCCAGTATCTTGATGCTGAGAGCCTGCCAAAGCATCCCTAGAGATACAGCATCGATTAAAAAATCAAAATGTCTGGAAGAATGATATTTTATGTGAATTGTGTTGTATGCGTTCAGCCACGCGGCTGTATAAACATACCTCTGATGGCCATAGCAGGGCAGTACTGAATTATCATGTCCTGGTGGGAAAACAGCATTTACCTTGCATGCGCTACAACGCAGTTGTTACAACGACTGCATTGTTACAACGCAAGCCATTACATCACAAGTCGTTTCTACGACTTGCTGTAGGGGGGCGAGATAAACTAAGAAATAGTATAATTTACTATTCCAACACCTTCCCTACTGTTGCACACGTTGGAGTTGGAATAGTAAATTATACTATTCCTCAGTCCAGCGCGTCCCCTACAGCAAGTCGTAGAAACAACTTGCGATGTAATGGCTTGCGTTGTAACCACGCAGTCATTGTAACGACCGCGTTGCAATTGCAAGCGTTGTAGCGCACGCGATGTAACATTGCATATTCATTCTAGTGTTGCAGCGAGGACTGTGCGAAATCCCAGGTGTAAAATTAAAGAGCGGATTAGATGCTGGAGAATACATTTTCTCGTTATTTAAATAAAAGATCAGCGTTTAGCTAGAGGATACATGCATTTCTTTTAAGTTCAAAAATAATTTTATTTGGTGAAGGGAGAAAAGAACAAGGTGTCAATACATAGTTAAAAAAAAATATATATATATAAGTACATTAATAGCAGTGGGCATTATACAGTTGTAAACAATAGTAAAATCTGATCATGAGCATCAAAACGAAATAAAGCAGAGACAACAATTGTAGTAATACAATTATGCAAAAGGAAATACATATAATTGATATTGAAGGAGAAATGGAATAAGGAGGGGATTTAAGGGGGTTTTGAGACTTCTTGCTGTGAAGGTCGTGGGCGAAAGGAGCATTTAGTACATACATCAAGATAAAGCGTAATAGGAAGCCACAAATCCATACGTTTTACTGCCATGTGAGCAGGAAAAACAAAAGCAGTGTCCAGTCTATGATTATGGCAAACATTATACCACCATGCTTTAAAGGAGATGTTAGAAAAGTTCTTCCAGTTGACTGTAATCTGCTGAAACGTAACAGCTAACAATAAATCAATAATCTTAATATTAAGATCAGTATCTTCCCAACATGGAGAAAGACTACCCAAGAAAACGTGAGTGTATGAAAAAGGAATGCGAGTGTGAAAAATTACATTAATTTGGGCCCAAACTTGCAACCAAAAGTTGTGAACAGATTTACACAGGAACAGCATATGGAATAAGGTTGCTTGCGGGGAGGAACATGACCAGCAAAGGTGTGGAGTGGCTGGAAAGCGCTTATGGAGGTCAAATGGCGTGAAAAAGAGTCTGTTGTAGATGAAAAACAAGGATTGTGTCAAGGACGCTGCTCTAGATGATTTGCCAATCTTATTCCAGATCTTATCACAAAAAGGAATGGGCCAAGATGTGGCAAGATCGTGTTCCCAGTATTCTTCCACTTTAGATTTGGGTCTAATGGTGTCTTTGGTGTGAAGTTGTTTGTAAATAGAAGAGGCTTTAGGAGTAGCGCGCAAAAAGGAATGAAGTAGTGAGTGGAGAAGAAGAGGGGAGAGGTGTTAGCAAGAAACGGTTGTAAGTTGCCACTACTGTCTCTTTAAGTAGAAGGTATATGTGAGCAAAAGAAGCAGGCAAATCATAGATGGTGCGAAGGGGTGGGAAGGGAATGAAAGAAGAGTGTGAAAATAATTGGGAAACCCATATTAATCCTTTTTGCCGCCATGACTTCCAGTAAAAGGATTTGTCGCAAATCAAGAGGGAGGTGTTGTGCCAAATGGTAGAGGTGAGGAAATCAGCAACGGTCGTAGGGGGAGCAGGAGTAGAGGATAGAAGTAGTTTAGTGGTGAATTTGTGAATGGGAGTGGAAATAGAAGAGGGTTTACGTGAGAATGAAAGATACTCAGCGAGGGAGAAGGGGAAAAGAAAAAGGCGTTCAAGTTTAGCCCATAAGGGGCAAGGAGAGACCGGATCTTGCAACCAGAAGGAAGCTTGTCGCAGCAGAAACGCCTTGTGGTAAGCTGGGAAATCCGGGAAATTAACTCCTCCTTCTGATTTGGGACGTATAAGCCTAGCTAAGGACATTCTAGGTTTTTTGTTGTTCCAAAGAAAGGATGTAAAAATTGAGTTAATCTTCCTAAAAAATTTAGAAGGGATGGAGGTAGGGATGTTAGAAATAGTGTAAAGGACTATGGGAGATAACATCATTTTAATTGTATCTAGACGGCCCCACCATGATAAATAAAGAGGATGCCATCTAGATGTTAAATCCGATAATTTTTCGATGCACTTATTTAAAGCAAGGGAAACCGTGCCTGAAATAGAGGGGGTAATGTGTAGGCCAATGTACTTAGGGGGTCATTATGATTGCGGTTTTTCCGCATCCTCGGGGCCGGCGGAAGCCACCGCCGGCCCCGAGGATGCGGAAAAACCGCAGCGGACTGACCAAAGACCCACCGCCACATTAGGATGGCTGGTGGGTCCTGGTTTCCGTCCGCAGCTTTTCCGCCGCGGTCGGCTTACAACCGCGGCAGAAAAGCTCTAATATGGTGACGGTGTCTTCCAGACACCGTCCACCATATTAGGATGGCCTTTAAATTATGCTTTTCCGCGGCGGGTTTTCCGCCGTGGAAAAGCATACGGAACTTCACTGCAGGGGCCCGTTGCGGGCCCCCTAGGTGAAGGGGGGGTGGAGGGTGCACATGGGGGGTACCTATGGTACCCCCCTGCATTTGCATGAAGAAAGCGGCAGGCACCGCGCTGTGCCTGCCTCTTACTGCATGCAAATGCAATGCGTGCATTTTTAACATTGCGGCGGGTGCAGCTTGAAGCTCCACCCGCCGCAATGTTAATAATAGAGGATGTGACCGCAAACCTTGCGGTCACATCCTAATTGCACAGGAGGGAACTCCGCATGCCATGCGGAGGTTCCCTCCTGCTCTGGGGTCGCGGACGGACGCAAGTCCGTCCGCGATCCTAATCAACCCCTAGATGTGTGAAGAGCTCCATGTAAAATTGGAAGTGCTAAAATCAGGCTTAAATCTGTACTTCATAAAGGGTAAAATCTCACACTTATCATTGTTGAGCTTGTAGCCATATATCTGGCAATAATCTCTTACTTCGGCAAGGAAGGCAGGGATAGATTCAACAGGGTCAGAGATAAAAAGTAAAATATCGTCAACATATGCGGCAAGCTTAACTTGAGAATCCAAAGCTTGAAAGCCATGAATATTGGGGTTTTGACGAAGTTTGGATTAAAAAGGCTCTAAAGCCAGGTTGAAAAGAAAAGGGGACAAAGGACAGCCCTGGCGCCTCTCCCCAAGTCAAAAAAGGAAGAGACTAAGCCATTGGCGCAGACTGCCGCACAGGGATTAGAATACAGTAAAGAAATCAAAGAAATAAATTTGGGACCAAAACCAAACCATTTAAGGGTATGAAAAAGATATGTCCATTCAACCCTATCAAATGCCTTCTCAGCATCTAGAGCAATTGCTGCGAGAGAATGGGATAGATTATGGGATTTTGACAAGACATTAAACAAGAGTCTAGTGTTATCAGTGATAAATCGACCCTTGACGAAGCCTGATTGTTCCTGTCCTAAGAGATCTTGGAGTAAAATATCAAGACGCGCTGCAAGTGATTTAGCAAATATCTTGTAGTCGATATTGACCAAAGAAATGGTCCTGTAATTTTTACAATAGTGAACATCCTTTCCTTCCTTGGGTATAAGGCAAATGTGGGCGTCAGAGAAGGAACCTGAGGAAGCACCCAAGGCAACAAATGTGTCTATAAGAGAATGTAATTTTGGGATGAGAAGCTTTGAGAAATGAAGGAAAAATTCAACAGTAAGACCATCGGATCCAAGGGCCTTGTCTGTTTTGAGAGTTTGGAGAGCTGTAAGTAATTCTTGTTGGGAAATGTCTAATTCTAAGTGAGAAAGATCGAGAGGGAAATGGTCAGGTTTGTGTATGGTAGAGAAGAAATGATCAAGATATTGGGAAGAGGGTTGAGTTTCAGAGGAATACAAGGCTTTATAGAAAATGGAGAATTCAGTGAGAATATCTGCGTCTTTGTGTTTAAGAGTAGATTGAGTGTCGTATATGGATTCAATGTTCAATTTGTTATGCTTGACTTTCAAGTAATTGGGTAAGATTTTCCCGGCCTAATTCCTACCCCCATAGAACTTTGCACTGGAGTTCAATAAATACAAGGAAGCATCCTCTGTGGATTTTTTGTTGAATTCCATTTTGGCATTGACCAGGGCTGTTAAACTGTCTTGTGAGTGGGAAGTAAAATAAGCGTGCTCCAATTTCTTAATATCTTGAAGAAGATCTACAGTGAAATTGCGGGCCGTTTTCCGTTTCTTTGCCACATATCCAATTATAAAATCTCTGGCGGCAGCTTTAAAAGCATCCCATATGGTGTGTTTGGAGATGGAAGGAGTATCATTAAACAGAAAAAAAGTCGTCAAAAAATTTAATAAAGGAAGTAGTGAATTTGGGATCCAATAAGAGGGTATTATTAAAACGCCACCTCTTAGGTCCAACACGCTTAGGAAGTATATCAAGATGTACTAAAGTAGGGGCATGATCCGAAAGTAGAATTGGACCAATTTCAGCATTAGTAAGAGTTTGGGCGATATTATGAGTAACAAAAATATATTCAATCCGAGATTGGGAATGATGACATGGGGAATAAAAAGTAAATTCTCTTGCCGTCGGATTGCATAAGCGCCAGTCGATGAGCTTGTGCTGGGAGATGGCTTGAGCAAAGAGTTTATGGGACTTCTTTGGGATGTAGAGAGATTTGGAATTTCTGTCGAGGAAGGGATCAAAAGGTTAATTGTAATCACCCGCTAAGATGAAATTATCGTC
Source organism: Lissotriton vulgaris (assembly GCF_964263255.1). Taxonomy (NCBI): domain Eukaryota; kingdom Metazoa; phylum Chordata; class Amphibia; order Caudata; family Salamandridae; genus Lissotriton; species Lissotriton vulgaris. Next base: position 1,135,621,416 of record NC_141697.1, read on the forward strand.
AACAAATCTGGTGATGTGGTGAGAAAGGTCATGCCAAAAAGCAGGCTCACCACCTGTGGGGGTGTAGACATTCAAATAAGAAATTGGAACACCTTTAAGAGACAGTTTAACATGTATCCAACAGCCTTCAGCATCAGATTCCTGAGTAATCAGGGAACGGGAGAGGGTTTTCCGACATAAAATAGCTACTCCATTTCGTTTGCCATCACCCTGGGAATAGTAAGCCTCACCCACCCAGCCTCTTTTAAGTTTAGCGGATTCTGCATCAGATAAATGAGTTTCTTGTAAAAATGCAATATCAACATTTAATCTTGCTAGGTGAGATAAGATTCGTTGTCGTTTGATTGGAGAATTAATGCCCTTAACATTCCATGTGATGATTTTCAATGACATAATATACAAAATAGGAGAAGATGAAAACAAATAGTAGATTCAAAAAGAGAACTCATGAGAAAAGATAAGCGAAAGAGAGAGAAATGATCATAAATGCCATAAATGGAAGAGAGAAAAAATAAGAAAAGAGAAAGAAGTATAGGGAAAAAAGTGAGAAGAAGAAAGTGAGGAAGGAAAAGAAAAGAAGTAGAAGAAAATATGTATATGCTAGGATATTCTGAACAAAGAGGAATCGAAATTATGAACAAGAGAAGAAGAGAAAAATTAAAATGTAGAACAATGAGCAGAAGAGAAAAAAAAAGATGGGGAAAGAGAAAAAAGAAGAATATGAGCAGAGACAAAAGACAAAGGTAAAGAACATGATAATGAAGTGTATCCAAGTAGATAAACAAAGAAGAAAAATCCAATCAAAAAGTAAAGAAACACATGAAGAGAAGGAGTAGAAAGGCTGAAGTGAATAGAAGAAAGGTGACACCTGTGAACAAAAGTTAAGTAGGGACAAAAACATGGAGAGGGAGAGAAAGGAAAAGGCAGACATGTTAGGCAAGGAAGGAAAATGTACTAACAAGGGAGGGAAGCGATGAAGGACAATCGGGAGGGAGAATGAACGAGAGGTTGAGGGGGGTAGAGCCAACTGGAGAAGGCAGGACGTCCATTGTCAGCGGGCCGTCAAGCCGGGGGAGTGTCACGAAACAGAAAGCGAATGCTGTGGAGACATGAGGAAAACATCAGGAAGCGAAACAGTAAAAAATAGTACATAATAAGGATGGTATATGAATAAACAGCATATATGAATACAAGGGAGGGATACACAAGGGGAATTGTAGAAAGACAAAACTTGCATGACAAAACTAGCATGAACCAACTGAACTAGAAGAAAACAACAACAGCTCAGGAAAGTCATGGAGGAAAAGCGGAGGAGGAACCAGAGGTGTCCATGTCAGCTGCATGACAGGAATTCAGGAAGCTCCGAAGTCGCAAAGGATCCTCATAGGTCGTCGTCTTATTGTTGTGAGTAACTCTGAAGAAACAGGGATGGAAGAGACCATATCTGGCGCCAATGGAACAGAGCTCTGGCCTCATATCCAAAAAAGCCTTGCGGCGATTAGCTGTAGATTTGGCATAATCCTGCGCAAAAAACAAGGTGGATCCCGACCATGTAAGGCGGGGGAGAGCTCTGGCCGCTGAAAGGACTTTAAGAAGGTCAGTATATTCCAGGAAATACATGATAACGCCTCTTGGCCTTAAAGAGGTGGAAGTAGGTGAAGGAGCACGACCAAGCCTGTGGGCCCGCTGTATGTTGAGCAAAGTGTCCTATGGTAGATGCAGGAGTTTAGGAAGAAAAGATTTGAAGAAGGCAATAGGGTCACTCCCCTCGCAGCCCTCCGCCAGGCCGTAGATGCGTAGGTTATTACTTCTATTCTGGTTTTCAAGCTCCTCAACCTGTTTCTGGAGAGAAGAGATCTGCAAGGGCATATGGGTAACCTTGGAGGAAGATTCCTGGAGAGAGGACACACTGCGTTCTACCAACCTAACTCTGGCATCCATCTGCGACCAGTTATCAGTTAGAACTTGCAGCTTAGCGTTGGTTTCTTCCACAAAAGGACGAAGGGCTCGTATCTCCTCCAGTAAAAATTCCATCAATACAGTCAAAGAGGAGTTAGACAGTGAAGGAGGATCCTTTTTAAGCCTTTTCGTGGTGGCTTTTCCTGAGGGCTGCGCAGGATGTTCCACGCTGGACTGCGACATGTGGACGACAGATGCCTGAGCAGCTTCCAAATGAGCCAGTTCAGAGAACACTTTCGAATTTTTGATAAAGGTGCACCGTGTAGTCTTATCAGCGCAACCCGTTGCGCCCCTATCCATAAGTTAATAACCCCCACAGAAGAGAAAGAGTGAGCACTTGGACTCCTGTAACTGTGGGAGCAGCAGAAAATAACAGGAGAGGTCAGCGAGGGCTACAGGAGCATGCAGAGAAAAAGTCCATGAAGAAGAATGTTAGAGAAATACACAATGGTCACCTAAAATTGAAGAAGACAAACCTGGCTGTATCATGGGAGCGCGGGGCGATAATCACAAAAGCAAGTGAAAAGAAAGCGATAGCCAGCTTTGTATGAAGAGAGGAAGGCTCGGCATCATGTGTGGCTGGTCAGAATATGAAATCCTCATGGAGTAAAACACACAGTTCAAAATGGCTGCCGATTTGAAAAACACCATAAAGCTTATCATGGAAATAATAGAAGTATAACAGTCAGTGAAGGCATTGCGTGACTGAATTAGGGCCAACCTTGCTTGAGGGATGAGAAGGCATGCAGTTATAATCGCTGCTGTAGGGAGAAGAGCGCCGCTCGGGAAACGCACCTCAGAGCCCCAAAATGGCGGTCGTGGCCGTCATGACGCCGCGTCCGAAAGGAATTTGCAGCAAAAGTCAAGAAAGTATTCACCAAAAGCGTCGAAATGGGCGTCGGAGCATTCCTGGACTCCTCCGATGGTTCTTTCCATCGTCTCCGGTGAAAAACAAGCCCGTGAAACGCTCGTTCACCCCAGCGACCACGGAGCGCTCACATGAACGCCGCCAACTCCGCCGGGCGCTAAGCCACGCCCGATACATGCATTTCTATCTATTTTTTGTGAATATGTCTATAGAACGTATACCTGTCCCCTGGTATAAATAGAGTATAAAACATCCAACATGTATATATTTATGTTTGATCACCAACATTTCTGCTAGAAGAAACCCTAAACTAAGCCCTATTTTTGTTCACAGTCCACTCACCTAGCTCCCTCCCGCAAGGGCCGGACTGGAAGCCCAAAGCAGCCCTGGCAATTATGTCGGTCCAGTCCCCTTGCAAGTTTGAAGCACGGCTGCTTTTGTTACTGGGGGCTGATACTGCAGCTACAAAAATGGCCCATACCCTTCCAGCATCTCGGAGAAAAGCCCGCTACGGCCAGTCCGGCCCTTCAACTAGCCCAATTCCATCATGGGCCTGATCACCTAGTTGCTCCTCAAAATCAATAGTATTGCACTGCTAATTAATGTTTGCATTTACGCTTGCGACTCATCTTATTGGGTGTCCCGTCTATATACATATATGAGAAAGACCCTGTGAGGTCGAAACGCATTGGTGGAGGTGCGGTGTTCTGAATGAACAAGAATTACTTAAGATTTACTGAGTGCATGTATCTTTGAACTTGAAACTGAACCTGGGCTTTATGGTTTACCTCTGCGCCAGCAGTCGAGCGCGCTGAGCAGAACCAAATTGTTTGCAATGTATATACATATACATTTAAAATGTATTTGCCCCACATAGTTTTTGATGATAAACCTATTGGTACACTATATTCTTTAGATCGTACAACTGAGCAGTGCGTAATTTGGGCAGATTGTGGGGGCCACTGGCCCTTTTTTTTAAAGATAAACCGAAAGATGGGAAACCTGTCACAAAGTGAGAAAACAGGAACCTGCAAGAGTAAGGACAAAGGGGCAGGGATGTCGGGTAGTGGATTAAAGAGGCATCTGGTGGCTTTAAGACTACGCAGCCTTGGTATTCCACGTGGCATCATTTAATGGGCTTCTGAAGAGAGATTTGGACAACTGCACTCATTCAGCTACCAATCAAATTAAGCCTTGCAAGCAGAGCGGTGGGGCAGTGGGGCAGGGTGGAGGGGGATTTTGACAGAAGAGAACGAGGGAAAATTAATTCATTATATATTTAATTTTCTCTCGTGGTCGTCTGTCGATCCCCTCTCTCCCCCCCTCATCCCCCACCTAGGGACTAGCTCCATCGCTCTTATCAGCACGGGCCGCGGCTACTTGCAACTGAGTGCACAATCCTTCGAGCCTCCTCTTTCAGGTCTGTTTCAGTGGGGTGAGGTGCGGTCACTCTTCATAAACCTGCATAAATAAATGAATAAAGAAAGAAAGAAATCCTGACGACCAGACAAAAATACAACCATGGTCTATTTTTCTTAATTTGGACTAGTTCTGGTCAGTTCGCCTTCATTGCATATTAGGTGTAACCTATTTACAAAATACCAAACACAATTAAAACACCACATGGGTCCCGTCCAGTCCATAATAATTGCTAAGGCCCACATATGTAATATATAATCCACAGATAGGTATATCCATTAACAAATTAACTGAGTATATACACACAAAAAAGTTGCTTTTGTAAACTATTTAACAATCACTATTGTATAACAACTTTTTTATAGTTAATAAATACATTATTTTTCCATTTCGATTAGAGAGAAATCGTGTTACATAACTTAGTGTCCACATAATGTCCAGGATCAGGGAGCTTCACAAATACATTAAGAAGCACTCATGTTTCATACTGTTGAAGTCATTTGATGGCTAGCTCTATAAACCACACAAGGAACGTTTTTTGCTGCTTACAATTTGTCCAGTCATTACATTTTAGGACCACTAACATTTACCGAATCCTGTTGGCTCGCAGGATTTATCGACTCCTAGTGTCACCTAACCCTAAGCATGTACATAATAAATGCACCCGTTATTGAGACTCTAAATCTCTACAGAGTAAGTCCCTTTCTGCTCTGCTATAGTTCAAAGGGCTATTACATCCAGCAGACCAAGTTATTTTAATTTAAACCTCGTGTAGACATATCTGATATTTGGAGCTAACTAAGGTAATCAATAATTTTGTGTGCTCAATTCCTTCTAACGAAGTGCCTGCTCTATAATCTTGAAATGTAGGCACTGTAGCTGATCTGCTATATTTCACGTTTTTACTTTAGTTTTTTTGCTTTTTTAGTCAATATTATCACGCCATATATCATTAAGATGATATTTGTCTAATACTGATGTCAGTTGAATTTTATTTGTGATTCATCTTGTGTATTCATCTTAATTTTGACATTCGCCTATCCTGCCAATCATTGAGTTTTTTTTGCTTTCAAATGATGATATGGACACAACTGACCCTCTATTCTCCAGATTGACCACCCTACTTCAATCAAATACTAGCCATGGAAGGTTAGCTCTAACCCATGTACAAACATATTATGAAGCATGATTTCTAAATGCTTAGTGAAATCAATAGATGGAAAGAGGACAGTTTTTATTTATAGTCAAAAGGATCCAGGAAGTTGACAACAAAACTCCTAAAGAAAACAAGATACAAGGTTTTACAGGAGATGGGTGCCCAACTCCAATCTCTTTATCTATCTAAACATATTCCATTAGGTTATCAGTATCTTACATTACAGAAGTTTAAATATGTTGGCCTGACAATACCATATAGTCAGTTAAGATTCTGGAATGTTTGTGGTTTTAAAGAGTTGAGACATTTTTTGGTTGGGGGGTAAATGCATTACATGGCATGAGTTGCATGCTTGGTGTGGTGATGGCTGTATGATGTGTTTCATAGGTTTCCAGCAAAATACCCTTTTTTGAGGTAACACTGCCTGGAATTTAATTAAAAAAAAACACCCTCTGTACGCTCACTTTTAAAGTTAAAACTCCAGGGAATTGGGTATTGGTATTGGTTATTATGTGACAGGGGTGTCAGGCAACATGTGACAAGCTTTTTTAGAAAAAATTGCCTGTCTACACCGTGTAGCCGGATTGACAGACTATTTCACTAGCAGGTCATAAGGCTTTGAGAGTGGCAAATTTCAAGAGGATGTTTTATTCTACTTTTTATACTGTATGCGTTATAATTTACGACCAGTTTTACGATTGTAGCAGTTCATTTCTTATGCTTGAGAAAGAAGACTGTTCAATAAATCCTTTTATTGAAAACGCCCGTCTAACTATTTCTCTGCACCTCTGGTGAAACGAAGCATGCACGATTGACTGAGTGAAATATATATCTATTGTTTCCACGACTCTGAAGATCAGTTTTATCTTGCGGAAACAAAGTTGTCATGTTTATGCGGCTGTGAGAAACTAATTCCTTATTGTGAATTCGAGAAAGTTTCTAGTGACCTCTGAGCTAGCTGGCACTTACAATTAAGTCTAGTATAACCGATAAAGACCTAGTAGACCTTAGTCCTACGTCTAATCTATAGGGTATATTATTCCAATGCACAGAACCTATTGGGAATATAGGAACTACACTACATGGAGCCCAATGTTTGGTAAGGCACTAATTTAACGCTAGATACTAGAGTAACTCAGTCGTGCTTTTCACAGAGACCCCTTTTTCCCGTAAATACTCCAATAGACCTCTGGAGTGGGTCAAAGGATAAAATATCCGCCATAACTGAGTAGGACGAAAATCCTATGTATTAGTTTTTGGTTTGTCCAACGTTGAAGGATACAGTGTTGCAAAATATTGTGCACCTTATCTTTGTTTCCTTGAAACTTTCTCTGCAAAACTTGCAACAAAATGCAAGATAGTGACGAAGACAACGGTGGACCTGCAGGCACTATTACCCAACCGGGTTTAGACGAGACAGGTCTCCAACAAAATGACCTGGATGCTATAGTCATCCCGGAAAACGTAAGAAAAGCCATAGCTATAAAGCTTATAGAAAATGTCCTATCACCGAGAGGTGATACAGTTACATTCGTCATAGAGGCACATGAATATCGACAGAAAAAGGTATTCTATTCATGGATTGTCTTTCCACAAGCAAATCCAACAACACATGTGTTCCACTTCTACAAGATGGAGGAACATCCAGCGGAATACGTTCCTTTCGAGGACGTTGAAATTCCACTAACTTACCAAGAGCAGCAGCTCTGGTTTAAAGGTGCCCTACAACATCAAAATCACATTACCAGGCTCGGTCCACTAGGTAGACCAGGAGCAACATGGCCAGTACTAGCCAGCTATACTCCACATCCTAACATTGAAAGAGTGTCAGATGTAGAACTGTAAGCTCAGCTAAAACAATTAATTAAAATACATAGACAATTGGTACAATATGTCATGCGGACCTTAACGGTCCAACCTGCTATTAGAATTCCACAACCCACCCCTCATCAGGGGAACACAAACAAAACCACACCACAGACTATACAATCAGTCATTGGTAAATTGCCCGCAAAAAAGGAACACATTCCATTCTGGTTAGCCCAGAAAATTACTCAAATAGAGGCAGTATTTCCCAATATTACACTCATGAAAAACACAGGATTCTAACAATCTGTTTACCAATGGGGATTGCACCACACATGGAGGACTGTGACACTTGGGGTACAGTCTTTGCTTCAATCTACACAAAAACACATGGTGTCCCGTCTATGGCGGTAATACCAGACTTTCTGAGACAGATTCAAAATGAATACAGTCCAGAACCAGCCTTGAATCTTGGTATGAAATTACTGAAAGATTTCAAACAGGTCTCAGCTATCTTATTAGCTAACATTAAAGGTGAAGCAGCATCGGTGGCAATCCCCCAAAAATTAAAAGAACTTGATATTACTGAGCAACTGTATAAACTTGCCAGAATTATTGAAAAATCCTATGAAGAACTAGGAAGAGATAGTTTGGGAGGGAAACCTGTAAAACCTGAACTAACAGAAAATCCTGAAAAAGTTTTTATCAAAAATAATCTAACTACTCCTAAAATGAAATGGGAAAATAGTAGACAGCCACTTCCCAAAGAGAAGCGATCTGAGTCCAGAGGTAGATCTCCTCAAAAGGAGCACTCCGAAAAGAGGTATAACGTTAGAAATAGGGATAATTTAAGAAAACCTGATAGATATCAAGATACTGATACACAATCCTCTCGTACCTTTCAGACTTCCTCGCAGAAATCCGAAAGAAGAGGACGATCAGAACACAAAGAAGAACGCGTGAAGTCCAAAGACGATCAACACGTTCCAAAAAATAAGAAAACTCAATTATCCAAAAAGAAGGTATCAAGTATTAAAATGAGACATACCGAGTATCTTGAGGACACAACTCAAGAACGGGGAGTAGGCCCAGACAATGCTGGACAGCGCAGCAGAGGTCACCATAGCTCGCAGGATCCTGAAAGATCATCTGGAGACAGTAGATCTGAATGAATGCATTCAGGTTGAAACTGCCGACACTAGAGTTAGTGTACCCCATAAGTTATATGAAGTAACACTCCAGATAGAGGGGGACATAACTAGAAAAATAAAAGTACTCTTTTGGGAAAAACTATCCAAGGGTTATGACATCCTTCTGGCCGAAAAAGACTAGCCACCTGAATTTGTCAGGGAGTAAACACATGGCGAAGAAATATTTATGCCAGCCTTCTGTAATCATATTCCTATTCATAACTAATATACCTATGCCAGGAAATGGGCTGTGGCCCAGGCTCCAGCATTATTGAAAAATCATGTGGGATGGGATGAGGACTCTCCTCACCATAAAATCCAGTTAAAAAATTAACCTACTGCTCAGAGGCAGTATCCAGTAAAACAGGAAGCTAAAAAGCAAGTCAGGGAGATAGTAGATCAACTTGAATACCAAGGGGTGATTGAAACATGCACCTCGTCAATGAGCAATCCTTTGTTTCCTGTCTCCAAACCAGATGAAACATTACAGACATTTAAACTCTTGTTGCAAAACTTTTGCAGTACAAAATTCACACAGTGCAGCACTGATGAATAACATCGTTCGCAAAAAATATAAAACTACATTAGATATTTCAAATGGTTTCTTCTGTCAAAACATTGCACCAGAAAGCAGGTATTTGACCGCTTTCTCAATAATCGGGACACAATGACACTTTTGTCGTCTCCCCCATGGATTCAAGAGCAGTCCTGGATTATTTTCAGCCAGAGTAACAGAGTTACTACAAATGTATGATGATGAGGCATTATCTTATGTCGATGACATCTATCTTACAGATGATGATTTGTACAGGCACTTGAGCAGGGTGAACACCATAATGCTTGGATTCGCCTCTGAAAGGTATAAATTCAACTTAAAAAAAATCAAGAATTGCCCACCTCAACGTCCTATTCTTAGGATACGAACTTTCAAGTGAAGGCAAAAGCCTAGCAGCAAACTTTTTAGTAAAATGTGCGCTGCTCCAACCTCCAAAGTTGCTGAAAAACTTACAGTCAATTTTAGGATTCCTAAACTTCGGAAGAACTTACATTTTGAATTACGCAGAAAGGGTTAAACCTCTCTATGAACTAACCAAACCCGATTTCAAACCAACTAATTGGACTCAAAAACACACAGAAATTTTGTGTTCAGTACAAACAGACATGTTGGCAACAACACACTTACAAACACTCAACAATGTACCCAACCTTATAATCCGAATCATCCCAGGGAGATGCGGATTCACATACCTAACCTTTAATAAAGGTGAAAAGGTACCAATAGCTTTCAAATCACACTTGTACACACAAGCTGAAATGAAATTCACTTCAACAGAAAAAATTCTGACAACGGTTCAGACTGCTGTAGCAAAGGAGAGAGCCCTTGCACTGGGTAAGCGCATTCCAAATGCAAAAGCTCTACATCCAAGATGTATACAATGGGTTAATTCTCTTGCTGCAACAGACGTTGAATACGTTTTTGACCTTTACTTGAAGACACAGAAATCTCTCCAATATGAACAAGAATGTCCTCTGCCTACTGAAATTCTACCACTAGAACATTACGGCTGTATAATATATACAGACGGATCAGCACAGCCCGCGATTGGGGATAAACAAGCTTATAGTGCAGCGTGCACTGTTGTTAAAGGTCACTGGTGCGATGGTAAATTCAGACCTATGGTCACAAAAACACTATCTCTAGGAGACTGTACAGCTCAGCGAGCTGAACTCCAAGCTTTCAAAATGGCGCTTGAAAATACCGTTTGCGAATTCCCCACACTTATAGTGTGCGATTCGTATTACTGCGACCAGTCTTACAATGAATATCTGCAGAACTGGGTTCAAAATGGTTTTAAAGACGCAAAAGGAGGCACAATCAAGCATAAAATGCTTTGGGAACAAGTAGTTCTATTACAGAAAGAACTACAAAAGACTCACGTGATCCATACACTGAGTCATCAGCGTGATGGCGTTCACGTTGCAGGGAATTCATTGGCTGATGAAGCCGCAAAGGCAGCTGTGCAAACGGCTTCCGTAGCTACAATTAATCGTTCAAAAACGACAATAGACTGTGAATCCATGCTCACTATCAATGCCCCGAGCAAAGGCAGCGGAGCTGCGTTACCTCTAAATTCTCCACTCAAGTACTCATATATAATTGATGCAAATAATGTTCCGTTTGCTAGAATCCCTGGAGTGGGGGATAGAGCAATCCCAAACATAGAACACAGGTTAGGACTAATCTTAGCAGCACATGAAGGGCTTGCCTCTGCACACGCAGGTGTTTTTGCCACAGTTTCATTATTAAAACAACAATACTGGTGGCCGCGCATGAGGTAACAAGCCAGAAACTATGTTTTGGAATGTGAAATCTGCCAGAAAATGAAAGTTTCAACAATACAGCGCCCGGCACAGTTGCCCCTTCTAATTTCAGATAAACCATTAGCATGTGTTTACCTGGACCACTGTGGTCCCTTACAAAGGGATGGCAACTATAAATTGTAGTGGATTCATGCACAAGATTCATTTGGATGTGGCCTCAGCGCTCGGCTGACGCCCGCACTGTTATAAAAGATTTGCGAGTATTTATCAGCACATACGCAATAGGCACGCTACATTCTGACCAGGGTCCTAAGTTTAGCTCTAGGGCTTAGAAGGAGGCCATGGCCAGCTTGAGCGTTGCATTGCGATTTTCGAGTCCATTCCATCCTGAGGGAAATTCGGTTGTGGAGAGAAAAAACCGTGACATAAAGCAATCTATAACAGCTAGGGTATTAGGTTCGGGTGATGGGTGGGTCAAACATCTAATAAATATCCAACGTAGTCTTAATAACCTGCCAAGGCATTCTCTGGGTGGAATCACTCCATATGAACTCCTTTTTGGTACTAGAATGTTGGTTGAAGACCTCGATCGTCACACTTCAGTGGTGGAACAAAAACCATTTGATATCAAAGATCGTTTGACTATTTTACAGAACTTAAATGAAACAAGAAGTCTAAGCAACACCAGTGAAAAGCCAACAACCACTGAAGAAAAGCCACCTGTCCCAGCAAGACCTGTCTGGATTCCAAAGGTTGGGGATCTAGTCAGGGAGAAAATGAATCACTGACATAAAATCGAAAGACACAATATCGACATACTAAAATATCGGCACAAATATATCGAAAGCATTAATATCGACCTCCTATATTTAACTATAAACATACAAAAATATCGGTAACACTATATCGACATACATAAACACCGATATCAATAATATCGACCACATACATATCGAAGATACAAAATATCGATTGCATTAAAATGTATACACCAGTACTAAAATATCGAATTCACTAATATCGTTAACAATATTATCGTTATTTTAAATATATCGACAAATTAATATATATATATATATATAAACATTATTTCTTACAGCATATTCATAATATCGTATAAAATAAAACCTCTCATTTAGTTATTGATTTTTATATATTTATTAAAAATATACAACATATATTAATTATCATTTTTATTACCAACATATTTCTATTTAATTATTTTCTTTTCTTTTATACATAAATAAATAACATTACCCTAAACTAACAACATAAAACTCCAAACAGAAATTCAAATATACTAACTAACCAATAAACACACTGAAATACTCAAGTAACCAATAGCAAACTAATTGCTAATTACAATACCCTATATAAACAATTACCCACTAAACACAAACAACATGCTAAAATAAACGAAAGGAGACACATCTATGGACGAATTACACTACAACGACAAGGACATCAAAATTAGCAGGATAAATTAATGACTTTCAGTCTACTAAAACTACACAACTGACTTCTGATAAAATACAATGCTAAAATTTTTTATTATATTCTCTATATTTAACACATGTTTAAATCTTTTATATAATATACAAACAATAATGTTAAAATCCTATGCTTTGTTATTTCTCTTCTAATGCTACAGAAAACTATCCAAACAAATACAAGAACACAGAACTCAAACATAAGGATACAACTAAAAAGTAAGTATCATGAAACACTAAATTAAAAGCTAAAATCCAAATAAATAAGCACATTTTGTAACTAATTATACATATCTACTTTTTATTTTCTACTACCACTACAGACTATTGTACAGACAAGAAACAGAGAAAAATACTCTGAAAACAAAAGATACAACAAGCTAAGTAAGTATATTCAAAAACTTCATGCACTAGTAATAAGTTTAAAACGAAACACTGGTTTTCATTTCTAATACATATCTAATTTTGTATTTCAGAAACCAGTACAGAAAACTATACTACAAAAGAACAAATAACAAATGTATACATTCAAAAATTAAATTAACTAAGTAAGTACTTCCTAATACTAACCTAAGGGTTAAAACGCCACAAATAGCACTTGTTCTAATTAATTACAAATATTTACTTTTTTATTCCTCCTAAAACTACAGAAAACTCTACTGACAAAATACAGAAATTACATAACCGAATCCCAAAGATATAACTAACTAAGTAAGTATATTGAAGGACTAAAGTAACAAATAAAATGTTAAAAAGATAAATACATGTTAACATTTCTAACACATATATACTTTTTATTTTTAGATTCTACTACAGAATACTCTACTAAGAAATAACAGACAACTCTACTCCAAAGTCCTGTCTAAAAGTAACCAAGTAAGTATAATCAGATTTTTTTTTTAAAGGAGCTACAGTTATTTGCAGACAATTTTATAGAAAAAATTGGCACTGAAACTCTAACAATATACTAAAGCAAATCATTAAAATTACTCTGCTTTTTACCTAACAGATCAAAGACTATCAGAAAACACAGTCAACTACTGAAGAATAAAGCATATCAAAATATTTCAAAGATTTGGACCAATTGTAAGTATATACTAATCAATTGTTGAATTAATTAATTTTATACAAAATATTACCATTTACATAAATAATAAATATATCTCTTGTAGATTTACAAACAAAAAAATGACAGAGGGAGCAGAATTTGTGACCAGCCAGAAAGGAAAACTATTACTATGCTACATGGGTTACACTTATACCCAGGAGAAACAATATGGGATGAAAGTAAATTGGAAATGCTGCAAATATTATTCTAACAAGTGTTATGGAAGGGCAACAACTAGAGAAGCAACTGTACTTTTGTACTAGAGAACACAAACATAACAGAAATAGAAGTTAGAACAGCATTAGAAAACATAAAAGAGGCTAGCACAGGTTCCCAAAAACCAACCAGTGTCATATTAAAAGAAGAAATTCCCAAAATTCCCAAAACAGCAACAACACAGATGCCAAATATTCTTGCACTAAAAAGAACTATAGCACGAACAAAAAAAACTAATACTACTACCACACCACCTCCAAGAACATATAGTGATATATGTTTAAATGCCAACCAAACCATAACTCTAAACAAACAACCATTTATCATTTACGACAATGAAAGCAACGATAAAAGACTAATAATTTTTGGAACAAATCTGAACTTAATAAAACTTCAGCAAACCCAATATTGGATGATGGATGGGACTTTTAACATCTGTCCCAAACACTTTTACCAATTATACACCATACATGGCCTATAACAAAACTGCAACATACCTCTACTTTATGCACTACTACCAAATAAAACTAATTCCACATATATGGAATTATTAAATATAATCAAACAAAAAACTAACGACTATTCCCCAGAAAAAATAATACTAGATTTTGAGCAAGCAATGCTTTCAACCATCTTGAAAATACACCCACATACCTGCATTCAAGGCTGCTACTACCATTTAAACCAGTGTCTATGGAGGCATCTACAAAAAACAACCTTAAGCATAGAATATGCAACAAACTCATCTTTTGCATATCAAATAAAAAAACTCATAGCACTGGCTTATGTTCCAGAAACAGACGTAGCTGAAAACTACAACATTCTAATAGATAGCACCTTTTATAAACAAAATGAGGCAAAACTGAGTCCATTTTTGGACTACTTTGAAGACACCTGGGTAGGCAGACTCCATAGATCTGGCCACAGAAGAAACCCTAAATTCCTAATACCCTGGTGGAACGTCTACAGAAGCACCTTAAACGGAGAATCAAAAACAAATAACGCAGTTGAAGGTTGGCACAATGCCTTTATACAATCAACTGGCAGAACTAAACCAAGTTTAGAAAAATTCATAAAATGTCTGCAAAAAGAACAAAGCTACCAGGAGTTTAGAATGGAACAATCCATTACTGAACTAGTCCCTAAAACATCTAAACAAATCAAACAAATGCACAAATACCTAGAACAACAAGTAAAGTTATACCCTAGTACTAAAGGCATTGAATACCTAAACATAATTGCAAAAACACTACTCTAAATAAATCTGAACACCAAACCAATACATAAAAATGAAACCTAAACAATCTAAACACCAACTAAATCTTAATTTTCAATACTTTTTAATGTATGCAATATATATAATATTTATATATATATATATGCACACATTACTTACAGTTCATTACTATAAAACAGAACAATAATAATAAATACATTACCCACCCACAAAATAGAAATAAAAAATTAACTTACCAAGCATGTCGAAAATCCAGGATATCCTTCTCCACCAAAATAATCCAGTTAGTGAAAAATTGACCCAAAAAAAATGCAAAAATACAACTGTTCCAAGAATCGATAATCCATCCAAATAAGATCCTTAGGAAAACCATAAAAAAAAATGAAAATAGTTCAAAAATAAAAGAAACGCTCCAGGAAAACCGAAAAATGTAAAGAAGTGTTTGATAATGCATTAGTTAATAAAACTAACAAACACTTCCTTAAAAAAAAAAACGCTCCTTCCGAAATGGCGAACACCTAGAATTGAAACGTAAAAAACATACATTCCCACCCACATAAACCTACACATAAACAACTAATAACATTAGTATTACCATTATATTCCTAATACATATACTTTAAACATGTATATATGAACTCTCCAAACAAGCCTAAAACAACGTAAAACTACGAGTACCTACCACACGTAAAGAAACGATCTTAAACACTGTAATGCAACTCACTTACATCTAACAACAATAAATAGCAGCACACTAGTCTCAAAAATTAAATTAAACACACCTAAAACATATAAAACAAACCTTACCTTAAGTAACGTGAAGTCTCTCCCAACCACAACCTGCTCTCCATCCAAATAACACAAAACGATCTAACCCGGTTACAAAATAAAAGACCCAAAAGCAACAAAATAGTCCATTATTACAAATACATTACTAATTCTGTGTAAAATTAACTACAATAATTTCAAAACTTGTACTGTATTTTCTACAATGTTTGTTTATTCCTTATATTAAATATTAGTCAAATATGTAGTAAAACTGTACAAATAAATATTATAAAATAAATAATATTTATTTTCACATTATTTTAAATGTTATAAAATGTTACAAAATTTTGGTATTTCTATTTTCAATTTGTATATATAAAAACCTATTTTTCCAAAAAAATGTATACAAAAATATTGTATAAATACTTAATATTAATATTTTAAATATTAATATTAATATAAAAATGTTATTTACTAACAAAATATGTAACACTGTAAATATGTGATATGACATTAAACAATACTGAATTTTGTTTTTCTCATTAAAAAAAATCATACTTGTGTATAATATTTTTGTGTATAAATTATAATTTTTTCACAAAAGTCAATAATATAATTGAGAAAAATTATGTCTGCAAAATATACAATACCTAATAAATTTTTGTTGTTGAAAAAAATGTATGAGGATTCTGTGTTTTTACTATTATTATCATAAAAAATTGTGATTTCCCATACACAAAAATAATATATATTTATTAATCTACATAAATAATACTACTCTTCCCTAACTAACATACATAAATATCAATTAGTTGCTGGACACTAATCAAATATAATTTACTATTCCCACTCCAGTCTACATAAAATTGAAGTAGGTTCTGGACAGTAATTAAATAAAATTTAATATTCCCACTCCAGTCTACATAAAAATAATGTAAGTGCTGGACACTAATTAAATATAATTTAATATTCCCACTCCAGTCTACATAAAATTAATATTAGTGCTGGACACTAATTAAATATAATTTACTATTCCCACTCCAGTCTACTTAAAATTGAAGTAGGTGCTGGACACTAATTTAAATTAATTTACTATTCCCACTCCAGTCTACATAAAATTGAAGTAGGTGCTGGACAGTAATTAAATATAATTTAATATTCCCACTCCATTCTACATAAAATTAATATAAATGCTGGACACTAATTAAATATAATTTACTATTCCCACTCCAGTCTACATAAAATGGAAGTAGGTACTGGACACTAATTAAATACAAATTACTATTTCCACTCCAGCCTACATAAAATTGAAGTAGGTGTTGGACACTAAATAGATATAAATTACTATTCCCACTCCAGTCAACATAAAATAGAAGTAGGTGCTGGACACTAAATAGATATAAATTACTATTCCCACTCCAGTCTACATATAATTAATATAAGTGCTGGACACTAATTAAATATAATTTAATATTCCCACTCCAGTCTACATAAAATTAATATAAGTGCTGGACACTAATTAAATATAATTTACTATTCCCACTCCAGTCTACATAAAATTGAAGTAGGTGCTGGACACTAATTTAATATAATTTACTATTCCCACTCCAGTCTACATAAAATTAATATAAGTGCTGGACACTAATTAAATATAATTTAATATACCCACTCCAATCTACATAAAATTAATATAAGTGCTGGACACTAATTAAATATAATTTAATATTCCCACTCCAGTCTACATAAAAATATTATAAGTGCTGGACACTAATTAAATATAATTTTATATTTCCACTCCAGTCTACATAAAATTAATATAAGTGCTGGACACTAATTAAATATAATTTACTATTCTCACTCAAGTCTACATAAAATTGAAGTAGGTGCTGGACAGTAATTTAAATTAATTTATTATTCCCACTCCAGTCTACATAAAATTAATATAAGTGCTGGACACTAATTAAATATAATTTACTATTCTCACTCCAGTCTACATAAAATTGAAGTAGGTGCTGGACAGTAATTTAAATTAATTTATTATTCCCACTCCAGTCTACATAAAATTAATATAAATGCTGGACACTAATTAAATATATTTTACTATTCCAACTCCAGTCTACATAAAATTGAAGTAGGTGCTGGACACTAATTAAATAAAAATTACTATTCCCACTCCAGTCTACATAAAATAGAAGTAGGTGCTGGACACCAAATAGATATAAATTACTATTCCCACTCCAGTCTACATATAATTAATATAAGTGCTGGACACTAATTAAATATAATTTAATATTCCCACTCCAGTCTACATAAAATTAATATAAGTGCTGGACACTAATTAAATATAATTTACCATTCCCACTCCAGTCTACATAAAATTGAAGTAGGTGCTGGACACTAATTTAATATATTTACTATTCCCACTCCAGTATACATAAAATTAATATAAGTGCTGGACACTAATTAAATATAATTTAATATTCCCACTCCAATCTACATAAAATTAATATAAGTGCTGGACACTAAATAAATATAATTTAATATTCCCACTCCAGTCTACATAAAATTGAAGTAGGTGCTGGACACTAATTTTAATTAATTTACTATTCCCACTTCAGTCTACATAAAATTGAAGTAGGTGCTGGACAGTAATTAAATACAATTTAATATTCCCACTCCAGTCTATATAAAAATAATATAAGTGCTGGACATTAATTAAATATAATTGTATATTCCCACTCCAGTCTTCATAAAATTAATATAAGTGCTGGACACTAATTAAATATAATTGACTATTCCCACTCCAATGTACATAAAATAGAAGTTGGTGCTGGACACTGATTAAAAATTATTTACTATTCCCACTCCAGTCTACATAAAAATAATATAAGTGCTACACACTAATTAAATTTAATTTAATATTCCCACTCCAGTCTACATAAAATTAATATAAGTGCTGGACACTAATTAAATATAATTTAATATTCCCACTCCAATCTACATAAAATGAATATAAGTACTGGACAATAATTAAATATATTTTTTTGTAAATTATTTAATATTATATAATTTTTCACAAATTTTAATATCAAATATTTATATATTTTTTATTTTTTATACAATTCTATTCTTTATAATATTTAAATTTTCAAGTTTTTATTTAATTTTTTAATTTTCGAAATGTAATAATTTAAATTTTAATGTTTATATTGTCTATACAATGTTTTTAAATGTATTATAATTTCTATACACTTCTAATTTTTCTATAATTTGTAATATCTATATTTTTAACATATTTATAATTTCGAAATTTGAATTTTATATTTTAAATTTTACAATTTTACATTGTCCATAAAATTGCTTCCTATCTATCAATTTTTTATATTATATATAATTTTTGCATCATTTTTATTTTATTTAAACTATATTTTCAAAACACTCCCTACCCTTATCCCCTATAAACTCTAAAACCCACTCCTAAAAATATAAATGTATTTATATAAATTATATTATAATATATATTTATTTATTTGTTACTAAATTAAATTAACAGATCAGAAAAATAAATTAGCATAATTAATATATATATATAGTAGCAAAAATGTTATATTTCATTTTTAAATTTCCAATTTCGTTTTTCAATTTGCGAAATGTACATTTTTTTTAATTTTTTTTAATTTCTATTCATTATATAATGATTTTTCTATATATATTCTATTGAAATGTATTAATTTTATACTTATTTTTTTTAAAACACTCCCCACCCTTATCCACTATAAACCCAATAACCCGCTCCTAAAAATATATATGTTAATTTATATATATATAGTAGCAACATTTTTATATTTCATTTTTAAATTTCAATTTTCGTTTCTCAATTTGCAAAATTTACAAATTTTTTTATTTTATATTTTTACATTTCTATTCATTATATAATGATTTGTAAATATATATTCTATTTAAATTTTTTATTTCTATACTTATTTTTTTAAAACACTCCCCACCCTTATCCCCTATAAACCCAATAACCCGCTCCTAAAAATATATACGTTTTTTTAATTATTATATAAAAAAATAAAACATTCTTTGTTATTTAAAATAACATTCATAAATTACAATACAACATTAACTTAAAATTAAATTTTTATACTATTATTTACTATCATACGATATTTTTGGGATTCGATATTTTGTCTTCCGATGTAATTACTTACGATATTATTATACACATATCATTAACGATATTTTTGTATACGATATTTATTATTGCGATATTTTTTACCAACGATATTTAATCTTCGATATTATGTCATATCGATATTATTTTTTCGATATTATGTCTGATTACCGGAGAAAATAGCGGACAAGAAGGAATTTGGGCCTTCTTACTTGTACTAGCAATCCACGGATCAAGAACAGGGCTACTGCCGTCCCTTGCTGGAAGAAAGGAGAACCAGCCTGTATCAATTGACCTGGTAAAACCACACCATGTGGCTGATAATAAGTAGTAGGCCCAGTGGGCTCCCAAGATGTAGCAGACCACTAAATCTTGCTACTATCCAAGAGGTTCGAACTGAAAGACTCATGACCTTTGAAGATTCTAAAGTGAGATAAGAAGGACTATACAAAAAAGCCATGGAACTTGTGCCTCTTGAAACCCAAATAACAGTTTGTCAAGAAACTCCCGTCTAAAATGATGTAGCATCTTACTATACAAACATGTCAAGGGAACAAGCAACTCTAGCGATTTCAAAGAATCCGGATGCAATACGAACTATTGACAGAACTGCCTCTGGCTATTTTATCAACTTTGATAACTTTTCTGAGGATCCCAGTGAACCTGAAACTACGCCAGCAAATAAAACTTTCAAGGAAAAATTAATGGAACTTGGTCAAGAGCTTGCTAAAATATATCCGGTTTCACCGTGGGTTGAATTTTGGATTGGGTTAGGTGTATTTTTTCTCCTTCTATGGCTCATTCTTGTTTTAAGTCTGGGAAAGCGGATAGATGGAAAACATTAAAATTGACACAGCAAGTAAGAACATCAACTTGCTTCTGAAGCCACACAAATCATCTCATCGTGAACAACGAGACCTGTCATCAGTGAACATCACAGCGGTTCCTCTACCTGGTGGAATAGCTTGGGATACAACTGATTATGACATTTATGGCCCTGTCGAGCTGCTGAAAATTCCACACCAATTTAAGGTTTCCTTGAGTGACTTTGTTTCACCCAGCACACTTTCTGATGATTGGGACTTTGAAACTGTTAATAACATGATGGCAGACATAGAAATGTCAGCAAAATTTACAAAACATGAATACTCAGAAGGTTCAGCAAATTGGGCCCGATTCACAGAACTAAAATAAGACAAAATCCTAAACTTACTACTTTTGGTATTCACAGAAGTTAGGATTTTGTTTTAAGACAGACTTAAGACAGACTTAAGACAAAATCCTAACTTAAGTCTGTCTTAAGTCTGTCTTAAGACAAACTTAAGACAAAATCCTAACTTCTGTAAATACCAAAAGTAGTAAGTTTAGGATTTAGTCTTAAGTTAGTTCTGTGAATCGGGCCCATTATGAAGAAATGTATTGTTTTAATCATTTTGGTCATTATTACTTGCATAAATCTGCGAACCCTAGAAATGTTTTAACTTATAATCAATGGGAACATTGTTCAATACCTTCAAAAGGTAGTTCAAAAAATTTATTGGAAAATGTCCATATTTCACAGGTTTTTATGTTACAAACCCAGAAAGTTTTTACTTTAAAAATGCTAATAAGACAGGCATGAAAAGTATGTTGACAAATACTAAGCACATTTATTCTGCGGCCTTTTATGCTCAATTGTCCACCTTAGGCTTTGACTTTTGGAAAGACAACATTGAGACAAAAACTGTTTGGGGCACAACGGACTGGCAGGTACAAGTGTTTAGAAGCATTGTGCAGAGCCTGCATCATCCCAGAACAAATTATGTTTTTAAATGACACTGTTCAACAGACATCTTGTCTTGGCATTGCTAAGATAAAAGATTTAAACAAACCGTCCATACCTAAGCCCACACCTGATAGTAATTTAACTTCAAGTGAGGAGGTAGACGTAAATATATTTTACAACAGAACAGAACAAATCCTGAATGGAAAAAAATTATTAATCTGGCCTACAGACATGAATAACTATCAAGATAGACTCCTGAACAAGACACAAGGGTTCATAGTAACTCCACCAGATCCAAGATATATCCAAAGACAACATCCCGGGATAATAACAACTTATAGTGTAGGTAAACTATGCCTTGAGTGGCTGAGGAAATCTACACTTCCAGAAATAAAACAACACTTATCTTTGCTTAAAGATGGCGTTGATTTACGAGAATTCTTACTGGGACCTCGGAATCCACGTCATAAATGTTTCATATTCGCCGGTATATAAGCTGCATACAATGAAGCATGGAAAGTCACGCAAATTGAAACAGCTGAAAGAATACGAGAAATTGATCGTTTAAACTTAGAGAAATCACTTTAGAAAGAACCAGGGCTCTCGTATTGGCAAGTGGGGCAGGTGTTTATATCAATAGCTTATTTAATTGTTTGCGCTTTGATTATACTGAAGTGAGAAACGTCTGGGGTTCCAACATACCAAGAGTGCCCCAATAAAATGCTTAGGACATAAATGCTTGTGGAGGCATATGCAAGCCGAGTGAAGGGTTTAAAGAGTTTTAATGCTTCATGGCAGTTTTTGGATTCAATAGAAGAGGCAGGCCTTGAAACTGGCCTGGTAGCAGTGAAACTGGTGATTGCATGAGGGCAATATTGCTGGAAATCTGCAAGTTTCTACACAGCAATAGGCAGGCATTGCATGTATACATTGAAATATCCTGTTTTTCTGTACTGTCCTCTATCTGTTGATTGAGAGTCAGGAAGGGTAGGGCTGTTCTTGCTCCCAGTAGTGGTATTTATAATCAAGCTGGCTTGTTCAACTTACTTGTTGTGTTCTTTGCTGCTATTATGTGTGTACTGTATATTCTTTCTAAACACTGAATGAACAAAGTGTTGTAGAAGTGGTGATTTAATGCGGCACAATTGAACTTTACTTATTGCTGCCATTATATGTGTGTTGTATATTTTTTCTAACCAATGAATGAACGAAGTTATTGTATATGTGGAGATTTAAGGTGGCACAATGGCACTGTACTTTTGGTACTATGTATTTCAATATTGTTGTTTTTGATTGTTAGTCATATGATGTCGGCTATAATGGGCTTCAAAATTCATGTGCTCGACCGCTTCACTCCTAGCCAGACTCGTGAAGCGGTAATAATGGTTGATGCAGACAAAGCATTCAACCTGGTTAACTTGTAAGCTCTTTTGTAGGGCCTGGAGAGGTTTGGTTTCCTGCCCACTTCATCTTAATGCTGGAGGACCTATATCAAGGGGCACAGGCAAAGGTTTTTGTGAATTACAATCTTGTGGGGGGTAGTGGGTATAATGTCAGGAATGTCCTCTGACACCAATTTTATTGACCTTTTTTATAGGTTCAGGTGATGGAGCAAGGTTTTGCACATTAAGCGACTTGCTTGTATCAAGAACCTCAAATAACCCTAATTAACTAATCAACCTGTTTGTGTTACTAATATTGCACATTTTACACTACACGGGGTGTCCCAGAGACGCTTGCCTATGTGTTTACTAAAAGGTAATACGCTTGCCACCTAAAATGGCTGCTGCTACACGGGAATTTAGTCTGCGCATGCGTCGGTCATACCCATGTGACGTGACATACTCGCAGTTCTGGTGGAATTTGTTGCTCATGCGCAATGCAATTAAGATGGCTGCTCTGTGTTCTCACATGCTCTAAGCGTGCATTGCCGCTTTTGCAAAGCTGTTTGTTCTGCACTTACCCTAATGCAATAGTTATTATAAAGTAAGGGATATAGTATAGCCATTTCATTATATACAGTGTAATCTTTTATTCTGTGTTTCTAAATTGTTTTCGCTTGCTTTTCATGTATCGTATTCTTTGGGCCTTGGAGGTGCTTACTAACCCATCTTGGAAGCCCGTATGGTACCAGTCATGTGATGGGGGAAAAGAAAACCATGCAGTAGTGGAACCCAGCCAGCTGGCAGCCTCGCCCAAGATGCTCCTGGGAACCGACCTGTAACCCAGCAGGACGAAGCTGATCTGTACCTGAATTTGTTACATTTGTAGTAAACTGCTGTATACTCTATTGTTCTCTGTAAAACATATGCCATGGGAAACTAGAATTTAAGGGGTGGGTACGAAAACTGATATTAAGCCTGAGAAAGTCTAAAATTTAGGTGGTGTGATGACTTAACCTCCTCCTTTGTCCAATCAGAATTGGGGATCCTTACACTTGCAACATTGGGGGGTGGTACACTGACCCGAAAAACAGTATAACTAGCCTAGGTTTAGCTAGAGAAATTGTCCGACTTGTCCGAATAGCTGACCTGTCACTGACCCAACGCACTCTATAGGTGACTGATACAGAGAGCTGCGGAGCACTCTGTCCGAATTTCCACAAACCCACTCGGGGTTTTGGGAAACCTTAAGAACTGGTGAAGCACTTTGCTGGGAGATTCGAAAACCCAATCGGGGTTATTGGCAGATTCCTTGCAGAGAGGGAGTAGCGCAGGCGTTGCAACCGAAGCTGCGGGTGTTGGTCGTACCCTTTGGTGAACCCGGTTCTGATCCAAAATTCTGGGGTTATCCTGTCCTGACTGTCCATGAGCTGTACCTGCTCGCCTACTGGCAACCTAAGTCCTTGAGGGTCCTTTCCCGTCTTTCCAAAACTGACCCGTGGCCAGGGTTAGTCTTCACTTTATCTTAGGTAAATATAAAATCTGTGTTTGTGTTCGTTTATCTAAACTTGCTGTCCTAACGTCTTGAATAAAGCATAATTGCATATGTTCCTTTTTCCCCTGTCTCTCTATAAATGAGATTTTCATGTATTAATTGTCTATTAGCATGTTCCACTTTTCTACCTACCTTTAGTTAAATGCTAAATCGTTTTGCATATATAGTTTGTTCCATTCTTGCCCTCCCTATAGAAAATAAGCACATCTGGATAAATAAAATTGCATACGTTTCATTTCCTTTGAACCGTTAGTGAATATCGAAAGTCTACTTTGATTAGTATGTTCCTTTTCTTTACCCCCCTTTAGTGAAGTTGTGAAAGTCTGTGGATCAAAATAGCCTGTTCCTTATTTTCTCCTTCCCTTTAATTTTCGATTTCTAAATGATTCTTTGCCTCATTCATAGCTATACGATATTTCTAATTCTAGTTATAGATAGTTTGATCTGTGTTAATCTTCTACTCATGGCATATGATGATGATGATTGATTAGATAAAGGTTTTCAAAACTTCCTGAGTCTGTGGTTAATATAAAGAGTACAAACATTATTCAATTATATATGGTATTGTGGTGTCTACTTATTCCACAGCTAGCTCCTTGATCCATTGTGATCTTAGGTACCTGTGACAAGGATTGGTAAGTCAGGTACACAGGAATAAATAGAAAGGAACTGAATTGCTGGTAGTAGAATGTAGGTTACCTGATTAAAGTGTAATGAGAATATTTTATGGGCCCAAGTGTGTATTATTTGGTAACAAAGTTCGTCGGGTGACCTGCGCGCTCTATCAGTAATTTTCTGGTAGCAGTAGTATGGTTAAGGACTAGTTAAGATAGGTAGATAGGTTATTTGCTGATAACTGTGTAAAATAAAATTGCTGCTAAAATGTTTTTGCTGCTAAAAGCGATCGAATATAAAAATTGCTTTTAAATATTATGAAATGTTTTTTGAAATATTTTTGATGAAATGTTGTTATATTGATTCATGTATTAACACAATTTGTTAGTGACTGTTATATGTTTGTCTGGAATCCCCAGGGGCAGAATAGCGGGTGGTGAGGAGAATCCACCTCGCAGTGAGGTCAGTGGCTCGAGGAAAATTAGTGCATGGTTAGGCAGAACTGGAAGCGCTAATTAGGGTTTTCTGTATGAATAGTTGAATAAATGATAGCAACGAGTTCACTAACCAAACTTCAATTGTGACATAACCTAGTAAGGGTCACACGGAAGGAGTAGTAGGTTCGTCGGAGCTTGAGTGATAGCAAAAGAGTTCACTAGTGAAACTTTAGACTTAGTCTATATCCCAAAAATTAGTTGATGAGTCAAAGAAGTAGCAGGCTCTCTAATGCTTGTGTGAAGGGTAGGCAGAAGGGATCTATCCGCAGTATATGAAAAGTAGACAGAAGAGGTTTACTTGCAGTGAAACAAATCTTTCCTTTCTAGACACTCGAGTACAGTGGCAAATGTTATACATTGTGAATTAAACAAAGCACTTACACTTTAAGAAAATGAAAGAGAGTGTCCGTTACCTTGTGAAGGAGGGAGTCAGTCGCGGAGCTGTGCTGACGTCACTCTGTGCCGCGCTGGTATTGGTCGAAACAGCGGGTGTGTAACGGAGCTGGTATTGTAAAGGAGGGGTGAGCGCAGGAGCGTGAGAACGCGTCTCACGGAAAGGCCGCACTCCCATTGGTCGAAACTATTTACAACCACAGTGTTGATTGGTAAACAGAAGTACGTATTTTTCACGCGATCTAAGTCTTTGCAAAATATATGTGGTATCCGACTCGTCCCGAGACTCGACCTGATCCTAGATACCAAGGATTTGTGAGAGATCAGTGGAAAGGTTGGAGACTGCACGGAATGTACGGAGGCAAGAGAAAAATAACTTTAGTGAACAAAGTCAAGAATTATTTTAAGAGAGACAAGCCAATCAGAACTAGAGAAGGAGTTATCATTCCACCACCAAACACTCCCGCTTCATTTATGATGTTTGACAGAGGGTATCATGCTTGTGTATGGTTGGAAAATTGGGTGGAATACACTAAAGATGACGGAATTTTAGCATTTCCCTTAGAAGGTACCTTTAATGGTAGGATTTTGTTTAATTTAGGGACTCGAAAGAATGATTTGCATCCCAGACCCAGACTAACACAATATGAGGCCCTAGAAGAATGGGAAATAGAGGCTTTTGAGCGAGACAGACCCAGAATGGACAAAGGGTTAGCAAAATTTTATCCAAAAGCTAAGAAAGAGACCCGAGAGAAAAGAATGAAAGAATGGAGACAGAACATGATGGTAGAAGGACTGTTCCCAGTATTAACTGTAGACGAACCCCTGGGAGGTAAAAGGACCGAGAAAACTAGACACTTAATGACTACTGGTGATTCTGAGGATGAATACCTGGAGGATTTATTCATGAAAAATCCACCACCATATAATGAGGAACCTAGGTCCCTGAGTACGAAAAATCCCTTCTTTAGGCCTCCCTGTAATGAGGGGTCGAGTACGTCCGAACTGACTGTTCCATATTATAGGCCTTCCTGTAATGAGGGACCAAGTATGGCAAATCCAAGTGCACCGAATCTTTACCCTCCTTTGATCCCACAGATTGTACATGAAACCACCATGGAAAAGGTATTACAGGACCGAGAGAGAGAGGCTTTAATTAAACAGAGAACTGAACTTATTCAGAAGATTTCCCAGTTAAATACAAGTCCTGAGGCTTTGACAATTCCAGTAACTATTGGCCCAGTTGTTCCTCTGCACGGGGATAAACAGGCTAATCCAAAGACTCCAGTTGTAACTCCATCTGTAGTGCAGCCAAGAAAAGAGCCCTTAATAGTTGATGATCAGGCAAGTGAATGCGAATCTGTAATTTCCCTGATGGATTTACCCATAAGGGAACCAGAAGTCAATTCACAGAGAAAGAACATTCATATTGGTGCAAGAGAAGTTCAGATTGAGTCCTCGTCTGATACTAGAAGTGCCACAGTAGTGACTCCTGAAGAAATAGATCGATGGACCCGAGAACTAGAGAAAATAAATCCTCAGCCAAAACCATTAGATATTTACAAATTAAGAATAGAATTGGAAGAACTGATGGCTGGGAATGTAGGACTGGACAGGCTGAACACCCTTAGTGAGGAAGAATTACTATTCATTTGTAAAAGTATTACTCGAAAACACCAGAGTGTTCCATGAGAAACTAATGGACACAGCAGCTAGCATGGGAATAGACGTCAGCAGATCCAAAGTGTTGCAAAAACCCTACAGAGCAGAATTTTCTGACAAAGATTTAGAAAACATGAACGTGTCAGGGAAAAAGGTCCAGATAAGAGAATTGCTGAACCTGTTACAGAAATGGGGAGACCTAGAAAAATGGAAAGCCAGGTGGGCAAAGAAAAAGGAAGACAGTAGATCTAGACAAGTGACTTCTGAATATGTCCTAAAAGAAGCTGACAAGGCAGAAACATTGTATCCTATGAGAGAAGTGCCAGGTGGAGGATATGTACATGTTCCATGGTCCAGACAGGATATTCTGTCATTTACAAATGATTTCCCAAAATTACGAGAGAAACCTGTAAATGGTACAGACAAGTTGAGAGATTTGTTAAAGTTCAAAAATGCCTTCTGAAAGATCTAGATGGGTTCTTTAACATTGTAGTTCCCGTAGATTTGTGAACAGAATGTAAAATTGCTGTTGATTGGCCAAATGAAGAATATGCCAGAGACCCAAAGACAGGAGCTCCTTCAGGGGAGGTGATGAGGAAGTATGACCAGGTAATATTGTACCTGAAAGGAAAGGTGCCTGCAAAAGAGAGAGATTGGACTCGAATAGATAGAACTACCCAGAATCGAGATGAAACTGTGCATTCATACTATGAACGACTGTTACAGGTGTTCAAAACGTACAGCGCGCTAGATAACATTGAGATGAAGGACATGACTCATTTCATTTATCGATTTGTGTTGGGATTAAGACCTGAAATTTCACAATGGATTAAAGAAAATATAATCTGCTGGCAAGCAAAACCAATTGATGAGGTCCTGAAATATGCCAAGTACTGTCACAGGATTCAGGAGAATGAGGGGACTGAGGCCCCTGTATTAGGGATGGCAACATTTAAAATGTTTGGTGATTATATTTTCTTATACCTTAGACCTGAAAGGCCGATTGTTCAAGGAGTGTTGGGTACGTTTGAGCAGTTTAAAATCATTGTGGGGTATAACATTAATCAGAATGAATCTGAGAGGCTCCTTTTCTATTTATTGCTTTATTTTTTTATTTCAAATTAGTTTTATTATTACATAAGTTAGCAATCTCTCTTCAGCAGCAGGCCTGCTCCCAAAGTCTAAGACGGTATCTGAGGATCTTTGTAACAAATAACTACTCCCAGCTTTATCAATTAAACTTTGTTGCAAAGCTGGCAAACATTAAGGGCTTACTTGATAGATAAGCACTCTTTCCCCTCACATTAGTTGGTAGAGCAGCCCTCATTAACATGTCTATATAACCTTTGCTGCTACTTCTTTCTCAATTGTCCCTATAAAAGTTAATAAGAGCTATTTCACAGAACTGGAAGTGCTTTTCGGGCACTTTGTTTGGAACAAGAAGGCTCCTAGAGTAAAACTCCCTGTACTTCAATTAGATACTAGCCAGGGAGGATTGGTGCTACCACATGTACAGCTATTTAAAGAAACAACATTTTTAGATGCTTTAGTGAGATCAATAGATGGAAAGAGGACAGTCAATCTTTTTTTATAGACAAAGTGATCCAGGAAGCTGAAACCCAGATGCTGACTTTTATTAAGACAACACAACTCCCTGAAAACAAAACACAAGGATTTACAGGAGATAAGTGGCTGACCCCAATCACTTTATCTATCTAAACATATTTCATTAGTGTGTACTGTATATTTTTCCTAACCAATGAATGAACGGGTAATTGCATAAATGGAAATTGAAGGTGGCACAACGGTACCTTACTGATTGATACTGCATATTCTTTATTGGCGTTTTTAATGTATTGACTGTCTTCCTTTTTTACACTTGTATGGCATCATTATATTTGCTTCCTACCTACAGTGATAGGTATAGTATGTCATGTGTACTGTATGTTTTCTATATATATCTGATCTGCGATTCTGCCCAATAAATAAATGGCCATCATTTGAGTCTGATTTAAGCTTTCGTGGCACTTGCCTCATAGTTGTTTTAGTCTTTTTCCTTTCACCATCAACTTAGTGTTTACTGATCGCCAATAATTTTTTTTGATTTAGATTATATATGTTGTTTTGGTTATTTTGTTTGATTCTGACTAGAATGGGTCCATAAGAGCAGCAAATATTTCGATCGAGGCAAAAGGCAAGATGGCCGCAATTAGATTGTAGCGCAGTCGCAATTCTTCCTTCTCCCTCCCTGACCTAAGATGGTGGTCTAAGTAGGATGCTGTGGACCCCCGGAGGCTCGGGATCCCTGACAGTCACGAGGCAGAGAGACTCCGGAGCAGGGCACTGGCTGACATCTACAACAGCTGTATTATTTTCCGCCATCAAGTTTGGCTTGGGGAAAATTGCCGCTTTGCTTCTACGAACAAGGACAGTAACAGCGATGCCCCCACGCGCTCCCAGGCAAGCGAAGGAGCAGAATGAGTCGGGGGCCAGCGCCGAGAAGCTGCCAAAGTAAGATCTCCCAGCCCTGGGTGCAGCTCAGCGCTCTGCAGCTACAGCACGGAAGTGCCCGAACGTAACAACAAAGAAGAATACGGAACTGCGCGGAAGAGCCGGCGAAGCATCTAAAACGGATGGAGCTCGGAACGCTGCAGTGCAGAAACCCTCCAAAGACGGCGGCAAAATTAAAGACAAAGCAATGAGACAGCCTACTGTTGTGGAAGCCTTCAGTGCCAAAGCTCTAGAACATCTGCACGCTGATTGCAGGGAAACGAAGACAGCGCCGTCCTCGAGGACGCTTATAGAGTGGTTGCCAGGCAACGATCTGCTTCAGCGCGAACTCCTCCGGCTGGTCAGACGAGCGGCATAGCAGGCACAGCAGGCAACGAAAAGGGTGAGGGAGCTCAGGAACTGCTCCTGGATGGTAATGAAACTCCGGTCACAACATCTACATGCAACAAAGACATGATGAGTGCTTTGCTTGTGGTTGAAGCTGGTCTCAATACCCCGCATCAAAATGTGAGTACGTGGGGGAGCGACCTTAGCTTGGCAAGGCTTGAAGATGGTTTAAAGCCTAGGCAGCAGCAAGGGGCATCGGAGAGAGGGGGGGGAGGCTCACCTGAGGGAGACTATTTCTTTTCCCTTAACGAGGACTCAGAGTCTCTCCTGTCAAGAGAAGGGAGTGAAGTAAGCCCAGGGGATGATTCGGACACAGGAACCAGTGCATCTGCCGGGAGGAATAGGCAGAAAAAGCAAAGGTCCAAAATTAGAGTCAGCGGACCTAGGATCCCCTCGGAGGCCAATAAGAAATTACTTTGGGATTACTCAGCTACCTCACAAATGTATCAGGATGGCACAATTCCACCAAGCCTAGAAGGAGAGGTCACCCCCATCCCACCTCAGCCTGCCTCACTAGAACTACTGTTTAGCACCCTAAAACAGATGCAGGGAGAAGCAAGGGTGGAGAGCCGCAGGGCTAGACAGGCGACAAAAAAAGTCCAAAACACGCTTAGGAAAGTCAACAAACTGTATGAAGGAATTGCGGAGAGAGTGACGCAGGTAGAGGAATGGACAGGAAGGCTGGAAGATGATATCGGTAGCCTGCAGACTTTCAAACAGGCACAGGAAAAGATGGCAGAAGACATACAGTGGAAGCTGGAGGATTTTGAAAACCGCCAGCGGCTGAACAATGTCAGACTACTGGGTGTGGCCGAAGGGGTGGAGGGGCAAGATGCCCCTCCACCCCTTGTTAGAGGGTACCTTCCCCGAATCACCAACCTGGCAGTGGGAGAACGAGGTGCAAAGAGCACACCGGTTCCCATTCATAAAAGGGCGGGGAGGATCACAGGAGGGTATGCCTAGAGCAATACTGGCTTATTTGGGCAACTACTTGCTCAGACAGGAAATTATGGACAAGGCAAGGCCAGAGTCTAAGCGTTCATTTAACGGCACTACCTTTTTTCGCCAGGCCTGACTCCTGCCATGCAACAGTTGAAAGAAGGTGGCGGCTTAGGCAATTAATCTCCCCGTTTCAGGCCCTAGGCTCAGAGGCTTACTTACTATACCCCGCTAGCCTTAAGGTGATCACAAAGGGGCAAGTGAAAATTTTCTTTTCTGAGGTCAAGGCACAACGGTATATGGAGAAGCTAAAAGGACAGAAGGGTGGCTAAGGATGGCTAAATGAAGCAAATTGAAGCATAGGTCAAGGGACCTGGGGACACTTGGGTTTCTTACGAGTGTTTTCTCTATTTTCTTTCCGACAGCTCTAGAGCACAGGCTGACTGTGGTGGGTGGACATAGGGATCAGGGGCAAATACAACACAGCAGGGATTAACAGCCATAAAGGGAGTTAGAGGGAGGTGATAGCTGCAGTTCAAAGAGGTCACACATAGGTCATGACTGACCTATTTGCCTGTAAGGGGGGTGCAGGGGGGCTAGGGGGGAGGGGCGCTGGGAGGGGCAGGAGCGGTGGAGGGTTGGAGTCAGGGGGTCAAGGGGGGAATGCTAGACATACATACTCAAGGTATGCACAGCACAGCACATATTTTTTGCAAGATTTGGGTGGGAAAGTTAGGACAGCAATTTGACATATTCTGATGAGTATCCGAATTGCATCAATAAACGTGTGTGGCCTCAAGGAGGGTGATAAAAGGCAGCGGGTGGCAGCGCTCCTCAGATCAATGTATTTAGATCTTGCGTGTCTACAAGAGACGCACATTGAAGGGGCAAAAGGCTATCTCCTAAGGCAGTTGGGCTTTACAGTACTGGCGTGCACAAAGCAGGGGACCAAAACACAGGGGGTCGCTGTACTTGCCAGAAGGGGGGACACAGTAGTTAAGAGGAGGAAGGAGGACCAATGGGGGAGATGGGTACTACTCCAGTGTATTACCAAGGGTGAGACATTTACTTTAGTATCAATTTACGGGTCTACGGAAGACGACCCAGATATCTTTGAGTTTCTGGATTCAGAACTACCCCTATGGCCGGAACCTATTATTTGCTGTGGGGACCTCAATATTAATGGGCTGACCGGTTTAGGTATAGAGAGGGGGGAGGCACATACTGGCCGTAAGAAGAAGACTTGTCGAGCAATAGTTGATCTGGCACACCACAACTCTTTGATGGATCTCTGGGCCCGGCTCAATCCGGTTGGTACCGGTAGCACATTTTATTCAGCACCACATAGGACCTCCGTAAGATTGGATAATTTCTTAGTATCAAACTCACTAGTTGCAAAGACACAGATAGAAAAACAACAACAAAATAGTACCCGACCATAACCCTTTAATACTCATGCTTAAAACGGGGAGGGTTATTAATAAGGAGAACAACTGGACCTTTGAGAGGACATTATTAAAGGACGAGGAGTATGTTAACCATATGAAGGGGTGGATCAGCATGTACTGGGAGATCAATAGAGGCAGTACCTCTCCAGGCGTCGTCTAGGATGCTTTCAAAGCAGGGGTACGAGGTGAGACTTTGAGCTACACACTACATAAGAAAAAGAAGGAGAAGGAAAGGGTAGAAAGAATCACAAGAAAGTTGGCAGAGGCAGAGGAGGAGCTGAATGTAGCTATACAGATGAAGGCACCCCTGGAGGATATCCTCCTTAGGATCGCGGTAGGTAAGGCAGAGGCAAGCGAGGGTATTGCAAGTAAAGCAGCAGCCAGCTATTTGGTTAAGAAGGAGAGGTGCTATGAGCTTAGTAAGAGAGTAGGACATATCCGAGCGATACGCACAAGACAGAAAATTGCGGCAGGGGAAGTAAAGGAGATCGTAGATGGTAAAGGAGATATAGTTACAGATGCTGGGGCAATACGGGAGGTTTTTAGACTTTTTTATAGGGCTCTGTATAACCAACCCCAGATAAGTGATGTAGTAACCATTCAGGAATATCTAAAAGATATTCTGCACCCGGTTCTCCCAGAGGAAGAGAAGGCAGTTCTGGATCTCCCTATAAGCCCAGAGGAGGCAGCTACCGCATTAAAAAATCTCCCCTCGGGCAAGGAGGCAGACCCGGATCAGATACCGGACGAATTTGATAAAGTCTTTCAGGATGTGCTAAGTAAGGACATATTGGTTACTTTAGTACAAGCGCAACAGGGAATCTCTACCCCAAACTCCTGCGGGGGCAGACGTATCTTAAAAAAGGGCAAACCATCATTAGATCCTGGTTCCTATAGACCTATAACACTCATGAACGCTGATGCCAAGATTTTTTCAAAAATATTGGCTATGAGGTTTGGCAGGGTGATAGAGAGCTTGTTAAGCCCTATGCAGCATGGTTTCATACCAAGGAAGGGGACTACACAACACATAAGGCAAATGTTTACATTATTCGATGCAGTGGAGGTCTCAGGAGATCCTGTCGCAGCCTTGCTACTTGACGCAGAAAAGGCATTCGACAGGGTCCCCTGGGAATACCTCTGGATGGTTATGAGATGGTGCGGCATAGGCAAGGTTATATAGGGGCTATACAGACTCTATATAGGGATCCGACAGCCCGACTGAGAATCAACAAAGGACATACTGACCCGCTGAAGATTAAGTGAGGCACAAGGCAAGGGTGACCATCTTTGCCTCTCTTATTCGCTTTATATATGGATCCACTTCTCAGCAGGTTGGAATATAACAATAGGATCCCCCCTGTTATCATGTATGGGCAGGAGTTTAAGACCTTCGCTTATGCAGACGACGTCGCAATTGTTACATCAGCACCAGCCGCTGCCATTAGGGAGGTAGAGGCAGAAGCCCGGGGATTCGGGCTGGTTTCGGGCTACGCTATTAATAGGGCTAAAACCCAAATTATTAAGAACACTTTTACGAACTGCGAGGATGATAGGGTGGTATCTTCGGCCGTATATCTAGGAATTAGGATTTTAGCAGATCTAAGCAGCTCAGTAGACCAAAACATCGAGTCATTATTAAATAAAGTCAAAGGCGACCTTGAAAGGATACATAACCTCCAGCTGTCGCTAGTGGGCTGCACGAATGTTATCAAAATGATTATCTTACCTAAATTTCTGTTTCGGGCAATTCCACTTTTTTTTAGGCCAAGTGGTTCAGCGCACTGGAACATATCTTGAACACATTCATCTGGGCCCATGGTAAAACGAGGAGAGCTTATCGTTATATTACCCTTCCCAGGGAGAGAGGGGGCTGGGGAGCCCCGGATTTTAGAATGTACTATTGGGCAGCGCCACTTCAGTACATGCAGGGATTAATAGGTGGAGCAGGGGGAGCGGAAAGGAGTGCGGGAGGCGGACTCAGGCGGACATTCATATCTATACTACTGTGATGGAGATTGAAGGCAGGGAAATGCTTTCTTAACTGTGCAAATTACAGTTATTATAAGCGGACCAGATTTAAGACATTGCAAGCGGCATATAAGATCTGGGCAGCCTTCGCAAAAAAGTCCGGTCTTGGAAGGTTTAACAATTATACGCCTATGCTAAAGAATGTCTCACTGCCAGGAGAGATATTCAGGGATTCAGCGATGCTGGACTGGGGGGAGCACAGAATCCAGAAACTAGGTGATCTTATGGGCCCCAGAGGAGTACTTCAGTTTTCTGAACTACAGTCCATGTACGGCATTGACAGAATGACCTTCTTGAAATGTCTACAGGTACGGAGCTTCATCTCTAATAAACACGGGGGCCCTTAGGGTTTAGGCAAAACAACATTTTGGATATCATTGAAAGCAGGGGAGATTGTACGATAAGCAGATTTTATGCAGAACTTACCGAAATTAAGCCAGACGACCTCGGTAAATTTGGCACAAAATGTGCAGAGAAACTAGGTATTGCTCAGGATTGTTTCAAGGATTAATTAGACCTGGGACGGACAATACTCTGCTCAACTACACTACAAGCACAACACTATAAGACAGTATATTCTCTGTATCACACACCCGCAGGAATAGCCCAGTGAGGGGGCACTTCAGGCAATACCTGCCCTCGCTGTGACTCCCCGGAGGCAGATATAATTCACATCTTCGCTTCCTGTCCGCAGTTGTACACACTTTATAGGGCGGTTGAGCTGGTTCTTAACATGTCTTTGGGGATTAAAATCACCCTCTCATCAGCTCTGATTATTCTGGGGATTGATGTGGAAGGGGGGGCCCCATGAGGAATTTCTATTTATGGCTATGGCAGTGCTGCGTGTGTGTATTGCTAAGGCGTGGTTAGACAAAGTACCCCCTGCCCTGCATCATTGGTTGGCCAGGCTGCTCGCTGCCCACAACCTAGAAAGCCCAATTTAAGCAAAGAAAGGCCAAAAGGGTAGAATACTCGGGAAGAGAATTTGGAAACCCATTGAGCAGTGGAAGGAGGGCTTTATTAATACATGATAGGAATGTTGGCCTCTTCCCCCCCCCTAATTTTTTAGCTGTTTCTTTTCTTATTCTCTCTTCTTTTCCGCCTAACGAAGATGTTTTCAAAATATATATATTGTGATGTTTAAAGTATGTATAAGGAATGTATATTATGTAAGGTAATTTGTTACGTGCTGTGCTGTAACACTGGTAAAAAAATACAAAACCTTTTAGTAAAAATATTTAAACAAAAAAAAAGAACAGCAAATATTTCAGTGCTGCTTTCGTGAAACGATGCTATTTTCTTTAAGTGCTAAACACTGAGTTTCAGCTTTAGCTTTACTCTTGCTAAGGTAACAGTTCTTTATTTGAAGTATTTCGTCAGTTACCCATATTATCCGCCTTATATTCCTAACATTGGCTTCCCGTTGAACAGAGAGCGGAGTTTAAGAGCATGTGAACTGCCCATAAAGCCATCTATGGGCAAGCTCCTGCGTACATCAAAGAACGTTTGGAGTTATACATCCCTAAGCGAGCTCTACGTTCCGCGGAAGCTCAGCTCTTGGTATGTCCCTGCTATAAGTTAAAAACTAAAGGCGGAAGATCTTTCTCGGTTCTGGTTCCACAGATTTGGAACAATTTTCCAGAGTCACTTCGGAAAGAAACAAATCTTCTGAGGTTCAGGAAGCAGTTAAAAACTTTGTTATTTAAGAAGGCATTTGATCTAGTTAAATAAATCTTATTATAATTTCCCCTGATCATCTTAGTTTCATGTATTGTTGCTGCTGTTTGTTTTAAGAGCCTAGAGACCTGGTGGTGAGTTGGCGCTATAAAAGACCAAGTTAACAATAACAATATATCGTAATTCACTAGATGCTTTCCTTTTAGGGGCCAATTTACTTACCGGACTTAAGCTATCAAACTGTGGAAGATGTTCGCTCTTAGTACAAATCTCAACCGAAAACTTAATTATCATGTCTGCATACCAGAGGTCTATCAAAGTATTAAGGATATATAAGACAAATTGGCTGGTGAAAATTCTGGCTATCAATTTAAAAAAATAAACGCAATGAACCCAATTCATTCTTTAACCTTCCATCAATGTGTACTACCTGACATCCATTCAGGACCATTTCACTTACAACCCATATTGCTATCATCGCATCCATTGCATTATATCCCGGAATTTCCCCCAAAGCATTTCTCATTAAATTCCCCTTATATGATAAACATTGTATTCTGATTACTTTCTACAAGATCCAATAATCCTGACAGCGTGTACAGAATCCTTAAGGAAACCCCACTTTTACCACAGGGAGGGTTCTGGCTCTGTCTGCAATATTTATCTGGCACAATATATTGGCCCATCTAATAGTCTTAAAGTTAAGGGGCCACTTTTTCCTCGACCATGTGCACCATTTGCAATTTGATGTAAATACATCTGTTGAACAAGTTACTTGTAAAAGCAAGATCAATACTAAACCGGTGCATCATTATCTTGCAGCTTTGACACACTCACTATGTTCCATTATATTAATTTCCAATTTTCATAATTATTTGTAGCATGCCTAATTCCCCAATTTACAGGTATGGATCTTTGAGATCCTTTATTCTGCAGTTTTTTTGTTTTTTCATATGTATCAATTCAGTCTTGAGTGCCCAATGGTAAGTAGTATTTGGTGTTAATGTATTTGCAAACTATGCCCCAATTTCAGGCATCTCAACAACCATCACTACTTGATTTACACCCGATGGTGCACATTTAATAACATTTTGCCTCAGTGTTGTGCCACTTTTTTGTTAGGTTTCACTCATTTTTATTGTTATCGTTAGCAGTTGCGTTGTACATACTGTGGGAGCTCTGTCATCTAATGCATAGGAAACATGTAATCAGCGATACATCTCTAGTACATGCAGCTCTGTCATGACCCGCATGTTCCCAATAATTCACCCATTGCATGTGAGTCAGTCAGTACCCTTTTTGGGTAGCTGTTGTGCCTTACAAATTCAACAAATAAATAAATAAAATAAATATGCTAAAACCTGAGTAGGCAGAACTTGAAGAGTGTAAAAACGAACCCCCACAACACGGAACATTGAAACTCCACCTCTCCCCTCCCTCCCACTGGTATGCAGATTTCTTCAATCCCAGTGACGTCATTGTGAAGAGATTGGACCCTGTGTGTTTACTTTATATCAGAACCGTCTTCTGTTGCTGTTAGACGAAGGAGGCGAAGGTACTTTGGGCACTTAATTTCTTTGAATGCAGTGGACAGCAGTGTCAGAAGCGACCTCCATACCTCTCTAAAGCCGGCCCCCTAGCCTGTGAGAGAGGCCTGAATGTGTTCCATCCCCAAAATGTACCATTGTTTATGGAGCCATCCTGTATGCGTGGGAACCGTTTGCGTGCCCCAGTGTGTTAAAATGTTGTGAAGCGCCGCTCCCAGTGCTAAGCCCATCTGTTTGCCTTTACGGGATTTTAGTGGAAAGGTTAGGGGGTTGGGCAATCCTAATACCACATAGGCCGGGAATCTTGGAATCTGTGTCCCAAATTGCCCATTAATCTCATGTAGAATCTGAGGTCAATAATTAGACAGAACCGGGCAGTCCCACAGCAAGTGCAGCAGAGTCCCGTCTTCCCCACACACCCTCCAGCAGGTAGGGCTATGGTCTGGATTCCCTTGGCTCAGGTGGATAGGAGTCAGGTACCAGTATGTAACTATCTTAAAGCTTGTTTCCTTACTGGCGGTGTTCCTCGCATTATGTTTGGCCCTATAATAGATGTCCCCCCATTCCTTCTTCGAAAGATCCCTGCCTATTTCCCTCATCCACCGTTTCTGACTGGGGTTGGGCTCTGTAGGGGCCAGCATGCACAGCATACCGTATATCTCAGAGATCAGCTTTTTGTCCAATGTCTTTATGATCTGCCATTCTTCGTACTTTGTCAGCTTCCTACGTACTTTGGGACATATGTCGGAGTGTAGAAGCAGGTGTCGCGCCTGCATGTAGTGATACGTTTGGGTTTCTGGAAGTGCGTAGTCTTGCCTTAAATAAGAGGAGGGTATAATCCCGTCCCTATCTAACATGTGGCCTGCTGCTTTACAAGGCGTAGCTTGCCAAGCTCTAAAGGCCATGACATCCATTCCTGGGAGAATTCCCTATTCTTGAACAAGGGCGTCATCGGGAACGGGAAATGTTGTAAGCTTCTTCCTCAGAGCCACCTCAGTCCAGGCACCCATCACCACCCTGGTGATGGTGGACCCTAGTAGGCCTTGTGGACTATCAGCCTTTGTCAAAAAGGGAACCTTCCACAGCGAGATCTGGGCCAGTGCTCTATCCTGGAACAGCCACCGCTTTTCGGATTCCTCTCGGCTCCATTCAACCAAGTATTGCATTTGAGCTGCTCTATAGGAATACTCTAGGTTCAATGTCCCCAACCCTCCGGGCCCGATTCACAGAATGAACTTAAGACTCAATCCTAAACTTACTACTATTTTGGTATTCACAGAATGCACTTACTACTTTTGGCATTCACAGAATGAACTTACTACTTTTGGTATTCACAGAAGTTAGGATTTTAAATTAAGTTTGTCTTAAGACAAACTTAAGACAGACTTAAGATAGACTTAAGACAGACTTAAGACAAACTTAAGACAGACTTAAGACAAAATCCTAACTTAAGTCTGTCTTAAGTCTGTCTTAAGTCTGTCTTAAGTTTGTCTTAAGACAAACTTAAGACAAAATCCTAACTTCTGTGAATACCAAAAGTAGTAAGTGCATTCTGTGAATACCAAAATAGTAGTACGTTTAGGATTGAGTCTTAAGTTCATTCTGTGAATGCCAAAAGTAGTAAGTGCATTCTGTGAATACCAAAATAGTAGTAAGTTTAGGATTGAGTCTTAAATTCATTCTGTGAATCGGGCCCTCCCTTTTCTGCTTCCCGGTAGCCCAGCTCCCGACACATGCGTGGTCTCGCCCCTGCCCATACGAATTGAAACATCTCTTTCTGTAGTGCCTTGAGTGACCCTTTCAGTGGCTTGGTCGGTAGCATCTGAAACAGACACAGGGCTTTTGGTACGGCCAACATCTTTATTGCGGCTATCCGGCCCATTAGTGACAGCTGGTGGCATTTCCATACCTGTAGATCTTTCATGATCTGCCTGGTGAGTTTGTCATAGTTCGTGGTGTCCGTTTGTGGGACCAATAGTGCAAGCTCAATCCCTAAGTAAGGGATCAAGTTTGTTACTTGGGTCCCTAAGAACCGATCCCCCTCCTGCCGTGAGCCCAGCCATGTCCCAGCTAGATTGAGGATCTGTGTTTCCAACATTGACTTTGAAGCGGGATACTTCGCCAAAGGCTTCCAAACCCCTCAAAAATACAGGAACCGACCTCTCAGGAGTCTCTAGTGAGGCCAATATGTTGTCGGCATACAGGTTGATGGAATGTCTTTCCTCGCCAAATGGTATGCCACTGTTGTCCAGCTTTTCCCATACCCTCTGCGCCAACTGCTCAGTGTATAAGGCAAACAGGAGGGGCGACAGTGGGCATCCCTGCCTGGTACCCCGCAGGATGGGGAAGGGACAAGACGAGATCCCATTAACCTTAATGGAACAGGTGGGGGAGCTATAG
Source organism: Lissotriton vulgaris (assembly GCF_964263255.1). Classification (NCBI taxonomy): domain Eukaryota; kingdom Metazoa; phylum Chordata; class Amphibia; order Caudata; family Salamandridae; genus Lissotriton; species Lissotriton vulgaris. The sequence goes on from NC_141697.1 coordinate 1,135,661,941, forward strand.
CAGCTAGCTATCCACGCTCTATAGCGTTACCCTAGTCAGAAATGGGCCAACGTGCGCTCTAGAAAAACACGGCGTAGGAAAGCTGGGCTGTTCGTAGGGTCCTTTGGGGTGCGTGGAATTTGAATCAGCTGGTCTGGTGCCGTGGTGAGTATCTTTAAGGTGATTCTCGCCTTGACGGGGAGCCAGTGAGTGTGTGCTGGTACTGTGAGGATGAGGCACTGTTTTGGCAGGTTGAGGGTCAGTCTTGCAGTGGCGTTCTGGATGTTCTGTAGCTAACGTGTGAGTTTTTTGTTTATTCTGGCGTAGAGTGCCTTGCCTAGTCTGCTGGTGAGCAGAGTGTGAGTCATGGCCTTTCTGTGTTTAGGGTGGATCCATTTGTAGGTCTTACGAAGGAGGCAGAGGGTGTGAAAGCAGGAAGACTCACCTATACAGTCACTAACACAAGAACACACACACAAATACAGCCACTTGTGTACTCCAACACTCACATATACTGGCTCTCACATATGCAGTTACTCACCCATATACCACTGACACATCTATTCACTCACTGATTCAGCCATATGCACACTCACTCGCACATACATCCCCTCGCAGACGCACTTATGGACCCATATAGCCAGTGATTAGCCTGCTCACTCATCCATGCAGGGAGTCACACACCCCCTCACTCACCCACACAGACACTCAGGCACCCATACAGGTACTCAGACAACCAATCAATAACCCATGTAGGCACTTATGTACCTACTCACCAACCCATTCAGCCACGTACACACCAACTCTCTGACTGATATAGACATTCACACAGATTAGTCACTCACCCATATGTTAACTGAGCCACGTATAATCACTCACTTATACAGTCAGTCACGCACCCATTACATCATCCATACAGGCACTCATACACCCACTCATTCATCAATTCACCTTGGTGTATATATATTTAACACTCATAATCTTTTTAGAAACCCTCACAGTCACCGGATGATGTCATGAGTGATGTAATTTGAGATGTCATTAGTGATGTCACTGACCTTGTCATCTCTGATTTAATATGTGAGATTATAAACAGTGCATTGCGGGGGCACGAGTTGCTGAATTTCTCTGGTTTTGTACGAATGAAATATCAGCCTACCTATAACGTCCCTAAAATCTTTGGTTTTTCAGTGAATTTCTAAGTTTTTTTATTCTTTTTCCTAACTATAATGTCTCTGTAACATTTGTTCAGTGAATTGCAAAGATTTTTTACATGCTGATTCCGAACTATATCTTCTCTGTAACCTTTTTTTCCAGTGAATTTCTATGTTTTTTTAGCTAGTAATCACGTTTTCAGAGTGGTATAGAAAGGGGGCTAGGCCTCGAACCAGCTCTAAGAAATCCCGCTGTGTACGACTTACAGAAGGTACCAGAAGGGCTTTTTGGGCCCCAGGGTCCCTCAGGAACAAAGTGGACTTCATCCCCCAATCAGAAGTGTACCACAAGCCACGTTTGCAGAGTAGTAGAGAAAGGGGTAGTGACCTCCGAACACTTCTTGCCAATCCCACTGTGTGGGACTTACTAGAAGTAACAGGAGGAGTAGTTGGCCCCAAAGGCCCCCAAGGCGTGTTTGTGCCAAGCAGATTTACATGTTCCCATTCTGTTGGTGGAGTCCTGGTGGCGGTGTCCTGACAGAGTGAGGCCATGGTGGTGTGGAGACAGGTAAGTGGAACTCATCATTATCCTACTACATATATATGTTGTGAATGCGTCATAAGTATATGTAGATAATGTGTTATGCCCTTTTTTGGTACATATTGCATGTCACACAAACAACATATACACACACTATTTAAAGCATACCCACTTCCAGCACAAGCACAACACCCACAAGCACCACAACAACAATATATTTTGGAGGTGTCAATACAGTTGTGTTACGTTGCTCAATGAATCAATCAGTATTTGTAGTGCGCGTTAATCACCTTAGGGGGTTATCCAGGCTCTGCATCGGGTGGCGAGGGAGGTAGAGGTTCAGAGGTGGATGGGGAGGATGTTCTAGGCCTGGCAATGAGGTGGGAGAAGGAGCGTCCTTCGGCTTGAGTAGGATGGATGCGGGGGACAGTGGCAAGGGCTGTGTGTACTGCAGAGTGCAGCACACATGGAAAGAGAAAAAAACTAGAAGAAATTATGGGCCAGATGTAGGTATGCTTTTCTGATGAAGAAGGCTATTTTACCGATTCTGTAAATTCCGAATCAGTAAATGTTGATTTGGTAAATACCGAATCAACATTTACCAATTCGGAATTTATCGAATCGGTAAATGAAATGTAGAAAGGACTGTAAACAGTGCTACAGGGCTTTAAGAATTCGTTATTTACCACCAACTATTATTTGGTGGTAAATAAGGAATTCCTATGTAAATGCATAAATGTGCATTTACACCTGTGCCATGTGACATGTATGCCACATGTGCACACCAAAACTAATCAGGGGTGCAACAGGTTGTCAAAGTGACACCCTGCCACCCCTGACTTTTTGCCAATTTTACCGATTCGGTAATTGACATTCATTCCTATGGGCCTCCAGGCCCATAGGAATCAATGGCAAATACCGAATCGGTAAATACCGATTTGGTAAATACCGAATCCTACCGATTCGGTATTTTTTACCGAATAATTACCTACATTGGATTTACCGATTCAAAAATACCGAATAAGGTAAAATTCAGAATTTTCGAATCGGTAAATCAAAATTACCTACATCTAGCCCTATGCTATTTCTCCTCGTAACACCTCACCTCAGGAGGAGTACAGATTTGGTGCTTCCCCAGGTTTACATCACTTTCTAAATCTGGGGCAGCGTCAAATTCCATGGGTGTTGCATGGGACAATCCACCTCAACACCCATGGAATGCTTACGGGGCGCAGAGTAAGGTGATGCAACGATTGATTTGCACTGCGTCACCTTATTCATGATTTATAAGGCCACTGAGGGCCATGCAGGGTGGCTTAGCAAATATTTATGAGATCCCTGCGTCATACATGTACCACTTTACGTGGTGCAAAAGTGCTGCAGGGCTCTCATAAATAAGCGATTAAGTGTTTGCAAAGTGTGTTTTTGCAATTCGATGTTCAATTCAGCTGAGATTATCACCCTTGCTGCATTTGACCTCACATTTTGAACATGGCTACTGATGCACAAGACCTACTATGACAAGGGCCCATAATATCTGCAAACACATGCCCCTGCAATCAGAGAAGGAATATTTATTTATTTGTAAAGTTTTATATAGCGCTGGCTAGACCCAGAGGTATCAGAGCGCTTTACAAGAGGATCAGTGAGTTACAGGTTACATAATTACACAGCCAAGTTTAGGCATAGGAAAAAAAACATAAGAGTACACAATAATATGAGTTATTAGCGCATACACACATCTTAAGGGGAGTGTTCAGTTCAGTTCAATTAACTTTTATTCGATTAACATTTAGATAATCATGCAAAGTACATATTACAATTTAAATACAGTTACATAAAATCACATTATTACATTACAAAATAGCATATAAAAAGACTTTACATAAAATCTATATACAAATTAATTCAGATAAACATAAATTCAGTGAGTCATTAGCCCCATTTTACTGCGAGTCGTTAAACATGATTTTAGAAAAAGAGCTATGTTCTTTGCCACATATTTTGAATCTAACAGCTGGAGTGCCAAAAATGCTGAACGACAGGTCCTCAGCCCCATTTGGCACAGAAGTGGGATAATCCAGCGCTTGCGCGCTTGCTCATAGTATCGACAAAACAAAATAAGATGGATAGTCGATTGGGGAGAGACTTGGTCACACCGACATTTGTTTAGGTCATGGGACCAGTTTGACACAGTGGGGAAAGTGACAAGACGAAAAGATAAATTAAAACGAAACCTAGTTAGTAAATATTTTTCGTAGTTGGATAGGTAAAAGGTAAGGTAGGGCTGGATTAAGCATGAGCGAATTTTGCGGATCTCGCGTTCGCGAATTTTGCGGATTTGCGGATTCGCAATCCGCAAAATCCGCGAATTCTCGCGAATTTGCGGATTTTTTTTTTTTGTGTTTGCGCGGGTTTCTGCCAGTTCGCGAGGGTTTTGTACAATGTCGCAAATTGCGAACTTACCTGTCGGGTCGCAAGTTTCGCGAACTTGTTGTTTCTACGTGTCCAGCCTGTTTGGGACACTCTTCTTCATCACTGCCACTCTCTGTCACCACTGCCACTCTCTGACTACTCATGCCACCCTCTGGCCCACCCATGCCACCCTCTGTTTCATCACCACACCCTCTGGTTGTCCAGTGTACATTATTTTCGGCAAAGCAAAGCACACCTTCCCTGCCTCAAGTGACCTGAATTAATTTGGGGCTGATTAATGTGTCACAGAATATTTTTTTAGCTGGCACCTGCTTCCTTAGTGCGCCCTGATTAGTGATCTTTTGCACTTGCTAAGTGCTTTCATTGTTGCAAAATTAGTTACAACACCTGCCCTGCCCCAACTGACAATAATGAATTAGGGGCTGATTAATGGATTTTAACTTCCAGCCTGGCTCCTGCTTGTCTCCCTTAGCTGTAATTCAGGACCTTTGTGGCATATGTGTAACTATTCTGAGGTTCAGAGCAGGGTCACATAATAGTTTCAACTGGCAACTGAACTCTGGAGGGGCCCCTCAGGAAGCACTACAGGAAATGGCTACTAATGATGAGCCTGAACTTTTGAACCTGGTAAGTAGTTACTTTCAGTTTTGCTAAGATCGTATTTCTGCAATTTTGCACTTATTCGCGGGGCGCGAACTCACGCGAACTCACGCGAACAGTGCGAGCAGTGCGAGCAAAATCCGCTGCTCGCGGATTTGCGGATTTTGCGGGAGATTCGCGAATCTCGCGGATTGCGGATTTCCCGAAAATCCGCAAAATCCACGAGCGGAACGGATTTTCCGCCCATGCCTAGGCTGGATACCAGGGGAAACTTGGACCATCAGTACTTGCACATTTGTTTGCTTGGTTACTTCACGAGAAAGGCGTAATTCCCTTAGGTGGTTAAGGCATAGGTTTTTCAAAGCACTTCTGCTTATATCAACCAACGAGGAAGGCTCAGTGAAGTATTGTGTGCGGTTCAGGTCCTCTAAGAAATTAAAAACATACGTTAACCATGGAATTTTCTTCCAGCACACCATATTTAAGCAGTCAGAGATCAAAGAGCGTGTTAGGTGGCATTGTGGCTTGTTCCAGATACGGTGCCATAAGAGAATTGGCTGACATTTGATGTTATCTGAAAGATAGTCAATGCCAAGCTCGATATGGCAACCGTAAATTGGAGCACTATATGGAAGTGCCAGTAGGTACTTTAAGAAGCCGTTTTGGACTTTTTGCAATTCGTCTGTGGGTACATAGCCCCAGACGCCTGCGCCATATGTTGCTATGCTGTGGCATTTAGCATGATAAATTTTAAGCAACTCAGATGGGGCAGGTTTGCCCAATTTCCTAGAAAAAGAGACAAGCGCCGAAGTCGCTCTCTGATAGAGCAGCTTCCTGCTTGCCATCGCTCTTTTCCAAGATAATTGGTCGTCAATTAAAATACCTAAGTAAGGGTATTCCCTAGCTCGTTCTAATCTAACTTGCTCAATATAAAGAGGTTTAGGATTCTTTACCTTGGGTCCTGTATACATAACAAAGGTTTTGCTTTTGTTCACTTTTAGCCCCAGAGAGAGCATGAACTGGCAAAATGTATCCAGTTGTTTTTGTAGCTGAACTAATGTTCTGGCTAATATGACGGAGTCGTCAGCATAGAGTAATGCAGGGATGGGGCGATGGTTAATAGTAGGTAGGTCCTGGTTCCTTGCTAACATGGCTGTTTCCAGCATGTTAGTGTATAGGTTAAACAAAAAGGGAGCCAGGACGCAGCCCTGCCTGACTCCTCTTGTAATTGGAAATGAGGATGAGAGTTCTCCGCCTATCCCGTATCTTACACAGGCCGTGGCGTCGGAGTAAAGCTCACGTAGAAACTTGATGAGTGAGGGATCAACACCCAATTCTTCTAGAATGGACCACAACCTGGCATGTATCACGCAGTCAAACGCCGCACTAAGGTGGACGTAAACCAGGTATAGGTTACCCCCTTTTGCCCCCACATACTTGCCTATTAGAAGGGTTAAATTTAGAGCCTGTTCAACAGTACCAAGCCCCTCCTGGAAACCATACTGAAGGTCGGTCACAATGTTATTCTCTGACGCCCAATCCTGAAGACGTTCCAGGATTAGACGTCCCGCGACCTTCCCCATGGAATCCAGGAGGGAAATAGGCCTGTAACAGGCTGGATTGTTTCGATCACCCTTTTTAAAGATTGGAAGGAGTATGGAAGAAGACCAGGAGTCTAATAAACCAATTTTTGATACCGCCACCATCACCTGGGTGACGATGGGGGACCACAGATCTATGTTGGTAACAAAGATGTCAAGAGGGACTCCGTCAGGGCCAGGAGCCTTTCCGGTTTTTGAGGAAGATAAAGCTTGTATAATCTCACTTAGGCTGAAGTTGAGGTCTATTGGGTATACCTGCATCTTGGGAGGATCAGCTGTCAACTTGGCCTGTGTAGTGCAGACCGAGGGGGAACCACTGAAGATCTTTGAAAAGTGGGTCACCCACTCGTCTGCAGTCACAGCCACGTCCAAGTGCTGATGTGAGTTTACATCAGCCAAGAAAGGAGATTTGACTACACGCCAATACGGGGAGCTGTCCTTACTTCGGCAGCTCGCGTGTAATTGGGCCCATAATTTTTTCTTGTGATCCTTTTTACAATTAATTTGGGCCTGTTTGTACTCTAATCTAAGTTTAGCTATTTTATTTTTGTCTCTAACTGGATTATGTAATGCCTTTTTTAAGGCAGAGAATGCTTTACGACAGGCCGAGTTAAACCATCTTGGAGAAGTCTGATTACCAGGTTTGTGATGACGGAATAGTTCGACCTGTATAATTTTTAGAATCTCCTGGAAGCTAGATATGATCAGCTCAGGTGGGGATTCATCCGCCAAACAGGTATTTATCCAGGGAAGTGCCTTGGATATAACCTTATTGGTAAATATTGTGGGATCAATCTTGGACCATTTCACAGAAAATCCATTGGTTCTATCCATGGCCAAAGATTTCTGGGTCAGTAAACTCTTCCTGTTAGAATGAGAGTCATCCATGGTTATCTTAAGGATGATACTGTTTGGGAAGTGGTCAACTGAGATCTCTGAGCCTGTGGTAAACTTAAGGAGTTTGCCCTTTAAAATATAGGAACATAAAATAAAGTCTATGGTGCTTGAGAAACCCCTACCGTGGAAAGTGGGTCTGAAATCTGCAGGGGGGTCTACAAGATCATTTGTGTACATCAGTTCATTGAGGGAGTCACCTAATTGGGAATGCGAAAAATGAGTCAATGGACAATCTTCTTCATCTAGAAGCCCGCAAATGCCTTTCTTGTAATTAGCACACAATGGGGCGTTAAAATCCCCTCCCCATATTACGTTACAGGCAGATGATGGTTGCTTGAATCGTTGCTCGTTTGTAAGATGGGAAATACCGGATACAGTTTTCACACAGTCTACAGGGGATAGATTATTGTAGAAATTAATAAAACAGTATGACGTACAGTTGTTAAAAATAACCATTATGATTTGGTAATTCAAAGTGGTATGGAGAACAGTGATATTCTTTACTGCCAGATTATTTGATAATATACACTGCTAAACCTCCCTTAGGTCTACCATGGGTAGTAATGCTTGCTGGGGTATGAAATGTTTTATAACCTTGTAGATGTATCGGGTCTATTGCCCAGGTCTCCTGTAGACAAATTATCTGATGGGTAAATACAAAGTCCAACCATGATTTAAGAATAATCTTCGAACGAAGACCTGCTACGTTCCAGTATAGTACAGATAGTAACAGAGTAAGGGAACTTGAGGTGTTAACAACTGGACTTCCTAATTGGAATGGAATATGGGAAGAAATGTGATTGTCTTCAGTGACAGAGGCAGGCTGGGCTTCAAAACATAGTTGAGAATGTAATTCTGCTAGTACAATTGTGTCATCAATATGAGGTAGTGACAAGGAACTGGAAGGTAGAGTCAAAGGTAATGAAGGTTTAGGTGAGGTAAATGGTAGTAATCCAGAGGAAAGGGAATTCACGTTATCCTGGATGTTAACAGATGGTGGTCAATCCACCATCTCCAGGCAATCATATCTATTAAACGTGGGAACACCCCTCCAGCCAAAGGATGGCGCAGTGTCTCTACCCCCTTGACCCGCACAGTCTAGCCAATCAGATCTTCTGTTCCAGCTTCCTACCTGGGTCCAGTTCCATTCTGGACCTGAAGCATAGCGATTAGCTGGAGGATAAAAAAAAGACAATCTTTTGGTGCCTATTCCGTCTGATGTTGGTTGGGAACCCCAGGAGCAAATATGTTCAACTGTTTGGGGATCTTCAAAGTTAATAATAACACAGTCCCCATGAATTGTTTCCAGCTCTTTACCTACCCAAGGGACCCTGCGGACCGTTGTAACTCTGTTATTGGAGTAGGGAGGGAGGGGCCTATTAGCTGATAGCCAATGTAACACTTTATTTTTTAGGGACCAGCCTGGTTCCTCTGAGTTTGGGTTTAACTCGGGAACCCCGGTCATGATGACAACGAACGGGGTAGCTTCTGGGGGGAGGTGGAAAGAGCGACCACCTTTCCGTCTAGTGTTGTAGGCGGCATTTTTGGTTGCTGGAGTTTTTGCTAGATTGGGGGCATGAGTTAGAGTACGAGTAGGGGCTGGGACTGGGGGTGAGAGTGGGACTGATGGTGTAGCAGGGCCCTTTTTCGCAGCAGTAGTTGATATCGTTTGCTGCACAGCTGTAATTAATGGTTTTTGGTGAACTACTGCAGTAGTAGTCGCAGATTTGGGTGCTTGGTGTGTCGTTGTTGCCCCTGTTTTGGTAGGTTTAGGGTTGAGTGTTTGGGCCACAGGAAGAGTAAGAATTGAACTCTTCTTAGTTTTGAATTCTGAAATTAGCATTTCTAGTGTTTTTTCAATTTTGGACAAGGATAGCTCAATGGGTTGCATGTGTAACTTAATTAGTGCCTCTAATCTATCTAATAAATGGATATCTTGGGTACGAGGGTCATGCCCTCTTCCCACGTTACCGTTAGGGCTAAGGTTAGGCATATTAGATGAAAGATTGATAATATCTGGTGTTATAGAATTAGCCTCTTGCTGAGGTAACGGAGATTGGCTAATACCTTGTTTAGGGGGTGAAGATTGTAAAGTGAGTTGAATCGGAGATTCTGGATGAGCCCGAGAATTGGTTTTCTGGGGCGTGTTCTTTTTCCCTTTTTTCCCTTTTCTTTTCTTTGGTATAGCTCCCTCCCTCAGACCCCTAGTGTTGGTGGTACGGGAGTCCTCCCCGCTCGGGTTTGTAAAGAGAGTCGGAGTTCTCTCGAGTGATAAGGGGGATTGGGGTGTGGGAGACTGAGATAACTGAGTGGCTGAAAGATCAATGGACACCAACAGATCCACAGTGCCTGGGACGGTGTGGGAGTCCAATGGTGCGCCAGAGTCTAAATGGCGCTGCGGAGTTCTAGCTGCAGCCAATAGTCCCAAGGAGGAACGTTTGGCTGTAGCTAGATCTTGGGAGACCCTCCTTTCCAACAAGAGGACACCTTGATTGATAGCATCATTAGCCCTTGCAATAAATTGGTCAATTGGACCAATGGTCTGAGCAGCATGAGATGGCTTACTGCTTCTTGTAGTTCTAGGCGACATGCTTACAGTAAGGGTACACAGAGTTTAAAAGAATAGTGTGCAGATCCGGGACACAACAAAGCAACAATAGTTAATATATCACATGAAAGGGGGGTGATTTGAATACAAATGTCAGTAGGGTGGCCCAGTCCAGTCTTACCCGGTCTTGAACGGGCTTAAACGGGCCCGCCCTTGGCCCGGGCTTTGCCCGGCGTCCCGCGAGACGGGGGTGATGCTGTATTTGAGCGCCTCCTGGCGCGCAAATGTCGCGGAGTATGCCGCTAAGGATGCTGGGTCTTGTGGTCTTTTAGGCCTCACACCACGCTCCACTCGGCGGTCAGACCCCGAGGTGGAAAAGGAGTCAGGCGGCGGGAGGCGGGTGGGCAGAGACCCAGGTTGTGACGATCCTCGTGGGGCAAAGAATCAGCAAAAGTCGTCAGGAAACACAGCAGAAAAAGTGGCAGAATACACAAGGTTCCCCCCCTCGACCGGGGTGATGCTGTATTTGAGCGCCTCCTGGCGCGCAAATGCCGCGGAGTATGCCGCTAAGGGGAGTGAAAAGTAGAGGGGGGATGGTAAACAGTGGTAAACAATGCAGGTGGAAGATACAACAGGGAGCCGAGGAAAACAATGTCCGATGTCCGGCTGGGTAGGTGACGGCTGTGGGGTTAACCAGAGCCAAACTCCTCTATAGCTGCATAGAACAGCTCCACCGGGCATCAGCCAAGGTTGCTCGGACACTGCGGTAAGTACAGACAGTTATGGTTTCCTCCCAGGGGACATCATCAAAGTTTCATCGAGAGCACTGGTCATGGACTTACTGGGAAGTACCGTCCGCCTTATCCTCCAGCTCGCCCCCAAGTCAAGAGTGGGGAGAGGAGGGGTGGAAGGGACAATTCCAAAGTATGCAGATATTCCCCACTGCAAGGCATTAATTACACAGGAGGCCTTAGACACACAGGCATCAGATGGACTGCTGATTTGGCTGTCTGGGATCCCGCTAGCATGATGGGCAAGTGCTGTGAGGGACCACAGCACAGGTAAGAACTGAACACCACATGTGCTAGTCGCCATCTTGTCTGCTGTCTGCACTCTGTTGCGTTTGCCAGCACAGGTCATAGATGAGTCACTGGGCAGTTGTAGTTGTAGCAGTCGTAGTTACAATTATAACAGAGCCGGGGCCTTCAAAGCAAAGCACTAGTAAGTTGATGCACCGTCTTACACATAGCACATATTGCGGCGAGAAGAGCTCAGACGCGACAAGATTGGGGAGATTACAGCCGCCATTTTGGAGTCAGGCAGGGACATGCAGTATTGTGGTGCTGATAGCCATTTATGTAAGTGTCAAGCAGCGGACCAAAAACAAGGTGTACCTTGAGCAGATGGGTGTAAAAGGCTTCCCTCATAAGCAGCAGCCGCTTGGTGAAGGCAATAGAAGTACTCCTAGGCTGGCGGTGCAGTGATCGGTGCGCCCGCCATTTTGAAGTTGATGCTGATGCAGTGTTATAATCCGGTAGGCTTTGGCAGGAAGTTCCAGACACCTCCCTAGGGAGAGGACTCTAGAAGCTTATACCACTTCAAAATGGGCACAATGAAAAACATTTGAAACCTCGGACCCAACTCTTCCGACTTCGGGACCTGTGGAAGACTGAGAAGAAGGGGCGCTGTGCTGCCCTGCTGCCTCAGTGTGAAGGATTGGACATGAATCTTGAACCCAGGACCACTAGACTGACTACAAGTACTAGTTGGTTGGCTTCCCCATCGGAGCCTAAAGGCCATGAAAGTCTACAACCATCGTGCCTGCTGTGAGTCCTAGCCCGCCAAGTGGTGCTCTTCTAGTGCTGGACTCTTGGAAGTGTGGCTAAAGATGCTCTACTAGCCCAGCTGTGGTCTCATCGGACCAGACGCAGCGTGACTGTTAGAAATGTGGTTTATTGTTGGCTAGGGTAATAACCTAAGCCAGGCAGAACCCACCACTCTAGTCAGGGTAATGGAGTTACACACCCAAGATAACCCCTCTTCACCTCTTTGCTAGCTTGACAGAGCAGTCAGGATTATCCCAGAGGCAATGTGTAAAGTGTTTGCCCAACACACACACACCAGTGACACATTAGGCACACCACAAAAAGAGACTCCACAAAAGGTTATAGAAAAACATCCTTTCTATTGTACATAACACACTTTAGACAATAATCACATAAATCACCTTGCCAACTAGGCAATTGTGATGACGTCGCATGGATCATAAAAATCACTTTGACAACACTGGCTTTTTTATTTGTCTCTATATGTTTTTATACTGTAACACTTGGAAGAAGAAGTATATGCATGTATTTCCATGATATAATAATGCTTATGTGAAATTGTTTGAATTCTTTAATATAAATGCTTGTTTCTTCTTTTTTAATAAATGTGAAATTTTTGATACAATCTTTGGTCTGAAGGTATATGTGTTACTGAGGATACTGTAATTTAATTTAAGTTAAAATCTGTCTCATAACAGGTGTCTTGCTCTATTGGTCCGATTTATTGTATAATGATAATGAAATAACCACAGAAAGGAAACCCCCCTCTTTTGGTGTCACTATTTCCCAGTCCTTTCTGGGTTCATTCGGGAAAACTCTCTCCTGTTTTTCGCCATAAGGCAATTGTCATACACCTAACAGTTAGTGCACTAAAGTAAATACTTATACGGTGCACACATTTAAAACATCATGAGAACATTATGCATAACACCATCACAGTGAACATAAATGCAACTTCTGAAGTAATGCCTGTTATCCTGATAAAAGCAAGGTAAAACAGCATACATTCATAATTCAGCACCTTCCAGTCAATCAATCAAGGGGCTTGTTAAGCACGACTACTCACCCGTAACGGTGTGAAGTGCTGGAATCATCGCATATTGCCTTCATAAACATGTGAATCACAACATATTACCTTGAAAACATAGGGCACAGCACCCCTGTGCTCCTATTACACGCTATAAAGTATTTTAGGCGCTAAGTGCAGGGCATAGCAGCACCTGCATGCCTATTAGCTGCATTATGGTAATTCCCAATACATGGATGGTAGGGACACCTGCACACCTACCCCAGTGATTACAGTAGTGCCTTTGTGCTGAAACCGCAGTCCTCATTCCAGCGATGGCCCCTTGAGACCGGGGAAGCAATTATGACTATTCAGTCTCCCCTCCCAGTATGTTACGAGGGTAGGGAGGGGTGCACTCACTGAGTGTAGGGTGGCAGACCCCACTCAGTCTCCCGCATACGTAACTTGGGGGAGTGTAGCGGCCTGTGATCGCGTGGTGCAGCTGCTGCTGGCAACGGAGGTTTGGTAATCCTCATGAAATGCCCCAGAGGTGCAGGAGCGGCAGCCCAACTCCCTCTGCAATACTCACCTCCTCGCCCAGGACAACAGCAAGTTCCTCCGCTTCTTCTTACCTAGCGGGAGGTGGCTGCACGGAGCACGTGAGGCTCCGGTTCCTTCCGGGTGCAGCTAAGCCGCGCCTCCCTTTGACATCAGCATTGCCCCAGCAATGCAGAGGAACTCCCAGGCCAGGATTCCTTGCTGTTTGACCACGAAAAGCACTTCTGTCTTGTGTGATTGCTGAGTGAGTCCACGCCTCTGGCTCCAATATTCTAAAGCGCTCAGCATGCACAATCGTTTTTGTAGAAGTTATAAAGCGCTCACCAGGTGCTAGCGTTTGGAGAGCACTGGGTCACACCAGCAAGGTGCATACAGGCAGGCCAGCACAAGGGGTCCTCAGAGCAAAGTGGCAGTCCTTATCTCAGGGCAGCACATCAGTAATATAGAGTAAGCCAGTCCCATGGCAGTTCCTCCTAGCATTCCAAGTCCAAGTCCCATGCAGTGTCTAAAAATATGGGGTCACCGTCCCTGTAGTTATACTCCAAAAGCCTTTGTTCTGGGGGCACTTCAAACACTTTTTAGAAGTGCACAACACCGCTATTCAATCCCAAGTCCTGGCTCCAGACACACTGCAGGGGGGGGGAGACAGCATTGAGAAAGTCAAACACAGCCCTATTCAGGGGCAGGTGCACCTCCTCTCACTACTCTAAATGCAGCCAAGTTCTATTCAGTCCAGCGCTCAGTGACCCAGGAAAGGCAGGAAACACCTCAACCCGCCTTGTGACTGTCTAGAGTGAATGCACATCCTCTTCTCCTTTCAGTCTAAATCAGACGTTGAATACACAACCAGGCAAGGACAAAGAGTAATAAGCACACAGAAATGCCCACTTCTAAAAGTTGCATTTCTAAACTAGTAATCACAAATCTACTTTCACCAATAAGCAGGATTTATTACTGCTATTCCAAACATACCAAACAAGGCCATGCTACCACTTTCATATCAGAAATGACCGCTGAATCACATATCAGGGAATTCCCAATGAAAACCTATGAGAGGGCATCCTCATAGCAGTGAGAAACCAAATAAGCTGTTTTTCACTACCAGAACATGCAACACAACAAAGTCACATGTCCTTCCTTTTACCTACACAGCACCCTGCACATAGAGCTACATAGGGCCTTCCTTAGCGGTGACCTATATGTAGTTAAAGTGCAGTTTCAGACATGGCAAGCACTTTAAGTTCCACGTCACTGCTGCAGTAAACTGCACACGCAGACCCTGCTGCAGCAGAGGTCTGAGACAGGTTTGAAAGGCTAATTTGGTGGGTGGCGCAAGCAGCGACTAGTAGTATTTAATTTGTGGATGACCCTCCAAAAAAGGCCGGGTCTGACACAGACACAAACCCAATGCAGCACTTTGCAGTACCTCTTTGTAAGCGATGCAACGCTACGAGCCTCAACACAAGCCAGCATTGCAGCTTTCACAACTCATCGGAACTGTTGCTGCACAATGTATCCTCAAAGCGGACCTCGCAGCTTTTCAGCGGAACTGACGCAGTACAATACAGCCTAACTGCAAGCCCTCGTTGCGGCCTTCGCAGCTCAACTGAAACGCCGAAATGCTGCACATTCTTGAAGCAAGTCCACATCACAGTCCTCACAGCTCATCAGAACTGCAGTTGTGCAACACATCTTTGTTCCATCGCCATTGACCTTAACTTGCGACTTTGTCCAGATAACTGTAGTTGGCGCTCTGTGCTTTTATGTGCTATTTTTACCTACACTTTTAAAATTGCATATCTCCGATTCTATTGATTAGATTCTTGCATTGTATTTTCACTCTATTAGTTTTCGTGTTATGAATAAATACTTTACATATTGCCTCTAAGTTAAGCCTGTCTGCTTTTGTGCTAAGCTACCAGAGGGTTAAGCACATGTTAATTTGAGGTTTCTTTGTATTTCACCCAGGCAATAGTTGCGGTTGTGCTTGAGTGGGGTTTCACCCCCCCTCAACCAGTAACTCAGTTTCCTACAGGGGCTGAGTAACCGATGAATGTTCTATAGAGTTCTATACTGAGCACCTTTGGCAGTATTCTAACCACACCTGACTCAAAGACCCCACACCTAGGACATACTCAAATAGCACTTCCTTCTATTGCCATGATGTACCAGCCACAGATGACCATTTTTTTCGTCTAAGAACTATATCCAGGATTGTAATTTGACTACATGACACGTCATACCTACTGTACCAATATATAAGCGCACTTTAAAGAGGCCATAAGGTGACAGGATGTAGCCAAATAAAAACCCTGATAACTCAATAAACTAATGCAAGCAATTACAACCACTGATCCCATAAATAGACGTTTTGAAACTATTTCTGTTATGAAGAAGGACAACATTGAGACTATAATTATCTCCCTAAGATAAGCGTAAGCGAACCCTTTAAGAATGTATTTATTTATTTAAAAAGTTTTGTATAGCGAATGTATTTATTTATTTAAAAAGTTTTGGATAGCGCGAACATAACCTCTGGAATGAAAGGTTGTGTATTTGGGCATCAGCATTTCGTGGCACAATGTATAATATAACTATAAATTAGATGTGCGTGACGTGGGCTTAAATAACTTTTTTTCAGGACAATCAGTTATGAATGAATTTATCACGTGCACATGCTGTCATTCTTGCATGGATCTAAGTTTGCAAAGAGTCTTATACCCTTGCTGTCATGTTGACAATTGTGGCGAGCTCCTCGGGTGACGCTGAGCAATACCGAGCCTTTCTTCACGGCACTATACCATAAGCTTACACAAGTAATGCTTTTCTGTTCCATTCATAAATTGTTGTCTCTCATCAAGCACATTTAGGCGGGCTGCACCCATTAAAGTGACGGCATCTGTCATCAAACTGGCAAGAGGCTTATTTGAGCAGAACGTCCTTTCATGTCCTGTCTACAGTTCATTGTCAGCCCACCACGTGAAGGGAAAGCATGCTGGGAAGCGTACGCGCGGCAGCTGAGAAGGGCACGAGTGATTGCAATTAATGTTTTCAAACCCTTTTTCATTAGCAATAATGAAAGATGACCTGCATTAAAAAGGTCTCATTATATAAATGGTTTCTATGCGGGTAAAATCCTCTGTTATTTAAAAATAACAATTAAAGACAAACGCGTAATAAATAACCTCTCTCTTTCTTTTCATCTTGGTCAATATTCAATATTGAAAGCGCACGCGTTTTAGATACCTTTGAAAATATCAAAAGTCTGCAGAAGAAAATCGCTTTTGAAATAGGTCTCCCAATTATCCGAAGTACTGACATCTTTACGGGTGGCCTGGGGAAACATCCATTTGGTTTTCTTTTCAATTAAGCAGCTGGGAAATGTTATCCAAACTCGCCTACCATTTTAACCATAAAATCAACTACTGAAAGGCCGTCTGTTCTGGCAGTCTATTTACATGAAGCATTTTTTCCGCAGTCAGGGTGAATGAAAGAAATTAACCTTCCACTATGCAAGGAAAATGTCGCTTGCCTGCAAGGTCTTGGAGGCAGTGTAATATACAGAATATAATTTCCTTGCACTCACCTATTGTAATTATATACCCATGCTGTGTTATGCTAGTATTTTTTAAGCTATGCGGGGCATTCGACTCCTTTCAGTTTTATGGGTTAAGTGCAGGAAACGCATTTAGGTCTCTCCAGAGGCGCGTGAAACAGCACAGTGGTGTTACACGTTCATTGGACTATTACTTGAGGTGAACCTCAAAATGGCTGCCATAAACATGTATTGGAAGTGGTAGTCGCACATAAATTCTTGTTTGTTTGTTTTTATGTTTTCTGGTTATTTCAGAAGAACTAGCGCAAAGGACCTGCTGCACGCTTTAAAGAGAGCATTTATATAGTATTGCAGGATTCTGAGCCACAGGGTCAGATAATACACTGTGAGATAGAAAAAGTAGTTTAATAATAAGACAACTAGGGAGCCTTTTGCTGTATCTAAGAACTTTTCAATCATGGCCCATTCAGACGTGTTTAAGTGCAACATGCATTCTATAAAAACTATTACTATTATGAAAAAACGAATGCGAATGCTTCAAATTAAGAACAACAAAATGAAATAATGGTACAAAACACAAATAAGAAGACAGGAATCTTCCCTGACCCTTTATGAAATACTGGGTTCTGAAACCTAATGGCCTCTGAAACATAATGAAACTTAAAAAAAAAAAAACTACCCAACATTTCCCATAATGCTTAAATAGATACCATTGGAAGATTGCCTCGTTTTTCATTAAAAAAAAAACCTGCCACCAGTAAAAATGTGTGGGACTACAAACAGCATAGATTTGCAGTACTCTCGTTTCTATTCCTTCTGCAACCCTAAATGTAAGTGGGGCATGGAGGGAAGACAGCAGTGCAGGCAAAAACATTAAAGGAAAATTGTGAAGGGGGTGGTAACAGCGAAGTGTCAGTTTATTAAAGCCAGAATTATCAGACCTACTGGTTTTACCATTTCTTGTCTTCACATTTTTTTAAAATTCATAGTGAACATTCAACATCCATTAAACTTGCTGTATTCTTACTGAATTCAAAAAAGGCTTGAAAAATTCACCATATTTTGAAGTTGAAAACCTAAGCACTGATAAGATTGGAAAGACTGTGGGACTCAAATAATGATCGAATACAATTCATGTTCAGGAATTTTGATCATATGCATTGTCTCTGTTATTAGATCCTTTTCTGGTGCATTTCTACTTTAGATTATTCTCCATTATTCTGTGTGCCGCTTTCACAAACAGGGGACTTTTTCAAAAGGAAAACAACACATAAAATAGAAGTACAATACAATGTGGACGTCCCAAGTTACAGACCAGTCTCTAAAAAAAAATACTGTAGCTTTCTAATGGAAACTAGGCTGGGCTGAAAGAGCTGTGCAGTCTGCTCACCAGGGCACAGACTGGAGATGAAGCCATATCTGGGGTTCTCGAAGAGCAGCAGCTGGCTGTGAATTCTAACCTGCAAGGAAGACTAGGATTTATTATTAACAAGACACGATTTAAGAAAAGTTAACAGCAGCATTGACGTGGTGTGTGTGTGATTTCTTCTACACGTTTGCCTTCAGGCCTCCTACTTAGGAAATCAGTTGAATACATTTCCCCTTTTACTAAAGTAAGAGTAAATTAGTTCCTATCTTCAGTGACCACGCAGTTTCAAGTCAGTAGAGATCTCTTGATACATGGGAATAAATCGTGAAATTTAAACTGATAATTTGAATAATTAATTTAGCAGTTATCGAGGATATTGATGACCTCAATCATTTTGTGAAGAGGTTTGCATATTCACATTCGATGAACATAAGACTCGCTATAATAAAGTATGCCAAAAATGAGTAATAACAATTTTGCCACCTATTGAATCTTTGCTCCACCTGGAAGTTAACAAGCTATCTCTGTACCCTGGATAAAGAGGAGTTGAACGAAACACATTTTGGCTGTTTACATGAACTGTGCCATAGAATGTTTGCAATATGAAGAACAAAGCTGTGCACTATAGGTCACGTGAGAATACACACAAGACAATCTCATGAGGTTTTGGTTCCTTCATTGAAATGTATATATGGAAAGCTTCTGATGCATTTTCTTTATATATTTACTGCAAATAGAAATGTATATATTATTTGGCTCGCCACTTCTTAATAAATACTTCATGAAAAACTCTCTCAGGAGATATCTAGCACTCGGTGTGTGGAGGCAGTGCAGACCCAATAAAACCCAAACCAACATATTGATTTTGTGTAGTATAATGGCTAGGATCACTCTTTGTATCCAAGATAGAGAAACATGGCATGGCTGCTTGCTAACAGCTCCCTATCTATGCTGCACCTCTTTCACTACTCTCCACAGACAAAGTCTGAGAGCTGCTCACACTATTTCCAGCTATACCATCCTACACGTTTGCTTCAGTCACTGCCCTCCAGCCATTTGCCAATTAAATGATTTAGCAGCGGCCATCGTAGAGATGGAGGTTCTCGTCGCAATGCAACAGAGCTTTGTTGGACTGTAAGGGGGATACTCCCATATAAGATGGCCCAGCATCAATTTTATGACAAAGAAGCCATCTTAGATTAAATTATTCCCCTTACATTTCAATCAGATTTCTCAGGCTGGAGCAGTGGGTTACAATCTCAAAGGGGGCTGTAAGCCAGCTCATGCTGGAGACTGTGCCTACACACACAGTGCTGTGGCGCATGTGCCCAGGAGACATCAAACATAGGGCCTCATTTACAAGAAACTGACGCATCGGCATCGATGTGTCAGTTTCCTTGTGCCTGCGCCAAATGTCCTTGCGACACCATGGACGCGCTGTATTTATAATACAGGGTTCCATTGCGCACAATTAACAGATACATCCGAAATTCTGATGCATCTCTTGGTGCAAAAGTGATGCATTTCTGTACTTGGTGGTAAAACTGACACAACTCCAGCAATGCGTCAGAACCCATTGTAAAAGCCCTGTGTCAATCCTCACGCCTGGTCTGAGCAGGCGTAAGGATTCATTTGCAGACGATTTGTAGATCGACATTGTTCAATGTTGTAAATTTCACTGCCCCACTTTTATGTGACTTTTCTATGGGAACGCCTACCCTGCATACATTATACCTGATGAAGGTATAACGTGACACAGGGCTCTACAAACTGATGCATTGAATCCAATGCATCAGTTTGTAGATAAGGGGCATTGTGGCACAGTGTCAAATAAAAGTGACGCACCAGAGGCACAAGCAGTCGCGGCTCCTCGAGGGAATGCTGCGGGCGGTGGGGCAGGGCGGGGGAGGTGCCAGGTGGGGGGCAGTTAACTCCGGCATATGGCCCAACTGAGTTAAGTACATAAATAAATAAATAAAATGAATTACATTGCGTGTGCTGCATCGCCATTTGGCGTTGCAGCACGCTCATTGTAATTTGTCTTATTTATTGATGTACTTATCTCCATTCATCCCTATGCCGGAGTTTACTACCCCCCACCCTGCCCCTCCCCCACCCCGCAGAACTCCCTCGAGGAGCCGCAACTGGGCACAAGTGGCTTGTAAATAAAGCCCAGAGAGACTTGCACACTTCGGAGAGCTAGGTATTGTGCATTGACCTGAATGAAACATCTCCTAGGTGAACTCATTTCCTTTTATCAAACGTTGACTGCTGCAAAATGTATAACTGCAGAGTACTACTGTGGACTGCTACAAGTATAGCAGACACTTCACTTAAGCAACAGATGAATGGAGAAGGCCTAAAGCAACAAGTGGCTGAAGCTGGCTGACCAAAGCCTCCTCTCAATGTACATTATGCTTTGTATGTGTTCTTGATACGAGCTCTTCGAGGCAGCTAAACCAGCCTGTGAAACATGCACCAGGAGTGGGCAAAAATCATGGAGAATAAAGAGAATTGGGGAAGGATTCCCAAGTGAAAAGTGAGGCTGGCAGGTAGGCAGGAATGGGTGGGATGTAAGATAGGGAAAAAATGAAGAAATCAGGAGGAACAATATTGAGGGAGGGGGAGCTGAAAGGGTAAGAGGAAATAATGGAGATGAAAGGATGGGTTAGTTGTAAGGGTCTACCTGATTAAAAGATGAGAAAAGCTCACAAAGTTGGAAGGAGAGTTTAGAAAGGTAAAGTGGACTGAAAACTGCAAGGAAAGGAAATATGTATATGGTACTATGTGAAAAAACACTTTTGATTTCAATATAAAGGGCATCGATATTGAAAAGTATGTAGATGAATGAAATGTAAAAAAAAACAGAGGCATAGCTGTTTTTCTCAAAAATCATGCGCAACTGTGTGAAAGGTAATCACAGAAATGAGAATGGGTGGATAAATAATAAGTGCTATGCTATATTTATACATAGGTCATCTTCACATATCTTCCGTTTGCTATGGCCTTGTAGTGCTTTTTTTTTCACAGGTTGTTCTTCATCGAGAAGCAGAATTTCCATTAAATTGAATACAGTGTCTATGGCTCCCCCTGCGCATCTCTTCCTGTGTGGATGTTGGCTCATAACTGTGGCTCTCTACCAATCCACATCCCTGTCATTCCCTGTCTGCTTCTCACCATATCGCCATATCCTTAACTGAGACATGGCAATATGTTGATTCTTACATATAGAAAGTATACATTCAGTTTGAGGCACTGCAAGATTCAGAGAGTTGCTGAGGCACCAACTACTGAGATTGTAATCCACACACTGAGGCTCCAAAGCTAGTAGTTAGACAGTAGTCCATATCAACATAAAGATATCCTAAATGAAACTTCTCCACAATACAATTACCTTATTCTCAAAGGCAAATTAAGGCTTAAACATGTGTTTCATGATCAATTGTTTTTTTTCACAGCTGCCAGAAATTGACGAAGGTATTCTACGTGAGTATAAATTCATCTACTTGGGCAGGTGTCGGAGCCACCAGTGCAGAGACATCTGAAGTAGTGAATCCCACTCAAGTGGTGAGGTGTGAAAGTTCCAAGGTGTGGTTTGCTTTGGAAATTTGGCCATTTTCAAACTTCCCTCTGGATGTGAAAAGGATTGGCGATGCACTCTTGTCAGAGGCTGGAGTAAATTCCCTTCCTATGTGAAAAGTGTATTTGAGCGACCCCGGGCCAGCTGCCAATGTAGGAGTATGGCTTTCTCCACAGAAAATATTTGCCCTCAACAAGAAAAAAATGTCATGTGAACAGGAGTGTCCCCTCCAGTCTGGAGAACTCAAAATAGGAGGAATAGACTCTTTGGGAAAAATCCCACAGCATTCCAAGAAGTGCGAATGGAAAAAGCACCTAGCACAGCTTCCCAGCCGTGCTTCTGGGAACGTTTGTGAATTATCCTCCAAAAGGTAAAAGGGGCAGGTTTATGTTGGGAATGCGCCACGTTTGCGTCACGCAACTGCGGGGTAAACGTGGCGCATCCCTATGACTCATTTACATCGTGAGGCATCTAGGCAGATGCGTCACGTTGTAAAGCCCTGCGCCACTTGTGGGCGTTCCGGCGCAGGGTGGGCGTTCCGGGGCAGGTGCGCCTCGCAAAAGTGCCTGAGTGAAATCTATAAGATTTCACTCAGTCACTTTCAGGCCAATGCTGCACCAAAACCCTGCGCCTGCTTGAAGCAGGCATAGGTCTTGACGCAGCATTGTAAAGATGGGGCACCCCCGAGCGTTGCTGGAGCTGCGTCGCGCTTGCGACGCAACTCCAGCAATGCGCCACCTTTATGGCACAGGTGCGTCACGCATCTGTGCTGTGTTTGCCCCATGGTGCGCCGCATTGTAAATGCGGCGCACCATGGGTGGTGGAGCAGTGGCGCAAAATAAATCTGCCCCTTAAAGTATCTAAATCTCTGCCTGTACTTTGATGTTTTTTTCGTGAATTGGACTCAATGCAGTGAGCACCAACCACGGCAGTATTTTACAACTCAGCTGGTGGACAGGGTTCCATTTCTTGTTTGCACCAAGCACTGTGGCACCCTTGCTTCTAAACTGTGATAAACTGTGATAAATGAACGTAGTTTCGGTGTTTCCCAAAACCTTGTGCTTCCTCCAGACAATGTGATCCTTTTTTTTTCGTATAGTGTGAGTGATTTCAAGCTACGTGATTTTGGGACGAAGTGTGGTTATGTTTTGTTTTCATCTTTTGTTTGTTTTTGGCATTCGCCCTTAGCCCTGTTAAAGTGAGTTGTTTTAGTCAGGAATAGATGATGAAAGGGACTTTCCATTGCACTTCACTTTAAACTAAGCCACATGTGTTACCGCTGCCGCACTACTTACAGGCGAGAGACAAAGGCGTGGAAAAGGCCTGCTCCCCGCCGAGCACCGGGCTTAAGGCGAAGGCTCTTACTGTGAAAACCTCTGTCGCTCTTAAGCGGGCATCAGTTTAAATGCCATCCACGCTCTGAAAGGAGTTATAAGCAGCATTTGCAGGGAGATAAAAGTTTAAATTGGCACACGCTTATTTATTTATAGGCAGGTTAGTCATTATAGACCCCCGCCCATCCGCAGGCTCACCCACTCAGCATCAAAACTGCTAAGCGCGTTCTGTCCTCGGATATTACAGCGCTTTTTCAATTCTTCACTTTGTGGAGCAAATTCTGGGGCATATTTGCAAGGGCGTTATTGTCGCTTTAGCAGCACTTTTTGCTGATAAAGCGGCGATTTTTTTATCGCCCAAATACCAAGCTGTCGCTAACTGCAGTTAGCGATAGCTTCCAGACAATAGCGACCGGTTTGGGGCCCGCTTTGCATGTCAGCGATATTTATCGCTGATGGCATGCAAAGTGGGCATACCCAAACTGGTAGCGACTGAAAGCAGTCGCTAACACAGCTATCGCCTATTAGCAATACCCGCGACGCGACAAAAATACGCGCGGTAACTGCGATTAGAGCCAGGATTTTACACCTGGTAAAAACCTGACTTAGCCATAATAGTCAAAGGGAGGTGGATTCTACGGCTAAGTGCCCACCTGCCTGTTTGCAAGATTTTCCTTAGCAATAGGATTTTTATTGCTGGAAATCTCACGTTACAGATGAGATTCGCCGCTATAGCTGGATTTGTTATCGCCGTGGAGATAAACGTTGGTAATACTGCGTTATCTCCGTGATAAAATCTAGCGATAGGAGGCGATGACAAAAATCGCGCTAAGTGCAGTTTGCGATAATTATCGCAAGTTGTTGCTAATATGCCCCTCTATTCTTACAGCACTTTACATACTGCATTGCTTCACATTTGGTTGTACTGCAGATTAGGTGCATTTTTTATTGTAAAAACAATACTTTAATTTGTAAAGGGTGGCGATCATTATATGACATCCCAGTTTCAATAGTTGTGTAACATTGAACTAACTCCACAAAGTGTGCTCTGTTATACAGACAATAGGTCTAGTAGGTGGGGTACATCTACAGAATTGTTCTAGTAGGCAGAGTCCATCTTTAGAATAGTTCTAGTTGGCGAGGTACATCTGTAGAATAGTTCTAGTAGGGGGAGTCCATCTGGGACCACATTTTTGTTCACTTAGCGCTAAATGATGCAGCATTAAAAACCACAATGTGATGGGGAGGCAACAACATATTTAAAATGTGACTAAATGGTAGATTAGCAAAGCCTGTGATTAGCTAAATTACAAGGTTTGTGACTGCTAAAAGGATTTCTCAAATTTACTAACCCCATTTTGTGATCTGGTAACTGGTTTGTTATTCTCAAAATGTTAGATATACATTCTGAATAATAATTTGTAGGGTCGTAGGGTGCCCCCTTCCAAATTCCGATTAGCAATGCTATGTATCAATGGTTTGCGACTGCAGTTTTGATTCACAAACCATCGATAGGTTGCTCACTCCTTAAAGGTGAAGGTAGTTCTCAAGATGAAGGGGTGCCTGTGGGATTCCTGACAGTTTGTATGAAAGTTGACAGTGATCCAGTGGACCACTACCAGCTTTAAAAAAACTTTTTAAGCAAAGTGATTTTCTTTAAATGTAGCCTTTTTTCTTTTATGGAAAATAAGCTGCATTAAAAAAAATACTTAAATTTGATCATAGGCGTGGTGGTCTGCTGACGCCAGTAGGCTGCTGTCCCTGTAATGGCATCTATTGGGAACAAGTCCCAAATTGCCTCATTACCTATTATAATTAATATTTGGGAGGCAGGTTGGATATCAGCTCTCTTCAAATGGTGATTTTGCAAACCAGCCTATCAATAGATAGGCCTGTTTGTAAAATCTGATTTCATTCACTAAATGTCAGTGCACAATATTGCTCTCACATTTTTGCAATTGAAATGTTAGTGAAGCTGGCCCTTTATTTTTACATATTAACCTCTTCCATGCTGATGACGGAACCGCTCCGTCATCAGCTGCGGTGGAGCTGTGCTGATGACGGAACTGCTCCGTCATAAGCACAGCGCAACCGACGCTGGTGATGGAGCGGTTCCGTCACCAGCATGCGCCCGCCGCTCTTCGCCCCGCCCCCTTAGTACTGCGGCGAAATAGCCGCCGCAGTGAAGGGGTTAACATATTGAAGTAAATTAAGATTAAGGGATTTGCTGAAGTGGATACTCTTTCTTTTTTCGAGTAACAAGGCCGGATTAAAAAAATGTGTCTTTAGGTGCAAAAGCCAGCAACATGGTAACTTCACCATGTATGTACCATGTGATCTGCACCCCAAGTAAATGTATTTTCTATTGGGTGGAAACGCAAAGTGAACCATTCCCTTGATTTCAAAGCCACAGATCGAATTGGATGAAAATACCAAATATATGCAGTGTCAAGTTTTAAACAGACTGTGCCTAGAGCTATGTAATCGCCTTGATGTAAAAATTAATTGTTGGATTCAATATGATATCATAATTGAGGATTCGTTCTGAAGTCATCATTGAAATAGGCTTACAAGAAATGAAGAATATATCAAAGCACAGCTGATATGATGATTTGAAGGCCCACTTTTAATTGCTATTAATTACTGTTTCATAGGAATGCGATACAGAGGTCTGTATGTGAATAATTAAATAAATGTTGGCTGGATGACAAAGCTGTGTAAGAAGGGATAAGGTATGAGTTATTTTTTAAGTAAAGATAAACAGTATATCTCTGACATTATTTGACCCAACTGAAGTGTTATAAAGGTATAAAAATGCATACAAATATGTACTTTATGCTATATGTGTCGTTATAGTGAGTTTTTGAAAAAAAGTGTTATATGAATAATTCAATACATTGCATACATTGAAATACCAGGATGAATACAAAATAAAGTGAAATTTATAAACATACCGAGGTTTTGAGTAAGAAAAAACAAGGCACAAGTGGAAGCTGTTTTTAAAACACTGCATTCCGAATGTTTGCCTTTATTTGCTGGTCTTTTGACCCGGTAAACTTTGGGGGTTTGCACTGCCGGAATTTATCAGAAGAAAACTGCGAAGGTGTGATAATTATCAGACAGCTCGTCATTTCAATCTCTGTGCAAACACATGTTTGCACAGAAATCGGAAAGTAACACTGAACTTGTAATGAAGGCCCTTGAGGGATAAGAATTTCTACATTTGCATAGGTAGCGGCTTGCTACCCTCGGTAATGAGGGAACACGCCTCAGTGAAGGAGCTTGCTGATGATCACTGCCTGTATGTTCACTATTACAGTGAGAGTTACATGGCCAGTTGCAAAATGATAATATGCACTTCTGTGGCAAAAGTGACATGATTTTGCCCTTGTAAATGCCTTCATTTGCACGCCTTGAATTGATATAGGTGTACAGAGAGCTTTGAAAATGACAGGCCATACCTCCCTAGCGAGTCTCCATCAGTATGTGAGGGAATATGAGGGAATGGAATATTGGTATTGGTAAGGCAGCATTTCAACCTGGGCGTGGTAGGATTCTATGATGTTTATGCTTCTCTTCTAATGTGAATTGCTACTAGGGTAGCATGGCATGCAGAATTACTTACAGTTGTTGCTCTGTGCTGTGTGAACAGGAGAGAGCACAACAGCTCAATCAATCAATCAATCATGGTATTTATAAAGTGCACTACATACCGGTGAGGGTCTGAAGGCGTGGAGGGGGACGGTACTGTTCGAAGAGCCAGGTCTTGAGATGTTTCCTGAAGGTTAGGAGGTCTTCAGTCTGCCGCAGGGGAGGGTGTTCCATGACTTGGCGGCGAGATGGGAGAATGATCTGCTGCCGGCGGTCACTCTTCGGATGCAAGGGACAGTGGCGAGGGTGCGGTCTGCGGAGAGGAGCTGGCGGGTGGGGATGTAGAGGCTGAGACGGCTGTTGAGGTAGGCTGGTCCGGTGTTGTGGAGTGCCTTGTGCGCGTGGGTGAGGAGCTTGAACGTTATCCTCTTGTTGATGGGGAGCCAGTGCAGGTCTCTCAGGTGGGGTGTGATGTGGCTGTGGCAAGGGATGCCAAGGATCAGGCGGGCGGAGGCGTTCTGGATGCCTTGGAGCCGTTCCAGGAGTTTGGCCGAGGCTCCTGAGTAGAGTGCGTTGCCGTAGTCCAGTCTACTGCTGACGAGGGCCTGGGTGACTGTCTTTCGTGTTTCAATGGGGATCCACTTGAAGATCCTGTGAAGCATGCGGAGGGTGTTCAAGCAGGAGGAGGAGACGGCATTGACCTGCTGTGTCATGGAGAGGGTGGAGACGAGGATGACTCCCAGGTTGCGTGCATGGTGGGTGGGTGTAGGGGGTGCTCCTAGTGCATCCCCATCTACTAAGATGTGGCTCTATTTTTCTTTCTTCCGGCACAGGCCCTTTTGGCTGTGTTGTGCCAACACAGGCTTCTTTGCATCCATAGTGCAAGGTTGTCAGTGTTGTGTGACACATAGGTTTTCTACTGGAATGGGTCCTCCCTCTACAAAAACACAGTTGTTTCTTCTTGTTCTGTGTGCTGTAGAAGGCAGCACACATACAAAGAGTGAAAAACGAGGAAGAGTTTCTCCTCATTAAGCCTGCCATGAAGATGACAGTATTTTAGCGCAAATTCATCTATAATTCTTTGTAGATAGGGATCTGCATCAAAAGGCATGCGTGGTTGCAAGAGAATGTCCATGCACGAATGTATGACGTTACAACGCGTGTTAGTACAACGCATGCTGTTACATCGCGGTCGTTCCAATGACTGAGATGTTACCACGGTTTGCCATTACAACGCAAGTCTTAACATCGACTTGCACTAGATGGCGTGCTAACATTAGAAAAGTGTAATTTACTATTCCAACTCCAGTCAACTTATCAGTAGGGAAGGTGTTGGGATAGTAAACAACACTATTTGTAATGTTAGCACGCCATCTAGCTCAAGTCGATGTAAAGACTTGCGTTGTAATGGCATAGCATGGTTACATCGCGACCGCGATGTCACAGCATCGCGGTGTACTGTCAGCAATGTTAATGATGTTTTCCTCTATGCACCACCCATAGAACGCCCCCTTGATGCAAAGCAATGCATTGTGTAGATTTCTGTTACATAGGGTTACAATCCAACCCAAATCGCGATTTGCATTGGATTATAAATCTCACCACAGCATTTTGCTCAGCGTTTCCCTTAAAAAAACGTAACACAAACTTATTGCTAAGCATTTGTAAATCTGAGCCCTGGAATTCACCCAGTCGCAATGATTTATGAGTGATTTATATGAGAGCAATAGCGTAAACAGGCTAGTAGTTCACAACTCTCAGCTCACACACGCTCTACACCCTGGTGTCAGCACCTCCGTATAAGTGAATCCAGAAATATACTTTCTTGGAGTCGATTATATAAATCAGGCGCTGGTTTTGGTCTGTAGGAAATAAGGCTTTTGAAGACTCGGCCGTTTTAGTGTCCTTGATTGCTAGTAGTGTCATTTTACCTGAGTGTGTCTGACTGGTGTAAACGACTTGAAGATGTTCTCGACGGCATTTGTAATTGTGTGAACTGCCAGGATTTCAGCGTTTTCCTGCAGGTCAGTATAACAGCATGTAACTGCAGGAACGTGCCGAATTTTCTATAATTTCTGACGACGCTACAATAAAACTATTACTGTTTTCCAGCCTTTTATTTTTCTTCAATGTCATGAAGGGTACTGGTAAAGCCTGGGCTCTTGTATTTTTCTGAGAATATTGGGAAGCATTTTAGGTTCAATTCATAAACATTTGTACTAATGTAAGTGTCACATGTGCTGGCGAGTTCGGCCATTTTATGCATCTTTTCTTTCCAACGGTGAAGAAAATTAATCAAAACAAGGTAGTATATCGTCCCTGATTGTCTATTAGGAGAAAGAGAAAAAGGGGGTTTGCTGTGCACTTGCGCAAAGAATGAACAGACTGACTTTTTATATTTGTGCCATCTAAACTTAGTAGGAAATGGAGAAAAGGCATGCTCCTCCACTTCTAAAATGAACAAGAGACGGAGACGTTTGAGAGCAAACGAGTTGCTGCTTTTCTTATTAAAACAGCAAAAATGTGTGTAAAAGAAGGCTACCTAGTTAGAGTGCATGGTGATTACTTTGTTAAAAAACTTAATTACGCCAGTAAAATAATTATTAGGAAAACGATTGATTAAACATTTCTTCAACAGTTCCACAATGCAATCCTCACTTTTCCCTGCTTTAACAATGTTAATGCGATATTAGCTGTGCAAATGTTTCTTGATTTAGTCATCTTAAACATCCCAAAAAGGTGGAAAGTAGATTTGTTCTGCGTTTTGTACTTTTTCAATGTTACTTAAGAAGACCTCTGATACTCTAGACATATGTGCTGGCCGACAAAGACCATGCGCATGGACACTTCAGAGGATGTGCATGAAAATTAACATTGTGCTGCGCTCTACTGTTGAGTCACAATCGCCCTAGAAATGGCACAAATGATCGAGGGGTCTGAGGGATCCATGATTCCAGCGCATCCCTTTGAAAATCACACACACGCTATCATCGTAGGAGTCGTGCCTCCTTTGTTTACAAATTCAACAAAATTGCAATTTTGATCCTGGATTTTGTTGCACTAAAATGCCACAGATGCCGAAAGTTCCACAGTTCTTTGGATTCCTTTAAAAATTGTTGTACACAATTTTCTTTGAAAACAAGCACAGTTAACCCCTTTACCGTGGCCCCGAATTTCCCGCAGTGCGGCACTTCCGCAAAACGGGTGGGGCCGCGTCGGCCATTGGCCGACGGCAGCACTGGGGAGGTAGTGCTGCCATCGGCCAATGGCCGACGGCAGCAAGGAAGGGGTTAAATAGAACAATTTTCCCTGAAATAATCTTTAAGGCTACAATTGATTTTACTGAACTGCTATCTCACATATACTGATTTGAGAATTATTATTTCTGCCACACTGAGCAACAGTCCTATCTCAATGGAATACCTCATCTTGCCTTAATATATAAATATTGCCAGTGGTTCTTCAACAGTGAACTTAGTTCTAGATTCCATTATTCAAAGGGTAAGTTCTGCAAATCGATTTGTTCATATTTTACAGTGGGACAAGCACTGACACACTCTAGATGCAGGTATTTGCCCAGCAGTGATTTCAGGTTCGGTTCAATTTTACCATGAACCTTTTTGTTTTCCCTGTTCCTCTGGAAGAGTGGTCGACAGCCTTTTTGGGTTTTGAGTGGCTCCCCATACCCCTGCTTTTTAAAATCTTATTTATAAGTCCATGCCTTTAATCTATCTGGCGGAAGAGCTGGGAGCTAAGATCATAGCTTATGCTGATGACAAACAGCTCCTCTTTACAAGGGCGCAGCTCAAGTGCAATGAGGACAAGTCTGAGGTTATTTAGTATGGGTCTTTCCCCCCCCAATTCA
The DNA here is from genome assembly GCF_964263255.1 of Lissotriton vulgaris. Taxonomy (NCBI): domain Eukaryota; kingdom Metazoa; phylum Chordata; class Amphibia; order Caudata; family Salamandridae; genus Lissotriton; species Lissotriton vulgaris. The sequence goes on from NC_141697.1 coordinate 1,135,692,382, forward strand.
GGGAAGATCTTTGGCCTGCAGATTTTCCCAGGCCTAACTCAGTTGGTAGTCTGGTTAAGAATCTGGGGTCTGGTTTAGCGAAGACCTCCGTTTCTCTATGCAGATAAACAAATTAGCCGGAGTGTGCTTTGGCACACTGAAATCACTTAGGAAGTTCCTGCCATTGTTCCCCAGACCAGCCTGGGAAATGGTGATGACTGCCCTCATTTTGTCGTGTATTGATTACGCTAATGCATTAGCTTGCTTAATCTCCACAACGGCCCCTCGCGGCGGGATGCCTTGCTTTCACCTTGCGGATACCCTGCCGGGGTTATCTCACAGGGGAATACCAGGACGGGTTCCCTAAGCAAGCGCTTAGAAACCGCTCGGTGATTTGCGCTATATAAATTCCTGTACATTTACATTTACATTTACATAATGCATTATATATTGACCTGCCTGGATACCAGCTAAAAAGCTGCAAACCATTCAAAACGCGGCAGCAAGAGTGTTGCTTGGTATCACTGGCAGATCAAGCACTAAGCAACATCTTCGGGATCTGCATTTGATTCCCATGGTGCAACGTGTCCAGTTCAAGGCCCTCACTCCTGCCCACGATGCCCTATATAAATCCGGGCCTCTGTATCTCAGGAGACGCTTTGATTTCTACGTTCCCTGAAGACAACTGCGATCAGCCGCATTATGTTTTGCAGTCATTCCCCGATTTCGCCTTACTCAAATGGGGGGCAGTTCTCTGTCTTTTAAGGCAGCTAAATAATGGAATGCCCTTCCTTATGAATTGTGAAACACTCAGGATCTCAGGCTGTTTAAAAAGCAGTTAAAGACCTTGTTTTTTAGTTAACCGCCTAGCCCTGTGCTCTGTGTTTTTTTTGCAGTTGGCTTTCGAGCCGGGACACTCTTGAGTATCCGTGCGCATTAGAAGTGCTTTATAACATATAACATAACATAACATTAGGGGTGGGCGGAATTTGCGCAATAGCGTTACACAAATCTCAGTGAAAGCGCCAAATATCTCTGATAACAAGCGGAAATATCGCAAAGATGCAGAAATGCTTGCCCCGCCTGTTTGCGATGTGTTTTTGCGTGATCGAGTTGAAATGTGTCGCCAACTTGACCATGCAGTCGCTAATGGGCGTGCCCATCTTGTTTTTCACTTGTCCCGCCCATTCGCGATGCCTATTTCCTCTTCCGGGTCACGTATTGCATGCTCACGCCAATTCCCGATGAGTATTTCCTGTTCAGGAACGGGTATTATGTGTTCACAACGCTTTGTGCGTGTTCGGGGGAAATATCAAGCAAACTTGCCCACGCAGTCGCAATGGGCGCGGCCATCTTGTTTTCCACTCTATTCTATGGTTCTGGGCCTGGTTTCCTATCCTCCCTGTATCTTTGGAATCCTTTGTTTCTGTACACTTTTTTAAAAATCTTTTTTTATTTATTATCTATCTCTCTATTTTCCTGATTGTTTATTTTGAGTTTTTTTCTACTTTTTGTTACTTTTTCTACAACTGTTTTACTCTTTTGCTATAACTTACTTTTCCATTTACCTACTTTTCCAAATGCTCCCTTTTCTTTTCCGCCCGCCCCCCCACAGTCCCGGATCCATGGCCAAGGGAGAGGGCAAGGCCAAGGGCAAGGGCAGGGCTGCTTGCAGCCACAGCCGCGACCGCCTTCCCTGCGGCAATCGGCGCCCAGATGGGGTGCATACACGGGCCTTATTTGGTGAGGCTGAGGTGGTCGCACTTGTTTTTTTTGTCCAGCGCCACCTCCCCCTAACCCTGGCAGCAGGCAGGAGGCCTGGGTCTGGGTATGGGCTCAGGGAGCGTTGGCAGCAGTGGGGAAAGGTGTGCTGGGCAGTGTTTGGCTGCTCTGGTGTCTGGCGCACCAATAACCAGCTGACGCACTGGTGGTCCCATATACTGGACCGGGAGCAGGGCCTGCTGGACCTGCTAGGAGTGGAGGTTCCAGGGCTTTGTGAGTAGCTATTTAATATTACTATTTTGTGTTCTTCTGCTCTGTGTTATATATTGCGAATACATTTTTCCCCGAACAGCAAGAATGCTGCTACTTACATTGCAGGTAAATTACATTTACAAATCTTCTGTGATTGTTATGACACAGGTGCTCGACGCTACTAATCTTACTTGTTTGCAACTTTGCGCTCGCTTGCCATGATTATGTAAGAGTTTACTTTAGAGAACTTAAGTTAGGTAATGCTAGAGAGACTCTAGTCCTTCCTTTGTCCGCCTGCCACTAAGAAGAGATAGTGGTGGATTGATAGGTTTAGTTTAGTTACTAAGCACAAGAAGGACCAGCACCAAAAGTCATCGGAGAATAGTAGTATTGAACTTCCAGAAGAAATGACGACACCTAGCAGGCAAGAGAGACTGTTACTCCCTGCAGAAGAAGCAAGTGGAACTTCCTTGGGACAATCTATAAAAAAAACTTGTAGGGAAATATAAAAAAAAACCTGGATGCTAGTGATCATTTCTCTGTGTTAGGTGGTTCTCATAATAAGGATCACACAATGAGCCAAAGGATTGTAATGAGTGAAATAAAAGACTCTTTACTCCCAGCTTTGGATCAAGGCCAGGGCGAACAAGGGGGGGTGGGGTAAACAAAGGGGGTTGTTCTCATTTGAACCTAGGTTATCGTCATCACCCTGCCTTTTCTGCAGTGGCAGGGATAGTCCCTCTGTAGATAATGAAGTATTGCAACAGACAGCTAATGGGCAGGGGAGGAAGGGACATGATACTACCTTACAGGGTTCTATTCCCACAGATACTCCCTAGTCGTCCTTGGCACTTGAAATGACAGCAACTCCGGCCTCATCATTACTAGAGTTGATGTTTCTAATGCAAAAGACTCTGCAGGCAATTTTAGAAGCTTTAATCGAGAATAATGGGCAAGGTAAAACCCATAAAACCCAACTACAACAGATAGCAGATTAATTAAAATAAATTAATAACTGCATGTTGACTATAGTCCGCCCAGTAGTGGAGAAGAGGGATCAGAAGTTATGTCTATCATTATGTGCTTGAGAGGATGATGTTACACAGATTGTAAATTCCCCAACAGAATATATCTCAAAATGCCCTATCTTAGTAATTAAAAGGAGATCTTATGGGCAATTTAAGAGGTATAGATCTGAGCATATGAACAGAAGGAAGCGTCAGACAAAGCTGGAAAGGACCAGGGGTTTACAGTCAGGGGAGAGTAATAAACAAGGTATGACAATACAGGTTCAAAAGAAGTCATCAAGAGGTGGAGTTACAAATAAAACGAGTGCAGGAGGGATCCAAAATAGACAAGCAACAAGGACAGTGACGAGGACGAACACCCTATGTGGAAGTTTGAAACCCCAAGGACCGGAGAGCCAGAGGAGAACAGAGCATAGAGGGGAGGGCAATCTAACCAGCAGGAGAATAGGAGGAGAGCCCTCTCTAGACCAACCCGGGATAAGAGCCGGCCCAAAGTCAGAGTCTGCAATAGTAGACGGGAGGAGCAATGGGAACACCATAAAGTATGATAATAGCGAATACCCTTGGGTGTATATGGAACCATGGGGGCAAAAGGGAGGGAGAAAGTGGCGAAGGAAAATAAACCCCTTAAATCGCTCTAACCTATTACAAATACTGACCAAATTCCCCACATTAGGTGGGGTTACTTCTGATGATATCAGACAAATAGGTTTTATAACTAATCCTGATGGAAATGAGGTAACAAAGGTGCTTTTTTATTCTGAATTTGTAAAGCAGATGGTAATAAGGGCAGGGGGAGACCTGGAAAAGGAGGGAATAAGTCTTGTGTATGATTGCCAATTTGGTATAGATGAGGGTAATCCCGGGGACGCTGGGACCCTCACCTATCACGCAGGTTTACGCCCAGAACAAATACAGTATGATATACTAGGTGCCCAATATAGAAGAATAGTACAAAGGGGCCTGCCTTGAGCAATCGATTTGATCTATTGTCCAAATCTGCAATAAATTGGGGGAATAGTATGTACGAAGGGTTGAGTGAGCTGGATTAGGAAGTAGGGTTGGACACTTTTATGGAATATAGGGGGTACAAAAGGCAGCTATCCCAAGACACCTTTAGAGAAATGCTGGGTTTTTATGATATTTTGTGTCTTCAAGGGTCCTGGCAGTGTGAAATATCCAAACCTATAGACAGATTTTTAATGCTCACTAAAGAGGCAGTACGAATGAATTTAGGGTGCTCCTCAGGTGGGTTGATCTCATTAGTATCATCAAAAAGAGCCAATAAAATATTTATTCTAAAAGTGAAAAGTAGATGGCTATTAGCCTGCCAGGTAGAATTGTACAGGGGTATGCGAGCAAGGGACCTAATAGTTGTGAGCAATGTATATATTCAGCCAGGTGCAATAATAGACTATGAAAAGCAACTGTATCTGCTAGAGAAGGATCCAGAGGCTTTTAGTAGTACAAAAGCATCATATTTGATAATGATTTTAGGAGATTTTAACCATAAACTACATCCTTCCCATAGCGACAAACTTTTTAAAGATCTTTTAACCATTGCACAAGTACCGGCAGCAAGTTTTGCTGGCGCTGGCAATTCCACACAAGATAAACATTTAGTAAGATTTCTAGGATCCATAGGACTATTTAGTGCCAATCGGCGGTCTAATACCGACCGCCCTGCAAGGAAGACTTTTCACATAGGGAATCAGAATTGCCCAATTGATTACGCCTTTATAAATGCATGGTATTTCATAGAAGTAGAACAATTTGAAATACTGCAGTGTGAAGGTAGCGACCACTGGCCCTTACAATTACTAATAAAGATGGAACAAGAGTTGGAAAGAGAAAAAGTGGTTCCCTTACAGATTGAATACCCTAGATGTATAACTACGCGTATAACAGAGGACAGCCTGAAATTGGTTAATAATCTAATAATTGATTACAGGGCTGTGGATGAAGTGGTGCTAGGTGATACAATTTTAACCTGGTATGACCATACAAAAGAGCAGGTCATAAATTGTCTAAGAACTCAGTAGAAGCAGGGCCCGCCGTTAAGAAAAAAGTTAGAACAAATGGGTGATTTAATAATGAGTGTATTAAGTTAAAATTGAGGGTTTGAAAATGGGAAAGACAGTTAAGAAAAAGGCCAGATAAAGGAACTTTGGAGAGCCTTCGAAGGTCAAAACAGGAATATAAAATTATGTTGAGACAGTAAATTGGAATATGCGGCCAAAAATTGGGATACAATGTTGACGTGATAAATACAAATATTATAAGATCATTCTGGCTCCTGGTTAAAGAGGGAAACGTACAAGAGGAAATGCAGTGTTTAGTAGGGGAAGACAATTGGGCTAGCTATTTGAGCAAACTGTACAATGGTTCAAATAGGGAAGAAGGACGTAATTCATGAGAGTGTTAGATTACCATTTGGATTCACAGCTTCTAGTAGTCAAGATTAAATGTTGTTCACCATGCGTTCAATTTTTTTTCAGACCTGAAATCACAGCAATATGTATTTGAAGTGGTTACTAGACTTCAGCATTTTTACAGTATAAGTCTATAAATGGCAAAGTAATTCAGGAATTTGCTATTTTTTCAGTGTTTGAAAATGAAAGCACTTTCGAAAATTCGTATATGATTATTTTCTCTCCTGCGTTCCACAATAATTTGGATGGCATGTTACCACACAAAAATAAATTCTCTACGTTGATAAGCATGTAGGCCCAGATTAACAAAACTTTCACACAATGCAGTGCAGCACCTAATGTTGCTGTGCAGCATTTCGTGAGAGAGCAGAAAAGCGCCATATCTACAAAGATATGGTGCTATTGTGCTCTCTCCCTAGTGCTGGTGCACAATAAGGCTGCCAAGAGCCACACCCACACATTTGTACCAGAGAGCAAATGTGTCTGAGTTAGTCTAGCATACATTTAGTGCTGGAAGGATGCCCTTCAAGGTCAAAATACTATGCCTAAGCAAACTATAAACCTATTCCTACCTCAGATGTGTGCTGTCCAGTGAAAATGAAGTATGTCCAGTATGCAAATGAAGAAAACAAAGCATAACTCCTTTTTAGCACCTGCTTTCAAGTGGAGGTATTTGTTGACGCAAAGCCCTGTCTACTATTGTTAGTAGATAGGGTTTTTTGTAAAAAAAAGTGTAATTGCATGGGAACGCCCATGTACCACCCATTGAACATTGATTCAAAGAAACACAAGCAGCCCTGCTTTATACTTTTGGAATTACGAAATAGTTTTTATCATTAAATCATGGCATGGTTTTTGTGTCAGTTGAAGTCAATGTAGCAAAGTAATTTGAAAATAAATGTTTTCTTTCAAAACTTTGTTGCTTTGTTTAGGAGTGGTCAGTTGTAGCCCTAACTTATTCATTAAAATATGCTGTTCATTCTTAAATCTTTGAAATATCTCCTCTAACTCAGGCATTTATATTAATGTCTCAATAATAATGTCTTTTATTTTTCTCAACTGAAGAAGGTGGAGGATTACCTCTTTTCAGTTGCTATTGACTACGAATGTGCTACCAGGAAGTGGAAGGTATAGAATGCTCAAACGTACCACATTTCTGTAATAAGCTTGAAAGTGATCACTATGACACAAGGCTGTATATGCAACAATGCTGCACATACAGCTCCAACAAATGGTTGGAGTGCATGTGAGCAGAAATTGCAAGAACTGTGGAATCCCTCCCTTACAACTCTTTGTGAGATATGCCCTGAGATCAGGAAGGTTTTCTGAAATACTGAACCACTTCTTTTCATGCCTTTGGATTATTCCACTTAGCCCTAACCATGATGTGAAAAGAAAGCAGAGTCACAGTACTCTGAAATTATGGCTCCTAAGGCCATCAAACAGCTCGTCTGTGGCGGTCCGCCCGACATCTGCTGCCGTGGTCTGACCACCACACACGCCATGGAGCCTGTTGCACCGTTGGCCGGACAATAATCCTTAAAATGGGGGCTGTGCCTGCTCAGGCACCGCCGTAGGAATTAGAATATCCTTTACTGCCTGCCTGTCTATGGCGATCTGACCGCCATAGAAAAGCAGATGGAAATGGAGTTTGGGGGCCCCTAGAAGGGACCCTACCCCCCCTCGGCCTCCGCTATGGGCCCTCTAAACATCTCTGCATCGTGTGGCAGGCACCAGATGGGGCATATTTCCTACTGTGGCTTATGCTGTGGCCCGAAGCACAAGCCACAATAGGAAAGATACACTTTCCGATTGCTGTGAAGGTGTTTGCATCATTATTAGGCAAGCATGACCTCTAAATCCTTGTCGGGGGGTCCGTTTCCCAATTGATGCCTGTCAGACACTCCTCTGACCGGTATCGTAATGATGCCCATAGTGCGTATATAGATTTCATCTTTATGCTAGTGAAACAACATGACTTGATGGGGACATGCATCACAATTGTATGAATATCCTCAGAGAGGACTTGCTGCAAGAGCTTTGGCAATGCTAGATCCCATGAATCAGTCCACCCCAGTCTTGCTTCTGTAGCCCATTTCAATGGTGGGGAGTCGTTGATGCCGCAAATAGGTTGAGCGCGCCTCATTTTGCTTTCGTTCATCATTTGTGTATCATTTCTGAGGCTGTCGGTTTGACTAGTTCGGACAACTTTGATGCTGATTTAAGTGTGGTAGACAACTCTGCTGGCAACTGGACTAAGAGGTTTGTTGTACCATGTGGATCTCCATAATGGATTCTAAAGTGCAGGTTCTAGTGGAATGCCTGGCTCTAATGAAATCAAGCTTCAGGGCTGAAGCTCAGTTTACTTTTATTTTTATATTACTTTTCAAAAGGTTCCAAACACAGCCCAAGACAGCATTAACTGTTGCATTAAAGTAAATGGAGAAGTTACCTATCAGTCCTAATCAGGCAGGCTCAGGAAGATGGGTGAGAGGTTAAAGTGGTTCAACTTCCCAGGGGGCAGTTCACCAGACTCTTCAGTAATAATTAGGAAACGTGATCTATTAAGCAGACCCCGTACTCAATTTGAAATATCCAGAATGCATGTTTTCAATAATATTTAAACATTCCTTCAAGGCAGACAAGCCATCTCAGATAACGCTCTTTCAATGTTAATACCGCCAAAATGTTTCCCTCTTTTATTTATTTCAAGGTACAGCAGAACTCTCTCCACATGTCCGCGCTGTTTCCCAGACCGATGGAACTGATTATTGCAGTGTACACATGCAGAAATCATAATCTTTTTTTTTTTTTTAGAAAAGTGGGGGATTTGGGGATTTCGAAATGTTGAAGATGGGCAATGCAATGCACCATTTTACTGCACTGTGTACCACTGGTAAATATGACATCTTTTATAATATAATCAGCAAATAGGAGGGATAATCTCGATATTCTTATGTGGATTTTAGCAGGTTTGTACAAAACACAATCAGTTTTGATTCACTATTCTACTGAAGTATTCAATAAATAGCATGCTGCGCTATATAAAACTAACAATAAATCCATCAATTGTTCTTTTTGCATAAAACATATTTAAAAGCATTCATGAATGTGCAGGACAGTTAAGAAGCTAAGTCCACAAACACATCAAACCCGCAATGCTTGAGGCCGCAAGTAGTAGACACCTACGTTAATTTTTAGGTCTCATCTACAGCCAGCTTTTAGCTTAATATCGAAGCCTTGTTGCCAGAACCAATATTTACAATGTTTACCATTTGTTTCCTTTCTTATCAGTCTCATTTGCTTACTTCTTAGTCAATGTTTTTTTTTTTCCTCTGAGTTTTATATAGGGCAAATTTGACCCAATGGTATTAATGCACTTTACATGAGCACCAGTTGCGTTACATAAGGACACATTCATTTTTGTTAGACACGGGGAGATTAAGTGAATTGCCCAGAATCACAGGATGTTGAGCGTGGTTGCAGAGACTGGAACCTGGTTCCCCAGATTTGAGGTCGACCACCCTAGTCGTTAGGCCACTATGATGAGAAGCGCAACGCATCTGCATTTGTTTCTGATGCATCACCAGCACCTGCCCACTGTGGAAGAAATCGCTTCACGCAGCATTGAGAGCACCAATCTACAAAGTCATAGATCTACGCACCGATTCTGACACAGGCCCTGCTGTGCGGCTGCAAGAATCAATGCTTCTTGGGACCGCGACTAGAGAAACCAACTCAACACTGTTGCCGCACTGCATCAATAACTAATGCATCCCTGATGCTCACGCATCGCACCGGGGTGCCAATTCAACTCCAGGGCTTCAGTAAGAAACTAAAACATCACCTTCCCGCACAGTAAGAAATCGATGCATCGCTCACCCATCAGTAAGGGACCAGTGCAACACCTCCCCTGCATTACAGGAAGGAACCAACGCATCATCTCCCCTGGAGTAAAGAAACAGCATCAAATTCCCTGTGTGTAATGAACCAACGCACCACCTTCCATGCAGCTGATTTTTTTTTATGATTTTGACACATCCAAGGTACATTTTGTTGAAAGTGTTACATCTATAATTTGCTCTGAACAGAGCTGTTTCTACCTTTTAAAATTCATATTTTGATTACTGTATTGTGGATTTTTGTAGTTTTGGTCTTGTTTGGTTTAGATAAAGATTACTTATTTGACTATGGCAACGCACTCTACGCTGGCATCAACAAATCCGTACTCCGCAAACTGCAAACAATACAGAACACCGCGGCCAGACTCATCCTCTGCATACCCGAGCACGAACACATCAGCCAACACTTGCGGTGACTCCACTGGCTCCCCGTGGAAAAGCGAGTCACCTTCAAAATCGTCACTCACTCCTACAAATGCCTGCACAACAACAGACCCAAATACCTTAACCACAGAATAAACTTCCAAGTACCCAAAAGAAACGTGCGTTCTTCCAACCTCGCATTGACGGAAACCCCATGCATCCATAGAGCCAGAGCAGGCGGAAGATAGTTCTCCCACATCGCAGCCAAGACTTGAAACGAGCTACCAACAGACATAAGACACGCCCCCTCCCTGAACACCTTCAGGAAGACCCTCAAGACCTGGCTCTTTGAGTGAAAGGAGCAGCATAACCCTCCCCCCCCCCCAGCACCTTGAGACCGTCACGGTGAGTAACGCCCTTACAATTCCATGATTGATTGACTTATTTTTCTAAACTGGTGTGGTGCCTATTTGTAGTGTTTTCACTGTATTACAGTATGTGTGCACAAATGCTTTACACAATGCCTCTGAGATAAGCCTGTCTGCTTATGCCAAGGTACCATGTTGGTGAGCAGGGGTTAATTTAGAAGTGTATCCCCTTTAACCTGACTAGGAAGAATGGTCCCTACTTGGACAAAGGTGCAAACCAATGCCAACTAGAGACCCCATTTTTAACATGCACCCACTTTCCTGCACATCATGGACCTCACAGTCAATGCAATGCAGGAATGAGCTTTGACATTCCCATTGCAGTGCCTTTTTGAAAGGCACCACTGTGAGAACGCCAAAGGGCTGTCCGTTAGACCAGGAGAAAACTCCCACTGGGGGCAGACTTTGCATTTGCTTCATTTTGACAGAAGATTTGAAAATGCTCCAGACAAGTGGGAGCAAACGTATGTTTCTGTGTCGCAGGTATGGGCTCCCTGCAACACAGCAGGTGAGTTGGCCCCGGAGCACGGGGTCCCCGGGGCCTTTAAGGGCCCCTCTCCCTTTTTTAGAAGTGACAGAGCTGGGGGATGGGGTCCCCATGGCCTTATTAAGACTGACGGAGGGAGCTGTGGAGCACCCCACCTCTTTTTAAAAACATTGGGCCCAAAGTGAAGGGGTCCTCTGGGCAGCATATGGCTGGGGAGGGGGCTGCAGCCCACCTCCCCATTATAATTTCATGGGGCTCTGGGTATGGGGTTCCTTGGGTCAAACATTGTTTGAGAAAAGGGGCGAGAACCCCCTCCTCTAATGGATAGATTGGGCCTAAGGGGATGGGGTCCCTGGGGCAAAAACATCGCGGGGAGTGGGACCGTGCACCCCCCTCAAAATATACCTGGACCCAGGGTATGCAGCCCCTGGGGCCCTAAATGGGCTGGGGAAGGGGATCCTGCTCAAGTGCCCCTCCCCAAATATATATTAAACAATGGCAGCTGCCTTTTTTCTTGTTGCTGTGATTCCAAGGGATTGCAACAAAATTTGACCATTTTCTTTTTATTTTGGTCTGGGGAGGGTCCCTTTGGGCCCCTCCCATTTGGCTTAGGGGGGCAGGGTATCCATACATTGCCCTCTACATTATTTATTTTTTACAAGTTCAGGACAGGGGACCAAGGGCCAGATGCGCAAACGGGAAATCGGCCAATTTGTGACTGCAAAAAAAGGGTTCTGGCATGTACAAACACTATTTTGCGAGTCTGTGACTCACAAAATAGCATTTGCGACTCTCGCTATTAGGAAGCGGCGTCCCTTCCTAATAGCGAGTCACAATGCTATGTACCATTGTTTTGCGACTGCATTTGCAGTTTCAAAACACTTGCAGTTTACCACTCACTTCATTTGCAGTTTTAAAACACTTGCAGTTTACCACTCACTTCAAGTAGGTGGTAAGCCTCTCGCAAACTGAAAGCAGTCCGCAGGAGACACTTCCCCTTTGTGAGTGTGTGAGAAACTATTTTGTAAGAGCAGGCAGTGGTCACAGGGGGTATGCAACGTTTACAACAAAGTTTTTACAACGCACTACCATTACAACGCAGGCATTACCACGCATACCATTACAACGCATTGCGCTGGGGGGCGCTCTAGGATAGGGAATAAGTTTAATTTTCTATCCAACACCTTCCCTAGTGTCCATGGGGACTGGAGTTGGAATAGAAAATTATACTTACCACTATCCAGCACCTCTAAGCGCTATGCGTTGTAACGGTATTCGTTGTAAATACCGCGTTGTAAAGGTATGCGTGGTAGAAGTATGCATTGTAACATCATACATCCGTCACAGGGACCATTGACTGCTCTTATAAAACAAGCATTTGCAATGCAATCAGCCTCGCCTTTGGGACCTTATATGTATTTAGCTGTGCAGCACATTAGCCTGGGTGCTGAAACATCTACTGTTCTTTAACATGGAGGGAAAGTAAGCACCAAACTGGGGAACACACCAGTTATGGGAATATATTGAGAGAAATACTACCTATCAGCAGGAAATGGTATTGTCCAAAGCTCTGTTTTTAATATAAAATCAGGGCCTTCCTTGGTCATATCTGTGAAAATACAAAATTTGAAAAAAATATTGTCTACAGGTGTTTGTGGAAGACACGTTTCTATGGCCTGTAATCTACGAAATGCTAAAGTGATTCTGGTATTTTACTGACTGCTGCTGCTCGTTTTCTATCAAGAAAGTTGAATAGAGGTAGTTGCCAGATAACTAAAAGAAGAAAGTCCCTAAGCAGAAAGCAATTCTCGTATTTTACTGACCTCTACTGGTTGTTTTGTATCAAGACAGTTAAAGAGGACCAAGATCAAGCTTCCTGCCAAATTTGGTATAATTCCGATCAGCAGTTTTTGCTGTAGCCCTGTCTAACGAAGTCTATGGAAAATTCATGGGGAAATTTGTTTTTTTTCACCCCATTTTTCTCAGCCCCCACTTAACGGATCTCCATGTAACTTCTCAGGAAGGAGCTGCACTGAATTTGCTTCTACTTGGGAAAGTTCCATGAAGATTCATCAAACCATGCCAACGTTATTAGCAACCAAACGCCCTGTATATGGAAAACAGGCCCGGACTGGCCGTTGAGGGCACCGGGTAATCCCCCGGTGGGCCGCATGGTTGGGGGCCGGTTTTGGGCCCCTGGGGCCATTTTTGTTACGGGGCCGTTATGCTGCAAAAACGGCCCTGTAACAAAAACGGCCGAAAACCGGCCCTGTCACAGAGCACGGTTGCACCTCTCCCCCCTCCCCTCTCCTCCCGGAGGGGGGGAGGGGGCCGGCCGAGCACTCTGCCAGGGCCGGTTCTGGTTCCCAGTCCGGCCCTGATGGAAAGAAATCCTAACTATAACTGCAGTGTCAACCACTACTAGGAATTATATACATATACATTGTTTTTTAATATATACATTCTATACAATGGCATCGTCAATGTATAAGTATGGTTCAGATGCATGCACTTTCCATTAAAAAGGCATTAATTGATTTGCTCATAACTTTTCACCCTGTAGACAAATGTGCATGAAACAACAAAACCTGACAATCTGCTAACTCATTCAGCTAAGTTTTGACATTCCTAGTTTTGTGAACCTCTGTTCATGGGGAAAAGTGTATTATTTCACATTTTAGCAGGAAAGTTTACTGAAAGATAGAGCAAAATACAATTGAACAGATTTACACCACACTTGACAAGGAAGTAAAACTTTACTCAAATAGTGTTGCATTTTTTGATTTGGGATTAAACCATTCCGTAGTTGTGAAATATTCACATTTAAAAAAGATGCCTGGTAGGATTGAAAGAGTTAACATAAGTGTGTGTATCCTGTCAATTGAAAGCACACTTTTTATGTGCTTATAAATTTAGCAGCTTTTAAGAAATGTGCTTGAGATTTAGCAGAAACTTAGTACATTCAGATTACTATAGGTATTTTCAAATTTTGTACATATCTATAAAAGAGAGGGGCATTTAAAAAAAGTTGCAAAAAGTGTTCATTTGCTAATAAGTTTGTCACTGTGTGAAGAATCTGGACCACATTTGCCAGAAGGTAGAAAGGATTAGATTTTTATTGGAATTTATGTCAAGCTTTGTGCTATTCCTTACAGGGGTGCATAGTTAAAGGGGGAAACAATAACATTTTCATTCTCCTTGGCAAGGTTTTATCAATCTGTGTCAAGTGTGCCAAGTAGTTAGTATGTGATGCCCACTGCAGGTATAACAAGTTTCATAAAGATCCAAAGGGGGCAAATTTAAGGGTGTTGGGGTGTGTGAAAAATATTTTTGACGAATTAATAACTTTGACACTGTTTGATAGACCTACATGAAATTTGCCAGGGGATTTCCACATTTAGCCTTCTTTTAGTACATTAATGGGGCGATAACGATCTCGAGCGGATGCAACCGTTTAGTAAACAGGACTGACGACCTCCGGTCCATCATTAAGATGCGACCGAACACTGTACGGTCCCATTTAGACACTTCCCTATGATAACATGCATTACATCCCTAAATCAGCTGTAATACATGCTCCCATAGGAAAATGGTAGGTTTTGGTCATCACTGCACCCCATGGCAGGCACCTCAAGGTGCCCGCCACAGGGTGCAGGGATCAACAGGGGGTACCATAGGTTCCCCCTCAACCCTAGCGGGAGGCCTCCTGACTTCCATTGTGATAAGCCCATAAGTATGTGCCTATCGACCAAGGGGTGGTGGTGGAGCATCTGAGTTACAAGAAGGGGCAAAAAATTATTGTGTTTACTAATAACCTGTAGCGGTCGGTGGTGGGAGTAGCTGCCGGACGGTGACGTGGGAAGGGGCAGGGTGGGGCTTAGTAAACTATGGATTACGACCGATTACAGGTAAGTAAACAGATAAATAAATAACATGAATTTCATTGTGCCCACTGCATCCACAAATGCGATGCAGTGCGTGCAACGAAATCGTTTTATTTATTTATATGTTTACTTACCTGTAATCAGCCGTAATCCATAGTTTACTATCCCCCACCCTGCACCTCCCACTCCCCAGGTCACCGCCCAGCAGTTACTCCCACCACCAACCGCTACTGCTAATAACATTGGCACTGTGTGAGGAATCTGTACAAAATTTGGCAGAATCTTCGGTCACAACAAATATACCAACACACATTCAAATGATCAAACGCAGGAAACGCCTTGGTTCAACAGATCATTATAATGCGTGGAACACCACATAAATTTCATGTCAGGCCTATCTGCCTGCTTTAACTAGGTTGTTGTTGCTGACTAACGACATGTTATATTGTATTAAAGTCCTGGAAAACATCAGGGCTTGTTGAGACCCAAATGCTTGAACTGGATCTACAGCATTTGATAATGGTATATTCTGCGAGAAGATGAAAAGCTGCAGACTGAAGTACTGGAATGCCAACAGGAATTCATTTGGCAGGTGGTATCTATTTAAAATGCACTTATTTTGGCTAACCCAAAAAGGAGTACACACAGAGAAAACTGTAATCATTATTTTCGTAAGATCTGATCTTGCATCGTAGTGTTTTCCTACGGTGCCCGATTTCATATTTTATTTATTATGCTTTGGAATTTATGTTTCAAAAAATAAGCTACATCTTGAAACGATTTTCTTATGAAAAAAAATAGATTTTCCATAACTTGTATGCAATTATCTACATAGACTTGTGTTCCAGAAAATAATAATTGTTAAAATGCCATGACAAAAGTATCTATTACATGCTTGGATCCCATTAATGCTAAAACTCAGACCAGCATAGATTTTCCTGCAGTGTTTTATCTTTTTAAGCACAAAGCAAACCGTTAGCAGCAAATGTTGTTTTTTCAGTGAAATATTGCACACCGAGGAGAGACAGAGAAAGATGGCGGATCTGCGTAGCACTCCCGAAGTTTTGACAAAGTCCACGTAAATGTGATAAATTAGAGCCGCGCTTGAAATTAAAGACTGGCAAATTAACAGTTAATTATGAGTTGATAAATGGCAGATCAACACAAGCCCTCTGATTTAGCTGCTTTTAGCGTCCCCCCTCCCCTCGTATCTTGAAATGGCAAGTGTTTATGTGCTTGTAACAAGTATCTGAGTGGACTGTGATGTCTGGGGTTCATCAAGCCAGTGGATTGCTCTCACATGCTTCCCTCTTACCCCTACAAATCTTTTCGACACACTTGGAGTTCCGAAGTTAGTAGAATGCCCCTTTCAGCGCATGTTCTCTTTAGGAAACCACTTTTAAACAAATAGTAGCAGGAACGAACAAAACTTCCCTTTCAACTCTTTCTCGTGGCAGTTCGGAACATATTATGACCTTAATGCAGGACTGTATGCAACTGAGTGACATTACTGTACATAGACCTGTATCATGGGTACTCAAATATTTTCCCAGAGGCCAAAAGGTTTGGGCTGTAGTGTAACCAAGGGCTGTACTGAGGCGAAGCATGTACATCCAGTAGCTGAATTGAATTGCACAATGTGGACAAAGAATATCTGGGGTTAGTCTGCTTGATTCCGGTGCAGGAAAGGCATGGCTTGGCAGTTCGGGCTGGACTGTTCCCATGAGGCACAGGGTCAAGGCTGATTTGCATATGGCCATGTCTGAACTGGGGTGGTGTGGAGTGCAAAAAAACGATGGATTTAGGCCCAGATCTCTGTACTGGGGGTGAACGTATGACATTGTTCTGCATTCTGTCCATCAGCTGTTTTTTTGCATTTGTCACCCGAGTGGGATGGGTATGCTCAGACATGAGTCCCATGCTCTCCACACCACTGTAGTCAAGCTATCCTGGCTGAAGACGGCTGATAGCCAGAAACCGGTCCTAGGATGCTTGATTCTGGTCCAGGGAAGACATGGCTTGGCAGTTCGGGCTGGACTGTTCCCATGAGGCACATGGTCAAGGCTGATTTGCATATGGCCATGTCTGAACTGGGGTGATGTGGAGTGCAAAAAAACGATAGATTTAGGCCCAGATCTCTGTACTGGGGTGAATGTATGACATTGTTCTGCATTCTGTCCATCAACTGTTGTTTTTGCCTTAGTCCTGGCTTGCCCACTTGTCCAAATTGAGGACCTCGAATTACAAAGTGGTGCAAGGCACCCTAGTGACTTCCTTTTTTGTAACTGAAATCAGCCATCAAATGAATGCAGGTTCGTTTATTTAACATCTTTTTTAATGTTAGTGTGGTGTTTGGACAAAATATAGAGTGAAAATATCAGGAGACAGAATATCAGAAATTAAATATCGTGACACACAAATATTGCGATGCACAAATATCATTGACAAGAATATCCTTTTTGAGGTAAGCGATATTATTTTAAGATAATATTGATGTTTCATATCCTATTCACTAATATTGTGTTTACAAATATTGTTTTTATATTTATTTCCCTGTGTTATAATTAATATGATTATTTTATGTGTAACTTTTGTTTATATAGATGTTATTAATTGTTTTTAAAATATAGCTTGCAATTTTAAGTGATTTAGAATTTTTTTTTCTGTTCAAAATATTTTATTAGGATTTTTTGTAGACAAGATTAACAAAAAAATATACAGTGTTGGCACATATAGTTAAATAGCAATATCAATATACCAAAAAGAAAATTACCATAGTCATAGAAGCAATATAATTATAAAAGGGAAAAAGGGAACAAACGAGGCTACTCCTCAAAACATTAGCTATACACAATTAATAATAGAAACTAATAGTGTCATTAGATATATTATGAATATGTATTAATATAATCTTCAATTGGTTTCCATAACTGTTAAAATGACGATGTATTTTTTAATGGTACCTTGTAAGGTAATTGGGCACCAGATCTAATAAAAATAACATATGGCCACCATGCTTGAATCAATATTGTTTCAGATAATTTCCAATTGGAAGTAATGGATTTAATAATATTAGAAATAAGGAGATTAAAAAGTTTAGACTGGGGTTCCAATAAGGTGGATGAAAGAACGTCAGATTTACCAATAAGCATGCTGTAAGTGATGGTCTCAGAAATCGGAAGTATTTTCACAATGATATCCCAAATATTCTTCTAGAATTGAGATATTACATTACATTAAAAAAGCATATGTTTACCTCCTTCTTGTTGTTCTGCCCCTCTTTAGCTAGATCACGTGAGCCCTCTAGATCAGTGCACACCCTCACTCCCCCTTTCACTGCACTTCTCAAGGTGTACCTAGAGTCAAGGTGTACCTAGAGAATCCCCTTTTTCCCACCCCTCCGCTCCCCCAACACCAGGCTTGTTACTGTTCACACCGTCCCCCAAACCCGACTTCCTACCTTTATCTACCAACTCAATCTCCTTGCTGACTCCCTGCTCCTGTGCCGGGTCAGTGGAAAAGGGGACTGTATGTTTAAGCTCCCTACTGATGGAGCCTGCTCCTCCATACCCCTGTCAGTATTTCTCTTGCGAAATCAGCCTGTCTTCCCCCTCCTCGTCCGCCCCCCGAAAGAGAATCCGAGCAGCAGCACGGTGTCCCTTGACCACTTCCGAAGCCGCTCTCCTCCCACGGCAGCTCCGCTCGACTCGCTGGCTCCTCCTCCAGCATCGCTGGACTACATTTGCCTCCGGGAGCCCTTGCCACCATACAACGATGATCAACCCAATGCCGCAGCCAGGTAACTCCTTCCGTCTGGAATCCCCAAAAAGCACTTTCCTCCCTGCCCTACTCAAAGCTCCATATCACAGTGAATTTTGCTGCTCCTCGCACAACACACTGCTGAAAAAAACCAGCAAAAGTCACCGCACGCCTCAGAGAGCACTCACAGCCCGCCACTAGCTGGCTGCTAGGTTAAGGAGGTGAAGGTTATGGGCAGACGCTCTGCAAAGAATACCAAGTGCATACTAAGTTGGCAAAAGGGGCCTCTTTAGAGCATAAAAGAAAGGTGACACCATCCCTCAGGTCTTATTTCAAATTGCTTCCAAAGACTCTGCTGTTAAGGGAAAAATCTCTGACAAGGCCAGTGGTACCCCGTCAAAATAAGCAAATACATCAACAGCAAGAGAGTGATCTGTTAGGAGCTGAGGGTGTTTGGGTGAGGCTATCGATTCGTTTGACAGGTCCGTACATTTGAGCCCAAATCGATTTCAAGCATTGTCTGAAGAGATGTGTGATGAGGTTGTGCCTGTCCCGGATGGGGCTAGCTCAAGTATCTCAGGAGCTGGTTCGGGTCAGAGCAGGGAAGAATCGCAGGGTCTGGTGACCCTTCTATAATTTCGATGCCTTTGATACTCAACCTTGAGATACAAAATAGATTTGAGATTTTAGAATCAAACCAGGAAAGTATAAGGGCCATATGTGAGGTGTTGAAGAAAAAGATGGATGACGTGAGCAGTCGAATATTAGCATTGGAAGCTGAAGTTAGACATCTTAGAGGGGAGATGATGGTCAACAGTAAGGAGATTGAAGGGTTCAAGGTTAAGGAAAGGGAGCATGAGGAAATAGTAAAAAGATTAGAGAACCTTCAAACAAGGAACTATTTAAAAATTCTAAAACTTCCAGAGGGTAAAGAAGGAGGAGATCTTAAAGCTTTGTGGTTCATTTGTTGATGAGTGAGTTACAACTGGAGGAGACAGAGGACGAAATCTCTAGGGAAATCCAGAGAATACACAGAGATCCCTTCAGGTTGAACCATAATCGTGCTAAGCCAAGGAGAATGTGGTAAATGTTCTCACTTATACTTTGAAGGAGAAGATTTTAGCGAAGGCCTTAAAAAAGAAAGTCTTGGAGATGGACGGAGTTGATGTTGAAATAAGATCATACTTGTCAACAGTAACTGCTAATAGGCAATGGAAGTCAGGGAAAAGGATCAAGCCGTTAAGGAAACTGGGTGCCTTGGTGCTATAGAAATTTCCAGCTCTTTTGAAAGTAATGTTGAATAACAAGATGCACTTCTTTCGCTTTGTAGAGAATGTGGACAAGTTCCTTGAACAATGTCATTCTGGGAAACCATGAAGCATGTTGATGCTTAACTAACATTATAGGTTGTTAAGGGTGTTTTGTGGATTTATTATTTGTTTCACACTAGGGTGTTTAAGATGTTGCACTGCACGGCGAGCGGTCACTCATAGGGCTTTTGCCATGGGTAGTTGGTTAGGGTTTTCCAGGGGAGGGGGGTGGGTTGTAGGCTTTTTGGGGAGGAGGAGGGAGTGGTAGGGGGGAAATGTAGAAAAAATGCCTCAGATGTCTTGTTGCTGTTGTTGGAATGTGTGTTGGTGGGTTTTTTAGGAGATGAGTGGGGTTAGATTAAACAAGTTGAAAGTTCTGTCATGGAATGTAAATGGTCTCCGTGTGAAGAGAAGGAGAGATATGAAAATGGAGAATTTGAAGGATTCTCCTGCACAAATTATCATTCTACAGAAGACACATTTGATGGAGGAATAGAGTAGGAAGATTTTTGCAGCACAAGATGGGCGGCCAATGCAGTTTATCCGTGGCAGACAGCAGTAACAAAAGGGGTTGCACAATTAGTTAAGCAAGGTTTGACTATCTCAATAGAAGGTAAGGCGTCAAGTGTAGCAAGGAGGTGGTTGATAGTTAAATGAAAAGTTTTAGAGCAGGTTTTTATCCTGGTGGGATATTACGGTCCAAACCAGGATGACACTGGCCCATTGGATGAATTAGCTTCAGAGCTTTTGAGTTTTTCTAGTCAAATCATCATGGCAGGTGATTTCAACTCAATTTTGGACTATAATCTAGATAGATCTGGGAAAAATAGAGCGGCAGTAAACCCCAAAATGTTGAATAGAGTTAGATTGCTGATGAAACAGTAGGGTCTGTATGATATATGGAGATGCAAGTTTGGCCAGCAGTTTTTTTACAATAAAAAAATACAAGCACAAGTCACGGATCGATTATATTTTGGTGGACCGGATGGTGAAGGACTCAGTTTTGGAGGTCGAACATATTGGAGTGCATCTATCGGACCATTCAGCTATCCTTCTCCGGTTGACAATAGGAGATGGCACAATGGGTACAGTTTGAAGGTTGGATCGTACAATACTATCAGAAGAGAAGCCAGTGGAGGCCTTAAAGGAGGAAACAAATGATTTTTTTTAAAGAAACCAGGGTTCAGCTAAGACTGGGATTGTTTGGGATGCCTACAAGGCTTACTTAAGAGGTAGATTAGGAGCCTTGGCAGCAAGGAAAAGGTGATTATATTATAGTAGGTTGTCAGCTTTGGAAGAGCAGATTCGAAAGTTGGAGGCAGGTTTAGTGGATGCAGGACTTAGTTTGGCTAATAAAAAGAGACGGAGGAGTTATCTGATCTAAAACCAAATTTATTAGGAGTTCTAAGAGATAGAGTTAAGGAGAAGTGGAAAGCCAGCCAGCAAGCACAGCTTGAATATGGTGAGGGCTGCAGCAAATTACTTGCCTGGAAGGTAAAGAACGAACAGATCCGAAATCTGATTAAAGAAATAAAAAGTTGAGAGACGGGCATGGTGCTCACTGATAGTAAGGGAATTGCTGCCGCATTTCATAGTAATTTTGGGAAGGTCTATAAGAAAGATTTGGTTGTTAAAGAACAGGGGGGCATATTATCAAGGATGGGCGATACATTATCGCCGCTTTTATCGGCAGGAAACTGCTGATAAAGCGGCGATAATGGGCTTGATAATATGCTCTA
Source organism: Lissotriton vulgaris (assembly GCF_964263255.1). NCBI lineage: Eukaryota > Metazoa > Chordata > Amphibia > Caudata > Salamandridae > Lissotriton > Lissotriton vulgaris. The sequence goes on from NC_141697.1 coordinate 1,135,713,667, forward strand.
CAGAATTCCAATCGAAGCCCATGTTAGATGTCTTCACATTTAACATGGGCTTCGATTGGAATCCAATAGAGCATATTATCAAGCGCATTATCGCCACTTTATCGGTAGTTTCCTGCCGATTAAAGCAGCGCTAATGTATCGCCCGTCCTTGACAACATGGCCCAGGATGTGTTGAAATGGATGGAATATATGGATCCTTTATCAGACGATCTAAAGGATATTTTGAATCAAGAGATATCCAATGAGGAGGTTGAGGAGGTTATAAGAGGGGGCAAAAAAGGTAAGGCGCCAGGGCCGGACAGCCTCCCAGTTGAGGTTTATAAAACTCTGGGCTGTGTTTTAACACCTATCTTGAGGCAGTTATTTATTGATATTTTCCTGTCAGACGTTCTTCTGCCGCTTTCTTGGAATGAAGCAATACAAAAGGGGATGATGGGCGGAGCGTTTGAGCAAATCAAACACTCACCCCCAGTCACCTGATCTGGGTTTAATCCATCACCATTCATTAGCTCACTCCGCCACCCCAGTTCAAACATGGCCATATGCAAATCAGTCCGACCCTGTGCCTCACGGGAACAGTCCAGCCCAAACTATATCTTCCCTGGACCAGAAACAAGCATCCTGGGACCGGTTTCAAATTCATAATCCTTATCAGCCAGGCTATCTTGAATCCAGTGGCAAAGTGAGCAAGGGACTCACGTCTGAGCCTACCCTGCCAACTTATGGCGAACAAAGTGACACAAAAGGGGATGATGGATGGAGCATTTGAGCAAATCAATCACTCACCCCCAGTCAACTGATCTGGGTTTAATACATCACCTTTCTTTAGCTCACTCCGCCACCCCAGTTCAGACATTGCCATATGCAACTCATTCTGACCCTGTGCCTCATGGGAACGGTCCAGCCTGAACTACCAAGAGATATATTTTCCCTGGACCGGAAACAAGCATCCTGGGACCGGTTTCGGATTCATAATCCTCATCAGCCAGGCTATCTTGAATCCAGTGGCAAAGTGAGCAGGGACTCACGTCTGAGCATACCCTGCCAACTTATGGCGAACAAAGCAATGCAAAAGGGGATGATGGACGTAGCGTTTGAGTAAATGAAACACTCACCCCCAGTCAACTGATCTAGGTTTATTCCATCACCATTATTCAGCTCACTCCGCCACCCCAGTTCAAACTTGGCAATATGCAAATCAGTCTGACCCTGTGCCTCATGGGAACAGTCCAGCCCGAACTGCCAAGCCATATCTTCCCTGGACCGGAAACAAGCATCCTGGGACTGGTTTCAGATTCATAATCCTCATCAGCCAGGCTATCTTGAATCCAGTGGCAAAGTGAGCAAGGGACTCACGTCTGAGCATACCCTGCCAATTTATGGCGAACAAAGCGATACAAAAGGGGATGATGGACGGAGTGTTTGAGCAAATCAAACACTCACCCCCAGTCAACTGATCTGAGTTTAATCCCAGGATGCTTGTTTCTTGTCCAGGGAAGAATGGCTTTGGCAGTTCGGGCTGGAATCTTCCCATGAGGCACAGGTTCGGACTGAATTGCATATGGCCCTATTTGAACTGGGGTGGCGGAGTGAGCTAAAGAATTGTGATGGATTAAACCCAGTTGACTGGGGGTGAGTGTTTGATTTGCTCAAACGCTCCGTCCATCATCCCCTTTAGTATCGCTTTCTTGGAATGAGGCCAATATAACTTTGATACCCAAGCCAGGGAAGACACCAAAGAATGTGGACTCGTAGAGGCCTATTTCTTTATTAAATGCTGATTATAAGCTTTTTGCTAACATTATAGCAGGGAGGTTGAATAGTGTTATGTCATACTTGGTTCAGAAGGGTTTCATCAAGGGTAGATCATTGAAAGAGCTAACTTATTACCTTATCGGTTCCATAGACATGGCCACGTCATATGATCTTCCCTTGGCGGTTATTGCTTTAGATGCCAAGGCGTTCAATCGTGTTAATTGGGTATATTTGCAGACGTTGGCTAAACATCCCAAAATGTGTAAAAAGTTGACAGCTATATACTTGGCCCCCACAGCCAGAGTGTTGGTTAATGGGTTGTTGACCCAGACAGTTCAGATTATGCAGGGTACTAGGCAAAGGTGCCCTCTGTCTCCATTTTTGTTTGATCTATATATCGAGCCATTGGCTCGAAAAATAAGGAGTACTGAGGGTATCGTGCCCCTTGAATTTGAAGGTTGGAGCAAGAAGATTGGCCTCTATGCAGACGATATCATAATTTATACACCCAAATTACAACAAACCATGACTTGTCTCCTAGATTTAATTAGTGAGTTTGGAATTATTTCAGGCTATGATATTAATAAGCAGAAAACAGAAGTTATGGCTTGGAATATAAGTACCGAGGGTATTCTCTGCAAAAACGATAAATGAGGTATCTTGGAGTTAGGATTACCAAAAGCATAGTTGATTTTACTGAAACTAATTTTGACAGGCTTAAAAATGAGATTAGTGCTAGTCTACGGGGTTGCATGCACTAACCGCTTACATTATTTGGCCATGTAAATTTGGTGAAAATGATGATCCTTCCAAAGTTAACATTTCTATTTGAAACAATCCCCTTGACCTTTAAGAAGAAGTGGCTCACAAGATTGCAGGGCAAGATTAGTTGCTTTCTTTGGGCGTCAACAGGGCCATGTCTTTCTTGGAAGAAGCTTAGCAGGAGGCTAGTGAAGGGGGACTTAGAGTTGCCAGACTTGGTGCTCTATTCATGGTCATTTCTGTTAAAAAATGGCAAGATGTTACTGGGTACCCCTATTGATACAGAATTAGGTAGAATGTTTAGAGAGATGCTAAAGAAGCAGAAAGGTGCTGAGAGTGGGTTCATGTACAAATTTACTGATCTGAAATATTTTAAGAAGGTTAGGTTAAAGGTTTTAAGGAATATGACGGAAACATGGTATAGAATCAGAAGGGCTTTAATAATTCCATATTTTAGACAGTTGGCTCCATTATTGGATGCACCAGGGTCCCCACTTTGGACTAAGGATTTACTGGCTCGACCCTTAGAGGAGATGGGTCTTTTGAGATGGAAGCAGTTATTTCCGGATGGACAACTAGTTTGGTGGGGTCAGTGTGAGGAGGAGTGGGGCCCTAGTTTTTCTAGATTTAAATTTAAATCAGATTCAAAGCTAGATTGCGGTATTGGGCGATTTAATAGGAACCTCCAATGAACTGGAGGAAAAGCTTTTTTCTAATCGTACTTTTAAAAAAGAAATTGCACTATGGTATTGGTTGATGCTCGAGATGGAGGATGGTCCATTCATATTACCAGAGAGCCTGTGGGCAAGTTGCTTGCCGGAGATCGCGATGGAAGACCAATGGCAAGTAACAAGGTCTATGCTTTACAAAACAGTCAAACCTGTATATTAAAGTAGGAACCATTTTTTTATAGTGCAAAATTTGGCTCAGGTGGAGTGGTGGCGTGTCCTAAGTGTGGAAGCCCGAACAAAGATCATTTGCATATGTTTCTGTAGGGCCCGAAGTTTCAGACTTTTTGGGAGGCCATGAGTAGTTGCCTGTCAAGTTGCCTAGGTCTGCAGATCAAGGCAAGCGATGAGCTGGTTATATGTGGAAGATCAGATCTGCAAGATAAGGGCACGAAGGAGAGTGCAAAGCTTGTATTTTATGCTGTGCTTCTGGCTCGAAGAGAGTTATGTAAATTTTGGTTCTCCCCTGTCACCCCAAAGGAGGGTGGTTGGTTACAATCAATGAGATTTGTTGCTAAGTTGGATATTTCGGATCAGACGAGAAAAAGATAAAATTTTTGGAAGCCTTTTCTAGCACGATATGGGTGAAGGATGGAGGTTTTGGTTTTACAGTCCAATTATTAAGCCTTTATCTGCCTCTGCTGGTGGAAAACTTCTATATGTATGCCGGAAGATAAGGGAAAGGGTTTGGTTGTGTGGCTGGGGGAGGAGGCCCTCCAGTGGTATTCGAGGCTGGTCCGGTCGTGTGGGGCCTTTGTTCCCTAAGCTTTTATCTCCCCCCCCCATATCCAGTAAATGAGGTTGAAAACCCAGGGCTGTTTTGTAAGAAGAAGGGTGGCAACAAGGCAAATGAGGAGAAAAACAAAAAAAAGCATATGTTTTTAAAGTACCATCATAACATTTGCAGTTGCAAAAAAGTGGGGAGTCAATGATTTTAGCCATAAATTATTCATAGGGAGTGCATATACAATTGAATAAAATAAAGGCAATCGTTTTGGTCAATGAAACAATAAAACAGGAAACCATCCTGAAATATTGATGATCCATATTTGTCTCTACTCTTTTAACGAAAAATTTACGGAAAGTTCTGCATTCCAAAAGGTGGATAAAAAGGTACTGTTAGTAGCATTTTTACAATGAAGTTGTTTATAATATTTCGAGACACTATGTTAATACAACTTACCGAATCTGGAGTCTTAATTTGGTGTAGCATATTTGGATAAGTGCTAAGCAGTGTGTTACAAAGAATATCATATTTAAGGGCTTCGGCATTGGGTAATGTGAATCTGGCCTGTAGTCCAGAGAAAGATAATAAAGCATCATCTTCATAAAAATCCTGGAGAAAGAAAATGCCAGCCGAAATCCATAGTTTTCAGAATGTAACTGTACTGTTACATTAGAACATAGGATTATGCCAAAGAGAGATCATAGTAGAATCTGAAATACGCGATGAAAAGGATGCGTCAAAATTAGTAATAATCAATTTAGTGGATGCAATGATGGGGAAGATTTAAATAGTTTATTTGAAAAGTTTATTTGAGTTAGGCATGGACAAAAGTGATGGGAGAGGAAATGGTGACTCTAAATTGTGCTCAATCATTAACCATTTAGGAGAGTAGATAGAGTCCAAACAGGTGAACCAAAGTGAACCTTGTCTTAAAATATTTGCTTTATGGTATTTGAAAAAATCCTACATTTAGTTTAGATAATTTGAGCTTAGTACCGGGCGACCGCCATTTTGTTTTTCTGGTCGCGCTGTGACGCCGACTTTCAATGCTCCTTTTGGAAGATTGTGGCTCTTTTTCTTCTACTTTTATCATCTTTCCTGGTGTCAGAGGCTAACATACCTTCTTCACATGTCTCAAAGATTTTTATTGTGCTTGTTCTGACTGACCTCATCTCGGCGGCCATTTTGTGCTTACCAACTTCTCTGACATTTTTGGTCCCGCTCCTATAGCTCTTCTTTATGGGCAGGTCAAAAGGCTCCTTATCTATGAAAACACCAGCGAAACATATTTTTATTAAGAACTCGAAGCTGTTCTCTGAGTTCTCTCGTTTGCAAGACTCCCTGCCTCTTCCTTCGGCGGATAACATGGCCGCTTCTGATCCTGTGGCGGTTCCTTCTGGAAAATCTTTCTCCAAGCGCCTCAAACAAAGCTCTCTGTCACCGCCTAAATCATCTTCATCCATCTCGATGGAAATATTGCTAGAGGAAATTAGAGCTTTGCGCCCTTTTATGGAAGACACAAATGCTAAACTTCAAGTCCACACTGACTCTTGGTCGCAACTCGATAACAGAGTTACTGCTGTGGAACTATCGCTCTCTTCAATTACGGATGACTGTGCGAAGATAACTCCTCTCCACTCTCAAGTCTCTGTTCTTCAACGTCAAGTGGAGGAGCTTGAAACCGCAACAGATGCAATAATCTCAGTTTTTATAGGCTTGAAGAATGTCAGGAGGGATCCGACCCCCTCACTTTCTTTAAATCCTTTATCCCCAAAGTTCTTCACATGCCAGAGGCCACCACGCTTAATATTTAAAGAGCGCACAGATTTGGCCGCCCTTCCTCTTCTGCCTCCCCCTCACAGAAGCCTAGGGGGGTAATCCTGTATTTCTTGGAATATACGGACTTGTTGAAGGTTCTTTCTGCAGCTAAATCTTCTCAACGAGTCACTTGGTCCAGATCTAATTTGTTCTTTGCCCAGGATTACGCCAGGGCTACTGCAAACAGGAGGAAGGCCTTCCTAAACATGAGACCTGCTCTTCGTGCTATGGGCGCTCGATATGGACTTTTTCACCCATGCCTCTTTAGGGTCACCTACAACAACAGAACAACGACCTATGAGGACCCGCTCCATCTTCAAAGTTTCATCAACTCCCATCATTTTGATCCCATGGAATCCTCCTCATCGAATGCTGGCTGATTATTTGTTCTTCCTTTAGTTGTTTGACTTCCCACCTTTGTCTGTTTGTTGGTTGAACTGAATTTTTTCTCTTATTTTGCTGGTTTCTATGTTTACCGTGTTCTCTTGGTTCTTATTTTTCTCCACAGTTCGTCCCTTCCTTTGACGTGATGCCTCTCGGTCCTCCATTTTGCTTGATCCCGGTTGTGCCGTCGTCCCGTTGGTTCCTCCCCTCCCCTTGTATCCTTGAATCCTTCCTTTGTAGGTATGTTTCTGGTTCATGTATTTCTCTGGTTGTTCATATGTGTTCTTCTCTTCTTGCTCTTTTTGTTCTCCTTTGCTCTTATCTTACCCTTTTTTGATCTTTCTGTATCTTCTGTTTTCCCTCTTACTTCTCCTTCTCTTTTTCTTCCTTATTGTTCTTTCTTTTCTCCTTCCCTTCTTCTCTCCTTTTCTCTACTTTTCCTACCTCCTCTTTAGTATTCTACTCTTCGTTTTTCTCTCTCTAACTATGTTTTCTTTCAATTGCACCATGATATTGTTTTAAGCTTGTTTATTGCATTGCATGCTTTTTGTATAAAATGTAAATTTTTACCGAGTTACATTCAGAGTTACCTCATGGAACGTTTAAGGTTTGAATAGTCCCATTAAAAGACAACGAGTATTATCTCACTTGGCTAGATTAAAATCTGACATTGCCATGCTACAAGAGACCCATCTTAATGAGACTTAAGCTTCTAAATTAAAACGGCTTTGAGTCAGTCATGTTTTCTCCTCCCCAGCTTTAGGAAAAAAGAATGGTGTTGTTATTTTAGTCCAAAAAAAGATTAATGTTTCTGTCACCCATCAAGAAATTGACTCTGATGGTCACTGGGTGATCTTAAAATTGTCAGTTGATAATGTATCTATTGTTATTTTCAATGTATATGCTCCAGTATCTGTTGACAATACCTTCTGGCCTCTTATATCGGACAAATTAATTTCCCTGGATGACAATTATATCATTTTTGGTGGTGACTGCAATCAAGTTCATGATCCCTTCCTTGATAGCCACTCCCCAGTTACTTTTATTAGGTCCAAGATGCATACTCAATTTACCTCTACCATAAGACGTAAATCTCTAATGGATATCTGGAGGCTTTGTCATCCTGACCTCCAGGAATACAGTTACTTCTCTCCTCCCCATAAAACACAATCCCGTATTGATTACCTCTTTCTTAGTAAATCCCTCATCCAATGTGTTCTTTCCTCATAGATTGGTTCCATCCTGATATCCGACCATGCCCCTGTTATTGTTGATTTTGACCTGATCCCCCTTTCCCCTCTTCTGGTAGATGGCGATTTAATAATTCCCTTCTGGCTGATCCCAACTTCTCTAGCAAATTCAGTTCTATCGTTGCTGACTTTTTCACTACTAATACTACTCCTGAATCTTCTCCGGTTATGGTTTGGGATTCTTTTAAAGCTACCGCTAGGGGGTTTATAATTAATTACGTTTCTCAGAAGAAAAAAGGTTTTGAGAAACAATCCTCTCTTCTTCTTACCAAGATTAAAAAAATTTAATATTCCTACTATCAATCTCCCTCTGAATCTTCTTTGAAAGACCTTATTGCGGCCAAAGTTGCTTTCAATAAATCCTCTATTGATACTGTGGCTTCCTACTTATTGAAGAGTAGTGCTCGCTATTATGGGGGTCAAAATAAAATGGGAAAACTCTTGGCTACTTATCAGAAGACTCGTCAGGATAGAACTCGGATTTCGTCGATAACGGATTCGACCGGCGCCTCCCATTTCACAGATGCCGATATCTTACAGGAATTTGTTACTTTTTATAAACAAATTTATACTCCTGAATCCATCCCCCTTCCTTCTGATCTGTCCTCTTAATTTCATTCAATTGCTTGTCCTCCCTATTCCCATATTGACTTTGCTTCACTTGAATCAGATATAACTTTAGCGGAAATTTCTCATGCAGTTTCGGTCCTCAGATGTGGTAAAACCCCTGGTCCGGATGGCTTCACTATTGAATTTTATAACCATTTTTCAAAACTTCTCCTTCTACATATGCTCCTTCTTTTTAACTATTTTATTGCTAATGGTTCTCCCGACGGTACTTTTCAAGAGGCGATGATTTGTCTGATACCCAAAGACAATAAGGACCCCATGCTTTGCAAAAACTATCGTCCCATATACCTTGTAAATACGGACTATAAGATCTTCGCCAAATTGCTTGCTTTACGTATTGATCTTTTTTTACCTGAACCTATTGGCCCTGAACAATCTGGCTTCGTTAAGGGTCGATTGTCCTCTGACAACTCTAGGGTTTTCTTTAACGTCCTTAGCAGAGCCTTTTCCTTACAATATCCATTGGCAGCCATAGCCTTAGATGCCGAGAAGGCGTTTGACAGGATTAGTTGGGATTTTATGTTTCGCGCCCTTACCTGGATTGGCTTTCCCCCTAAATGGATCTCCCTTATTTCCCCTTTGTATTCCGGTCCTAGAGCTTCCATCTTTGCCAATGGAAACATTTCTGACTACTTCTCCCTCTCCAGAGGGGTTCGGCAGGGTTGCCCCCTATCACCCTTATTATTTATTGTAGCATTAGAGCCCTTTCTGACAAAGATTCGACAGGACACTCACATCACTGGATATAACCCAGGACCCAACCAAGTCAAACTATCTGTCTATGCGGACGATATCCTTTTCTACTGATCCAATACTGAATCCACTATACCCTCTTTTCTGCGTCAGGTTGACACTTTCTCATTGGTTTCCGGTTATTGTCTTAATCGTGATAAGTGTGAAGCTTTACCCCTTAATGTCTTATGTCTTCATCATTATTTTGACCAATCTGTTTTTTCCTGGCAATCAACTAAAATCAGATATTTAGGATTATGGTTTTCCCCTTCTGTTTCGGAAACTTTAAAAGCCAATTTTGACTATATTATTAAAAAATTATCAGACTCTATCACCAAATGGCATCCTCTCTTCCTCTCTTGGTGGGGACGATTGGATTCAATTGAAATGATGTTGGCACCTATTATTTTATTCTCCCTTTCAATGATACCTGTTCGAATACCTGGATATTACTTCAAGAAACTGGATTCGATTCTATCAAAGTTTCTCTGGAACAGAAAGCCTCCACGGATTGCTTTGTCTTCCCTTAAAAAAGATAAATCTCCTGGAGGTCTTAAGTTTCCTGACTTTAAATCCTACCATTATTCTTTTATCCTTAAGCAAGCCTCCCGTTGGTTGTTTACGGATACTCCTGCTCACCCTCCGGTCTGGCTGTCTATTGAAAAATCTCTAATTTCACCATTTGATTTTTCTGAAATTTTGGCTTTTTCTGCTAATGTCTCTTTTCTACATTCTCCTATCATTGCTCATTCCCGTCACCTTTTGACTCCTTTAGTACCCTTTACGTACCCTTCTTTGTCCTTTCTATCCCACCAGCCCATTTGGCACAATAAATTACTCCGAATTAAAAATCGCTCTTTTTTCTAGAAATCCTGGAAATCCAAAGGTTTCATGTGGATTTCCCAGCTTCTCCTTGATAAGGTTCCCTTTACCTTTGCTGATCTTCAATCTCAATTTCTTCTTCCCAATAATTTTAAGAAACAATATGATCTTCTACTCCACGCACTCCTTCAAATTTCTTCAGTCTCTCCCTTCCTCTCCTGATTTTCCTCCCCTCTATCTGCATCTTTCCCCGCTATTGGTTTCTTCTCCTTCGGCCTCCAGCATTTACCCTTGTTTGCTAACCCCCTCTGAACGGCTTAAAACGAAGACTGAATTGGCTTGGGAACAAGACTTGTCAGTCTCTTGGCCAGTTTCTCTATGGGATAGCTATGGGTAAGAATTCACAAAACATCACAAGCTGCCAATACTACTCAGACCCTTTGTTTTATTTATCAGAGGTTATTGTTTTCCCCAGCTAAATTAGCCTCCTTCTCTCCCGCCCACTCTTCTAACTGCTGGTCCTGTTCTTCCCCGTCTGCTGACTTCTCCATATGCTATTTTATTGCCCAAACGTTGACACCTTTTGGCGTTCAATTTGGCCACGTATAAACATTGTCTTCAACCTTCAACTCCCTTTTTCCCCCTCCAATCCCCTACTAGGTTCCCTTTCTCCAGATTTACCCCAATCCCCCACTCATTATAAGTTACTAGATCTTTTTGTAGCTGTAGCCTTCCACTTGATTACCTCCAACTGAAAGGATTCCTCAAAACTTAATTATTCTGCTTGGTGGAATGCTATTTGTTTTAACCATAGACTTGATACCAATTACGTTACCCCTATTTCCCCTGCCATTAAGAGGGATTTACTTTGGATTCCTCTTACCACTTATCTATCCTCACTCTCTCCTCCACACCCCACGACCATTAGCACTAGTCCCACCTCTTTCGATGAAGTCCGTAAACCCCCATGAGTTTTTCTTTGTTGTCTTTTTGCATAGCTTTTTGACATTTTATCTCCTATTTGATATTTATTCTTCTTGATACTTCTTTTTATTGTTTTACTTACTGCATACAATGTCGTACTTGCATATATTGTTTTATTCCATTATGTGCTTTAGTTTATCTCCTTCTTTCTTTTTTTTTGGTTTAGAGCTAAGCGTTTATTGATTCCGCTTCATTGTACTCTTGCATTATATTTCTATTTTTTTATATATATTCTCTATCTTTGATGCAATGCTTCTGTATGTTTTTCAGGCTTGGTTTCAATAAACTTGAACTTAAGAAAAAAAAGAAGTTAATCTGTCGTGATAGGGTTATCTAATTTGATTTTATCAAATTGGGAAAGTTGTGGGAGATTGGCAGCAATTTAAAAATGATCAATAATTTGAGAATCTAGAAGATTTGGGTAACTATAAAATGAAGATTAAAATTGAATAAATTCAGCTATAATATCTGATGTCGATACAGTAACGGTACGATTGTGCCTATGGATAGCGTGAATTTAATTCCTATTTTTCTTGATACAGAGATAATTAACTTAAAGTTTTCCTGACTTGTTAGCATTGAAAGCAAATTTAGCTTTCTGGTTGCTTATCTGAATGCTGGCTCTTTTACTCAACATTGAATTATACTCATATTTTTTTGCACTGTGGTTTCAAAATCAAGGTTCTGGGAAAATATAAACAGTGGTATTAAAATTTTGCATTCTGGTTTTCTAGGTGTAATAATTTGTTGTTAAACAATTTATTCCCATGTGCCATTATAGAAATAACAATTTCTCCTATGTATGCCTTAAAAGCATCCCATTTTAAAATGATGGATGTAACATCATCAGGATTATGTAAAAAACTATTCATGAATAGCTTTTAAAATTATATCATTATGAGAGTCTTGAAGAACAACATCGACATTCATGCACCAACGGGAACGAGAGACAGAAAAAGTACCTGTTTGTAAGTGAAGCAAGATTATTGCATGATCTGAAATTTCAACACTACCAATAGTGGGTCGAGTTGAAGTTTTAGCCTAAGTCTCTGGACACCAACAAATAATCTAAGCATGACTGGGAGTTGTGGGGCTTGGAGAAAAAAGTTAATTATTTTTGGGTGGATAAATGTAGTTCCCAAATATCGACCAATTTAATGTTCTGAGGGAATGAAATGGTTTGGGAGGAGTATATTTGGTCGTGGATATCTAAGAGAGGGTCACTAATCAAATTAAAGTCACCCACCCAAGTTGAAGAATCTCAGAGGTAATATGAGACCAAAAATTAGGGTCATCTGCTGTTGGTCCATAGATATTAATTAAGTGTTAAATCATATCTCCAATTTTGACTTTGACTAAAAGAAATCTACTGTTTGAGTCAGAGGTTTTGTCTAGAACTTGTAGCTGGATATTTTTTGAAAAAGGTATAGCCACACCATTCTTTTTACCTTGCGCAGGGGAGGAAATAATTTGGCCAACCCACTTCTTTTGCATATATGCTAAAATGGTGTCATCAAGGTGGGTTTCCTGTAATAAACAAATATCAGCTTTTTGCCTACGTAAGTAGTCTAAAATCTTTAATCTTTTAACCCCTTCGCTGCTGATGACGAGCTCAGCTCGTCATCAGCCACAGGTGGCGTGTGCTGATGACGAGCTGAGCTTGTCATGTAACGCGGCTTTTTAAAAAAAGCCGCACAGCGCAAAAATCGCTGCAGCAGCGATGCGGTTAACTGGATGACATAAACCTTTGACATTCAATGAAACAACTTTATAAGGTGGAAAAAAGAAGTAAAAAAGCAGAGAGTAGAGGAAATACAATATATGACAAAAGTATAAAAAGAGACCAAAAAGTAGCCAATGAACAAAAAGGACAAAAAGCAAAGAAACAAATATATATATAAAGTAGGAAAGAGCATACATAAACAATGAAGAGACACACACGTGCATTCCAAGAAGTTAGAAGAGAGGAGGGAGGTGCTCCTGTACTAAGAAAGAACAAGCATAATAATAACAGGAGTAATACTGACTTAACATCAAATATACCTACGAGATACCACACAGGAGTCAGGAGAGTCATGAGTATCCATTGAGAGAGAGGATTGGTTATCCAGAAAAGCTTGAAGGTTTTCCAGCTGATGAAAGGATTTGGAGAGGTCGCCTTTCCATATATGCATAATGGATGGGTCGAAGAATCCATACTTGAAGCCAGAGTCTCTCAGTCGTGGTCTCAAAGCTGCAAAATATCATCATGTCACCACTGTCTCTTTGGCGAAGTCCTGATGGATGAAAATCTTTGAGCCATCAACTACAAGAGAGGGAATCTCACGCGCTGCCTTTCTGATAAGGACGAGGTGGTGATGGCGCAGAACGTTGATGATGACCTGCCTAGGTTTCGTTTGACCTGCTTTACAGTGAGATGGAATACGATGTGCTTTGTGTATCACAAATGTTTCTGCAAACTTTACATTCAATAGATTAGGTAGCAGATTTTCTAGATATCGCCTGGAGTCTTTCCCTTCAATATCTTCAGGCAAATTAAAAATACATAAGTTATATTGCCTATTCCTGTTCTCTAACTCAAGTAATCTAGTGTTAATGAAGGGTATTTTTGTAACCATTGGTAATATTTTATCCATTTTGGTTATAAGATCGTGCAACTTGATCTCATTATCTGAAACCTTCATTAAAAGACTGGCAATACCTTTCCGCATATTTTTCATTTGCATGGTAATATAGTCAGTATTTGATCTAACAGCCTTTAATTCCTCCAAAATAGTAGTACGGGAGGGTTCCGATGAATCTACCATTTTTTATGTCAAAGGTGGAGGACAAACTGTCTGTTTACATTTATTTGCTGAAGACTTACTTTCCATTCTTAAGAAAATTACAAAACCCAGGCAATAGTTGTCAAAATGACAAAAGAAATCAAGTTAAAAAATGTTGAACCTGTGCAGTAGCTAAAACTAGCTGTGGGAGGAAACCCAGGCCGAATTCACGCCCTCTCTTAGTCTAGTACTCCGCCTTCCTGACAGGAACAATAGAGAAATCTGAAGGAGTTCTCGGAGGAGGAGAGCCAGAGGAGGTCCAGAAGCTGAAAAACTGGAAAAAACACTCATCAGCTAACAGTTATGCAGGTCTTATTGCAGGAAATGGGTTAATCCTGCATAACTCAGCTTAATTACCTTGTTGTACAGATCAGTGAGCCGGAGCCAAAATTCAGGCTGCCATCTTGAATCGCGTGTTAGCACGTCTGTATTTTATTTTATTTTTTATATTAATTTATAGTGTTGTCGCGGGCTGTGGAGTTTGCAGGAAAGTAGGTTGGGAAGACAATTAGGTAGTAGTTAATTGAGAATTATTTAATTAGTTGCATTTAAATATATGATTGATATTAATTATGTACTTTATGTAATACTGATTTATTTTCATGACATGATATTTGCCGGCTGTTAGGTTTGAGGGGGTATAGGGTAGGAATGAATTAAGTAATAATTAATAAGCAATTGATTATTAATTATTTGGCTGATTTTTAAGTATGTAAAATATTGAGTACTGATTTATTTTACTTATATTTTAGTTGTGGGATTCTAGGTTTGTAGGGGTTTAGGGTGGGAAGAAAATCAGGTAATAATAATTAACTGGTAACTAATATGTGTATATGTATTTTAAATTAATTTTAAATATGTGATTTGTGGAATACTTCTTTATTTTATTTTATTTTATTTGCAGGATGCTAGGTTGTAGGGTTCTAGGGTAGGAGTTAATTAAGTAATAATGAATTAGCAAAAAAGTATTCATTGTTAATTAACACCATGCGCCTTACACGTTTTCCCGCTGTGAGCTGACTTTTGCGAAAACCCGCGGTTCATGACGAGCTCAGCTTGTCATGAGAGTACGACAGGCGTAACTCATGACGAGCTGAGCACGTCATGAGCGTCGAAGGGGTTAAGGGCTTGATTAGAATGTAGGTCAGAAAGGCTCCAAACGACATTCGGATTTTCCTAGCCCGTGTCAGAACCCATATTTCCGCCCGACTCTGAAACATTTCCTACTGACCGATTGCGAAAGAAGGTAACCTTTAGGTCTTCCCGACTAGAGTCCGACTTGGTTCCGTCCCGGATTTTGAGACTCCAAGTTAGTCAGAGCCAAATTGTACAGGTATATGGGTCGCGTTTCCGACTCACATATTATGATGTCGGATTCGGACAGTCTTTCCGAATCAATCATTCCGACATGAAAAGGCTGTTGAAAACTGACTTTGGGGGATCGTAGCAGACTTCCTTCACCCAGAGGCCTTTTGTTGGGGGCCATGGGGGTCCCTATGTAACCTCTCTTTCAAAGCATGTACAGTGTGGCAGGCACCGTGAGGTGCCTGCGACAGGGTGAAAGGTTTTCCGCAATCACCCTATTTTTCAATGGGATCTTGTGTTGTTTGTCGGAACACAGGCTCTCATTGAAGTCAATGGGAGTCCTACCGAAAGGTGTTCAGAAACATCTTAATCGGTCAGTCGGACTCGCCGAACCCGAGTGCAACTTCACTCTTGGGACAGAAGCGAAGAGATTTACACGGCTGTCAAGCGGGAAGTATGCACTACTGCTGAATAAAATGCAGGTCCGTGAGTTGGACTGGGCAAAGTCACTTTTGGAACATGAGAGAACACAAAATGAATATGTTACTGCCAAAGTTGACAGCCCACTGGTGAGCGATGAAAATGTTTTAAAGTTCGACATTACCAAACTCCAACTGGAGGTAAAGCAAATATATATAAAGGGGCCTATTATGATGGAGGTCGGAAAGCCACCGACCGAAGACCGCCATCGTCGTTTTCAATTCCAACTAGCTGATTATGTATCAATCGGTCGGAATTAAAACCGGCCGGTCATTCTGGCTGGATTCCGACGGGCTCAAGGAGCCCGTTCGACAGTTGGAACCGGCTCGTAATCCCAAAGGATGGTCTTTCCTCCGTAGAGATTACGATGCACGGTTCTGGCAGGGTTTCCATGCTGGCCTGTCTGACATGGAAACCATGTTGGAAAGCATGCTTGGGGGGACCCAGCAGGGCACCCTAGTGTGTGCTGCCTCCAGTTGGGGGCACCATGAGGGATGAACAACACCTCCCATTTCCCTATGGGAGCATGTATTACGTCCGGTTTATAGCCATAATGCATGCTCCCATAGGGAAATGTTGGAATGCAATCGAACAGTGTTCGGTCGCATCCTAATAAGGCTGCGGGACCACCGACTGGGTGTCAATCGGTCCTATTTATGAGGTTGTGCGTGGGGCAGAAGCAATTCCACCCGACATCGTAAACAGCCCCAAAGTGTACATAAATAATAGAAATGTTTGTTTTACATATTATTTGTATTCATATTGTTAAATTTATTACTGTGAATATATACATATGTTTACATATGTATTTTCATATTAATTCATTTAAAATATAAAAAATATTATAACCTAATATATATATATATATTTTTTTTTTCCTTACTGGCCAGGAGGTAGTGATAGTGAGGACCAAGTTATCATAGGAAAAGCATTTTTTGACTTGCTTAGATCTTTGGCGCCATTTGGCAAATCTTCAAACATTCTTCACGAAAAAGTGGCACGGTATGTATAGTACTTTATGGAAAGTTTCAGAGTGATACATCAGAAAGAGGGGGGCGTCCCATGTAATTTCTTATAGGGATTTTGAACAGGCCAACTACTGGACAGAATTACACCAAATTTGGCAGAGAGGTAACTGTTGGTCAAGAAAGAGCCCTTTTTGTACTTTTGGTGTAAATCCGTTCATTAGTTGCAGTGTTATCAAAGGAAAACCAAAATTGTATATCTAGGGAACGCAGATCCTCCGCGCATCCAACAGATTTCATGCTGAGATCTGACTGTTTGCCAACAGTTCAACCGGGAAGTGTTGGCAGCCATTCTGGAACGCAAACTCAGCGAGTCCACAAGAAAAGTAAAAAAACAAATGAGGGAGCCAGGGCAGCAATACACTGAACCCCTTAGGCCTGGTGGTGGGGTAGCCCAGGGACCTTGCCAGGACCCCACATTTTTTTTAATTTTTCTGCAGCAAAATTAAAAAAGAAAAACAAGCGCAGTTTCCCGCGGTTATTTCTACTTTCCGGGTGGGACAGGCCCCCGGGGGCATAAATATGTTATGTTCAAGGAACTTGTTGAGCTCATGATTACCCGGAGGTGTCTTGGCACTAGCTCTGTTAAGTGGGTTAAGAAACAACACCTAATTAAACGCAAAGCATGGTTTTAGTTCCTTCCTGAAGGTTAGCAAATTGGGCAAGGCTCTAATATGGGAGGGGAGCTCATTCCATGCTTTGGCAGTGCAAAGCAGAAGATTTCTACCATCCCAGTTGGTCTGTTTAAAGCAAAGGATGACTTGTTTATTTGCTCTTGAGGAGCGCAGGATTCTGGTTGGATCATACCTCTTAAAACTATGTCTCAGGTAGTCTGGATCTGCATCATGCAAGGCTTTGTCGGCTATGTCCAGAGCCTTAAATTTAATGAGTTGTTTGATTGGGAGCCAGTGCAGGTTGCGACTGGCTTGTGAAGCTGTTTTAAATTTGGGAATTCCTTCAACTAATCTGGCTGCAGCATTCTGGAGAATTTGCTATTTATTTGTGTATTGGAGCTGTATATTAAGATACAGGCCAATACAATAGTCTATTTTTGATAGAATAAAGACTGTGATCCCTGTTTTTTTATTATCTGGAATGTAGGAGAGAACTTTCATGATCATCCTTAGGATGTAAAAAGAGGATGAAATCACAGTGTTCACCCGTTCACTAAAAGTAAGTTTGTTATCCATGATAACTCTTACATTTTTGGCTTTGTTGACAGGGGCAGGGAGAGTGCCTAACTCCTCTGGCCACCAAGTAGGTATGGGCGGAAAATCCGTTTCGCTCGCGGATTTTGCGGATTTTCGGGAAATTCGCAATCCGCGAGATACGCGAATCTCCCGCAAAATCCGCAAATCCGCGAGCAGCGGATTTTGCTCACACTGCTCGCACTGTTAGCGTGAGTTCGCGGCTTCCCAGTACAACTTCGCGCCCCGCGAATAAGTGCTAAATTGCAGAAATACGATCTTAGCAAAACTGAAACTACTTGCCAGGTTCAAAAGTTCAGGCTCATCATTAGTAGCCATTTCCTGTAGTGCTTCCTGAGGGGCCCCTCCAGAGTTCAGTTGCAACTATTATGTGACCCTGCTCTGAACCTCAGAATAGTTACACATATGCCACAAAGGTCCTGAATTACAGCTAAGGGAGACAAGCAGGAGCCAGGCTGGAAGTTAAAATCCATTAATCAGCCCCTAATTCATTATTGTCAGTTGGGGCAGGGCAGGTGTTGTAACTAATTTTGCAACAATGAAAGCACTTAGCAAGTGCAAAAGATCACTAATCAGGGCGCACTAAGGAAGCAGGTGCCAGCTAAAAAAATATTCTGTGACACATTAATCAGCCCCAAATTAATTCAGGTCACTTGAGGCAGGGAAGGTGTGCTTTGCTTTGCCGAAAATAATGTACACTGGACAACCAGAGGGTGTGGTGATGAAACAGAGGGTGGCATGGGTGGGCCAGAGGGTGGCATGAGTAGTCAGAGAGTGGCAGTGGTGACAGAGAGTGGCAGTGATGAAGAAGAGTGTCCCAAACAGGCTGGACACGTAGAAACAACAAGTTCGCAAAACTTGCGACCCGACAGGTAAGTTCGCAAATTGCGAAATTGTAAAAACCCTCGCGAACTGGCAGAAACACGGGCGAACACAAAAAAAAAAAATTCTGCAAATTTGCGGGAATTTGCGGATTTTGCGGATTGCGAGTTCGCAAATCCGCAAAATTCGCGAACGCGAGATCCGCAAAATTCGCCCATGCTTACCACCAAGGAGGGGAACTTAAAAGAAGGCTGATTGTCAAATAAAATGACCTCAGTCTTTCCTAAATTGAGTTTTAAACAGTCTGTTCATCCAGTTACTGATGGCCAGCATGCACTCATGGAATCTTTTACCTGTGTATTTATCGTTAGTAGCCAACAATACCACAATTTGTGCATCGTCAAAATAAGATGTTAGCTCAAAACCAAAAGATCTAATCAGGAATGTCAATGATGTCACAAACACATTAAACAATGTTGGGCTGTGTAACGATCCCTGTGGGACTTCACACAGGAGAGAGAAAGGGTCAGAGACAAATTAATTCAGGCCAGAGGTTGCATCCCCTCTGAAAGAAAAGATTTTAACAGGCAGAGTGTTGTCCCTTCAATCCCAACAGCCGAAAGACAGTCATCCAACAATCTGTGACAGACGGCATCGAAGGCGGCCGAGAAATTGAGTAGGATGAAGGTTGCACTTCCTCTTTTTTCAATTGTATTAATCAGAACTGTCTCAGTACTGTGACCGCTTCTTAAGCTAAGTTGAGTGGTATCCAACAGCTGATTTTTCCATATAAATCGAGCAAGCTGTTGATGTTGATTCATCGCCTTTTCTACTATCTTTGCAGGTATGGGAAAGCGATAAATATTGCAATTTGTTGGATTCAGGCTAGAGGTTTTTTTTATCAAGTGGAGTATTAAGGCTACCTTTTATTGCTTTGGGAAATAACCTTTCTCAAACGTGAAATTAAAGATACTAGTGAGATGAATGGCAATGATTTCTGGGGCTAACTTGATTACTACAGGGGGGCATGGGTCCATCGGGAAACCTGACTTAGTGACTTGGGCCCTGATTACGATGATGGTGGGACTGCAACAGACAGACATCTTTGGCGTTCTCACCGCCATCGTTATAGTGATTCCCGTCCGCCACAACAGGATGGCGGGCGGATATTTGGCAGTCAGAGAGACCAACATCTGTGGATCCAACAGTCTCGGGGAGCCCGTTGGACTGTCGGACAGAACAGCAATCTCTAAATTGGTGGTGGTGCCTGTCAGGCACCACCATAGGGGTTACGATGTTCCTTCCTGCTGTGCGTTTCATGGTTGTTTACCCACCATGAAAAGGCACCTGGAAAGGGACATTGGGGGCTCGTAGCAAGCCCCACTTCACTCCTGGCTCTGTGACATAGGCCCTGGGGGCCACCTATAGTGCCCTGCTACATATCCCTGCAGCATGTGGCAGGCACCACACGGTGCCTGCCACATAGTGCAGGGACATGCAAAAAGTGTATGTTTTGTACTGCTGCTTTTGGTGCAGCCCGTAGCACATGCCGCAATACAAAATATACATAGTGCAACCGCCTTGTAATTAGCATGGTGGGACCACCAAGAGCTAGCCGGGCGTTCCCGTCCTCGATATGATGGCGGTCCGATGAAAGTCTGAGTACCGTCATAATGAGGTCCTTGAATCTGCATCATTATCTGATTGCTAGTCATAGAACATATTCTGAAAAAGTGGCCTGTCCCACATTAAAAGCAGGCTGTTTGAGTAAAAGTTTGATTTTGATCAAACGTATTATATATTTGCTACACTTTATTATTACCTGTCTCTGGACAAGAGATCTTAGGAAGAGCAGAGAGGGAAATAGTTGGCATCAGAAGTAGCAATATCCAAATTCTCTGCAATGTCTGGCTGGGAATGCATTAAAATCTAACTAAATTGGTTAGCCGGAATTCAATTTCCTGCACGCGAACCTAAGAGCAGTATGTGGGAATTTTCCAGGCCGAACTTTGTTTTTTCAATTGATATCAAACACGACAACATTATGATCTGTCTACACCAAGGGCAGCGAATCTTTCACTTCCAGTAGAGATTTATTTGTAAAGGTCCCAACCGGCAAGTGGGCAGCAAGATCGGGGTTTCCTGGTTGAAACACGTCATGTCTGCTATCTTGAAGAAATGAAAGCACTGAATAAGTACCTTGCTGTGTGGTGGTCCGTTCCTGATTGCCCTGATCCTGACGATAAAAGGAGCAGGCGTTGATTGTCAGGATTGTGGATACAATATATATATATATATATATATATATATATATATATATATATATATATCTTCCAAAACGCCAAATCCGTGCGCTCTCAGGAAAAACAAACCCCGCACAAATGGGATTCGGCCATAGTGTTTATTTACACAACGCGTTTCAACTTCGTCCGAAGTCTTGATCACGTGTAACGTGCACTTAAGAAAGGGTGACTAATAAAGCATGGTAGGTTGCGTGAACATAAACATAGGACAATCCCAAAAGTACATTGATGATGGTGGACATCTTGTAATGATAAACATATTGAACATTGTCCTGCTAGTTCTTTGAAAGTACACAAATGCAGTAACTGGTGCATTACATCTGCCTGATACAGAAAGTAGAGTCTTTAATGTAGGGATCACTTTAGCAGCTCAAAAATATATAAATGTATAATGCTAAATGTCCTAGTGCCATCCACTTACTGCCAGCCCTGTTCAGCTGGACAGAACTTAACAATGACACAGTTAAAAGACAAAATGACATACGAAATAACATTGCATGTGTAATTGCAAACAATGATTGGCAAATGCCCTTGTTGTTATCACTGAACAAAGATGTATAGAACTAAACATCCTAGCGACATCAGCTGCCTGCCTGCCTTGTACAGCTGGACCAAATTATAAGTCAACATAACATTATCAATGACACAGTTGTAAGACACAATGGCATGTGAGAAAACATTGCATGTATAATGCTCAGCGTGCTTTTTGAAAACAATGATTGGCAAGTGCCCTAGTTATTGTCACTAAACAATAAACGGTAATGATAAGAGAGCTAACACTCGGGGCCCACACATGTCGGCATAGTGCTTAGGTGGCCATGACTGCCCTCCCGGGCAACAATGGCACAAGGCCATTAACAGTAAATGTCATATAGAGCCAAGATTGACTCTATGGTTATGGTGTCGTGTGACTGCATGCAGGAAAGTCCAGGCCTGAAATGCTCAATAAGCTCATTGAATACAGTGATTGCCCAGTGCCTTCGTTGTGGTCACTGATATAATTCATAAAAGAAATGAAACGAGTAAAGTCTGTGGCTGATGTGCAAGTGTGTCTATTAATACCTAATTCAAGATAATGTGATTCAAAGTCAGACTAGTAAGACAGAGCCCTGCCTAGGAATACTTCACACCCCACACAACAAGGCAAGGAGTCCTATGACGGTTCCCTACCAGCACAGCAATCCTCTGGCTCCAAGTCCCAAGCAGTGTCTTTCCTTCGAGTTCAAACAGTTCCTAGTACTTAGAGTGCACATGTCTCTGCTCTTCCCCCTGGCACAGAGCTCTGAGCCCAGCCCAAACCAGTTCTCTGCTCTAAAAATATAATTACACATCACAACATTCCCCTTTCAAAGTGTAAGTCCTGGCTCCAGTCACACCACAGGGGGCAGAGACATCATTGTGGAAGGCAGGCATAGCCCTATTCAGGTGCAGGTGCTACTCCTCCCACTACTCCAAATGCAGACCAGGCCTGTTCAGGTGCCAGGAGAACTCCTCCCGCTGCTCTAAATTCAGCCAAGGTCTATTCAGCCTAGCGCTGAGTCACCCAGACACGGCAGGACACACCTCAACCTCCCCAGGGACTGGCTGGAGTGAATGCAGATCCCTCTCTCCTGTCAGTCAGAAACAGACGGTCAATACACATCAGGCAGGCACAAAGACACATAGAACACTGAAATGTCGACTTCTAAAAGTGGCATTTCTAAAATAGTAATAATAAATCTGCTTTCACAAATATACAGGATTTATCACTACTATTCCAAACATACCAAACTTGATCACACTACCCCTCTCAGATCAGGAATTACCACTGAAGTACATATCAGGGAATCCCCAATGCATCCCTATGAGAGGGCAGCCTCACAGCAGTGAGAAACCAAGTAAGCTATTTGTCACCACCTGGACATGCCAGTTAAGGCACCTGTCCTACCTTTTACCTACACCGCACTCTGCCCATAGGGCTAGCTAGGGCCTAACTTAGGGGTGACTGATATGCAGTAAAAGGGGAGTTACAGACGTGGCAACCACTTCATGTGCCACGTCATAGCGGCAGTAAACTGCGACAGGTTTGAAAGACTACTTTGGTGGGTGGAGCAAGCAGCACTGCAAGCTCACCAGTAGCATTTAGTTTGCTAGCCTTGGGTATGTGGGATACCACTGTACAAGGGACTGATAGGTAAATTAAAAATGCCAAACAGGCTTAGACCAATCTTACCAAGTTTACCATAGAGAGTACATGCACTTTAGCCCTGATCAGCACTGATAAAGGTCCCAGAGTCCTAAAACCACCAAAC
The DNA here is from genome assembly GCF_964263255.1 of Lissotriton vulgaris. Classification (NCBI taxonomy): domain Eukaryota; kingdom Metazoa; phylum Chordata; class Amphibia; order Caudata; family Salamandridae; genus Lissotriton; species Lissotriton vulgaris. The sequence continues at coordinate 1,135,736,518 of NC_141697.1, forward strand.
AGGTCAGAAAAAATACAGGAGGAAGGCAAAATGTTCTGGGATTACCCTGCAAAAAGTGCCAAGTCCAACAGTTCTCCATCCGTTGTGGCAGTGGGAAAGTTGGTTAATGCCCTCTTCATCTACTTTCTGTATTTGAACTGATTTGCTGGTTGAATGTAGAGCCCCTGGGTGGAGTAAAGCCATCTCTTCAGAGTAAGTATTAATTTCTGGTTGTATCAGGGTCTTCAGCCCTATTAAGCCCTCATTACTAGAATAGAGTGCAGATCTTGCATCCTTCAGTGTATTTAGTGTAGCTGTTTAGCTGGAAGTTACGAAATGGAGGGGTAGGGGTGAGGAAGCTCTCCTGGGAATTGTAGGTCCTGGTTAGTAAGCCTCCTCCAGGCTGCTTGTTGGGCCCCTTTTCTGTAGGGTCAGAGATCCCTCTGTAGTGCAGGTAGAATACATTGGTTTGAGAGATTGTACAGTGTGTTCCTTTCTGGCAGGACTGCTGGGAATGAACCCCTGACCTTCCTTGATCTCATTAAAATTAGAGGCCCTTGGGGTGTTGCACAGACCTTAGAGAGGGGGTATTTTGCAAGTGAGATTTCTCCTCAGAAGGCTGCCCTCTGTAGATATGAATGTCAGCTGTTAGGTGCAAAGTCTTACTGCCATGTGCTGGGCCTTTAACAAAGAAAATGCCTGGCTCCCCAGAAACGTATAAGGTTGTGGCCTCCAATGAAGTGGTGGTAGAGCAGCGGTAGAGTGTCCCCAGGAAGGAGTGAGGCCGCAAGCTACCCTGGGAACTGGAATGGCCATTTCCACAGCTCCTGCACCCCTCCCCTAGTTTGATTGCCCTAGTGATGTCTGCCAATGAGAAAAAACAAGGACCCACTGAACAATAGATAGTTCAATTCCTAGGACAGGGACTTAAATGGTAGTGACAAAAACTCCTAGGCAATGTCAATAAAGCAAATGTATACAGTATCTATAGCATTAAGAAAACCAAGGAAGACAGAAAAAATATATTCAAAGTTGTTTCCATTTTAATAATTTCTTCTCATATTATCTAAACAAATGATATTTATTCAAAACATTTAAAAAATGAAACACAATATGTAACCCATCACATTTAATCAATATGTATAAATAAAGGGTTAAAAAATGGCAATATCTTTATTAACTCGACGCGCATTTCGGCGTATTCAACTCCTTCAGGAAAGCCACACAATTATCTCATAAAAATGCGGTGCACCGAATGTGCAGCAATGTCTTATTAATTTTAAAATGAACGATATCACAAAAAGGTTGGATGTCTGGTTATCAAACAAGCCTCGTGTAGGTATATTTGAAAAGCGAGCTGGTCTTGCTAAATGTTAAAATCAGTAATATGATATTCTGGAAAGCCTCTTGCGATGGAAGAGATTCAACGAAGAAACTGGAACAAGTGCTAAATATGCGATAGTGTTCCAAATATGTAGCTGAATAGGCATGCATAGTAAAGGACTTATCTGATAAAAGGAGGCTCCAGGTAGGACCAGGCTAAGGATGGCTGCTGGTGATGCCTTCGGAAAAGAGTTGAACCTCTTCCATCACAAGAGGCATTTTTTAAATGTTTTGTATAAATATCATTTGTTTAGATAATATTAGAAGAACTTATTAAAATTGTAACAACTTTGAATATATTTTTTTTGTCTTCCTTGGTTTTCTTAATGTTATAGATACTGTATACATTTGCTTTATTGACACTGCCTAGGAGTTTTTGTCACTACCTAGTGATGTCTGCACCACTTGGGTGCTGTGCACTCACCTTGAGTCCAGCAAGAACCAGCTTGGTTGCTTGTTGCCGGAGGGAGCTTGAGGATGTGTTGCACTGTAATTGGGCAGTTAAAGGGAGAGCTTTCTGTTACTCTCTTTCATTACAGACCGTTACTGGCGTTTCATTGCAGGCTTTAATGCGGCCACAGTTTTAGGTGTGGCTATAGGTATTGCAGTAACTGAAGCAGAAAGGTGGGCTGCAGTGAGAAGGAGTTTACTACCGATCCAATCAGCTTGGGCAGCCCGCAGTGGTCTGCGTCCCTCAGTCGACTGATGCTGCCTGATACGACCCCGGCCGCCTCAACCTCCTAAACTGCCTCCACCGTCTCAACTATTGCCTGCCTCTAGTTCTCCTGCTGCCTCAGCTCCACTCCGCCATAACAAGTACTCTCCTGCAGTGCTCCCCTGTGGTCACATGGTTTGCATCTCACGCTACGTTATGCTCCAGTCCACACACTGAGCAAATCAGTCTTGACTCTGCACCAATGGGGCAGTCCAGCCAGAACTACGAAGCCCTGGTCATTCCTGAACCAGAAGACAAGGAACTCAAGACCAATTATGCCCTGAATGTGGTGGGGCTCTGTAGTCGGGTGTAGCTTGGTTCAAAATGTACAGTGAGCATGGACACACATCTGGGCATATCGATTGCTTTAGGGTATTGCACACAACTATGTAAAAAAGAGAAGGGTGGACGCTTGAATTAATCTCAGCCGCTGGTAATTATTAATCTCCAGATGTCACTTTGACCTACAGCCTCTGACAGATTAGCGCCAGGTCAGAGGCTTTGTTGGCAACACTAGCTCTGCTGTCAGAAACCAAGAGCTTCTTTGGTCTCTAAGTAAACTGTGAGAGCATCACCAAACTATAAATAAAGCCTTTGGTCTCCATTGCATAAATTGCTCAGGTAGTGCTAGCTTATTGGTTAGTATTACAAATAAACTTATTACATGCTGTAAGGGCCTGCAATGTGACTCCATTAGGTAAACAGAGATCTGTCTGATTTTTTTTTATTGAGCAGATGCATAAAAAGAAAAAACAACCATCAATAGAAATAGGGCATGTAAGACACCATTTGACCAATATTCAAAAACATTTGGATAAAACAGATACTGTAAAGTGCAAAATGGCAAATTCCAGCAATAACCTGGCTAAATAATTTTTTTAATAAAAATACAGAGGTTAATACCCCTACTTAATTCCAAAGTGCAATGCTGAAGTGCATCCAGTGCATACTTTCCTTATTCATCCTAAACTACTCATCCTAATTTGCAATAATAAAGTACGTTTTTTTCCCCTTCCTTATTAACAAACCCCTTATATTCTAAAGAAGACTTTAAGATGCGATATGGACACCCACCGTAATCTCTAACTTCGCCATATATTTCCAAACAGCAGTGAACTTTTTCGTTGCACCTACTCTGTTTGCATACGCTTCTTAAAATGTTCTTGTTTGGTTCATCGTATTTAGCCATCCCTCAAAAGTAGGTATTTTCGAAGACCTCCAATTCTGTAGTATCAGGGAGCGTGCTACAAGGGAGACAATTGCTATAAATGTCTCCTCACATCTTGTCACTGGTAGGTTTACCCCCTTGTCTAGTAATACCATAGAGAGCTACAGCTGCCTTGGGATCTAATCTCTTCAGGATCCCCTGACTAACAGCTGAGAAAATCCTTTCCCAATATTGCCCTAGCCTTGGACACGTAAAAAAAGTTTGCCGCCAATCTCCCTCTCCTTCTACCTGACAAAGGAAGCATCTATTCTCCAATTCTGGATACATTTTATGGAGTGCTTTAGGTGTGTAAAATGCCATCCATCAAGACAGAAAGGCCATTCTTTTAAAATTGGCAGCTCTTAGGGCCTTACTACCTAACTGAGATATGGCCTGCCACTCCCTATTCGAACGTATGCATTATGTCTCCTGGGTGACTTTTTCTAGGAATATCTTGACCAGCATTGGTACCCCTTGGGAGCATAAAAGACAGTACCAGTTTCCCACCCCTCTTAACTTTGCTCCCAGTAGAGTTTAGTTGGACCATTACTTGACGGGAGATTGTATCTATTTAAGAAATATACGATCTGTATATATTCAAAGAAGCAAGGTTTGCTCCAGTCACCACTTCTGTTTTGAACCTCTTGCCAAGTAATCACTCTGTTTCCTATTAGAAAATGCCCCAGCTCTTTCAGACCACAGTTATGCCAGCATCTTAGATGACTAGTCTGAATTTAAAGACCCTGCCTGTTACATTCGCCTAATTTTAAGTAATAAAACCCTGTAGCACCGCTTGCTTTAAAAAAGTCTGCAGTCTATGAGAATATTCCTGCAAAGTCTTGTACCTAGTTTGTTTAGGAAGTTTTTCTGTTTTTAAAAATATTGGAATCTGCGGGCCAGTTTCCTGCACCATTTTATCCCCCCCAAAATAATCTACTGATCCTTTTGAGTCCACTAGACGAGCTGTCAAATCTTAAATAGCAGCTAATATTTGAGGAAGTGCAAGCCCCCCTGGTTAATATCCAATTGAAGCAGCAAGAGTTTGGCCCTGGGTGCCTTCTTACTCCAGATAAACTTTCTAAACATTATTTCAAGCTCTTTAAAATAGATAGTGTTCATTTTTATAGGAATATTTGTGAAGAGAAAAACGAGTAAAGGTAGAATAGACATTTTAATAAGGGTGACACGGCTTATCAAAGTGAGGGGTAATAATGACCAGTCATCTAGCTGTTTTTTAATTTCATTCTGCATGACTTTATAACTCAATTTATACAACTCCCCATATTGGTTGGTGACATATATATATAAAGCGATAACAAATTGGATCGGCATTACAGGCTTCTTGTTTAAGGTTTTTGGGGAGAAAATCACTTTCCGTATTGATGATTTAAATTTCAGTCTTATTTTGGTTGATTTTATAACCCCCAATCAATTCAAACTGAGAAGATTCTGCTAATACTTGGTCTATATTCTGGCTCTATGGACTAAGATAAAGGATGATGTCATCTGCAAACAACTTTAATTTTGCCATGCCTAATATTGGTGCGCTAATTCAAATTGTCATATTATTACGGATTTTGATGGCAAATGGCTCAGTAAATAAGATGGGTGAAAGTGGACACACTTGTCTAGTCCCCCAATTCACATTTATTATCCCTGCTAAGTTAGCATTGATAAAAAACCTGAGACTGTGCCCCCTGGTAAATATTCAACAGCATTTTTGTGACCTGAGGTGGAACCCAATACCTGCCCAGACCATAAAAAAGACCATCCTAATTAACCAAATCGAACGCTTTTTCTGCGTCTACCATCATGACAAGCGCAGGGGTACGACTGCTATTAAAAAAGTTGATTGCCTGTACTAGAAACCCTGTATTTGCAGACATTAACCTCCCGCGACAACCCTGTCTGGTCTCTATAGATCACTTCTTGTGCTAAAGAGGAAAAACGCTGTGCCCAGATTTTAATTAAAATGGTATAGTCCGTGTTAAGTAGACTAATTGGTCTATAGGCATTATTATCCTTAGGATTTTTCCCCTTTTTCACGAAGATAACAATGATGAATTCTTTAAAAGTTGGGGCAACAATACCACCCACCTTTATATAGATAAAAACCTTTGTCAAGAAATGTGCTAATTCCTTAGCAAAGACCTTATAAAATTCTGTTGATAGCTCATCATTCCCACAGGCTTTCGCTCCCGCCATTGTACCCAGGGCTGCCAGAATTTCTGCTTCTGATATATCAAGTTGATTTTTCTCAACCTGGGTAACTGACAAATGCGGGCGATTAAAGCTGTCAAAATAATGCTGAATTGACTCTTGGCTAACCATATACTTGGTAGCATATAGCTGATCGTAATGGTCCACGAATACTTGGGCAAACCTGTTCTTATCCGTGACCGTAACTCTAGTCCTAGGATCTATAACTTCAGCCATTAGATTTGACTGCTTCGGATGTTTTCTCATTTTTTCCTTTAAAATCTGGGAATCTCTTCCTGCGACCTCATCTGAGCTAGGTACTTTTCAGAGCCCAGCTTTATATTCAAATTACCTTTGCCCAACATAGCTCTGATCTTATATTGCAGGGGAAGAACTGGCTCCCTCCGCCCAGCTCTTTAGATCACGTCTAACTAATGAATAGAAACAAAGCAAGAGCGCCGGACCAGAGCCACCTATCAATCTCGAGGAGACCATGCCCCCAGGGGTCAGTTCCCCATACACAGTCTACCAGCCGCTGTCTCTCACTGTGAGCACTGCCTCTCCTGCACCCTACACAGATACAAGGATTGCAAGATTACCAGGCTCACCTTCTCATTATCGCTCACCGCCACTGAGCATTCTCCTTTCTACCTCTAAAATCAGGTGCCAGCCATCAGCTGCCTTCTGCCCCCAGATTTCCTGGATGTAGTTTAGCAGCAGCCAAACGCCATCAACATTAGTCCAAGTAACTGTGTAGGGCTTTACTTCCTTCAAATCCGCCGACTGATTAAATACTTCAGCTCCGGGATAGTGCGTTTCTCCTATATCACCTATGTAGGTCCCTATAGAGAACCCGGCCTCCACTGCCACTGCTTCTCCTATTGCTGAAAGGGGGAAGGAGCACAAGTCAGTGGTGGCTGTGTATGATCACTCCGCAACCCCTCTAGGAGACCTCGGAGCACACCAGCATGAGTCAGAGCAGCACCGTCGCTGCCACTCAGGGAATCCACAGACAGCAACCCACTCTGTTTAACAGTTGACCTGCATCCTCGTAAGCCTCTCTACAATGATAAACAACGAAAATGTTCAAGATTTTTCTCACGGAGTCCCCTATTACACTGGCGGGTGCCCAGCCCACTCCTGCATCACCATTTGTCCTCAGATCCACTCGGTGGCTGTCGCTCCTGGCTGATGAACTCCAAACAGGTGGGAGACCAACCAATGAATGCCTTGGTGTGCACGTCCCCAGGGGACCAGCCTGGCGTGCCTGAGATGCCTCCAGCAAAGCCGGCTGGGTGCCCCCACCCTCCGCTCTCACTCGCGGTCTCACCAAAGCCAACGGGTGGGGGTCAAGGAAACGCCAGCCAAGCAGCCGCCCTCGTTTCAGTCCACCCAATACGGAGCTCAGGTACGTGCAGGCTCCATTGCAGGGGGAGGGGCAGAGGATCCCCTGTGGCTATGAGTTGGTGGGACTCGCAGTAGCCATACAATGTTTGCCTGATCTGTCCGTTTTCAGCAGCAAAAATAAATGTTTTTATTTTGCCAACAAAGATGAACTAAACATGATGTTTTGCTGCCGTAAAATAGCACTGACCATTAAAAAAAAAGAGCTGGTGATAAGCAGCACACACCTACTTTATCCAGTATGGAGCTGAATGGCCCTTCAGTGCCAATTAGCACCTCTTGGACAGTTTGTAATCCAGCCCAAAGTCGATAAAAAAATAATCTGAGTTTATATAAAAAAAAGAAAACATAGGAAACCACATTATTACATGTTTTGAAGATTCATTGAACATCATTAATATATACAATAGTTAGTGGTAGCACTCAGAGACTCTATGGCCCACATGCATCATTGTGACATTTTGCACTTCCTAATTTGCGAAAAATAAGGAATCGCAAATTAAGAAGTGCAAAATGCTATGCATCATTATTTTCGGTATTCATTTGTGATTCGGTAAAAATCGCAATTTTTACCGAATCCCAAATGAATACCGAATTCTTAAGTTAATTTTCGCAATTCCCATTGATTCCTATGGGCCAAAAGGCCCATAGGAGTCAATGGGAATTGCGAGTGGCACTTAGAAAATTTCATGGGTGCAGGGGGGGGGTCCAAAGAACCCCCCATGCACCCTCGCATCATGTTTCACACACACATGTCCTAAGGACATGTGTGTGTGAAACATGAATGTTGAAAAAAAACCATTGTAAGCATTTAAAACACTTTTTCCAAATTTACCGAGTGGTTCAACCACTCGGTAAATTTGGAACCCTAATTGCGAATTTCCACTTGTCAAAGTAATGATGCATTGCTTTTAAGAAGTCGCACATCTGCGACTTCTTAAAAGCACCCGCAATTTTAGAACTCGCAACAATGTTACGAATTCTAAAATTGCTTCATGCATCCCAAAAAGCACTTTTGCATTCGCAAACGGCCGATTTTAAGTAATCGCACCGTTTGCGACTACAAAAATGCTTCATGCATGTGGGCCTATATGCCACAAAATTAACTCGAGAGTAATATCGCATATTTCTTTTAAAATATATTTCTATACAGCATGCCATTCAGCATTATTATAATTACTGTTTTCAGACCATGTTAACATGTGAACATAACTTAGATGTCTGACCTCATGGATAAAAGTGGTTCTAAAGAAAATAGCAGAGTCTGACTCTGAGAAAGCGATTAAATATGAATTTAATCACAACTCCTCAAAACTAATTTGATTCATTGCAAATTTTACACATTTCCTTGGAAAAATTATGTCATTTTTAACACTTTTCTCATTAATAGCTTTCCTCAAAGAAATATTTGCCAATGTAATTTACCTCAGTTGCAGTAATGGCTTTGTAAGTGTAGTCTACTAAATGAATCATGTATATAATGGAAAACCTACATCAGCGAAGTGGCTGGATGTCCAGGTCGGTCTTACGAAAAACAGCGACAATATAGCCTCATTTTGGAGTCTTGCACCTATGCTTATGAGCCACCTTTTCCTAAAATAAGGCTATTTGCTTTTAAACAAACAGTTAAATTTCTCGTTTGCAGAATCGTGTTGATCTATCATAATCACAAATCAAGTGTTTACCATTGTACGATTTGAAAATGAATGCAAACGTAGATTTTGCCTGGGAAGAATAAAGACTACTGCAACGTATTTATTATGATAATGAAAACAAATCACAAAAATGTAAAATAAAGATGTTGTTACCACACAAGTTGGGCTGTATCATATTAAGTGAGCATTGGCATGGGTTGGCGGCAGTTCTGGGTCACAGGTCGGATTGTTGATGCGCTAGAGCAGCACTATTTTATCACCTTATAAAGTGGTAAATGGTTGCTTGTCACAGATACTTTCAAGAAATTTGGAAATGTAGCAGTATTCCTTTACATATATAAATTAGAGAACAGAACACAATACCAGGCACAAAGCAATATCACACTACAGTAAAACATATTATCATAACACAAAAAGAAACAATCAAACAGAACACAAGACAAAAACTGCAGTACAGCAAAACAAATCACGTTGCAATAATGCAGCAGAACCAGACAGAAACATAACAAACAACAGAACACCAGCAAAACTATATGCCACATAGAAAATGTGCATAAAGGTTCTTGTCACACCGTGCCACCTCCAGAATTCTGTTGTCATAATATGGTCATAAAAGGTGTTTAAAGAAAACACTGCCATAATTTTGTCAGAGTTTTAATTTTGCTTTACTCTTGGTTTTGACTCACAATTCACTCGTCAAATAATTACAATTGTAATCAATTTTGAGAATTCATTGGAAGGACAATAAGATTAAAGTTGTAACATGTCAAACTTACAAGTTCGACAGGGTTTTACAAAAAAAAAAGGGAAAAATTCGGAATATGTTTTTAAAATGTGGTTTTAACAATGTGTATCTAATGTATAACAGTACGCAAAGGAAAAATATTTTATTAATTGGAATATTGTAACGGTTTTTATTAACTATACAATAAAGAATTTATACACTCACTGCCATAATTACGCCAGTCAATTTTCGTTTGTGATCTTACCCACCTCTCTTACATTACATACGTGAAATGGCCTGCTAGTGTTATGAGATGGGAGCTATTTATATTATGCACTTTCTTTAAGAAGTTTCAACCACCATATTTTTTTTAACAATATTTCAATATAAATAAATTAAAATAACGGACATCTAATAGCATTTAGCATGGGCGCTACAAAGGCTACTTCGACCACATCTTGAATAGTGATTCAACAATTCCCAAAAGCAAAGACTGATGCTTCAGCATCTTCCTGAACTCAGAAATCATGAAAACAGCCCAACCGTCAAAGTGTTGGTGGCACCTTGGTGTTTGAGGCTGTGAACAAGTCAGTGGGGCCAATTCACAAAAGCATTTATGAGTACAGGAAGTAGAACTACAGGAATACTCTTACATAAACTTCTACACGTCTATGTGAATCAGCCCTTAGACATCCAACTCCGTATTAGAAAAGGTTCAAATAGGACACAAACCTTTTTATTTGTACTAATTGTACATGACTATTCACTGAATATTCATATTTCTTCCTATATTTGTTTTTTGGGGACCATTAACAAAGGCATGATGGAGTTTTTAACAGACACTACATGAGTACTACTTTAGATTATCCAAAATTCCTTTTTTGAAAAGACCCCTTAATTACTAAAAGGCACTAAAATACACATTAAATATTTGAAGACCACAGAATATGAGAATGAACAATGAGGGCAGCAGGAGATTTGACAAGATGCAATGTAATTTCTTTTGAAGGGATGGTGGTTGATACCGGGATTTACATTTCTTTCTTTTTCCTTTTTTTCTCCATCCTTAGTTGTCTTATTTAGTATTTGTTATGGGTTGTATTCCCTCTGCATTCACCACAGTGCATTGGCTGGGAATGCACAGAAGGGAGGAAATCCTGTGTCTACTGAAAAAGGAGATCCCTATCATGGAGTCAACTTCACGGTGTGATGGGGTTGGATAACCTATTTGGAGGCTGAAATAAAGAGAATAATGTGGGTGAAACTTGTAAAACTGATACACAGACAATTCTGACCAAACATATATGATATCATCATGCACTCTCTGGGGAAATAGTCCTCCTATGTACAACACTGGCCTGCTAGAGGAACGGGGTAAGAAACAAAGTGATGCTGTGCCAGTTTTGAACATGTGGAAGAAAAGCAGCTTCAGCTACCAGTACTGTGGATTCTGGACTGCAACGGAAAGCAGGGTCTCAAAGTTTCTTACACCCTCCTCTTCCATGAGAACTAAAGAAAGAAATCCCATGCATCAAATGCTGAAATAGTTTCTTGAAAGAGGAGGGTGCAGCGCTTCTTTAGTGATAAGCACCCCCTTTCACGACCCTCCCGCCTACCTTTGAGGTCTATACTGACCATTTGCAAATACCACAATCTACTTTCTTGCTCTACAGCACAGCCAATTGAACAATCCCAGAATGTAGACCTCCTACCAGACCTAATAATGTCTCTGCTCCATTGTGTCCATACTGTGTACCCACATATGTCTCACAATTGCATCGAGCTCTTCTCAGGCATGCACATGCATCTGTGCTCATGCTTTCTCCGTAAGCTGTTGTACAGCAGGCCAGATCTCCCCAAAGCATGTAAGGGGGAGGGTTACCATGAGTAAATCTCTGCCCCTGTGACTGCGAAACCTTACTGATCATTTGGAAGGACTCTTGATTATTGGAGGCGCAGACTATGCACACCTCACCCGCCCGTCTGAGGCTCTTACACCAAAAGAGCAAGGCAGGCAGTCCAACAAACGAAATAGAGAGCACCTGTCTACAGTAGGATGGAGAAAAAACACAGGGGCAGATTTACAAGAAAGTGACGCATCTGTAGAGATGTGTCACTTTCCCTGCGCCAACCTGAGAAACCCTTGCGCCACCATGGATGGGCTGTATTTACAATACTGTGCACCATGGTGCAAGGATTAACAGATGCATCAGAAATTCTGACGCATCTGTTGGGACAAAAGTCAAGCATTGCTGGAGTCGTGTCACAAGCACAACGCAAATCTGGCAATGCATTTCGAGGCCTATTCTCACTACACTGCATCACTCCTTGCGCCTGGTTCAAGCAGGCATGACATTTTGACGCAGTGGCGTCCTAGAAGTGGTGCAGATTTCACTGCGTCTCTTTTATAAAGCTTTCTTGCGTGGGAACACCCATCCTGCATACACTGTACCTGACGCAGTTATAATGTGACGCAGGGCTTTACAACGTGACGCATCTCCCTAGATGTGTTTCATTGTAAATTGGCCACATTTTTTACGCCACCGGTGCGCCACAAAAGTGACGCAATGGCAGCGCAGAAGTTTCGCAAGGGGACTGTAAATCTGTCCCACAGTCCTTATGTTTCTGCTTCTTTAGTGGGAGGGGCTGAGCCTGTCCCAGGGGTGGGTCCACCTCTCCGTGGAAGGATAATGGCAAGGCGGTTTGAGAAGGGGAGCTAATGTTTCTTTTGAGATGTATAAAACTGCAGACAGTTTTTGCTCAGATTTTACTCGCCACTGCGTTGACAGGCCTTCTGATTTCTATATCAAAGTCTACTGTACGCCCTCACCTATTGTTTTTAAATAGAATGCGTGTGGTCTACCGAATATTAAATATGGCGCGTCAGAAGCAAACGTATTTCAGAGCTAATCTTTTAAACTTCTCCTACAAGAAGATTACTCCAGAAATGGGACACTGTGTTCTCCAGCCTGTTCTGCAGCCTGAGCCCCAGTGTGTGGGGAACACCGGGTGGTTGTATTTAAGTCAAGTAATTTGGCCCCTAATTTAAGTAAAGGAAACAATAATGGTGGCCTTAATTGCAGAAATTACCACTGCTACTTTGAGTCTGACATGTGTCTAATGACCTGGAGGATGGAAATACTAGCCCTAATGCTGCTTGGCAGACGACTGTAACCGATAATCACCCTCGTAAAGCTATTGATAGTAATAGATTTTGAAGATCTGCTGTTAACTCCCAGCAGGACTGGTGTTTTGCAGCGTTAAGATCGAGCCACAGCAGCAAAATAGAAATGGATACGGGATTTAAAATGCAGCCCAAGTTCGTGTACATTTCAAGGAAACAAAAAGAAAACACGACTGCCATTCCAATAGGCGGTGAGGCTGGGATTATTCATATATTTTGCAGAAACAGCAGATGTTTCAATTTAAAGGGACCCATCGGTGAATGATGTCACAAAAAGGTTCAGAAAACGAGATGATCAAACAAAGGAACGTTCTAGAATGCCTGTTACTGGTGGTTGTTAGCCAAGCAGGATTAGGCAAAAAGAATTGTTTAAAAACATTCCCAATTTTTAAAAAAATCCCCGCCTCGCGCACCTATTTATTTTCCTCTTTGAAGCATTTAATGTTTATTTCAGTTAATCAAACTTCTCTGTTTTACTATTTAATGATTGAGCGGTTAATTTAATGTTTGATTTCTGAATGTTATGCTATGTCCAGCCAGTCTGAGCCAGTTCAGAGCACTAGTTTGAGTAACAGAAAGAAGTATGAGATTTAGGGGTTAAAATCCAATCGAATGTGAGGACTGAGCCAAGTTCCTAAATCCTTCGCTTGAACCCGTCTGCCCGAAAAAAAAGTCAATGGCAACTGATTCTTTGTGGTTGACATTAGCCAATAATCAAGTTCTGTAGCAACTATAACCAGAATAAAATCTGATTTCGCACAAAGCACCTGCATGGACAACATACCCTTGATTAGCATTTTATTACTCATGGCAAGGTCCAAATCTTGAAATGGTGATTAAATCGCAGGCTGGTAATTGTCGTAGCCCTTGTTGTCGTAGCCCTTGGTGTCTATATTAATCTGCATTTATTTTACACAATGACCACCTAGGATTGCTCTCAACCTGCAGTGAGCACTAATTGTGTGGATTATTTAGAATGTGGTGGGCAGGGTACTCTGTATGGAAAACTGATGGTTTGCCCGCTCTATTTAGGCCTTGTTCATGATAAGAGGCCATTCTTTTTACACACAATGATCTCTTGACTGGGTGAGAGTTTTCTGCTTAATTCAGAGACTCTGTCCCTCACCACCCCTTGTTGTAAATATTTTTGTCCACCCTAAGCGTGGAAGGGTATACTCAGACATGAGTCCCTTGCTCATTGCACCATCAGGATTCAGGCAAACCGGGCCGAAGACGGCTGTAATGCCGGAAACCGGTCCCCGGGAGCTTGTTTCCTTCCCAGTGTAAGAATTGGCTTTTGTAGTTTGGTTTGCCCTGTTCCCATCATGCACTGGGACAGGAACAGACTAATTTGCATACAGCCAGGTTCTGAAACTGGGATGGTGCAGTGAGCTAAAAAACGGTGTTGGATCTAGCCCTGATCTCTTGACTGGGTGAGAGCTTTCTGCTTAATTCAGAGACTCTGTCTCTCACCACCCCTTGTTGTAAATATATACTCAACCTGCAGTGAGCACTAATTGTGTGGATTATTTAGAATGTGGTGGGCAGGGTACTCTGTATGGAAAACTGATGGTTTGCCCGCTCTATTTAGGCTTTGTTCATGGTAAGAGGCCATACTTTTTACAATCAATTTATAGAGTGTCTTGTGATCCCTTCACATGTTGTTTAAAAAATATGAAAAACAGATTACCATCCTGTGTATCGCACTAACGTTACTGTTCACAATTATATATATATGGCTACAGGAAACCCTGAAGTTAGACTGATAACAACCTACAATATACATCTTAATAGACAAAGAAGAAGAACATGTAAGGTACTGGTCATTAATAAATCAAGGTGATGAATCATCGTATATATGACATGGTGTTGCTAAGGGTCGCGCCCACCCCTATAAAGCCCGATGCAAGCTGCAGTTACTATTTTGAGCTGATAGATCGATAGATAGATAGATAGATAGATAGATAGATAGATAGATAGATAGATAGATATGTATGTAAAAAAATTAAATATGATTAGGGACTATTTTTATTATGTTAAAATAGGATAATAAGTTCGATTTTACAATAAAATACAATTATTTTGATGCTTTAATTTAATTCCACGCTTAACTTTTAACCACATTTAATACATATTAAATGCAAATTAAATAAAGAGTGAATGGATTTATTTTAATTATTCTTTAAGCAATATTATTTATAAATTAAATAATATATTTGAATTAGTTATAGAATACAAAATGTAGTTAATCATGTGCAATAAAATGTTTGTATTAGACTTTTGTTAATAATAAATATTGTGCATTCTTTTTCAAATATATTTGAAATATGATAAATATTTTGAAAAAGAATAACATTTTCTAATTTTTCCTATCGTTTCCCATAGGGAGATCTCTACCAGAAAAGTAGCGATCTCCTCCTATGTGTGAAAAGTTACTATAATTAACTTTACAATCTTACATTTACTCTTACATGCCTTCATGCCCTGCTTTCATGGGTGGAGCCATGAAAGTTTACACTTACCTGTAAATCTATACTTGGAAGCGGTGAATAGTACAAAATTGTAGATTTTCACTGGGGAGTGAATTTATACATGAGTAAAAATCTACATGTGCGAATTTACCTCTGTGATTAGGGCCCAGTAGGTGTTTCCATCATATTTTTAAACATTTTGTATGAAATATTATGGGCAGATGATATTTTGGAGACGGTGTTTAGGTGGGATACCTTGGCAGGTTGGAAGGTACAGACAAGTTATGACCCATGCATCTCCTTCAACATGTCTATATATAATGCATACTGGGCATATATGAAAACTTGCCAGAGACCTTGAAGCGTCTTAGAACATTGGACTGTTGGACGGTCCATTGAAAACAACAGAGTGCTCCGGCTTTAGCTCCAACATTCCAATGTTTGTCGTTCACAGCTGTTGCTGTGGACAAAGGCATCATGGAGCCCGAGGGGATTTCCAACCCCATGGGCTCCGTGAGGCCTTTGTTTTACAAATAAGAACACTCTGCCCTCTAGGGGCAGAATGTTCTAATAGCTTTAGAGCCCTCCGTAGCAGACTCTACCGGCCATTAAAGGCCCACTCCCTTGTTGAAGGTCCTCCCTGTTTTTATGCTAGAGCGGGCCGTTAATGCCCTTTGGAGCCCGATACAACAGGTTCTAAGGATATATTAGATTCATGATTGTTGCAGGTTGTGGCAACCTTGTGGTACAAGTGTGCACAGACAGAAAACGCACTGAAAGAATGTATTTTAAGTCAGAGGGGCAGTATGGGAGCGGTTAGGAGAGTGATGCTGAGGAGACGAGTGGCAGTGCAACTGGAGGTAGATTGGATTAACACATGTCACTTGTTAAGATGCAGGGTGTGGTTGGAGTGGAGACTGTTGTTGGCTCACACTCATTTGACCGTGAGAGTGGATTTCATGCAGATAGTGACGACCCCTTTGTCCTGCACATGTATCACTCTATGGAAGATTACAGTGTGAGAAGGGGGAGGGATGAGCAGTCTATGCTTTCTTCTCCGAGTACGAAGCTGTATGATGCTCCCCTGTTCTGCTCAGGACTTGCCTCCCCCCTACGCACCTTATGGAGCTATGGCTTTCCCTGTAACGAATGTGTAACACAACTGCTATGTTGTCTACCATATTTTGTGTATGAAAATTTGAATAACATTTTTTTTTTAAAGAATGTATTTCAATTCAATTTTAGTGTAGTGTAAATTAAACAAAATAATTGCAGAAATCAATACTAACACCAGGAGGATGTCAGTATAGAATATACACTTTATGAAATCAGGTTACAAATTACACAATGTATTTTTAAGGAGCCATTCCTGCACGTCTGATCTTTGAACATCAAAGATTTAATTGTAAAAAGGACTCAGTATTTCAACAGACTCAACACACATTCATACCTGAATTGCAAACGTTTTAACGTCTGCGCATCAGCTCCATATTGCCTGAAGAACTGATAAATGTGTTATTAAAGGAGGCTTCTAAAAGACATATAAGGACAAATATGTGCCAAGCTCAGAGAACACTTAGGACACAAAGAAATGCCACATATGATCAGCTCGATTCAGAAAAGGGGGTGGTGATGAACGGAGTGTCTAAATTAAGCAGACCACTCTTACCCAGTCCAAAGATCAGGGCTTGATCCATCACCGTTATTTATCTCACTGCACCATCCCAGTTCAGAACCTGGCTATATGCAAATCAGTCTGTCCCTGGCCCAGTGCATCATGGGAACAGGGCAGACTAAACTACCAAGCCAATTCTTCACCAGAAAGGAGACAAGCTACCGGGGAAATATGATCAGCTCTTCAGTTCAGAATATCTGGGTCCCCACCTGACAGATTTCAGCAGGGTTTTGAACATTCTGCTCCAAAGGGCCAGCAACCAGTGCCAGAAGCTATGAGTTACCTGGTCCAAAACAGTTTTTTTTGGATGTCTTCAGCCTCAGGTACCTTTAATTCCTCCTCCTGGAAAAATAGCAGCTCGGTTGAAAGCACTATTGCTTAGAGCTTGCCTTCCTTTTAAGCTCTTGTGCTCTCATCCCCTGGGGCTCTCTTTGGGTAGTTACTCTAGTAACTTCCAAGGCAGATCACCCTTTCTGACTGCACTCTTCAATCACACAGCCCATAAGGCACTTGCATTGTAACTATGGTCAAATGCTAGAGTAAACAATGATCAATCCAACTCCTTTAGGGCCCTCCCTTTACAGGTCCATTCTCCACTAGGTCTCAATAAGAGTCTGGAGCAGGTACCAGCAGCTCTGGAGAGAACCAAAAGAGTTTAAAAGCATAGGCCAAGAGTGAGTGTCCACCTAAGGTTACTGACAGACATTCCAGTGCCACTGGTTTATCCATAGTAGTCTGCTTCTCAGTTCTCGCTGCCTGTGCATGAGCTTGAGAAGGATGGTAGAACATTCTGCGATTGGGGAAGCATTCATCTAATCTAGTGGTGCCATATCATCCATTCGCTGCTAATTGACTCTCAAGGAATTAAAACATTGCCTGTCCTTACGTACTGAATTCTGGGTAATTTAATAAAATAGCACTCTCTCACATTATTCTCTGAGCTTGTCTTAGCCCACTCAGGACTGTTAACTTCCCCATAAAATCTTCAAAAGAATTAACTGCTGGAAAGTACACACACATGTTTTCCTTTCAGGGGACACCATGTTTGAGGCCAGTGGAACAGAAAATAATTTAGTTCATTAAACTCTATTTGAGAAGAATGCATTTTGCCAGGACAAACCATATTGGTTAAAAACAAGAATGATAAAGAGCCAATAGATGGAATGCTTCAATTAATCTCAGCCGCTTGCAATTTCTCTGGACTGTATTCCAACCCATCTTTTTTCATCACTGTGGTACTTCGACAGGGACCAGTAATTTGCAAAACAGACTTGACTATGGCTGAGTGGGAACAGTTCACCATAAAATGCTACCCCATAATGCCTCCACTTAGGACCACAAAAATATTTGAAAGCTATTCCGCAACAGCTGCAATTGAGTTAAGTCCAGCCCAGGAAGACGAAGTGTTAGACTACATCCAATGTGCTAAGAGATCAGACAGGATCAGGTCACAAGATTTCACTTAGTCCAGGAAGGTGAGTATTTTTTCCATGGATGTTGATATTGTTGAACTCAGTTCCAATAGAAGGATAGAATGCGGATTGGAAGTCATTTAGGAAGTTGTGTCGCTTTGAATGGACTAAAAGTTGTGCATTTGCAATGGAGCCCAGCATATCAGATAGATAGAAAAGACAACAGATTAGAGATATACTGGCCAGTGGCTATGTGCCTTTCTTAGGGGTTATTTGTTGTGGAGTAATCATAGTGTATTTGTGCAGGTGATGTTCCTATTATTCCTGAAGAGAGGCAGCAAAGCATTGGTGAGTTCTAGTTCAGAGAGTTTTATGGCAGGGTTGTGAGGCAGTTCTCTCAGCTTTAGATACTTAGGGCCCTGATGTACTATTCACATACCTGGGCTGAATAATTTCCACACCAACAGGTTTGTGAATGGGAATGCAATTTGCGATGCAAATTATGTACTAATAGGTCACATCACAAATTGTACATTTACGGGGGCAAGGGATTGCAAATGCAACAAACTTTTTTCTTAGCAGCCCAGGTTCATAAAGCGAAGCGATGCTGCTTTAAAAAATGTTTCCTGCTTGGGAAGGAATTGAGAACAGCAAGCTGCTCCCCCGAGGCTGCATTCATAATTCACAAAGACAAAGATGTCCCTCAATGACAGCTTCCTCTTAGCAAATTAGATACCACCCTGTTTATGGTGTCAGTATTTGATCAATGGTTTGTGACTATAATTTAAAACACAAATCTTTCACACATTGCTCTCGGAATAGCGAAAAGAAAGGGTAACAACCCTTTCAAGACCACTCCCATTTGTAATTTGGACAGGATTGCAAAAACACTTTTACCAGTTGGAAAGACGTTTTAGTTTCAATGGACCCACTAAACGTTTCTCAAGTTGTACCATGTCTCTCACAAGCAGGTATTATACAAATAGCTCAAACAAATGACAAACAGAAATTATAAAAAATTTGAGTAACCTAATAATCGTGATGTACACAAGTTCATGCTCCTATAATATAAAATCACATCATCTTAATCATCAAGAGGTGATATTTTAAATAGTGTTTCCTATACTGATAATTATTAACCAGTGATTAATTTGACTGAATCATTTTGCTTTTGCATATTTGAGCTACATATCACACAATCATTCCCCATGATGGTTTGGGTCGCTAAGCTCACTTCACTTCTGGCCACTATCTCATTACTTTGCCAGAAGTCCTGCCAATTGCAATTCTTTCAGTGTTTGAAAATGTTAAATTTATTTTTTTACTTTATTTATCAACTTCTTCAGTTTTATACACTTGAACGTTTTCTTGTCCTGTGACACACTTGGAAGGGCAGTGTATCCACATTTCACATACCCATATCCTCTCAAACAATTACATTTCCTTCTACGTGTTTTTATCTCATTATCATATGAAGAACAAGCAGATGAACTTATATTTAGTTTTTCATCAACTTTATTTTGGTTGGAAAAACCATAAAAGTTCACTGCAAGAGACATTATACAAGCATAAAAAAACATAAAAGAAGATCGTATCCAAATACCAATGTACAGATATTAGAAAAAGCCAGTCATTAGACAGCAATTGGCAGATTCTGCCCCCCAACCAAGACCAAAACCAAGAGACAAAACTTCAAAAAGAGAAACCTTAAAAAGTACTCTGAAAGGGCCCGCTATATCACCAGGTTCGTATGTATTATTTACATTCATTCATACATTTAGTTTTTAATTCGGCTTTCAAAAACTATAAAAGTTCATCAATGCATTAAAAACACATAAGCCTAATAATTATACATTAAGATACATCTTAAATTAAGATATGATTAACATTTGTTATATATTACGAGAGTAATAACACGTTTTTGAGTAGCCTTGTCATTTCAAGTGAAGTTATGTTATGTTATGTTATGTTATTATTTTATTTCTATAGCACACGGCTACTCAGTAAGAGTGTCCCGGCGCTTTATATAGGCAGCTCAGTGTGAAAAACATAACACCATAAAACAGAGACAGATAAGGGAAAGAAAGACGTCCTAAAGGTTAAAAAGCCAGGTCTTCAGGCTCTTCCTAAACAAGAGCAGATTAGGAGTTCTTTAGGATATCATAGAGTGTAACTAATTTCTTTTTTCCTGGTAGGCCTAGGTTTCAGCAACTCCCTGATCAATCTTCAAATCCTATTTAATCTGGTGGTTATCACTGATAGCCTGTAGCTGAACCTCTAATAGGAGGAAGCATTCCTAAGTGATCATGAATTATGAAAGCCAAATGGGTGATAAAGTGGGTAGGGCAGACTCGTCGTCTATTTCTTTTCTCCCAATTATTATGAGTATTTAAAACTCTTATGGGCCGATTTACCAACACTTTGTGCCTCCACAAAAATCAAGCAAAGTGAGGCAAAGTACTGCAAGGAGCTGATAATGTATTTACTCTCTAGTGTAAAACTTTATTTACTCTAAACCATAGCTATAAAGTAGCACAAATAGCTCTATGTGGAACTTTGTGCAAGTTAGTGCGGACGAGGCATCCCACAGATGGTACATGGCTATTCCCATGGTAACAGTCATAGTTTTTTTACACAAATTCCTTTCTGCTAACTATGCTAGACTTGGTTTTTGCACCAAACAAATAATGGCTCACGGAGAAGAGCCCAACAAGGAGAAAGGGTTTTTTTTCTCATAACTTTTGGCACATTGCATGTGATGCTCAGTACAGCACAAACACTGCGTGGGAACAGTTTCAGTGTATATCTAAGCATAGCTTTTTGCACTGGAAGTGTATCCTTTCAGTACAAATCCTTCCAGAAATCATACACTCGCCTTACCATTATGGTACAAAGATGTGTCTGTGGTCCCAGGCAGCATGTTTGTGTGATGGTGCTGGGGAAGAGAGAAGCATGGGCATATCTTAGTAGATATTGATTGAAATGCTGTCTTCCCAGCACAAATGCAATGCAGCAACTTTGCTTTGCTATCGTGTGAAGCTATTTAGTAAATGTGCTCCTTATTCTACAAAGCTATTTCTTATTTCCATTATTGTTTCTTGTTTGAGAGCAAACATAGCAGGGCATACTGACTAGTGGGCCAAAATCTGTGGCCTCAATTGTGAGAGCCACGGTGTCAGATGAAGTAAATATTGCATCTGGGAAAATACAACTTGGAGTATGATAGCTATCACCTATTCTAAGTTTTACTAAAAAAAGAATGGGGCACAATATGCAGATTGTGATGCCTACCGCAGCAAAATGTGCATGTTCCTGTCTTTATCAGGCAATATACCCATGATGAATAGTGGAAGATCTAACCTAATAAAATTTACCTGAGAAAAATTATGGGTACACCATGTTTACCTTAAAATTTGTAATTCAGATATGTGCACTAATGGTGGTTACTGCACATATTTGAATTAACAAGGTAATTCGTCATAAAGGCCTATGTATTCTGTGTTATAATCCTAAAAAAACTGTACTACTGCATTAATGCCTCCAGCAAAGATTAAGGCAGGCAGGTAATGATCTGGATTGTAAAGAGTCCACTTTATATATCAGAATATCCAACAGTTTATCCGTACCTTGTCTTGATGAGATGTTCAAAGGTAATACATTTGTTACTTTTATGATTTTCTAATATCAATCTATGATCATAAAATGGCGTAATCATTAGGTAACATTGATTTGTCGCAAATTATTGTACAATGTATAGATTTTATAGTAAGTAGAAAAAAAATGAAACACTTGTATCTTGAAAACTGATTACACCCATTTATTTAACTAGACATTAAGGATCCAAACTCGAAAGGCGTTTTAAAACCTAAGGAACTAAATCCTGCCATTCAAAAGAGATTATTAGGTATTTGTCAAAAGTGTCTCTGTCAATTTTGACCATACCATTGATGTAAACCGTAACTAGATCTTTACATTTTCCAATTGGTCTTACTAATTAGTGAACTCGTTGAAACGACTATTGCTAAATATTTTAGTAGCACTTCTCACTTTCAGTGCAATTTCTCATGTCCTTTTCAGCATCTTTGGTGCTAAAGTATATTCCTGCACAGGGTGCAACTTTGTTACTTGCATGTTACTTACACTGCTTTGAAATTCTATTTTCAAAATATTTTACCGGAAATACAATACAGATAGGCTGTTCAGACATACATCTCTGTTGTTTTATTTCAACAAAATATAATAATGTATTTTTATATAGTAATTTATCATGTACCATTTCCACGTGCTGCAGAATAGTAATTGCTACTAATAACTAATGTAATGGCACTCAATGAAACGCTGAGTTGACCTACCAGTAAATGCCTGTGGTGAAACTTGACTCAAATGTTAGTTTCATACAGTGAACATTAAAGGTCGCAAAACCAGACATTCATTTTGATACCTCAAAAACCATTGGGTTTAACAATTTCAGTTATAGTACTATTTGACGTTACATATTTAATATATCTGATCTTTCCCTAAACAGAGGATATTTATCGGTATAAAAATTATTATGGAAAGTAATTTCCAATTTTTAGGAAAACATCATTTCTTTTAGGGCACTTTTGTTCATAGAAATTAATAACATAATTGGTACTTCATTGAGGATGAACTTCAATCCCTTCTGTTTGAGGGCACTCAAGCTCCTGTACTCATCTATTACCTTTACAAAATGGGACTCCAATCAGAGTTCTGTTGTCGCAACCAAAAGTGCACCTATAATTTCCAGGGTTATTGTTGCACTGGTGGGAGACATTTCAAAGTTGTAATGTGTGCATATTCAGTACAGGTGGAGATTGAAGGTGTTAGAAGATAACTGTAAATACAAGTTATTACAGATAAGACCCAAACACCAGCACCAGGGACGCCTTCAAAAACGCCACCCGCATACACCACCAACTAATCCGGTCTGCCAAGAAAGCCGCATTCAAAGACCGTCTAGATAACAACGCCCACAACAGCAAGGAATTATTCAACATCGTCAAAGAATTTACCAACCCTTCAGCCAACTCCAACGACATCACTCCCTCTCAAGCCCTCTGCGACTCCCTAGCTTCCTTCTTCCACAACAAAATTGCAGACATCCACAACAGCTTCGACAACCAACCCGGAGACCAACCCACCCAACCTTCTACCGCACCCTCACCCCCCTTGAACATCTTCAATGACTGGAACCCCATCTCCACTGAGGACACCATCCGCCTGATGAACTCCATCCACTCAGGATCCCCAACTGACCCATGCCCTCACCACATTTTCAACAAAGCAGACTCCATCATAGCTCCACACCTCCGAGACGTCATCAACTGCTCCCTCTACTCCGCCACCTTCCCGGAAAGCTGGAAACACGCAGAACTCAGCGCCCTTCTGAAAAAACCCACAGCTGACCCCACCGAACTCAAAAACTACCGCCCCATCTTGCTTCTTCCATTCCCGGCCAAAGTCATCGAGAAAGCTGTCAACAACCAACTCGCCTCCTTCCTCGAAACCAACAAATCCCTCGACCCCTCACAGTCCGGCTTCCGAGCCAAACACAGCACTGAGACCGCCCTCATCGCAGCAACAGACGACATTCGAACTCTCCTGGACAATGGAGACACAGTCGCCCTCATTCTCCTCGACCTCTCTGCAGCCTTCGACACAGTCTGCCATAGCACCCTTCTACAGCGCCTCAGAAACATCGGAATACAAGGAAAGCACTGGAATGGATCACCTCGTTCCTCACCGGAAGAACCCAGAGAGTCCGCCTCCCACCATTCAAGTCAGAGGCCTCTGAAGTCATCTGCGGCGTGCCACAAGGATCGTCACTCAGCCCCACCCTCTTCAACGTATACATGAGCCCCCTTGCGGCCATCGCTCGCCAACACAATCTCAACATCATCTCCTACGCGGATGACACTCAACTGATCCTATCACTCACCAAAGACCCTAACACCGCCAAAACCAACTTACACGAAGGAATGAAAGAAGTAGCCGAGTGGATGAAGCACAGCCGTCTGAAACTGAACTCAGACAAAACAGAAGTCCTCATCCTAGGCACCTCCCCCTCCGCCTGAGATAACTCTTGGTGGCCAGAAGCCCTTGGAACAGCACCCATCCCGACGGACCACGCACGGAACCTGGGCGTCATCTTGGACTCCTCACTCTTGATGACCAGACAAGTCAACGCCGTTTCATCATCTTGCTTCAACATTCTTCGCATGCTCAAAAAAACATTTCGCTGGATCCCCACCGAAACTAGAAAAACGGTCACCCACGCACTGGTTACGAGCCGACTGGACTACGGAAACACACTATACGCCGGTACTACCGCAAAACTCCAGAAAAAACTGCAACGCATCCAGAACGCTTCAGCCAGGCTCATACTAGACATCCCGCGTAAAGAACACATCTCTGGTCACCTGAAAAACCTCCACTGGCTCCCCGTAAATAAGAGGATTACCTTCCGCCTCCTAACCCACGCACACAAAGCACTCTACGAACTTGGACCCGAATGCCTCAACACACGACTGTACTTCTACACCCCCTCTCGTCAGCTACGATCCTCCAACCAAGCCCTTGCCACTGTTCCTCACATCAACAAAACCACCATGGGAGGTAGATCCTTCTCCTACCTGGCAGCTAAAACCTGGAACTCACTTCCCACTCACCTTCGCCTTACTCAGAACCACCTAGCATTCAGAAAACAACTTAAAACTTGGATATTCGACAAGTAATTCCCCACCCTTCCTCTAGCGCCTTGAGACCCTATGGGTATGTAGCGTGCTATATAAATCTCTTGACTTGACTTGACTTGACTACTACTACTAACTTACCTCCGTGAATCGAGCCCAGTTGGATTGAGAAAGAAAAAGGTAGGGAAGCAGGGAAACAAAAGAGTAACATAAACAAGGCAAGAGTGATGGAAAGCAATAAAGAAGAGCGGAGGTAGAGAGGGGTGGAGGGAAGAGATTAAAGGTAGAGACAAAATGAATACTGTAACACACTGTGCTACTAAATATTAGATAGGTTAACATGAAGTGCGTTATAAAAGAGATGTACCAAGTTTCCTTTGAAATAGTTCACTTATGAGACACTTAAAGCTGCTTTAATCTCTGCAACTAATACCATCTCAGAGTTCATAATCTCTAATATATCGCGCACAGAAATGTTATTTATAATGTTGATAGGAACCCAATTTATGCCAGCAGAGTAACTCGGTCTCTGAGTAAGTACATTTTTTAAAATTGTTTTGATTAATTAAAACCATTAGAAAAATACACGATAAAAAGACTTTGTTCTTAAGAAGACAAGAAAATAATAATTCTAAAAATTTAAAAAGTCAGTAATATTCTAAAAACGTATAAAGTCAAGGGTAACGCGTTTCAGACTCAGCCAAGAAATACACATTTGCTATTTATTCAATTTTTGATTTGCCAGACATTTGCGTGCACATCTTACAGCACCAGTTTTAAATAAGATTTTTGGTCCACCTAGATATCCGAATCAAGCCCAGGTATACCAGCCAGGTGTCACTGTATCAGCATGCATAGGGGAGTTTTAAAGAAAGCACTGGAAGGTGGCTAGAAGTGAGAAATATCAACTGCTCACACTCACAACTGCTGCAACACAGCTACAATTTTTGACCAACAGTCAAAAATTCATAATTTAAGGCATACGCACTCCGGTTTAAAATGCAATCATTCACAACATAATAGCAACTTTTAATCCTGTTAAATGCAAAAAATGCAAGTAGTTCCAGCATTATCTGTTCCAGGACAGAAGTGCACCAATTTAGAAGATAACATTCTGATGGACCGAGCATCTTGCGTCTTGCCCTCTGCCCAGCCCCTGACAGTTACACTGCAGATGTCAGGGACCTTTGCTACACGCCAAATAACAAATTTGAAGAACATGTGCCCGAAAGTGCTCAGCCCGATACCTCGAGCATAAACACAGATTACACTCAAAGCATGGAAGTGTACGGCTGACATTCTTTACACGTTTATTATACACAGATTGCCAGTCTCTATAATGTTTTTAAGAGCCCAAGCACACCAAAGTCTGGTATGATTTATTTAGTTATTACAATAACATTTTAATGCCATTTTATCTGAGAGTTTCTGGAATGTTTTGAATCCACGGCTAATGGAAGGCAATCAGTCAGCAGGTTTTCAAAGCCCAAATTATTTAAGTTTCTGTTCTACACGGGGCTAATCGCTGAGTGGAGATATGTGTAGCCTCTTGTTTTGACTGATGCCGCTCACTTTTCCCGAGGTTGGCCTGATGGATGTCCTAAGTGCTGAAATGTACCAGACAAATGGATGTGCACCACTGGGCCGCTTCCAGCGCAGCTGTCCTCTCAGCACTAAAAACCTCACGTGGTTGATAGCAGCCCGCAGCTGCTCTCGCTCACGCACTTGGAATGAAAAGTAGAGAAATGGACAGAAGGTAATTTTTTGTTCATACATTTGCAGAATTCATCCTTTGAATTTCGGAATACTAATCAGCATGGGCTGCCTGCTTATGTATTTGGAAATGATGCATTTCTTTTCAACCTTCTTTTTTTGCAGTTGTCAGTTAGCCACTTTTTGTGTACAACTTTTCGGCTGGTTGGTGTAAACTGTTTAGAGAATCCTGGATTGGTGATAGCTGGAGAGGAGAGGAGCTATTTTATTGTTCTAAACCCTTAATTGGGTACTCACATTTTTTTTTTATATTAGATGGGACTCAACCTAAGTATGGATGTGCAAAGATGCCATTTTTTTTCTCTTGTGAACTTCCCATAATTTGTGTTATTATATGTGCATTTCTGTATTACGAATTGTTAGAAATGGGGGTCTCTAGTTGATAGAGGTAGGTACCTTTATCCAAACAGGGACCATTGCTTGTAGTCAGGGTAAGGGGGATACACTTCTAAAATATCCCCTCCTCACCACCTTGGTACCTTGGCACGAGCAGACAGGCTTATCTCAGAGGCAGTGTGTGAAGCATTTGTGAACACATACAGTAATACCGTGAAAACACTACAAATAGACACCACACCAGGTTAGAAAAAATGTAATCTTTATCTCAACCAAACAAGACCAAACGACAACAATCCACAATACAGTAATAAAAATATGACTTTCAAATGGTAGAAATAGTTAAATTCAAAGCAGATTGCAGATGCCACACTTTTCACACAAAGTACCTCAGATGTGTCGTGCACCCACATAAAAAGGGGCGCAGGGAAGGGGATGAGTGATCCTTACACTCAGGGAAGGTGATAGGTCGGTTCATTGCTCGGGTGGAGGTGATGCGTCGGTTCCTTACTGCTGCGCAGAGGAGGTGATGCATTGCTTCCTTAACAGAGAGGAAGTGATGCGTCGGTTTCTTACTAAGTGAAGAGGTGATGCGTCGGTTTCCAAACGTGTCCCCCAACGATGCAACAGACCTCGTACATTGATGTGATGTGATGATCTGGGACGATGCGTGGGTTCTTGCAGCTGCACAGCAGGGCTTGCATCAGAATCTTTGCGGTGATCTCGGACTTCAGAGATCAGTGCACTCGATGCGGCGTGCAGTGATTTCTCGAGTCTTAGTCAGGTGCTGTGGCGATTTCTTCGGCAATGAGTGGGAAACAGGTGCGGATGCATCACGCTCCATGTTATTGCATTGCTTTTACAGCTCCCAACAGCCAGCACAACTTCCAGAGGCTCAGAACAGATACAGGCACCCCTTGGCAGGCCAGAACTACCAGCAAGGAAGTTCACAGGAGCTGGGGGTGAAGTCTTTGTGACCCTGAGACTTCAGAAGAGGGGGCAAGCTCTTCTTCAAGCCATTGGAGGTCTTCCTCAAGCAGGGGACACAGTAAACAGCAAAGTACTTTTTCCCTTTCCTTGGCAGGAAGTAGACACTGCAGGCCAACCCCAGACAGCAAACAGCACAGGAGCAGTATTCCTCTACAGTTTCTCCAGCTCTTCTCCTTGGAAAAGGTTCCTCTTGATTTCCCAGACGTGATCGAAAAGTCTGGGGTCTGGGCCCCTCTATTTATACAGTAAATCTCTTTGTTCTCTCCTGGTCCAGGGCTCTGAGCCCAGTCCAAACCAGTTCTCGGGGGCACTTTGCAACCTCCATCGTCAGTGTGAGCCCTGGCTCCAGACACACCACAGCCTTGTTATGTTATGTTAATAAAAATTTCTATAGGGCAGAGATGGATTATACATAAGCCTGCTCAAACAGCCACGTCTTGAGCATTTTTCTGAACCCCAAAATGTTGTTACAGGATCTAATTTCCAATGGAAGGGAGTTGCAGAATTTGATGGCCAGATAGGGGAATCTACACCCTCCCTGGCTTTTTTTGCACTTGAAGCTAGGGGTAGTTAGCAGCTGGAGGTGTGCTGAGCGCAGGTTGCGGGGGGCGTACCTTGATATCATGCAACTGATGCATTTAGGACTCCGACAGTGAAGGGCCTTAAAGATTAGGCACCCTGTCTGTAAGGGTCTGGCAGATTGCCATTTTGGCTGTTTATGGACTAATCTCGCAGCTTGGTTTTGTACCAGCTGGAGATGTTTGAGTAATAACAGTAGGAGGCCAAGGTAAATCGAGTTGGAGAAATCAAGGCAGGAGAGTACTAAGGAGATCACTACCTGTATGAGAGCGGTGTGGGTAAGCAGGTGGGCAATCTTCCTAATTTAGCGTAACTGGAAGAAGCATGAGGACACCACTGCTCCTACTTGTCCTTTGAGTGAAAGATCCACATTTATAGTAAATCCAAAACTTTTTACAGAGGGGGACGGAATAGGGAGAGGTCCCAATTCAGTCGGCCAATAGTGTGGGCCCAAAAAGATTTAGCCTTTCCCGGGCAGTACTAGTTCAGTCTTGCCCGGATTAAGTTTCAGATGGATAAGGTCCATCAAACCCTGGATATGGAGTATGGTATCTTAGAAATGTTGGATTGAGTCAGGGGAGTTGTTGAGGGTGAAGACGAGTTGAAGGTCGTCAGCATAGTTGAAGGTAGTTACCTTCCTGTGCCTAAGCGAATGAATCAAGGGCAGGAGGTAGAGATTAAACAGGAGGGGGGATAATGATGATCCTTGTGGGACCTTAGACGTGATAGTGATCTTGAGGGCAGTAGAAGGGGTGAGGCGTACTGCTTGGGTGCGACCCTTGAGAAAAGACTTAATCCAATTGAGAGCTGAGCCTTGTATGCCGGCCTGTCTGACATGGTCCAACAGAATTCTGTGGTCGAGCGTGTCAAAAGCGGCCAACAAATCAAGGAGTACCAAGGCCTGAGGGATGTCCTTGTCTGCATTGGCTCATAAGGCGTCTAGAACTGCGAGGATAACAGTTTCAGTAGAGTGGACGGGGCGGAAGCCTGCTTGGTGAGGATCCAGGTGTTTGAGTTTTCAATGAAATTAGATAGACACCTGGCAACATGGGCCTCTAAAATCTTGGCCAGAAGGGGGAGCAAGGAGATGGGGCGATAGTTTGATGGATTCAGGGGATCGGCGCCTGGTTTCTTAAGAAGAGGGACCACAATTGCATTCTTCAATGCGTTCGGGACCCTGCCCTGCCCTAGGGACTCATTTAAGGAGGGCAGTATGGTGTGTGGAAGGGCAGATAAAATGTCCTTTAGGATGTAAGGGGGGCTAGCAGTCTCTAGGGAAACGTGACTGATTTGGGCCAATAGGTCTAAGAAAGTCTGTGGGCAGATAGCGGGAATGTGATCCATGGTTCCGGTATTGATTATCAGACTGTCGGAGGCTCCTTGTGGCTTGAAGAGGAAATGCTGGCTTTAATGCTGGAAATTTTATCCAGGAAAGGATCATTCAAGGAGTTGCATAAATCTTGGGTAGGGGTCTGTTTAAGGAGGAGTCTCTCAGCATTGCAAAGATAATTAACTATCATGAAGATTTCCTTCGACCTATTTTGGGATTTCAGGATTCTGGCTGAGAAGTGGGCGGCCTTAGCTGCTGTTATAGCATTTTTATACTCTTTACGGGCCTTAGAGTACTGAATTTTTTCTTTAGGGGAGTAACTAGCTCTCCAGCTCCTTTCTTTTTGTCAGAGAGCTAGTTTTTGTTTTTTTAGCTCAGCAGAAAACCATTTCTGAGCATCAGTTTGCCGTGCTTGGTTGAGTTTAGTAAGCGGGGCATGTATATTGCATGCTGCAAGTAGCCAGGTAGATATATTGTCTTCCGTGAGTTGATATGGGAGTCGGGGGCAGGTACTGAGCTGGCTAAAGTTTCAATGAAATCTTGTTTAATCAGTGCCCCCACTTCCTTATCATGCCACCCTCAACCGCGGGGGTCTTGATGTTGAGGGGTATCGTTACCGGGAACTTTATTAGATGATGGTCTGACCATATCCATGGAAAGATTGTGGGTACGGACAAGGTTAGATTGGTCGACCAAAGTTGGTCCAATGTGTGCCCTTTGATGTGGGTGGGCGAGGATATGTGCTGTGTAAAATTAAGGTTGGAGAGTAAGTCAGATAATTTGTTTCCATGCGACCCTCCGAGGGAGTTGTTGAACCAATAGTTCATGTCTCCTATGAGTAAAGTATTCAAGTAACTCATGGCCAGATTGGCCATTTGTTTGTTCAAGGAAAAAGGAAATGAGGGTGTGTCCGATGGGGGCCTGTAGACAATAACGCAGATGAGGGGTCCAGCATTGGAGTTGTTTGAAGGCCAGATTCTCTGTCGATGGGAGACTAAGTGGGGTAATAGTAGTGAATGTATGATCCTTGTGAATGACAGCAGCTACTCCACTGCCTGGAGAATATAATAATAAAGACAGGGAAGAGTCTCTGGAATTCCAGAAGCTGGAGAAAGAGATAGGGATGCTGGGGAAGGAGAGGCTTAGTACCCCCCAGTCATCTGAAGAAGAATTGACCTGTATTATTGAAGACCTTGGTCGTCTCCGTCAGGGCTATAGGAGGAAACTTGAATTAAAAATCAAAGCACAGTGGTCAGCCCATAACATGCAGCATTTTTAGTATGGGGAAAAGGCAGGGTGTCCTCCTGGCCTGGAAGGCGTGGGTAGATCGCGCCAAGAACAACATAAATGAGTTAATTATCAACGAGAATGGAGGATATTCATGTAAACATGAAGACATGCAGAATTGTCTTCTTTCTCTGTTCTTGGATTTATACAGGGAGGAGATTTCCCCTAGTCCGGAGAGCATTCAGGATTGGCTGAGACTCAAAAAATTATCAGTCCTAACTGAGAGCAGTCAAGCTGCCTTGGATGCCCATATTACAGAGAGTGATATATTGGCTCCTATTAAGACTAAGAATAATAAGGCTGCTGGGACCAATGCCTTACCAAGGGAAGTGTATACAATCCTACAGGAAGAACTGGTTCCAAGATTATGTGAATTATTTAATTTTGTGTATAATGCAGAAGGGAGAGTACCACAATCTTGGAAGGAAGCCACAATTGTCCTCATTCTAAAGCCAGGAAAAGATCCCCTTTGGGCTGACTCATATAGGCCAATCTCCCTGCTCAACGCTGATTATAAAATGTTTATGTCCGTCTTGGCAGGGAGATTGGTCAAGTTAGTTCCACAGTTGGTAAATACAAACCAAAAGGGATTAATTCCGGGCAGATATATAAAGGAACAGACCCTGCAGTTGATTGGCAGTATTAATCTCGCTGTGGCGCGATCGATGCCTTTGGTTGTGGCAGCATTTGACGCAGCGAAGGCATTCGACCGTGTCACTTGGACCTTCCTGTGGGAGGTCTTAAGAGCAATGGGTTTAGGCCCAGTCTTCATACAGACATTAACCGCATGAGCGATAGCGGGTTTTCCCGCTGTGCGCTGAAATTTCAAAAAAGAGCCTTATGTGACAAAGCCAGCTCGTCATGCGCGCAGGGCAGGTAACAACCATGACGAGCTGGCTTTGTCACCAGCATCGAAGGGGTTAATCAACTGATATCAGGGTGCCTCAGCAGTGATTTTGCTGAACGGTGTTGTGACATCAAGTTTTAGTATTGCAAGGGGAACAAGGCAGGGCTGTCCCATCTCGCCCTTACTCTTTGACTTATACATAGAACCCCTCGCCCAAGCAATAAGACTAGACAAATTAATTGTTCCATTCAGCCTCCATTCTTACAGCAGCAAGTTGGCTCTTTACGTGGGTGACTTGCTGCTGTATACCGATAATCCTGCTGATGTCCTCCCAAGAGTGGAGGCTCTTCTTGAGGAATTTGGCTCATATTCAGGGTACCTTGCAAACTCCTCTAAGACAGATGTAATAATTTGGAATGTCGACAATTGGATGGGTAAAATAAGTAGTAAATTTAGATACTTAGGAATAACAATAGTAAACAACTTAGATGATATCCCTAGGATCAATCTAAAGAGGGTATCTAAGGAGATTGATAGTTTGTTTTTAAGATGGGCAAATTTGCCTCTTACAATATATGGTAGGGTAAATTTAGTAAAAAAGGGTAAATTTGGTAAAAATGGTTATCTTGCCAAAATTGACCTACCTTTTTAGCACCATTCCCCTAGAGTTTCCACGTAGAGATATAAGTAAAATACAAAGCAATATAGGAAGTTTTATTTGGTCTAATAAAACGGCTCGACTTTCATGGATAAAATTAAGACACAAGCTCCAGAAAGGGGGCCTGATATACTTTGGTATTCCTTTGCTTTTCAGTTAAAAAATATTCGGGCATTATTTTATATGGCAAGGGGATCTAACTGGGGGAAGATTCTAAGTGAAATGGTCACTTTGGAGGGAGGCAGAGAGGGTTTTTTGTATAAGTTTGGTACGGCCAGATTTTTTAAAAAGGTCTGTTTGAAAGTTTTGACAGCTTCATTGAACCTGTGGTATAGGGTTAGGAAAATATGGGGGATAGGCTAATATACAGATTTTGCTCCCATTTGGGATTCACCGGGGGCTACCTGATTGTTTAAAGGATAGCCTAGCACTCCCCATTAAGAAAGCTGGTCTTCGGATCTGGTCTGATCTTGTATCCACTGATGGGATTCATCCTTGGGAGGTGTTAAGGCTAAAATAGGGGACTCTTTTTCGAGATTTAAATATCTACAACTAGCCTCCGGGTACACTGCAGAGAAATCTTACATAGGCGGACATTGGGAAATTGAGCTTTAATGCCAGAATACTCACATCATAAAAAAGGAAGATGCTGAAAGCAAATGAAATAGCTTTCCCCTTACAACACGCAGTTTGGATCACGTCAGTCTTGGAGACCATGGCTGTAGAACTGTTTGAACCCTCTCTGCAGATGCTATATAAAATGGTTAAACCTGCATCATTAAAGAAGAACAATTTCTATGTAATCAATAGGTTACACTACACCCCTAAGAAAATTGCTAAATTTGCTCCTCTTACATCCTCAAAATGCCCTAGATGTGATTCCATCCAGGCTGATGATTTACATATATTCTTTAAATGTGGGGCTCTAAAGGGGTATTTTCAGAATGTGGAGTGGGCGATTGGTGCTATTTTTAAGGCTAATTTTAAGCTGAATTTATCCATGGTAATATTCGTATTGACAACAATTTCCCAACCATATTGTCTGTAGCGCAAAAAGGTTTGCTAATGTATCTGATTCTTATTGTCCGGAGAGAGATCTGTAGGCTATGGAAGGATCCATTGCCCCCGCTCCACGAGAATTGGCTGCGGGCAGCTCTGGCTATGGCTCAGTTGGATTCGGGCCATTCGAACAATGTCGGGCGTAACATCTGTGTTCAGCTCCTAGACTGGGGCAAAAAAATGAGGTTGATTTAAGATCTAAGTCCAATGATTACACCAGGCTTTGTACAAAGAAGCTGGCCTGGTTAGGCCTACAGCCAATGCAATAGCAGAAACCCTGGGCGCTTAAGATCGAAGGTTGGTTTCCTGCTTATATTTGCAGATGCTTTATGGTGAGATGAGGACAAAAATAAATAAATAATCCTGAGGTAGTGCCGCTAGTATGTTTGGGGTGAAGTCGAGGTTCAGCCAGCAGGAAGATATCTAACTGGTGTTTGACCAGTGAGCGGGTGTTAAGATAGAAAATACATAGGGTGGTGTGTTTTATCTTGGGAGGTAAGGAGGCTTGGGGACGGTTAGTAGTGGGGGTAGTGGGTCAGCAGAAGGGTTCCTTGATCAATCGATCTGGTTGACTCTGATGCGTTTGTGGGTAAATAAATCAAGGGGCACGGGTGGCTAGGCAAGCAATCTGAGTTCCTCAGAGGAGTATTGTATGATTTGGCCATAGATTGTGGCCCATGGACCCGTCAGGGTGCGGACAGGTGCTGATGGGCTTGCGGCGTGCATTTGTAGCAGGGCCTGCCTCTGACTCCTCCTCCTCCAGGTGAGATAGGTTAAGCCGAGGGGTGGTGCCAAGCAGGGTGACAGGGGCAGTTTGTGAGTGAGCAAGATCAGTTCCGGATATTTTTAAGTATTTAAAACACAGTGATACAATCAGAAGTACAATTCAAGTTTTAAAAGTTTAAAAGAATAGAGCGCTGCAGCAGCGGTCTGCGCGGCAATGATAGTATTCAAATTGCCCGCTCCCTTGCTGCGGCGAGCATTTGTAGCTGGGCCCCACCTCTGACTCCTCCCCCTCCCGGCGAGATAGGTTAAGCCGTGGGGTGGTGCCGAGCAGAGTGACAGGGGCAGTCTGTGACTGAGCAAGATCAGTTCCGGATATTTTTAAGTATTTAAAACATAGTGATGCAATCAGAAATACAATTCAAGTTTTAAAAGTTTAAAAGAACAGAGCGTTGCAGCAGCGGTCCGTGCGTCAATGATAGTATTTGTGGAAGGCAAGCACAGCACTATTGAGGTGCAGGTGCTACTCCTCCCACCACTCCAAATGCAGACCAGGCCTATTCAGCCTAACACTGACTCATTCAGACTCTCTGAAACCACTACACATCCCCAGCCCCTGTAACTCCAGGCCAGAAGCCAGACAGTCAACACACATCCTAGCAGAGTAGTAGAGGCACACTGGATGGCTAAGCAAGAAAATACCTACTTTCTGAAAGTGGTGTTTTCAAACACAGAATGTAAAATCCAACCTCATTAAAATTAGCATTTTACCATTCTGAGTTGAGACATACTAAATTTAATTTTTCTACCTTGTTCACAGCGGTAGTCAGGCTTATAAGATGTTATAAGCACACTCCCCATTCTATCGTACGGGAACTGATGGCCTTGCAATGGTGAAATCCGAAATTGGCAGAATTTCACTATCAGGACATGCCACACACACCAGGGCATGTCCTATCTTTCACATGCACTGCACCCTGCCCACAGGGGTACCTTGGGCCTACCTTAGGGGTGACTAACATGTAAGAAAAGGGAAGGGTAGGACCTGGCAATTGGGTGCACTTTTCAAGTTGACATGGCAGTATTAACCCCTTCAGTGCTGATGACGAGCCCAGGCTCGTCATGCAGCATGGTGCTCGTGTGCTCATGACGAGCCTGGGCTCGTCATGAGCCGTGGAACTCTCACACACGGGGCTAATTCCCCCGCTGTGCTGAGCGTTCCATTGCGCGGGCGGGTTCATGACGAGCCCAGGCTCGTCATGAGCACACGAGCACCGTGCTGCATGACGAGCCTGGGCTCGTCATCAGCACAGCGGCGCTGTGCGCGGACCCCCTCCCCCCCGCACCGCAGGGAAATTAGCCCCGCAGCGAAGGGGTTAAACTGCACATAGACACTGAAGTGGGAGGCCTGAGTTACATTTACAGGCTGGTTATATGGGTGGCACAATCAGTGATTCAGGCCCCCTAGCAGCATTTGATTTACAGGCCATGGTCACCCGGTGTGCACTGTACTAAGGACTTGACTAGTAAATCAAATAAGCCAATCATGGAATCACCAATCCATAACAACAATTCACAAAGGGAGCACTTGTGCTTTGGCACTTTACAGCAGTGGCGATGTGCCCAAAGCACCTAGACCAGCAAAATGAAGTTCAACACACAGCAAAAACACAGGAGATAAAGACAAAATTACAGGGGAAACCCACACCAATGATGCCAGGTCTAACATGAATATTATGATTACAAATCGTAGTGTAGAAAGTTTTCTGCTTGTGGGTTTCACAATAAAATCACGAGTCTCGCCCTCCTTTTATATTGTTTTGAGATAAAAAAAATCACCAACATCTGGACAGTCTCTGACAGTGGGTGTGGAGTTGTAAGATGATATCCTGATGCATGTCGAACTTGGTTAATAGAAACTGTATTCTCTAAGAGTGGCTATGTTTAAAATATTAGGTGGCCAGATGTGGAGAATGCATGGAATTTGTGGGAATGGATGGAAGTGTAGTTAACAGAGTTTGAATAGAAGGGGTAATTCACAGACGCAGGTGGGAGGGGTCCCGAGCTCTTGCTAAAGGCAAACATAGGTTGGAAAGTGAGATTGGGTGAAGAGGAAAGGTCTTATTAATGCCACTGCTTTCGCCTGACTTTGCTTCCTCCATTGCCACTTTCATTGCATACTAGGACGGCTGCAGTGAAAGTAGCAGTGTCCTTAACAGGTCGCCCAAATGGGGCACTCTCATTTATATACGAGACACACTGATTTTGGTAGGTACCTGACACTGCTTCAGACCAATCCAATAATTTTTTTGGGAACTGAATTTCAGTTATTTACTGAATTTAGAGTGGGCCAGTCCACTTCTCAAAAGATGAGCAAATACCAAATAGTGAAACGTCATTGACATCCTCCATTGTTTACAAACTGTAAAGTGTTGCGCCTGCCAATGACTGCAATGCATTAAAGAAGGGAGTTTGTCACAGCACCATTCCTTGACATTTTACGTAGAATAAGGATACGTAGATGTGGAGTTAAGTCAACTCAAGTCAAGTCATAAAATTTATATAGCGCACTACATACCCAGAGGGTTTCAAGGCGCTTAGGAAGGGGAGGAGGATTATTTGTCAAATATCCACGTTTTAAGCTGCTTTCTGAACGCTAGGTGATTCTGGGTGAGGCGAAGGTAAGCGGGGAGTGAGTTCCATGTTTTGGCAGCCAGGTATGAGAAGGATCTGCCTCCCATGGTGGTCTTGTTGATGCGAGGTACAGTGGCGAAGGCTTGGCTGGAAGAGCGAAGTTGGCGGGAGGGGGTGTAGAAGGACAGTCGAGAGTTGAGGCAATCTGGTCCGATGTCGTAGAGTGATTTGTGTGCGTGGGTAAGCAGTCGGAAAGTAATCTTCTTATTGACGGGTAGCCAGTGGAGGTCTTTAAGGTGACCAGAGATGTGTTCGTTGCGTGGGATGTCTAATATGAGCCTGGCTGAGGCGTTTTGGATTCGTTGTAGTTTCTTCTGGAGTTTAGCGGTGGTACCTGCGTAGAGGGTGTTTCCGTAGTCCAGTCGGCTCGTGACTAGAGCGTGGGTG
Source organism: Lissotriton vulgaris (assembly GCF_964263255.1). Taxonomy (NCBI): domain Eukaryota; kingdom Metazoa; phylum Chordata; class Amphibia; order Caudata; family Salamandridae; genus Lissotriton; species Lissotriton vulgaris. The sequence continues at coordinate 1,135,773,902 of NC_141697.1, forward strand.
ACTGTTTTCCTTGTTTCGGAGGGGATCCAGCGAAATGTTTTTCTGAGCATGCGAAGAATGTTAAAGCAGGAAGAGGATACGGCGCTGACTTGTCTGTTCATTGAGAGTGAAGAATCCAGGATGACGCCAAGGTTCCGTGCGTGGTCTGTCGGGATGGGTGCATTTCCGAGGGCTTCCGGCCACCAGGAGTCGTCCCATGCAGAGGGGGATTTACCTAAGATGAGGACTTCTGTTTTGTCTGAGTTCAGTTTCAGACGGCTTTGTTTCATCCATTCGGCGACTTCTTTCATTCCTTCGTGTAGGTTAGTTTTGGCGGTGCTGGGGTCCTTGGTGAGAGATAGGATCAGTTGAGTGTCATCCGCGTAAGAGATGATACTTACCTAAATATATGTACACTAAACTAAATATATGTACCCAGTCAATGTTTTGGAAGAAATATTTTTGTAGGTTTGGTAAAACACTCCATGATGTGGTAGAACATAATAAAGGCAGCCAGGGCTTCATTTGATGTGAGTTCCTGTGGATTTCTGTTGAATTTACATGTAGTGCAGTAAATCACACCCTAGAGAAAATACTGTAACTGTGGGTGTGTGCTAAATAAAGTAAAAGTGCCAGTCTCAGAGGTGGACTATCATTTTCTAGCTATTTTGGAAAACTATCAAGTTGGCCTGGCCGTTCCGCCTCCTTACACCCACACATTTACCATATTCACTTTTTGTAATGTTTGAGTAACTAGAAATTATCAAAGAAGTATGTGTGTGGGAATTCTATTTCATAGCCTGCACAAATCACCCTTACATCGACATACTTGTTTTTCTAAAATGCTTTTACTTATGCTTATGAAAATGATTTATGCTGTGAAATTGGACAATAAAAGTTTAAGGGCCAGATGTACGGCCATTGTGATTTGCGACTCGCAAATTGCGACAAATTATGAGTTGCATTTTGCGAGTCGCAAATCGCAATGTACAACAGTGTCTGAGACACTGTTTGCAATTGCCAATGGGGTCGCAAATTGCATGCCTCATGAATATTAAGGAAGTACTCGCAATTTGCGACCCCATTGGAAATGGCTGGCCCTCCCAGGTACGGTGGCCTGCTGGGCTCAGCAGACCTCCATGTCTGGGACTGCTTTTAAATAAAGCAGTTTTTTTAACCCCTTCCATGCTGATGACGAACCCCAGCCGTCATGCACTACGGTGCTCGTGTGCTGATGACGGCTGGGGTTCGTCACGGCCCGCCCCTGTTCGTGTTGTTTACAGCACACCAGGGGAATCGCGGACGCATGGAAGGGGTTAAATGCAGCCTGTTTTCCTTCAAGGAAAATGGGATGCATTTAACAAAAGAAAAATGAAACGTTTTTGTTTCATTTTTTAAGGGCAGGTAGTGGTCCCTGGGACCATTGCCTGACCCTAAAAAATGTTTTCCCCCGCATTCACAACGGGAAGTGGTCACCTGGGGACCCCTTCCCTTTTGCAAGTACTTTACCACCCTTCTGAGGAAAGTGGTAAACTGCAACTGTTTTGCGACTGCTATTGCGGTCGCAAAACAGTCATACATAGGGCTCAGACTCGCTATTAGGAAAGGGACGCCCTCGGAACACCCCTTACTAATAGCAAGTCGCTAATCCTATTTAGAGAGTCGCAAATAAGTTGTGACTTGCTAAATAGAGTTAGTACATGGCCCTTTTGTATTTTGCAAGCGCAAACAGGTTGCAAATCCGTTTGCGGATTCAAAATAGAGTCGTATATCTGGCCCTAAGTGTAAAATAAATCTGATCTCTAGGCTAGTAATATGTGTGTGAATTCAACCTCATGCAGTAGTGTTGACACCCAGCATTGCTTACAGGTGCTGGTACAGTCAAATATGCAAAATATACAGATTGTGGGTGTGCTGCCTCTAGGGCCACTTAACAGGCATCAGCAACTGCCATGTGGATGTTCTTCATATGGTAAAGGTTGGGAAGTAGGAAGTGTGTGCGGTATTCACTCCGCTCATTGTAAAATCATATGTGCTAATGCACCCCACATTATGCCAGGTAAGAAGGAAAAGCATGCAACATTAAAAAGAGGTGTTTTAAGATGCTTTTTTGAGTCTTTGCTGACTTTGACTAGTACTAACTTACTTGTTTTCATCAGCTCATGTCAGTCTTTAAGATTTGCTTGCTCCCACAAGCAGTTTCCCAGGTACCTTGGTCAGAGGCTGGTCAGATTTTTGTAATATTGCTTCCAATGAATCGCAGAAATAAGTTGAGAATCTTGATATCTCCCCAGTGATGTGTCAATCCGTGATTTAATCAGTGTGAGAAAGGATGCACAGGCCCACCAGGTACAAACTGTAGCAAATCCTCCTTTTCTGCACAGTGATCCCAGAATTGACAATTTTTTCTGGACCCTATTTTTGCGTGCTTTAGGACTCTAAACAGTAGCAAAGTGCCCTTGCTTCCCCTCCAAAACGTGTTGTACACCGAACTCCCTATTTGGCCTATTTAACTTCTCTATAAATCCGTTGTGAACGGTGCCTAAAGTACACCTATGGCAGGAAAAGGTCATGTATGGGCTGCAGTGTGTGTTTACACTACACACATATATGACGAAAATATATGCCTGCTAAGAGCACCACTTGCCCTGGGTAGACTGCAGTTTAAATGTGCTGCAGTGACACATGGCAGTAAAATTGTACCAACATTGTCCGTGACGTTAGGCTGACTGGCAGGCAGTTTGGAGTTGTAACTAAGACGGATACTCCAGCCCAGGCCACGTACAGATTGAATAACGAAGGACTATTAAAATTATTGCAAAACTACACCCGGCAACAACAGCACGGAGGTGATATTGACCAGAGTGCACCTGGGAGAGCAAATTTATCGACACGCTTCTCTAACAGGACCCCCTTGATACCAGCATACTATCCTCAGCTGGATCACAAGGGCCATACTCGAGATAGGAATATTCGAGGGAAAGCTTTACGAAAATCTATAGGAGAATTTTCGCCTATGCCAATCAACCCAATTCATTCATTTTCCTTATGGGCCACCAATAAGGAGAGGAAGGAACAGTTTGAGGAAGTTCCTGAGAGACAACAATGTATCATTTATTGTCTTGAAAAAGGCGGTAATAATCTAGGAGAATCCGCCGAAACGTGTTGACGCACTAGGAGCGCAATTGACTTGAAGCCAAAAGGAGGGTGCACATTTTAAGTTAATAGATTGACCTCTGTTGGTTTAATATCAATGAGCAAATCGATCAGACAAGGTTAATGTTGTTTTACATTTATGTTGTCTCATTGTTCTTGGTTATGCAGGTCATAATCAATGTATTAAGATATGTAAAGTAGGTCTCTTTTTTATGTAGGTGTAACAAACCTTTTTATTCAAAACATAATTTTATTGTCTGTTGAAAAGTATAATTATGAATGTATTGGTTGTATTGATTTAACAGTTGTTTCCTTTCTGTATATTATTTCTGGTGAATATAAAGTCAATACAATTCCTTTTTTTAATGATTCTAGCCAATTTGGCAATACAATAAACTATATATGCAATTTCTTACGTCAGTGTTACTTAGCCTCTATTTTTTGAACAAACCGTAACATGTGTTGTTTATGTGTTTCTACCGTACTTTGAATATATTGAAGTGTGTTTCAAAAACTTGTAACCTACATAAATATATTTAAAACAAGGGAATTATCTTCTTGTGTTTAGTAAAATTGTATTTGCCATGCATTATTTTTTTTTTTTATATAAATTCATAAATCACTCCTAAAGTGTGTCTTTTAAGTCTATAGGGAAGGGTTCTAATATATTAAAAAAAATGCACATACAGAATGGGGTTAGTGTATCCTCATAGTGAAATAAAAGTCAAAAACAAATCATTGTTACCCCTCGTAGACTTTACCTAAATAAACATAGATGGGATCAAATCCTAATTCCCTATCTTATCATAGAATAAGGCTAGAAAAATGGCTCAAAGTTATTTCCTATTTGTTAAATCTGATTTAATGGCAAAATCAGATTTCTGATAATTTAGGTAGGAAAGTAAATTTATACAAAGGTAACTGAGCGAGAACTGGCTAAAACCAACTGTGCCACTTACCACACCTTCAGAGCTTGTATTCACATTATTCGCTGGGAATGTTAACAACCCGGGCAAAGAGGACACTAGCCTGCCTCTGAGCCCAGGAAGGGCCAAGGAGTGCTATTTCCCAACACTGGGAAAGTATCTGGGAATGGACAGGATCAGTTGACATAACAGATGGTATATATCACACTGAATGTGGCAGTCAAAAATGACTATATCATACCTTTGATTTCACCATCAGTTACAGGACAGGCATTGCTGTATGGCTACCAGATTCCTCAGTCACTGTTCCCAAAACTACATGTGATGTCTGTCTTCTGCCAGGACACTGTGGTGCAAGAAAGAGATTGCTCTTGGTCACAGCCTTCTCCTGCTTCAATCAATCAATCAAGTGGCTTTATATAGCTCGGCTAATCACCCGAGAGGGCATCCATGCTCTTGAGGATCATAGTAGTTCAGATGACTCGGTCAAACAGCCGGGTCTTGAGTGCCCTCCAAAATTCCAGTAGAGAGGTGGAGGTCCGTAGCTGCAGAGGGAGTTTATTCCAGGTTTTCACCATGAGGTAGGAGAAGCAGAATCCTCCACTGCTACATCGGTGGATGCAGGGGTTGTGGACGAATGAGAGCGGGGCAGAGTGTAGTTGTCTGGTAGGATGGAAATTCAGGCGATGGTCGATGTAGGCATAGCCTTGGTTATGCAGGGCTTTATAGGCATGGATAATCAGCTTGAAGTGGCATCTCTTCTGTATGTGGAGCCAGTGGAGTTTCGTGAGGTGATGGGTGATGTGTGTCCATCTAAGGAGGTCGAGGATGAGTCTGGCAGGAGATTTCTGTATGGTCTGGAGTCTCTGCAGAAGGTTTGTGATGATCCCAGCGTAACATGCTTAAGTGAATAGGGCCTGAGTGATGGTACGCCTGGTGATCAGGAGGAGCAATTTGAAGACTTTAAGTAACATGCAATCGTGTGAAAGAAGGCTGAGGCAACTGCGTTGATCTGGGACTCCATGGTCAATTCTCTGTCAAGAATTATGCTGAGGTTTCTGGCGTGGTCGGTTGGTTTGGGTGATGGTCCTGGTTCTGAGGGCCACCATCAGTTGTTCCAAGGGGTGGTGTTGTTGCCAAAGATCAGCACTTCCATGTTGCCCATGTTGAGCTTCAGGCAATTCTCCTTCATCCAGTTGTCGATGGTCTTCATGAACCTGTGGAAGATGGCTCTTGTGTTGGCTGGATCTTCTGAGAGTGACAGAATGAGCTGCGTGTCCTCTGCAAGGGATATGATGTTTAGTCCACGGGATCTGATGATATTGGCCAAGGGGGTCATGTAGGTGTTTAAGAGGGTGGGGCTGAAGGAGGATCCCTGAGGGACACTGCGGATGATGTCCTAGTATTCAGAAGTGAATGGAGATTGGTGGACCTTCAGCATTCTTCCAGTGAGGGAAGAGGTGATCAACTTGAGGACGCTTCCTTGGATACCAACGTGATGAAGTCTTCTGATCAGGGTGTGATGAAATATGGTGTCAAAGGCTGATTAGAGGTGGAGGAGGATCAGAGACGCTGTTTCTCCCCGGTCAATGAGGGCTCTGATGTCATCGGTGGCTGCGATCAGAAATGTCTCGGTGAAGTGGTTGGTGTGCAATCCAGATTAGGAGGTGTGTAGGAGAAGGTTCTGCTCCAGATATTTTGTGAGTTGTCCGTTGATGTTTTTTTCTATGACTTTGGCAGAGTTATGAATTTTCAAAATGTTAGAAAAGAAATGCATTAAATACGTCAAACATTTAACATTTCAGCTGGTGACAAATGGTCACTTAGAGGTCGAGTTACTTTCTACCCTCTCGAGGTAGATGTCTTTGGGGGCCCAGGATCACATTTCTATCATCAGATTACTTGTACTATGTTCGGGGACCTCGGGTGCCGGGGTAAATTCTGAACTGTCAGTGGGCCTAAAATCGGGACTTTTAACATTGCAGTCAATGGGAAAAAGCGTTCTTGTGACAAACGGTCACTTCTCGGTTGAATTAATTGTAATTGTAATTGTAATTGCAGTTGCATTTATATAGCGCTTACTATCACTGTTACATCTCAAGTTTGCAAAGTAGGGGTCTTTTGGGTCCTATGACCATGTTTCATCTGCCAGATCACTTTTACCTTGCAGTCCGGGTGCAGAGGTAGCTTCGAGCTGTTAATCCGTTTGAACGGGAGCCACGGGAGCAATAAAAAATAAAGCACTTGACAATCGGTCACTTGGGGGTTGAATTACAGTCTACCCTTGCAGAGTAGAGGTCTTCAGGGTCCCAGGATACAGGCTCAACAGCTGGATTTTGTATACCTTGCTCATTGACTCCGGGTGAAGAGGTAGCTTCAGCTGTCAATCACTGGAGATTGGTCGCGCCTAAGATGCTTTTACTATAATGTCGAACTCAACAGTTTGAGGATGCAGAAACACAGGAGCAGAGTCACTGCCGACGTCAGTCATAGGTGCGGTGTAGTGCCCTCTTGCTGTAGATGTCACTTAAAGGGTCGGTTACCAGACTTGCAACCAACAAGTCCTGGTTGCAGCACCAGTGGAAGGCAATTCTTCTGGATCAGCACGTCAATTTATGTACAGTTTGCAGGGGACTAGTTCCACCAGTCCAGGGGAGTTTGGCTTGACTTCTACCATCCACAGGAGTCCCTCTTGCAGGGAGAGTTGACATTCAATCACGGACCTAAGTCATTCACACAGTTCCAGTATATGATGCCACTGGGACTTAAGTACCCCTTCTCGAGCTTTGCGTCAGAGTCCAAATCCTGTTGTCGGTGACCACTTGCTTCTTGGCATCCTTCTTTGTAATCTTGTGCAGAACTGAGGGTCTGGTGTCAAGGGAACCCCATAAACCATAGTTTAGTTAAGGGTGTGAGGGACAGTGGCCAATGGGCTACTTGTCCCTGTGGCTAATCCGCCCCTATGGTGACAACATCTTGTGGGTGTTCATCACCTTTCTACCCAGAACTCTCTACTTTCAGGGTTTTTCAAAATGGCAAAACCCTTCCTTGGTTGTACAGACCTGCTAGCCTAAAGGTGTGGCTAGCCTTTTGGGGGTGTATGTCTCCTGACAGGCTACTTTTCCATCCTGCCTGCATGTTAATCTGCCTGAGACACAGGAAGGGCTTTGACCTCCACTGGGGGACAAGTTTATTATATATCAAGGGCGGTAACCACCTTGATTACTGTAAACACTAGCCATTTTGGGAGTGACCAGGTGTGACCTCCTTCCTGCCCGGGCCTTTGTTTACATCCTGGGGAAGTGTCAGCACAACATACCAGGAGGACAGACTCTTGTCTTGGTGGCAAACGGCTCTGGGAAGCCCACCAAGGACACTGTTTCCTAGGGGGTACCCCTGTGCTTGCCAACTCACCCTTGACATGAGAATCGTGTCAGGGTTGAAAAAGCATTGAATTTTGTCGTGTCAAACACGACACAATTTGATGGTACCATAATGGAGCTGGCTATCACAAGTCTGCTCAGTCCCTAGCCCATGTTATCCTATGGACTACTGGTTACTTACAGTAACCTTGCTTTACATGGTTACTGTAGGGATATATATGTCTGAACATATATATGCACACCTGTAATATAATGCACCCTGCCTTGCTAATTGTTTGTACCAATTTTCATTACTTTAGGGAAAAGAGCACTGGCACGGGGGCCTGGTTGGCAGGTCCCAGTAAAAACCAGTATCTAGCAGTTTAAATGGGGGCAAAAAGTGGGGGGCATCTGCACAGAAGACCAGTTTGCTACAGTGAACATGAAAGAAATCCGAGGACCTATGTTGGGGTTTGAAGTTTTTATAGATGGTGGTGATCTTGTGGAAAAAATCGACAAGTCTGTCACATAGTTCTTGGTAGGGGGTGATGCTGTGTTCTGTGTCTGCAGGGTTGGCAAACACTTTGACAATGTTCAAGGGCTCTTTGCTGGTACTGGACTCAATGCGGTTAGCTAGGGCGCTCCTCTTTGTCTCACTCAGTAGCCGGTGGTGGAGGTTGAGGGAGACCCTGAAGATGGTCCTGTCTGAGGTGTCCCTGCTTGTGCGCCATCTTCTTTCTAGTTGCTTGCAGTAGCGTTTTGATGTTCTCAGTTCCTTGATGTACAATGTTTCTTGCTTGGTTGATCTCCCTTGTCTGCTGGTCTTGATGGAAGCGATGATGTCAGCACAGTTGGTGATCCAGGAGTTGACATTTTTGACAGCTTGGTCTAGGTTACATCCAATGATAGAACATGATGCGTTGAGGGCGTTAGTCTATTGTCTCTCTGATACTTTGCTCCAAATGTGGTAGGGGGGTACTGGGTGGTCAGGTGTGGAGGGATGGGGGCTGAAAATGTAGAAGTGTAAGATGGAGGGATCAGTCCAGGTGAGCTCAGTGATGTGGCAGTACTTGACCGTGCTGCTGGAGGTGAAGATGGGGTCCAGTATGTGTCCTGCATTGTGGGTGGGGTCTGTGACGAGTAGGGTGAGTCTGGTGTCATTCATGATGTCGAGTAGGCTACTGGTGTTGGTGTCACTGAGGTCATCGAGATGGGAGTGCAGATCTCCAAGAAAGATGTAATCTTTGGAGTCAATTGCAAGAGAGGCGATAAAGTCGGCATGATGATGCAGATGCTGATGGGTGGTCCAAGTGGTCTGTAAACTAGGGTGCCTCTGTAGGTGGTTTTTCCATCTGTTTGTAGTTTGAAGTTGTGGTGTTCCATGGCCTGGATGTTGTCTTCTGTCTTGCAGTACTGTGGATGTTTTCTTTGTGGATGATGACGATCCCTCCCCAGCATTGTTGATGTGGTCTCGGTGTGTGATCTTGTATCTGTCTGGTGTTGCTGTTGGTAAATGGTCAAAATATTGATTCCAAAATATAGACTAACCTAAATATCGATTCCAAAATATAGAATAGACAAAATATCGAATGGACAGAATATAGACATCAAAAATATCGTTTTGAAGGTAAGTAATGTAATATCGATTTGAAAAATATAGACAGTCAAAATGTCGAAGTACATAATATAGTTTATTCAAAATATCGATTTTTTTATAATATCGATTTTTTTAAAGTGTTTTGTATGTTAGTATATGTGTGAAAAGTGTATATATATATTTGTAATTTATTTTAAGTAATTAATTTTCAGTTATTTAATTTTTGCGTCATCTAATTCTGTAGCGGGTTGAGGGTTTATAGGGGAATAGGGTGGGAAGTAATTTAATGATAAATTATTAAATATGTTAATTAATTAATTTGTATTTATTTAAAATAAATTGGTAATGAATTTTTAATGGTAATAAATTAATTCTTAATTGATAATTATTTTTTATTAATTGATTAATTGATAATTATGTGAATTAAATTAATTTATTTTCTGTAGCGGGTTGTGGGTTTATAGGGGAATAGGGTGGGAAGTAATTTAATTATAAATAATAAATAAGTTAATTAATTGATTGGTATTTATTTAGAATAAATTGTTAATTAATTTTTATTGGAAATTAATTAATTCTTAATTTAGAATTATTTTTTATTAATTGATTAATAGATAATTATGTGAATTAAATTAATTTATTTTCGGTTGTGGGTTTATAGGGGAAAAGGGTGGGAAGTAATATAATTATAATTAATTAAATATGTTAATTAATGTATTGGTATTTATTTTGAATAAATTGTTAATTCATTTTTAATTGATAATTAAATCTTAATTGATAATTAATGTTTATTAATTGATTAATTGATAATTATGTGAATTATATTATTTTATTTTCACTAGAGTGGGAATAGTAAAATTGACCCCTATGCTATCCAACGCTTTCCCTACTGTTGCACTCTCTGGAGTGGGAATAGTAATTTTTACCCCTACGCTATCCAACGCTTTCCATACTGTTGCACTCTCTGGAGTGGGAATAGTAATTTTTACCCCTACGCTATCCAACGCTTTCCCTACTTTTGCACCCTCTGGAGTGGGAATAGTCATGTTTACCCCTACACTATCCAATGCTTTCCCTACTGTTGCACTCACTGGAGTGGGAATAGTAATTTTTACCCCTATGCTATCCAAAGTTTTCCCTACTGTTGCACTCTCTGGAGTGGGAATAGAAATTTAGACCCCTACACTATCCAACGGTTTCCCTACTGTTGCACTCTCTGGAGTGGGAATAGTAATTTTTATCCCTACGCTATCCAACACTTTCCCTACTGTTGCGCTCTCTGGAGTGGGAATAGTAATTTTTACCCCTGTGCGATCCTAAGGTAATAATATTGTGTATTTTATATTAATATTATGTTAATATATATATATATATATATATGTGTTTTAACAGATATGATTGTATATATTTTTTTTATAAGTTAAATTAGTTATTTAATAATTTTAAGGTAATTTAAGTATTTTTAAGAAGATTTTAGCTATTTATTTTTAATATTTTTTTAATTTTACATTATTTTTAAAAAATTCGATATTTTTGCAAAGTACATATATATAAACGATATTTTGGGTTCGATATTTTGGTACTTACCTGTTTGTAGATAGGAATTCGATATTTTGTCTGTCGATATTTTGGAATCTATATTTTGGGTAGTCTATATTTTGTCCCTCGATATTTAGTCAGAGATCCGTTGCTGTTGCCATGTTGGAGGGGATGCAGGTGTGAGCAAGGTCTCGGTGAGGAAGACAACATTGTGGTGAGGGTGGGAATGAGATCCTAGTTCTCAGTGGCATGTTTGCAAACTGAGCGTGTGTTGAGGAGGAGGCAGGCAAGTTGTTGTGAAGTAGGTGCGTTGTGTTGGTTGGTTTATATGGTGGGGGATGGCATGTTGGGGGGCGATCTAATAATACAGGAGAAGGAGCAGTAGATGCAGGATAAAGGTCGTAACTTACCTTGTGGGGAGGTGCAGCAGCAATGGTTGGTGTAGCGTCCATGTCCCAGGGCTCGACGTTTGGTGGTGGTGTAGCTGCAGTGAGTAGGAGAACCAGGATTCTTAGCAATGTGCGTGGACTAGGTGTGGACGGGCACTGATCGGCTTGTATTTGGTACTCCTTCAGCTGGCCACTGGCGCACCCACGCTACGGCTTCCATTAAGTAGGTCCTTGGAGGAAGGAGGAGCACTGAGTGGCAGTGGGCAGGGCTGGCAGGAAGTGGGAAATGGGTGGCAAAAGAACAAGTGGGAGAAATACGTGAGAACAAAACAAGCAGGATAAAAATGAGGGAACAAACTAGGCACAGGAAGTCACAAAAGGGAAAGTCATGAAGTAAAAGGCACAGAATGAAAAGACCAGAAGAAGGAAAAACAACTCGAAAGCTCTCCAACCAGCTGCGGTCGGTAGTGGCAGTACCTGCCGGGCGATGATGTGGGGAGGGGGGGAGCAGAGTGGGGAGCAGTAAACTATGGATTACGGAGGCTTACAGGGAAGTAAACATATAAATAAATAAAACAAACTTTGTTGCGTGCACTGCATCCCCAAATGTCATGCAGTATGCGCAACTAATTTTTTTAAATTTATTTATAAGTTTACTTACCTTTAAACCTCCGTAATCCATTGTTTACTACCCCACACCCTGCCCCTCCCTCTCCCCACGTCACCGCTGGCAGGTACTCCCACTACAGACCGCGGCTGTCTCCAACCAGTCTTCAGCTAACACTACAACTCCAACCCCTCTCACTGACTGTCTCCTCCATGTCTCCTCTAGTAATACTGGCACTCTTCTGCCTTGTAATTACATGCCACATGCTCTTACTATCTGTCCAACCAGCTCTCTCCTTGTCATACACTGGCTAGCTCATGTATTGCCCTTTTCTTCCCCTGATTGTCTCTATCCTACTTTCTGATGTCCCTGTTCCAATTACATATTGTTTCCTGTTGTCTCTTACTGCACTCCTGCTCCTTCAGTCTCTGTCAATGGCTACTTTGGGCAGCCTCTGCTTTCACTCTTGCGCCTTCTAATCTTGACACTGGCTATCCTTGATTTGTCTTTGGCTCATACACAATTCTTTATTGCCTGCCTCTAACTCTCTCCTCTACCTCGCTCCTGCATCTCAGTCCTCCTACTTTCAAATCTGTCACTCTCAGTGCGTTCTCTGCCTTTTGATTCCAGTCACTATCTATCTCTCCCTTACCACCCACTTCACATCCCCTATAAGGGCCTATCTCTGCTTACTCCCTAATAGCTATGGCATGGAGCAGACAGGCTTAATTTAGGGAAATGTAAGTGTTTATGCAGCACCAAGACAGTAATAAAATCAAAACACTAAACAATAGAAATTCAAAATCAATTTAGAAACATAGAGTAAAATCTCATAAACAAAATGACACCAAAAAATACAAACATCTAATAAGGGGAATTGGAAATATGAATTTTAAAAGTTTTAATATTAAATGCACCAAAAAGCTGTAAGTGGACATAAAATGAATGGTAGCAGTAGGGCCGGACCTCAGTGATATTTCAGGCCAACTGTAATTAAGCACACATCAGACACACCAAGATGGTTTGTCCCAGTCAAAAATCTTACCTTCTCTTTCATGGAACCCAAAATCTTCCAGCTGGGCAAGAATGAAAAGGACCATCAGATTCAGATACCTTTCACAAGAAGTTTCACTGATGCTTTCAGAGTCCTTGGGAATCCAAAACCTTTCCAAGCCCCAAATCTTTAGGGATTCTCTAGTAATTCCTCTGGGTGTTTTTTTAAAGCTTTTTGGACCACAGGGATAGCACTGAGGGTCCAGGTGTCACTTCTACTGAGACCATAAGCAATGTCCAATCCAGGTCCAGATAGCACTGGTAAACTGGCCACTTCCTGATAAAAAGCCTTTTGATGCTTGTTGTGTCCCTGTTGCCATACAGGAGATGAGCCACTTCTGTGCCCTGGGTATAAGTGGGAGCAGGTTCTGTCCTTCATGACTCCTCTCAACTAACTGACAGCAGGACCCTCCCCTTTCTGATCTTCCGTAGCTTAGGAAAGTATTCTCAGGAGGTTGCCTTGGGGGGGGGAGGGTCAAATTTATGTTGTCACAAGCTAGTGGGTGGGGTGATCCCTGGCTCCTCACTAACCAATGGGATTAAAGTTCCCAGGGACAAACCTACCCTCTTTGGAAACAGTTCCCATTTGCACTAGTGCTAATGATCCCACAGTGCCCAACACTCCTAAAATCCAAAATGAGGAAACCTTGTCTCTCTTGTGCAGAGGTCTTGTGTTCACCCAGTGGTGTGACCAGGGAAATAAGCAACCTGCTCCCCTGTCTCTACTCCAAACCAGTTCCGATGGTAGCTTCCCTCTCACTGGGTTGGTGTCAGCCCGGAAAGTGTTGGCCCTGGAAACAAAGGCTATCTTTTCTTCAGGTCTCCCCTTAAACTAAACTTTGAATGGGCAGGCTTCACCTCTGTTCCTTTCAAGTTAATGTTGTTCATGGGCCACCTTGCCCTTCCTGAGCTCGTAGGGGTCAAATGCCTCATCCCAGTCCATCCTGTAACCAGGTTTATGCCATTAATTTATTCTGGGGGAGCTTCAGGTAGGAACATTTAACTTTCTAAATGTCACTTTTCCTAAATATTTATTTGAAAATCTAACTTTTCTAATGAATTGGACTTTTGATAAATATGAAATATAGTCCTTGAATGCTCATTTTAGCTGTTTCCTGTCAAAATATACAAATTAAGGTTTATAATCTGTAGTTTATTATTTTCTATGATTCAACTACAACCTTGCTATTGAGAGAGCGCAATTTGAATAAAACGTATATCCGAGCCATATTTAGAAGCATATAGCATAAACGTAGGAATGAAATGTATATCGTAACGTGAAGTTGACGATTATAGCATAAAGTTAACAGATGTAACCAAAGTAATATAGGAAATGTAACTGTATTTACTCTTGAACATGCATTAGATTTAGAAGGCCCGTATACATAGTGGGCTAATGTAGAAATGTATAGAAATGCTTACGAAATGTAGAACGTGCAAAGTAGAATTCATGTACGTGTGTAACTTTAAATGGAGAAACGGCGAGAAATATAACATGGAGAAATGTGCAGAGAGCATATATACATAACGATGTAACGAACGAGAATAATTTTGTATTCTATGTAAAATGTATTCACTTATAAGTAAAGGATTTGCTAAATGCGATTATATATAAATGTGTGTTAAAGGTTATACTGTGTAGAAGAAGTTTGTAGTAATGTTAGAAGAGTTTTAGGTAATTTGTGATTTTAACCTGACTGACCAAGGGTTCGCAGGAGTGTAGTCCGCTGTATGTAATTTAGTGGGCTCACAGGAGTCGTGAATAGCCTTGATGTGAACGTGCGAGCCAAGGAGTCTAGTTCTTGTTAGATTTAAGGTGACAATGCCGGACGAAGTTTATTGCCTAAACGTGAGAAGAGACGCTTGGAATTTGAGTCTTGTTTTGAAATGACCATTCACAGGACCAAGAAAGGTTATACATATAGTCGTAAAGATTAAAGTTCTGCTGAGGTTATAGACTTTTGCTCCGAAAGTGTCAAATGAAGTCACTAACAAGAAGACGAAGATGGCGTCTAAGAAGAAGGGTCAACTTAACGGACGACGCGAAGAGACGAAGCCATGGAAAGAGCCAGAAAATGACCTCATGGGGAAAGTCCGTGGTGGGCGTCGAAGGGGCGTTCCACCCACACTGTGATTGTGTATTTTAGGGACAGCACCCCGGGGAGAAGATAGCGAGAGCGAAGGCGAATAGCGAGAACAGCGAGAGGCAAGTTAGGAAAAGGCGCAGACGACTTGAGCAGATGCGCTGAGAGAGATCAGAGCGCAAGAGAGCAGTAGGCCGAGGACCCTTAGAGAGCGGATGGGTAGGCAGAGAGGGTACTGCTTCTTAAACTTAAGTTACCTTTAGAGGCTAAGAGAGTTTGAACTTCTTTGGAAGTCAAACTGCTGACACCTTTTTTAGGTAAGGAACTTGCGAAGTAGGGATGTCACTTAGTATAGAGTAGGGACAGATTTAACTTGTTTATTTTTCTCTTTCTGTAGATGACGCAACAGAACCACATCATATCTATGTTTTTTAATTTGTTGATTCTGAAACTGACTTTAATTGTATTCGTTTGTAGACTGAGGTTCTTTAGGGAATATATGTTCCTTCTAGTTCCTGTACACTTATTGAATTTTATCCTGAGAGGATTGTATTTGCAACTTTTCTTAATTTTATATTAAAACTTTTAAACTTTATCAGTTGTAAGTGGTTCTTCAGAGTTGTGTCAGTTTAAGGGGTTTATCTAACCTATGCGGGGTTTGTCTTTTACTCAATGACAGAAAATAACCGATCCAAATTTGACGAATGAGATAAGTTATCAAATTGATCATAAAAAGGTATTAAAATCTCATTCCCCGCAGTTGGTAGCAGAGAAAGATGGTTTTCTTCTTGAGGAAGACAACCTAGGTCAGGTTTAGTTTACCCCAAGGTCCCTAGTCATCGACGACCAGAAGAAGAATCCCTGCCGAAGACGGTGCTGACGATGCGTCGAGAGAAAAGCAGCAGAGTCGGTCGAGAGTGAGCATAAGGGTCATGCGTTGTAAGATTGCGGTGTTTTATGTTGTACCTGTGTTGTAATGTCAAGCGGAGTTGAATGCCTGTAGTGTGATTGAAGGAAGGTTGTGAGCGCGCGCAACCGGATGAAATCTTAAGCTCCAGAGAAGGACTTAAGTGGTTCGGGTGTATCGAACACCCAGAGTAATTTGTCTACCATTGAAAGGGGGTCATGAGGTACCATTGATCGCCCGACAGACCGATGATAGGGGGAGCGTAAGAGTGAGTGTATGAGTAACGGACGCTGGTCGTACGTTTACTGAGTGTAAGTAACCTATCAGTTGAGGTGAGCGTCTGACCGTCAGAGGAAAGACGTTTCGCCAGTTGAGGTAGCAATTACAGTTAGACTGTGGCCGTACAGTCAGAGAAAAGTGATCGCTTGGACGGAAGTAGTCATTTTTTGGTGTATGAATGAGACGCATGCAAGACCGCGAGACGAACTGAGAAAGGAGGGGAACTGCTGCAGAGGGGACAAGTGACGTCAGCGTAGAGCCGCGCTGAGATTGGTTGGTTGGTGTAGAACCGTGCTGGGATAGGCTGATTAGCGAGAACCGCACAGGGATTGGTAGTTGTCATCGGGACGTAAACAAGGAAGAGAATAAGGAAAATCGTAGATTATCGAAAATGAAGTGTTTTAAGCGTTTAAGAGCAATCTTTAGGAGAGATAGAAGAAACTTATATGCTGGAGAAGAAGCTCCACCAGAAGGCACACCAGCTTATCATATGGCAGTAAAAGTAGGCTTACACTCGATACTATGGATCTCTGAGTGGAATAAGCTAACTGAAGGGAATAAGGAACTGACGTTTCCGAGATACAGAACGTTTAAGCTAGAAGTGTTGAACCAACTGAAAGCGGTAATGCTTGCAACAAAACCTCTACCGAGGCCAACACAGTTCGAAGCCCTTAGTGCATGGTTTAGAGCAGCACATGAAAAGAGCGTGAGTAGACGGCAAGAAAGAGTGAGACGTTCGGTAAAAGCAATGCAGGATGCAAAATGGGACGATGAAGCTAAAAAGTGGAGGGTGCAAAAGATAGAAGCAGACAAACTGTTCACAATGATAGAAGCCACGGGAGAAAAGAAACCTCTAGAAGAAGATGAGGATAGCGAGACAGAAGAGGATCTGATAGAGAGGCTATTAATGGATAGACCACCTCCGTATAACACAGAAACCGAAAGTCCTGTACTACAGCAAGGGGACGGAGCTAGATGGGGGGAATATAAACCGCTCCCAGTAACCGAGTGGGATTCCAACAAAGGTGAGGAAGTACCTCAATCTAGTTCCGAACAGAGAGTAGTGGAAAGATTCGTGGTCCAGAAGGTGCCAGAAACGCAGTATGCAAGGTCGTATCAAATGCCAGATGCTCTACAAGTACCTGTTACCATAGGCCCTATTGTGTCAATCTACAACCCAGAGGGGGTCCAGCAGGAGGAACAGGCACGATGGGACAGGGAAAGGGCAGAGATGGAGAATAGGAACAACACGATAAATCCCCAGAGGCAGATACTAGCACCAATGAGTCGGAGTACCCCATTAGATTCCGCGACGGGTCCCAGGATAGAACAAGGGTGTCAAAGAGGGCCAATGGATTTAAGGGGACCTAAACCGAAATCCTATAAGGAATTAAGGGAATACCTGAGAGAATGGGATACTGCCGAAGAGACTCGGAATAAAAGTTTAGAAACAGGAGCGGAATGGAGAGACCAGGATAACAGGATCCTCTCTCATTGTGGAGCTGGCGAAAGCAGCCCGGAGTGGGAGAGAGGGAGTCAAGAAAGCGGAGGAGATATTTGCCCTACTATCGGCGGCAATAGGCAAATGTGCGACGATAGGAGTACAGGGTGTGGCGAAGTGCCTCGCGTCACCTTTAGTGAGGGAGAACGAAGGACGCAGGAGTACCGAAATACTTTCAGATGCACTCACCATACCCCAGATGAGAATGTGCGACATTGGAATCACGGGAACATGGAGAGTCGCGAAGGGTCTCCCCATGCATCCGGTGATCATGGGCGAAGTCATGAGAATATAGGGAGTCGCGAAACGTCTCGCCATACTTCTGGTGATCAGGAACGAGATCGCGGGAGCATGGAGGGCCATGAAGGACCTTATCGTTTGTTAAGCGACACCAGGCAGCAAGCGAGTTACAGTGGTTTAGAACAGAACGGTGGATCCTATCTCGTATCTGGAGAAACCGAGCCGAAAAGACGGAATGTAGGGATGGGGGATGGAGCATTGTTCCACCACACCCCACGGGAAGATGGAAAGGCTTGGGATCTAGAGAGGTGGGAACAAAGAGATGGAAGGAAAACTCCACATAACTCACCTGTGTTTAGGCGTAGGGCGCATAGTGGAGGTGAGAGGGGTGTGAGCGATCAACCTAGGACTGACATACTGAGAGCTGAAATAAAAGCAAGACGGATTGATGTAATGAGTTTAAAATCAGACTTAGATGAAATAATTGACGGCACAGTGGCAATAGAGAGGTTAGAGCTGTACGCACCAGATGAGATACTGTTTTTATCTAAAGATGTTACTCGAAAAGCGAGAGCAGCTCATGAGAAGTTATCTGAATTAGCAGAAAAGTATGTGATAGACATATCGCGAACTAAAGCTTTGCAGGCCAACCATAGGCTGAATTGCACGGATCGAGATCTAGATGAGCGTAGAACGATTGGGCTGAGAGTACACATAAGGGAACTAATCATGTGTATTAGAATATGGAGAGATCTGGATAGATGGGAGGAAAAATGGTCCAAGAGGGGATCTGTCAGAAGGAGTGCACTTGTGAAGTCCCAGGATACAGACCTAATGCGAATGGAAGCTTTCCCTTTGCGAGAAATCGCGAATGGAAACTACGTTCATGTACCCTGGAGTAGGGGGGATTTAGCGGCATTCACTAACTCCTTCCCAAAGCTTAGAGAGAACCCCGTGGAGTGGTACAAGCAGGTAGAGAGATTCGTGAAGATCTCTAAGGTGCTGTGGATCGATTTGAACACTTTGTTCGACATCGTAGTACCCGGAGATTTGTGGACGGCATGCAAGCTTCATGTTGAATGGCCCGCTTGTGAGCCTCCGAGAGATACCCGGACAAATGGTCCATCAGATAGAGTCATGGAAAAATACGAGAGAGTAATAACATGGCTAAAAGAGAAAGTGCCGGTGCAAGACATAGACTGGGTTAAGATAGATCGAACAACTCAGGAGCCTAAAGAGACAGTTCACGAGTTCTATGAGAGATTACTAAAAGCATTCAAACAGTACAGTGGATTAGACGTAATGGATCCTAAAGACATAGGACAGTTTGTGTCGAAGTTTGTTCTAGGATTGAGACCAGACATAAGCCTAATGATTCAACAGCATTTGATCTGTTGGCAGAACAAACCTTTAGATGAGATTCTGAGGTATGCAAGGTACTGTAGCGATGAGATAGATTCAAAGGCCAAGAAACTCAAGGAAAAGCTAATGTTGGTACAGATGCAAGCAGCTGGAAAGGGTGGACAGCGGCAACAGGGAACAGGAACGCAAGCAAAGAAACAGAATAATCAGAGCAGAGATGAGGAGGAAAGACCGAGACCGAGAATGGATATTGCGACACTGAAAAAGACAACGAGGTGCCATCAGTGTAACGAGGTGGGACATTGGAGACGCGAGTGTCCTTACAATGTTGAGACAGGGGAATTAGAACAAGAGGAGGAAGAGGTACAGAACAACCTGGTTAAGGGAGCAACAGTCCCGAAGGGAAAGTTTATCAAAGGGGGGACTCAGACTCCTCGAGCCCCGTTTCCTCAACCGCCTCGCATTACAAATGGAGGGAAAACGTATAGACAAATGCCATTGTTCGTAGGAGGAGAAGAATGCTACTACGTTGATCCTCTTACAGGGCAACGAGTGAATAGGGAGGAAGACTGTACTCTAGGAGCAGCCCTGGAGGTAGATCAGAGAGGACCATACGTAGAGGCTGAAGTGGCTGGATGTCCTACAACCTTTTTGGTGGATACGGGGGCCACTCGATCCACGTTGAGATCAGCGGTAGTCCCAGGTCTGCCAATATCGGGAGAAACGATTCAGGTGGTAGGAGTCGCAAACAAGAGGATGACGAATCCTCTGACCGAACCAGTGTCAGTGAAGATAGGGAATTACAGTGACGAACATCAGTTTGTGATCTGTGATTCTAGCCCTGTGTGTTTGCTAGGAAGAGATCTGTTGTGTAAACTGAATTGCACAATACATTGCACACCCGAAGGAGTAGAAGTGCAGACCAATGATGAGGATGCCGATTTTAAAGTTGTAAACTCGCAGGAATGCGTGGAACTATATCCTACCTTAACAGTGGAGGAGCTTCCACAGGATTTGAGGGAGAAAGTGTCAGCTGAGGTGTGGGATTTTACCGGTGAAGAAATAGGATTGATCAAAGGAGTAGAACCGGTAAAGATCTTGGTAAGACTCAATGCTGAGTATCCAAGAACACCACAATACAAGTTGACACCGGAGACGATTGCAGGAATAAAGCCTGTGATCGAATCCATGATTAAACAGGGAATACTGAAGGAGATCGTGGGTAGTCCATGTAACTCCCCGATTATGGGTTTGCAGAAGCCTAGTGGAAAATACAGAATAGTGCAGGATCTTCGAAAGATTAATAATATTGTTGTCTCATGTTGTCCAGTGGTACCGAATCCATCAGTGATATTGTTTCAGATACCGTTCCAAGCTGAATGGTTCACCGTGATAGATTTGTGCCAGGCTTTCTTTTCGATTCCTTTAGATGAAGAGAGCCAGTATCTTTTCGCTTTTAAGCTGGAAGATCGCGTTTTAACATGGTGTCGTATCCCTCAAGGGTATACAGAAAGCCCATCGATTTTTAACCAGCTACTGAAGAAAAATCTTGAAGGTCTAGTACTGCCCAAGAATTCGGTTCTGGTCCAGTACATAGACGACCTCCTAGTTGCGTCAGAAACTGAGGAAGCTTGCAGAGTAGACACCATCACCTTGTTAAATCACTTGGCCGAGAACGGACACAAGGTGTCTCCAAGTAAATTGCAATATTGTAAGACTGAAGTGCAATACTTGGGCCATAGGATTGAAAAGGGAAAGCGGAAGGTGTCTCCAGACAGAATAGAGGCGATTATGAAGATGAACGCGCCTAAAACACAAAGAGAAGTCAGGATGTTTCTAGGCATGGTCGGTTATTGTCGACAGTGGATAGCCAACTTCTCACTGAAGGCAAAGCCGTTATTACAACTGACGCACAAAGGAGTGAGTGATCCGGTACCATGGGACAAAGATTGTTTGATGGCGTTTTTGCAGCTGAGGGAGGACTTATGTCGCGCCCCGGCTTTAGGAATGCCTGATTACACAAAACCATTTTTGCTTTACTGCTGCGAAAGAGAGGGTTGCGCTTTAGCAGTTTTGGCCCAGATACATGGAGATGCGCGTAGGCGAGTTGCATATTTCTCGGCTACATTAGATCCAGTAGCCGCAGCGTTGCCCGGATGTCTTAAATCCGTATCTGCAACGGGTGTCAGCATTGAACGTTCTGAAAGCGTGGTAATGGGACATCAGTTAGTGGTGTACGTGCCGCATTCTGTGGAATTATTAATGACCAGGACTAAGACTCAGCATCTGACGAATAGCAGGCTCACACGCTACGAGCAAGTCATACTGGCTGCCGAGAATGTGACCCTAAAAAGATGCTCCGTCTTGAATCCTGCAACTTTGATGCCACTTCCAAATGAGATTGATGATGAAATTTGTACAGATCATGACTGCCTTGATGTGACTGAACTATGCACCAAACCGAGACCTGATATCGTAGATGAGCCATTGACTGATCCCGATGAAATATTCTTTGTTGATGGTTCATGCGTAAGAGACGATATCGGTCAGCTGAGAGCAGCTTATGCAGTTTGCACAATTACCAGAGTTATAGAAGCCGCTTGCCTGGAAGGAGTACACTCCGCTCAGGTAGCTGAAATTGTTGCTTTGACGCGTGCTTGTTTAGCAGGTGACAAACTTCGAGTCACCATATACACCGATAGCCAGTATGGTTTCGGGGTAGTTCATGATTACGGGCAGTTATGGTCTCAAAGAGGTTACATGACCTCCTCGGGTTCTCCCATTAGGAATGGAGAATTCGTGAGACTCTTGTTAGAGGCATTGCAGGGTCCGACAGCCATAGCGGTTGTCAAATGCGCTGCGCACACGAAGAATGTAGACTTTGTGTCGCAGGGCAATCGCTATGCTGATGAGGTAGCGCGTTACTGCGCAGAACAGGGATATTCTCACACTGATGTAAAAGTGGGGGGAATCCAAGAAAGAACTGAATTGATAATGTTGTTAGATACTGTAGATACGTGGGATGAGCTAAAGAGTGTTCAGGAAAATGCACCAGATGATGAGAAAAAGAGCTGGGAAACAGCTGGTTGTACTAGAAGTGAAATGAACTTTTGGATCTCTGCAGATGGGAGAGCAGTTTTACCAAATGAACTTGTTAGTCCAATGGCAAGGAAATTGCATGGATCAGCACACATAGGTAGAGATGCTATGGTGAGAGTATTCAGACAAACGTGGTTTAACCCAAAATTCAGAGTAGCGGAAGAAGCAGTGTGTCAGCGATGTGCGATCTGTCAGCAACTAAACGTAGGAAAGAGAACACCAGTCACATTGAGTCACATTGGGAGGTCTGGGGGGCCTTTCAATAGAATGCAGCTTGACTTCATAGAAATGCCTAAATGCAATAGACTCAGATACGTTTTAGTGATTGTCTGCATATTTTCTAGATGGGTTGAAGCTTACCCTACACGTAGGTGCGATACACTTACAGTAGCGAAATTGTTACTTAGAGAGTTAATACCGAGGTTTGGGGTGCCATCCTCTTTGGAATCGGACAGAGGAACTCATTTTAACAGCGAAATAGTGAAGATGTTGTGCTCAGCTTTGGGTATCGATCAGAAGTTACATTGCAGCTATCGACCAGAAGCTTCAGGGATTGTAGAGCAAATCAACAGTACAATCAAGTCCAGACTTGCCAAAGTTTGTTCATCAACGTCCCTGAGTTGGCCAGACGCACTTCCAGTGGTTCTTATGAGCATACGTAGCACACCAGATAGAAAAACAGGTCTCTCTCCACATGAAGTGCTAATGGGGAGAGCTATGAGATTGCCATCGGTTCCGACTGCAGCGCTAGTGAACATCACAGACGATTTGATCTTGGACTACTGCAAGGGACTATCTGATGCCATTAATTTTGTGTCCCTCCAGGTCCAGGCTGCAGAGGTTCCATCAGCACAAGATTTGTGCCATGACCTGAGTCCAGGGGACTGGGTTTTGGTGAAAAAACACGTCAGGAAGAACTGCTTAGACGTGCGCTGGAGAGGACCGTTTCAAGTCATACTTGTGACGAACACTGCAGTAAAGTGTGGAGGCCTGCCAAACTGGATACATGCCTCACACACCCGAAGAGTGCCAACACCTCTAGAAGAAACAGCTCCTCTCTCGGATGAAAATCCAGCGGAAAGCGGAGAAGCCACAGAGGGGGAAAGCCAAGCTGTGGAGGTGATCGAAGAGGCTGAGACTGTGACGGAACAGGTTGACGAAGGTCAGGACACTAGTGGGACCGAAGTCGCCTCAGGAGAAGAAAGTAATTGGGAGTTCGAATCGGATACTGAACAAGCAGAGAGTGACCAAGAGACGAGTCCAAGAACAAGGAGCAGGAGGACAAGGAGTGACGAAGCTAGTTGGCCGGAGAGAAGGAGAAGGCCAAGCTTAAAGGCACAACAAGAAAGAACTCTTGTCCCGATCGCTGAAGAATCGGATCAGGAAGAAGAAACTACAGACTCAGGCACTGAGAGTCCAAGAAGATCGAGTAGGGTACGTGTGCCCTGCAGAAGGTACGCCACCCCAGAGTGGACTTATCTAGCAGATGTCTTGGGGACAGAAATCTGGGAGAGTGAAGGAAGTGAAGGTAATCGATCACGATCCATTTGTAGCAGTGGAGATATGGATGTTGACTCCTGGACTCGAGACTGAGGGGTTACTGACTTTCACACTTCCCATACCCCCATACTTGAGTCGGATCAAAGATCTAGTGCTAAATCGATTACAGTTTCCAACATTTGGTCATCAAATTCCAGAAGAAGAAGAAAAAGTTGTTCGTTTTGAATTATTGGAACTTGTTGTGAAAGCTGCAGGTACGAGAATAATAGTTGATGCATAAAGACTTTGTATATAAGCTATAAAGAAGAAGATAACCTAGCGCCGAGTGGAAAGAAGAATAAAATTAGGGATTACATTTAGAGGACGGAGAAGGGTTAGGGTTGTCGGTTGTTGAAGAGAAATAGACATTGTTGTGAAAAAGAGACTTTTGTTGATAAATAGCACTTTACGAACTGAGAAGGCAAATAAAGCAAACTAAGACTGATAAAGAAAGACTTTTCGCAAAAGAACGAGCTACGCTGTTTGATAACATGGAGAACGGCAACCCAAACCGAAAAGCCAAATGCATAGTAGGTACACTAATAGCATTAGTGATTTTTCTCATAATTACAGTAGTGACAATATCATACATAGTAGGACATGAAAGTGATAAAGAAACAGCAGATGTAAAGCCTGTAACGACTTTGGAACCTGCTCTTGTGGGGAAGAAGGAGGAGAGCAATGTTATACGTGAAAAAGCGTTACTGGCAGATGAAGCTCGTAGATTACACGTAGACGAGTCACAGGGAAATTTTAGGTCAAATGCATATGCCAAGCTATTGTACGAATATATCGATGCCATGGAGGCCAAAGATTGCTACGTTTGTATGCAATTGCCGGCTTCTGTAGACGAAGGCATTAGATATCATCATCTCCCACTGACTTATGGGATAACATGTAGTTTACTGCTGAGTATATTTTATGGTAGAGAAGGATTTGAATACTACTTTTCAAATTATGATTCGGTACTGCCTGAAGTTCCGAATTATAAACAAATGAATAAGTGGGACTATTATAAAAAGGAGGATAGACTAGCTAAATTCTTTCTTCCTTGGGATACATTAGATACATCATATGCACGCAGAAATAATCTGACTTGCAAAGTGTCAGAGGTTGAGAAAAAGTTCATAGGACAAGTAGATGACCGATACAGAAGGCAGAAGATTCTAAAAATGTCAGGACAATGGAAAACTGATTGGACCGAAGAAGAGAAGGCACATAAGAAGAAAGGTAGCAATGGTCCAATAGCTTTGGATAGAACGCAGAAAGGAAAGTTATGTTTAACACGAAGCAAGACATATTATGAGAGTGTATTTGTAGGTGAAGTAAATTGCGAACATGCTTTTAGACTAGAGTACTATACGAAAGATTTCATGAAAGGGATGCAAGCTATTCCTAATGTGTATTTTGTATGTGGAAGAAATGCCTATGTAAAACTGCCTGACAATTGGTATGGTTCGTGTTACTTGGCAATTGTCTTCCCCAAAATATATCATGCAAAGGATTTAGCGATCATAGAAGGAAAGGCTTCGACGAGAGCGAAAAGAGAAGTAGGAGATGCAGAAGTAGTAGGAGACGTATTTGGAGCGATATTTCCTTTGTTAGGTTTAATACTTAACGATGTTAAGATTAGGAGACTAGCTACAGTTGTAGATAGATTGTCTGCAAGTACTGCAAGGTCATTAATGCTAGTAGAAGGCGAGATGCAATCGATTAGAGCAATGGTTCTTCAGAATCGCCTTGCTCTAGATGTTCTATTAGCAAAAGAAGGCGGAGTTTGCAAGGCTTTGAAGGTTCAGGAATGTTGTACTTATATTCCTGATAATTCAAAACCACTTGAGAAGGTCATAAGAAACATTACAGAGATACATCAAGAAATCGAAGATTTGACAAAAATAAATGTTTGGGAAAAAATAGGCCATGGAGTAGGAAAGGTTGGGAGTTGGTTTGCCAACCTTGGTAAAAGCATAGTATGGTATATATTAAAACCTGTATTAATAGTATTAATTTGTATAATCACATTATTAGGATTAGTGAAACTATATAAATGGTATAGGTCGAACTAGTTACAAAGGTCTATGAGAGAACAAGAAAGGAGATTAGCTGCTTTACAAGATCAACAGTATAAAAGTTTGAGAGCACTCGAAACGATAAAAAGAGGGAATGTTGTAACTAGTTCTGTGTAAAGGTGCTATTCAAATTGCATTTAGTGATGACTCCTAAAAGTCATCAAAGGGGGGAACTGAGAGAGCGCAATTTGAATAAAACGTATATCCGAGCCATATTTAGAAGCATATAGCATAAACGTAGGAATGAAATGTATATCGTAACTTGAAGTTGACGATTATAGCATAAAGTTAACAGATGTAACCAAAGTAATATAGGAAATGTAACTGTATTTACTCTTGAACATGCATTAGATTTAGAAGTCCCGTATACATAGTGGGCTAATGTAGAAATGTATAGAAATGCTTACGAAATGTAGAATGTGCAAAGTAGAATTCATGTACGTGTGTAACTTTAAATGGAGAAACGGCGAGAAATATAACATGGAGAAATGTGCAGAGAGCATATATACATAACGATGTAACGAACGAGAATAATTTTGTATTCTATGTAAAATGTATTCACTTATAAGTAAAGGATTTGCTAAATGCGATTATATATAAATGTGTGTTAAAGGTTATACTGTGTAGAAGAAGTTTGTAGTAATGTTAGAAGAGTTTTAGGTCATTTGTGATTTTAACCTGACTGACCAAGGGTTCGCAGGAGTGTAGTCCGCTGTATGTAATTTAGTGGGCTCACAGGAGTCGTGAATAGCCTTGATGTGAACGTGCGAGCCAAGGAGTCTAGTTCTTGTTAGATTTAAGGTGACAATGCCGGACGAAGTTTATTGCCTAAACGTGAGAAGAGACGCTTGGAATTTGAGTCTTGTTTTGAAATGACCATTCACAGGACCAAGAAAGGTTATACATATAGTCGTAAAGATTAAAGTTCTGCTGAGGTTATAGACTTTTGCTCCGAAAGTGTCAAATGAAGTCACTAACAAGAAGACGAAGATGGCGTCTAAGAAGAAGGGTCAACTTAACGGACGACGCGAAGAGACGAAGCCATGGAAAGAGCCAGAAAATGACCTCATGGGGAAAGTCCGTGGTGGGCGTCGAAGGGGCGTTCCACCCACACTGTGATTGTGTATTTTAGGGACAGCACCCCGGGGAGAAGATAGCGAGAGCGAAGGCGAATAGCGAGAACAGCGAGAGGCAAGTTAGGAAAAGGCGCAGACGACTTGAGCAGATGCGCTGAGAGAGATCAGAGCGCAAGAGAGCAGTAGGCCGAGGACCCTTAGAGAGCGGATGGGTAGGCAGAGAGGGTACTGCTTCTTAAACTTAAGTTACCTTTAGAGGCTAAGAGAGTTTGAACTTCTTTGGAAGTCAAACTGCTGACACCTTTTTTAGGTAAGGAACTTGTGAAGTAGGAATGTTACTTAGTATAGAGTAGGGACAGATTTAACTTGTTTATTTTTCTCTTTCTGTAGATGACGCAACAGAACCACATCATATCTATGTTTTTTAATTTGTTGATTCTGAAACTGACTTTAATTGTATTCGTTTGTAGACTGAGGTTCTTTAGGGAATATATGTTCCTTCTAGTTCCTGTATACTTATTGAATTTTATCCTGAGAGGATTGTATTTGCAACTTTTCTTAATTTTATATTAAAACTTTTAAACTTTATCAGTTGTAAGTGGTTCTTCAGAGTTGCGTCAGTTTATGGGGTTTATCTAACCTATGCGGGGTTTGTCTTTTACTCAATGACAGAAAATAACCGATCCAAATTTGACGAATGAGATAAGTTATCAAATTGATCATAAAAAGGCTTTTGGAGACTAGTCACTACAGGAACATGCACATTTTAATTTCACACATGTTCTACTTATAAATGTCGGGTTCCCTACCTTCTTGGCATCAAGGTTTATGTAAGAGTTAACTATTAATATTTAAAAGCAGGGTTTCCTACTTACCAAACCGAGTTATTTTGATAGGTGTGACTGCAGAATTTTAGGCTGCTGTAGTCATGTTGCACATTGTAGACCTGAGCCATGTTTTACTGCCCACTCTGTGGATGGCACAAGTGGTACTACAATTCACAGGTGGCAATTACTTCCAGTCCCTGGGTTCCTTTTCTTCAACATCTACAAGGGACTTATCTAAGAAAGTTAATAACGTCAATCAAGGGTAAACCAATATAACCATTTTTAAAGGCGAGCACAGTGGATTTTACTACTGTGTAGCACAGAGCTCTAACTCCAGAAACAGAGGGGTCCAGAAAAAGATAAAAGAAATCTGGAGTGACCGTGCAGAAAAGGTGGATTTACTATATCAATCATTCAAAATCAGTCACTGGGTGTGCTTAATAATCTGTGCCTGTCTTCCCAGCAACTATTTCCCCAGTATATTTCTATTGCTTTATGCTGACTTCCAACTCACCAACTATTTACTTCTGGCTGTATCAGCACACCACCAATGCCGCACAGACCATCACAACCACACACAGAGCACCACTGCCGCAGATAAGCTTTCGCCATGCACTTTAGTTCCAACAAGCAACTCAAATATCTAAATTACTCATACACAATGAACGCCCTATTCCAATTCTTGAGTGCCCTAACCTCTCAATACCAGAATACACCTATTAGCATCTTTATGATATATTGCCAGAATCATAATCTATGTATGTTTAGGGACATTGTAATGTTTACAATGATGACATCTTACAGATCCACTGCTATGGATTAATGTCAATACATGAAAAACTAGAATACAACTATTAATACATTTTTTCAGAAAAAAATAATAATTTACTGTACCATGGTTTAAAAGTGTATTTTCTTGTAAAATATGTTGCAACTTAAAAACCCAAACTATATGCCACTTATTTTAACGATTCTTGATAGATCTCGAAACATGCTGCGATGTAAATGTAAACAATTTTCTGCACTTTACTGCATGTAATCCTTGATTTACCGCAAACTGCCTCTCGGAAGGCTAAGTACAGCACTGTGAAATAAAATTAATTACGTTTTTGCTTTGTAAAGCCTATCACTAAGTAAGAGTGCAATAAAAGAACGCGTAGAAAAGCAAATATGTTGTATGTGTGAATAAGGAAGACTTCTGCGCAATTGAGAACTGAAATCAGCAAAGACATTAATAGTCTTAATTCCGATTTTGCATATAGCACAAACATGTATTAACTTATTAACTTCAGTGGGTCTGTCTCTGCTTATAAATCTTGTGTTTATCATGTAAGGAGGAGGTTATCAGGTGTGAAATGGACACTTGTAACAAATCTCAACTTTTGGATAGATTTATGGTATTCTCAAAAACACAATGTTTTAGTTGGAATAGCGGTATACATCTTTCATCCGCCCCTACATTGTTGTTGTGGCAGTTATCATTGAATACCATAAGACGTGCTAGGTGCCTGCCTCATCCAGAGGCTCCTGGTTTCGATTTGCAGTGTCCAGAGATAGATTGAGGTGTGAGTTACAATTGTAGGGACCCCAAAAAAAGAAGAAAAAATGAAAAGTAAAAATTAAAAATTAGGTCTACACCCAGGTATTTATTAATGGTGTGGATCTAATGATTAAAAAGTTATGGTACTTTTACTAGACCGTGTAACTGGGTCTAAAAGTATGGCTTCAAGAATTGTATCATGTAAGGAGCCCTGGCATTGAGATAATCTGTCTTTTTCTTCGGAAATTCAGGGACAGCTCTTTAATTTTTAACATTTGAGAGCACTCTTTACATAAGGCTTTAAAACAAAGGAAGATACTTTATGAGAAATCGCTCTGGGAGACTTTGTCAAGTTATTTGATATTTTAGGATCCGAACGTCATTGAAAACATTCACAAAATATGGTATCTCAATTTAGCTATACAGTGTCATAAAAAAGATTGTAAAACGCCGCAGCCCTGCTCTTTTTCCATCACATAATTCGATTCTCTATTTTTTGTATTTCTAATTTCTTGTGCATCTTCTAGAGGCTTTCATGTTGTGCCTCCTTCCCACCAAACAGTTCTTTCTTATTGCTTCAAAATACCATCATATCTAATTTCGTTAAACTGCAGATGCACCCTTTGCAACCTGTGTAAGATGATGTGAACGGAATACATCTGGATCTCTTTTTCTGCCCCTATTACAAGTTTGGTATATTTACTACGTGTGGTAAATACCATTACCCCAGGGTGAGGTGGTTAACAAATGTGTTCCAACAGGAAAAGGAGGAATAGCTTGCAGTATCTATTTTAACAATCTGAATTCTGCATGGTTTGCCTTTACTCAGGGAATTTTCATCAGTGCTTATTTTCACCCTGTGGTTTTCAGTGCTCAGCGCCGGTACTTATGACCAGTAGCGGCTTGTGCGGCTCATGGAGGGAGTGCTGCAGGGCGACGGGGCGGGGTAGGGGAGGGGCAGGGTGGTGGTTAGTACACTACGGAATATGGCCGAACGGAGCTAAGTAAACAAATAAATAAATAAATAAAACGAATGTCGTTGCACGCGCTGCATCGCATTTGGCAATGCAGCGCGTGCAATGAAATTTGTTTTATTTATTTATTTACTTACCTCTGTTCGGCTGTATTCCGTAGTTTACTAACCCCTACCCTGCTCCTCCCCCGCCCACCGCCCCGCAAAACTCCCACCACGAGCTGCTACTGCTTATGACAATCTGCTACATGGTGGTGCAGTCTGCCTGATTTAGGTATGAGCACATCAACAGTTACATATTGATTACCAGTGGCAGCTTGCACAGGTAACGCTGTGGGGAGGAGAGGCAGGGTTGGGTACTACGGGGATAGTGGGGTGAAAATAAATAAATAAAAGCCCTTACTTTGCGCTCGCAGCATCGCCGACTCTGCGATGCTGCGAGCGCAAAGTAAGTGCTTTTAATTATTTATTTATTTGCACTCCACTGTCCTGTCGTATGTCAAACTCCAAACAGCGTTACCTGTGTGAGCCACCACTGAATAACACTATATACATTACCAAGGACTAATACCTGTCACCCAAGCCATTCTTATAGATTTAGGAGCCTAAACTAGTAAGAATTGTCACACTTGTAAAAGTGTGATGGTTAGTATCAGGGGAAATCTTCGAGGGTGTGCTAATTATCACACAACTCCTAAATCCGGCCCCTGTGTAAACGCATATTTGCACAGGGATTGGAATTTAGACATGAACACAATCAATCAATCAATCAACAAGCTTTATTCGGTTGAAACAAAGCAACCATAAAAGCACAGTGCAAGGTCAAAATACATTAAATACAGTAAATTAAAGAAACAACACCAATAAAAATAATTACATTGAGACATCGTACATAACTCATTAAATATAAAGGAGAAGCACCCCTCAATTCTCTTAGTATAAACCCTCTACTCCTAGCAGCTTTTCAGTACTGCCTGATGTGAACAATAGACTCACATCAATACATACATACATACATACATATATTATTATTTGACTTGGACAATTTGTAGTGACAAGATTAAAAACAAATAGGCTTCATAATGTGCAAAAGAGCAAAGTGCATAGATGCTTAATTTAGTATAGACCATCCCCGGGCTTAGGGTGGGTGGTTGTCATTATCATTATTAACAAACCATTCAGAAATCAGTTTAACAAGTCAGTGCACCAAATCTATACCAGAGAATAAAGCAAATCGGTTGTGAATGGGTATATTGTAGCTACTAAATACAGGGCCTCTGCTACCCATACAGTGGTTCTTTTCTACATTTGATCTTACAGGTGCAGGTATGTGGTTCTAGGGTAAAAGTCGCACAGTTCCCAAGTTATTATAGGGCCGTCTCCCACTTGTGGCTGCCAACTTTGCAGATACGGGACAACAAGGGTATCCCTAAAGTTTATTATAACCAGGTCTCCAGCTATATCCTTCGGGAGGGATCCTAGCCACCCCACCCTTCTGACATTTAAGATTTTTCCATCGATGTTAGGTGGAAGGGGTCTATTTTTGGTTAACCAGAAAGATACCTTATTTACCAATTCCGATTGTCCTTCGATTTTGCCGTTAGTAAGTTCAGGCATGCCTGAGAGGATGCACACAAATGGTGCGGCTTCCGGTGGTAGATCTATTTGGTTAATCTTTCTTTGCATGTTGCCATAGTTGAAAGATATCCCCTCTGTGGACAAGGATTCTTTAGTCAGCCCTACACTAATGGCGGATCTCTGGACTATTGGGGGGTTTGATTTTACTTGCTGAGTATTTGATGTTAATGATGTTTTTGGGGCAACTGACTGAATTTGGGCAGTATTACTTTGTGCAGAGGTATTGGGGACGTCAGTAGCGACTAGGGACTCTACGTGCTTATATCCTGCCATTCTTTTTATAAGTATCGCATTTGCCTTGGTTGTTTCCTCTATACTTGTGACCTTTTCCCCTATTACCTTGATTCTTTTTGTCAGCGGGGATAATAAGGATTTGATCAGAAGTTCAATCTGGACCAGTAGGTCAGGTGATATAGTGGATACAGGGGATTCCAGAATTTAACATACCTTAGATGTTTTTGGGGTGTTGCTAATGACCGAAGGGGGGCTTAAATGCAATTTTTGTTTTTTTGCTAGTCTTCCCCTTTGTTTAGCACCTTTGCGCTTTCTATCAACAAAAGGGGCCTGAAGGTTCGCTATCAATTGGGTATTGTCTTTAGCTGATAGTGAAGGGGGGGGTACCAAGATGGCTTACATTTAGTTGGGATGGTATGCTAAGCTGGGGACTTGTGTTTCTCATTACACATATAGGAGCACCGGTTTGCTCGTTTCCCTCTTCAACATTAGTATATATAGTTTTGCAGATCTGATTTAATTCCTCCAGTAATGTAGAGTTTTGAATTTGGTCTGCTGCCGCCAGCGGAGATTGGATACTAGATGTAGTTTCTAAGGAAAGACTATCAGCCTGATTCATCAACGGGCCGTTTTGCGAGCCCCTAATAGCAAATCATAGCGATTCACTATTAAGGACTCGCAAAACGGTAATCATGTAGGAATCGCATATTAAAATGCGATTCCTACTGATTCCTTATTTGCGATTAGCAAATTGCTAATCGCAAATAAGGAATAACTCGCCATTCATTCCTATGGGCCAAAAGGCCCATAGGAATGAATGGGGAGTATTCCTTATTTGCGATTAGCAATTAGCTAATCGCAAATAAGATTGCAATTTGAAGGGTGCCAGGGGTGTCCACAGGACACCCTGTAGCACCCCTCAAATGAAATTTCACACAGGTGTTGCACACACACATGTCCAAAGGACATGTGTGTGTGTAACATGCAACTCAGAAAAATGCATTTAAATGCATTTTTCTGAGTTTTCGCAATTTACCGCGAGGTCTGACCTCGCGGTAAAATGCGGCAAGAAATTGCGAATTCGCAAATTTAAATTGGATGTTGAATTGCATTTAAGGAATCTCTAATAGAGATTCCTTAAATGTAATTCCTCGCACATTTGCGACATCGCAATTAGCGATTTTTGCATTTGGGATGCTGAATCCCAAATGCAAAAATCGCACTCGCAAAGGGCCGGATTCTCAGAATCCGGCCCTTTGCGAGCACAATTTCCTATGATGAATCGGGCGGTTTGTTCTGCTCTCTCTATTTCGCGTTCAATTGCCGATGTTACCCTAGTTAAATAGTTGTCCAACGGCCCCTTCCGTGGCCCCCCCTGAGAGATAATATTTTTTGGAACCACTTTATCAGTCATAGTGTGGCTTGCTTTTGTGTGTGTAGCAGTGTAGATATCACAACAACAGACACCTATGCTGGTCGGGCGCGTAACCTAATAACCAAAGAGTAGTCCTTTAGGGTGAGCCAAAGTGCAGATAAAGGCAGTCACTGTTGTGGGTTAATTCGGTTTACCTCCTTTTTCCAGCGAAATTCAGGCGAGAGTCAAATGGGGTGGCCATGCCCAGCCTCCGAGGGCCTCCGAGGGCCACGGAGGGCCCACCCTTTGCCCGGGCTTCGCCAGGCGCGCACTCTTGTGCGTCCCGCGATGCAGGAGCAATCAGCTGCTAAGTGGGCAGAGGTAGGTGGGCGTGTCCGGCCGGGAAGAGGCCGCAGCTGTGGCTGGATCCGGGCTGCTGGTCCTCGCAGTCCCGGTGAGCCCCTCACGAATGGCAGCACAAAATCCACACAAGCACACTGCTTGCGAGCGGCTCCCGCAAAGCGGGGGCGGCGAGCAGTGAAGAGCAGGAGGCAGGGGGGCGTGTCCGGCCGGAAAGAGGCCGCAGCTGTGGCTGGATCCGGGCTGCTGGTCCTCGCAGTCCCGGTGAGCCCCTCACGAATGGCAGCACAAAATCCACACAAGCACACTGCTTGAGACATGAACACATAATGAGGGCCTTGGACTTTAATTTCCAGTTATCAGCTGTAAATCCTATTTTATTTCGAACCATCACATTCACCACATTAATGCCTCAATTTCAAATGGCAAGGCCCCTGGTGCGACAATTAGCTCACCAGTTAAAATGTGGTACCGCAGGGTGCCAAATTTGTGGCCATTATACCCTATTATACCTTAAACCCTTTGAAATGGTTTATAACATTCAGATTGCTGTGTTTCCCCTTCAATCTGCATGTTCCAAAACGTTCTAGACATTTTACACTAGTAATTAGTCCCAAGTTTTACCTGGTGAAAATAAAAGGGCTGCGGATTTTATCTCACCCAGCATTTACTGAGTGTGGTAAAATCTGCAATGCCCATAATTGCTGTAGGTTGCAGCAACATTATCCTCCCCACTTGGTTTTGCTGTTGAAAGTGATTTTTTTCAGATGGCAAGTTGTGAAAAGTAGCGTCATACTTTTGCCGCCCATGGTCGTTCTTGTGTAAACCTTGGGTGTCCGTAGGTGGGGGTGAACATAAAAACGGGGCCTGTAACTTCCTAGGTACCACTCCGTGCAACATCTAAAGAGGTAGTTGTGCATTTACTAGCATAGTAGCTCGAGAAGATCTGTGAATACCAAAATGAGTAAGTGCCTTCTGTTCATACCAAAATGGTAGTAAGTTTAGGATTTTGTCTTAAGTTAGTTCTGTGTAACGGGCCCATTCTTGGGTGCAGCACAGAAGAGTGTGCACCACACAGAAATGTCTGTGACTGTGACCCTTAATGAATCTAGGCGTTTGTGTTTGAGATACAAAGTAGGATAACGTATTTTGCTATATCCCAAATAGCATTTTTAGCAGGATACAGAAAAAGTTCGCTATCAATGATAAGGTGGTTATTAGCACGTCCTATCGCCTAACAGTTAAAGTGCATGGTCGGTGTGATTGCAGTGACGTGGTTCAGTGGAAAACATTCAATTATCTGCGCGTTCTGCCAGGATCTTGTCAAATCATAACTTGGTGTTTGAGTCAAAGTAAATGCTATAAATACTGCGTACAAGAAGGGGTAACCCACCTACGGTCCTCACTGTCAGACATTCTTAGAAATGTATGCAGACTGATTGACCTTCGAAGCATCTCAATTTTCGCTTGTTTCTTTTTTATGGCTAAGTTCGTATCTGAAGTCTATTATTTAAGGTTTTATCTTTTTCTTCTTAGTTTTGGCATCGCTTTCCTTCATCCACGGCCCTTCCGAAATTCTAAGATGTGCATCCTAATTTATTGATATGGATGGTGTTTTTTGAATAATGTCTTCACTGCTGTTACAAGGTTTCATTTAGCTGTTCCGTGCATGTTTTCGTTTCTTAAATAAACATGAATGAATACAAAAATTAAAACAGAAAATATGATTTTCTTGCAAACTGCTAATTTCATTGTGTAAACTGCTCTGGATGACTCTGGAATATTGCAGAACAGACATTTTAGGACAGTACCACTGGGCTCTTTGCAATCCATTTTCCATGCTGCTCAAGGTATTTCCAAAATTCAATTTTGCACAACTTAAAATACCATTGCAGGTTTTGAATAGGACAGTGGCGGCTGGTGACATTTGAAAGTGGCGGGGCGTAAAATTAGCATCACCGACTGCACTTGCTTACCTTGTGACACTGCATTTGAGCACAGAATGCCATTTTTTTACTTTGCTTTCTAGCTGGTGCGAGAAGAAATATCAGATCAAGTGCATCCATTTAAAGTTTGATGCATTTTCACTTCCCTCTGCCTAGCATTCCCCTAATGGCCGGGGCCTCTCCGGCCACACTCACTTTTACATTACTCCCCATTTGCATAGTACACCAAGCTCATCCTCCCCGTGTCACTGTCGGCGGGCTGTGGTGCCCTCACATGCTGCCTCTGACACGGCACATCTTTTCTGAATATGTTTTTCTTGACTTGATGCACCTCACTTGCAACTCGAACATCTCAGTTTCACCTTAAACGCCAATTCTTTATTTGTTTCAGTGTAACAAGACATTACTAATTTTCGTTCATTGAAAAAATGTGGTTGCAACTAGTAAGCAACAAATATTTTCATTTTCGTTTCAAATCAACTCAATCTGAAATTGTAACCCTTAAACTTCAGTATAGGAACACTCAGAGCCACTCCCTGATACCTTGCGAAGAGATCACTGGCATGGTCAAGGCAGATTAGTAGCTGTATTCTGTGCTGTGTTTAAACGGACTGTCCACCACAATCGAATATGGAAAGTAAGTTGACCTGA
The DNA here is from genome assembly GCF_964263255.1 of Lissotriton vulgaris. Classification (NCBI taxonomy): domain Eukaryota; kingdom Metazoa; phylum Chordata; class Amphibia; order Caudata; family Salamandridae; genus Lissotriton; species Lissotriton vulgaris. The sequence continues at coordinate 1,135,810,186 of NC_141697.1, forward strand.
GAGGAATCGGCAATAGACAAATTGTCTATTAGAGAGGGTCTATGACACCACAGAGAAAAACAGCAGGCAGGGGCAGCATCTATTAATTAAGCACACCTGCGGGGGCCATGGGTGCAAATTTCCCACCAATGGCGGCACCAGCTTTGGTCGGGACGACCTGAGGGGATGAGGGGGGAGGCGGGAGGGGTTTGGAAACACATTTGATTAACACAATACACATTACACAATGAAAAAAATACATTAATAATACAAATATGAATAACAAGTTAAATAAACGTAACTTACAGTCCAGCAGACAGACTCCAGAGACTTCGTCCGTCCCGATTCCCGCCGTCCTCGCTTTCGAATCCTGCAGGCAGCACCAGCACGTCATCAGGAAGGCGGCGCAGCAGGCAGCCTCCCTCTCCACTGCTGCTTTTTTCATTGGTGCGGCCGGCTGCCCCAGGTACGTCATTTTCTCTCTGTATGCTGCTGCTGCAGCATACAGAGAGAACAGGGAGAGTTACTCGAGGGCAGGGGGGAGTGGCTTGGGGGAGTGGCTTTCCCACTGTTGGTAATACAGTCTGTGTGGGCGGCCTCAGGTTGCCCATACAGTCAGTATTACCAACAATGGGCAAGCCACTCCCCCAAGCCACTCCCACTGCCCTCGAGTGACTCTAACCAGGAAGTTGTGCTTTCTCGCCATGGAAGAAGGCAGAAACAATGGTAGTTATATAATATGATAACTACCATTGTTCTGCCTTCTTGCACGGCGAGAAAGCAGGGGGGGCGGCGCCCAAACGCCCACATGCAAAAACCGCCACTGGAATAGGAGTATTTGGAATTTCCTTCATTTTTCCAAATGTGATATGTATAATTTGCAAAACAATGACAGATTCTACGCAAATAACTTGTGGGCAGTCGTTTGCGTGAAAAATGTATGACTTACAACATCATGAAAAAGACGCGGAAGATTCCAACTCAATGTATAGTTCATACAGGTCCTAAAACAAGAGCAGCTTATGCGGTTCAGTCATAAACGCAGTTTCACATTCCCACAAGACATGTTTCGCTCAAGCCAGGTCTCCAGCAATTGAAAAGGCAGGAAAGACAGATACGACTTGAGATACACGCAATACTGCCTACCAATTCAAACACTGCTGTCACTTGATACGGCCGGCATAAAATGTTTTACCCGCAACACTTCATGATATTTCCCATGAAAAGTTTATAGTAAACTGGTGTTGTCATGGTGCGATTTCTTGTCTTTCGGTAAACATCTGGGGCCTGACCACAACACATTTTTGGCTGGCGCTCTTTCATGTCCTTCCCTGTAAGTTAAGGCAGTGCATGCTGCAGACATCTTTTACCACAGTATTATTAAAACAGGATTCTGGAGCTCGTAATATGTGACAAGAACATTTTTGCATATTTGACATATGGTATTTTTCTGTGATGATTCTGTGTTCTGTTATTTTTGATCCGTGTTTTTGTTCCATATTATTTCAATGTCATTTTGTTGTGTTGTACAGGTTCCTGTGTCGTGGTCTCTTTTGTGTTTTTTGTCATGTGCCCTGATTTGTTTCAATTGTGTCGTTATCTTGCTTTATGCATTTTATTTTGTTACGCTTTGTTCACTGTAGACATGTCATTGTCAAACAATTCTGCTATGTTTGTAGCCGAAAGCAGAGCATGCCTTGAAATTACCTATGACAAGCCACTGTCTAAGGGTGTAAAGTATCTCTGCTCCGCCTCTTCAACTTCTGAATACACCAGTCAATCCTCAAATGTGGCAGAGAATGAGTTTGAATCAGTGCTCCCTTTACAGGGTACAGCCCTGATTCATAGGTAAAAAAGGCCAGGCACTTAAGTGTATACTGAGCAATAGTTGATTGGTTTATTGATGTTCAATTAATTAAAATAAGAACATCCCGACACACAAAAATAATAATAATACGATAAGACAACATAGTAAAAATAATATTTTGTGAAAAATAAATGTCAAGTTTTTGATACCCTTAGGCTTCCCTTTCCCTGTAAGCAAATATCGCCCATATGCTTTCACCTAAGTCATCGGAGCCGCTGGTTGTTCACAGTATCTTAGGGTATAAAGCAGTGTTAAAAATGATCGCCGGTTTAGCAGCAGAAAACTGCAGCTAAAGCTGCGATAATGGGCTTGATAATATGCTCTTGAGAATTCCAATAGAAGTCCATGTTCTGGTATTATCAAGCCCATTATCGCCGCTTTAGCAGTAGTTTTCTGCCGCTAAACGAGCAATAATTTTAACGCCGTCCTTAATAATATGCCCCCAAATTTTCACTCGGACCTTGAGAGCCAAGCCTGAGAGCCACATAGCAATGTACAGTTCTAAGGTGATTGAGGCTGAACGTACTTCATCAGTCTATGCAGTTAAAGTGCAGCCCAGTATAGTGCAATTCAGAGAGATTAAAAACTGCTCCGTGTTTACAGGATAAAGCCATCATAGGCATTTGGGGGTTGCCTGTTTCAAGTTTCCATCAACTTTACGAAGAGCCCGGATAGACCTTCTTATACACAGGATTGGGCAGCTGCCCAAAATTTACTCTCTGAGATAAAAAGAAAGAAAAGGGCGGTGTACGGTTCTAAAGCACTTAAGGCTGACAGTGCTTCATTGTTCCATACAGGTAGAGTGCAGCTCATTAAAGTGCTGTCCAATGAGATAAAATGTGCTCTGTGCTTGCAAGTAAGGCCATCATGGACATTTTGGGTTGCCTGTTATTGCTTTCATAAAGTTTACAAAAGCCCAGATAGCTGGCATGATTCTCCTATAAGCAGGTTGAGATGGCCACCCTACATGAACTCACATTTCAAATATGAAATATAGGCTGAAGCCAGTGGTACTTTAAAGATTTATGAGCTTCACAGATGTAGATAGCTTGTATTAGGGACTCTACTGCTGTGCCACACCATCTGCATCGTACATCATCTTCACCCTCCTTAAGAATGTACCAATAACCCCTTAGGGGAAATAGACCAAAGTGCATTCTCATGAGGGTATACTATGCATGGTTTGGAAGGTGTGAACTTAAGTAATCAGGTAGGATACCTGCAGAGTAAAGGTTCACAACCCAGCTGCCACACTGTTTGGATTTTAGGGCCCCAAGACCCTGGTCCCATGAGATGAACTTTCCTTGTTTTGTTGGAAATGTTGCTATTGTTCTATGTTGTAAGGTGTTTTTATAAGGCCTCCTGCACCTTAGAGTTTGCCAGGAGCTGGCCATATGTTGTGCCGGGCTCTTGGAATTTCTCCCAGAGCAGGTGTTTTTTTTATTGAGCCAGTTGGGGCCATTTTCAATGTGTTAGACCTGACATCCTTGGCACGATTTCCCTGTCTTTTGCCTCTACCTCATGTATCTTTGACTTTATGCTGAACTAGTTTTTTTTGGTTTTTGAGCTCTGGGCACTTTGCCACTGCTGTTCAGTTCTGAGTGCAAGTGCTGCCTGTGTAAATTGTGATTATGTTTGGTTATCCATGATTGTCATATTTGATTTACTGGTAGGTTCCTAGTAAAGTACACTGTGTGTGACCAGGGCCTGTAAATCAAATGCTGCTAGTGGGCCTGCAGCACTGATTGTGCCACACACACAACATGCAATCATGTATCAGGCATGCCACTGCAGTGCCTGCAAGGGCAGCTTTTAACTGCCATGTTGACCTAGCAATTGTACACACCTGCCAGGCCCAAACCTTCCCTTATTACATGTAAGGAACACCCAATGTAGGCTCAAGGTAGCCCGATGAGTAGGGTGCAGTGTATGTGAAAGGTAAGACATGTACTGGTGTGCTTTACATGTCCTGATAGTGAAATACTGCTAATTTCGTTTTTTCACTCCTCTACGGATTATCTCTGAAGCTGCCTTGTAACACCTTACACGTGTAACTTTCAATTGGGAAGAAATAGAGTTTTGGAGTTTGGGTACCCTGAGCTCAGAATTTAAAAACACATCTTTATGTGAAGATGTTTTTTAAATTGTGTGTTTGAAAATGCCTCTTTTAGACAGTGGCCTTGTTCTTGCTTTACCATCCTGTAACTCTGCCTGTGAAGTCCATTTCTGGTTTAGGCTGTTTGTGCATTCACTCTAGGCAGTCACACAAAGGGAGCTTAGGCGTGCCCTTCATATCCGGATTGCCTATCACCAGGCTGATGGGCCTGGGCCTTCCTGAACTAGAGTGGTGGGAGGAGTTGTTACTGACAACTGAAAAGGACTGTGCCTGTCCTCTCACAATGCTGTCTCCACCCCCCTGTGAATGTGTTTGGATTCAGGACAGGGGAAGGCAGGTTCTGTGCACAACAAACACTATCCTTTAAAGTATGCCTACTTCGAAGGCAAAAAGGATATAAGTATTGGGTCTGTAACCCTACATTTTTAGAACACTTCTTGACTGAGGACGCTGCCAAAAAGAAAAGCTAAATAGCTGTCAGGAGGAGCAGAAGCACAGCCTCTTTGCTGTGTTGCTTTGCTGTTGTGGCCTGCAGTTGCTGCATCTGTCTGTAAGCAGTGAAAGAACTGGACTTTGCTTTTTGGAAACCTACTTTCAAAGTTCTCCAAGGGCTAATGCGTGCTTGCCTCCTGTTGGAAGTCTCATGGTCATGAAAGATTTCATCTGCAGCTCCCCTGAACACCTCTGCTGGGAGTTCTAACTTGCCAAATGGTGCCAACTCAATTACTGGGCCCTTGGAGGTGTTCTTACTGCTTCAGGAGCTGAAAATCCACACATCGCCCTTCAACTCTCTTTTTGCCTACATAAATTTTCCGTGGGGTTGAAAAACCAATGCATCAACGCAGTGTGGCCGAGAAATCGACGCAGTGCCTGTTTGCAGTTGGAAGAGCTTCAGCAGCCGAAGTCCAGAGAACTCTGTCTCCGACTTCGACCCCAGCTCCGACTTCGACGTAGACCTTGCTGTGCGGCTGAAGAAATGGACGCATCACCTGCCCGCGGTTGGAATAATCAATGCATCGCCTGTCTCGCTGCTGCATCGATTTTCCATGCATCGCGCCTGTTTGCCAAGTTTCTGTCGCTCACCCTACAGTAAAGAGTCACTTTCAGAATTTAACACATCAATTCTCCTTGCAGTATGGAATCAACACAACATTTTTCCAGCGTGCATCAGAAATGACGCCTCCATTCCCCTGGGACTCAAGAACCGATTCATTGATGTGTTTTCCAATGCTTCCCTCCTTTGCAGCTGTATTTTGTCTTGGGTTTTGATGCATTAAAGGTACTGTGTGCTAAAATCAACACATTCATTGAAGTCAATGGACTGAATTCTTTAACCCTTAAAAAGTGATATAATAAATTGTGTATGTTGGATTTTTGTTGTTTAGGCATTGTTTGGTTTAGAATTTTTTTTTTCTAAACTGGTATGATGTCCATTTGTAGTGTTTTCACTATGTTACTGAGTGTTTTATGAACAAATGCTTTACACATTGCCTCTAAGATAGGCCTGACTTTTCGTGTCAAGCTACTAAGGGGGGTGAGCATGGCTTATCTTGGGTTTGTAACTCCCTTACCCCGACTAGAAGGAAAGGTCCCTACATGGACAGGGTGCATACCACTGCCAACTAGAGACCCCATTTCTAACACAATGTTTGACAGCTAGAGGCAAATTTAGTCTACAGGATCGAAACCTGCTTTGACAATTTATATTCTTGTTTAATTTGTGATTGACTAGTGCAAACTGGAAGTGCAAATAGGCGCTGATAGTAGATACATTGTTGTCTGTCTAGTCACTCATTGAGGTTGTCCTCAAACACCATTGCACATTATGTCAATGCAGGCATCACCTCGGCTATCACCACTATTAGAAGGCAATTGCAATTTTATATGCGATGCTTCTCTTGAGTTGGCCCATCCTACATGTCAGATGTTTTGCATTCATTTTCAGAGAGCCAAGCTGAGTTTTCTTGCCCCCTCTTTTGTCGAGTTTAACAGAGTTACTTGAAACTTGTTGTTTTTCTAATCTTGCCTCTCCGATGGACCAAATCCCCTTTTTTATCACGTCTCTACCAACGATCAGGGTTTTCTTATTTTTTAGATTGATGGTAATATTTTTTTTTTGCACAATATTGTTTGAGTGCATCAATCGATCTCTAAAGGCCGATTTGGGTGTTGTCAAGTACCACCAAGTCATCTGCATATTGCAAGATTTGGACAGTCTGCTTCATCAGGTGGGGTGGGTAGATCCTTGGGACTGCCAGATGACTTTCCAAGTCTGCCATGTGCAGATTGAAAAGCAGGGGGGTGAGGATACAGCCCGGTTTCAGTCTTTTTTAGTGTGGATTTTCATGGAGGTTGTCCAGTTAGCTGATAATTTTTCTTTTGCCATTAAGATGTGGGATGGTATCTGCCACTTTTTAGTTTTTCCCATAACCTGCCTCTTGGGATGTTATTGTAAGCATTTTGTGAAGTCAATAGATGCCTCTTTTAGTGCTTGAGCCTTAGATGTCATTGGTCCATCAATTAGGCAAGTTAAGGTCAGAGTATTAGTCTCAATATGATTGTGTCTGTGGAAGCCAGTCTAACACCATGGATTCAAGTTCTTCTCTTAAGCCCAGGTTTCAAGTTCAGCATACAGTAACCTTGCATAGCACTTTCCTTGTACGTCCAATAGTACTATCATTCTGTAATTGCGGGTAGAGCTCTACTTGCCTCTTTGTATATGGGTACCAGAGTTGAACCCCTCCAACCTTTGGGAACTGTTTCCATACGATGGCATTCCGAGAAGAGATGGGTTAGGATGAGCGTACAGAGACTCAGGTTAGATTTTAATACAGCTGGCTGTTTACAGTTTCCTTAGGACTAGTTCATCCTTTCTTGTAGGCGGCCATATCCTTGCGATGGGTCTTTTCCCTCTCCACGGATAGACCCTCAGAAGAGTCAAGTTTGGCCATTCGTTGTGTCCCCGACTGCTGCCCTGAGGTGTTCTCGCTAAATAGGCTGTTATGTTCTGCGGGCCATGCCACTTGCTTGCTTTACCAACAGTTGGAGTCAGCTATTGAGCAATAAGAAGTTGAGCAATAAGAAGTTGAGCAATAAAGCTGCTTTATGTTTTCGGCCTATTGCTTCATCAAGATGTTTAGTAGCCCCCTGAATTTCTTTGAGTCTTTTGTCTTGAGGGCAGCATGGAGTTTGGCCCAGGACAATTCATTGGACATCCGTTTGTTCACCCATAGCTGCCTTCTATATGCTTGTCTTATTGTTTTAATTTTGCCTTGTGAGCCCTTTACTGCCAGACTTTGGTATTTAAAGCTATGGAGTGCTTTATTTAAATCCTTTCCTAAGCGTTTTGTTTTTTAACTCTCAGTCTGCCCCCTCTGCCATGTTCTGATCTTCTTTTGGGACATTCTGGTAGGCTGTCTTGTAGCGATGTAATTAAAGTAGCCCAACCAATTATTAATTCCATGGTGCCTAAGCTTTGTTTGATTTTGTCTATTTAGGACTTCTTCATTCACCAATGTATTCTTTTTAATGGGGCAAAATGTTCTAGGCAATCTAAAGTCTTTATTACTTGGCACATTTCCAGAGGATTGATGATCTTAAAAGTGATTACTGCCTGGTCGCTTGTGATTGTCGGCTTATCTGGAATCCGTCTAGATTGTGGAAGAATTCTATTGTGTGAAGTAGTCCAGGGTTGAAAGAGGAGAAGTGAGTGTATGCCTCCGACTAGCAGATGTTACTTATACCTTGATTTGGCGCATTCCAAGAGCCTCTAAGGCATTTGCCAGGTAAGCACCAAATTTGTCCTGCCTCTAGTCCCTAGCACTCGCTTGCAGTATTCCCCAGTATTCATTTTCCCTCTCTTTCCATTTTCATAGTTGTTGTTTCTGAGTAAGTTGGAATTGAACTCCTTCCAATCAACAGATGGGCTGTGTAGTATCTGGCCCTAAAGTTTTCTAAGCAGTCCTGTAGGAGTTTTGCAGACTCACTTTTCCACCCAAGTGTTGGTTGAAGGTAGATATTTCCAATGATTAAGGGGGTTTGTTCTATTATTTTTGCTTGTGAGTGGATCAGTTTTTACACTGATGGCGTCCCCTTTTCCTGCCCAGATTATAGAAGATCTTACTGCAAGATCACTTTCTTTTGGATACAAGGTGTGTCGCTAAGCAGTTTTCATGCTGTTTAGTGTATATTATTTTTTACCACTGCCGTTCACGAAGTCCTAATGCCATGTTTGTGCTGTATTTACAATATGTCGCTACATGGCATTAGGATCAGCTAGCAGCCGGGTAAAATCATGCTAATGCTAGCATCAAGGTGGAAGAAAACCAAGGGTTAGCATGAAAAACGTGCTCGCCGGCCAATTAGCGGCAAGAAAGTTACCCCCAATCAGCCCAACTTCACTTTTCGGCACCTTGCGCGTAAAAAGCTTACAAATATGCTGCTAAGGAAAAAAAAAAAAAAAACTTGAATGCAGAATGCAGAATGGAGCAGCAAGGGCCAACTTCAGTGCAGGACACTAACCCCCAAACCCGTGACCCCCAACAGCCGGGATCACCAGCCAGAGACTATGGGGAAGAGCAAAAGGAAATGCAGATTCAGTCAGGAGGAGAATCAGAACCTGATTGTGGAGTGGATGCAGCATCAACACCAGCTCTTCGTCTTCTCCAAGGTGTCATTGCGGACAAAAAAACTCTACAAACAAAAGTCACATATGTACTCTGGGGCTTATTCACGAGCCCTTTGTGCTGCCGGTATGGCACTTTCTCCCTTTATTGGAAGTGGCATACTGGTGGAACAAGGGCCTTGTAACTAAGCCCATCACGTGTACTAACAATGACAAGCGAACACTCATGTGCCTCTATATAAATGTCTGCATCAGGAATTGTTGCATGTCTCACAGTCATCCTAGATTAACACACATAGTAGCAGTCATGTGAATTGTTGTCAAGATATGGCACTTTTCCTGTACTAACTATGGGGCATATATGTCATAATCTAGCAGAGCACAGTGTTACCCCCAACGTTTGCACAATGATACTCCAATAAAATAGAAATACAGGGATGAGCTGTAGGCACAAAAATACAACACACCTCTGCAGGTCCCTCAATCCAGTTGTCTTGAAAAGTGACTGGTGCAAGCACAGCCACCCTTGCGCCATGTTGCTAGGGTGTCTGCACAGCAGTGCCAAATGTTGCTATGCAGCATAGGACACCTTCCCGCACAGAAATAATCCTTACAGGTGATTTGCTGTTTCTATTTGTGCAGCAGAATGCCGCACATATACAAAGAGCTAAATGTGAGGAGAATCAAACATGGCTGTTGTGGTGGAATGCTCCTGGAAACACAGATTGCACGTCTCTTTTATGTTAACTGAAGGGTGGGAAGGGGCCTCATTCAAAAGGTGCCATCAATCAAAAGTAACTGGCTACATGTTGCATTGCAAACAAAGAGAAGTGCATTTATCCACCAGAGTGTCACTAAAAGTGATGTTTTGTTGGCAATATGACATAGTAATTATGGCCATGGGTTTTGTGGTGAGTGACACCTATGTACATACGCACAACATAGGCCCTAGGTATTGTGAAGCGTGGCTGGTTGTAAATGCATACAGATTGGTTTGTGTCAACATGCATCCTTTCACAAATGCATGGAAGGACCCTATGCACTGGAATATGTCTCATCCATGTGAACACCCCTGTGCTGTTGTAAAAAGGTCTTCTTTGCACCAATGCAGCCATCCATGAACCCTGCTTCAAAGTTCTCTGTCTTGCAGCTTTCCTGTTGTCATCATTGCCACTGAAGGGAACAACACAAGGAGAGGGCACTCTCATTCTTAGTATGGGACAGTACTGTGTTTGTGAAATATGCTGGGTTGCATGGATAGAGTGCTGCTCCACCATCTAGGCAAAATCTTGTCTAAGGAAGAAGAAGGAAAGCAGACAAATACATTTGAAAGTGGAACTGAGTGATGGATGTAAAGGCAAAAGAAGGAAAGAAGGAAAAGAAAGATTTAACAAATAGACGGATTACAAAAGGCTCGGGAAGATGGAAACAAGGGGCGATGCAAAGACTGGAGGTTTATTAAAAACAAAGACGAAAGTAGAAGATAAGAATGTGAAGATGGCAAGCAGCAAAGATGACTGAAAAGGGAAAATGAGAAGGGCAAGAGGCTAGAGAGGGGTACACATGAAGTGAAAAAAGAATGGCAGAAGTAAAGGAAGAGCAAAAAAAAATGTAATAATGAGAATAGAAATGGAGGACATAAATATAAGGCAGGAATGAAAGATTGAGATTGAAAAGGTAAGAATGAAAGTTAGAAGTTAATACTGTAAATGTGCAGTTTTGCCAAATTCATATACTATAATACTGCAATATGCATCAATTTTAAGCATTATACTAAGGAAAGCAAAAACCACGGGCCCTTTAATGGGAAGTGTTAGGGTCAACAACTTTGGAAGGATACTTTTTTCCTTGAGGTTCAAAGTGGTTGGTAAGTTGATTTCCTGGCTATTCCCTTGACACGACTTATTGACTATACATTGAACTTTTTCATTATATGTTCAAAGATAGAAGTTACCACAGCAACAATGTATGCACAGTGGGAGTCAAAACATAACCAATTTCACAATGTTCACCTACATGATTGAGTCCTTGTGGTGGGAAGTGTGTTAAAGTTGTACTTACAGACAAGCAGTCCATTCCCATAGGTGTCATTCCAGATATGCTGGTTGATTGGCGGAAGATGTAGGAATCAAGCACACTGCCAGGGTACTTTGCAACTACATTGATGAAAACGCCAAGATGGTCCACAATAGACTGCAAATTCATGGAGTAGGTGTGCTTCCTATTTCTGTAAATGTGTGAAGTTTCTGCAGGAGACGTAAGTTGCACATTGGTGCAGTCCATTGCCCCAACACACGCAGGTAACCAGCAATGGCTTAAAAGTCTTGCTTGTTGTTGAGTTGTTCTTCCACAGTGTTGGGGAAGTGGAGGTACTGTGGCGTAAGGCTTATAATGGCATCCAGGATAACGGGGTGGATCTTGGGAAAGGATGCCTGTAATAATCCTGCCACTCTGGCGGTGGCAGGTTAAAAAGTCCCAGACACCAGCATGTGGAGGACAGCGAGTAGCTTGGTCAATGGAGGGCTGTTGGTGCAGCGCTGGGATGTAGGCTACAGCCTTGTTGCTATCTGGTTCAGGAGGCAGCCAATGGACCCTCTCTTAAGCCTGAAATGTGCTATGACCTCCTCTTGTCGGAGGTGAATGAGGGTAATCCTCTGGCGGTAGATCCGCTGCCTTTTCTGGCGCTGCCTCTGTGGAGGTGGTGGTCTCCTTGGTGCTCACAGGTGCAATAGCAGGAGATCCATGGTGCAGTTGAGCTTGCCAAGGATGAATTAGGAGAGTTCAAATTTTTAAGACCAGGTACTTCTCAGCCGTAAGAAAGTGCAGCTAATTGGACCTAGATGCATTTTTATATTTTAGCGATGCACAAGGAAATCCTTGTAAATATCACGTTGTGTGTTTTGCTGGAGTTTTGCACAGGTAACGTCTACCTTGCATCTCATTTTAGGTAAATCAGGCTAATCGAAGTGGCGCTGTGAAAAATTGTTGCTTACTGTGTGAAAATGTTGCTAAAGGGGCTTTGCGTCGATTTGTAATAGGACAATAAAAAAGCGACCATAGTGTACAAAAAATGATGCCATAGTGGCATTACATCCTTGTAAATATGTCCCTGCATTCTCCAGGAACAGCTCCCACTCCAGGCGCTATGTTTCCTGCACGCAAACTATATAATTCTTGGTAAGTTCCCTCAGCTCCCTTAGTTTGTCTTCGTGCTCTGATAGGCCCCTCACATTCCAGTAGCAGATCTTTATATCCCGTGGGGTGGGGCCAACCTTATATTGATTAGGAACAGTGATTTGGGCAACCAGTCAAACATTTCCATTTGGAGTGGTAAGGGGGACCTCCTCCAACTTGTTACTGTTGCGGCCTGAGCAACAATAACCTTCCCCCATTTCCTTCTGGCGAAGGATCACTTGCAGCCCTTTGGTACTCACTTGTCAATTTTTGTCAGGGCATTTTGGTTTCCATATCCTCATTTGATCCTATGGCACTCCTCAAGACTGGTATGTTTGTTGTGCTTTGGCCTTATGTCTAACAGATTGGTGTGTGTTGGAAGCAGGGGAATTCAAAATAGAAGGATATGTCTCAGGTAAGGTATAGAATAGCCTTAATCCCCACCTAGATAGTTGTTTTTTATGGTTTATATAGCTTGTAGTGAACCTCTCAGCTTTGAAGCCAATCTCAATTTTGTTCATTTCTCCATGACCCGGAGGTTTAAAAGCCACATACTCCATGTCCTTTGATCTCATATTTCCAGTCATGGTAGTTTGACTGCTAATTCTAGGATAATATGCCTATTCAGGATGTCCCAAATTTCTTGTGAAATGTATTTGGGATTTAACGCAATACTTTTTAGTCCCATGCAGGACCCCTCTATTTTTTGCCATCTTATCAGGCACCAGTGATTCCTCATTGAGCCCATATGTTTGAGGTTCATTTAGAATTAAGGGTGATATATCTGTGCCCTTGCAAGGCTCAGGTACATAACGGGTGGATTTCATGTTCCCATACTGGAGCATTGGGATAGCCCACATGACCAATCTGTTACCCGTGTCCATTATTAATTTCAATTCTTCTTGTCAGCATTATTGGATGTGGTAATGGCATTAATTATGCTAGCGACCTTTCATTAAAGTGTTTCTCTTTTTGAGGTGGCGAGCTTGGCTCATTGAATCAGGACCTTGGGCTCCCTGGTATGCACTTGTCCATGTCTATTGACCACTGCCAACTTCTCTAGTGCCATTTTGCTCTGGTGCCTGCAGCCATATGTTCGGTAAAGCAGATTCAATTGTGTTAATTTTTGTTTCAGCTTTCGTTATGATTTTCGATTGTAAGGCAAATGATTCACAGTTTTTTCTCTAAATATGTTATTTTTTTACTTGGGCAGTAGCAGAGATTTCAAGCCTTTTGTTGTTCCTACTTAAATTCGTTAGGTGTTTTTAATTGATTTTTCTGGACAATAAAAACCATTCATTTTCTGTCTTCCCATTTCCCTCTACTTCGGCCAAGGACACTTTTAAGTCAGCCTCATCCTCTTTAACCAATGATCAATGCTTTGGGATGGCACCTCAATTGATGTTGTCAGTAGGGTGTTATGCCCGGGAGAGACCTTTGCAATTATTTCACCCTACATGCTCACAATTACTTGTAGGTCTGGGCTTGCCATCGGTTCATTATGCTTGTTATTTGATGGGCCCACCTTCATGTCCTGTATAAGTGTTTGCATTATTTCTGTTAGAGTGGATAACTTTTCCATTATAGAATCACACTCGCAAAGTCCTGCACCCACCTTATTTGTGAATTTAGGTGCTCCGATTTTGCATCAATTGCCATGCTATCAGTACTGCCAAGTAGACGACTCTATGATGTTCGGGACAGTGGTCAGTTGGCATATCCTTCTCATCTCTCTCTATCTCCTCCTTAACAGGGCTTGAAGAGCCTGTAGGTCATATCCTGCTGCTGCTGTTACAAACGCAAGATCTTCCTCCTACTCCACCTCAGTTTTTGTAGACGCCCTATACAGGGGCGGCTCTAGGCTCATGGTGGCCCTGGGCAGGGAGCGTAGGTAGGGGGCCCCGGAAGAGAGGGTCCGGGAGGGGCGGAGCCCCCCCCCCCCCCCGAGCTCAGGAAGGTGTTTGGAAGTGGAACAGAGCCGGAGGCCGCCAAATCCCTGCCAGGGGCCACCACCCAGATATGTATCCATCCTCAGAGGATTATTATATTAAGGATATATATTGGTGTGGTGGCCCCTGGGGTTTGGTGGCCCTGTGCAGGTGCACAGTTTGCACATGCCTAAGGCCGGCCTTGCCCTATACGAGGGCGGATTAACCGCTTCACAGTATGCTCTGGTAGGATCCAGCACCACGGGGCTCCAATTCTTTGGAAATGGCATGGGCCTAGGAATGTTGGACTCCAAGTCAGCCATGTCTCATGTTCATCATCGTGTTCAATTTCATTGAGTGGTTTTACTTTTTGATGTGTGTTTTCACTCCATTGATTTTTTTCTTTTTCAATTTCAATGTGTTCAGTATTTTCTATATTCTCTTGGTGACCCACTATGGGAATCTCCCCTCTCTGTCATGGTGGTGTTTGTTTGAATATTAGATAATCCTGTACCATTTGAACTTTGGTCATCTCCAGGCTCACATTTGCGTGTTTCACGAATTTCACGTTTATTAACGCTGAAAAAAGAGGCAACAAACAAAAATGCATACAGAATTCAATCCAAAGTAAGACTAGTAGATCCATTTCATGTATGTTTATCTTTATTCGGGTTCTTCATTCAAAATGCAAGCACAGCCAACGCATTTTACCTTTACAAAGGCTTCCTCAGGACTGCAAAAACAGCAACATCCACTTATAACCATTTAGCTAAAAAACATATTATTAAATTACATTTTGAGCAATACTTAAAAAACCCACACCCTATAGACCAATCCATTGGCAATGCGAACAACCAACAAAAATCAGCCACAGACAATTTAGCGTTGGTCTAAAGGCATCAATGTACAACTGTATAAAATACACAGGACAATTGACCATACAAGACTTCACAAATACACACACTGTGTAAGAACATCACCCGTAAAGACACCAAAATAAACTATTGTGAAAAAAATAAAAACCAAGCAGGTCCCCAACCTGTATGAAGATACAGGATCTGCAAAGTGTAAGAATCAAAAAAGAAAAAAGGAGGGAAACAGTGCAAAAAAGATAAACATATAAAAGCAAAAGGAGAGACCATATGAAGTTGTGGATAAAGCCTTGCATCTCCCTTTGGTACAACACGAAAAGGATCTCCATCATACCAGGTCAGTATGGGAATGTCTGTCCTAAATAAGGACTTTGAAAGGTATTTTTGAATGGGTTTTGATAAACACCTTCTGATAAAGTTAAATTTTTGGGGGCCCCAGGGATCTGAGCATAAGGATCAATGTGTGGTGTGCATCTTCTCCCTTATGGCTTGGGTAATTTGTCAGAATGCAGCACACATACAAAGAGAAACAAGGAGAAATAAAAGTATTCCTCCTCATTGCGCCACTCTTACGCCTCCCTGTGAGGCATACATTTTTGGTGCTGCTTCAGGTTTACAAATCCTTGTAAATCTGGACCAGTGTCAAAAATCAGTGGGTGTTGCTTAGGAACACCCACAGCAACACCCATTATACATGCCCCATTTGCTGCAGAAAACTGCCTTGTAAATATGGAGCAGGATACAGCGCCACAAAGTGATGCTGTGGTGGAGCAATACACTTGCAAATATGCCCCAAAGTATTGCAATTTAGATATATAGTATCCTATAGAAAATTGCAAAATGCCATAAACATCCCAGCCCTTCTTCTTTTCTGTCACACAATTCTGTTCTCTATTTTTTTGATTTCAAATTTCCTGCGTGTCTCCTTGGAAAAAATGCTATTGAAAATATAGATCATCTAATAGCAGTCAATAAAATAGGGAGTGGTGGTATCACAGTCCAGCTGGTGTCAGCGTAATTGTTTTTATAAATAATTTACTCCTTTGATACCTCAGAAAATATAATCTGAAGATAATTTTTGCTTACTGTTTTTTTGCCATTGTGCCAGAGGCACACATAACAAGTATAGAAATGCTCATATGCTGTGATATTGTTTTAAATGGCAAGAGGCTGACTTAATATTGCGAGAGTGCCTACTTTGTAAGTCATAAGTAAAGTTTCAAAAAGGGTTGTGAGAACTCAATCAAACACAGCATGTTGATTCCAGGCATTTTTTAGGTGATTGTATTTAAGAATATTATTCCTTATGGAAGGCACTCCCTAGTAGACTCTGAGTGGGGAGGATCCCAAATAATGCCCTTAAAATTGGGGCTGAAATTCACAAAATAATGTATTATTTGGTGGGTTTTTCAAAGTACTTTTGAAGTGTGCCTGATCTTCTCTGTAGGAACTCTTCAACTGTTTTTTGTGATATGGTGCCACCTTTTTTTGTCCTCTTGAAATGCATTGTACGGAATACCTGATGCTGGGGTGGGGGGCAGAAAAAGGAACATACAGAAGTGTGCTCGCTCACAGATGGTAGTAGGGGCGGCTCCTCCGTTATGGCGGAGGAGTGTCGCCCCACTGCTGAAAGACAGCAAATTAAAATAAAATGATAATAAAACTATTTTATTATCATATAATTTTTCATTTACTCTGACTCAGCCGAGTCTGCTGAGAGTAGGGAGGGGCGGGACTATGCTCTGCATCAGCAGCAACCAATCCCATTGAGGAGGAGTGGTAGGTGCACAGTAAATGCGCTTATCGGCTTGGCCGTCTTTCTTAGGACTGCCTAATCGACAAGCGCACTTACATTTCTCTAACACATCCGTTTGCATAATCGGCTGGGAGAAAAGGCTTCCTGTGCCTAACTGAGCAGCATTCCATCCCACTCAGACCAATCCTGGTGCTTCTCTCATGCATGAGAGCAGAGTCTGGATTGGGAGGGGAGGGGAGCAGAGGAGCACCGAGGCAGCTGGAGCAGAGAAACACCGAGGAGGTGTCCGGGGGTAGCACGTAAGTTCTTTGCTTTTTATTATTATTATTTACCCCCCATTCCCACACACACCTACCTCCGCACTGCCTCACCAAGGTTTAGTGGCAGCAGCCGCCACTGGATGATAGTCACAATAAAAATCATTTATTGATGGTGTCTTACAAATTTTAGGAATTGTGGTGAGATCTAAAGTGTTCATGCTGTTTAAAACTGCAGGTTCTTTGCTGAGGTTCGATGAACCATTCTTGAGAGAAAAAATATTTCTCCTATGATTTTCTATTTAAAATCATGGTCAATGTTCCAGACGCTAAAATTAGGATATTTTGTCTATAAATTCACAAATATCTTTTTTTTAATGTGGCATGATAAGTGAAACATACTTTTAACAACTCCGGCTGTCTGTCAGTCTGCATTCCAGTTTCTACAGCATCTTCAGCACATAGAACTAATGAACAAGTAGAGTGCTATAATTCCTTGTTCCTGACAAACATGAAGCACTCTTGAATGCCGTCGCTGGAATTATACTTGTATAATTGAAAGCAATTTGCTGTGAAGGAGAGTGAAGTAAATGAACAAAACAAGGGGTTTGACTTTGGCTTGGAAGCTATGGTTAGTGCTCCAGAATGACAACATAAGGACACATTTCAATAAATTCCCATATGTTGTCCTCATCTGTGTGAGACAAAAATAGACAGGCATGCTGATTAAAATGTACTTTTAACAGCAGCTGCAGTCTGTTAGTTGATTCCCCAGTGCTCTACTGCGACTTCACCATAGAATTCTGATGAACATGGTAACATTTATCATTCATTACAAAGTTGAAACACTCCCTAATGCTATGTTGCTGTTGAATTTATAGCTGTTCTTGAGCAGCAGGATCAAATAAATGATTGCTGAGGAATTAATGCAAATATGAAACCACCTGCACCAAAAACGTAACGAGAAATATGGGGTTTTAGACATTTATTTAGACCGAACTCAAGAATTACCGCCCCATCTCGCTCCTCCTGTTTCCAGCCAAAGTCATCGAGAAGACCGTCAACAAACAGCTGGCCGCCTTCCTCGAGACAAATGGATCCCTCGACCCCTCATAGTCTGGCTTCCGAGCCAACCACAGCACCGAGACCGCCCTCATCGCTGCCACCGATGACATCCGAGCCCTGATGGACAACGGAGAAACAGCGGCCCTCATCCTCCTAGACCTATCCACGGCATTCAACACCGTCTGCCACCGCACCCTAGTGCAGCGCCTCAGCAACGTCGGAATCCAGGAGAAGGCACTGGAATGGATCATCTCCTTCCTCGACGGAAGAACACAGAGAGTCCGTCTACCACCGTACAAGTCAGAGGCCACCGAAGTCATCTGCGGTGTCCCTCAAGGATCCTCGCTGAGCCCCACCCTCTTCAACGTCTACATGAGCCCCCTCGAGGCCATCGCACGCCAACACAACCTCAACATCATCTCCTACGCTGACGACACCCAGATGATCCTCTCCCTGACCAACGACCCCGCTGCCGCCAGAGCCAACATTCACGAAGGGATGAAAGACGTAGCCGAGTGGATGACGACCAGCCGCCTGAAACTGAACTCAGACAAGACGGAAGTCCTCATCCTGTGCCCCTCGCCCTCCGCCTGGGACGACTCCTGGTGGCCCCCCGCCCTGGGCACCGCACCCAAACCGACAGACCACGCACGCAACCTGGGCTTCATCCTGGACTCCTCCCTCACCATGACCAGACAAGTCAACGCCGTCTCCTCGTCATGCTTCAACATCCTGCGCATGCTACGGAAGATCTTCCGGTGGATCCCCACCGAGACCAGGAAGACGGTCACCCAGGCCCTCGTCACCAGCCGACTGGACTACGGCAACGCCCTCTACGCCGGAACCACCGCCAAGCTCCAGAAGAGACTCCAGCGGATCCAGAACGCCTCAGCCAGACTCATCCTCGACATCCCACGACACAGCCACATCTCCGGATATCTGAGAGACCTGCACTGGCTCCCCGTCAACAAAAGAATCACCTTCCGTCTCCTCACCCACGCACACAAAGCCCTACACGATCAAGGCCCGAGCTACCTCAACAACCGCATCAACTTCTACGCTCCCAAACGCCATCTCCGATCAGCCAGTCACGCCCTCGCTGCCGTCCCCCGCATCCGAAGAACGACAACAGGAGGAAGGTCCTTCTCCTACCTGGCCGCCAAGACCTGGAACTCCCTCCTGACCGACCTGCGCCTGACCCAAGACCACCTCTCCTTCAGGAAGAAGCTCAAGACCTGGCTGTTCGAGCAGTAGCAGCACCCCCCCCCCCCCCCCCAAGCGCCTTGAGACCCTCCGGGTAAGTAGTGCGCTCTATAAATGTCTTTGATTGATTGATTATGTACATTTTAAATGGTTAAAATATTTAGAGTCACATGTATCAAACAATTTTGCATTGGTAAACGGTGCAAATCAGTATTTTTAGCCATTTGCAAATGCAAAATAGCCTTTGAAGATGAAAAAATAGCCATTATCTAAAATTGCGACCACAAATAGAGAATTTGCGCTTCCCTTAGCACATGTGCTAAGCATTTTCCAAATGCAAACTGAGCATTTAGGAACGACTCCAAGTTGATACAGTAACCATGTGCAAATTTTGAAAAATGCATTTTACCAAAGTGCCATGTAGCACAGACATGTGTGTGCTTTACATGCACACATTTATTTGAGCTTTGCATTACCTAATTTGCGATTCCTAATTAGGTAATCGCAAATTAGCTAGTGCAAAACCATTCGAAACTATGGGCCTTTGGGCCCATTGGAACAAATGGAGTAGTATTACCTAATAGCGATTACTTTTATACTGAATGGCTATTTGGCTATATTAAGGAATTGCTAAATCTTTGGCCATTCCTTACATACATAGCATGTTGCGATTACCAAATAGCAATTCAGTAAAAATCGCTGTTTGTTAATCGCAAAATTCTCTTTTGATACATGTGGCCCTTAATGAGAGAATTCCCTACATAGGTCTAGCATCACCTTACCACATGTATTTCTCAGATCATCCATCCTCTTGGTGTGTAATACCTCCTTAATTTGTAAACAGTAATAGTTTGATGGACAAGGAAGATTTTTTGCAAAATTTATTTGGAATGAATAGGAGTAGATTTTTTTTAAAGTGAGGTACGATGGACAGATTTGTGCATTTATAGGTAGTGACACCATCAAAGTGAGGTGCTGTTTGGATATTTTATTTTTGTTTTCACTGCTGCCACTTCCTTTTATCAAGAGCTGCATCTCCAGGGACAAATATCCACTGGATTCAAAATCATTTCTACGTGGGGTAAATTTAAGGAAATGATAAAAACATATTGTGCATGAAAACTATCACTTTATAAACGAACGAATATGTGATGTTACAACGTGATCAAAATGATCGCGGTATGTAACCTCACAGTTTTTACAACGCAAGTCGTTACAATGACTTGCGCTGAAGGGCGCTGGACTTAGGAATACTAAGATTTACTATTCCAACACCAGTCTACGTACAGTAGGGAAGGTGTTGGAATAGTAAATCTTACAATTCCTTAGGCTATAGCACCATCCAGCGCAAGTCGATGTATCGACTTGCGTTAAAATGGCTGCGTTCTAACTGCATCGCGGTGTAATCACCACGATGTAAAGGATGTTATCCTAAACGAAAAATTTTAAAGTTAGGAAATTTAAATATATTGTAAAATAGGGAATACTGTAATGAGAGAGAAAAACAAGGCCACTATTATAAAATACAGTCATAATTCATGTGTGCGAAGCAGTTTTTGAGACACTGAGAACACTTTCAATAAATAATACAAAGGCAAAGAAATTAATGTTTACTCTAACTGATTTATTTCATGATCTTGTAACAGCTGAGAAGAGAATCAATTTCATGTACAAAGCCAGGGGCAAATTTATAATTTTATCACGCAGCGCTGTGAAAGGGCAGGAATGCGCAGTACCTATCATTCCTGCCTCATCCCAGTGCTGGTGCACAATGTGCTGCCTAGCAGCAACGCAGGCATCCTTGCACTATAGTGCAAGGGTGCCTGTGTTGTGAGCAGGATTGTTTCTGTGCAGGAAGGGGCCCCTTCCTGCGCAAAAACAAACCCCTGAGGCATTTTTCTCTTTCTGCAGCACACATACAAAGAAAGATAAAAAGTTAGAAATAAACATATTTCTCCTTGTTGCGACTCAGCTGGGCAAGTGTAGCTGTTTTGGTGCATTCCCAGGTCTACCACTCCTAGAAAATCTTGGACTGCATCAAAAGCCATTGTTTATGCATGGGAACACCCACACACCACCCATAGAACACCTCCCTGGGACAGAGTAATGCAACGCAGCGATTTGCTCTGGATTTATCAAGCCGCTCAGGGCCATGCAAGGTAGCCTTGTCTGGTTTGATAAATTTCATCTCAAAGGTTGTGTTGCTTTTGCACCCCGTTGCGTGGTGCAAAAGCGATGCTACCCTTGATAATTATGGCCCTCAGCTTTTTGCACTGGAAAGCAAATCATTTTAATGCTGCTTTCTTTTCAGTCAACATGTATCTCAATGCAGCTGCATTCTGTGAGCTGGTTAAACACTATAGTTCTTTATTATAAATCTTTGCTCTTTAGAAGTGGATGCTAGGGAAATAAGGCATAGAGATAAATGGACTGATACTATCATGAGGCATGTCTTAGTACCTAGATATGATTCATCACTGTGCTTAAATACCATCTAGATGTGAATAAAAATGCTGCATGTTTGTAGGACACAGCTATCTGAATTACAATTATTATTACTGAATATTGGCAATTGTTGTGCCACTCTGCTGAACTACATTACTGTTAATATAAAATAACATTTTGACTTACATCACCACCATGTATCCTAATAGCTCACCAGAGTGACTTACTCATGTCCATCCTTCTCCTCCTAGATTATCTCCTGTCTTGGAAACATGTCAAATGCAATCTCCTCCTTAATAGGTAGGGCAGAGCGAGTATCACAGGGACAGCAATCACTTATTTCTTGTGTGAAATTAGGTTGTTGGTTGACTGGGATGTGAGCCCTGGGCAAGAAGCAACCACAATACTGGTCAGGGAGAGGCAAAAGCCAATGCAAAATTAGCCTGTGCTCAAACCTCTGGTAGCTTGGCACAGAGCAGTCAGGCTTAATGTGTAAAGTATTTGTGGAACAGTGATAAAGGGAATACACCACACAAAAAAGATCCCATACCAAGTTATAAAGATAAAAATAGTGCCAAAAAGACAAGAGCACCACTTGTATATATTTGGTCTTGCAGGGCCAGCACAAAGTCAGTCAGAAGTTCAGGCTGACCGCAATGGAGCATGGGCCAGCTAGAAGGGCTATTAGACCCTGCTGAACAGAGTACCGTAAATCCCAGGTTGTGGAACGTTGCAAGGATATGCATTGAAGATGCCTCATGCAGTCAAAGTGATGCATCAGTTCCGAGAAGCAGCAAACCTGCAATGCCAGGCCCTGCATTGTCATTGATGATCCCAGTGATGGGGCTTGGAATGCAAATACCGGTGTCAAGGATGCATTACACATTTGGGGTGATGAGCTTGTTCCAAAGAGCTGCAGGACTGCTATTGAGCCTGCCTCCTACTAAGGCATGCAAGGGTCTGTGCCAAGGATGTGCCACGCAATCGTGGCTCAGATGGATGTATGATGTAACAACGCAATCATTTAGATCACGGTACATTACATCACTGTTTTTACAAAGCAAGTTGTTACAACGACTTGTGCTGTAGGACTCTGGAGTTAGGAATAGTATGATTTACTATTCCAAATCCAGCCTACGTACAGTAGGGAAGTTGTTGGAATGGTAAATCACACTATTCCTTAGTCTAGAGTGCCCTCCAGTGCAAGTCGTGGTAATGACTTGCGTTGTAAAATCAGCGGTTTAAATGTACTGCAGTGTTTTTACCGCGTTGTTAAGGTCGTTTCCCGGCTCTGATGGGTTGTGGTGGCAATGCTTGGATTTGCAGAGCACTGGAGGTGCATCAGTTTCATTGGCTCCACAGAGGCTGGCAGAGCACCTTAAGCCCTATTCTAAGGCTCCAGTACTGGCATGGCACCACTTGGCAGGGCAGACTAACAGATGGAAGAGTTCAGGTGTTAGGTGCAAGGTTGCTGTAAGCTTGTTGTGTCCCTGAGGCTTCAGATGAGGAGGCCAGCCAACTAGCCCTTGGAGTCACTCTGGCCATCTGGGTACAAGAGATGCAGGTCCAGTTCTTCCCAGGCAAGAGGGTGCAAGGCAGCAGGTCAGCACAGTAGGGTAGCAGTTCCTTTAGTGCAACAGTCCAGCAGAGTGGCACTACTTTCAGCAACACAGCAGTCCTTCTTTGTAGCAGAGTATCCACATGTCCAAATGTGTACTGAAGTGGTGATCTCTGAGGTGCAGTCCTTATACACAGTTGTGCCTTTGATGTATTGAGAAGCTTCTAGAGACATGCCTTTGAAGTTCACAAGGGCCCTGCCTTCATGGCCCTGACTACAGACTAACTAGGGGGTAGCCTTTTGTGTGGAGCTTGGACAAAGCCTATTCAAGTGTAAGAGGAGCAGGGTCCTGCTCCTCCCTCCCATCCTACAAGAGATGGCCCATCCAGTCACAACTAAGCTTCCCATTGTGTGTGTCTAGGAGGAATACACAAAGAACACCTTTCAACCACATCCAGTCATGTGACGCAGAGATGAGACAGACTACAGGCACCGAGGGCCATATGTATAATTCCAAATTGCGATCGCAAACGCCGAAATTCGCAGAATTTTGGCGCTTGTAATCGCAATTGGGCTCAGTGGTATGTATGACAGAAAAACTGCCTCGCAACATAAGGAATCGCAAAATTTGCAATTTCCTATTTTGCAATTGCATTTAAGAAATCGCACATTGCTATTGATTAAATGCAATGTACGAAGCACAGAAGTGCAATTTGGCCTTAAAGGATCGCAAATTACCACCAACTTCAAGTTGGTGGTAATTTGCGATTTCTCTAGAAAATTAACTTTTTTGCATTTTTTGAAGTGCCATGTGGCATGTATGTATGCCACGTGTGCACACATGCACATTCCAGGGGTGCAACAGGGTGTCCTTTTAACACCCTGGCACCCTTGAAATTCATTCTAAATTTGTGATTCTCTAATTGAGAATCGCAAATTGAGAATGTCTTCCCATTCATTCCTATGGGCCTCTAGGCCCATAGGAATGAATGGGGGGTATTCCTTAATTGTGAATCGCAATTTGCAATTCGCAATTAAGGAATATGTAGGATTCGCAAAATGATTTGCAAATCCTACATACATTGCATTTTGCGATTCCCAAATAGCGATTCGCAAAAAAACGCAATTTGATAATCGCAAAATCAGAGTTTGATACATATGGCCCCAAATGTCTATATCAAGGAAATGCAAAATTTGCAAAATTGGCAATTTAAAATTGTGATTTAAAATCCGACTTCACCATGAGTTAGGGGTTTTCATTACAATTCCAGAGATAACAAACATAAACTGGGTACCTGTTTCCATTTAAAAATTGGACTTATATAATGCAATAAGGCAGCCCCAAAGTTATTCTATGGGAGAGGTAGGCATTACAGTAGTAAAAACCAAATGTAAGAGTTTTATACTAGCAGGACAAGAAAGACTTAGAAGTACATGCCCTACTCCTTAACACCTTGAATGCTACAGCAATTCGTCCATGGTGCTGAACTTCTTTGAATTCCATTGTTCATGATGAGCTCAGCTCGTCATGAGCACACGAGCAGTGTACTGCATGACGAGCTGAGCTCGTCATGGGCATGGAAGGGTTTAAATGTATTGCACCCCACTCTCTGGGCGGTCCAAACCTATGGGTTTCTTGTATGTATTAAAAAGAAAGTTTGGGTCTTGCAAAAGGTTTACTTTGCTAGGTCAGTAGGGCAGTTTAAACAATGGCAGGCCTGGGACATGTTTAAGTGCAACTTAGGTAGGTGGCATAATGAGTACTGCACGCCCACTAGAGCATTTCCTTTACATCCCCTGTCTGCTGTAGTGTCAATTTACTAGGGTCATACAAGTAAATTAATAATGCCAATTGGGTATAAGGCAATCTAACATGTTTTAAGAAAGGAAGCAGAAGCACTGTAGAACTGATTGGCAGTGGTAACGTGTGCAGAGTCGGAAGGCAAGAAATTACAAAGTCAGCAAAAATAGGAGGTCTGAAGGCAAAACATTAAGAGGGAAAATCACACCAAGTAAGCCGGGTCTAACAGTTACCCTCCTACCTAGCGAACAGGTTATTCATAGCATGCTTATAATCCTCTGAATGAACACTCAACTCTCCTACTCTGAAAGAAAGTCCAGGCTATTCAAAGAGCGCTACCTGCTATAGAAACGAACCTAAGTATAAACTGTGAGAAATTGAGATGTTGGTTGACTAGAGTGTGAGCCCTGGTCAAGCAACAGCCACATTCCGCTTCAAGATGAGCCACACAAATTCACTAAATTATCTTGTACTTTACCCCGGGTAGATTGGCACAAAAAGCAGTCAGGTGTAACATAGAGGGAATGTGTAAACTATGCACCGAACAGGGAAGTGACTTCATGACTGGTGAAAACGATTGGCTGAATTCGCCAGTTGAAGGAAGTAAAGAACCAGGAGCCACCACCTGGAGCGAATATCCACCATTAGATGCACTGACATGGGTAATCTATTGGCATCCCTCCCTAATCAACACACCTGCTACATACAAGGTGGAGCTTTTTCCATCTTCTGAAGTTCCCTGAAACCACAAAGCCCATGAACGTGTCCCACACAAGTATACACACAGCCCTGACCAAGACCTTCGGGAAGATATGGGCCCATTGAGAAGGTCAACACGTGTAGGCGTACCTAAAACGTGGTCAGGGGCAGATATTAGTACAAAAACAAACAACGGCCTAGGGATGGTCAAGGACAAAAATTTTACCTCTGAGACCTACAAAAGTATAAACAACCAATTTGCCACGTACACAGCTACATGGTACCAGTAGGAGCAACAATCTGAAGGATAATAATATATCCCCAGTGATTTTGACTGTAAAACTTTCATTGTTTATGTTGGACAAATTTTCACAAAAGTTGTATTTGTGAAAGGAATTGTGTGATTATATATGTTGGACACTTATTTATGAGGAGAAGGCTAGCATTTCACACAACCAGTCAATTTACGGAACTATTGTCTAGTGAAGTTGAATTTGCTATATTTTAAAGTTTCTTTGTTCTTTTTCTCCATAAGTGTCAATATTGTGATTTGTTTATCTTACACTGTATGAAAAATACACCACGTGGTCTGACAAATAGATCCACTAAATAAATGTCACTTTCGCAGAACTCTTATTATTTATGGCCGTCTCTCTGTCATAGATGTGCCAGTATGTATTATGAGCATATATCTATCATCATATCAGCATCAAAAATATCTAAAAGGGAGGAGTACAAGGGAGAACATCACAAGTAAATAATGAGCCTTCAATGGCCAAAAAACACGGAATCCTCACGTGGCCTCATAGTTGTAACACTGAAAAATGTATGGTGTAGTGGGTATCATTTTGAATATTAGACTTTTAGTAGTTGGAATTTTCCTGCCATTTGTGCCTGTATCCTGCTTTGGGTCACATGACTGTGTGTAGCTGAAAGATGTTGTGAATTTCTCCCAGACAGTCACACAATAGTGGGATTAGCTGAGCCTCAATGGACCATCAATTGGAGGATGTGGGGGCGGAGCTGAGCACATCCCCAATTGCACCTCACAATAGGCCTAATGATCCTGTATTGTCAATGCAGCCAGCTTGGAGCTGCCAGGGCAGTGGAGTCAGAAAATTCAAAGAATTTCAAAGAACCCTTCTAGAAGCTTCTCCCACCTTCCAGGAGAAGGGCACCAGGGTATGATAATTGGGCCTTCAGACCCATTCTTCAGTTCACTACTGAACCTGCAGAAGGACTTTCAGAGGACTGCCTGCTGCTGTACCTGGAAGGACTACTTTTTCGCTTGGAGCATGCCTTGAACCCTCAGTGTAAACAAATGGAGGTAATGGATCCTACAGCTGACCAGCCCGGATCCCAACAATTGATATAACAGAACAAGTTGGCTGATCAGGATAATTTTCAAGAAAAAATCTTGACACACGCAGCCCAAGTGTACTGCGTGGCCAGCAGTTTTATATTCCAAAATAATTTATTTTCATTTGCAATAAAGTTTCATTGAATTCACAAAGAAATGGCATAAAGGAAAAAACTCTGCCAACACAGTCAGTTCAAAAACAAGCAATTGTGTGTACAGTATATACAAAATATACAAATATACAAATATACAAACACTGAAGGTGAAAAATCAACAATCAATATATCATAACACCAAAAGAATACTTTGCTACAATAAATAACATTTCAAACCAATTGCAAAGTAAGGAGACCTTTACACAAAACACATTGTTTATGCGTTTGGGAACAACCAGTCCTATAAACTAGAATCCAGTGGACAGGCGGAACTAGGATGGAATGAAGTTGCCTGCCTGTCTCACAACACCTGTGATAGAGTGTTTTTAGGGGGTTAACAGCAAGGGCCCACAGAGATGGTATTATTTACTCCCTAACTGCACCCTTCTATCTTGCCACAGGCTGGGTGTCAATGCGTTTCGAACCGTAGGTATTGTTGGTTCTCCTCAGGACGGGGACTGTGTAGGGACTTATCTGCACAACGAGCACAAGGGCTCCAGGAGTGTAGGTCTACCGCAAGTCAAGGTGAGTTTCTGTGCTGGGTAGAATGTGGGTCAAATGACACAGTGCCCGCGAAGCGGTGCGCACTCAATAAAGAGGGCGGCTCACATACTCTTATCATGTGGCGGAGGCTGCATTGAAAACTCAGGCAGGAGGACGACTGAACCAGGAAACAACTCCGTGAGCTCACGCGGGTACAATTCAACCGCAAACGGTCGTGATAAGGATAGATTCCTTTCCGATGCCGCACTCGTGAACAGTGAGCTCACTGTTCACGAGTGCGCTTTATCGACACCCAGCCTGTGGCAAGATAGAAGGGTGCAGCTAGGGAGTAAATAATACCATCTCTGTGGGCCCTTGCTGTTAACCCCCTAAAAACACTCTATCACAGGTGTTGTGAGACAGGCAGGCAACTTCATTCCATCCTACCTCCGCCTGTCCACTGGATTCTAGTTTATAGGACTGGTTGTTCCCAAACGCATAAACAATGTGTTTTGTGTAAAGGTCTCCTTACTTTGCAATTGGTTTGAAATGTTATTTATTGTAGCAAAGTATTCTTTTGGTGTTATGATATATTGATTGTTGATTTTTCACCTTCAGTGTTTGTATATTTGTATATTTGTATATTTTGTATATACTGTACACACAATTGCTTGTTTTTGAACTGACTGTGCTGACAGAGTTTTTTCCTTTATGCCATTTCTTTGTGAATTCAATGAAACTTTATTGCAAATGAAAATAAATTCTTTTGGACTATAAAACTGCTGGCCACGCAGTACACTTGGGCTGCGTGTGTCAAGATTTTTTCTGGAAAATTATCCTGATCACCCAACTTGTTCTGTTATATCAATTGAACCCTCAGTGGTCAGCCCTGCTGTTTAGCCCTGCATCTTCATCTGCACCCAGAATTGCCAGAAGTGACTCCAAGAGCTAGTTTACTGGCATTCTGTTCAGAGCCACAGGGACATAACAGGCTCCCACCTTCTTGAACCCGCGCTTGGACCCAACCTGGGCGACACCTGAACCCTTCAAGGGGTCCCCATCTAGTCCTAGACTCTTGGTTGTTGTGCTAAAGGTGCCCAGGCAGCCATTTTCCAAAACCGAAGACAACATTTGGCCAAAAAGTGCTTTGAGAACCAGGAGTAGACCAAGACTAACCTGCTCACCTATCCGCCCAAGGTACATTTCCGATCAGATTGACTTCATGTCTTCTTCCACTACATTCTTCTCCCTAGCAGCAAATCTGTTTCAATAGTCTTTTGTGACCTCATGGATCTGTCTTCGGCTACCACCCTCTGCTTTGTCCCACAGGAGATTTTCTACTTTTATTTCAGTGGCTAAGTCAGAAGATAAAAACTTCACTGCAGCTTTGCTTCACAGCCATCCAACTATAATGCTTCTTCCTTGGATACTCCTTCAGTCATGCTCGCTTAAGTTCTACCTTGTGAAACATTTTTCTCTCAAATTATTTCTAAGTCCGAAGGTAAGTGCTGACCAAGCCCAATCCACTTCTTGTTTCTGAACTGCGCTTCATCGCAGATGTCCATAACTTTCAACTTTGACCCAGTCTAGTGAGACTAGATGTCTGCAGTTGGCACTTTGATCTTTTAGATACTATTTTGAACATTAAACTTTAAAAGATCATACCTATTGTTCTGGTGATTGGATTTTTATCATTTTGGTGTCATATACTTTATTAAAATGTCTCTATCTTTCTTGTATTGTGTTTTAACTTTATTACTGTGCCAAACATGCCATAACTTCCGCCTCTCAATTAGGAATTACAGCTTATTAAATATAATAAGAAACCCCCAATGTTATGATATGAGAGTGTTAGGCCTCACAGTAGTGAAAAACAAAGTGGGAGTTTTCGCCTACCAGAACATGTTAAACACAAACGTATATGTCCTACCTTTTATAAAACAGCACCATGCTCTATGGGCTGCCTACAGCCTACCTTAGGGGTGAGGTTTATGAAATAAAGGGTGATTGTAAGGCTAGGCTTTGGAGTTTAATTGGCAAGTCGACGTGGCAGTGTGACACCACATTTAGGCTGCATTGGCAGGCCTGGAACATGTTTTAGAGGGCTACTTAAGTGGGTAGCACAATATGTTCTGCAGACCCACTGGTAGCATCGAAATTATAGGCCCTAGGTATATGGTATACCACTCTACAAGGTATTCCATGTACATTGAATGTGCCAAACAGGTGTAAACCAATTATACCATATTTAGAGGGGAGAGCACAATCACTTTGGAACTGGTTAGCATTGGTAAAGTGCACAGGGTCCTAAGGCCAACTAAACAAATTGAGCAAACAAATAGGAGGTGGAAGGCAAAACAAATGGGGTGACCCTACAGAGAGGGCCAGTTCCAACATAACCCTTGTTTTACATACATACCAATAGTATCCCAGGGCTCACACTTTATCGACACCTCAAGGGTAGTACATAAGGCAACTGAGAGCTACTAACAAACAAATAATAACGAGATAAGACCTTTATCTGACCGAGCTCGTGGGTAAGCTTGAGCCATTGTAACATGAAAGGGAATGGTAGTGAATAGATGACTGATAACTTCTTCAGTGAATTTACCTAGCAGGATTATTTCATAACAGCTTACACTTGGAATATTGGTCAGCCATTAAACATTGAGAATCATGGGATGATGTCAATAGCAAATACCTTGGGTATCATTTATGGCTTGGCAGAGTGGGTGTACTGTTGTAAATCAGTAGGGCTCCCACTCCACTAAACCCATGGTTCAACTGCCACATTTTGGGAAAAGGAAACAGCCATGCTTCAGACATCAGAGCTTCTGCTGGATCTTCTGTCAGAATGTCTTAAATGAGAACAGACCTGCTGCCCACAGTGGCGGAAGCCCATCTTATTTAAGGTCAGGCTTCGGCCACTGATTTTTTCTGCCCTGGATCATCATGCAAATCATGATGGTCCTGGGTATGAAAAGACATAAATGTTTTTGTGCACATGGAAAACACTTTGTGTGCCTGGGATATATATTTGCTCAGAAATAAGTCCCGAATTTAGACATGGTTTCTGAAAATAAGATGAATGCAAGAACTTGCTGGCAGAATAAAATGCAACCCCTGCTTACAGCTAGAACAAATATTAACGCCAATCTTCTACCTCAGAGTTTGTCTGAGCTATGTCAAAACTGTTGCCAATGTGTTAATCTGTGAGAGCCCATACTTGCCTACAGACTTTGATAAAGGCTATTCAAATTACGGTAATAAGAAACTACCGCAGTAACTTGCTTCTTACCTTAATCACACACATTTCTACTTAAGTTTACATTGGATTTTCATAATACACAATAGAGAGTCGGCTGAAATGAGTAGGCCTACTTAAAATAAAATAAGGTCAATTACTAAAATGGTGAACTAATAATCTAACCAGACCAAACCTTAACCATAGGTCCCTTACTAGAGGGAATAACATCAAACTAGCCAGACTTAAAAGTCTAACATATTGTCTGTCGTAAGACAACAATTTCATGAAAAGTAAACTAAAGCTTTTCCCAAAAACATTTTCACAAGAGAGATCTCACATAAAACTGGCAAGGCTAAAATTCTCTCGACTGAGCTCGTGAGTTCTAACCACCAGTCTCTGCTTTATTTGTCAGGTTACCAAGCAAGCAATATTCTTTATGTTTCATTAATTCCCTATTTATTTACCAGCTGCCTTGGTGGTTGCTGGGCCTTTGACTTGCACTACTTCCCTGGAACACCGGGGTTCATCCTTCACATACTTCATCAGCCCCCCTGCTGCTCTTTGTATGTGTAACCACACTTTATCTTCTTAGCTTGGAGAAAAGCGACTACTACTGACAAAGGACGCAAACCCCAAGTACACATCTGGAGACTGGTTTACAAGCTATCTTTTAAATTGGGGGCCAGGTCACAATTGGAGAAAAATAAACAAGCAAGCAGGATACAAGGGTGCAAAATCACAAAGAAGGTGCCAGGGTCCAAAACAGCGACCTGAACAACCAAGAGTGTGAGAACACCAGCTATGGAGACTCAAGTCTGTCATGAGTCCACCCCCACTACACATTCAATTTCCAAAGCAAGGACATTCCGCAAGTACTTCACTCCATTAAAAGCCGCACTGAATGCACAGGCGAAAGGGGAGCCATGCAGTAAGGCTATACTGTATAAACATCCTTTGGTAAATCAACAAATTCATACAAAGCAAACAGATGAGAGCCAGATCCAAGTACCCTGTCCACAAACCTGCAAGAAGAGGGCCATTGGGAGCACTTTCTGCCCCTTGAACAGTGGAGCCAAATACTTGCTTTCTCAGGAACTCTCATAGGGGGGAGGGAAAGAGCAAGGAAAACCGGAAGCCATAGAAATATCTTCAGCACTGAACTCCCCGAAATGCAAATGCAAGTCAACCCCCCGGATGAGCAATAGTATCCCGCACCACGACTTGTCCCTCTTAGAAAAGTGGTCGGCAATGAAACCCTATACTCTCAATCAAAGCTCATCCTTTTTGGGCTTGGCTGACAACACCCTGTGGGGGTACAGACCTCCCAACATCTATAGGGCGTAACAAAGCTCACAACCCAATCCGGGTGTCCTTAGCAAAATTCCCTCTTATTCTCAATAAACTCCACATTGACGACCGCTAATAATGCCCTCACATGGCAGACACAAAAACGTGAAATCCAAATGGATACTATGCAGGCAGTCGTAACAGCGATAACAAATCTATCCTCTAAAATTGGCAATTTAGAGTGAAACCTGGAACAGTTGAAAAAGCCGCATTTTGCGAGTTGTTCCTGCCTCCCACTTGTTGAGAAGCTCAGCTCTATGCCAAAAGTTTTTACATTATTAATCACAGACCTTAAACAAAGGAAAGCAATTATCATAGACCAGTCGGACCATTGCAAGGAACCCAGACAAACCTAAAAGCAACGAAACAAATGACAAAGTTGGAGCAGAACCTCTTATAAGCTTGTTGCAGCTGATCACAACGAAGAGCTCAAATCATACTCCACAGAATTTATATGCTGAAGCTAGGCCCTCTACCTACTCTAATAACCATGTCAACAACCAGATGGTAGCTCCAGATAATCCTCCAACTTCCTCACAGCTGGCTACAATGACAAGCCCAAATAAAATCCACCATGACTTGTCACCAATGGGTATAATGGGGCACCGGAGCCAAAACCTACCTTAAAGGGACTAGCTCACCACTATCCAGAAGAGCAAAAAAATGTTAAAAGAAGCAATAAAAAACATTTAACATCTGCGCTGTGTAAAGGAGCCACAATTGCACCTGACAGCATCGGCCGTCAATGCAGGCTGCAAAATGGACCCAAATACTGACCAACAATCAAAATCACTCAGACCACAGAAGCTTTACCTAATCTTCCAAAGGGCAAGGCCCATTTCTAGCTCAGGGAATGCCCACTTAACAAAAGCAATGATAGTGCCGCCTCTCATATTTTCGGCCGGCGGGTTGGGTCCGGTTGACGAAGGACGAACGCAAGCTCCACAGGATTGCACCGTTCCCTCATAAACAGACAGCAGAGGGGGTACCGACAAAACATGTCACCAAAACAGACAGGAGCAAGATGGGCCCATGCCCAAAATGGACATCATAAGAACTCCTCTCCCCCATACAAACAGTACAGGGACAAGAGAGCACACAGTAGTGCAAATAGTCATCAGAACAAATATAACAAATAGTCCTTCCCAGAATCAAATTCCGGCATCACAAGGCAAAGGCCCCCCGCCGCCCAAAGGGTATCTGAAAACACCATTGTGGTGCTCATGCCCGAATATACATCTTGAGGAGGCTCAGCATCATTAAATAGGGCCAATATTCTCAATCCTTCAATAAATTCCAGAGCTAACACACCTCACAACTGAAGACCTGACCCGAGTTAAATTCAAGGTCCTGAAGAGTAACACAACAAGAGAATTGACAATAACAATATGGAAAACCAGCATGATAGTCCAAAAGATTATGACAAAAAAGGCTCAATTCACAAAATGGGGGATTAAAGCATATGAAACAGAAGAGAAAAAATACCCACAAATGCTAACAGGTAGATTACTGCAAATGGTTACCCTCAATACACACGCTCCTAAGCTGACTTAAATGGAACAAAATCAACACATCGGGATGACAGCCTGGAAAAACAATTGGCCTGTACTTAACATAAATTATGCTGATGGGAATAGACTGGCGATATGGTCAAAACTGGTTCCAGAGCTGTACCACCTATTGCTAGGCATAAAACTCAATCATCAGCCAGAATCCAAAGAAAGGATGTGCTGCCAGCCCAGACCATGGTGTAAAATACCTGAATTAAGTAAGAAGGCATTGGGAAAAGCAAACCGCAACTATAAGCGGACAAGAGACGAAAACAGTACGCCAAAAATGGCTAACAGCCATAGGAGAACTATATGGAATTTCAAAAAGCAACAAAAAGACTCCGTATGGCTGCACATCCAAAGTCTTCAAACCCCAAGCAGACAAACTGAATTTTGGCTATATATCAACAGGCTGGTCGGGCACGGTCACGACCGGCGAAATGGAGTTCCAAGTCACACATGGGTCAACTACGTGAAAACGCTCTATTGCAACTCCTCTTATTATTCTCCTGTAGACCATCAAGACCACTCATGAGCGCTAGCCCACGCTACGCTGATTGTAACAAAAACCTGGTAAATCAAAGAACCACAGAAGAAGCAAGAGAATCTCTCGATGTGCAAAAACGCATGCTAACAATATTAAAGTACATCAGAACCAATGATGCCCCAGGGCCCAACGGCCTCCCTGGACAACTTTTCAAAGAGGACATCACATTCCGGGCAACAATACTCACCCTGTTACCCAAGTTCTGTATGTACAACTCCATAGTCCCTGAAGCCTGGAAAGGATCCTTACTACACCCAATTCATAAAAATGATGACACCGGAGATCCAACCAATTACAGGATGATAGCCCTCCTGGATATCGAGGCTAAGGCATATGCTAGTTTACTCCTTCAAGACCTATAAAACTGGGATAACGAGGAAGGAATATTCCCAGTCTACCAATCCAGCTTTAGGACCGGAGCATCAAACTAGACAATATTCTAGCCCTAGCTTATCTGGTAAAACAGTTCATCCGGGAAAAACAGTGCCCCTCTTCGCCTGCTTTATTGACTGCACAACGGCGTTCGATTCTGTCAACAGAAATTATCGCTGGCAAAAATTACAAAACTGGGGGATACCAATCAGGCTGCTGAATGACATTATTGCCCTTTACACCGATATCTGGGTACGAGTCAAACTCACTCAGAACAGAGCCCCAAAGAAGATACACAGGGTTCAAGGGTTGAAACAAGGCTGCGTATTGGCACCGTTTCTCTTTAACTTATACACTGCAGATCTTGGCAAAACAATATCACAAGCAACCTGTTACCACCCAAAATTGAGAAGACCAGATTATTTATAATGCAATGCGCTGACGACATAGTCTTAATGGACCACACGAAGATTGGCCTGCAAACAGCACTGGATGCACTAAATATAAATGATGAGAAAAATGAATTGACAGCAAACACCAGTAAAACAAAAGTAGCTATCTTTAGAAAATATGCTAATAAATTTAAATTACTGTGGTAAAATGGGCAATCTGAAAATATCTGTAACATCCAAGTACAACTACTTAGGAGTATGGATCATGAGCAATGGCAAGCCGACAGCATACATTGCATCCATAGAATCCAAAGCCAAGGCAGTAACTTACGTCGTCTGCAAACTAAATTCAAAACTGTGCAGCCTTACTTATGTGCCTATTCAAAAGGCTATGAATGCCAAGCTAATTCCTTCAATCTCCTACAGGCAACTAGTATTTCCTGGGGCCCTAATCAACATCATGGGGTCTGCTAACTGTCAAGCATTCAAACAGATTTTCCAGATACCAGCTTACGCCAGGAACGCTCTAGTACGGCTGGAAGTTGGACTAAGTAAACAATCTTAAGAACATTGGGCTTCGGTTATCCGCTAATATCGAGGGGCATGCACTGCCCCCTCAGACACAATGAAAGCAACACTGGAAGAAATATTTACGAAAGGGAAAAACCCTTGAGCAGATGCTCTATTAACCGCCCTTCCTGAGCTACACATTGATTTGTCCAACTAGTCTAATTTTATTCATCAACCGGGCCTACTTAAAACAATTTTATGGAAACAAGCAAGAACATTTAGCATATAGCAGGATGACATGGCAACTATAGAGTCCTCCAGCAGCAACATTGGGATTCTAGTCAGTTCTTACAAGGGCAAACTGAGGGAGCCTTACCTTGAATCAGCTTTGAATAAACTAATATTAAAGCACATCCTATCGGTCAGACTCATGTTTATGCCAAAAAAAGATATAAACACTCGTCGCCGGCATACAGTAAGTTAGAAAGTGATAGCCTCCCTAACCTGGGTGCATGTGAGGTGCTGATGTTTAATTCCAAAGAAAGGTCTGCCATAAACAGGTGAAAAAGCATAGGGGCCAGAACGCACCCCGGTTTCAGTCCCCTCGTTGTTGTTTTTTTCTTGACAGGAATTCGCCAGTTCCTGGCTTTACTTGAACCCACGTGTTGGTGTGTAGGATAATTATCTGCTTTAATAGCGCTGCCGGAATTTTTATCTTCTCTAGTTTGGTCCACAACTTGTTCCTGTCAATACTGTCAGAAGCAGTGGAGTAATCAATGAAACAAAGAAAAAGGGGGAGTTTTGCTGATTTGACGCCGTCCATCAGTAGCATCAGGGTGAGTAAATTTGTGATGGTCCCTGTGCCTTTACAGAAGCCTGTCTGGTTAATGGGGATGAGCGATTTTTCATTTGCCCATGCTGTTAATTCATCCTGGAGGAGACCGGCAATGTATTTCACCTCAACGTCGATTAAGGTTACGAGTCGGTAGCTGGTTGCTTTATTCTTACCTCCCTTCTTATGACTTGGGGATATAATGGAGCCTTTCCAGGAGTCTGGTATAATGCCCCCGCATCCTATGTGTTTGAACACTGATAGTAGCATGGCTGCCCAATAGTCTCAGTCAGTTTTGAATAAGATTGGGGGAATCTCGTTGGGGCCCAATGCACCTTCCGGATTGCCTATGGCTACTCGGTTTTTAATCTGCAAAGTCTTAAAATGAGGGACGCTTATTGGTTTTCTGCCGGTGTTTCCATAGAGAGTCCACTTGTCGGGCTGATCTGACCCCGATTTTACTGTAGCAAGACTTTCCTCCTTTGAGTTGAAATGTTCCAAGAGGTGGCCTGCCCAAGTTTCCTCCGTTAGGTGAGAGTTGATACCTTGCACGTTGGCGTTACCTAAGTTGTTTATTGTTCGCCAAAATCTTCCACGTTGATTTGTGTTTGCGTCATATAAGAGCGTGGCCCACAAGGTGTCTTCTGCTTCCCTTTTTGCTTGCCAGATAACTTTTTTCTTTGTTGCTTTTAGCTGCATGAGGGCTTTCTTGTAGTGTAGTTTCATTTCCCCTTTGTCTGAGCCTTCGTAGAGTTTTATTATATCTTTGTTGAGGGCCCTCAGATTCGGAATTTTGGAAATAGGGAAGTGTCTGAGTTGATATCCGGACCATGAGTTTGCAAGCTGGGTTTTGGGCATCCCCCTACAGGATAAGGGACTGCCTGATCTTTTGGCATACTGATCCCCTACTTTTTTGGTCAGAGTTTCCCAGCGGATTATCACGTTACTTTGTGCCTCTGCTTGATTTTCCCAGATTGACTTAGCTAGGGCTTGCAGGTTGTCTGGTTGGCTGTTTTTGCAAGATAGCCTTTTTAATTTCACAGTATGAATAGTCGCTGGATCTTCCACTGGGATATCCAGGGGCCGCCCTTTTATGCATATCAACATTTTCTGGAGCTTATAGTCACTATGTTCTTTTGTACCAATTCTGAAACTAGATATCCTGCTAAACAGTTGTAGATTAACAAACGTATAGTCTATTGTAGAGCTTGCGATAGATTGATGGTATGTTGCCATGGCGGTTGATCTCCAGGAAGCGACAATTTAGAGGCATAGGTGCTCCATATACTGGATGAAGTTCCTGGTCAGAGCTGACAGATTTATCTTTTTGCCCTGTTCCTGGGTGGGAATCTTCCAAGCCGTGAATTGTTCCTCCATATCTTTCTCCCTTGTTTGCGGTCCCAATAGATGCATGTTAAAATCTCCAGCCAGCAAAAGATTAGTTGTTGGTTCTTCCGAGAATAATCTGGTTATTTCCATGCCCACTATTTTGACTCCTCTGTTTATGTCTCGTGGGTGAATATAAACGTTTAGCACTATAATTTGGTTTTTAGCATTGCTCTCCCCTAAGTCCACTGCAAGAATTTTGAGCCCAATTGTTGGAATCTACTTCGCTTGTCCCCCTTCTGGTGCTTTTTGATGAGTTGCCCTACAGGTGCCCAAATTTGGCTCCTTTAGTTGCTGGTAGATGATGGGTTTTGTAGCCGAGTAGGTGCTGAGGTTCTTCCAACCAAGTCTCCTACATTAGAATTAGGTCAAAGCCTTTAATATAAGAGAGACATTCTATGCCCGATGCCTTGCTACCCAGGCCGTTTACATCCCAAGAGCAGATTCTGAGTTCCGTGCTTGAGTCAAGAACAGCTTATTGTTCTGGCTCACCAGGTCCAGTTGTCCTGTGGAGTTACTCGGTCCTGATTTTTTCCCTCCTGGCGGTTGTATGTCCTTGCTATGCGCCCCTTTGAGGACTGATTGGACATTTGTGGCCTGTGGATGATCTGGTTGATCTGGTCTGTTGTGTATCAAAGGTGCGAGTTAACTGTTTTTTGGTGTAAGAGGATTTTGATTCCCCTAGCTTTTAGTTGGGCCTCCTCCATAAGAATCCTCCAAGCTGTTTCCTCTGAGGCACAAGTTGCCTTGGTCATCTTTCTACTTGATTGATTGAATCAGACGCAAGATGTTCCCTCTGTTGAGGATGTCCCCCCGGTCTCTCGATTTGAATTCAGGAATTAATTGAATTGAGCAGCTTTTTTTATTTAAAGTATCAATGGGGAGATACTTGGCCTGGTTTACCTGGCCTTTTTGAAGGGGGAGATTGAGAAGGCTGGCTTTACCCCCAGCAGCTTGCTTGTGGCCAGCAGAAGTTTTAGATGGGGCAGATAAGTGTGCCTGTATGTTGTTAATTATGCAAACTGGGTTGCTGTTGCTCACCGTCGACGTGCCTCTCCATCCCATGAAGCGTTCTTGCTTGGGCGGTTCTTCTCTGGGGCTTTCCGCCTCTGGTTCTGGCATCTCCTGGGGGGACTATGGGGTGTCTCATGGGGAATTATCGTGGATGAAGGGCCCACTTTGTTATCTGTCTGAAGATGTTGACAGGGCTTTTAATCCCGTGCTTTGGTCTGTCTAGAGGAAAGTAGTCCATTATAATCTTCTGCATATTTCTCTCTTTCCTCCTTGTCTTGCAACTATGGGTCCGCTTCTCCTTGCTTTGTCCGTTTTCCAAGCCTTGCGGTTCGGTGGCTTGTATTATCGATAGTTCCCCTTCTGACTGTTGTGTGCGATTGCTTTGTTCTAAATTGCCACTCGCTTCTTTTGCTTTATCATTCCATCTTATCCTTTCCGCCCAGGATATCTTGATTAGCTGATCCTCTGTGGTGTTTGATGTATTGAGCCGGCTGGGTCTTGGGCAGATAGTAGACCCATCATCCCTGTGGGAGGCCTTTAAGTGGGTATTTCCCCTACCCCTGTCCTCTGGAACTATTTCTCCATTAGTGATTATCTCTATACAGTCTTTTTTGTAGGTTTCTTGGGGGTTTGTCCTGGCATAGTTTGTATAATTCCTGATGTCACTCACCAGTTGCCCCATTGCTGCTGGGAGTGTGGACAGTTTGTCCACTATGGTGTAGCAGATACAGTGTGTTTGTGTTCGTTGTGTTTCTTCCTGCACCCTGTGGATCAATTTGGATCTGTTCGTGAGTTTGTGATCGATGTTTGCGACATTAGTAGCGACTGAATTAGGAATAGTTATTTGGATGCTTGGGAATGTTTATATGATATCAATATAGACCTATCGTCATGCTCAATATGTTTATTCTGTTCATGTTTCTGAAGTGTCTCCTCTAATTATTTTTGTTACAACTTGCTATTTTTTTTAATTTTAACCCAGAGTTTTTTATAAATATATGCGCATATGTTTCCAATGCAGTTATTATCCTATTAGGGATTGTTAGTCATGCCAATATCTCGGGTTTCGAGGACTGTGGACTTACACCTTTGGGTGCAGGCCCTATTATTGTGGATGTTCCCTCTTCCTGCAATCTTTTTTCAATTGACAGAGCCCGGAATATGTTTTTCTTTGGGTGACGTATGTTCGATTAGTCATAAGCCATGAACATGTGTCAGTGCCAAGCGTCAATTATGGGCCGGATTTAGAGTTTGGTGACAGGTTATTCCGTCACGAAGGTGAAGGATGTCCCATCTGCCTTACTATAAGTGTCTTATGATAGAATGCACTTGAAATAAGGTGGACAGGATAATGGAGCATGTTTGTGATTGAGTTACATGTCCACCTAATTCTAAATGAGACCCTTTGTAGGCCAGGCCACAGAAATGACAGATTAAAATCAAAATCTAAACATTAAAATCAGATTAATATGCCAATTTTTTCAGTTTGTTTGAGAAAGATGAGACCCTGCGGCAGCAAAAGGTGCACCATTTTTTTGGCTGTTTAGAAAGAAAAATATTTTTAGATTGTTTTCTGAAAAGTTGAAAATTACTTTTAAAATGTTTATGAAAGTAAGCCTACACAGCTGAAGCACATTTTCAATAGAGAATACTGCTTGTTCTTTCAGTTTGATATTTTGCCAAATTCTGCTATTGGAAAAGAAGGTCCATCAGAGCAAGGGCTACCATAATGTTTACATGCTTTGTTAGCCAAACGGGGATCGGTGTCAATGCACAATTTGTCGCACACGTAGAGAGGCCTATTCAGAAACTGCATTTTATAGTATGTTAAGTAGTACTAAAATAGTACTGCAAAAGAACTTCGAAATGGTTTTATAGAGCGGGAAGATGGCGGCCGAGTAAGAGGCTCGGTCGGAGAGCTCCCGACACTCCCGTGATAACCGCAAAGAAAGTTGGAGGGGCTTAAGCATGCAGTAATACAAATCTGCAATGATATACGCAAGATTTATCTTAGATGAACAAATAAAAAAGAACTCATAGAACTTGCAATGACGATCTTTTCTACCTGAGTACATGGCGAGCTGAAACGAGCTGTCCTTGGCGTGTCCGTGGCGTGGTCCGCGGTATGGTGCGATTCTTTGAACTCTCTCCCCTCCCGTGGTACATTCGAGAGAAGGGCTGCAGTGCATTAGAGGCGGAAGGCTCACGCTTCGACTCAGACCCTGCTGCCGTGAGGATTTCCATGGTGATAGACGGGAACATTGGAGCATATATCGGAGCAAACAAGGTGACGAAAAACCCTTGCGGTGCTTTGGAAGTGGAAGGTTCGCTTTTTGATCGGGACCCAGAGCCGGACCCTGTCGCCGTGAAAGTTGTGGAAGCGGAGGAGGACGAGGACGGGTGCAGCGGGGTGTGCAAGGCGGCGAGGAGCGAAAGTCCCGGAGCTCGCTCAACAGCTGAACCAGATACAGGGACGTGGAGCGCCGCGAGGAGGGCGAGGCTGCACTACCGCCGTGTCTCCGGAAGACTGAGGCTTCAGTTCCGGGGCACGAGCGACAGAGGTGAGAGGCGGCAGGTCGAGGGAAGCTACAGGGGAGGCTCTGATCGAATCCCAATAGCGGGTGAACTGGTAACCGCAACGGAGGGTAGGAACGATGGTAGAAACACAATAAGGATAATAAGGCTCTGCAGAAAGAGAGGGTATAAAAGCTTAAAGCACGAGTATAAACGAGAGGAGACAATTAACATTTTTGGGCCAGAGAGCAATTGGGTTTTGGAAAGCCTGCACCACAAAACCTTTCAAAAAAACTCATACTATAATACAGGCTATAACTTTAATAGTATTAGCAGTATTAATAACCAGTTATATCAATCTCTCCTGCTTTGTCTGACGTATAAACATTTTTGTCCCTGTCAAACTATACATATTCATACAAAAGAGATAACCTCAACAAACAAGCAGCTTATGAGTGAATTAGAAGAGTCAAAAGAGGAGGGAACAGAGGAGAAACCGCCTCAAGATTTAAAAAATCCTCTCAAAAATCGTGCCAAACCTAATCTCGAAGAGGAACCCTTGCAATTAGAAACTCAGCTTAGTTCAGCAAGATCTTTCTACAGTTTGCGGAATAGAAAGTTTCTAAGCCAGGAACAGTTCCCGAAAGGCATTACCCCAAGAGTGAGTAGAAAAAAACAAAAAACCTCACTCAAAAGCTACCTAAAGAGTAATTTAGAGAAGGGTGAAAATACCCTGGAGTCTACTCAGAAATCTAAAGTTAAAATAAAAGTTACTCCCTCTCTTCGGTCATACTTTAAAATCCAGCAACAAGACCAGAGCTTAAGATCGTCTAGTTCTTTAGAAGCACAAACAAGATTGGAAATTTTGGAAGCGAGAAAGAGGTAACAACAGCCAAACTTACAATCAAACTACCAGATACTCACCCCCTAAGAAAAGAGAAACAGCGACCAGCTCCCAGTCTAGTCGGAAAACTGAGTACAGGGAGCGCAAAGAAGGGGAGAAAGCCACGAACTAAGAAAAAGACTTTGGTAGAGAACATAAGTCTGGAAGAAATCTGGAAAATTAAAGAAAGTAGCTCGGAAGAGAAAGCGGATAGACATATGGCGGAGGGGGGCACAGACCTCTCAGCTGCAGCAGCTAATATAAACGCCAACATAACGGAAGAGGTTGAGGACAAGGAAGATGAGGATTCAAGATCTGTAGAGTTCAATAAAGATATAACAAAAACTCATACAGATGAACTTCTTGAAAAGATATGGGTAGAAATGAGAGAAAAATTCTCTATTTCCGAATCAAAACAAAATAAAATACAAGAGGTGTGTGATAAACTGGACAGTAAGCTGAACGCACTAGGTGATAGAGTTACAGCGGTAGAAAATGAAGTTTCCAGTTTAGACAAAAGAGTGGAGAAAAACAGAAAGGATATAAACTTCCTGAGATTGGAAAATAAAACCATAAATGAGAAACTGGAATCCTTAGAAAACCAAGCAAGGAAAAACAACATAAGGAACCTAAATGTGCCGGAGAATCAAGAAGGCAAGGATGTAAAAGCATTTGTAGTGGCATTACTGATGGAACATTTCCCATGGGCGGACAAAGAGACTCTAGATGAGGATATACAAAGGGTACATAGAGATCCTTATGGAAAGAGCAAAGAAAGGAAAAACCCTAGAAAGATCCTAGTGAACTTCAAAACTTATATACTGAAGGATAGGATCTTGGGAGAGGCATTAAAAAAAGGAACATACAATAAAGATAGTTGGAGCTTTAAAATAAGATCAGATATGTCAAAAGCCTCTCAGACAAGACAATGGGAATTGGGTAATCTAATGTCCGAACTGCATCAACTAGGTGCCACAGTACAAATGAAATTTCCACCCTCATTACGGATTATGTGGAGGAATAAAATGCGTAATTTAAGAGAACCTGAAGAGGTGAAAAACTTGATAGAGCTAATCAAAGATCAAATACGCGCAGAAGAACCTCTGAGCTAAATGTAGCCTCTAACACGTAAATTCCTGTAGAAACTTCGAAATACATAAAAATAAAAAAAAGGGACATGCATATGTATATATATGACAGGAGTATAAGAGAAATAGTTCTAAATTACACTTAAAGACAAAACACAAAAATAAGTATGAAAAAACTATAAACCTAGCCAACTAAGTTCACTATTTTAACTGTACATAGATAAAATCACGGGGGGGATCGGGAAGCCAAAAGGGTTACGAAGATAACCGAAGGAGAAGAAGATGGAGGCTTCCCCAGGGAGGGTAACTTTAAAACACAACTTAACAAGTATAAAACTACACGAAAAAGGGTGGGGAGCAAAATAGGGAAAAAAGACCAAAAAATTCCTCATCTGCGAATACACGGAAAATCAGAACAAATAGGAGTGAAACATAATCTTCAAAAGGAGAACAGAATAAATGGGGAGTGCATGTAGAGATGTAAATATTCTATCCTGGAATGTAAATGGTTTGAGAACAAAAAGTAGAAGGAATAAAATTTTAGAGTATATCAGAACTGAGAAAAGCGAGATTATAATACTACAAGAAACCCACCTGTTAAAAGAAGAATGGGATCAAATATCTAAGAACTTATGGTGGGTAGACACTCTAATATGCACAACGCAACAATGTAATATAAAGGGAATAGCGATAATCTTCAAAAAGTCGTTAAAAGCCACTATAACCAGCTCAGAAGTAGACAGCAAAGGACGATGGGCTATAGCCAATGTTAGAATAGGAAACTCTCCCATTACTATCGCAGGGTACTATGGTCCGAATTTGGATGATGCTGATCCGCTGCGAAAATTGTACTCACATCTATTACTAGCTACCTCTCCCATAATACTGGGAGGTGATTTTAACTTAGTGATGGACCTAAAACTAGATAGATCACCACCGGGTAGATATACTAACTTAAAGAAAATGAGACAATGGATCGGGACTTATAAAAAAGATCTAAATTTGGTAGACATCTGGAAAAACAAAGGAGAAAAGTCACTACCGTTCACTTTACATAACAAAAAACTGGGGCACAAATCTAGGATCGATTTCTTTTTGGTTAGTAACGAACTGTCAAAGAAAGTGAAAAGAGTATTTCATTTACCAGCTCACCTCTCAGACCACTCAGCAGTACAGCTAGAACTACAAATTATAGACAAAATATCGGAAAAGAGATGTACGGTCGAAAGAACTTTGCTAGAAGATGAAGAGAACATAAAGGAGCTAGAAACTGAAACAAACACTTTCTTTGAGTTAAATGCACTAGGTACCACAGAACAAATAACCTGGGACACTTATAAAGCTGTCATAAGGGGTAAACTCCTAAGCTTGGGGGCGCATAAAAACAAACAGGCAAAACAAGAGATCTTAGATTTGGAATCAGAGATCAAATGCTTAGACATCAATATTTCCACAGAACAAGAGGAGGAAAAGAAACAACATCTTCTTAGCAAAAGACAGACTCAAAAAGATAAAATAGATCAAATTTTGGAAGAAAGGCTAAAGAAAAAATGGGACTCTAGCAAACTGGCGAAACATGAGTTTGGTGAAGGTTGCGGTAAATGGCTAGCGTGGAAGCTTAAATCAGATCTAGCTAAAAATAAAGTAGGAAGTATTATCCCGGATGATCAAACAATGCCTTCCTCTGAAGAAGACA
The DNA here is from genome assembly GCF_964263255.1 of Lissotriton vulgaris. Classification (NCBI taxonomy): domain Eukaryota; kingdom Metazoa; phylum Chordata; class Amphibia; order Caudata; family Salamandridae; genus Lissotriton; species Lissotriton vulgaris. Next base: position 1,135,854,906 of record NC_141697.1, read on the forward strand.
CCATCAAGTATGAATTTTGGAAATTTTTTAAAGACCTTTACACGGAAGATATAAATCCCTCAGCTCAAACGATAGATACTTACTTGAGAGATTCAGTACTTCTAAAACTTGAAGAGAACGAAAGAGAAGCTTTGGATAAGGAAGTTCAAGAAGAAGAAGTGGCAGAAGCCATTAAAAGCTTGAAAAGGGGAAAAGCCTCAGGGCCAGACGCATTACCAAACAAACTATACATAAAACTGAAAAATTCTATACTCCCTCACATAACCAAACTAATTAACCTAATCCTAACACAACGGAAAACCATACCAGACTCCTGGAATGATGCTATAATTACAATTATCCTGAAACCCGGCAAGAACCCCCTTAAATGCGAGTCATATCGCCCAATTTTGTTATTAACTACAGACTATAAAATATTTACTAAAATAATGGCAGCACGACTAGGAAGAGTACTATCAAAATTATTACATCAAGATCAAAAAGGTTTCATAAAAGGAAGATATCTTCATGAAGTAACTCAAGAACTTTTAACATCAATAGATATCGCAGTAAATGAGAAATCTCCACTTACCATACTCGCCATTGATGCCGCAAAGGCTTTTGATAGGGTCAATTGGGCTTTTCTTGAGAATGTTTTGGTTAAGAACAATTTTGGACCTCACTTTATTAATATGGTAAACCAGATCTATAAAAATCCAAGATCAAAGGTTTTAATTAATGGCAGCTTAACAGAAAATATAAAAATAACCAGAGGAACGAGACAGGGATGTCCACTCTCCCCCTTACTATTTAATTTATATATCGAACCGCTGGCAAACAAGTTAAGAAACAATAATAATATCATTCCATTCAAATACGGCACATGGGAGAAAAAAATCGCCCTATACGCAGATGACCTAATGATTTTCACTGAAGATTATCCAAAAGCCAAGGCAAGTATCGAGAAGACCTTAAAGGAGTTCGGGAAAATATCAGGATACCTGGTAAATCAAACTAAGACAGAACTCATGACATGGAACACGACCTTCCAGAGCAATTTTATAAAAAGCGAAATAAGATACTTAGGAATCTTAATAAATCATGACATAGTGAAGATTGCAAATAGAAACCTAAACAAAGTCATTGGAGAGGTAAGGAAACTGCTAGAGACATGGACCTCTTTACCGTTGAGCTTGATCGGGAGATCAAATATAATCAAGATGACCGTCCTGCCAAAGTTTACTTTTCTATTTAACACGATACCCATGGAATTCGGAAAGAAGGAATTAGTTCGAGCACAAAGAAACATAACAAGCTTCATATGGGCAGCAAAAGGATCAAGAATTGCATGGAAAAAGATCAGGAGGAGCAAGAAAGATGGAGGACTAGCCAGCCCAGACCTGATGGAATATTGTAGAGCTTTCCAATTCAAAAATATCAAAGTACTACTAAAAAACCACAAATACTACCCTGACTATTTTAAAGCAATTACAAAATCAGAGGATCATGTGATGTTTAAGTTTGGACACCCCAGATACTTTAAAAAAATAAAGCTTAAGATATTAAGGGATGCAGCAAAGATGTGGACACAAATTAGAGGTGTTCTAAAAATACCGTACTATAGCAAGTGGGCCCCAATCTGGGAACCTCCTGGAACTCCAGAATGCTTAAAAGATACTCTCGCATTGGCACTGAAAAAAGTCAACATCAAAAATTGGGGACAAATACTAAATGGTTCAAACCTAAAAACATGGTTAGAACTGCAAGAAATGACAAACAACACGATATCCAGATTCAAATACTATCAAATGTTAAGCTGGTCCAGAACTTTGCCCAGTATAAACGGCAACGAAAAACTGGAAGATGACATGATTAAATCAACGCGACAACCAAAAGAAGTGGCAAAGTGGTACTGGGCTCTGATTATGGCCAATAACATGAACGTTAACATGGAAACCCAAATATGGGGGAAAGACTTTGCAATAACAGATTTAGATTTAATTTGGGAAAAATCAGTGGACAAATGTTGGTCCAACTTGAAATCCGCGGCCCTGAAGAGAAATCATTTATATACAATTCATAGGGCGTATTGGACACCAAAAAAACTATCCAAGTTTAAAAATGCTGGAATAAAGAAATGTCCCAAATGTGGAGAGGAAAAATCAGACGACATCCACATGTTTAGAAACTGCCCTCAATTGAAAGAGTTTTGGGACCAAGTTGGTAAGACCCTGTGCACTATCCTGTCCAAACAACTAACTGTGAGTATTACTCTTGTTCTTTTTGGGATATTAGACTCAGGTAATGAAGGGGGGCTCACCAAGGAACAGGAAAATCTCCTCTTTGTGTTAATAGTTCTTGCTAGGAGAGAGATTTGTATCAATTGGATAGGATCAACCTCTCCGACTCACGCACAATGGCTGAACTCGGCAATAAGAATCAATAAACTGGATAAGTTAAGTAATGTAAGCAAAAGATTTAAGTTCTGGGATAGTTTTGAAACCTTCTTAAACCCCAAATAAGTACCACACTTACGTCCTATGATTAAAGCGATACATCTTCTGGTGGACAAGTATGGTACTTGCCGAGTAGTCAAGTTGGCTAGCTCCCCTCGATCCAAGCCAGAAGCATTGTTATGTAACGAGTAAAGGAAACTCCTCAAAACCAACAAAAGGTCTTAACTCCCCAGCCAAGAGAGATCCAGGGGCAGTGTCGAAAAAGATCAAAGAGGCAGACACCTGATACTCCGTAAGCATACAGTAATCGCAAGATGAGGACAACAAAAAAAAAAAAACAAAAAAAAAAGAAATGCTATTCACAAATTTACAAGTCTAAATCTCTACCTCCACCTCTCCTATCTTTCCTATTTGGATATCCTCACATGTAAATGTTTCTACTTAGCGGTAAATGTGGGAGTTACCAGGAGAAGTGGCTAGAAAAAGTGGCTGCAAAAGGGGGATTACTTCTAACAACATGGGAGGGATTTAGGGAGCAGTAGGGTGGGGTTAGGAAGAGTTAGGCAGAGATTTAGGGAGGGACATGTATCCACCCACAAAACAGTAAGTGATTTTTACAAACTGCACTTCTAAAGTTCTTGCAGCCAACAAGGACCCAAACAGTAATAAATTACACCAGCACATAGCTGACATTAGTCCAGCACCACACAGCACCAACCACTAATTTTATTTTAGTCTGTACCTCCATTATTTTATAAGGGAGGATGTTGCAGTAACAGTGGATGTCCATGTGTGGTGCTGGACTTACAAATGCTTATTTTTGGCAGTAGTAACTTGGAGTTTGCTCCAACCACTTTTTCAGAAGGTGGAGATGCGCGAGACTACGCTTTTAAGTAATTTTACTCTTGGATTTAGTGAATAGCCCAAAGTAGTAAGTTACTCAATAGTGTAACTGGAAATTACACATGCAAATTAGTCACAGCTCTAAGGTACCTTTCTGACTAGCACACTGACTGTCATATTCTTGCAGTGCTGCTCCCTCATAGATGAACAAATACTATGTCTCAATCGAGAAAATGAATCTACTCTGACACCCAGTGCAGCACACTGACGTGCTGCTTGCTTAGCTGCACAATGATTCGACTGAAGCCATCAGAATGAGCTTAGATCTAATTTCAACAGCCCATGCTGATATTTTTGTCCTAAATAAGCAAAAGCAGAGGATTAACTTTCTTAAGCATAGAAGAACCAAACACCAAACATCACTTTCAGAACTGCAACTCCACTGCAGCACTCACATCTCTGCACCTTTTAGGTCTGCCAGCAAAATCACTGCAAGTTTCATGGTAAGACAACCTGCTTTTGCATAAACACCAAACTTGACAGGGAATAATAGATTGGGTGTATATAAAACAGAGCATGAAGTACATGACCCTTAGGAATTTCACTAGGCCATTTAACCCCTTCACTGCAGCGGCTATTCCGCCGCAGTGCTAAGGAGGTGGGGGGCCGCGCGGCGGTCCCGTGCTCGTGACGGAACCGCTCCGTCACGGCACGCGGGTGAGCTGTGCTTGTGACGGAACGGTTCCATCACGGCCCCGCCCGCTCAATAGAATGAGCCGCGCAGGCGCGGAATTCGCACCGCGCAGGCGCGGCGAGCGTGCCGTGACGGAACCGTTCCGTCACCAGCACAGCCCACTCGAGGCTCGTGACGGGAGGGGTTAAATAAATCTAACAAACAAAACAAGAATTTCTTCTATTCTCTAGGGTCGAGCCTCTTACCCACTTGTGGTTTGTGTGTGTTCTTTACTTGGTTAACGTATAGGATACTTTACACACCATCTCCTTTCATAACCCACTCCTTGTGGTGATCCTCTGGTCACCCTCTGCGACATCGGTTATTGTGTTTAAATTATCCTGTTTGATTAGAACTACCCAGATATCATCTGTATACCATTTAAAGCAACTACATTCATTGAGGCGGCTTGGTTCCAATTTTGCCATTGGAATGGGTTTATAGTATTAACAATTATAAACAGATTATTCATTTTCTTTTATTGAAGTGTAGAACCAATTACCCTACCATTATTATATATTATCAAGGCCTCCGACCGACATGTAATTCATTGGGGCAATTTAGGTACCTTTATAGAAATAAACAATGCCCAAGAGGCACTTCTTTAATTAAATGTGTGATCACTTAATTTTAGTACTTCTCCATTAGGTAGTTGTAATCTAAACATACGTTCTGACGGCAGCCAGAGGAAAGCCAAGTAATAGCACATTGCTCATAATTGCAGAAAACCACATGTGTAAAACGAGAGGCATTCCTTTTTGATCCCGTCTTTGAAAACTTAAAGGGATAACGTTTCTTTAATGAAAATTCCTGCAAAATTATAAATCATCTGCCACTGGAAGTTGTCTTCATTTAAACAGTTGACACCTGAGATAACATATTACATTCAGTGAAGGCAGGCATTTACTCAGGATCCTGCTTCTCTTTGCCAACAAGCCCACAATCCTTCAGGTGAAGGCTAAGCTGTACAATTATGAAACAAGATTAATGTTGCTCTGTATTGCTCTGTAATTAGACTCTTAGACTGTAACACGGGCCAAAATCGTTTCTCATGATGTTCTGTAAGGTATCTAGGGCCAGATGAATCAGACAGTGTTACCAGTTCTGTGTCTGTGGCAAAATGTGTTAGTACACGTGGGCCTTCTCCTTCCTTAGAAAAATGAGGGAAATCACGATTTTAACAAGATGTTGGAGCTTCGATGAAACTTTTAGACCACTTATTTACTCCAACCTCAGGAAACATTATAGCAAGACCAAACTGCTAGCCTAGGTAATTTAGATACACTGTAAAATGCTCATGAAACCGAGAACTTCCTTTTCATTATCATCAATTCACCAACACAGCCCAAGCCTCATTCTGCGCCACCAGGTAACTCCTCCTTGTCATCTGCTTTGTATCATCTCTACAACTACTGGCGTGTACTATTGAATATCGAAACCAGAAGTACAAGAATTCTGAGGACAGAATAAAGAGTGACAAAATATTGAAAGGTACTTCCACATAGGGAAGTATAGATTTACTATTCCTAACTCCACATCTACATTCCCTGAATATATATTTACTGCATAGGTACATGTATGTTGAGTTAGGTACAGAGATTCTAGACTTGCTTACCCGTCAGTATGTTCATATTGATATTTTGTCCTCAATTTTCTGCCCCGCTGATACTCTGGGTTTGAAATTAAGGGTGCACACCAACTCCTGGACATTCAATGTAAATTTCTTTGGCAGTGACTTAGCAAGTGTGCTATGGGCCGTTACGCAAGCTGGGAAATCAGGCTCCTCTCCTCAGGCTGGGTAATGAAATATAGGGCTAGTGCATCCTCTGTGCTAATATTAGGCATGCCGATGTTCTCTGGAAACAACTATCAATGCTTCTAATCTTCTGCCACAACCACTGAGCTCTAAGTGCCTGCCCTTAAGTTTGGTGGTAAAGTAATAGCCACTGAAGCTTGTGCTTAAACTGAAAGAGAATCGACCATTGTATATACTCATCCTGGTGCTATCAAGCTGAAGGTCCTACTAATCGAGGACTCTACTGCTGTGAAATACTCATGGCAGACTGTGAGCTATACAAGTGGTAAATAATACCGGTAATAATAAATATAATAATAATAATACAAACAATATTAATAATACAAGTAATAATACATGTAATATTAATAATACTAATGCTTCATGTATAGCAATTCATCCACAAATTGAAGTGTTTTCTATTACCATCTGTTAGACCTGTGAGCCTAGGGTGGTCTTTTCCCAAACTTTGTGCCATCTTCCTCCATTTTTGCTGATCTTGTTTTTGCTGACCTTAGGTCACTGGACACTTTTCACTGCTAAACAGTGCTAATGTGCATGAACTCCCTTTTTAAAACAAGGTATATTTGGCTTATACCCAATTGGCATATTTAATTTACTTATAAGTCTCTAGTACATGTACCCAGGGCCTGTAAATTAAATGCCATTAGTGGGCCTGCAACACTTATTATGACACTTACTTAAGTAGCCCTTTAAACATGCCTAAGGCTTGCCAATGCAGTGTGTGCATGCAGTTTTAAGCAGTCATTTCAACCTGGCAAAAATCCTTATCCCAGGCTGAAAACCTTCCTTTTTAATACATATAAGTTGCCCCAATGGTAGGCCCTGGACAGCCCAGAGGGCAAGAGGGAATGTATTTAAAAAGCTGGACATGTAGTTTTAAGTTTAACATGTTCTAGTAGTGAAAACACTTCGTTTTTTTCTCCTGAAGGGTCTACCTCTCCCATAGGATAACATTGGAGTTACCTTATTCCTTGTAGTATGCTGTAATTCCCAAATGGAACAGGTAACCAGTTAATCTCTAATTTCTTTGGGATTGTAATGAAAACTCCTTTCTTATGGTGAAGTTGAATTTTAAAAATGCCACTTTTAGATAGTTGGCATTTTCTTGCCTTAGCCATTTAAGTGCCTGCAGCCTCTCTCCGAATCCCATGACTGGATGTAGAAGACAATTGAGATGTGTGTATTCTTACTAAACAGCAACACACAAAAGAGGGATTATGTTTGCCTGTATGGGCCATTACTGCAAGATGGGAGGTAGAGCTGGGCACAGCCCCACTTATACTTGAATAGGCTGTGCCCTGCCTTCACACAAAGGGCTGCATATCACACATAGTTAGTCTAGAGCTAGGGGAGGGGAGGCAAAAAACCTGTGCACTTCAAAGGGAAACATCTGGAAGCTTCTCCCACTTCCCCACTTCAAAGGAGGCACCTGCTATAAATATTGGACCTTAGACACCAACTCTTCAGTACACCTTTGGGCCTATAGAGACTGTGTCAGGAAGAAGAACTGCTGTGCTGCTGAAATGACTGCAACTCTCCTGGACTGCTGCCCAGCTGGACTACTGCCTTGCTGGACTGATGCCTTGCTGAATTGCTGCCTGCTACCATCTTATCTGAGTCAGAAGAATGTAAACCTGCACCTGAACCCAGAACTCCCAGAGGCACTTGAAGGGATAGTCTGCTGGCCTCCTGTTCAGAGCCATGGGACATAACAGGATCCCAACCACCTGAACCAGCACCCAGATCCAGCTGGAGAAAGCCCCTGATCCCAAATGTTGTCCCACAGATTCTGAGCCCTTGGTGTGGCCTCAGAAAGGTTGAATTGAAGTTTTTGGGGTGTTCACTATCGCGAACAGGCCCATTGGCACCAAAAAAGTGCCACTGGCACAGCCCACACGCGTGAAGTTCCCAGAGCCTGACCCTTCCTGCTACAGCAGCAACTGCTCACAGGGAGTACCATCGTAGAGGACCAGCTCAAACTTTTGCGATGACAACAGGATCTTCTGGCATCAGAGACGACAGTCCATAATGTTTTCCTGCTCCTCAAGGCCCCCTCCACCAAGAATGGGTCTCTTTGTGCTGAAATGAGTGGGAAATGTTTCAGTGGGACTGAGCTGATCCATGTATTCAACTTGCGCTCCATCATGGTTGCCCTGAACATGTGACTTTCTCCCGGTCTAGCACGGGGAGATAGCCATGAGTGGCACTTTAGGTTTTTTGATGCTATTTTCACTAATATCTTTAAAATTGCATATCTTCGGTTGTGCTGATTGGATGTTTGTCATTTTGGTCTTGTTTTATTTATTAAAATGTACTCTATTGTTCTAATTTAGTGTGGGATCCTTTTTTTGCAAGGTTTGCATTGTATTTCAGTTTGAAGCATTGCATAAATGCTTTCCACTTTGCCTTTCAGTTAAGCCTGACGGATGTGTGCATGGCTACCAGAGGATTGAGCACAGGCTCATATGAGGTTTTCTTGTGACTTCACCATGACGAGAATTGTGGTTGTTGCTTAAGAAGGGGTACACCCCCTCACCCCAATTTCTTATAGCACCTAATGTTGGTTCTCAAGATCTTTAATAGCATCATGATTATTTTTTTTTCCCCATTGAAAATCTTTTTTACTAACAGAGGTGCAAAAAATGCACGCTAAATCGATTACCTCTACTTACATTCAAAAATAGGTATACAATAGTTTTAAAATACAAGATTTTAGGCTTTCATTCTTGTAACCTTGAATGCATACCTCAAAATGTGTTAATAAATTAATTTAAATGGTTTAGCAACATAGGGCCAGAGATACGAAACACTGAACGTAAGGCCAGAGGTATGAAACAGTAGTCATAAAATACTGGTTGTGTGGAATTTTGTAAATGGCATATGTACAAATAGGGTGGTTCACAAAATTCAGAAATCTTAGGGCCTGATTATGAGTCCCTGGTAATATTTTGACCCATGAGTATACTCCTATTTAATGGGTCGGAATTACAAGTTTGAAAAGTATTTAACATAACTTATATTTATAAGATGTGTTAAATAACACAACCTTTAAAAAAAATTGATAGGTCATACCTGCCATAATTTAACAGTGGAAAACATACAGTATTTACAGTATCATGCCAATTTTGGTGCATTTAACACCAGGCTTACTTTTCCTCATGAACTTGTAATGCGTATTATTTATTGTTTCCAATGACTAACGTACCAACATGGTATCATTATTTATCAGAGGTAATAAATAATGCCTCAGCTCGTAATCAGGCTCAATATCACCTATATTCATGAGGTGGCTGCAACTTGTCATTCACTATTATTGGTAGCCATTATAGGTATGGTAGCCTGCTGGGGTTGGTAGACCATCATGTTTGTGACTGTTTTTTAAATATAAATTTATCATTTTAAATGCACCTTGAGTTCCTTATAGAAAGGGCTTCTTTTCAAAAAGAAATTTTAATAACAACTAAATAGGCGGTGCTCTGCCTTCACACACAGGTCTTGCCATCCCTGCATTAATCATGCTGCCAGCCTGGAGCCAGAGAAGGGGAGTTCATAAACTTCAAGTACTTCAAAGGAAATTCTCTTGAAACTTCTCCTACTTCAAAGGAACAGACAGAATCTTCAGTTCGCCTTCTGGACCTGCGGAAGGACTCTCAGAGGACTGCCTGCTGGTGTGGCTTGCTGTGGACTTCATAAGACTGTTTTGCTGCACCTGGAAGGGCCACTGTGCTGCCTGGAGCCTGCCTTGAATCCTCGGAGGCCTACCTTGCTGCTTAAACCCTGCTTCATCACCTGCACTCAAGACTAACAGAGGGACTCCATGGGGCTAGTTTCCTGGCCATCTGCTTGGAGCCTTAGGGACAGAAATGTTTTCTACCATTTTGAACCTGCACCAGGAGCGAGCCTGAGTGAGCCCTAACCTCCCCCAAGTGGTGGCCCTTCGGTCCTGGACCCTTGGTGACAGTGCTGAGCGTGCCCAGATAGTCAAAATTCAAAACTTGGGATTTGGACATTTTTGGGCTAAAAACTGGTCTGACAACCGAGAGAAGGCCGGGACCAACCTGCTTATCTATCTGCTCAAGGTGCCGCACCGACCAACCTGACTTGGCCACAGCTCCCACTAGGTTGTTCTCCTCAGGGGTAAATCCTGTCCAGCGCTTCTTCAGAAAAGGGGGTTTACTGCCTCCTAGATCTCTCATTAGCTACAGTCTCCAGCTTCATACCACCATAGATTTTCTACTTCCAAATAAGAGACTGAATCTGAATTTAGAAATCTTAATCGCAACTTCATCCAGCACCTCCCCAATGATATCTTTTAATCCTCGGACACCACCTGCAGCCTTGCCCCACTGAACTTTACCTTCTCAGGACATTTTCTTCCAAATTTCTTCTAAGTCTGAAGGTGAACACCAACTGGACCCAACCCAGTTCTTGTATCCAACCTACGTTCTATTGTGGACAGCCATATTTTCCAACCCAGTCTTGTGCAACAAGATGTCTGTGAGAGTCGCTTTGATCGTTTAGGCACTCGATTTTTATTCAAATTTTAAATATTCATAACTCTAGTTTTACTGACAAGAATTTGTCATTTTGGTGTCAAATAATTTATTTAAATTCACTCTATTTTTTTTTATTGCTGTGGGATTTTTTTTGTGTTATGTTTTCACCTTACTACTGTTTGTGTGCTGCATACATACTTTACAGATTGCCTCAAGCGCCTTGAGACCCTCCGCGTATGTAGTGCGCTCTATAAATGCCTTGATAAATGCTCTGCTTCACCCACTCTATTCCCCTACATGTGGCCTGGATGCTTGGGCACCCCTCCCACCCCCAAAGAGAGTGTAAAAAGCCTGGGAGTATGGCTGGATAAAAACCTCTCCTTCTCCACCCAGGCTACCAAACTATCCGCCATCTGTTTTGGCTTACTTAGAACACTAAGGAAGGTCCTCCCCCTCCTCCCAATGGAAGCCAAACAAGTGGCAGTTCAGGGCCTGATCCAGTCCCGGCTGGACTCAAATAACGCTCTGTATGTGGGGGCCCCAGAGCTGTCCATGCGAAAACTGCAGGTCGTCCAGAACTGCGCAGGCCGCGCGTTGCTGCAGATTCCGAGGACACAGTCTGCAAAACCCGCCCTGGTCGCCCTACACTGGCTCCCAGTAAAGCAGAGAGTGGCATTTAAGGCACTATGCATCGCCCACCGAGCTTTCTGGGGGTCCGGTCCTAGGATCCTTAACAAACTTGTCACTCAATACCATCCTAACAGAACTCTCCGATCTACAGAAGCCTTTCTAGCCGTCGTCCCAAGAGTGCGGAGAGCCAGAACCGGAGGAAGGATGTTCTCCTTAAACGCCGCGAAGATGTGGAACACACTCCCGCTACAAATCAGGTCCAATCCCAACCTACTCTCATTTCGCAAGCAGCTGAAAACGTACTTGTTTGCTAGGTCCACCTAAAGCTCGTCTTCCATCACTCATCAGTTCTGTTTTTTATGCCTTAGCGCTTGGACGCCCACTGGGCAGCAATCGCGCTCTACAAATCACAATACAATACAATACGATTGATTGATTAATAAGGTAAACCTGACTGCTCTTATGGCAAGCTATCTGGGGGTTAAGCACAGGTTAATTTAGAGACTTTTGTGGTTCACCTGATGAGGATTAAGGCTATTGCTTGAACATGTGTCACTTCCCATTCAACCAATATCCCAATTTCTCACAATAACATCAGATCATTATGAAAACCTCAATAGCAAACAGAAGAAAAAGATAGCAATCCCATCTAACAAATTATGAAGGTATGCCCCTTCATGAGTAATTAATGCACTGGGTTTTGAAACACTGTTTACAGGTCGTTGAAAGTATTCATTTCTTGCAATGAACGAAGTATAAAATTAAACACTTTACGAACATTTGTGGATTCAAGATCCAGATGTTCTCTAGGAACCAATCAAATCATAGCTTTCATGCAGACCTGCTAATCTTCACCATCACTAATGATAAGTGTTATCAGATAATCCCTGAAGCATGTACGTACCTCGAGCGCAGATATCTTCTAATTCTGGTTTACGGGCTCTACAATATCATCACAAAAATCACTGATGAAGCCAACTACTATAATGACTGTTCTAGTTTATCCACAGCATTTATAACTGCTACAGTAAGGGGAAATCATTGAATACCCAACACAACTGGAAACTGTGTCTGAGTCTACCAAGTGGAGCAAGCAGAACAATAAGTTGTCTCTTGACCTACACAATCACTTAGTACCATCACAAACACAACTGAAATGTATTGTCTTTCAATACCTTCTCAACAAAGACACAACATGTGCTTCCATAGCCTCAAGGTTAGATCTTCAATGGAAATACCTGAGAACGTAGTAGTACATATAGACTAATGTCGATAGATGCTCATTTGGTCGCTATCTGCTTGATTCGAAAGATTCCAACGTTTGATCTGTGCCTATTTCTTTAATTAGGCATATGTGTTTTATTACTTCTGCTGTGGATAAAGCTTGTTGATCATGCTAGTCCAAGTATATGAGTCTCATTTACCAAAATGGCATAACTCTCACACTAGAATAGTAGCAGTCGAAGGGCAGTGGCATGAATGAACACCATTCTACCAAATGGCTCCAAAAATCATAATGTGCAATTTCAGACGGCATATATTTTCTGACTGACATGTTCGAAACATTTTACCTGGTAGCAAAATATAATGTCGCCATTGATCATTAACTTGAGAATTGTGTATGTGAAAATGTGATCAGGACTAGATTTACAGCATATTGGTAATTGATTCGGAGCCAGCTTAGACAAGAGGTCACACACAAAGCCAAGGAGATTATAGGGGGTCTGTCGCTAGCCTGTCAGGATAACATCTGCTTCTGAATAGGAACTAAGACACCCTTTCTCTTTCAGAGAACAGACTGAAGCAGACATTCTTTTATTTTATTTTACAGAGTTTTATATAGCGCGAACTTGACCCGAATCGGGTATCAGAGCGCTTTACATAGCAGAAGTTGCATTACATGAGGACACATTCATTATTGTTAGGCACAGGGAGATTAAGTGATTTGCCTGGAATCACAGGATGTTCAGCCTCATTGCCGAGACGCAAACCCGGTTCCTCAGATTCGAGGTTGACGGCCCTAGCTGTTCGGCCAACTCATCTGGTTATTTTGGAAGTCTTGTACAAGCACCAGCTTCTCCTGCTTTTCTTTAGAGTGACCCTCATCTTGCCTTGCATCCTCTGCACGACTTCTATTTCTAAGTATAGCCTCCTTTCGATCTCATACCTATCAGCTGTAAATTGTCTCATTGTAATTCTGTGACTGGTTGACACCTAATGTCATAAATCACCATCTCTCCTCTTTAAAACACTATCCCTGTAACCTAACATTACCTGATCTCTGTCAGCCTGCCAACCATTCAAGTGCAACCATATAACTCTCACAAATGATCACACCTAACTAGTATTAATATAATCTATCACAAAGTAACTGGAGTAAATGCACGCAATTTTTCCTTGAGAGCACACGAATTATCACAATAACCAACAAAAACCACTTGATTAAACACTAAACTTGGGTTCTGAAGTAGTGTGCTACTCACGTAAATCGCTATAACGTCTCGTCAGTGGGAGAAAGTGCTATATAAATGCAATTGTAATTAACTGAGCAGGATATATGTGGGTTTGGGAGGCAGGGAGGAGCTTCATGTTGCTGGATTACAGTCCACCCATTTCAAAGTGTAAGGGACTCAGTGCATCTACGAAAATCAGAAAGTGCAACAGTTATAAAAGTAGAACTAGGGAGAGTTTTATTCTGAATGGTTTCTTGGTGACTATCAATAATAAACTGGATTTTCCGTAAAAACATCATCTTGAAGTTACAGAAAGGAGATAATCTGCTAACAGCTGAAGAAGAAAATAGTACTTACCTGATTTCTTGATGACGAAAGAATTAGTAGCTTCAGGGATTTGTGGGCATAGTTGTCCCTTGCTATGTCTTGCACTTTGCCTACCAACACTTGGACCCTGATGGGGCCATTTGGACTTGTAAGCCCCTTTTCCTCACTCCTATCTGTTGGGGTGGCTTGCTCTAATGACTCTGAGCTGTTGCTGAAAGGCACTATAGAGGGTCGTTTTTACGTGCAACTAGTCTGACGCGATTCACAAACTTCACTAAGGTATTGCATTTTAAAATTTTAATTAAAATCTCTAAATTGCTATATATCCCCCTCATTGAGTCATTTCAAGTTAAGGAGTATCTGTCTAACCAGCATCGAGCTGCCAGCGCAAGAGATGCCCACATCCAGTTGTGGTCTTCACTCAGTATTAGCTGGACCGCTGAGACTCTATTCTAGTTTTAACATTCCAAAACCAGAAGAACGCCTACAAGTGACCCACCGTTTGAAATGATTAAGCCTGTATCCAATGATATTGAGCCTACTCCACCAAGAAAATCCATAATGACGAACCATCCTTGCTCTTTTTTGTTTCCCACCAATCAACTGAACATCTGCATATCACCCATCAACTGTGTTTCAGTGCCTATAGCATGAGTTTTTCTTAGCAATGGCATCAGCATAGACGAAATTCGAAATGATTTCTATGAGTGAGTGAGCATATCACTACCTTCTGAAATTATTCTTTCATGTCCATTAAAAGTCTTTGGATGAATTTGACCCATTCATTTATTTAGTGGTTTTTAGGAATTTTACCTCATTCCTTTTAAACAACTGTAATCCTCTTTTATTTTTTGTTTGTGACTATCTTCATTATATCTTCATTTCACAACTAACTTGATTTGAATGTAATTTAACTTAGCTGTATTATTGGCCTACTGACTGTCATAAACATACAACACATATTTGCTATAAGGATACTTTCTTCCCTAGGCTAAGCCATCAAAGGTGAGTCACTGTTTTCTGAGAACCCATTCCTAGAAAGGAGTGAAACATATTGCCATGCAATAGGGATTACTCATAATAATTTTGTGAGGTGCTGTCTAATTATTCTTCTTGCAGTAGTTTGTCTTTCGTTAACCTTCCACAATTATTACACAATGCCTTTCGGTTGAAACCTTTCCGATGTGTCCATACTGAGTTTGTTTGGGATCAATCTTACCCTGATGCTGAACTATTTGAGTTTGTCATCTGAGAACTTGCTGCCAAGTAATATCTGTCACTATAAAATATATGTTCATATATTTTGATTGGCACTCAACCCTGAAGGCACAATGCCTGTGACATACTTGAATGAGATCTGGAGCCTAAGCATTTGTGATGATCTTCCCTGACCTCTCCTCTGCCTGTAATTCTTCCAGGGTATTATGAAGTGTCATATGTGTCAAATGTATATACAGAGTGGATTGTTTTTGACTAAATATTGAAGCTCATTCTTTACCATCATGAATGGTGGATTTGGGTTCTCAAGCTGCTATCTTTAAAAAGCCAGTAGAAATAAAACTGTTGCATTTGGAGGATCTACTCATATTTTCACTACATTTATGATTTTTCTATTTGTAGTAGTCTTAGAGATAGGAGCTGTACCTTTGTGGCACAATGTTCCTAGTGGACGGCCATACCTCATCCCTAACCAGTAAAGAGGAGCCAGACCTCCTTTGTATGTTGTGGATCTTCTAAGCCTCTTTTGTATTGTGTCAAATCATATGTCTTCTATTGGGGGCTTGCAAGAATTGATGATTGTCTTCAATTGCAAGTTATAAAATTAATTATTGAGAGTGAGTGATGGTTATAATAAAGGTTGCGAACATGGAGAACCCCTACCAGAGGAACACTTCATCTTATTATATGAAAAACTCAGCTAGTCATATTAATCATAGCCATAAGGTTATTCATAGTATTGGTAACTCTGTAGTTACTTCTGCAAAAACTTTCTCTTGGTCTACTGGCTTGTGAATGATACCAAAAACTTAGAAACATACTTAGTGATCAAAACTGTTTGTGTCAGAATATTTTCTCCACTGTCAAAAAATTACTATAGGCAGAACATTTCGGCATTTTCTGTAATGCAGTTAAGTGCTGTGACCTAGCTTTTAATTAAATAACACAATCAATAACACATTTACCTGTACTGATCAACCGCTGACAAAGTAGCTTTACATCTCTGAATTCATGCTACATTGATTATAAAATCCATGCAGTTTGTTTGCCATAAAGATGATTGAGCGAAGGTAAAAGCAACTGCTAGGTTTAACATATAATATTTAGGCCTGGGCGAAATTTTAATTACACCGGAGTATTTAAAGTAATTTCAGTAATTTCGCATTACTTTTGTGATGTGAATTTACCAAAATTATGCGATTATGCCGCCTTGAGTAATTAAGAGTAACTTAGGGCAAAAATCCTACCGCAAGCCCACAGGAGCAATGTTCTAAGAGAGTGTGAGCAGTTGCCGGCCACCGATGGTCATGTGCTGTAGCCTTTAGTGCTATTTTCTTAGCGTAAAATGCCTCCTCTGGCCCATGTTAGATGCAAGGGTGCATTATGCCCTAAAAAATAGTGCTAAATGCTGGATTACGCTTTTCATGTAATTACTCATAATTATGATTACTTTTGCTGTGATTACGCTAAAGAGAATTATGCCAGTTACCCTCACCTCTAATGATATTCTTTATTAATTGCAGAAGTGGCACAATTGCAAACATACTCCTGCATGATAATTCTTAATTAGGTTCCTTAAGGTTGAGGTAAGTGTTGAAGATTAGGTAGCAGTTTGGAACTTTGTCTGCAAAAGGCAGGTATATTTGCTGGAATGATGGTGGTAATCTTTCATTCTGCTAATCCACCACTGAGACATGTCCTCTTATTGTTCTATCCATCCTGCCCAGGTGGACTTCTGTTTTTTATTAGATGTTAGACCCTTAGCCTTTAACAGGAAATGCAATTGATGTTTTGGATGGGTGAGAAGTCAGCCGCTGTCCTTGTCGAGAATGAGGCCTACTACTCCAATGGTCTAAAAATGTGATTTTCTACAATGAACATCACTGTTGTCTTAGATAATAGACTTTGCACACTTTTCTACCGGGTACCCTGCCACCCTCCCCAATCCACCATACACCAGAATACCAAGGGTGTTTTCCAACTGGGCACCAAATGTGATGTGTGCTATGGGGAAACTGGCAAATATGATTGTGGTAACTTTGAAATAGCAGTATCAAAAACTGTGGTGCATGGAAGCTGTCAATGATGAAAGTTTACTATAGCGGATACAGATCAGGAGCTGTATATTAGGAGGACCTAGAAGATAATTCATCATTTGCTTACAGGTTCTCAATTAAAGGCAGAAGATTGTGCCTGGTTGGGATGGACTGAGAACTTGTTCATCTTTCCTAGCTCTTCCTCTTACCCTGTCTATCTCCGAACCACATGTTTGTGCATTGTGTTAGAACAGAGGTATTGGAAAGGGTAAGAGGCACTGACGAGCATTTCACAACCACTTTCCATTGTCTCCTCCCAAATACAGGGACTCATTAGTGATAAAGAAGTGAAATTACTTGGTACTATTCAGAGTGCTTTCACTTTCTTCCTGCCGCTAGTGGTCCACTATTGCAGAGATGCTACCCAAGAAGGGGTATAATTCCTCGTCCGTGTTTTCAGAAACACTGCCTTCACACTGGTGCAAAACAAGGAGGGGCCCGATTCACAAAACTAACTTAAGACAAAATCCTAAACTTACTACTTTTGGTATTCACAGAAGTTAGGATTTTGTCTTAAATTTGTCTTAAGACAAACTTAAGACAGACTTAAGACAAACTTAAGACAAATTCCTAACTTAAGTCTGTCTTAAGACAAACTTAAGACAAAATCCTAACTTCTGTGAATACCAAAAGTAGTAAGTTTAGGATTTTGTCTTAAGTTAGTTCTGTGAACCGGGCCGGCATTACTAAAAAATTCCCTGCCCCGACTGGCGCAGGGCGCAGAATGAGGAGGTAAACCACTCGCCTATGGTGAACAGGTGCTACATAAAACTGATTAACATGACAACTTATGATAATACCACAAAACACGTGGCAGTTCTGGTATTTATTGGGTGCAGTATTAACTTCCAAAACAATAGGAAACTTGTAATGAAGTCCTACGTGCAAACATTATAGAATCATTTCTCCAAAAAGCCTAATAATTGTGCTCCTATATTTCTCATGTCAAACACTAATGATGTTGTTTGGCTGAGCTCGTGAACAACCCTTTTTTTTTTAAATGTTGCTAACAATTACTTTGCCCTCCCCAATTATATGGACGTTTGAACCCAATCAAGAGAAGTAAAAAGCGCACCACCTTTCCTGTTTGTTCAGGCTAGTTGAATTAGGCCTAATTAGATCTTTATGGCCTTCATTACAAGGTAAAGTAGCTCCAATTAGTTTGTGAAAATAAAATCAATCGGATCGGTAAGTGGACTTTAATTTGTAGAGGGCTATGTTGTAAAAAATGCCATCTTGCAGAAAGCATGGACGTTTAATGACCATTACGCATGAAACAATACGTTCCTGTGAAGAACTGAGCGGGTGTTTATTGAAACACAATGGCAGACGAGCAGCTAATTTTTCAAGAAAACCTGTTTGAGATGTTTTTATTTTTCTGGCAATTGCTTCTGTCAGCTTCATTAAGAAAAGTGAGTGGCTGTCTAATTTTAGAAAAGTCTTTAGTAATTATATAAGATCATTAGCCTTAATGAGATATAGTTAAGAAACATTTGTGAGTGAGACACTAGATGGCATAAGAAAATATAAATACCTGAAGATTTTTTCCATAAAAACTTTATCTGAATGAAATGATAGAAGGCTGACTTCACTTAAATTGCCAACATTCATTGTTTCTGTTCACATCACTGTGATGAATACCCGTCCACTTTGTGTACGCTTTTATTGGTTATGATTTTCAATCCCATATCTACGTGGTTGTTATAGTTCTACTTTAGTATTTGTAGTTTAAAAAAACCTTTGTACACACAATTTTGTTTGTTCAAAGTGATTAGGGAGACATCAAACAGTATACCAATAAGTCTAGGCATAGGAAATGAATTAATGTATTTAAACTGTTCATGCCATATATACGAAGTCAACAAAAGAGATATTTCTAATATATTCATCAGCAAGAGATCGAAACAGAAAGATTTTTTAAAAAGTTCGCAAATCAGTCAGTCATATTAGCTTTATTCGACAATATTAGTCATCAAAGCAGATGTACAAAATTTAAGAAAATCTATTTATTCTTAGTTCAATCTGAGAATTTTCACATATGTACCCAGGACCATGCATGGAAAGAAAGGTACACAGATCTGCGATTTCCAAGCATATAAGGGTCCACCAGTGAAAGTAAAAGCATCATCCCATGTACTTTTTTCTTTTTTTTCCATCTGGAAAATGTTCTTTCAGAAATCATACCCCTCCTGCTGCTATTTGTAGAAGTATGTTTTGTGTTTCCAGGGTTGGAATGGGCTTGTGAATACCAACGAAATTAGATTTAAAACACTTTCGGCTTTGGATGCCGAAGGATCTTAATTAGCAGGGGGAGACTTAAGGGTGGACGGAGCACAGACCTATGAATTTTCTGCACTGAAAAGCCAGATAATTCAGCTTCACTCATTTGCAGAGGGCTTGGACTCATTCCGCTTCCCAATTACATATTTATTTTTAAGTCACTTCAGAACTCTTGCTGGCTGCCAGAACATTTGTATTTTTTCTCCAAATTAATTTTGTGAACTGCACCAATTAGAACAATTTTGTTCCAAAACTTTGCCAAGAGAGAAACTAAACCCTCATTAATGGGAAAGGTGTCGTTCATTTTCACTTCTTTGCTTTATTTTGGCCGAATATTTATGTCTCACTAGATTTAAGTTCCGTGCATGCACACAATGCCCAAAGCAGGCACGACCTGGCTTGGCAGATCGGGCTGGACGGTTCCCATGAGGAGCAGGGTCAAGACTGATTTGCAGATCTTTTGAAAGTGGTGAGCAGTTGAAGTTTCAGCATTCCGTCCATCATCTGATTGTGTTTGGGGTGTAATACTGCCCTTAACTTCACCTCATTTTTTCCCGAAATTTGCCTCACTGATACTCACTTTATCTCACATTGAGACCCAGATTAACACATATTTTGCACCGGGTTTGCATCACAAAAGTGACACAAACCTGTGCAAAATGCTTTTTTAATGTACTTTCCAGAGCGGAACTTGTTTTCCACTGGAAAGTTGCCTGCAAGTAATGCAAAGTTCTGCTTTGTGTTACTCTGCGTCAAGGGGGTGTTCCATGTGTGGTACATCAGTGTTCCCATGCAATGACCCATGGTTTTTGATGCAAAACCCTATCTACCAACTAAAGTAGATAGCGATTTGCACCAAAAAATAAATAAACGCCATGTGAAAGACGGTGTTAAAAAGAATATTTTTTCTATTTATCCTAACTTTTCCCATTTTGCATTTGTACTGCACTCTATGGCACAAATCCAAAGTAGGAACTGTTTTAAAATTATAGCATAGTATTTTGTACTGAATGAGCACCCAGTACAAAACCTATGAAAGACTCACACAGACACCGTTGCTAGCAGCGGTTGCTGCCAATTTGACTTGCGGGGGTAGCGCAAGGAAAAAATCAATTAAAAAAACACTTACCTTTCACTGCCAGCCCCCACTCTTCTGCTCCCTTCCCGTGCCATGCCTCGCTGCTTCTGGCACTACAATCCCCAGGACTACAGGCTCCCAACTTCCTAGCAATCCCAGAGCGTCTCTTGTGCAATTACTCCCAGCATGAGAGAAGCGCTGGGATTGGGCAGAGCGAGCCAGTTTAATGCTCCAGCAGGGACTGGAAGCCAGTGCCTCTGAGCACTGATGATAACTTCCAGGAACACCCTGGAGATATCAAAGTGAGCATGTCGGTTTGGCTGAACGTGGACGGCCGACCAAACTGACATGCACACTTTCAGTGCCTAGTACCCCCCGCCCGCTGCTGGCGTGCAGACATGGCCCTACCCCAGACACATGGACTAGAAGGGAAAAATAAAATGACAATAAAATAGTTTTATTGTCATTTATTTTTCTTCTGTGTGCCAGCGTTTTACCAGTGGGTCGGCGCTCCTCCGCCATAACAGAGAAGCTGCCTCTGATAAATGAACTATGGCCCAAGGGTGTGTGTGCAGCGCTCAGCAGCCTAATTGTGCATCAGCGCTAGGGAGCAAGGTGGTACTGGCTGTACCGTGCAACAGGCATTTCCCCTGAAGGCTGGAAGGCTGGTGAGGGGTGCTTTGGTTACAGGGTAGCCGGATTTAAATGCACTGCAGAGTTCCTTGTATATCCAACAGTTTTGAGGCAACAATAAGAGTGCCAAGATAACTCTGGAGAGAGATCAGATTTTTTTTTAGTAGCAGTTTTGACACATCTAAGGTAGCGCAGTTGGTTAATATGCCTGTTGCAAAGAACGCGTACTATGCAGATCATAGAACAGTGTTTTATGAGCAATATTAAATGGGATACTGCTTTTGTCACATAGATTCTTATGTTACTGTGCAGTTCATAAGCTACAATTATAATCTAGCACAGTGCGCTATGAAATGCCATCAAAGAGCTGCATGCAAATTGCATGGTACAGGTTACAAAATTATGTTTTTTCCCAGTCTTTGATTATTCAAATTTTGCTAAAAAGGCTTTGTTTGGGTGAAAATAAATGTATTAGGAAAAGTCAAGCCTAAACACTGTGTTATGTTCTGAACCCTGTAAAAATGCCTACAAGGATGGATGAGTTGTGATTCCTTCACCTGTAGTCCCCTTTGTCTCAAGTAACATTTTCTATACATTGATTTACGCACATAGGATTAATTGTCTCTGTATGTGTTTGTGATGTTAAGTGATCATTACACTGGTAAGCAAGGTGCTATAAAACAAACAAAATACATGTGAGTGAGGAGCTATGGAGAGATGAGAGGCACTGTTAGAGGGTGATGGTGAGAGAAGAATTGAAGAGCCCCAATAAAGATTGTCGTATCCTGGTGCACAGTAAGGTCATCATTTACTAGGCTTTAAAAGCTATTACAATTTTATATATTATGATAAATGTGTTGTAGAATGCACCGTTTTTGCAATTTCCCCCTTAAACCCCACATTGTGGTTAGGATCACTTGCTATGCAAGTTATGGAGGCAGGTCTGACAAACTTTGCCAGGGCTGCTTTGGGTTTCCAGTCCGGTACTTCTAGGGAGAGAGCAGGATAGTGCCCTATGTTTATAGATGTGGCGCTATCCTGCTTTCTCATGTGAGGCAGTAACTTTGGGTGCTGCGCTGTGCAAAAGCTTTGAAAATCTGGGCCTTAGGTTCTCACTTGCTCATTCCCACTCATTCCCACTCATACTCACTCCCACTCACTGTTACACGCAAACATACTAACTCACAGATTCTCATGCTCACTTACTAACACAATTACACACACTCACTAACACTAGAGCCTGGTGCTACTGCACCTGCTGCACAACTGATAGCTGTAGCCAAGACTCACTTCCACTCCCTCTCACAACCTCCAATCACTCCTTCTAACATACTCATACTCCTTTGCTCACTCCCTCATACTCACTTCCACCTATTAATACTCACTCCCAAACTCCGATTCTCACTTTCACTCTCATTGACACTCTCAAACACACACACACATGCACTGAATCCAATTCACGTTCAATCACTCAAAAACACATACACACATACACAGCAAAATAAAATTTTTGTTTTACTTACCTTGCTCATTTAACTGGCACCTCGGAGGGTCAACGGCATTGCAAACAGAAATCTGGTGCTGGGCATTGGAACCAGCAAGCTGTGATTTCCGAAGTGGAGCCGCATTGAGCCGAAGGGCCAGGATTGAAAAGGACAAGACCCACCTCAAGCCCTCTTTCAGTTGTTTGATAGCACTAGAAGCACAGGCTTATCAGAAGCTGGAACAGTGGTTGGGATCCTGCCCCTTCTGTAGTGTGTGGCTTTTCATTGACTTCAGGAATGCACTGATACACACCCTGACAGCCCCATTTTAGTATGTAGTGAGGGGTTGGGGGGTGGTGGGGGGTTGTAAAATGTGGGATATGGACGATGTCAGGTAAGTACCGAAAAAAGAAAAAAAAGAAAGTTCGTTGCACGCGCTGCATCACATTTGGCGATGCAGCGTGGGCATCGAAATTCGTTTGTTTTTTTCCGGTACTTACCTGACATCGTCCATATCCCGCATTTTACAACCACCCACCCTACCCCTCCTCTGCCTGACGTCACCACCCGGCGTAACGCCCTGCACGAGCTGTGGCTGCTGTGCTGCCTCAGACATGCGCATTATGTCTCCTTAATAACATGGATTGTGCCTGTGTGAAGGGACCGTAGTTTGAACTATGCCCCTCACATGTGCAGTCCAGTCATCTAGAGTGTTTTATTTTGAATGAACACTCTATAGCTGGATCATACCCCAGACCACTCCTCCTCCTTCTGTCATCAGGAGCCTGGAAAGGAGGCAGAGAGGACTGACCTGCGGGCTGACAGCGTTCATGAAAAATGCTAAATTAAATAATGCTCAGGGTCCTCACAGGAGGTGATGGAGGGACCCTGGCCAGAAACCTCGAATAAGGAGCTGCTACTGATTGGCATCAAGGTGGTGGTTTTGCAATGATGTCATGTTACACAGGTGCTCCGACAGGCCACACATATGCAGCAATTCAATGCAGCACCTCACTGTGCTCATCCGCCTCAAGCTTGCTCTATTGCTCAGTTTGGAAGGGCTGCACATGCGCACCACAGCAGGGACACACAATGCGACGTGAGGCACGCAGGGACGTGAGGTCCCTGCGTGCCTCTCGCCTTTTGCGTTTGGTGGGCGCACTTATAATAGGCTGAAGAGGCAGATCAGAATGACACTGTGGATAAACAGCACGTGACACTTCTTCCCCAAAGGTTTTCTGCCATAACATCATGGTGTTCCCCAGTCTACTCTGCTCTCAGGTGTTCTACCCCTTGATCATCTTTACCATCTCTGTAAGTGGCAGTTGGTGGTTGCATAACATTAAGCCAAAGAG
Organism: Lissotriton vulgaris; assembly: GCF_964263255.1. Taxonomy (NCBI): domain Eukaryota; kingdom Metazoa; phylum Chordata; class Amphibia; order Caudata; family Salamandridae; genus Lissotriton; species Lissotriton vulgaris. Next base: position 1,135,878,786 of record NC_141697.1, read on the forward strand.
AGAACAATGCCTTCTCCAAATCCAAGACACAGTCACATTGCAAACCGCTAAGTGTAGACCCATGGGTTAACAAACCTATTTCAGAGACATTGCCCACCTGGCCTCCCTCTTTTCAGATTTCACCTGTTTTAAAATTCAAACTTGGTGCTCAATGACAAGTTAAAATTGTACAGTTTTTGTTCAGGCCCACTCTTTACTTCCCATGTGATGCAGTACTTTTTAACTTCTATTGCACTGGCCATAGGTAGTCACTTGGACCTGAGCACTGTTCATACAGCCCTATGTCCCTCTTGTCATGACACTCTCTCCAAATGTCTCTGCTTTCTCTCATGTTCCCTGTCATCCTCCCTTTTCATCTTTTTCAACCTGCCCCTTCCCACCCCAAACATTTCACCTTTGTGTTGTTTCATATTTAACAGGGAGAGAATGTGGCACAGCAACCAGAGCTGCCGAATCAGAAGCTGGGGTTCCTGGTTCGAGTCTCGGCATTGCCACAACCTCCTGTGATTCTGGGTAAATCACGTAAACTTCCAGTGCCCATGAACAGCGCCTGAATACCCTCACGGGTGATAAGCAGCGCTATATAAATCTACAAATTACTATAACATTATCTCCTTGTGACAGCCATATCTTCCCTGCGGTTCTAAATTCCTCACTACAAATGTAGACCAAAAGGACATACCAAAATGACATAAAGCAATGAACATCAAAAATATGTACACTACAAAGCGTACTCTGGGATGGCAGAGTGTATGCGATTGAGAGGGCATAAGAAGACAGGATAAATAGAGATCAGCAGTGCAATTGTGGAACATAGCACCATGTTTCCAAACTGTTGTAGCCCAAAGATCTATTCAAAGGGTGAGGTCCGTTCAGTATCAAGAAGCACATTTTGTTGCCTATTTAGTTAAGGAGATGTTTTTTTCCTATGGAGATTCTTGGAAGACTTTGAATACATAAACAAGGTCTTGCACATAGAAACGTAGGTCCTTGTGTTTATAGAGACAGTGGAGCTATGCCACTAAAATACCGACTCCTCTCTGCAGATATTGCTGAGCTCAAACACAGATGCAGTCAAGTCCCTGTATAAATAGTACAGAACTCATGCAAAGATAGAGCAGAGACTATGCAACCATAAGTAATTTATTTCATTAAGATGGAGCTGAGTTCTTGCATTCATAGTGGTTTGGCCCTAGGCAGACAGAGCTAAGCTCTTCCAAGTATGCAGCTGAGCTCCATTGCAGACAGTGCTGAGCCCCTCCACAGATATAGATCAAGGGGAACAAATTTGCAGACAGAGCTAAGCTTTTTCAGCATTAATTACTACTGTATCAAACCCAAGGTTCTGCAGGGACTTATGCCTAGATGCATCAACCTTTTTAGGAAGTGCAAACGGTGCAAATCGCAAAATTCGGCCGTTTGCACTTCCTAAATTGGTTTCTGGGATGCATCAAGCATTTTTGGAAAATCGCTATTTTTAGCGAATTCCAAAAATGCGATTGCTTTTAAGGAATCGCAAATTTGCGATTCCTTAAAAGTAATGCATGATTAGTTTTAAAATTGCGATTTCGCAATTAGGAATTGCAAATTACCACGAAATTGAACCTCGTGGTAATTTGAAAAAATGTGTCAAACTGCCCAAAGATGCTTTTTAAAACTCTGTCATGTTACAGACACACATGTCCTTAGGACATGTGTGTGTGTAACATGCACTTAAAATACATTTCAGGGGTGCAGGGGGGTTTCCTTTGGACCCCCCCTGCACCCATGGAATGCATTAACATTTTGTGAATTCCAAATTGCGAATTCGCAATTCCCATTGATTCGTAGGGGCCTTTTGGCCCATAGGAATCAATTGGAATTGCGAAATCGCAATTTGGAATTCGCAAAATATTTGCGGTTCGGTAAAAATTGCGATTTTTACCGAATCGCAATTAAATTGCGAAATTAATGATGAATTGCCATTTGCGATTCCTTATTTGCGCTTCCTTATTTTTCGCAAATAAGGAATCGCAAATGCAAACGTTGATGCATCTACCCACATTAACCCAGAACCAGCTAATATTCTGTGGGAGTATCACATGTCTCTCACCCAAGTTAATCTTCTACATGGTGTGAGAAGGAGAAGGCAGGAAGGAGGATGACCGTGAGAGAGAGGGATCGACAGAAGCATTTGAAGAGAGCGAGATAACGAGATGAGGTAGAGAGTAGTGAAAGAGAATTAGGCATGTGGAAAATATGGACGGAAAGGCGTGAAAGAGAGAAGAAAGAAATTAGTGGAAAATGTGACCAAGATGGAAATTAACAGAGACTGAGTGTGAAACGGGAGACAACAGAGTAAGCACATATGAACAACACTACAACAATAATGCTAAGGCAACTTTGTTATGTTAAAGGTGTTTGTGAAGTGCACAGCTTAACCCAGAGAATATCCTGGTGCTGAGAAAGCAGGGTGTGTATCAGCTGTGACTGGGCCTTGTCAGGTGAAGAGCCATATTTACAGCTTCAGTTCTCAGAGTGCTGAGGAGGCAGCTCTAATGTGTAAGGACAGGTTGTTCCAGGCTTTAGACACAAGGCAGGAAAAAGCATGATAGCCAAATCTGGTTCTTTATATGTGGGGGATGCATGCATGCAGGAGTCTGTTTGAGCAGAGGTGTCTGGTGAGTGTGTTATAGACGAGAGGGCTATTGAAGTAGGTAGGGTAAAGGTTGTTTGTTTAGCACTTTGTATCTGTGTGTCAGCAGTTTAAAAAGTGTGGGTTAGTGAATGTGAAGCTAATGGAGGCCTTTGAGGTGGGAGGTGATATGAGCAAGGTGGGAAGACTGTGAGACTGGCCACTGGTAAGGTCTGACGACTTCTAGCAGTTAGACCACAAATAGAGATAATAGTGTAGAGTTGAACTCACTCCTCTGCAGATAAAGCTGAGCTCCAACACAGATGCAACCAAGCTACCAAACTCCTGGCTTCGGGTGATGAGGGTACGGGTTGACCATTCTGCATGTTTTGACTGGGAGTTATTTGAACATTTCATTGAGCATTTTAAGGGTGTGGAAGCAGGAGGCGGTGACTACATTGACTAAACCTTACAGCACATTTCACCCATTTGTTTTTGCTCCTTTCATCAGATGTCTGCCTTTCAATGTGTCACTGGCCGGTGCTGCTGCTGGCTATGGATGGTGCCAATACAAATCTCCAAAGAAACATTTTGGTCACCAGTACACGTTTTGGTTTATAGAAAATTAAGTACTGGGTTGGAGTGAAGGTGTTGCTCATGTGACAGATCAACTTAACAGCTATGTTTTAGAACTGTCAAAGGTGGTCTCATCAAAATAATGTTTCACATAGAACAACAAACCTAAACACTCCAGATACGGAAGGAGTTTGCATTTCGTATATTCACTACCCTGGCTTGGTTGATGCAGGCAAATCCCAAAGTGAGGGAATGGAGAAGTAAAGCATACAACTTGTTAGGACAGCTCAACTTTAATGGGACAATAAAAGGTATTTCTTGCAGAAGCCTCTATTAATGCAAGTGCACTATTCGTTACTGAATGACTTGGTTGGTGGCACCACAAACAAAGGGAAGGATCCCAATCATGATGCCCTCAAATAAATCTCTGCGTACTCAACTATATTACTGAATGTACCTTTTATCTTCCTGCGAGAGAGCGCCAGGCATCTGTTCAGGTGAAGGGACTTGAGCGTGACGCTGGCTGACGGTGCAAATGTTGTGAGCCAGTGGGAGCTAAAGGAGTCTATTGAGAGGGGTGCAGCAGGGTCATGGGCATGCACACACTTTCCCACATGCATGGGTCTACTCACAGGTCTCCTACTGGCTATATCAAACGAATCCTGCAGAAGTGTCTTATTCTGTCAATGCTCACAACAACATAAGTAAATAACATTTTTACACGGCTTCAACTCCTTCCCTAATATGGCTGCCAATACTACTTCCCAAGATGAATTTCTATTGCAACATGCACAAATTTTAATCTTTGCATCTTCATCTAACATTCTTTCACTTGGATAGAAAGAAACAGTGACAAGCTTTGCTTAAGGGTAAGTGTGTACTTTTATAGGAAAATGAACCTAGAGCTAACAAAATGGGAACTGGCTGTTTAGTTTTAATTTACAATATTGCATAATTTCTCTCACAGCAATGCTTAGCCATTTTAAAGAAGTATTGCAGGGCCAAAAGCAAAAAATTATTATTCATACCAGAAGATACCACATTAAGAAAGATACTCCTCCCCACTACTCTCGCTGCTCCACATGGATGAGTACAATAGAGATTACTGAGAAGGCATTCCTTCTTCAAGTAAAATGTGTGTATTACATATTTTGATGCTTTTATTGGACAAAACGCAGTGTTATAAAACCCATTTGTGTTTTTAAGGAACCATGGAAAATATTTCACGGTTACATGTGAAATTGAGATTCTGTCCTCATAACGGTAGTCCCCAAACCACTGTGGTGAGGTTTTGCATTGTAGGATTATGCATCTTGGACTATCAAGGTTATCTTTAGAGTATGCAGCAAAACATGCAAATTATGTGGCACTTTGTCTGTCTGGCAGTATTATTTTACTCCGTTTGAGCTAAAAACAACAATTTTGGTAAAATCTCTATATTTTGGCATTTTTGTGGCAAATTTACTAAATTCATAATTGTGCCGTAAACTCGGCAGCCACAGAGTCACATAAATCCACTAATCTCATCATTGCCTATTGTTTTATCAAAAACGTATTTGGGACAGGTAAACAAATCCTCAGCATTTTAATTCCAGTCTATCACCATTGTTAGCTACACTTTGAATAAAACAGCTTGTAATATAGAAAATATATAACAGGTGACTTATCATTGCCATCTTGGGCTTCTGGTGACATTTACAAACTACAGGGCCAAAGATATCTTCATAACCCCCCAATGATAGTGTTGGGCCAGATTACACAGTTAACTGTTATGCATGCTCTGTATGTACTTAAATGTAAACCATTGTGTATACGCAAATAGATAAGCCTTAAACAAGAGACAACTCAATTAGGTGCTACCCATGTATATTACATAAATGCCCAAATAATTTGTATTCGGTCTACTCACTAAACAGTCTAATGGCTATGTTAAAACATGAGTCAAGAAAACAATCCCCTTTGGGTAGCTCAATCATATGACTCTAATACTCATACAAATAAATGATATCTCCGAAACATAAATAAAGCTAATCCTACAAATCCCAAAACCAGGAAGCTTAGTAGGGGTCTGTTAATCCTTAAGTGATTCATTATACATTCATAAAAAACTCATTATATCACATGACTTTATAAAAAGAATTCATTCATATATTTAAAAAACATTTTAAAACAATACAAATATCAATACACTTTTAAAAAATGCAAAAGGAAAAACATATTAAAAAAGATTTCTCAATAGGCCAAACAATATGGGAGAATATGCAAGAAAATTATTTCCAGTAAAAAAAAACCCTACTAGTCTGATACAGATAACTTGTTATTCAAGGAAACAACTTCTTCTATAATTCATTTGGTCTAACAAATGTCCCAAAGATCTGGAATGGGCTTTTTAAACAGGCATCGACTTGTTTCAGTGGGTACTGTTATTCAACAGCCACCTTCTTCAGGAAGAGAACAATATCTCCCAAATTGAAATCGTCATCTTTATAACTTCCAAATATGCTTTTGATTAAAAAGCAGGTTATTTCTTGGTTAAAAGTTGAGGGTATATACCTATATCCCTGTCATGTGGTTGCCACGAGGTTCTCTACTGACTTCATAATCCGCCCCTAATGTTGGGAAGAGGCTGTAGATACATCAAACCCCTTCAAAAGTACGGGGAAGAGAGTAGGGCACCACCTAAATTTAGTTCTTGGTGCTAGCATTAGCTCACAGCTCATTCCTGCAACTTTATAGATCGCTTCTGTCTTTTGCAAAGACCCCCCTTTTGTATCTCCGTTCTGCAACCAAAACATGGGGTATTCGCCTCCGTGAGGTTTTTTGACTCATGCATGCATACACTTTGGTGTTTGATGGCGTAAGTTACAGCAATGGAGAGAGTTCATTGTATTTATCCACAAGCATAATGTTTATTGATTCACCACTGCCGATAATGAAAGGTATCGAACAAACATTTACTTTCAGTGTAATCTTCAGACAATGTTTGAATTGACTGGTGCTTTGGCATGTCGATTTTTCTTTGGCTGAAGTTTTTCTTCACAAGCGGCCAAACCAACATGTGTATACTTTTCTGACGTAAACATTGACATGGCACAATCATTTTCATCACTTTCACTTGATACTAATACAGAATAACTGTTTGACAATGATTATTGTGACAATCGTTTCGTTCCGGTTTGTCTTAACTGATGTCACCACTAGGCCTTGTGGGTGTGCGTCGAACGTTGCTTCTGGAACTTTCTGACAGCCATTTTGTCTTTGAGCTGTAGTGCACTTAATTTTTCCTTCACCTTGCACACAGTTACAAAATGGCTTTCCTTCCCACAGCTTTTACATATCTGTCCAGAAATGGGACTTTACCTTTGCATGGAAACGAAAATCCACATCTAAAACACAACTTCGTTTTACATGTAGACATCACTTTGTGTCCTTCAGACTTTTGTTTTGGCTTACTTTTCAATATCATGACGGATTCATTCTGGGTACCTCCAACGTCCATGTCAGCTACTTGTCTATCAGCATGCTCTTCAGCTCCGGCAGCCATTAACACTTGCTCCAGACTAAGAGTTTCTCTCAGCATTTATCTTCTGAATGAATCTGACAAGCATCCGATAATAACTCTCAGACAAATAGCTTGTTCATCATTAATTTAATTGAACTTACAATGTCTAATGAGCGTGTTTGATCTCTCCACAAATTCATCAATGGTTTCACCAAATTTCTGATGTTCTTGGATGAAGATGTATAATTCTTAAACAACATGGTGCATTAAATTAAACTTGGAATTCAACACTACATTAATCTGATGATATGTGTCTTCTTCCTCAGTTCCCTGCATTTTCTTTATGACTTCTTTTACAGCATCACCAGAAAGATTTCTGAGACACTTGAAAATATTTTTGTTAGCAGTCTCTTCAAGTGCATCAATGAAATCATCAAATATCTCAATCCAATTGGTTCATTATTGTCAATATTTAGCTTTTTGGCAGAATTGAACCGTGGTGGTGGTTTCAGGAAAACCATTTCTGGGAATGATTGACATTGAGGGTGGAGCTCTCTCCAGCTCCCTTGTCTGTTCATCTTTAACCTGATTGTGTGGGCCGTCTCTACGGCCTTGGAATGTGCTGGCCTCTGGATCATCCTTGATGACTTTTGGAAAGTTGGCCTTTGTTTTTGCCTCCATTGGAAAAGCAGAGTTTCACTATCTCATACATGTTTGTGACCCTTCCCATTGTAGCCCACTTATATGTTCCTGTTGCGCCTTCATAGCCCTTCAGTGGCCTTGACAAGACTCAGCAGCATTGTGCTCTGCCTGTGTTGCGGCGCTTGGCGCTGAGGTCATAACGGCTAACTTTAATCAGGTTCTGGTGAGTAAATAACTGTCTTATTCTTTGGCATCTCTTTTAGCGTACTTTGTCTTAAAACTAATTGTAATATTTATCTTGCAATTGGTGATTGTCAATAACTGCTCTTTGAAAATATGTTGGTATCTGCCTTCAGCATTAACACTCTGATCGAGTATGACTGTATATAGTGTAGCTGTGTGGTACCTTTATGTATGGTCTGACCAGCAGGTTCTTGGTTACCCATATGTAGATTTCTTTGTTTTCAACTTGTTTACAGCTGATGGAGTTACCCTTAGTCTCCACATGCATTAAACATCGGTTCCATACTTTGACTGCAGCACATGTGGCAGTTGCAAGCAGTTTGCTTGGACCACATCAAACTCTCTGGGAGAGGACTGTTGAGCTTCAAGTTACTTATCCCCTAACTCATCACCAGTTGTAGCCTCCTCCCCAGTCTGGGTACCCGCCAATGACAAAATAAGAGAGAGGGGTCCTCCTCACCAAAGGGACAGGGCACCATGAAAGTGACACTTCTGTTAAACGCAAGATCCCTTTGGGCTCTTTTTTAGCATCCGCAAACACAATACTATCCTCATACACACCACCTTTAAGCATAAAATATTCAGCTAGTAGACACCGAGTGATAACCAAAACAACAATATAAAAATTATAACATACCATGCATTTTATTATTCACAATCCTGATAGGATTCAATTATTAAAGACATTTTAAAAAACATATAAAGTTCAATTATGCCAATTCAAATGTACACATCAATGGAAAATATTCCATAAAAAATTATCTAAAAGTGCATAGTTCAATTATTGCAATTCAAATATCCATATCAATTGAAAATGTACATAGAAACAATAATCTGGGAGCAATTATCATACCAATAAAAAAATATATATGAGAGACTTATTCAATCAACAGCAACCCAAGCCCATATCCTTTACAATTGATCGCCACGGTTAACCATTTAGCTGTGTTGTTGTATAAACCACGGCAAGACTTGGGCGCTTGATCAAAACAGAGCGGCGCCATTCGGTGGTCTTGTATAATTCCCCACGTTCTTCAGGCTTTGATATATTTGTTTAGTGTCTCCCAACACAATCTAAAAAACACATTGCACAGGCAGATTACTATTTAATCAGCATCCTTTGTTGATAACCAAATTACACATAAAGTGTCATTTTCTATAGTGCTTCTAGATTAAAACCTAAATACAAAACAATTTATAGTTACATGTCATAACAACATTTATACTATAGTTTTGGTTCACAGTTGGTGTAAAAAACTAGTCATTCCTCCATTCAATCTCTACACATACAATACCACACAAACTTTTTTAGATATCAACAGGGGATTCTACCCACCCAATATAAAAGTGCTTCTATTGCAATGGGGGAAACCATTTCCTCCCAAATTACGCGAGGGCTGCTTTTCTTTTTTAGACACAGCGCTGTATTGTAAGGGAATTACACACTAATATATTCACCCTACTCAGCAACAATCCCATCTAGGCGAGTTCATCACACTGTGTACCCACCAGAAGTATTGGCATGATGTAAGTTCTAAGTGGGGGAAAATATCTTTTCCTCAACTGGCGTAGACAACTAATTCTCTCAATGCCCCGCAATCGAAGGGGAAAGGTGCCACTATGTTTTCCCTGTAATGACAACAATGATCTCCTTAGGAAAACATGTTATATAGTGTTCCTATTTCTTATATATCCTTATGGAGAAAGCTTACCACTGTACCTTTTAAAATTCTTTACTGGTTAACAACTGTGGTCTAAAAAAGCTTTATAAAGTGGGCCAAACATGGCTTGTACCCTGTGGAAAATATAAACAACAAAATACTCTATCATTCTATCTTTGGGGTATAATAATCAAAATTTAACCCCCCCCCAAAAATGTTTTATATAATAAACCCATTGTACTACCTTAGTAAAAAAAACAATGATCTATGGCCAATGGAGCTGTGGCACAAAGGACAATGTGTTCCTAGTTTCAAGCAATCTTGTCCATCGTTTTAGCTCAGTAGATTCAGGCTTTATAATTTTTATACAAAGTGCCTAGGCGGAAGGAGTATAAAAATGTTTATTTTAAATGTGTTTGCACATTCATATTTAGCTGAAACTCCCCAATATCACCCAGCAGCTGCTGCATTAAAAATCTAAGTAGGCATAATCTATCGTATACCAACAATATTATATCTATATCGCCTCAACTGGGATTTCTGCAGTCTCTCCCCCCTCCTTTAAATGGTTGACGCCCTGTTTTCCCTAGTTAGTCTAGTAGTATATCGTAATACTGATGATCCCCCTAGTGCAGCCAGCGCAACCGTTCCTTTAAAGCATGGGACCCTTTTGCCAAAAAATGCAGTTTGTAAATTCACCCCCGCTATATTAAACATGTTGCCCTCATTCTGAGACCGCCCCACTTCACCACGAGCTTGCCTAATTTCTTACCGGGACCAAATGAGTTGTCTGGCGTGCTCCTGCTTCCTGCAATCCAGTCAAGTGAGAAGCCTTTGAGCACACGTTCCCGTTTTTAAATACGCCGGCCCGCCAATGATTGAAGAAGTGGGGAAGCGTGGCTCAATGGTTAGAGCGGCAGACCCTGATGCAGAGGTCTGGCCCGGGACCAGGGTTCAATTCCCACCTCGGCGGCTCTTGGACTCAATCTCCCCGGACCTGATAATTCTCGCCTCAGTGCCTAGTCTAATCATGGGTCCCACTCTGTGACTCTGGGCAATAGCTTGCTTAATCCCACAACGGCCCCAGCAGCGCTTGGATGCCTGGCTTCGGCTTGGGGGTGCCCAGGAGTAGACATCTCACAGGAAAGCTAGGAAGGGTTCCACAGCGGTATGAATGCAGCGCTACGAGACCTCAGGGTAGAATTGCGCTATATAAATACAAACACATTTACATTTACAATGACTACACCACACATGGAGCTTAGTATTACATGTCTTTATTAATAACTGCTAAGTCAACATTCCAAAGCAACCTTCAATTCAATCCACTCAAACACTTACATCCCAGTTCTGTGGAGTCCATCAGAAGCCAAAAAGTATCTATCATTTCGAACTTGCAAGACACTACACTTGGGACGTAGAAAATTTCCAGAAAAAAAGTGCCTTGAGTATGGCAGGGGAAGGGAGCATCGCTGATCCGATACAATTCACAGTAACTCCCACCACATTCTTCTCTGGAGCAGCAAATCTTGTTCAGCAGCTCCTCGCAAAATCGGTATTTAGCCTCTGGGAGACCTCTCCGGCTAAAGCCTGCAGCTTTGTCTCATTGAATACTCTTGACTTCAAAAAAATAGACTAAATCCAATCATAGAAATCTTCACAACAACTTCGTCCAGTGGCTTATCAACAACAATGCCACTTCCTCTGACACTGCCGGCTGTTAAAACTCATGCATCTTCTGCAGTGTGTGCTTCATGCACAATTTCCCTTACTCATTATCATAAGATGAATGCCTAGGCATACTCTCACCACACTCAAAAATCAGTATGCCGCATTCCCTTTTAGTTCCAAAGGGCTAGGTGTCCATTGCTGTCCCTTCCACTCCATTGATACCCATCCTGCTCCATTCTCCTCCTAATCCCACCCTCCTTCCACACCTTTATCAGGTCAGAAAAGGCGCAACTCAAAATCTCACAAGATCTCGAGTGTCCGTGAGATTTGGAGGCCAACTTGGGGCATGGAATATAAATACCATGCCCTAAGCCTCAGACCCTTGCTTGGCCCACACCTACCTGGGAGAAGTATCTTCCTGTTCCAACTCCTTGTGATGCAGCACCCACGATGGCCCAGGTGGAGTTCCAGACCTCCAGCACCCTCGTTTCTTCACTCGACTGCACATCGCCTTAAGAGCAGAAACTTGCAAAAGAAAAAGAAAGCTGCAAATTGCAAACCACTCAAACTACAGCGCTTCACAACACGACTAAAAAGGTCAGTGCACTGCATGCTTTACATAGCAAGGCAAGAAATGTAAGTCTTCAATCCAGAACTTTAAAAAGAACAAGACAGTTTTGCACATCTATGCTATGAATAAGTTGAACTTGACCACATGTATTCCTGTAGAGTAATAGCGAACAACAGACATTAATGAAGCTAACAAGTAGTACTTTTATGAGTAAATACTCAAACTCGCAATAGCAGTTTTTACATAATGATGTTACATAATGATTACAAGGACCTTATATAATGATTGCAGTTGAAATGCTGATTGCTGTACGCATTTCCCTGTTTACTAAGATGTACAACTCCCAATCTGCAAAGAACTGAGGAAGCCTATTTCTGTCCTTCTCCCTTCCAAACCCCATTTCCCTTGAAGGCTAATCAATCACACTTCTCCTAAATTTCAGGTGTGGAGGATTAGCCTACAGGTGAGAGGGTGGATAATCTTTATTCCTACGGTGCCTGGATTTCAGGTCAGTGAAACCTTAACAATGGCTGCCTTGCCTCACTGAACTTTACCTTCTCAGACATTTTTCTTCAAAAATTCTTTCAACTCAGAAGGTAAGCTGAGACCAGACCCAATCTACTTTGTGTATCTGAAATGCACTCCATCACAATCATCCATAATTTTCATGCGCCTATATGCTCACAGTTGGCGCTTTGATCTTTTGCTATTTTTCACTGGACCCTTTAAAACTTTTTTCCTCCAGTTCTACTGGTTGGATTTATTTAGTTTTGGTGTCAAATTATGTGTTACATTTTTCTCTATTGTTCTAAATTGGTCTGGGATATTACTTGTGTTGTGTTTTCACTTTAATACTGCATAAATACCTTACACATTTCCTGTAATTTAAGCTTGACTTCTTTTGCGCCAAGCTGTCAAAGTTTAACCACAAGTTAATTTAGATGGCTTTTTTGTGGTTCACCCTGACAGATATCGTGGTTGTTGCTTGAAACGTGTTCACACCTCCCTCAACCAGAATCCCAGTGTCCTACACTAACCCGCATATGCACAGACATTTGAGAGATTTTTAATCGTGCTCCACTACATGTCCTTGTCACCTTCGGGTCCTCCGCTGCTGGGTGTCCTATGGGCCATTAGAGCAGGTGACACAGCTCTCTCTCCGACCCTGAATATTAAAGCATGAAACTGAAGGCTGAAGCCTGAACAGTTTATAAACCATATGTTTGCACTACTCTTTCCCTAGCTTTCAAAGTCTTCCCTTTTCACCTCATTCTCTCCTAGATCATCAGAGTGTTTAGTAGGGGTGGTCTGTGAGGCTGCTGTTTACAGCTTACAGTGCAACGAGATGGGAGAGGATGATGTGACAGCACACGTGACATGCACTCCAGGGTTCTATAGGGGTGATGCCCAAAGCACTGTGGATTACCTTAATCGATGACGCCACAGCACACTACTTTGGGGGGTTGCACATGTCAGGTTCATGAGGCCACGACTGAAACTTACCCATTCATGGAGAGGCTGTCTGATTTCTGATACAGGTGCCTCTCTGCGCCTGCACAAGTCATAGGACAGATTAACTGCCTCATTCTGCTTGACCGTCGGTCAGGTTAGCATTCTTTTATATTATTTATTTTAAAACAGTTCTAATGTTTAATATCTTATATCAATAGCATAAAAATACATTATATTTAATAATCACATTTTTTATTCTAACAGTTGAAAAATAATTACAAAGCCAATTAAAAATGTAAACAATAATAAATACAATGATATTTCATTCTACCTTTTTTAACATCAACTTTATTTACAGAAATTCAAAAACGATATGATCATCTTCAATATTAAACCCTGTATTATTTTTCCAGTAACAATTAATTGACAAAGCTTCATAGTACCATACCTAACATGCATTTGCTCTGTTGTGTCATACCAGTTTAATGTTGGCAGCAAGAGAGAGAGAAAGAGACCTGTTATTCCATGGACTTGTGGCAGAATGTGGTTGTGAACATAGTTATGACATACATGAGAAAGTATTACTTCAACAGTACACATGACACTGTGATACCAACTATTTCCAACTTTAGTCCAGAACGTTATTTTATGGTTGTTACACTTGGCCATAGTGATTTTAGACAATAACATCTTACCTGGGTCTACCCTGGGTGCTCTATGTTTAGATGGGTACCATTAAACCAGCATATCTCCAATGGTGCAGGCAGAGGGTTGATGACATGGGCGCTTGAAAGGGGCAGTTGCCATATAAAAGTGGAGAAACATTTAAGTTAGATAGCACAAAGGAATGTCTGATATCTGTTGTATAAATCATTGCTGTCAGATCAAGAGACCAGACATATGAATGATGTTCCCCCATCCTACCCTACAACTTCTACCTACATACATATGTTATTTGTTGTCAGTGAAATGTCTAGCACATGAGGCTGCACAGTGCTCCAGAGGACCACGTACAACAGATATACCTGCTTCACTTGCAGTGTGTCCCCTGGTATCACATGGTTACATATGGTGTACCCGTTGGCATCATGTGGTTTGTGAGACGTAGTGTTGTCAGGGATATTGAGCAATCACTGCTTTGATCAGACCCAGATTAAGAAATGCAATTTGTACAAGCCATATATTACTACTAGTTGGTGTTCTGCCAGCTTGATACTGCCACAGTGAAGACATTCCATTATTTTGCTGAAAAACCCATATCACAGCGCTGCCTTGGGTAATAGGACACTGTCTGGTTCATGAACACTTACATTGATAGCACAAAACTGTCTATAAAGGTAGTATGTTACACCTTGGATGACAACATTTGAAACACACATATTTGTTAAGTATAGAACTAGGGATTGATGACAGCTGTGGTGGTCATGACAGAGATGTGTGGTGAGTGTGGACATCAATGACATGAATCTTATGAGGATACCCAAAACATAGCTGTGTGAAACATTGTATGCACTAGTTAGTATGCTAGTGTGTAATATTGAGGCATAGCTGAAGGTGACAGCGTACAAAACAATAGGGGTCCTAAGGATTTAAAAATGTGACAGGAGAATAACAATATAGACTACAATCAGTGCTATATTTTTAACAACGCCCAGCCGGACGTAAGTTTATTTCAGGAATAATGTAGAATCATGTTGGCCCAGAGAGGGGTCAAGGTTAGTAGCAATCCTGTACCTATCCCAAAAGGTTAGAAGAAACAAATCAAGATCAGGGAGATAGAAAAAGGAAACAGTTTTTCAGGCAAGAAAAAAGTTTTTGAGCCAGAAGGTGACTTGCAATTACTGTAAATGCAGTTTCAACAAATTCACCCTGCAGTGTCAACAATTTCAAATATACATGTTAAATCATATGCTACACTGCATATTGCGTCGACGTTTCGATCCCTAAGGGCTCATAATACACTGGGATCATCATCAGGACAAATTTACAATTAATGCCTGTATTAAATTACGAGAGCCTGTAAAAAAGGGGGGGAAAAGAATAAGAACAATTTTTAAGGCGTAAGCCTAAACCAGAAGATTTTTCAAGGAAAATTAACGCTCGACAAGGCACAGGTACAAATTAAAAAGGCCATTTGAACTCGCCAGTTTTTGACTAGTGTGACTGTGATATTTAAACCGTATTTACAAGTGAGAAAGTATAAAAACGGCGCAGTGACATGGGTGTCATTCATTGACAATTGTGCGAAACACATGCTGTGTCCGTAGTAAAATGGGGAAACCTTTGTTGCGTCGTGCGTGCTCAGTGATTAAGTGATTCAACAAGTGAAGTGGTTAGGATGAGACAGTGTCTATGGGCAGTCACCGGTCGATTGAGGGCAGGAAGTTACCTTTCAGGACCCGGAATTGAGGGTATGATGGCTTAGGATATTATTCCCGGTGCAGGAAGCTTGGTGCTGCTAGGTAAAATGAATTACCATTAATATTGCAGACACGGGTGTGTCGTGTCCTACTCGAAATTGCACTTAGGGGTCAGAGCTTACCTGGCGCTACTGAATGCAGTCGCCTTGAGTTGGAATAATTCTTCTGACCGGAGGAGAGGTATTTCCTACCGGTTTGCAACATCAGGTACTGTGGGATAATTAAATGTTGCCGTTAGTCTGGGGCTCCGAGTGGGTCGCTAACCGTAACTGCAGGCAGGAGAGAAGCTTACCTGGCTACAAGTAGTGTAGCCGTTTAGGCGGGGAGTCTGTTATCTCCCGTGTGAGGAAGCGAGGGATGTGTCCTTCCTGATGGGTCCTCGTGGTTGCTGGGGATTACAGTGTCAACATTAGCGGAGGAACTCTATGTGTGCAAGAGTTCTCTATTTAAACGCGTTCCCAGGAGAAAAAGAGAGGCTTACCTGGCTACGCTTGATGTAGCTGAACGGGGGGGGGGGGGGGGGAAGAGCTGGTTCCCTTCGTGAGGACAAAAATCAATTACGTCCACGAGGTAGCTACGGAATACAAATTAAGGAAGTAAGGGGACGAACTCCGTAAATGACGGAGTACTCGGGATAGCAGCGTTTTTAATATGGGCTTACCTTGCTTCTTGATTGAAGCGGCGGCGGGGCGGGTGAAGCTCGATGGACTTCTACCCCCTTCACTGGCAGCGCAGGTCCGCTGTGCTGAGAATGCTCATGGGCTAGGCTTAAGGAGCAGGACAATGAAAATGAACGAAGGACTAGTTTCAAGTGACTAGTAATTCGGCAGACACCTTGTAATGGTGAATTGGGCGAGTTAGCCATTACTGTCTTAGGGGTAATGCTTGGGCCTGTAGTTCCGGGAAAAGCGTAAACATATGACCCATATGGAGTGTAGGTTGCGCACTTTAATCTAGGAGGTGTTACATTCGTGAACGGGGACGTGAATTGTTTTGCCATTTATGTTAGGCGTGAGGGGTGACTTACGTGAAATAAAATTGTGCATAAAGAGCGAGTAGTGCAGGCCAGCCATGCTCTACAATCATACACTTATGAATTTGACAGAATTAAATCATCAATGGTTTCAAATTTTCAAAGTTTTCACACCGCATTAGTTCAGAGAAAACACATTATGTACACTGTTTATCCCAATGTTTGGAGCTGCATCAAGACACTTAGAAGAGTGAAGTCCAGTCCTCCGTGCGATTGAGTCCCTTGCGGATAGAGTCTAGTAATATTATACATTTCAGTGTTTGGAGCTGCATCAAGACACTTAGAGGAGTGATGTCCAGTCCTCCGTGCGATTGAGTCCCTTGCGGATAGAGTCTAGTAATATTATACATTTCAGTTCTTCTTTATTCAATAGGTGGGGCATGCTTCCCCCTCTTGGTGGAAGCTTCAGTGACTTCAGGACAGTCCAACGAATGTCATCCTCATTATGATTGAATTCCTGGAAATGTTCCACCAGTGGGGCGTTTGGCGTACGACACCTGATGCGGCTCCTGTGTTGGCATATCCTAGTCTTGATTTTCTGAGATGTCTGTCCCACATGATTTTTCTTACATGGACATTGGATCAAATAAATTACGTTGGTGGTATTACAATTTGTGAGTGTGTTGCATTTAAAGGTGACGTTATCAAAAACAAAACTTTTTCCTTCAATTGTGAAATTACAGACTGTACATCCACCACATTTCACGTGTCCAACTGTGGGGGACAGACCCCACGCGGATTCAAGAGTGGAAGAGTGGGTGGGGCTAGGAAGAGCTGCCCGGACCAGGTGGTCCTTCAGATTCTTACTCTTTTTGAATGCAAACAAAGGGCGTTCCAGATCCAAGATCCCTGCATTAATTACTGGCCAGTGCTTCAGAATCATTTTTCTCACACCATTGGAGATGGGAGAGAATGTTGTCACGCAAGCTATTTTGTCCTGCTTTATCTTTTGGTTAGGGACAAGGAGTGTCTCATGAGGGCGATACCACGCTCTTTTGAGAGCGTTTTTAACAATCTTTCTTGGGTATCCCCTATTTATTAGCTTGATCGCCAATGGGAGAAAGGTAAGGAGTCCCTCAGTGCCCTTGGATGGTTGCTTGAGTATTCTAGCAGAGGTGAGGGTGAATTGGAGAGGTGTATTGTCCCAGTTCTTACATTGGATGAACAACAACTGCCTGGGTCTCCAATTCACCCTCACCTCTGACAAAAACTCCATTAATTTCCTTGATCTGACAATACTACATCAGGACGGTGAGCTGTTCACAAAACTTTACAGAAAGCCCACAGAGAGAAATACTCTGCTAGAATACTCAAGCAACCATCCAAGGGCAGTGAGGGACTCCTTACCTTTCTCCCAATTTTTACGAATTAGGCGAAATTGCTCTCACAAGGAGGATTACTTCCGTGAAAGCACCACCTTGGCGATCAAGCTAAAAAATAGGGGATACCCAAGAAAGATTGTTAAAAACGCTCTCAAAAGAGCGTGGTATCGCCCTCGTGAGACACTCCTTGCCCCTAACCAAAAGATAAAGCAGGACAAAATAGCTTGCGTGACAACATTCTCTCCCATCTCCAATGGTGTGAGAAAAATGATTCTGAAGCACTGGCCAGTAATTAATGCAGGGATCTTGGATCTGGAACGCCCTTTGTTTGCATTCAAAAAGAGTAAGAATCTGAAGGACCACCTGGTCCGGGCAGCTCTTCCTAGCCCCACCCACTCTTCCACTCTTGAATCCGCGTGGGGTCTGTCCCCCACAGTTGGACACGTGAAATGTGGTGGATGTACAGTCTGTAATTTCACAATTGAAGGAAAAAGTTTTGTATTTGATAACGTCACCTTTAAATGCAACACACTCACAAATTGTAATACCACCAACGTAATTTATTTGATCCAATGTCCCTGTAAGAAAAATTATGTGGGACAGACATCTCAGAAAATCAAGACTAGGATATGCCAACACAGGAGCCGCATCAGGTGTCGTACGCCAAACGCCCCACTGGTGGAACATTTCCAGGAATTCAATCATAATGAGGATGACATTCGTTGGACTGTCCTGAAGTCACTGAAGCTTCCACCAAGAGGGGGAAGCATGCCCCACCTATTGAATAAAGAAGAACTGAAATGTATAATATTACTAGACTCTATCCGCAAGGGACTCAATCGCACGGAGGACTGGACATCACTCCTCTAAGTGTCTTGATGCAGCTCCAAACACTGAAATGTATAATATTACTAGACTCTATCCGCAAGGGACTCAATCGCACGGAGGACTGGACTTCACTCTTCTAAGTGTCTTGATGCAGCTCCAAACATTGGGATAAACAGTGTACATAATGTGTTTTCTCTGAACTAATGCGGTGTGAAAACTTTGAAAATTTGAAACCATTGATGATTTAATTCTGTCAAATTCATAAGTGTATGATTGTAGAGCATGGCTGGCCTGCACTACTCGCTCTTTATGCACAATTTTAATTCACGTAAGTCACCCCTCACGCCTAACATAAATGGCAAAACAATTCACGTCCCCGTTCACGAATGTAACACCTCCTAGATTAAAGTGCGCAACCTACACTCCATATGGGTCATATGTTTACGCTTTTCCCGGAACTACAGGCCCAAGCATTACCCCTAAGACAGTAATGGCTAACTCGCCCAATTCACCATTACAAGATGTCTGCCGAATTACTAGTCACTTGAAACTAGTCCTTCGTTCATTTTCATTGTCCTGCTCCTTAAGCCTAGCCCACGAGCATTCTCAGCACAGCGGACCTGCGCTGCCAGTGAAGGGGGTAGAAGTCCATCGAGCTTCACCCGCCCCGCCGCCGCTTCAATCAAGAAGCAAGGTAAGCCCATATTAAAAACGCTGCTATCCCGAGTACTCCGTCATTTACGGAGTTCGTCCCCTTACTTCCTTAATTTGTATTCCGTAGCTACCTCGTGGACGTAATTAATTTTCGTCCTCACGAAGGGAACCTGCTCTTCCCCCCCCCCCCGTTCAGCTACATCAAGCGTAGCCAGGTAAGCCTCTCTTTTTCTCCTGGGAACGCGTTTAAATAGAGAACTCTTGCACACATAGAGTTCCTCCGCTAATGTTGACACTGTAATCCCCAGCAACCACGAGGACCCATCAGGAAGGACACATCCCTCGCTTCCTCACACAGAAGATAACAGACTCCCCGCCTAAACGGCTACACTACTTGTAGCCAGGTAAGCTTCTCTCCTGCCTGCAGTTACGGTTAGCGACCCACTCGGAGCCCCAGACTAACGGCAACATTTAATTATCCCACAGTACCTGATGTTGCAAACCGGTAGGAAATACCTCTCCTCCGGTCAGAAGAATTATTCCAACTCAAGGCGACTGCATTCAGTAGCGCCAGGAAAGCTCTGACCCCTAAGTGCAATTTCGAGTAGGACACGACACACCCGTGTCTGCAATATTAATGGTAATTCATTTTACCTAGCAGCACCAAGCTTCCTGCACCGGGAATAATATCCTAAGCCATCATACCCTCAATTCCGGGTCCTGAAAGGTAACTTCCTGCCCTCAATGGACCGGTGACTGCCCATAGACACTGTCTCATCCTAACCACTTCACTTGTTGAATCACTTAATCACTGAGCACGCACGACGCAACAAAGGTTTCCCCATTTTACTACGGACACAGCATGTGTTTCGCACAATTGTCAATGAATGACACCCATGTCACTGCGCCGTTTTTATACTTTCTCACTTGTAAATACGGTTTAAATATCACGGTCACACTAGTCAAAAACTGGCGAGTTCAAATGGCCTTTTTAATTTGTACCTGTGCCTTGTCGAGCGTTAATTTTCCTTGAAAAATCTTCTGGTTTAGGCTTACGCCTTAAAAATTGTTCTTATTCTTTTCCCCCCCTTTTTTACAGGCTCTCGTAATTTAATACAGGCATTAATTGTAAATTTGTCCTGATGATGATCCCAGTGTATTATGAGCCCTTAGGGATCGAAACGTCGACGCAATATGCAGTGTAGCATATGATTTAACATGTATATTTGAAATTGTTGACACTGCAGGGTGAATTTGTTGAAACTGCATTTACAGTAATTGCAAGTCACCTTCTGGCTCAAAAACTTTTCTCTTGCCTGAAAAACTGTTTCCTTTTTCTATCTCCCTGATCTTGATTTGTTTCTTCTAACCTTTTGGGATAGGTACAGGATTGTACCCTATCTTGCTACTAACCTTGGCCCCTCTCTGGGCCAACATGATTCTACATTATTCCTGAAATAAACTTACGTCCGGCTGGGCGTTGTTAAAAATATAGCACTGATTGTAGTCTATATTGTTATTCTCCTGTCACATTTTTAAATCCTTAGGACCCCTGTTCTTTAAAATAAGCTAAATAACCCACGGTCCGAAGGCCCCTTATTGGGTTCCCTTGTGTTCCAAAGCGTACAAAACAAGACCTGCAATGACATTTAGTTATAAATTGAGCTATAAATATTGAATGAGATTTACCAGACTCTGTAATCTGCAGTCAGAGTGGTTTCCCCACATAGCAGTTGCAGAGAGGACAACAGCAGTGGGGGTGATGTAAGGTAGGTTGAGGATTGGCAACACAGATCCTGCAGTGGTGAAAGACACCGACTGGATAATATTGTCTGTGGATATATATTGCGTACGGGTTCTCCTAGCAAGCCATCATAGAATGTGCAAGACATATATGCATGATTGAGAGGCTTCATAGGGACGTGGCCTTATCTTGTGGCATTTATTCCTAGCATGTGGATAGTGCTTACATTGCTCTGACAATATCAGGTGATGGGCTGCTGCTACTCCTTACAACGTAAAAGACATGCATTCTGGGAAGAGGATAGGGGATGACTGTTGACATGTGAATGTATGGCTTGTTTTGTGGGCTATGGTTTACCAGTCAGGTGTATTTCAACTATTGTTTGAGTGAGAATGTGTTGTGGGTGTTGTAGTAGGCTCTGTGTGTGGTTGGCATGAATTATATATTTGGACATGGTTATATGTGCAGAGTTTAACATATTTGGCTACCTGTTCTCAAGTGTCCATCATACCTGACCTGACAAGGGAGGTTTCGGGAATAGAAATGCCTTTGGATCCGCCACCGGCGTCTCGTCCGATTCTTGTGCCCAAGCTTATCTTGGGTGTGCAGGATGGATGGCTTCTTCCTGGCAGGGGTGTGTGAAAGACTGCTGTACTGCACGTATAATCTTACCTTGCAGCTGCCAGCCAACTGTGGCAGCCCCCCACCTACTCATTCCTTTACATAGGGGGTCCCATGTGAGAGACACCTGTGGCGTCTCCATTTTGGAAAGCCATCTTCCACCCAGAGTTCCCTGGTATGGAAGTCTGGGTCAGATAGTGAACTTGCTCCATGACGACTGCCAGCCAAGTACGTTCTAAAGGCAATATTCCCAATGCAGTATGGCGACTCTAGGAGTTTGCTTTTTTGTTGGGTACAGAAGGAGGCAAGTTTCATTAATCATTGCGTAGCTAGGCTTCAAGCTCTTCAGTAATAGTGTTCATTGCTCCTGACTTCTCTGTTTCCAAACTCATCCAGACCCTTCTTCCTGTTTCCTCATATTGAGACCCTCAGGGGTGAGTAGCGCGCTTTATAAACTCCCACAATGATTGATTCCAACTGCCTCTAAGTGCCTGGCCCTTGGTCAACTATCTTCTTCATCACCATCTGGAGTCCTGCTTCCACCTAAGAGGTGTTTTGCCCTCAGGCTATTTCCTCTGTTAGGTTTTCCTTCTGGAGGGCACCTCCTGCCTAAAATCTTCATAGTGTTTGTACCAACAGGGCTACTAGAATAAGGTTGCACAGAACTGTGGCAGATGAAGACAGTCAAATCAAATCATGCCTTATTCAGCTTTGTTGAAAACCATAAATGCATAACAATAATACAATCAACTGTGGTTCCTAAAATATTATTAAAATACACAACAAATCAATCTTCCCGTGTGCACCTCAGTTTTAAGGCAGCTTATAGAAAACAAGCAACATTAAAAATAACAAATTCATCACATAATACATGAGAACTGGCCGAACTGGTAAAAACATCATAGCCTTCAGCAAAGGAGCAAAAAAATGTTATTGACCTCAACATAAAAACTGCAAAACATTCTACAATGCCTGGTTGCAACTCCAAGGACCCAGTGATTTTGACTCAATTCACGAAATTAAATCTAAATCTAGTAAGCAAGAAATGCTCTATGTTATTTGTCACAATTGTAATGTAGGGCAGTTACCTTATCGTAGGCGTCTCTGCTCCGTCTCTCTTCCGTCGACTCGGCCCAAGAGCTGAAACCAGGAAGCACACCCAGGCTCCCCTTACCAATCACAATGCTGCAATGCAGCATTGTGATTGGTCTGAGCGCTGTTGTTTGGCTCAGATGGGGCCTGGGCATGTTCTCCACGCAGGCTGTAATGTAGCCTGCATGGAGAACATGCAAAGTGCCCATGACTGTTTGGCTTGCCTGAGATGGCTGGCCAAGCAATCATGCGCACTAGAAGTGGTCAAACCATTCCTCCCCTGCCCTGCCCTGCTCTTGGAACAGAGCAGCCATGCACGCCTACAAAGCAGCTGGAAACAATAAGATGATAATATTATTGAGTTATTATTATTTCATTTCTCCTTTAGTCACACTACTTAAAAGCAGTCGGACGACGCTCCTCCGCCTTAGCGGAGATGCTGCCACTGATGTAGGGTTCAATCAGATAGATCCAAGACAGTCAAAACACGGAACTGCCCATCAATACAGAGCCATAGAGCCTTGACTGAACATTAGACCCATGACGGTATGCAATGCCACAGATCTGGTTCCTGTAAGGAAGAAATGGATCCAGCTCAATTAATTGCCTAGGCAGCTCAAATAGATCATACCAAGCCTTTGGTGCAGATAGTTCAGCAACAAACATCAGAACTGCAGCAATTGAATGAAGAAAATCCTGCTCTGTGGCAAGCATGTTCCAGAGGTATCCTCGACCACCACACGCTTTTCCACGCTGAAGAAATTTCGTGATTTTCTGATTGTTTGCTTCTCCTTCTTAATTTGCTCAAGATTGGACTGAAATTGGTTACCTGACTGCGTCTTGACTGGACGATTCTGGCCTGGGCGACTCCTCTAGTAGCTAGAGAAGATCTTTATCTGTCAAAATTCATTGGTCTGACAAACTTCAAACAAATATTTGGGAGACCAAATCTACACATCTAGGCAGAAGAGGCTCACTGCGATTTTCAGCAAGGCAGTCAAGATATTTTGACTTATGTAACCTTGTTTTGTCAGTTAGCATCAACCATGCCTACTTCTTTCGTTTGGTCTTTTCTACCTTTTGTCCCAAAACAATCTAGACAATTGAGACACTCATTGATGTCAGAGGCCTGAATGAGATCACAATCAAGGAAAGGTACCTGTTACCCTTAATCAATAATATGTTGGAGTCCATATGGGGGCTCGAAGATTATCACTAAGCTGGATATTTGCCAGGCTTACCACCTTCTCCAAATCAAAGAGGATAACGAGAAGTCCTATTTGACACTTTGTGTATTGAGTGATGCCCTTTGGTTTGAGCAATGCCCCAGAGTCCTTCTAGTTATAGGAATGACAGGAGAAAACCCATATACCACGTTGGGATGGGTGTATCATGTAGACAAAAACAATTCCCAACTGGTATCATGTAGAGACAGTTTCAATTGTGTATGCCATGGGCATTACAAAGCACTCGATCAAAATTACTTCGAAGTGCCGCCAGCCACGCATTCCTGCCTGGCTACCTTGTGAGTGTTGAGTTGTATTGATTTTCACCCTCCACTGTCCGGCTAATTGATTCTAGACCGGCCACATCTGCACACTAGGCACCCCCAATTGTCACCCTCCTTCCCTCTCCGGCCACCACTACTACCACTCAATTAGCACAGTATACCTTCAGTGATACAGCCCTAATTAGCCACTGTTCACCTTCGCACCACCCATTCCCACCGCCAGCAGCCTCCCTAAATTGCCCTTCTTTGCCTACAGCGCTGTACCCATCAACAACCCTGTCCTGATGAGGATCCCGACTAAAGGGGATCGAAACGCCGTCGACCACACAGCCTGAATCATATGACGCATCCCGCGCTTAAAGCTCCCACAAGGAATAATTGTTCTTCCAAGTGACTGTAACTTGTGTTGTGGAGTTTTACCTGATGTATATACTTTGTTTAATGCGTCGTCTATGCTGTTTTTAAAGCACTTGCACACTCACCTCACTAAACTGTATATAGCACCTTGCACCAAGTGCCACCGGGTTGTTATAAGATCTGATCTTTACAGTGCTGTTCCTAACTGTAATTTCATATGAAAGAAAAATTTGTTTTCTTGGTGAATAATACCACTTTTTCCTGAATCATTTGACTCCTTGTTTCTGTTCTTTGTAATGCCCATGGCATACACAATTGAAACTGTCTCTACATGATACCAGTTGGGAATTGTTTTTGTCTACCAGAGTCCTTCTAGCGCTTTATGGATCATATTTTTCCTGACATGCTGTTAGATTTGGGGGTCTCTAGTTGGCACAGGAAGGTACATGTGGCAAATAAGGGTTCTTGCCTCTAGACAGGGTAAGGGAGTACACTCCTAAAATAACCCCTGCTCACTCCCTTGGTAGCTTGGCTTATCTCAGCGGCAGTGTGTAAAGCATTTGTGAACACATACAGTAATCAAATGACAACACTACAGATGGACACCACACAGGTTTTCTTTAGACCTATCACAAGACCCAAACATATTTTTACCTGTTTCCCTTTGGAATTTGGTTTTTGGAACTCTGGTCAGTTGTTACACCTGTTGGACCTTGTCAAAATGAAAGTCAACTTTTCTCACCTGTACACCTACAAGATAGGGGAGCTAAAAGTATTTTGCAAGGAGAAGGGGCTGCCTGTGAAGAGGAGATCCACAAGGCAGGATCTTGAGGCAGCCCTGTATGGCTATGAGGAGCTACGCTGGGAAGCAACACTAACAGATCACTCTGAGGAGGAGTCTGAGGGCGAGGATCCCCAGCCAGAATACCAAGAGGGCTGATGCCCTGAGGGGGAAACATTGTGGGAAATATTGGCTCGTGAAGAGAGGAATCAGATTTGTGCTCATGGCCGGAGGTTGAGGCAGCTAGACTGGGAGTGCAAGAAACTGAGCGAGCCTTAGCTGAAAAATTAATTTGTGCAGCTCAGGGTGTGAGCTTTGCTGAGTTGGAGGTGGAGTCCAGCTCAGATGGTGGCAGCAAAATTGAATTTTCTAGTGCTGAGGAAGTAGAACACGCACCCAGAGATTTGGCACCCCACCGCTGCCACCAATGTTAGATTTGGGTGTCTCTAGTTGGCACAGGTAGGTACTTGTGACAAATAGGGACCCTTGCCTCCAGTAAGGGTAAACGAGTACACTCCTAAAATAGCCCCTGCTCACTCCCTTGGTAGCTTGGCACGAGCAGTCAGGCTAATCACAGAGGCAGTGTGTAAAGAATTTGTGAACACATACAGTAATCAAATGACAACACTACAGATGGACACCACATAGGTTTTATATCAAAAATAAGTATTTGTTATGTAGACTTATCACAAGAACACAAACAACAAAAATCCACAATACTATATCTAAAATGGTAGAATGAGCTTAGTTCTCTTTAGATCCTAAAATACGACACTTTGAGTCAATGTACCTTAAGATGCGACATGCAGGGCAACGAAAGTGTTGCAGGAAAGGTGATGCAGTAGTCCTTTACATGCAAGGACGGTGATGCATTGAAGATCTGGTGCAATGAAATAAAGATGGCGCTTTCTCCTTGATGCGACACGCTTGCAGGTGATGCAGAGGCGTCTGCTGCGACGTTGATCCTCTTCTCCAGCGATGCAAGATACTTTGCATGATGTGAGCCGCGACAGGCCCTGCGACATGCTTCCCACTGATGCAGCAGCATCTGCTGCGATGTCGATCCTCTCTCTCCTGGCATTGCGAGTTGCTTCCACAACGATGCAAGCTGCGGCAGACCCTGCGACACACTTCCCTCTTCTCCGGCGATGAGCCACAACAGGCCCTGCGACATGCTTCTCGGAGATGCGGTTGCATCTGATGCAACGTCGATCCTCTTCTCCTGCGACACGCTTCCCGGTGATGCGGCGGCATCTGCTGCGACATCGATCCTCTTCTACGGCGATGCGAGACACTTTATGTTGTGAAGTGGCAACGACAGTTTGGCGACACGCTTCCTGTTCTTGAGTCGCGCTTCCAGCTCCTTGCGACACACAAGTCCTCAAAAAGCCCAGTACAACTGCAGGCAGTTCAGGAAGACTCTTAGGGAGCTGGTGGGTGAAGTTTGTTGTTCTGAGGCTTCAGCAGGAGGCAAGCTCTGTTCCAAGCCCTTGGAGATCCTTACAAGTTGAATAAAGCTCACAAAGTCCTTTCTCCTTTCTTTGGCAGTCAGGCAACCACTTCAGGCCAATCCCCGTCTCTCCTCTTCCCAATCAAGATCAACCGATGCTATGGATGCTGCTTTCTCCATGGTAGTTAAATTTGGCAAAAATAGAAACTCCCAAAAAGAAATCTACCAAAAGTATGTGGTCATGTTTTGGTCTGCACTGACTAGTAGTGTTCACCAATCACTGTACATGAGTCACAAATGCAAGTCCAGAATCCCACCGCTGCCACCAATGTTAGATTTGGGGGTCTCTAGTTGGCACAGGTAGGTACTTGCGACAAATAGGGACCCTTGCCTGTAGTCAGGGTAAGGGGTACACTCCTAAAATAACCCCTGCGCACCCCCTTGGTAGCTTGGCACGAGCAGACAGGCTTATCTCAGAGGCAGTGTGTAAAGCATTTGTGAACACATACAGTAATCAAATGACAACACTACAGATGGATACCACGTAGGTTTTATATCAAAAATAAGTATTCTTTATATAGACGTATGACAAGACCACAAACGAAAAAATATCCACAATACTGTACTTAAACTGGTAGAATTAGCTTAGTTCTCTTTAGATCTTAAAAAGCGAAACTCTGAGTCAATGTACCTTAAGATGCGACACGCAGGGCAACTAAAGTGTTGCAGGGAAAGGGATGCGGTAGTCCCTTACATGCAAGGACGGTGATGCGTTGAAGATCTGGGCCAAAGAAATAAAGATGGCTCTTTCCCCTTGATGCAACACACTTCCCGGTAATGCGGCGGCATCTGCTGTGACGTTGATTCTCTTCTCCGGCGATGCAAGATGCTTTACACGATGCGAGGCACGACAGGCCCATGGACGCTCTTTCCAGTGATGCGGCGGCATCTGCTGCTACTGCGATCCTCTCTCCTGGCGATGTGAATTGCTTCCACAACGATCTCGATTCGCGACAGGCCCTGCAACACTCTTCCCGGTGATGCGGTGGCGTCTGCTGCGACGTCGATCCTCTTTTCTGGTGATGAGCCGCGACAGGCCCTGCGACACGTTTCTTGGAGATGCGGCTGCATCTGATGCAACGTCGATCCTCCTCTCCTGCGACACGCTTCCCGGTGATGCGGCAGCGTCTGCTGCGACATTGATCCTCTCTCTGGCGATGCGAGTCACTTTGTGTTGTGAAGCGTAAGCGGCAGTTCGGTGACACGCTTCCTGTTCTTGAGTTGCGCTTCCAGCTCCTTGCGACACGCACGTCCTCAAAAAATCCAGCCCAACTGCAGGCACTTAAAGAAAAGTCTTGGGGAGCTGGTGGGTGTCCCTGAGACTTCAGCAGGAGGCAAGCTCTGTTCCAAGCCCTTGGATATCCTTACAAGTTGATGAAAAGTACACAAAGTTCCTCTCTCCTTTCTTTGGCAGGCAGGGAAACACTGCAGGCCAATCCCCCAAGCCGCACTTCAGCTTAGGGTTAGTCTCTCCTCAGTCTCTCTGGTTCCACTCCTCAGCAAAGGTTTTTTCTTGTTGTCCAAAAGTGATCTAAATTCTTGGGATCAGGGTCCCAATACTTTTACACCAAAATCCTTTGTCTTCTGACCGCAGCTGGGCCATTGCCTAGTCCAAACCAGTTCTGGAGGACTCTGTTTACATGGCTCCTTCTTTCCTTTCACAGTGCAAGGCAGAAACATCAGACGCCCCACAGGAGGAGGAGCCAGCATTGTGGAGGAAAGGCAAAGCCCTGGAGCACTCTGTTGACATGACTCCTTCTCTCCTTTCACATTGTAGGGCAGAGACATCAGACGCACCAACGGAGGTGGAGCCAGCATTGTGGAGGGAAGGGACAGCTCTATTCAGGTCCCAGGTGCAACTCCTCCCTCCCATCTAGATGCAGATTTCTCTATTCACCACTGGGATGACTCATCCTGTCTCTTGGAATCCCCCAGCCCCTGTCACTCAAACTCCAGACAAGGAATACACAACCTAGCAGAGGCAGCTTGGATAGTTAGACAAGAAAATACCTACTTTCTAAAAGTGGTATTTTAAAACACAGAATGTTAAAATCAACTTCACTAAAAGATGTATTTTATCATTCCGAGTTCAGGCATACAAAACTCGAATTTCTACCATGTTCCCTGAGTCAGTTAGGATTATAAAATGTAATAATCTAACTGCCCATTCTGGCCTATGGAGAACAGGTAGCCTTGTAATAGTGAAAAACAAAAATGGCTGTAAATCACTATTAGGACATGCCACACACACCAGGGCAATTCCTACCTTACACTTACAATGCACCCTGCCCTTGAGCCTACCATTGGGGTGTCTGATATGAAGAAAAGGGAAGGTTTAGGGACTGGCAAGTGGGTGCACTTGCCCAGTCAGCATGGCAGTACCAGACTGCACACATGCTCTGCAATAGCAGGCCTTAGACACACTTTTACAGGCTGCTTCTGTGGGTGGCACAACCAGTGCTGCAAGCCCACTAGCAGCATTTGTATTACAAGCCCTGGGCACTCCTAGTGCATGGTACTAGGGTCTGATAGGTAAACCAAACCAGCCAATCGTTGAATGACTAATCCATACATCAATTTACAATAGGGAGAGCATATGCACTCTAGCACTGATCAGCAGTGGTAAAGTGCCCAGCGTCATAAAACCAACAAAAATAGGTCAGACAAAATACAGGTGGAAGGCAAAAAGTTCAGGGATGACCCTGCAAAAGGACCAAGTCCAACACATGCTAAACCAAATTGTTGTAATTTCCCTTGACAACATTCTGGTATATTCTAAAGCCCCTTTGCCATCATCAACCCGTCAGCCAGGCGTCAAACAGCATTCGCTCGAATAAACAATTTTGTAAACCTGAAAAATGTGTTTGGTCTACCCGAGATGGTATATCTAGGCTATCATTTGAACAGCACTGGAATCTCCATGGATCAGCAAATGATCTATGTCTTTTTAGATAGGCCTACTCCTTCCAATCCCAAAGAGACACAGTATTCTTTAAGATTTTGCCAACTTCTACCAGCAATTAATCAGGGATTTTGCTTGACTAACCAGTGTTGTTCCTGGGATCCCAAAGAAAGATATGCTCAGCAGAGGGTTCCAATGGGGTGATCAAGCAGAATAAGATTTTAATAGACTAAAGCAAGATTTTACATAAACGCCTATTCTGTGACATTCAAATCCAACAAAGAGGTCTGTGGTTGTGGCTGATGCTTCTGATCAAGCCATAAGAGCTGTACTTTTACAGGAGGATGAAGGACTGGAACATCCCATCTTCTATCTCACATTCTGTCTGACTCAGAAAGGAATTACTCAGTTCTAGAAAGGGCATTTCTGGCCATGAAGATGGCTTGGACTGACTGCAGACAATTTTTGATGGGTACTCATGAATCCTTTGAGAGTCAAATTGACCATCATAATCTCCAAGGTCTTAGAAACATGCAATGTCAGAATAGTTGTCAAGCTTGTTGAGAGTATTTTTCCAACCAATACGACTTAATCATTATTTATAATCCAGGTTTCTAAGAAAGTTTTAGTTGAGACTCTTTCACATAGATACTCTGAATCTCCACTTGCATTTGCCCAACATATTCTCTCTCCTCAATGAATTATCAGAGTGGCTCAATCTTTTCTTGAAAGTGTACAAAACAGCTATGGAAAAAGTCACCAGAAGGGAGCGTTAGGCCTTACAAGGACTAGTTCATAAGCAAGGTGATCTTGTATTCAAGGTTAAGATCCTGTTCATTCCCTCTAAGACATTAAGAGTAAATGTTTTTAAGATGTGTCATGACTCTCTAGTAGCTGGTCACAGTCACCCTTCAACTCATAATTTGCACTTCTTGGTGACCTTCTATTCTAAATAACACTGAACTCTACATCATGTCTTGTCCTGTTGGTACTCAAAATAAGACCTCTCATACTCAACCTTCTGGGCTTCTTCAACCATTGCTTGTTACACCTGAGCCTTGTCACCATCTGAAATCAAGTCAATATGGTCGCAAATGATTCCTTCTCCAAAATGCCTCATTTCACTGCCTTGAACAACCTTCCATCTGCCAAGAATCTGGGACAATCGGTTTTGCAAAAAATCTATCTCCTTCATGGGCTACCTTAGGTAATTATATCTCAAATTTCTTTAAGTAATTTTGTAAAACCCTTCAGATTGAGGTTGACTTCCCTTCTGGTTTTCATCCTCAGACCAATGGTCAGACCGAATGATTAAATCAAGGTCTGGAACAATATTTTCTATGTTTTTTTTAATTTTACTGAAAGTGACTGGTCTTCATTTCTGGCTCTGGCTGTCGTTTCCTATAATATTTCCATTCATAGTGCTACACAGTCATAACCATTTTTCTGTCTTCACAGGCTCCATGCTAGAAAGTTTCCCTCTGGCTTTTAAGACTGTGATTGTCGCTGCTGCTACTAGTTTTCTCAGTCAGCTACAGACAGTTCAACTGAAAATACTGTCCAAATTTCAAGATTCAAAGAAAAGGATGAAGTTATTTGCCGAAGTCCATTGTAAAGCCTCCAAAATCTATAACCTCTCACCGTTCTTTGAACATGTTAAACCTTAATTTTATGGGCATTTCAAGATTTCTCAAATCATAACCCAGTGACCTTTAACATTCAGTTGCCTTTGAAGTGGAAGGTCCATCTAGTGTTTCATGCATCACAACTAAACTCATATCAGCTTCATCTCTTTCAACGTCTTTTTTCTAGGCCTCCACCTATTGTTGTTGCTAATGAACCTGAGTTTAAGGTGCAAGAGATGTGTGATTCCTGCATCTTCGGAAAGAAACTCTCATTCTAGGTTAACTAGAAGGGTGAACCCCCTAGAGAAACATCTTGGGAGGATGTGTCTCCTATTCATGCCATTTGTTTTGGTATTTTGTTTTTTCAGTCAATTTCAACACAAATCTGGAGCAATGAAGTGGGGCATACAGTAGTTTTGCCATCAGCGTCCCACTAGATTCATGTGCCTGAGTTTATCTTGGGAGTGCAGGATGGCAGCTTGTTCCTGGCGGGGGGTGAAAGGGACACCGACTGGCCACCATACTGCATGCATAATCTTACCTTTTAGTGAACAGCCTGTCGGTGCAACAATCTGCCTATTCATTCCTCCCCATAAGGTGTCCCATGTGGGGGATGCTTTTGGCATCTGCCATCTGAAAAGCCATCTTCCTCCCAGAGTTCCCTGGGAAGGAACTCTGGGTCAGATATTAAAACTGTCCCATGATAGCTGCCAGCCAACATATTGTAATGTGGAAATTCCCAATCAAACACAGTGATTCCTGTATTCTTGGCCATATAAGGAGGGATTTTTCATTATTCATTGTGTTTCAATACTTTGAGCTTCCCAGTCATAGTGCTAATCGTTTCTGACTTCTCTTGAGTTTCCAAGTTCAGTCTGTTCCTTCTTCCTGTTTCCAAATATTTCAACTGCCTCTTTGTCATTTGGAGACCTGCTACCACCTTGGAGTTTTTTTGCCCTCTGACTTTTTCCTTCATTAGGGATTCCTTGTAGACTGCACCTTCTGCTTAGATGCTACCTAGAGGTGGCTGAAACATGGCTACTAGAAGGGGTCACATATACCTCTGGCAAACCAAGACAGTCAAAACCTGGAACTTCATATTAATCTGCAGCCAGAGATCCTTGACTAGGTGTCGGACTTGTGACAATGCCATGCAGTTGGTGTGGATGCATGGTCTCGAGAAGATGCTACTCAATGGGCATGAAGCAGAGGCATGATCTAGGCTGTCCACTTGGGACTAAAACTGCTAACTGTTTACTGTTTTACTCCTCTGCAGTGCAATTCCATTCCAGTGGGATGGTCTGCATCCATATTGCTGTAGTTGCAAAGTGGGTGAAAGACAGTGAACTGCACAAGGAGAAAAGGGCCCAGCCCTAGATGGTGGTTGTGCCTATGTACTTTAGATTGATGCTGCTCCCTGTTGTGTCTCTGATGGTGGTTAGGTGTGTCTTGTATGCTATTTCCTCCATTTGGAATGTTATACAGTGTAGGCATTATTAATTAGCATACATGGCAAACATGGTTGTGTACACAATCTAATGTATAGAGATGAGGCGGACTACCAATTTACATTGATGAGAGCAGTTTCAAGAGGAGACAAAGAACTCTCTCTAGCTGGCTTTTGCCACAGAGATCATACATTTGACATATTTATTGATTTGGTAAAATAATGATAATATAAGTAATTTCTCTCATTTGTTTACTTCATAGCACTGTTCCAAATTTTTCAGGTGCTGTAAAATAACAGATGTTGCAGATGCTTATCGTAACGGTCCTGAATTTATTGACTTCAGAAGGATAGAAGACTGAGCCTTCCATACCAAGATTTTAACTTGCAACCATTAAATCATTTCTGGTGCAAGAACTTGCGAGTAGGCCTTACTGGCAGATTATCTCCCTAATGGTGCCCTGGTTTACCTTCAGATAGAAACTTGGTCCAACAATATTGGGGAAACTTGAGGCAATTGATTTTCATCCTTTATGAGGCAAAAAAGACATTCATTATCAGCATACAAAGGTCCCTAAATGCGGGTTACAGATCAGTCTTATTCCGATGTTGCCTTTGTTATTTAATCTGTACCCTTAGCAACACATAGAATTAGATCTCCTTCTTCCTTGCCCCCTGAAATGGAAGTTTGTACTTGCCTGAGGAATAAAAGTAGTTAGGGTCAACTACAATTTAACAATTACAGTGTAGGAAGATGGGATTAGGTATAGATTTATTACAAATTCAAAGTCAAAGTGATATAAATCAATCTCAAAAACACAGTATGAAAATACAGAATCACTAAGGATATCCAAACCATGTGACAAAATGTATCCTCAATAACAGAAAGCAAATGAGGAATTCCATAGCTGCAATACAGAGAATGAGAAACAAATTCTGGTGAGTAGATTGAATGCTTTAATCCTCCTGCCTATACATGAGGTTGTCTAAAAAATCTACTAAGCTCTATCCTAACCTAGGGACCAGGGAAACCCTACTGAAGTCAGGAAAGCAAAGGAAGTTGTCAGCATAGCAGACCCTCTGTAGAAGTTCTCTAAAGGAAAAGAATATTGTATAGCATGAAGCCACACAATAGAGATGTCGCAAACAGGTCTGCACCTCTCCGAGTATGAAGGGAATCTGAATAAAGCTCAATTATAACTACTACAGAACCTTTAAGAATGCCATGTCACATGGCTCATTATTTTTTATCTTCAAACAGTAAAACATGGGAACTACACTTGAGATTTCTTTCCTTTGGTCCACACATCAGAACGTCCTCCCATCTCCCCATTCCATTTGGACAGTAGTCCTCCCTTTGTTCATTAAGGCTTGCCAAAAGTACTGCTCCCAAACCTCCCTACCTCTTTCACACAATCTGCCTTTCTCTATTCATAATATCACACGATTGCACCTGCAGAGGAGCGAAAAACATTGCATCCAAAGCAAACGTTCACGCTGTAGCTTAAACATTAAGAAATCCAAATGCTGAAGGCCTTTGATGAACTTGAAGTGACAAGTATTTTAATACATGTTTAAATGCATGATTACAAATACATAAACGGTTATAACATAAGAGTACTATTCAAATGGATAACATTTCAGTTATAAAATGAATTCAGAGTATGTTTCAAATTAGTCTGTGAATATATAGGAATTGACAATATCATTGAAACCATACAAATGCAGATATATGTGAGAACTGTCATTCAATGTTAGTGTAATAAAAATATTAATATGCACCCTTGTATAAATGTCAATATTATTATCATTATTATTATTATTATTAACCTTTGTAGAGCGCACTGTAACCCTACGGGCATCCTGGCGGTAAGAGAACAATCAGCACAATTACTGTCAGCTACACAGAAACAAAGGGCTCACCATCCAGGAAGACACTGCTACCCTCAAAAACAGACATTATACCCTAGGGAAGAGCCAAGTCTTGACATTACACAGTAAATGCCCATTCTGTATCTGTTCAGTGCACTACATTTAATTAATAACGTTAAGTCATGCGAAAACATGAGGCCATACATAAACATATATGTGGCGTAGTCAAACATGGAAGGGTGGAGCCAAAATTACGCTGCTCCACCCTTCTTGCTATCAGTAACAATCAAAATAATCTCTGTGTTTCTGTAATACAAGAGGCACCTATTTAGAATGAATGAATTGCCAGTTTCAAAGGAATTCCTCTTTTACAGCACAGGGCCTCAGCACTTGTGGCGGATGCTGCCCCAGAGTCGAAGGGGGTCCCCGCACTCAGGGCGGAATCTCCTCTACCAGAATTCTCATGGTGGCGATTTCGCCCCCATTGCAGAGACTCCCCCGTGGCTGCAGGGCCTCCACCATGAGTGCAGAGACACTTTGTGAATCAGGTCTAGTCTGATTGAATTAGGGAGACAACATCATTGAGCGAGTGAGTGAAAGAGAAAGGCACGGAAAGACAGAGCAACACATATTCGTGATAGAACGAGCGTAGGAGATGGAGACAAGAAAAAAGAAGTGAGCGGTATATTAAGTAGGAAAAATTGAGAATAAAGCTTCATTGTTACTTGACCATTCATGAAACAGGTTTGATCCATAAGTTTAACGAATACATTTATTTAAGAAAAGTCTAGTGAACTGGCAATACAGAGCATCCATGACCCAGCATGCATCAGAGGAAGGGCAGGGTGTGGTGGAGAGAGGACAACAACTCAATAGCTACGGTAATATGAATGAGTTCCATCTTTGAATTATAATTATCTGTACTAGTACCAAAAAAGCAGCAAAGGCAGGCAAAGCTGCATTAACATGTAATCACGTAATTATTTAACAGGAACATAATTGGGGAGTCACTTACCACTGAACCGTGGGCAGTATAAAATAGTTTACAGTGAGGAAGCGATAGCTAGGCCCCCTTATGCAGGGTGGTGGTGCTTTTTGAAAAGATATGTTTCCATTCTCAAATGCAGATACTGTGCAGGTCCTTCGGCAACACAGAAAGCACCCACTTACATACAGTGCTGGAGCTATATTAAAGGGGCATTTCCTCATATGAATGGGATGTGGCACCATATAAATAAGTTAAACACTTTGGCCATGCACCCCATTGTATTCTAGATACTACAGCAGAGGCAAGGGGGCCATCAAGAGGTGCACTGACTGTTGGCCACGAAGAGGTTGCGCTGAGTCTGTGTGTCCCCTGAGGGCATCCCTCATGTGCCATGGACTCTCTGACATCCCCCTATATATATGGGTATATATACCCATATATGTAGGGTATATATATATATACCCTATATATATGCCTACAGGGGCAGTTCTGCCTGACCTTTCACGTGCAGGAGGGTGCTGCTTGCAAATTGAAAAAGGGAGCTATTGCTTTAAGCAGCTACTATGTCTTTCACTAATGTACTGTCCTCAGGTCAGCCGAACATTCCTGTCTGCTCGGGGGGCTGCACAATAGCAGTGATAAGGTTCAAGGTCCTTTTTGTGTCCAGCTCACCCATTTGTAATGTAGTCCCAGATGTCATTCAGAATGTTGTTCCAAATCCTAATGCTTGCCTGGAGAACTTCTGCCTTCTGGAATGTTCTTTGTATATTTATTTGTTGACTTTCTGGCTCCTACTGTGGAACCATGGACCTGAAATTGTAAATCCATGGGTCAGATTAGCAGCTGCATGTAGTATTCCTTTGATGTTTACCAATGTGATGTCAGGGAACAGAGTGTTACCGATCTTAGAAATGGTATACTATGCATAATGGTCTATTTAAAAAGTGCTTTTTCTGCAAAAAAACAGTGCATGCATTCGATGAGTCAAAAGCAATTGAAATATTCTCAAATGGTGCATATTCAGTGAGAGTTTCCTCATTTGTATTGGTTATTTCTCATACAAATGGGTGAATCCCTGCTTGCCTTGAATCCATGCTTTAATAGTCTTCCCCTCTGGAGGACCATCCAAAATTGGTGCAGTTGTCGGGACATTCGTCATGGGGCTAGTGTGTTCCCATGCAACATACCTGCCTCCATGAACTCGCTGGCAACACTATTTCGAGAAGAACTTGGGCACAGGAAGGCACAAAGTTCCCCAGTGCAGTTAACAGGAACACCCTGTAGCTGTGTGTCTAAATATACATTGGCAGCAGACACACCCTGGGCTTTTAAGTGAATCAGAAGGCCTCAACCACTGGGTTATAATGAAGGAATGAATCTGTAATATCCCATCAATGACGATCAACAAGAAAACCCTTAGTCCCCTCCCTCTAAATGGTTTAGATTATCCAGTCCAGTGTGTACCTGTCCTCTGCTATGCTATGTGCTATGGATGTAATGAGGCAATAGGAGGGTTTATGCTGGTTACAAGATGCATTTCCTCTGCATGACATAGACACATTCTGCACAGGTTGCATAACGCACCTGTTAGAACTGGAGGTCTCTAGTTGGCAGAGGTAGGTACCACTGTCCAAATAGGTACCCTTGCTTCTAGTCAGTGTAAGTAGGAAACCCTCTGAAATAACCCCTGCTCACCCCCTTGGTAGCTTGGCACGAGCAGTCAAGGCTTATCAAAGGCAATGTGTAAAGTATTTGTACCAACACTCACAGCAAAACAGTGAAAACCCCACAAACTGACTCCACAACAGTTTAGAAAAATAAAGGTATTTAATCTAAACTACACAAGACCAAAACAACAAAAATCCAACATAATAGTTCAAGAATATGGTTGCAAAAGAGGTCTTAAAGTTGCGATAGAATAAACCACAGTTGCGTGAAAAGTTCACAGTTGCGACATGTTTAGCCAACAGTACCTTTAAATGCAACAAAGTTCCAAAACAGAAGCTGGTGCGGTGGAAAACAAGCAATGCTTCATGCCTGAGACCTGGGGAGGCGATGCGACATCCCCGCTTGATGTAGCTGGCGTGTTGTGATGACTTTGGTCTGTATGGAGAGGGATGCAATACCTTGTATGGTATCCGGTGCGAAGGTTCCGTAGTGAAAAATCTTGCAAAGGCACGATGCGATGATCTTTGAGGCTACGACGATCTCTGGGGCGACGATTCGTGGACCAGCGGTGATCTTCCTCTTGCAGCTCCTCGATGCGATGGCTCTGCGAGGACACTCGCAGCAACGTGATGCGGTCCGCATGCAAGCGGTGCAACGATCTCACCCAGTGACGACAGACTCTGCGACGATACTCGCAGCGATGGTAATCTTCGCGCACCGGTCTGGTGCATCCCGCAAACGAAGGATGAGACGACTCTGGCAGCGGCAACAGGAGCTGCGACGATCTCTGCCTTCGTAGCGGCGGTAATTTCCTCGCACTGACAGGGATGAAGGGAGCAATGCGACAAAACTTGCATAAAGTCTTTAAAAGCTTGGTTTCCAGCTTCCCAATAAAGGGACAACTTCCAGAGGCACCACAACTGGCCCAAGCACTCTAGGAAGGACAGAACTCTCTCAGCAGAGTTCAGGGAAGCTGGGGGTGAAGTCCTTTTGTTCCTGGGACTTCTTAACAGGGAGCCAGCTCTTCTCAGGCCCTTGGAGATTCCTTCTAGCAAGGGGACACAGCACCAAAAGCAAAGTCCTTCCCCTCTCCTTGGCGGCAAAGCAACAGCAGGTCAGTCCAGCAGAGCAACAGCAGGACAGTCTTCCTTCTTCACTATCAGCTTTCTCGTTGGCAGAGGTTCCTTCTTGATTCCAGGATGATCTCATTTTCTGTAGTCAGGGGTCCTGTACTTATACCCCTAAAATTCTTTGATCCCTTTGTGCAGGAGGGCTCTGAGCCCTATCTGAACCAGTTCTGGGTGTTCCTTGAGCACTTTGTTTTCCTGCCCTCTCCTTTCCTTTCAGGGAGAGGGGCAGGGTCATCAGCCGCCGAGCAGGAGGTGGAGCCAGCATTCTGGAAGGCAGGCACAGCCCTATTCAGGCCCAGGTGCCATTCCCTCCCACCACTCAAGATGCAGATGCAGTCAATCAACCTAGGGCTCACTCAGCCAGCCTCCTGAGGGCTCCCAGCCTCTGTCACTCTCAAACCAGACAGCCAATTCACAAACAGGCCAAGGCACATAGGAAGGTCAGACAAGAGAACAGCAACTTTCTAAAAGTGCTGTTCTCAAACGCACAATTTTAAAACAACCTTTCCTAATAGATGTGTTATTAAATTCTGAGATCAAGGATACCAAACTTTTATGTCCTATCTTGCTCCTATGGGAAGATATGCTGGTAGCCACTGTAGCCAGCCTTCCCCCATGATAGCCTATTGGGCAAGATAGCCTTACAATAATTAACAAGCATTTGCAATGCAATAGGTCTCGCATTAGGAAAGTTTGAGCTATTGGTATTGCAAATGACAAATTTTTATTTATGTGTTGGTTTTGAAAATGGCGAAATTAATAGCTTTGTCATTTACAATGCCAATAGTTACAACTTTTGCAAATGTGACACCTATAGCATTTGTAATGCAATATGTGTTGTATCAGTGGTCAAAAGAAGTCGTTTTGCCCCGGCACATGGAGGACCACAGAGTTATTGGATGGAGAGTGTTATTTCATGAGATTCTTTGTGATATTCCCGTCAATCACACAGACTTCTGCATAAATCAACAAAAACTAATGTACAGCGGTCAATAAACCCAAATCAGTTCATTTAATGAGTAGGAACAATGTGCAAACAGCGCAGGTTCACTACACCATTCCAGTTCAGCCAATAGACCGAGGGAGCACTTTCTGAAAATAGGTTTGAAAGTCTAGACTTTTCTCTGCAAAATGATCCTGTTCACCATTATTTGGTAAATCTGGACCTTTCAAGGTACCATTTGAGTGCTATGTAGCTTCTTTCAAAAGTTCTTTAAACATGAATAATTTTCCTGACCCACATCTTTCGGGCTCTATTCACAATGTTTTAATTGAAAGCATACTGCAGTAGTGGCTGATGAGTCGGTGAAACGCCGCTGATGAAATGTCAGTCAGTGTATGTAACAACCGCAGCCCGGTTGGTCCCTTTCCTGCGTGTATGATGTTTGCGGGGTGCTTGTGGGCTCTCTTGTACCATCCACAGCCGCCTTTGGTCTATTGGTGCATTCTTCTCAATGAAGGCCGCACACTAATTAAAATACATCTGTGACGTCTTCTAGTGTACATTTTAGAGCTGCCGGTCCTCAATCATTGGTATCTGTTTAGGTGTAACTGGAATCATGCGGATATGGTAGTCGGCAGGGAGGACGGATATTTCACACCTATGAGGCATGCATCACGTGGTGCTGTATTGTGCTGGCAAGCAGTGCCATCTCTGCCGGGATGAGGTCACTTTGGAAGCGGCGCCTGCCAAGAGAAGCTCTCCTGCGCGTTGCATGTTTGTGACCTAGATTGGCGGATGCCAGAGTAAGAGCCACACTCTCCAGAGAGAGACAGAAGCGCCTCTGGCAGGGTGCAGCGACCTTTCCTAACCACTTTACTGCACAAAAGTAAGACAATTCTAAACTCATCTAATTTTAAGAACATCACTCCGTAGCTCTGATCATAATAACGTAGAACTCAAAGTCAGCCCTGCGGTGATGTCACAGTAACCGGTGCGAACGCAGCACAACTCAGAGCTGCAAATGATTTTCCTTACAGTGAATTGCAAATAAAATCTATGTTGAGTCAAATTTAAAGTAATTGCACGTCATGCAATGTTAAGAATGTGAGTCACGTTCTGTGCTTTTATTATTACTAAAGGCAGTGCCCTCTCATGACGACATTTACTATGCTAATTGGTACTTATAAGAATATTAAAAAAGAAGAAAGCGTTGCCTTTCCGGAATCTACACACTCACAGTCTCCTTGTTACAAGCCCCTCTGAGTCTCCAGGAAAGGCAATCACTGTGCAGCGACCACCGACCTGCAGCTGCTCTTTTGATGGAAAGGTGCCCCAGGACCGGACGACTGCAAAATAAAAAACAAGCAAACTCACCGCCGCAGCCCGGCTTCAACAGGAAGCCAGGCAACCTTTGTTGGGACGGGGGCGGAGCCGGATACGCGACAGGAGCTTCCCAGGAGGCAGGCTGCAGTGGCTGGCGCATGGCTCCGGTGCAGAGAGAGGAGAGCCCTGCGTGCAGCCGGCGTCCGCCCGGGAAGCCAAGGAGCGGAGTGCAGGTGTCCCTGTGCCCGTATTACGTCGGAATGAGCAGCCCCGGAGCGGGACGAGTAGAAGTCCGGGTGAGTGGGGCTCCGTGCTTGCGTGTCTGTGTGTATGCAGGGGGGAGTGGGGAGGGGGAAGGGGAGGGGGGAGGGGGGGCAGTGTGTGTGTGTGTGTGTGTGTGTGTGTGTGTGTGTGTGTGTGCGCGCGCGCCTGTGTGTGTGTGCGTGCATGCAGAGGGGTGGGGGCTGGCTGTGTGCGAGCAGGGGCTGTGAGTTGAACTGCGCAAGCGCGGCTCAGACGCGCGCTCCCGCGGTCAAAACTGAGACTGCAAAAGCGCGCGTCTGAGTCGTGTCCACTCTCCTAAATACGGGCCACATTAGGTCTGAAGCAGACACTCTCAATGCTCACGCATTGAGAGTACGTCTGCTCGACCTAAAAACGAAAATGGCTGTAATTCACTGCCAGAGCATGTCACCTGCACAAGTACATGCTCTACCTTTCACATACACTGCACCCTGCCCAAGGGGGTACCTTGGGCCTTCCATAGAGTTGACCAATGTGTACAGAAAGGAAAGGGTTAGGCCTGGCCAGTGGGGACAATGACCAGGAGGACATGGCAGTTCACAGACTGCACACAGGCAATGTGGTGGCATGCCTGAGAAACCATTTTAGGGCTACTCATGTGGGTGGCACAATCAGTGCTGCAGGCCCATTAGTAGCATTTGTAATCACCAGCCCTGGCACACTCAGTGCCCTTTACTAGAGACTTCTTAGTGACACAAATATGCCAATCATGGATAACCAATCACAATAACAATTTACACAGGGAGCACTTGCACTTTGACACTGAACAGCAGTGGCAAAGTGCCCAAAGCATCTAAACCAGCAAAAACGAAATTCAGCACAGCATAAAAAATACAGGAGGTAGAGGCAAAAAGATAGAGGGAAACCACGCCAAAGATGCCAGGTCTAACAGCACCCCTATGTTTACAAATGACTAAGCGCCAAATGTATGCCCTGTTGGATAATACCTGGCACCCTGATGGATGTAGTCCATCCTATTCAGAGATAACCACCAGCCCAGTGATCATCTCTGTAGATGAAAGGAATAACCATCAAAGCGGTTCGCTTCGAGGTACAAAATGTTTGGTAGAGTGCTAAAGTCTGCTTTGATGACCGTTCATAAAACTTTCATTTTTTGTTTAACAAAGAAAATTATTATTGAAAAGCAAAACACTTATGAACCCACAGCCCAGGGAGTTTTCTCTGAGGACATTGGGGAGGGTGGTTCATCATTTTTTTCTGTCTCTCATTGCCAGGTTTCTCTTAACAGTAGGAGACAGAGAACATATCAGACATCTTCTCTAAATAGAGTGGGCAGTTGTTAGACCCAGCGGTTTCTAACTGGCTTGGATACATTGAAGATAGTCAGAATCCACCGTCCTAGATAGGATGAGTAAGATACACATGTCAGAAAACCTATGCTCGCCCTTGGGTAGCTTGGCACCAAGCAATCAGGCTTATCCTCAGGACCCAAGTGTAAAGTATTGACACAACCCCACCCTCGCAACACTCTGCGTACGCTACAAAATGAATCAGCACCGTATGTATAAAACACTGGTCTTTGTATTACACACACATTGAAATCAAAACCAGATAC
Source organism: Lissotriton vulgaris (assembly GCF_964263255.1). NCBI lineage: Eukaryota > Metazoa > Chordata > Amphibia > Caudata > Salamandridae > Lissotriton > Lissotriton vulgaris. The sequence continues at coordinate 1,135,921,367 of NC_141697.1, forward strand.
ACATTGTATATACACTTTACAGTTATATGCAATTGTCAAACTTTCCCATTAGCAGCAGAACGGCATGAGCATACATGCCCTAATCAGAGGTATTCATCCAACATGAAGTTCCCCAATATTTCATACTCCAATAGTTGCAATGGTCAAGCAATCACAGGTATTGATACAGATGCGGACACACGGGTGGACGCAGAGATTTTTCAATCTTGGGTGCCTGTGTGTTTAATGAAAATACGGCAAAGACGAAGGGAGGCAAATTGATTCGAGTACTCCTTCAGCTAAAATAGCCACTCCTGAATTCGTACTACTCATTTAAAATGAGCCTAAAGGAGAAGCTTTTAATTGGCCTGGAGGTCATTGATAAAGATGCTGGGATCGCCAACAGAAGTAAAAAATTGGAAATAGTAGCTACCCTGAGTGAAGTCTTCCTGAAGATTGAAAGTCAGAAGACTTCTTCCCCGAACTCGTACCATACGCACAGATCACGATTCAAAGTGCTGGGATGTTAATGTTGTCATTGTAAAGCCTGAAGAAGGTGGTTGGACCTGTTGATACCACCAAAACACGTCGCTTCTTGGTCATTTTTAAAGATAACATTTTCTTTTTTATTATGGAATGCATTGTATAATAGAATACCATCTTCAATTTTTGATTTAGGATGGAATGTCAATGTTGATTCTCATATTTACTCTGCACTTTGTTTTTAATATACATGTCTTTGTGTAAATTACTGTACAATAACCCTGAATGCATTGTTGGGGTATTGTTTTTTAATTTTAGAGCGGATTGCTCTATTTTATCTGTTTTTACCTGTGTCACGATGAACTTTGAAGAACTAATGAATAAACATTTATACATTTGATTGATTGGTCATTGTGATGGGCTGCTGTGGTTTGAGTGATAAGTGAGAATTTGGTGTGCAAATTTTGTTTCCCTAAGGGATCAATCTACTTAGACATTGTGTCAAGTTGATGTCCTGTCCCTTTGGCAGAGTAGGACCCTTCTCTCTTGTTTAAGAGTCTTTGTACTACACACACATTGAAATCAAAACGAGATACACATTGTATATGCACTTTACAGTTATATGCAATTGTCGAACTTTCCCATTAGCAGCAGAACGGCTTGAACATACATGCCCTAATCAGAGATATTCATCCAAACTGACGTTCCCCAATATTGCATACCCCGACAGTTGCAATGGTCAAGCAATCACAGGTATTTGACTAGACCTCGTGACCCATCCCCTCAGTCACTCAACTGCAACAGCAACGATACTCATTGCCCCTGCTGGCGCCCCGTTGATTAGATTGTAAGGACCACCTAAAATAAAAGGAAAGAGTTACTTAGTTTCATCCATCCGGATTAGACCTCCAGATGCCTGGTGGCACCCGCACAAGGTTGAGATCACTATACCCCTGTAGACAAGAGGTTGTAACCCAGTAAAAACCATCTGGCCTGTCATGATGTTCTCCTAGTGGTGTGGATCCAGGGAGAGGGAGCCAGTAACCACGGACGGAGACCACGATGTCAGGCACTGTTGCCTTCCAGTCTGAAGGTCGAAGATAGTCTCAGCTCCCAGCTCAGGTCCCCCAACACTTCTCGGACACCACACGCTCCGGAGTGCAAGCTAGCAAAGGATGCAATGGTTGCAAGTATGGGTCCGTTGGACTCTCTAAGCCTCCATCACACTACTAGATCTCCTCACGTCACAGCACCTCAGGTGGGCTGCTGATCCTTATGAGCACACTCCTCTGCACAGTGTGATGATAGTGCACATCAGAACGGTCCTTGTCCTTGTTCCAACGGACAATTACTTCCACCCGTTTCTGCTTCACCCTGTGTGGTCCTTACAATCTTGTGGAAATGGAGAGAGCCAACCGACCCTTGAAGAGTACTTAGGGACCTGGGCCACTACAGTTGGCACTTAGCTGCAGGCCAACAATATCCGGTCAAAATCCACCAAGTGATAGTCCCCTTCCTGGAGCATGACACGCTCCAGGCCACCACAAGTCTGCAGATAATCCAATTGCAGTCCAGCCTGCCATTATGATACCTCGTGTCGATGTCCCAGTGTCAAAACAGCATAGTATGGTTCCAAATCCAAAAGCGTCTCTCATTTCCGAGGCCAGAACCCCTGTATCTATACCCACAATGGCCTTTGGAGATGTCATCAGTTCAAGAGGCAAGGTTTGAAATGCACAGGCCCTCTCTAAATTTTGCCCTGTCTACCATCCTACCTCAGGAGGCTTGGCCACTACCTTTAGTGGGACCAAGAGCCTGTCCCTTGGAATACAGATCCCAATTCCACCCCAACGTAACCGTACCAGAAAGGCCCCTCAATGTCAGAGGTCTGCAGTTTCCCTTGAGCCCTAGTTTTTGGCCTTCTGGCAGGAATGCCCAGATGTAGCTCTCCCACCAGCACCTCGATGTTAATTGGAGACAGTCCGATGACAGGCACACTAAGACCACGAGCTCCGAAATGCCCATTTTCCCAAGTGACATTTCCCTACACTGGATCCATTCGCACTATCTGAGAGGATTCGCCATTACGAACTCATCAATATCAAAAACTACACTGCTTCTATTCTGCTTGTAGGAAATACTGCTCAATCGCCTTTCCCTACTTTTGCTAATGGTAATCCAATACGAGAAGTAGACCCCATTGTACCAAACACCCCATCTGGTGCCATTCACAACCCTTGCATGTAGCGCACATGCGCAAAATCCCTACCTCTTCCCAGCACCGCACCCTGTCCCCAGGGAGTACTCCAATATAGCAGGAGACATGCAGAACCTCCTTGGCACATGGCTTTTCAAATGCAAGCCAACTAACAGTAACCTGTGCACGTAGACCCCACCAGGTCAAACCTGTGGTACGATCAATGCACTACAACCAGTGCTACAGGCTCACGGAGGAGCATTCAAGGTACATGCCCCGGTATATGTCTTACCCTAGAATAGGGACTTACAGCTAACTCGAATCAGTTAATCATATACACCAATAACCAATATGTATATGACAAACACAGCGCTTTGACACTGAATGGTAGTGTCAAATGCACTCAAAGTCCTAAGGCTAGGAAAACAAGGTCAACACCAGGGGTGGCTCCTCCACGTGGGGGTAGGAGCGTCGCCCCACTGCTTTCTTGCAGTGCGAGAAGCTGTAACATAAAATTGTATGAATACCATTTTATGTTACTGCTTCTCACACTGCGAGAAAGGAGGAGGGTTTGGTTGGGGGCGGGCAGGTGGGCGGTCCTGCAATAGGGCAGGGGAGGAGTGGCTAGCCCAATGTTGTGGGCCCTGACCATCCATGCACACTCTGCCATTTTCTCCATGTAGGATGCATGCAGCGAACATGGAGAAAATGGCCACCCCATAGATGCCTGTGCAGTTGGCACCCTTCTCTTGCGACCCCCCACCCGCGAGTCATGCCGGCTGTGACTGGTCCAAACATGAGATCAGCAGCCAAAATAGTCAGGTGAGACCATGCCAAAAGGTGTCAGGTCTAACAGCAGTGTAATGGTGTTTCTCTGACAGCCCCTGCTCTGAAGGGTGATTCAAAATAGCGTTCCATCCACAAAGCCAACAGGGGCTCTCTCGATGGAAAACTGACAGTTATCCCGACCATAAATCGGGTGAAAGGGCTGTCAGTTTGGTGGTTGGGGTACACCATTGTGAGTATACCAGCTCCTCCAAACTCTAAATAACCCCCTAAAATGTTATAATCAAACTGCCTTCTTCCCACCAGCAGCCCCAGATCCCCCCACCCTTTTCATCACATTTGTTTTATTTTTTATACATTTTTCATCCTTATTCCCTGAAGTCCCCTTCCAAATACAGTCTAAATTATCCCCGGTTGCCAGAGTGACAATTGCACAGTGATTTCCTTATATACTATTTTTCTGGAGCAAACATGTCAAGAACAGTGAATTTCTGCTAACATTCTCTAAACTTCAAAGGGTCAATGTATGCATGTTTACCCATTCACATGAAAGCATTTGACGAGCTCGCCTCAAGTTGAATGTAAATGAAAGGGGATTCAGAATGTGCAATTAAGAGCAAATTATGCTACCGATGCAAAGCGTTTGCATAATGCACAAATGAAAGCACTCTAAAGCCATGAGAGGAGTTCAGACCTCGGCACTTCTCATCTTGTTTGCCAATTGGAAGGTCTTCAACGTGTTCAGATTTCAGCGGCTCTCTCCGGTTCGGGTTCAAAACTAGGAAAGACATTTTATCTGCAAAGATCTCTTCCATCTCTGCGCGCCTTAATGGCAGGAAAAGATTCCAGGAAAATCCATCAAGTCCTCTAGCCTTTAATGCCTACCAAAAGGACAAGCTGAGTCCCAAAATAGCAGCCCCCACAACCATCAAAAGTGCCAGGTCTTAATATGTTGTAGCACTGCCCCTTGAGGTGGTTGATGTCCCTTACTTTTTGTTGCCGATTCATATAGGGCGAACTCGACCCGAAAGTATTGGAGCACTTTATGTGAGCACCAGTTACGTTACACAAGGACACATTCCATTTTTGGAGGGCATTGGCACGGGAGATTAAGTGATTTGCCCACAATCAGAGGATGTGGACACGACCCGCGGCTCGAACCCAAGGGGCCTTATTTATGAGGCTGTGCGTCACTTTTACGCCGCCAGTGCGTCACTTTTTGTGACGCACCAGTGGCGTAAAAAATGCGCCTTGTTGCGCCATATTTACAAAGTGACACATCTAGGTAGATGCGTTACTTTGCAAACTCCTGCACCACATTATACCTGCGCCAGGTATAATGTATGCAAGGGGGCGTATTGACTAAAGGAAGGGTCGTAGAAGTGACGCAGTGAAATCTATGAGATTTCACGGCGTCACTTTTAGGATGCCGTTGCTTCAAAATCTTGCACCTGCCTCACAACAGGCGTAAGACTGAAGCAGGCCCTTTCACATGGGGCTTGCCCCATGTGAAAGGACGCATTGCTGGAGTTGCGTCACTTTTGTGACACACTCCATCAATGCGTCACTTTTGCGCTTACAGATACGTCAGAAATTCTGACATATCTGTAACTCCTTGCGACATGATGCGTCATACATTAAATATGACGCATCAGGAATGTCGCAAGGAGTGCGCACTGAGAAGTGACGCATCGTGCTTTCACGCAACGATGCTTCATTTCTCATAAATGAGGCCCTTGGTTTCCATCACCAATGTCGGCAGCTCTAGCCGTCAGACAACACCCTTTCCCCTTTTCTGTAGGAAAGACAGGAACTTTTTAAAACCAGGGTCGTCCCCTTCAGCGTTTCTCATTTTGTGAACAGTCCTCTATTTTTACCTGTCCTTAACACACTCATAACTCTGGTGCCACTCGTAAAAATATTAAAATACTAATTTAGTCACTCTCTCGGTCACTCAACACATGAGCGCGCTTAAATTTCAACATGAATATGTTATTTCGCAACAAAACTTTCCACAAACTAAAGCAAAAAATACACATTTTTGAAAAGGCTGCTTTCTTCTAAACATATTCACGTCGACGGGGTTGTTTGATTTGTGAGTGGATTCCGATTCTTACTGAAAGTTTTCTGTTTTAGTTCTAGTGCTGTGAAATTCTAGTTGAAATGCCAAAACAGTATTTGGATTGCAATCCAGTTTTGTGGTTTATACTTCTACTGCAGACTTTGCACTAAGTGCACTGACAGACTTTGAAAGAGTGAAAGTAAGTTTGGTGAACAGGAACTATACAGCGCTTGATTTGTACAAGAATAAGTGCGAGTTCACAGAATCACACAGCCGGGGAGACCCACCAGCTTAAATTAAGCGCCGGATATAAGTAGCTCAGTGAGGTAAAGGTTTCTCCTTTTGGCGGTTTTTGATGCGCCCACATCAAAATAAGGTGAGGGGAATTGGCATGCACATATACAGATGTGTTGCAATGGAATTTGATAGCAGAATCAGCAGCACTTATAATACATAATTTCCATTGGTGTATGGTTCACTGAATGGCACCTTAGGTCTGTTCCAAAGAATGAATTGAATTTGTAAAATTCCAGTTTATTTGAAATCAGGTTATTTTTTTCCCGGAGCAATAAACAAAACGCATGTCAGCCATTTTGAGTCATTAAATCAACACATTGATCTTAATTGCTGTGTAGGTGATAAATATCTAGGAAAATAAGGAGAAACAGTGTAAGAACACATGCACTACAGCCAGACCCAAAACGTTTGCAAGTGAAATGAAAGTAAGATTTATTTTGCCATTAAACCGAAACTGGTCTTTCATTAGTACACGATCTTCGGAGTAGTTGCTTGTGCTTGTTGTTTATGGTCTTCTTCTGGGTTCATTTCTTTGGATAGAACGGAGCATTTGAAGGTGCAAGTATATTCTGCTTTTATTTTCTTGCAATGGCTTACACTAAGTCACTGTGATTCACCTAAATCTAGTGCTACAGGGTCGCACAAAATATAACTTATTCTAAGGTCCATGTTGTTAATTGTGTGTTGACACATTCTCATTGTATTCGTTCTATGATTCCTTTCCCATTCTGACCACGCAAAGCAAACGCCCCTCGACTTTTTGTTGCTGCACAAATTCAAGTGTTTTCAAGGTGATAAACTATTTTCATAAAGTTTGTGTGAGTACCGAAAAGCTTTGATGGACTTTTATCCCCTTCCCCAAAATCTGTTTTCTCTTTCTATTTAAATTGAAAAGTCAGCCAGGAAGGATGTTCCACTGCAGTAAGTGCTTATCCAGGGTAGCTACCAATAAAACAAAGCTAGAGTTTGCAATATGTGAAGTAGTGCTACAGTAATAATACACATTGCCTACAAAATGCTATTCACAAACCTACAGGCCGAGAGCTCCACGCCCACAGTCCTATATTTTGTGCACAGATCTCTTCGACATGGTCAGAGATCTCAACAGTTCTACATCTCAGTAATAAATGTCAGAGGATCGGGGCAATGGCTTGAAAATAGGTAATACTTATACTTAAGTGGGAGGATTTTAGGAAGGAGCATGTAAACACAAACAAATACTCATGAAACAGAAATCTTATTGCTATTCACAAACTACCTTTCTAAAGTTAAGCCAAAAAGATCACAAAACATTAACAGATGTACTCCAGCTTTAATCCAGTTTGGGAGTGGAGTAAGTCTAGAAACAACACAGGGCTAATCACTGGTACTGCTGCACATTTCCATAAAAGATAACAGTGGCAGACACTTAAAATACCATCCTATAGAAAAAAAATGTCAACTAACTAAAATTACTTTTTTTAAAGTATATATGCTTTAATGTTTTGTTAGTTTCTCACCACTCTTTCCTAAGAGAGGAATGGCACTACCCACCACTGGCACACAAAAGGACCCATTTAGGTGGAGTGTGGCAGTGGGTTGAGAACTATGGAAATAACGTACATACATACACACACGCACACACACACACACACATCTCTACTGCTGAATTTCAATGGTTTTTTACAAGTGAAATATGAGCCTATTTATAACTTCCCTGTAACATTTGTTTTTTCAGTGACTTGATAAGGTCTCTTTTAAAATTCTATTTCCTAACAATAACGTCTCTTTAACCACTGGATTTTACAGAATTTTACCAAAAATATTTTTGGGCCCTGGCGGGGTCTCTAGGGGACCGCAGCACCAGGGCTAGGAGGTCAGGGAATTCCAACCCTGCCCCTTTTCTTTATTTTGACATTTTTATGTGGGGACTCAGCTGAGGCCAAGTTTCAAGATGGTTACCAGCACTTTCTGGTTGAAGTCTTGGCATCCAATAACATTGAGAGGATTCGCAGAGAGATCATGTCCCTATATATACACATTTCTTTATCTTTTATTAACTATAAAACTGCTGAATGAATTTACACCAAATAGCAAAAAAGGACTCTTTCTTGACCAATAGCTGCCTTTCTGCCAAATTGTGTGTAATGACGTCCAGCGGGTCAACCTGTAGTGGGGTCTAAAACACAGTTTATTTTATTACCCCCATTTTCTCAGTTACTGCTTGAGGTATCACCCTGAAACTTTCCTTGCACAACAAGATGGAGAAGGGTATTTCTTTGGGAACATTTTGCGAAGATTTGCCAGACGGCTCCAAAGATATAGGCAAGTCAAAATACGGTTTTCCTATGTAAACTATGTCCTAACTATAACTACCTACTGGCAACTGGTGGTAGGTAAAATCTATCGATCTATCTATCTATCTATCTATCTATCTATATATATATATTTTTTAAATCTTTATATATATATATTTATATATATATATATAAAGTATTGACATAATATTTAACAAAAAACGTATTTTAAATGTTAAATTAAATTACATTTTTGACCCATTGATAAAAATATTTTAAATCAATTCTACGCTTAACTTTTAGTAATTCATGAGCTCTATAAAAGAGGCAATGTATAAATAATTTTTTTAACATATTATTTGTAAATTAAACAAAATATATTTTAATAATTAATCAATAAATGAATACACATGTACATTATTTAACATTAATATTTTACATTAAAATTTTTGTAATAAAAAAATTCAACTTTTTGTTTGTTTTCCCATACTTTTTCATAAGGGGACCTCCTCCAGTGTGGCAGAGGTCTCCTCCTATATGGGGAAAGGTCTGAGTAATAACTTTACAATTCATAACTCCTGGTGCAGAAGGCATTAACAAGGGGTAGATCCATACAAGTCTACACCTAGGAGCAACCCTATGCTCAGAAAAGTTGAACAGCAAAAAAGTGTAATGAGACTACTAAGGGGTCGATTACGATGTCAGTCGTAAAGTCTCCGACCTCTAGTTGGAAACTTAGGACCGACATGGTCAGTTTGCAGTCCTACCACCGGCGGTCGGAACGTAAACCTCCTGGTCATTTTGACTTGGTTCCGACCGGCTCTCTGACTTTTCCAGCCGGTCAGAACTGCACCATAATCACCTATGGATGTCGCTTCTGCCGTCTGGATTACGATGTTGGTTTCCCACAGCCTTTCCGTCCTGGTCTTTCTGACACGGAAAGGTTGTTGGAAAGAGACTTTGTGGGCCCCTAGCAGGGCCCCTGAGCATCCATGGTTGGTGGTCGAGAGGGTACCTAGGGTACCCTGTAAATCCATTAACTGTGTGTCAGGCACGATGGGGTGCCTACAACAGGGTGCAGGGTTTTACACACACCCTCATTTCTCTATAGGAGCCTGTATCACAGCCTACCCCCAGTCCAGGGTCATTTTCCCAGTGGGAATTGTTCTGTATAACCCTTCCCATCTCACACAAACACAATTGATCCGGGAATGAGGACTTCATGGGAGCAAAGATGACACACAAACTATAATAGGATTAATGTTATGTATATCATCATCTGCGTCTGTGGTCTAAAAAGTATATCAGAATGACCACCCACAAAATCAAAATCCGCATTAACGAGCACAGGAGCACTATAAGGTGTAAGGTAGCAACAACCAAACTGACAACACATTTCCTTAAAAAGAATCACACAGACACAGACATGCAATGGAACATCATTGAAAAAATCACACCAACAAATGAGACACAAAAAAATACTACTTCTAAGAGAGCAGAGATGGGTACATCATCGTAAGACCCACATACTAGGCCTTAATGACGACATACCCTGGAACAAGCTCAATACCCTGAGCAGATGATGTAAGGTGAGCCGGTGCAAATTGGTGATAATTTCTTGAATTTTTCGCTTTGAACTTGAATATGTGTCAATACTGAACTGGTCAAATGAAGCACTATGAGAAGTAACCACAAGACATGGGGCATGACGTGACAATTATGAACCAGGTTCAACACACAGGTTAGGCGATGCAATATTGCAAACTGTTGATAAGTTCATGACTATGTTGTTTCAAATTCCAATATTGTCAATACTGATTTGGACCACAAAAACACTATGATTAGTGAACATCAGATAAGGGGCGTAACATGGCAAATATGAACCAGGTTTAACATTCTTGGTAGACAATATAATTTAGGCCTAAGCACTTTGGTGGCTTGGCTTATCATAACCCCCTGTTTCTAAATCTTTGTTAACCAAATGAGACCGGATCTTTCATTACACTAACAGAGAGAGAAATCCATCAGTAATTGTTTCCCATAAGCTGAAAGAGAGCGAAAGTCAACAAGGTTACGCAGTAGAAAGGAAGGTCTGTCTACACGTGCCTCGCCTCCTGATGCGGCAAGTGTAACAGAATGCTTACGTGCAGCCACTCGCATCCTGTCAAACGGGGAGTGAGACCCATACCGCCTGACAGCTAACCTGTCATCATGAAACAGCTACACGTGAGCCAAGCCCCCGTCAAAACCCAATAACAAGATGAGCTTTGACTGGAGGGCGTGACCAGCCAATCCCGGGACCTCATGGAGAGCGCACGAACACTGGTATTTAATGGCGACTACTCCACACAGCCTTTGGACAAGCCGGGGAGCATAGCAGCGAGTAGGTTATGGCAGGGTTGGACCTTTGATGAAGTAAGTGATCTCTGCTCTGCATAAATGAGGCACCACTCAATAGGCCTTCGGTAGGCCATGGCGCTCGTTTCACTGCATTTCCCCGCACTTTTTACGCAAACCTAATAACAATATGGCCAGTATTCTCTCATATATTGTTTGTAACTACAAGACCTCCCTCCTGTGCTCCCTCGAGAATCGAAGTCCTGATAACACGGGGCGAGTGCCATTGATTCTTAAAAACTATGTTTTGGAAGTTAGTATGTATGATGTGGTGTAATGATACACAGTATGTATGTTTATTGTGAAAGAAATAATGCATGTATGCACAATCCAAAGCAATTGTGAAAGACACAGAAGTGCGTATGATGTGGTAGGCATGGCCCACGTGTGACCTCACTGTAGAAGCATGCTTTGAAGTTTTGTGCGGTGACAAAATACAACCCCGACAACGTCACAGCAATGGCTGAAAGGGGACTATGTGATGCTGGTATTTCAACATCAGTAGCATCTTTCTAAAGTGTACATAACAACAATTTTGAATTATGTTTCCTTGTCCCTATTTTTTATATAGTTAATTCCTTATCTGAAACCGGCGGCAAGTATTAGGCTTGTTCGTACTTTTTCACCTAGATGTGCCCTATGCAAATTGTGTACATGCACTTACGTCTCTGGGGGAAGTAAACTCTTTACATCCCACTCTGATGAAAGCCCAGGACTTATTTAGGCCAAGGAGGGCTGAAACATGTTGGTTCCTATTCTAGGGTCATAGGATCATCACATCCTGATACCCGATTATAGTTTTTAATCTTCCCTCCCACTCCATTAATAAAGGATACTTTACGAGTAGGTGAGGAATTTTATCTTTAATGGTACGCCCCAATACACCTTATCATAAGTGCTCCCTGGAAGATGGTTGAGCCAACCCTGACCTTTTCAGAGTTGGGGTGAGCCTGATGATGAAGCATGTCACTACTAGAGTGAGTGCGGGCTATGTAAAGAAAAGGGTCTCTCTCCCTTCCCACCCGTAACAACGGGTTGGTTACATATCAGATTCTCTCAGCAATCCCCACTTGAAAGATCTACCATCAAACACTTAGGAGCTCCCAATCCCCATCCCCTGCCTCTTCTATCTCTGGAGGAACAAGCAGGGTTTTTCTGAAGGAACACACATTAGGCTCAGGGAGTTGAAGAATAACCTAACAAATCTTTGGGGGCCGCCTGTAGAAAAAAATCATATAGAAAAACTATTGTAATGATTTGATACAAACTTAATTTCAGTATATTCTTACCGACCGAACACAAAGAATCAGACTCCCGCCTTTCCGCTCTGAACCCACAGAGATCATCTGCGGAGTACCCCAAGGATCCTCACTCAGCCACACACTCTTCAACATCTACAGGGCCCCTCTCGCCACCATCGTCAGAAATCACAGACTCAGCATAGTATCTTACGCTGACAACACCCAGCTCAGCCTCTCCCTCACCAACGAACCCGACAGCACCAGACCAGACACAGCTTCCAGGAAGGTATGAAAGATGACGCCTCCTGGATAAACAACAGCTGCCTAAAGCTCAACCCTGAGAAAACAGAAGTACTCATCCTAGGATCCATCCCCTCTGCATGGGACATCTCCTGGTGGCCCACTGCCCTCGGCAACCCTCCCACTGACCAAAATCACAACCATGGCATCATACTCGACTCCTCCCTCACCATGAACCAACATTTCAATGCTGTATCTTCCGCATGCTTCAACACCCTCTGCATCCTCTGCAAGACCTTCAAACGTATCTCCCCGAATCCAGAAAGATCATCACCCAAGCACTCATAACCAGCAGACTGGACCACAGGACCGTCCTCTATGCCGGAGTAAACAAATCCCTACTCCTCAAACTACAGATAATCCCGAATGTCACAGCTAGAGTGGTCCTCGGTATCCCACGAAAACACCACATCACCCAGCACCTATGAGAACTCCACTGGCTCCCCGTCGAAAAGAGTGACCTTCAAGCTCCTCACCCACACCTAAAAATTCCTCTACAACATCAGACTCCAATATCTCAATGAAAGAATCTCCTTCTAGACACCCAAGAGAAGACTCCGCTCCGCTGATCTTGCCCTGGCCGAAATCCATCACATTCGCAGAGTGCGATCCTTCTCCTACATCGCAGCCAAGACCTGGATTGAACTTCCACTCAGCCTATGACAAACCCCCACTCTGCACACATTTAGAAAGAGCCTCAGGACCTGGCTCTTTGGATGAGATGGAGCTGCTCGATCCCCCTTTCCCCCGCAGCACCTTGAGACCCTCACGGATGAGTAGAGCACTTCACAAATCCCTGATTGATTGATTCTCCAGCTGCTGAAAAAGTAATTGAAAACAATTTGATTTAGTGTGTCACCTTGCAGTAACGCAATAGGTAGGAAGTCTCTTTAGCATACTGATTAGAGATAGTCTCTCCACAATAATCACACCAAATTGTGTAGATCCTACGTAACTGTGGATTTTACTGGGTTCTCTTAGCCCTGATTTTGATTTAGTAAACCAGGATGTTGCTGGATTCAAGAAAACTGTATTAGCTGCTTGGTTACATAAAATAGAACTCCATGTGCTCCTCTTTCCTGGATATTATTTGGACACACTGGGATTAAGAAGTAGGTTTGAGAGCCTTCATTCTTGAGATATGTTTCTCTAAAGCCATATCCAAGTAAGGTATTGCAAGGCAGTACTCATTCCTTATCTAATCACACATTTCCTCCTGTGCAGCCACAGCAGCAAGCACAGACCCTCTCATTAACTCAATTGTATCAACAAAATTTACCAGTTCTACATCACATAATTAGATGGCAAATCCTGTAGCACTAACAATGTTTTAGGCCACTCCATAACTTTCAGTACTTGAAAGAAGGTTTTCAATGAGTTTGAAAGATTTTTGATTTGTTCTGCAAAACATTCCCTCCTGACCATCTGAATAACTCTTTTACATGTAGATCTAAAATTCTTCAGTCAAACCCCATGTACCTCTGTCATACATGTTTCACTCTTATTTTACTCTACATAGACTTCAGCTCTTCCTTGAAACATGGCGGTAATTTATTCATCGTATTACCCGTGATGTTTTCAAGAAGTAGGGCAAAGATAGGAAGATATTTCTGTACCACTGTATCTTGTGAAAAGTCACAACACTACCTTTTTAAGGCCAAGTATTTTGAGATGGCTTGGGTATGTTTGGTCTCAAAGAGACCTTTACATTTTGGACAGCTGTAAGGATTAATTTGCCTTCCCAGGCCACCCCTCTTTATGTCAAAGTACCTCAAGTGATCCAGTCCACAGGCTACATTAGCTGACCAGTATCCAGCTCTGTGATACCCCCAATCCAGCAAAAGCTTTTTCGCATCAGTTGTGATTCCTACATCTGATGAATTTTCAAGCCCTTGAAGGAGCCAACTACTCTTGTGGCAGACATATCTGTTGGATCCCTAAACCATAGATTAAAGTGCTGCAAAATCAATCTTTTGGAAGTGAGCTTATTCAGAGATACATCAATAAGGTAATTTTCAAACTAATTTTCAGACTTAAAGGGTGGAGTGCTAAATAAGAAAAAACCTAACTGACTTTATGTCAGAAGTATGAATCTGTGTTGCCATATGCTCAAATGCATTATGCAGTCTTAAATTACCTGAGCTTAGTTTTGGCTCTATATTAAAAATGACTGCCAATCCCTCCACCCTCAGCCCCACTGATCTACCATTCTCAAATTGGAGAGAGTTTTAGGAATAGAAACATTAAATCTGTAACAAAGAAAGCCCCTACCCGGGTTTCTTTTTAAAACAAGTATTTAGTATTTACATATTGTATCAAAGGCTTCACATGTATGAGCCAGAAGAAATCTAGTGCTAAATAAGGCACATTTGTAGCTGCCAACATTGCTCGTTCTATGCATTTGACATCTTTACATATATGCAATAGCCCTCCATCGAAAGGCGCATGGGCGGCCACCCGCGCATTTCTCCCGAAAAATGTGCATGCGCGGGCAGCCGCGCATGCGCATTTCGATGGGAGAAGTCGGAGCAAAATAGAGGATGGAGCCCCGGGACGCCGCGGACCAGGTAAGTGCTTTTATTTACTTTAACTGCACTTAATACTTAAATTTATGTATGTAAAGGAGGACGGGAGGGAGGCGGGAGGCGCGTAGTGGGGCTATGCGAAGCGTGTGAGCGGGCATAGCATCATGCCCACTTCACGTAGCTTCGCGTAGCCCCACTATGACTACTACGCCCACCCTTAGGCGCACCTTTCTCGCGTTGTGTTTTTATGTGAAACACAATACAGAGTGCGTATTTGCGTTGGAAATCACGCTTAAAAGACACCATGTGGTTTGCATGGGCGTGGTCATCTTGTTTTCGCTATTCTGTTCATGGTGCTGGGCCTATTTTTAAATCTGCTGTTAATCTTTTCAATCCTCTGCCTTCCTTATTAATCTACCGCTAAATTTAATTTATTATATTAGTGTATGTTTTGATGTCTTTTTATTTTGTATTTAAAAATAAATGTTTTTTGTACTTTTTGTTTGCTTCCTTTGTATATCATATCATATCACTTCCTTCCTTCCTTCCTTCCTTCTTTTCTTCTCCATGTTTTACTCCCCCCCCACCCAGCACCCTGTCAGAGCACGGCGAACAGGGGAGTGGCGGCGCCAGTTCCCCTCGAAATGCAAGCAGCCGTCTACCCTGCAGATGACAAGGTGTGCAGCCCGGGATATATTTAGTGAGGTGAGGTGGCTATTTTTAGTGAGGTCGAGGTGCCAGCAGGCCTGGCAGTGGACACTCCCTGTGTGGGCATTGTCTGCACTGGAGGAGGGTGCGCCGGTGTGTGTGGGGCACCAGCCAGGTTCAGCAGAGACTGTCAGCCCCAGATTGGGGATTAACTAACTTTTGGTCCTGACAAAGTGCCGCCGGAGACTGGGCACCAATGGCCCAAAACATGTTGACCAAACCCTACTAGTGACCATTTTTTGTCTAGCAGCTATCCTGGTACCTGAAGACCATAAGGTAGAGCCACTGTTTTTACTTAGTCCTGGTACCTTGTTTTTATAAAAAAAATCATAAGGTTACCAAAGCCTATTTTAGTCACTCACAACTCACGTAGCTCACTTAAGTCACTCACCTGCATTCATCTTTACAGCATTTCCAGATCAAAAGACCTATGATAAAGAAGCTCACAGGCTCGTCAGGCATTGCTGCGCCAGCCAGACGAGAAGTGCCCAATGACGAAGCATGACACCGTACCGGGTGTGTGAGGGCGCCAAGATCTGATTTACAGATCTTCCAGAGACACATAACTTAGCCAACTGGCTCTACCATTTGTGTCTACTTGGCAGTGGAGGAACTACCCTGATTGTGATAACAAATATAATGTTTCTTCTAGCCACACAGACTACCAGTGCTGCCGGCTCAAGTGACGCTGCAGTAGTAGAGTCAGTTAGAGGGGGAGATGCTGCAGCAGGGGCGGGCAGTGGTAAGTTACATTGCTTGCTTATTGACAATTACTATTATATTCACTAGCTACAAGGTCATTGTTGTGACTCGTGATCATGAACCCCCCGCTTTACCAGCTGCAGTGGTGGTTGATTTAAGGTCTCTTCTATCTGCAACTTAGCAAAAGTGCAACACACACACTCATAAGCATTTCCAAAATCAATGCACCTCTCTCCATTCCACTTTGCTGAGTACTAGGCCTCAGAGTCATGGTTTACCTTTGAAGTCAATAATTTCTTTCTTCTAGCTGTTCCTGAGGTAGTCCCACCCTAAGTTCTTCCATCCTCATCCTGACTCCGAATAAGTCTGTCCCAAGCAATAAAAACGTGTTGTGCACTGCTGTTGAAAAACAAGTAGAGAATCAGAATTGCAATAATGTGTAGAGGTATTTGTTTGTTAACTAAAGTGACTGGTCTGATCTCTGAAGAAGCAGAAAAAAGTATACCCTGCAACAGTAAATATCACTAAGTGTGAAAGGGCCAATTGCCTTCAGGAAAAATGATCTCCCATTATTCATGCCCAATATTTCATATTTTGCAAATCACCTAAATCAATTTTACAAATTACAGTTGAGCACCTTCCCTCACTGTCTGCCACCACATGAATCATCAGACATCCCTGACAATCAATCAATATTCTATTGCTCATTGATGCAATAGTTACCTGTTCCAATCTAAGCACTGTGGGATGTACACAATTGTATCTCCTCTTTGACGCAAGCAACAGATCGGAATTTGGCTGTCTTGTAAATCAAATGATCTTCTGGGCAGCCCTTCTAGGTGATGAAAAGAAGGATAGGATTGGACCGTAAAGGTTAATTTTCACTAATACGTTTGTAAAGGCCAAACACCTTCAAGAAAAATAATCACCCATCATTCTAGCCCCAAACATTGCAAATCATCTAAATAAAATGTTTGCAGCACTGCCAAGCATAATATGACTTTCCAGACCTCCGCCTTTTCATGGCGGTGAATTCGTCATGAAAAGTGTGGTGGTCCTATGCTTGAGAATGCATGTACGGGGGACACATGTTGTGTCCCCCTGTTTGTTTACATACATCCCTGTTCCTGCACACCATGGCTTGCACAATCCATGCAGTGCAGGAATAGACGTTGGCGCTCCCTCAGCACTGCAGTTCTGAGTCTCACATATGAGCCTCAATACTGCACCGCCATAGCACCACACGCCAGACCAGGAGGAGACTCGTAATCTGTCAGGCATTTAACTTTGGCGATGAGGGAGTGGGCGGTGGCATGGAGGCCCAAGGCCCTATGTCTTCTTTTCTGAGAAAGTCTTCCACCACCAGGTTGATCCACTGGGCCAAACACAGGACCCTGAAATAGCCGCATCTTCTGTGGTCTTGACTATGTTACTATCACAAACTGGGGCTTCGTCAGGCCCCCAAACAAGATGCACAGCAACATGTATTTTGAATCCAAAATCTTCAACCATTTTATCATTTTTTTTCTCCATAAGCTCTCCATATTTAATTCAAAAGATTTACACTTCATCCATTTTTCATCACAATGCTTTCATAGATGTCAATCAAGCCTTTTCTTAGCAGCACAAGGGGGTTCAATATCCCTCCTGGCACAGCGTCTCTACATTGTACCTAATGCATTTCAGGATAACTCCCTTCCTTAGGGGTAGCTACAATACAAGATGGTAAAAAAGACAACAATCAGCACAACCAATAAAGCATAAACTAAATGAAAATCTGAATGACAATGTGATTGCTTAAAAGCATAATTGCACATAATACGAGATGGCTTTTTTAACAGAAAGTGTCTGAATGTAGAACTTTACCCATAATCACTTATTCATGACATAAACCAGCCTCATTCCAATAATAAACCCGATTTAAACAACTCACCCGTGTGAATGTGACACAACACAGTGAAATCCAGTAAAATGAAATACAACTATATCTGCATGCAAAATAAACACTTAACTTATATGCGAATCCCATGATGACTAAAACTAAAATGACATGCTTGCTAAAAATCAACAATGAAATGTAGTATTTTTTAACCCAATATACCCCCACAATTCACCTGCAGCTCGTGAAGAAACCCATACATCGATTCCATAATTTTATGGACTTTGGCCAACTACGTTACTGACATTGCCCATGGCAACACATCGAATTCTGAGACCTTTGGGTCTGGATTTCTCCATGGTGAAAATAGCCACTGTTGCATGCCACCAACTGCTCTTAAAACTTTCTTCAGGGCCAAGACATGTAAATATATTTTGCTTCCCCCGTAAAAAAGATCCAGTGTGAAGGATGCACATATAATCAGTTGCCTGACAACTGGTCCACATTTCTGTCGTCAGGTGGATAGTGTGAGCAACACTTTGATGCAAAGCTTGTCCAACCAATTGCAGCACATTGTGATGCAGTGCTTGAGCTGCAACTCTGGTTGGACACTTTGTCGCCGCGTCGGGACGCTCAAGATGAACAAGATAGAGGTGCGGCTGGTGGCTCGGATCTATGAGACTTGGCTCTACTGTGTAACATTGGCGTTTGGTGACCCCGCTTCATGAGACTGTCGGTACTGTTCTTAAGTGACCCTGCTGACTTGCCTGTCGTTACATGGAGGGTGGCGGGAGGTGTTCGTGGAGATTCCTTACTCCTCTGGGACTTTTTGTAGAGTAGTTTATGGGGCGACAGGAACACTGCTGGTTGGGGGGGCTTTTTAGTCTGATGCAGGGGTGCAGGGTGGGGGGTGCAATTATGCAAGTTTCTTTGTTTGTTCGTTCTTTCTCTCTTCTTTCCTCCAGGCAATGGGTCATGTTTACTGCTGTTTTTCACTTGCTGTTTGGGTTGGCTGGGGTTGGGTGGGACGGATTACGGGACGATGGGGGGTAGGAAATTAAAAGTGATCAGTTGGAATGTTAATGGGTTGGGTGACCGTGTTAAGAGAGGGGTGGTGATTCAACTGCTTAAGAGACATATGCCCGATGTTGTGCTCTTACAAGAGACGCATTTGATTGGAAACTCGTGCAAAGCTCTTAACCGTAAGGGCTACAAGATGGCGGCCCACTCTGGGTTCTCTTCGGGCTCCCGGGGGGCGGGAATCCTGGTGCGTGCGTCCCTTCCCCTTGAGATAGACGTCACTGTGATTGATGAGAGGGGACGCTACGCTGCAGTGGCGGGGAGATGGGAAGGGCGTTCCCTCGCGCTACTTTCGGTTTATGTTCCTCCAGGCCTACAATCCAGTACTTTCCAAGACCTTGGTGGCGCCATTTTGTCCTTGCCTGATGGTCTATTGATAATGGGGGGTGACTTTAACTCAGTCTGCTCTGGCTCCCTGGACCGCCATCCGCCGAGAGATCTCCGCAGTTCCCAACTGTGGCTGCCTTCCTTTCTTGACTCCATGGGTTTGGTGGACAGCTGGCGACTTCTGCATCCCGCGCTCCGCCATTTCTCCTTCCTTTCGAGTGCCCATGGTAGTCTTTCTCGTATAGACTACGTCTTTACCTTAGCTGCACACGCGTCTGCCGTGTCCGAGGCCCGTTTTTTGGCATGGGGCATTTCCGATCACTCCCCGTTGTGGGTCTCGTTTGATTTTAACGTCGTTCTGTCTGACCGGCCGGTGGCGGTTAA
This sequence comes from Lissotriton vulgaris, assembly GCF_964263255.1. Lineage (NCBI taxonomy): Eukaryota > Metazoa > Chordata > Amphibia > Caudata > Salamandridae > Lissotriton > Lissotriton vulgaris. The sequence continues at coordinate 1,135,940,990 of NC_141697.1, forward strand.
CCCATGGTATTTCCGCAATCTCAAGACTCGTACCCTCCTTGCTAAGGCCATCGACCTCTACTTCTCGGAGAATGTGGGCTCGGTTGGCTCGGCTGTTACCTTGTGGGAGGCATTTAAGACTGTGTTAAGGGGGGAAGCTCTTGCTCTCATTGCAGAGGCCAGGAGAGTCAGAGATGCCGACCTCACGTGTATTGAAGAAGAGGTCTTGCGCCTCGAGTCCCGACTGGGGCCTGAGCCCGACCCCTCTCTTTTGCATGCCCTTTCCCTTAAGCAGACAGAATACCATGATCTCGCCACGAATGCTTCCCTTACCCTGGCCAAGGAACAGCAAGGTCGTATCTACGATGTTGGTGACAAAGCTGGGAAGCTGCTGGCTTGGCTGGACAGGCGCGAGATGGCTAGCCGCGTTGTGCCTGAGATCTTGGGCGAAGACGGGGTTACCGTCACGGACCCAAGTGCTATTGCCGAGTCCTTTGCTGATTATTTCCGGGGTGTCTACACTTCCAACTCAGACCGCTCCGAGGCTGACTCGGCTGCGTTCCTCTCGACGATTGACCTTCCCTGTCTTTCCGAAGAGGACCGTGCCGACTTAGATCGAGACATATCCGCTGACGAGATCGCCTTGGCGATCCGTGCACTAAGGTCGGGTAAAGCGACTGGTCCCAATGGTATTCCGGTCGAGTTATACAAAATTCGACCGGATGTGGTATCCCCGTACCTGCGGACTATGTTTTTGAAGGCATTGGATGAGGGCCTGCTCCCTCTGGACCAGAGGCTGGCCACCATTGTGGTTATTCACAAAGAGGGGAACCAAGGGACGTGTGCCGATCCTATCGCCCTATCTCTCTCCTCAATGTGGAGCCTAAGATCCTAGCCAAACTGCTTGCTACTCGACTGGTTGGAGTCATTGGTGATTTGGTGCACCCGGACCAGTCGGGCTTCATTCTCCGCCGAAACACTGCCCTTAACCTGCGTCGGCTCCATGGTGTTATGGCTAGAGCCCACACCCTCGTGGAACCGGCGGTGCTTGCTTCTCTTGACGCCACAATGGCTTTTGACTCTCTTGAGTGGAGTTACCTCTGGGCGGTGCTGGCGAAGCTTGGGTTTGGACCGGTCTTTGTGAGTTGGGTGAAACTCCTTTACGCTTGCCCGTTGGCTAATGTCACAGTCAATGGCCGCGTGTCGGCGTCCTTTGCCCTTCACCGAGGTACCAGGCAGGGTTGCCCCCTGTCGCCTCTTCTGTTTGCCCTGGCTCTCGAGCCGCTTGCGGCCATGCTGCGTACACACCCGGACTTACATGGCATTACCTGGGCCCCGGGCTTTGAAGATAGAGTTTCCCTGTACGCAGATGATATTCTGCTCTACCTCACTTCCCCCTGCAAGTCGCTCATTGTGGCATGCGACGTACTTAGACTTTTTGGACGTCACTCTGGCCTGGTCATCAACTGGGCCAAGTCTTCTCTTTACATTCTAAAAGGGGACACACCGCGCCTCCCCAGAGGCTGCAATATCCAGATGGCCGGACAGGGCTTTAAGTACCTGGGGATATACATTCCCGGTAGTCCTAAAGCGCGATACGACCACAATCTGCTCCCCCCTCTCCAGCGGCTGCGGAGAGACGTGGATAGCTGGCGCAGACTCCCGCTCTCTCTCCTAGGCCGGGCGGCATTATTCAAAATGATGTCTTTGCCCAGGTTCCTGTATGCCTTACAGAACACTCAGGACCCAGTTCCGGCCCGCTATTTTCGGGAGATTGAGAGTTTGCAACGGGCCTTGCTCTGGGATGGTCGACCCCGCGTCGCCATCCAGAAGCTTACGTTACCGTGGTACGATGGAGGCATAGCCCTACCGGATGTGCGTCGGTACTATTGGTCCTCTCAGCTCACTGCTATCAATCACGGCTTTTATGGCCCTATTGATAGTCCCGGCTACGCAATGGACAGGTGGCTCTTACGCGGTGGCAACTACTATCGGGCCCTGTATTCAAGGTCCTTCGATCGGCGACTGTCAGGCCCGACCAAGGCAGCGGTTCACATTTGGCGGACGATCACTAAAGCACAGGGCTGGCAGGGCAGACTGACCAGGTTTACCCCACTGTACGACTCTGATATCTTGGGCAGGCTGTGGCACACCAAGGGCTTCGACAAATGGGACCTCATAGGCATCTCCAGGGTGGACGATATGGTTATTAAGGGAGAAGTCAAGACCTTTCCTCAGCTGCAGGCCGAATACCGTTTGAGACACGCGTTGCTCTCTGCCAGGCCGGCGGAGGGAGAGATCCCCGAAAGCTCCCCCTTAGAGGACAGGATACTGGATGGCCATATGCCTGACAGTGCTATTTCCCTGTCCTATAAAAAACTGATTAATGTTCGCACTGATCTCCTCCTGGGCTTGCGAGACCAATGGACGGCAGACGGCCTGGAACTTGACGATGAGGATTGGCAGAGTGCAGTGTCCTCCCCTAAGGAGGTCGCTATCTCCTCCCGTCTCCGACTGGTGCAATTCAAGATCCTGCACCGGGTGTATGTCACCGGCCCTCGACTCTTGCATATGGGATTCTCGCCCGATGGCCTTTGTCGTCGAGGTTGTGGTGCTCTCGCAACCTTTTTACATATTCTGTGGGAATGCCCCGTCATTGCCCCCTACTGGGCGAGAGTGCACCGGATTATGGGGGAGGTGACTGGGGTGGTGTTGGCTGCAGAGGCTCGGAGGTGTCTCCTCAACGTTTGGGAACCGTCTGACCACAATACGGCGCAGACTCGTTGGGTGACCCTGGGCAATATGGTTGCCAAGCGTGATATTGCTCAAAAGTGGGGTGCTGCTGCAGCCCCCCTGGTGATACAATGGAAAGCCAACATGGATTGGTGCATGTTCCGAGAAAAGACGGTCTATGTAGCCAGGGGGAGGCCCCAGACATGGAATAAAGTGTGGGGGGCATGGAATGCGTACAGGGGCGATGTGTGCCTGCCGCCGGAACCTGTCCCTCTGGACGAACACTTATCACCGTAACCTGTGACACCAACTGTTTTATGCTGTTTGTACTTATCCTGCTTTTTCCTCCCCCCCCTTCCATCCTATCATTTATCCTCCTTTATCGATTCTCTACCTGTCCTCCTCTGCCTTCTGCCGACTCCCTGACGACTCTGTTGCTCCATTGCCACTCTCACGCGCCTCTTGGCGTTTCTTTTCTTGGTTAAGTTCTCTTTCTTAAAAAATAAAAAACAACCTGCAATGTTCTGATATGAATCACCTTGCACTTTTCTCCTCCTGGTTCTATGCTGCCTTGCCTCCGGGATGTTAGGCTGAATAGCTGTGTGCTCTTTTATATTAAAACATTCCTCCCCAGTGCTGCGCTGTCCATTGGAACTAGTGCTGAATGGACGTCCAATGGTCGTGTGCAGCACTGGGGAGGTAGTGCTGCCGTCGGCCAATGCACCGAGGCAGCACTTAAGGGGATAATAAAGGTTTTAAAAATTAAAAAAAAAAAAAAATAGAACTCCATGTGCTCCTCTTTCCTGGATATTATTTGGACACACTGGGATTAAGAAGTAGGTTTGAGAGCCTTCATTCTTGAGATATGTTTCTCTAAAGCAATATTCAAGTAAGGTATTGCAAGGCAGTACTCATTCCTTATCTAATCACACATTTCCTCCCGTGCAGCCACAGCAGCAAGCACAGACCCTCTCATTAACTCAATTGTATCAACAACATTTACCAGTTCTACATCACATAATTAGATGGCAAATCCTGTAGCACTAGCAATGTTTTAGGCCACTCCACAACTTTCAGTACTTGAAAGAAGGTTTTCAATGAGTTTGAAAGATCTTTGATTTGTTCTGCAAAACATTCCTTCCTGACCATCTGAATAACTCTTTTACATGTAGTTCTAAAATTCTTCAGTCAAACCCCATGTACCCCTGTCATACATGTTTCACTCTTATTTTACTATACATAGACTTCAGCTCTTCCTTGAAACATGGTGGTAATTTATTCATCGTATTACCCGTGATGTTTTCAAGAAGTAGGGCAAAGATATGAAGATATTTCTGTACCACTGTATCTTGTGAAAAGTCACAACACTAGGCCAAGTATTTTGAGATGGCTTGGGTATGTTTGGTCTCAAAGAGACCTTTACATTTTGGACAGCTGTAAGGATTAATTTGCCTTCCCAGGCCACCCCGCTTTATGCAAAAGTACCTCAAGTGATCCAGTCCACAGGCTACATTAGCTGACCAGTATCCAGCTCTGTGATACCCCCAATCCAGCAAAAGCTTTTTCTCATGAGTTGTGATTCCTACATCTGATGAATTTTCAAGCCCTTGAAGGAGCCAACTACTCTTGTGGCAGACATATCTGTTGGATCCCCAAACCATAGATTAAAGTGCTGCAAAATCAATCTTTTGGAAGTGAGCTTATTCAGAGATACATCAATAAGGTAATTTTCAAACTAATTTTCAGACTTAAAGGGTGGAGTGCTAAATAAGAAAAAACCTAACTGACTTTATGTCAGAAGTATGAATCTGTGTTGCCATATGCTCAAATGCATTATGCAGTCTTAAATTACCTGAGCTTAGTTTTGGCTCTATATTAAAAATGACTGCCAATCCCTCCACCCTCAGCCCCACTGATCTACCATTCTCAAATTGGAGAGAGTTTTAGGAATAGAAACATTAAATCTGTAACAAAGAAAGCTCCTACCCGGGTTTCTTTTTAAAACAAGTATTTAGTATTTACATATTGTATCAAAGGCTTCACATGTATGAGCCAGAAGAAATCTAGTGCTAAATAAGGCACATTTGTAGCTGCCAACATTGCTCCTTCTATGCATTTGACATCTTTACATATATGCAATAGCCCTCCATCGAAAGGCGCATGCGCGGCCGCCCGCGCATTTCTCCCGAAAAATGTGCATGCGCGGGCAGCCGCGCATGCACATTTCGATGGGAGAAGTCGGAGCAAAATAGAGGATGGAGCTCCGGGACGCCGCGGACCAGGTAAGTGATTTTATTTACTTTAACTGCACTTAATACTTAAATTTATGTATGTAAAGGAGGACGGGAGGGAGGCGGGAGGCGCGTAGTGGGGCTATGCGAAGCGTGTGAGCGGGCATAGCATCATGCCCACTTCACGTAGCTTCGCGTAGCCCCACTATGACTACTACGCCCACCCTTAGGCGCACCTTTCTCGCGTTGTGTTTTTATGTGAAACACAATACAGAGTGCGTATTTGCGTTGGAAATCACGCTTAAAAGACACCATGCGGTTTGCATGGGCGTGGTCATCTTGTTTTCGCTATTCTGTTCATGGTGCTGGGCCTATTTTTAAATCTGCTGTTAATCTTTTCAATCCTCTGCCTTCCTTATTAATCTACCCCTAAATTTACTTTATTATATTAGTGTATGTTTGGTGTCTTTTTATTTTGTATTTAAAAATAAATGTTTTTTGTACTTTTTGTTTGCTTCCTTTGTATATCATATCATATCACTTCCTTCCTTCCTTCCTTCCTTCTTTTCTTCTCCATGTTTTACTCCCCCCCCCACCCAGCACCCTGTCAGAGCACGGCGAACAGGGGAGCGGCGGCGCCAGTTCCCCTCGAAATGCAAGCAGCCGTCTACCCTGCAGATGACAAGGTGTGCAGCCCGGGATATATTTAGTGAGGTGGAGGTGGCTATTTTTAGTGAGGTCGAGGTGCCAGCAGGCCTGGCAGTGGACACTCCCTGTGTGGGCATTGTCTGCACTGGAGGAGGGTGCGCCGGTGTGTGTGGGGCACCAGCCAGGTTCAGCAGAGACTGTCAGCCCCAGATTGGGGATTAACTAACTTTTGGTCCTGACAAAGTGCCGCCGGAGACTGGGCACCAATGGCCCAAAACATGTTGACCAAACCCTACTAGTGACCATTTTTTGTCTAGCAGCTATCCTGGTACCTGAAGACCATAAGGTAGAGCCACTGTTTTTACTTAGTCCTGGTACCTTGTTTTTATAAAAAAAATCATAAGGTTACCAAAGCCTATTTTAGTCACTCACAACTCACATAGCTCACTTAAGTCACTCACCTGCATTCATCTTTACAGCATCTCCAGATCAAAAGACCTATGATAAAGAAGCTCACAGGCTCGTCAGGCATTGCTGCGCCAGCCAGACGAGAAGTGCCCAATGACGAAGCATGACACCGTACCGGGTGTGTGAGGGCGCCAAGATCTGATTTACAGATCTTCCAGAGACACATAACTTAGCCAACTGGCTCTACCATTTGTGTCCACTTGGCAGTGGAGGAACTACCCTGATTGTGATAACAAATATAATGTTTCTTCTAGCCACACAGACTACCAGTGCTGCCGGCTCAAGTGACGCTGCAGTAGGAGAGTCAGTTAGAGGGGGAGATGCTGCAGCAGGGGCGGGCAGTGGTAAGTTACATTGCTTGCTTATTGACAATTACTATTATATTCACTAGCTACAAGGTCATTGTTGTGACTCGTGATCATGAACCCCCCGCTTTACCAGCTGCAGTGGTGGTTGATTTAAAGCCTCTTCTATCTGCAACTTAGCAAAAGTGCAACACACACACTCATAAGCATTTCCAAAATCAATGCACCTCTCTCCATTCCACTTTGCTGAGTACTAGGCCTCAGAGTCATGGTTTACCTTTGAAGTCAATAATTTCTTTCTTCTAGCTGTTCCTGAGGTAGTCCCACCCTGAGTTCTTCCATCCTCATCCTGACTCCGAATAAGTCTGTCCCAAGCAAGAAAAACGTGTTGTGCACTGCTGTTGAAAAACAAGTAGAGAATCAGAATTGCAATAATGTGTAGAGGTATTTGTTTGTTAACTAAAGTGACTGGTCTGATCTCTGAAGAAGCAGAAAAAAGTATACCCTGCAACAGTAAATATCACTAAGTGTGAAAGGGCCAATTGCCTTCAGGAAAAATGATCTCCCATTATTCATGCCCAATATTTCATATTTTGCAAATCACCTAAATCAATTTTACAAATTACAGTTGAGCACCTTCCCTCACTGTCTGCCACCACATGAATCATCAGACATCCCTGACAATCAATCAATATTCTATTGCTCATTGATGCAATAGTTACCTGTTCCAATCTAAGCACTGTGGGATGTACACAATTGTATCTCCTCTTTGACGCAAGCAACAGATCGGAATTTGGCTGTCTTGTAAATCAAATGATCTTCTGGGCAGCCCTTCTAGGTGATGAAAAGAAGGATAGGATTGGACCGTAAAGGTTAATTTTCACTAAGTACGTTTGTAAAGGCCAAACACCTTCAAGAAAAATAATCACCCATCATTCTAGCCCCAAACATTGCAAATCATCTAAATAAAATGTTTGCAGCACTGCCAAGCATAATATGACTTTCCAGACCTCCGCCTTTTCATGGCGGTGAATTCGTCATGAAAAGTGTGGTGGTCCTATGCTTGAGAATGCATGTACGGAGGACACATGTTGTGTCCCCCTGTTTGTTTACATACATCCCTGTTCCTGCACACCATGGCTTGCACAATCCATGCAGTGCAGGAATAGACGTTGGCGCTCCCTCAGCACTGCAGTTCTGAGTCTCACATATGAGCCTCAATACTGCACCGCCATAGCACCACACGCCAGACCAGGAGGAGACTCGTAATCTGTCAGGCATTTAACTTTGGCGATGAGGGAGTGGGCGGTGGCATGGAGGCCCAAGGCCCTATGTCTTCTTTTCTGAGAAAGTCTTCCACCACCAGGTTGATCCACTGGGCCAAACACAGGACCCTGAAATAGCCGCATCTTCTGTGGTCTTGACTATGTTACTATCACAAACTGGGGCTTCGTCAGGCCCCCAAACAAGATGCACAGCAACATGTATTTTGAATCCAAAATCTTCAACCATTTTATCATTTTTTTTCTCCATAAGCTCTCCATATTTAATTCAAAAGATTTACACTTCATCCATTTTTCATCACAATGCTTTCATAGATGTCAATCAAGCCTTTTCTTAGCAGCACAAGGGGGTTCAATATCCCTCCTGGCACAGCGTCTCTACATTGTACCCAATGCATTTCAGGATAACTCCCTTCCTTAGGGGTAGCTACAATACAAGATGGTAAAAAAGACAACAATCAGCACAACCAATAAAGCATAAACTAAATGAAAATCTGAATGACAATGTGATTGCTTAAAAGCATAATTGCACATAATACGAGATGGCTTTTTTAACAGAAAGTGTCTGAATGTAGAACTTTACCCATAATCACTTATTCATGACATAAACCAGCCTCATTCCAATAATAAACCCGATTTAAACAACTCACCCGTGTGAATGTGACACAACACAGTGAAATCCAGTAAAATGAAATACAACTATATCTGCATGCAAAATAAACACTTAACTTATATGCGAATCCCATGATGACTAAAACTAAAATTACATGCTTGCTAAAAATCAACAATGAAATGTAGTATTTTTTAACCCAATATACCCCCGCAATTCACCTGCAGCTCGTGAAGAAACCCATACATCGATTCCATAATTTTATGGACTTTGGCCAACTACGTTACTGACATTGCCCATGGCAACACATCGAATTCTGAGACCTTTGGGTCTGGATTTCTCCATGGTGAAAATAGCCACTGTTGCATGCCACCAACTGCTCTTAAAACTTTCTTCAGGGCCAAGACATGTAAATATATTTTGCTTCCCCCCGTAAAAAAGATCCAGTGTGAAGGATGCACATATAATCAGTTGCCTGACAACTGGTCCACATTTCTGTCGTCAGGTGGATAGTGTGAGCAACACTTTGATGCAAAGCTTGTCCAACCAATTGCAGCACATTGTGATGCAGTGCTTGAGCTGCAACTCTGGCAAAATAGGTCCGACTTGGAACCTTCCATTTTGGGCAGATGGCTGCCACAAATTCTAAGAATCCCACTTCTTCCACAAAAGAAAAAGGGAGGAGGTCAAGCAGTACCATTTATGCCAGCTTTAGAATGTACACATGTGCCATTGGGTGGTTGCGGTCGTAAGGTCCCTCCAGCTTAAACATGCTTGTAATAGTAGCCTGTATTTCTTTCTTCTTTTCTGGGGCAACTGACGCAGGTGAATTTGGAGAAGGTGGTGGTAGACTCAGTGCGCGTTGTCATGTGGCAGTCACTGTATGCCCTGGCGTCTCAATCTGACTCAGAGTTTTCGGCCGTTGTGAAGTTACTGAGGTGGGTGATTCTGTTGGCACAATGCTGGGGACCGGGCTGTTTTGTGCGAGAATGTTACCCCCTTCTTCCTCATCATCACCTCACACTGTGATTGGACTTGTAGCTGATGTTCCCCGGCTCGCCTCATCTTAACTACCATGACTACATTCAGCAATTTCTTTAAGTTGCTCCTCCCACTTGAGTGTGTGGTGTTTTTTAATATGCGTCATTTGGCCTCCATTACCATAATGTGAACCAGGCATACCTCGACTAACAGAGGTGTTGCAAATGCTGCATATATACAATGCACTCTCCCTGTGTGCTAACTGTAAAAAAGTCCCAAACTAGGGAGAAGTACTTTTTTACTGTGCCACTGCCAAAGCCCGAAGAAGAACTGGAGGTAGGTGGGTGTGTTAGTGATTGGTTGTGCATATCTCCGCTGGGGCTTTGCGAAAATGAGAGCTAGCGGTGCTACCTGTGCCATATCCATCGTAGCAGGTTGAATAGCAATGTCGGACTCCATTGTGTCACCTTCCACAATGACTAATTTGTTGTCGTCATACTCCTCATCATCCCCTTCCATAATTCTAAAGCTTTCAGGAACTTTTGTTTTCCCTTGCCTCTCCTGGCATCTCACAGACTCTGGCGGGGTCCATGTCACATCATCATCAGAAGTGGTGTTTGAAGAAGATGGTGGAATAGTACCCTTCCTTTTCCTTGCTGGAAGTCTGAGATTGAATGAGTCTAAAATAGAAGGTTCTTGTTAGGCAGGAGGCGTGACCTCCAGTTCTGCTCCAACACCAGTAATTTATACAATTGCTGGCTGCAACTACTGTCCACTTTGCTTCGTTTCCTAAAACAATTTGTGTGCTACTTTACGAAAGTGACAAATCCAATTCAACGTCACTGCTCTTTGGTGTCACCATGATTGCAATGTCTGCCTAGCTGACAGACATGGTCTTGGGCTTAGGTTGGGGTGGTGCTGTTGATGTGAGAGTGCTGCTTCCAGTGTACTCCCCAGAGGCTGGTGCGGCACTCACATGATGCTGTCCCAACATTTTTTTTTCCAACACAGCACTGGTGGAAAGCTGCTTTGTCTCACTGACCACTTTCCTGGGAGTAACTTTCTTTGGGGTCATCTTAAAGCTCTCAGTTGGCCTGTACAGTGATATACAGGCAGTTTGCAGAAGGCCTGTACGTCACTGTACAGGCCTTCTGTTCGGGAGTACTGCAGGTGATGTCTCTTCTTCTCTTGTGTACCTAAAAGCAAACAAGCAAGAAAAACATTTAGTTGCAGTTTGAATTAGTACAGACAAAGGCAGTATTAGTGTGGTTGATTTCTTAGAGAAAAACACTTTAAAGTGAAATCATACTGCCATACCATAAAATGTAATTCCCCATCAAGGTAAACTCACACTATAAAGATACTGCTCTTTCCTTTATGTCCTTATATTCTAAAAAAGACACTCAGGGAATTGCATGGGTAAATGGAATAGTAATCTTTAAAAATAGAGGTTAGTGTGCACCTAAGGTAGACATTGTGGTCCAGGGAGAAATTGAATAATAATTAAAAAGCCTCATGGCCAAACAACAACCGCAAGCATGGGGTATAAAAAAAACACATTAAGGCTTATGGACACAGTCTCCACAAAATGACCCCCTGCCACATGACACAGAGAAAAAAAGACAGATATATGGGGGCCTATGAAAAACCACACACACACACACTGGACAGACAAAGGAAGCATGGTAACACTGATGAAAACAGTACAATTAATTCAGCAGTGCAAAAATGAAAATTAACTGAGATGTAAATATTTGACAACACACATCCTCCCAAGGTATCAAATATTACCCCACATATACACATTTTGTACACAGACCACATGTTTAATTTAATCCAATGCCATCCAAGCCTTAAATTATGTTGTAAAACAACATATACCACAGAAACAGTTGTTTAATGCACTCATTACTAGCACAGGTCTGGTCCTACTGGATGGCCCCTTGTCAGATTGGGCCACATAGTAAAATGATGAATATTGCAAATCTTAACAAACATGGAAAATGTGCTGAACTGTGCAACATTGATCCTTTATAAAAGAAGAAAAATTGAATGTAAAACTATAACTAGGCCCCTACTGAACATGCAGGCCACCTACCAAACCTACTAAAAAAAAATTGGTACATGACTTCTATGAAATAAACAACACCCTTATAAAAGTGTTTTTGAACTTACATGTGAAATCTCTAATACAAAGGGCCTTATTATGACTTTGGTGGTCCTCTAGCAGCACCGCCACCATGCTGTCTGTTGGGGACTGTCAAGGCTGTGGAGCTCCTGCCTGCCGGATTATGATTGCTATCCATGGCGGGCGATGCAGCAGCGGTCTGATGGCATTGGTCTGTTAGGCTCATGGGAGAGCCTAACATGCAGATTACTGATGTGAGAGCACCGACTACATATTCCTGCACAGTGTGGCATGCATATTACACAGTGCAGGGACTGGGGGTGCACATCCAAGGAGGCACAACACGTGCCCCCAACATGCACCCCCTGGCTCAAGGTAGGGGTCTCTGTTAGGGCCCTCCTAGTTGCCTCTTGTTCAGCCTTTTCATGGCGGGCTCACCGGCATGAAAGGGGCAGCAGAAAGCGAACTTAGAATATGCTAGCAGTGCCGCAGTGGCACCACCAGCATATTGTAACTACCGAACGCTGAGCGACTACTGCAGGATCCTGGATCACTGGTGGACGCAGTGGTCCTGTGGTGGTCTGACCGGCACACTCTTAAAACTGTAGGTGGGCCCTGAGTCTGGCATTTTCGAACCACCACCATGAGTACGGCGGTCCTGTGGACCTCCGTGCTCATAATAAATCCCAAAATCCCTAAATCCAATTATATATATGCAGCAGACTCTGAGAGTGATCCTTCCAGCTCCAAATCCAAATGAAAAGTGACCTGGAGATGGACAAAGCACTGGGAGGAGTCTGCTGAACTGGAACAGGAAGATGGAGATTGTGTGGCACTTCATTTCGGTTGTAAAAAAACTTTTTTAAATGACTTATCGCTCACAAAAACAATTCCTACTTCCAACGTGGAGAAGAAAATCCACTTGGAAAACCTCTTTAGCTGCTTTTCAAATGCAAAAGCTACCTGAGTGGTGCATTTACGACTACGAGTGGCACTATATTGGTGCCGTTGTGGCCGGAAGCCATATGAGCAGGCATGAAGTCTTGCACATGCTCGCTAGCGGGCTGAGAATATCGAGGAGCTCACGAGTGAAGCGTGAAAAAAAATCTCGAGCGCGACCAGAAAGAACCTGGAAGGCAGAATCGAATCTAGAAAGGAGCATGTGAATTCCACAAACTACATGAGCAGAGTGGAGTTTACTGCCCAGGCCTAAACTCTACATCAAGCACCTGTCACCAACTATGGAAAGCTCCTATTCTGCTCTGTGACGTTCTTCATGGGATTTGGTGGTAATGGAGCCTCCTTTGCAAAGGCTCATTTTTTCTGAGGAATTACTTTTTCCATGTGAAGAACATCCCCTACACCACAAACAAATCCATTGTTGATCTGTTGCTCTTCCCATTATGGACCGCCTTTGGCTGGAAAGGTCTCTAAACTAAAATTATTTAGTTATATAGTTGTATAGTGAAAGGCCATATATATATGTATTCATTTCCTGTGTATTGGTTTGTTGCAAATCCTAAGGGGCAAGGAGTACTATAATAGGGCTCCTTGCACAGTGAAAGCTCTGCCATTATAGTGCTTCCATTTAAATGTAGCAGTGTATAAAGAAGGTTATCCTTGTATCTCAGAGCTGTCTGGAACCTTATTTCACATGCTTCCTGCTTTTAAAACTGGGACTCTTTTATAGGTATGAAAAAAGGTATGTATGGGCGAAATTTGTGGGTTTTTTTCTCTGCGCGGCTATTGCGAACTTACCAATGCGGTCGTTTTTGGGCGCGGCCATCTGGTTCGCGGGAGGAAAACAACTCGGCAAAATCAGAATCAAGGTAAGTCAACGCAGCGCATGCGAGATTGTATTTTTAAAGCGCGAAGAAGGAAAAACAATTCGCAAACTTGCGAATTGCGGATTGTTTGTCAATTTCGCGCAATTCGCGAGTGGAACGAATTTTCAGCCCATGCTTAAAAAAAAGTAACTTGCACCTGTGAACAAGTTACATGTGTAAGTTAATTCTTAGGCTTTTGAGTAACTTTACTACTTTTTTATAATTTACCACTGACGAGTTTAAAGTTACTCAAAAGTGTGGACTTTCATGACTCTACACCCTGAAACGGGGTAGAGTCAAAATGTACAAATGTAAGTTACTGGAGCCAAAAAGATAAGAGTTACAACCACTGGTATTGCAATATCTTGTCAGTAGAGATAGATAGATAGATAGATAGATAGATAGATAGATAGATAGATAGATAGATAGATAGATAGATAGATAGATAGATAGATAGATAGATAGATAGATAGATAGATAGATAGATAGATAGATAGATAGATATGCAGAGTGTGACAGCTTCTGCAGTTATGGTTGAGCCAGAGTTTCTTTTATGAAAGCATTTTTTGTTTTCCTATTAAATTTAGAAGGGTTTGATCAATCTCAAGACATTTTACATCTGATTTAGATTCAGCATGTCAAGGTGGGTGCAGAGCTATCAAGCGGATAGCAAAAACATTTCACATTTTAACTCTTATAGCTTTCCATGGTTTTAGATATAGAAAAAAACAGCTGTACAGAATCATACCAAACTTGGCATGACAGGCAAAATATTACTCCAAGATATTCCTTTGCTTGATTTGGAGGAAATCTGTTCAGTCTCCATCTCAAGCTGGGGCCTGTGAACCTGGAACAATCTGATTTCCTTTCTGCAACTTGGAGAAATATTACAGCTGCCATTATAGGATGCAGGACTCTGTCCCTGCTCGCTGAAAAATAAAACTGAATGATGCTTAAAGGGGTGGTGGAAGCATCTCCCGACTCTCTAGTTAGGGCAAACTCCAAGAGGACCACTGCATGTTTAAAAGAAAAAAATCTGATCTTTCCATGGTGTTATTGCAACCCCGGGTGGGGTTTGTGGACTCATGGCGGGGTCAGCGGCCTCAGCATGGTACAGCAGGTCCACAGAACCTGGTCAAGGGGGTTTGTAGACACATTGCTGGGTTCAAGAAGCCAATGGGAAGTCCATGAAACGTCCACAAGTTTGTGAGAGGCTGCAAATCCCACAAGAGGGTTTGCAAACCCTTAACATTTTAAAAAAAGTAGAGCCTAGCAATAAGCATGTCCTGCTGCCATCCCCTGCTATGCATTGACAAAGGCAACAGCCTTACCTTTAAAGAAGAGGTGAGGATAGAAGTAGATAACAGAATGGTAAATGTATTGCTTTTAGGAAAAATATGAAAGAGAAGTAGAATACAAGATTTTGAGTGTAGGAAACTAATTATTTCTGAGATTATTCCGTGGTAAAAGTTGATGTAGATTAGTATAGGGAAGGCTTAGAATTCTCCCTTGCTCCAAAATCTCTATTGAATTAAACTTCTCTACCAGTGGTGGAGAACATAAGACCTGGACCTCCTGCTTATATTAGTGGGGTCTTCTGCTTCACAGCCTCTAACCCCACTGAGAAATCTTTCACTTCCTGGCACATTTTCATCTTCTTTCTTCTACTCCACTGTGGATGTGTCTGCATATATGGCTTTGTGGATCCAAGAATGGAAAAAAGCTTGAGACTTTCTTCGCAAGTGACATTTGAGCTCCACAACAGGCGGTAGTGGTTTTATGTAGAGCTGGGTAGTTACATAAAATTGTATTACTTTTAGAGGAAGTGGAGAAAGTAAAATATTTGTAAGAATTTGTTTTGATTTTGATATTCTCCCACAAGGTCGGTGGAGTCAGAAAGCATTTCACTTTGCATTGGTAGGCTTTGACAAAATTGGCTAGACACATTTTAAATTCACACACCCCAGTGCATGTCCGTTTGGTAGTATGCAGCTAGGAGGTTTTTTAAGTTACCAGAGTAATTAGGCGCACAACCTGTGTGGCCGCAAAGTGAACAGTAATATGAAGTGGCTGGTATAGGCAATAGGGCGAGCGGTAATCCCTCACAACCGCTCAGGTTGGACCAGGATGGTCCACACATAAAACAACAAACAACAAAGCCCCTGCACTATACAAAATTAGAATATTCTTGTTGTTGTTAGTGTCTCTAGAGATGGTAAGTTGTATACATCAACACTTCCGGAGTAACTTTTTGAGAATAACAATCATCCAAATAGACATATATAAAAGTTCAAGAAAGAAGTTCCGTTCTTGGTGCGAAGTGTCGGTTTATTGTTCCTTTAGTAAGGCCAACACGTGTTTCATCACAGGGAACAACACTGCGAATCTTCAGGGCTTTCTCTTTAGTGAAAAAATCCGTAACCGGGAGGAGACGAAAAAGTAAATATGTTGATTTACTGGTATCACATAGGCGGGTACACCTTGTTAGTGAAAAGCTCCCTCTCGAGGTTCCCGGCGCCGTTTACCACGTCCGTTTGGTATGTGGTGTTACATATTAGTGCTCAGGGTTGCCCTTAGCCCTTGATCAGTCGATAGTAAACAGCCACTGCTTGGCAACCATGCACCATCAATTTAATGTCCCCATCAGAGGGTGAAACTTCTATCAGTGGAAAACCATTTGCGTGAATTTACTTCCAATCACTAATGACAAAGACTGAGTTATCCCCACAGGCATTCCTCTCACTATCACTGGAAACCTAGAAAGTAGGGTCTCTCGTTATTTGCAGAAGAAGATTCTGACATTTGGTGGATGAGCCTCTGTTCCCATCCTTCTGAGGCCTTTTGTCTCCATATGCACATCTTTATTCTCTGTTTCAGAATCCAACATCTTTGCTTTCAAAAGCACAAACCATGTTTTTAAATTGAAAACTCAGGTGTGAGGATTAAAAATTAGGGTGTGGATCCTCAAAGGCCACACTTGGGTTCTCCAAATTAGGACTGAGCTTACTTGGGATAGTACTGCATTGAGAAACCCAAATACAGGTACAGAATCACAAGTATGTGTTCTAGAATGTACACATTCATCAACCTTTCTAGCACAAGTGTTTATTTCTCATTCTTTGTTTCTGGGATCAAGATCCGAGGACTACCTCTCCTACACAAGCCCATGCTCTTATTTGACCAACCTGAGTTCGGGCTATAAAATCTCGACCCCAAAACCACAGTCTAGATTAAGATCTTGACTTCAACGCTGATACTTGTTGCACAGAAGTAAACAATATACAGCACAGTCGTGCCAGCTATCTCCTGTGGACAGAAGTGAGCCAGCAATACTACAGTTAAAACGTATTGCAAGGTATGTTCATCACAATGTCTAACATTAAGAGCTTCATCTGCAAATGCTAATTAAAATATTCTCCACAACCTCATTGCATATCTTTGGCACCACATGTTTGCCTTCTTTTGGACAGCTTGCAAATTCTGCCTGTTACATGGGAATGCCAACATCAGTGATCTGCCCCATTTTACAAAAGATCATCAGACAACTTTATCTATTTATGTGTGTATATTTTAAATACTGGAACATATGGAATGATATAAATGATTCAAATGTTTTCTACTGATCTTCACATTGCACTTTAAAAAGAAATCTGATATAGATTGCTGTGCGTTTATATTATGTTCAATGCACTGGCTTATGTAGACTAAGCCATAAATTCTTGTTTTTCAGAACTGTGCTCCATATCAACATACCAATCTACAGAATGTTATATCCTTAATCTCTTCTGTTAACAAGAGCATTACTAGAAGATGTGAACTTTTCAGATATGGTTTTCTTTCTATAAAATGCCAGTTTGCATGGAGAAAGTATTAAAAAGAGATGTAAAAGGGCTATGTGCAAGTTTGTCTCGATATGTTTTCAAAGTAAGAACTTAATGCATGCTATTAAAAATGGCTGCCACTTAATGTGCACCTTTACAAGTCTGTATTGCCCCAGGCGTAAAAGTGATCCTTAAAAACAAAGACAATTATAGAACCATCCCCTTAATTCTTAAAAATGATGCCCTTTTAGTAATGGTGTGGAAAGATGAAGTGCTTTTAGTAAGAGGAAAGGATTCGAGACATCTTTAAACACATTCAGAATATTCATTTATGACTAGGTATGCAGAGAAAAAGATTGTTTTGTTAACAGAAGTTGGTTTAATGTATTCGAGTTAAGTATTGAACACAAATTACTGTCAACAGGTCTCTCTTTTTGAAGACTTGTATGGAGCATTTGGTTTATGACAACATTCTCATTAGATCAAGCGGTGAAGGACTTTCATATATTCCATAGTGGCATGTGTAAGGGAGTAAAAAATAGGAAGCCAATATCACATTTAAGCAATCAATTCCTGTCTGCCATTCTACTGCCCTTACATACATACTTAGGGGCCCTGAAATACAGACTCAGGGGCCTTTTTCACATAGGTTAATTTGCAGGTATAAATGTAGCCACAAGTAAAACTACTCCTACACCTAGGTGTAAATCTACACTTTTTTGCTACTGGCCATTTCCAAATTTAGATTTACACCGAAGTATAGACTTTCATGCCTCCACTCCCTCAGTTCAGGGAGAGGAGACATCCAACACTGAATTAATGAGTATACTGTTGCCACTAGCAACTTTTCACAAGTAGGTGAACTTCTCCCCTACCATGGTGAAGATCTCACCACAGCAAAGTAAACAGAAATTAATAATGTTTATTATTCTTTAAAAAAAATATGAAGCACATTTTAGTATACAATAAAAACGTAAAATAATATATAATAAGTATGATCACTACTAGTCACTCTATATTTAGTATTTTATTTTATAGCAATTTAGGGGATACCGCCGTGACTGGTCTAGACATTTCCACATGCAGAAGAAAGGTCTTTGAATGCAAAAGGGAGGATTCCTCGTGGAAGGTAGTAGGATAGTTGCTTGATCCAAATTACACACAGCTACACCTATTTACTTCCTCCAATATTAATACTGCCCGCACAATAGACTGATTAACGTTAATGTTAACTATTAATTAAAATGAATTGCATACATTTGTTTTAAATGTAGAAAGAAATGCCAGAGTCCTATCAAATTAATTTTAAAATTGATATATAAATATGTTAAGCACATTAAATTAAATAAATATTATTTTTCTGAAGTTTAAATGAAAAAAGAAATCCCACCCTACAGCAAAAGAAATTTCAGGAATTGGAAAATTAATAAAAGTGATGTATAGATTTAATTAAAAGTAGTTCACTAATATTTAATAAAAATGAATGTTACATTAATTTATGCATTCCAAAATATTTGTATTTAAATAATAAATAAGTGTTTTCTAAAGATTTTCATAGCTTTAAATTATAGTTTTTTTTAGTATTTTAAATAATTTAATGTAATTTGCCATTAATTCATATTGGGTTTCACTTTAAAGATATTACTCCATTATTTTTTATGGAAGGGTTTTGCGGCATCAGTTGTTGACTATGTGTGGTGCTGAACCTACTGTTTCTTTTAAGTCACACTCAATTCAATTCAAAATAATGTTATTCGGTTCCAAGGACCATAAAAATTTAACAAAGAAACATCGCAATTTTAAGATTTCATAACATATTTGTAAAACAGTGTAGTTAAAATGTGTATAAAAAGAAAAGTTAATACGAATCTGACAGGTAAAAACATAGAAATCCATAATACAAATGCCCTTGCATTGCAATATATATCACTGATCATACAATTCCAAGGATATAAAAGTTGTACATTAAAAGAGTACAACGTTCCTGGTCAGCTTCTATAGCTCATAACGCTTTATAATGGCCATTGCAACTGTAATATAGTTTGAGACAGCAATACAAATAGCAGAAGTGACCAATGAGTACAGCAGATTAAAACTTTCAATGTATGTGCAAAGTTGGATTTCCCTTAAAAGCGGACCTAAAATTGTTCTACTTGGCTCTTCATAACGGGCCAGAATAAAATTAAGTGCAAAGTGCTCTGAGCTGCCATATTGCCATAGGGGCAGGGCATAATTTTGCCAGCCCACCCTGATTGTCTCAGGAATGCCACTAAAAAGTGCAGAGTGCATAAATAAAATCTAGTTAAAAGAAATCGTGTTTGTACATTGGTGGTAAAAGGTAAGTTAAATTGCTGTTGGGCAGGGAACAAGCATAAGAGACGAGTCACTTCAGAATGTGTATGGTGCATATATGCCCTAGAATAATGCACCTCTTTTAAGATGACTTTCGTGTTTGTGAAGATACTATTAGGATTGTCGTAAAAATGCCCCAAGCCTATCTCATGAAATTTATCTCTCACAAATCGAACCTAAGGGATCGATAGGGTACTATCCAGTTTAGTAAGTTTTTAATCACATCCCTTGAGAACATTAATTCCTCAGACAGCCATATTTTCACCCATAGAGCATAGGGGCAATGCCTATATGGTCCTCTAAGAACTCCAACCCCAGCTCTCGATGACAAAGGAGTGTGGGGGCGCTATTCGGGGTCATCAATAGCCTTTTTATGAACTTATTTTCCAAAACCTGTAGGCGGCAGCTTTTATGGTGGCCCCACACTCCTGCACCATAAGTTGACACAGACAAACATTTAGATTTATAAATCGGTGACTAGCTCTGTCACCGGCTGGTGTCCCAGCTTGCAAGAAAATCGTAATAACCACTCCACAACCCTACTTGTGTGTTGCATTCTTGCTGTTATGAGTGGTTCCAATTCATTGTATTATTAAATAAGTTTCCTATGTAGATAAAATTATTCAATTTCATAAATGCTCTTACCCCTTACAACCAAGTTTCTAGTTTTGGTCAATTTGGGGCCACACACCATAATATAAGATTTAATAAAGTTAACTTTCAAATCAAGCACTGACATAAAATCTGTAAAAGCATTGAGCGATTTTTCAAGGC
Source organism: Lissotriton vulgaris (assembly GCF_964263255.1). NCBI lineage: Eukaryota > Metazoa > Chordata > Amphibia > Caudata > Salamandridae > Lissotriton > Lissotriton vulgaris. Next base: position 1,135,961,129 of record NC_141697.1, read on the forward strand.
TATTTGCTGTCAAAGCCATTAGCACTGTGTCATCTGCGTACGATAGTAGCGGGACGGGATTGCCACCAATTCGGGGAAAATCAATTTCCTTATCTAATAAAAATGCCTCTAGGCCATTAGTATAGATTAAAAAGAGAAAGGGAGCTAAAACACACCCCTGTCTGAAACCTTCTGTGGAAACAATCAGCTTAGTCTTTTCCACTTTCGGGGCCATATCTTTTGGCAACAGAGCTGTTAGCATGTATTCATTTATTTATTTATTTATTTATTTATTTATTTATGTATTTATTTATATAGCGCACTATGACCCGAAGGCGGTTAGGCGCTAACAGAGAAAAAAAGAGTCACCAGCTACGACCCCCAAGGAGAAAACGAGACAGTTAGATGGTATAAAGCCAGGTTTTTAAATCCTTTCTGAACACTAGAAGGTCATGGGCTGATTTCAGGTGGGCGGGGAGTGCATTCCACCACCTTGCTGTGGTGTAGTGGAAGCTTCCCCCCCCATCTCTGTATCAATCAATCAATCAATCAATCAATCAAGCATTTATATAGTGCACTACTCACCCGGAGGGTCTCAAGGCGCTTGGGGAGGGGGGTCCACTACTGCTCAAACAGCCAGGTCTTGAGTTGCTTCCTGAAGGCGAGGTGGTCTTGGGTCAGGCGGAGGTGGGTCGGGAGGGAGTTCCAAGTCTTGGCGGCCAGGTAGGAGAAGGACCTTCCTCCTGTGTTGACTCTTCGGATGCAGGGGACGGCGGCGAGGGCATGGCTGGTCGATCGAAGCTGACGTGTGGGAGTGTAGAAGTTGAGGCGGCTGTTGAGGTATCTTGGGCCTTGGTTGTGTAGGGCTTTGTGTGCGTGGGTGAGGAGATGGAAGGTGATTCTCTTGTTGACCGGGAGCCAGTGCAGGTCTCTCAGGTGTCCGGAGATGTGGCTGTGTCGGGGGATGTCGAGGATGAGTCTTGCTGAGGTGTTCTGGATCCGCTGGAGTCTCTTCTGGAGTTTGGCAGTGGTTCCGGCGTAGAGGGAGTTGCCGTAGTCCAGTCGGCTGGTGACGAGGGCCTGGGTAACCGTCTTTCTGGTCTCGGTGGGGATCCACCGGAAGATCTTACGTAGCATGCGCAGGATGTTGAAGCACGACGAGGAGACAGCGTTGACTTGTCTGGTCATGGAGAGGGAGGAGTCCAGGATGAAGCCCAGGTTGCATGTGTGGTCTGTCGGTTTGGGTGAGCTGCCCAGGGCAGGGGGCCACCAGGAGTCGTCCCAGGTGGAGGGCGAGGAGCCCAGGATGAGGACCTCCGTCTTGTCAGAGTTCAGCTTCAGGCGGTTGTTCATCATCCACTCGGCTACATCTGTCATCCCTTCATGTAGGTTGGCTCTGGCGGTGGCGGGGTCGTTGGTGAGGGAGAGGATCAGCTGGGTGTCGTCGGCGTAAGAGATGATGTTGAGGTTGTGCTGGCGTGCGATGGCTGCAAGGGGGCTCATGTAGACATTGAAGAGGGTGGGGCTGAGCGAGGAGCCTTGAGGAACGCCGCAGATGAATTCAGTGGCTTCTGATCTGAACGGGGGGAGGCGGACTCTCTGAGTTCTTCCGGCGAGGAAGGAGATGATCCATTCTAGTGCCTTTTCCTGGATTCCGACGTTGCAGAGGAGCTGCACTAGGGTGCGGTGGCAGACAGTGTCGAATGCCGCGGAGAGGTCCAAGAGGATGAGGGCCGCTGTTTGCCGCGGAGAGGTCCAAGAGGATGAGGGCCGCTGTTTCCCCGTTGTCGAGCAGGGTTCGGATGTCATCAGTGGCGGCAATGAGGGCGGTCTCGGTGCTGTGGTTGGCCCGGAAGCCAGACTGCGAGCAGTCGAGGGATCCGTTCGTCTCGAGGAAGGCGGCCAGCTGCTTGTTGACAGTCTTCTCGATGACTTTGGCTGGAAACGGGAGGAGCGAGATGGGGCGGTAGTTTTTGAGTTTGGTGGGGTCCGCTGATGGTTTCTTCAGTAGAGCGCTGAGTTCGGCGTGCTTCCAGCTCTCCGGGAAGGTGGCGGTGTCGAAGGAGGTGTTGATGATGTCCCGCAGGTGGGGTGCGATGACAGCGTCGTCCTTGTTGAAGACGTGGTGCGGGCAGGGGTCGGTTGGAGATCCGGAGTGGATGGAGTTCATCGTGCGACGGGTTTCTTCGGTGTTGATCGGGGTCCAGGCGCGGAGGGTGGTGGCGGGGGGGTGCAGGTGCGGTCGTGGGGTGCGTTGGCTGTGTGATGAAGCTGTTGTGTATGTCTGCGATCTTGTTGTGGAAGTAGGAGGCGAGGGAGTTGCAGAGGTCTTGTAATGGGGTGATGTTGTTGTTTCCGGCGTTGGGGTTGGAGAGCTCTTTGACGATGTTGAATAGATCCTTGCTGTTGTGTGCGTTGTTGTCCAGTCGTTCCTTGAATGTGGTATTCTTGGTGGTGTGGATCAGTTGGTGGTGTTTGCGAGTGGCGAGCTTGAGGGTGGTTATGTTGTCTGGTGTTGGGTCTCTGCGCCAGGCTCTCTCGAGGGCTCGGCAGTTCTTCTTGGAGCTCTTGAGTTCGTCGGTGAACTATGGTGCTTTCTTACTGCCGGGTCTGCTAGGCGGAGTCCTCAGGGGGGCGAGGTCATCTGCGCAGTTGCTGATCCACTTCGTGAGGTTGTTGGCGGCCTGGCTGGGGTTCGCTGAGCTGGCAGGGGGGTCCTGGCTCAGGGATGCGGCGAGCTGGTCGGCTGTGATCCTGTTCCAGCTTCTGGAGCAACCTGTTGCTGGTGGTGGTGGATCGTGTTCTTTTTGAAGCTGAAGTGGACGCAGCTGTGGTCCGTCCAGTGAAGTCCGGTAGCGTGGCTGAAGGCGATGTCCTTGCTGGATGAGAAGACGGGGTTGAGTGTGTGTCCGGCGTAGTGGGTGGGGGTGGTCACCAGCTGCTTGAGACCGAGGTTGGCGAGGTTGTCCAGCAGGGTGGTGGTGTTGCGGTCGTTGTTGTTCTCCAGGTGGAAGTTGAGGTCCCCGAGGAGGATGTAGTCAGCGGAGGCGAGGGCGCGTGGGCTGATGAAGTTGGCGATGTCTTTGCTGAATTGTGTGCGTGGTCCCGGGGGTCTGTAGATGAGGGTGCCTCTGAGGGTGGTCTTGGGGTCGGTGTGGATCTGGAAGTGCAGGTGTTCGGCGGTTGCGAGGGTGGGGGTGTCGTCGGTGTTGGTCGTGATGCGGATGGTGTTCCTGTGGATGATGGCGATGCCTCCTCCGGTCTGATTGCCGCGGTCCCTCCGGGTGATCTTGTATCCATCCGGGATGGCGATGGCGATGTCAGGTGCTGAGGATGCGTTCATTCATGTTTCCATGAGGAAGGCGACGTCTGGTGATGTTGTGTCAAGTAGGTTCCAGAGCTCTACGGCTTGTCTGTGGACGGAGCGGGTGTTGAGCAGGATGCACTTCAGGTCGTTGCTGCTGGTGCTCAGCTTGGTGGGTGCGGGTGCCGTGCAGGACCGGATGCAGGAGAACTTGCAGGAGTGGCAGCTGAAGGGTCCGTGGGTGCGTTTCGGGGTGGCTCTGTAGCATCCGGGGATTCGACCGACGTTGAGTGCGTAGAGTTCGGTGGCGTCGTAGGTCCGGCTGGTGGGCTGGTGTCTGCGGGGGCCAGGGGTCCGGGCGCTGGGCGCAGTCCAGGTGCGGACGGGCGCAGACGGGCTTACCTTTGGCGCGCCTTCGGCGCACAATAGGCGCGCCCGCTGCGCGTGCGCGCGGTCGCCATTTATGGCGAAGTGCGAGGGAGGAGCAGCTGGGAGGCGGGAGCGGGGAGGACACAGAAGGAAAAGGGGCGTGTCCGCTCTCACGGCGGCGGGAAGCGGGGAGCGGGGCGGGTGGGTGCAGGGGGCACTACAGGGAAAAACAGCACAGGGGGGCACACAAACACAGGCAATAGGGGCAAAATGCCTAAATTAGGCAACAAGGAAACCGATAATTAAAGAGAAAACACAGTTAACACAGGAGACCACACCGAGCGACGGCGGGGGGCGTGGTCAGCAGGCAGGCTCAGCGAGGCTGAGGGCAGCGGCAGGCGGGGAGCACACGCTACAGCTGGTGGCCGTGCGACGCGGGGTGTCCTAAGAATAGGTCACACTCACCTGCGCCGCACGGTCGCCATTTATGGCCAAGTGCGAGGGAGGGAGGAGCAGCTGGGAGGCGGGAGCGGGGAGAGCACAGAAGGAAAAGGGGGCGTGTCCGCTCTCACGGCGGCGGGAAGCGGGTAGCGGGGCGGGTGGGCGCAGGGGGCACTACAGGGAAAAACAACACAGGGGGGCACACAAACACAGGGAATAGGGGCAAAATGCCTAAATTAGGCAACAAGGAAACAGATAATTAAAGAGAAAACACAGTTAACGCAGGAGACCACACCGAGCGACGGCGGGGGGCGTGGTCAGCAGGCAGGCTCAGCGAGGCTGAGGGCAGCGGCAGGCAGGGATCTCTGTAGGCAGAAGGTGGGAACCTTTACGTTGTTGGCCGAAGAGGAACGTAACGTCTGGGAGGGTATATACCATTGGAAAAGATTCAGCAGGTACTCCGGGCCGCTCCTGTGTAAAGCTTTAAAGGCAATACATAAAGCTTTAAAGTGAATTCGCTTTACAATAGGCAGCCAATGTAGTTCATTTAGGACATCTTTTGCCGAAGAAAAACGGGTTAGACCAAACAACAGGCGTACCGCAGAATTTTGAAGAACCTGCAGCTTGGCTATAACGAACTTGCTTGCACCCACCAGCAACCTGTTACAGTAGTCCAATTTGGACATAACCAAAGCTGCCATGAGTGTTCTTTGTTGGTCGACCGGAATATCCGGAAAGATTTTGCGGAGAATGCGAAGAGTGTAATAGGTGGAAGATATACATATTTATATGTTGAGAATAGCCGAGAGAGGTCTCAATAATGACGCCAAGGTTTTTGGCCTTTACTACAGAAAAGGGGGGGGGGGTCCAAGCTCAGTAGGCCACCAATCAGGGGACCACAATGAAACATCCCTACCGAACACTAATACCTCGGTTTTAGTGGAATTTAACTTTAGACAGTTCATATCCATCCACTTGCTGACGTCACTCATACAGTTTTGAAAATTGGAGGCTGTGTCAGCGATATTACTAGAAATAGACACAATAATCAGTGTGTCGTCAGCATAAGAAACTAGATTAAAACTATAACTTCTTATAAGATTAGCCAGAGGAGCTGCATAGGCTACGCTGGGTACGGTTGACGGCCTAAGACACCACGGCCCTACACCTAAAGGCAATTAGCTGAAACCCCTTCCTAGCTGGTCGGCTGTCGAGTTCCCTACTGCAAAGCACGGCCGCCATGGGGAAACCAAAGGGAGCTAAAGGTGGCACTCAAGCCGTCTCGGACACGGAGGCTCCAGACAAAGACGACCGGCACGACCCGGAGAGATCCGGAGGCCCTCACCTACAGCAACAATTTGATAGGATCCTGGAGGCGATCGCAGATACACGATCGGCCTTACAACAAGACATTGCTCAAGACGCAACGAGTTTGGGCCTGCTCAGAGCGGACCATGGTAAGCTCTCGGACAGGGTCAAAGAAGTGGAGAGCTTGGTGGGGATCTTGGAACCCGTGCAAAAGACCCTGGTCGCTACAATAAAAGATGCCCTAACCCAGATCGGTGATTTGGAGAGACGAGCGGAGGACGCGGAAGGGCGCAACAGGAGGAATAACATCCGTGTGGTGGGCCTACCGGAGAAGATTGAAAATGGCGACATGGTGGCCTATCTGGAGAATTGGCTCCGGACTGTAGTGTCACCTGAGGGGCTCTCCTCCTTCTACACTCTGGAGCGGGCACACAGGGTACCGGCCAGGCCTCCTCAACAGGGCCGATCCCCGCGCCCGGTGGTGGCGCGATTACTGCACTTCCGGGACAGAGATCTCCTCCTCAATGCCGCCAGGCACAACGGCCCGTACCAGGTGGAGAACAGTCAAGTGAACATTTTCCCAGACTACACTTATGAGACCCAGCGTAAGCGGACCTCTTTCCTGGCGGTCAAACGAGAGTTGCGGAGCGAGGGCATTCAGTACTCCCTGCTCTTTCCAGCGAAACTCCGCATCATCCTAGATGACACGACCAAATTCTTTGAAAATCCGGAGGACGTCTGCAATTGGCTTGAACTGTACAGAGCTGGTAAAGATGGCTTCGGTTCCTCCTTCCAAACGACATCGGAGGCTGGACGACAGGGGAGATCCAAAAGACTTCGGAGCCGCCATGGTAAACCGGGCAGACCCTCGACGGTGGAGACCGCAGCCGAGCGGCGAGGAGTGTTGGAGATGGTTTCCAACTTATCAGGCTCCCAAGGCGGACCCATCCCGGAAGACTCGGAACCTGGCGGAGATGGGGGCCATTCGGACACGGAGGACTCTGAAACTGACAGTGTGAACTTACCTGTGATTACTCCTGACTCGGCAGAAGGCCTACTGGATGGGCAGGGATGAACTCGGGTGAGATGATTCCATTTGGGTGAGGGAGCGTGGCGGAGGGTGGAGGGTCTCTGGAAGACGCTGCTGGACCATGGATTACCGGATGGGTTGGGGTGGCTTTTTCTTCCCGATATTCATGATCTGGAGCTCGGTCATGTCTCGGCAGCACTGAGACACGGTGACCCCCTATCGGCGCTCGACCCCCACTCGGCCCTTAAGGCACACCTGCGGTGGCTACCGTAGGGTTAGTTGGGAAGGGGGGGTTTTCTGAGGGTACGGTTTGGATGGGAACTAGATGGTACTATTTGGGACCTGTTCTGGGAAGGGTGGGGGGGAGTTTGCGGCAGGGGGAAGTTCTGTTGTTGTTGGGGGGGGAGACCGCCATTGGTGTTGAATTGACTGTAAAGCTGTCTATAACTGAGCATTGCTGGAGGAACCTAGATGAGACACTATGGGACAATGGCTGATGTCACTAATCTGAAATGTATCACTTGGAATGTGTGAGGCCTTCACACCATGTCCAGACGGCATAAGATCCATGCTTACCTAGTGCGCAGAGGGGTGCAGATTGCGCTGCTACAGGAGACACACCTTACTAAAGCAGAAGGGTTGGCGCTACAGCGTAGGTGGAGAGGGCAGGTATACTGCACAACATACTCAGCTTACGCGAGAGGGGTATTGATCTGGGTGCGAGATGGGGTGCCCCTACAGGTTACTAAATCCATGGTGGATCCAGAGGGACGATACGTGGCAATTTCTGGCACATTGGGGGGTAGGGCTTTGAACATTTGTTGCATTTATGCGCCTAACGTGGACCAACTCGCTTTCCTGACCGCGCTATCGGGCTCCTTGGCCCATTTCCTATCGGGGTCCCTCCTGATGGGAGGAGACTTTAACTCGGTGGTGGACGTTGATCTCGATTGATCACATCCCCCCCTTCCGGACTCACCAGTCCAACGAGTGGCTAAAGGCAGGAGGGAGTGGCAGGCTCAATGGGGGCTGACGGACATTTGGCGAGCACAACACCCATATACCAAGGACTACTCATACTTCTCTGGTATGCATGAGCTGCATGTGAGACTGGATGGGCTGTTGGGATCGGGGGAACTAGTGTCCGCGACCGTGCGGTCTGAATACTTGACCAGGACCATCTCTGACCACAACCCTCTGATAGCGGATTTTCGATGGTTTCCGGGTGTCCCTAGTGTACCCACTTGGAAGCTGTGCCCCGAGATATTAGAGGATTTAGTGTTCAGGACGGACCTAGAGGACAAAATCGCTGAATATTTTGTGATGAACGAGGGCACAGCTGGGACGAGGACCTCAGAGTGGGATGCTTTTAAGGTGGTGGTTAGAGGTTACTGCATAACTAAGAAGGTGGGAATACGGAGGGTCATCCTTGACGACCTGGCCAATGCTGACCGGAAACTCCGCAAGTTGGAGCTTCTCCGCCCCGGCCGTCCGGAACCTCAGGAAAGAACCTCCGCAGCGAGGGAAGCGGTGGCTGTAGAAGTTGAACGATTGCGTAGCTTCGACTATAAGGCTTATGTAACCAGGTCACTGACAGAGGGGGATAAATCGGGAGCACTCCTAGCCTGGCTGGCCAATCCCATGAGATGAACCACCCCAACGGTGACAATGCGTACCGCGGAGGGCACCGAGGTACACACCCAGCCAGAGATACTTGACTGTTATCTGCGTTATTATGAAAGGTTGTATCGCAGTAGACTAACACAGGACACTGCCCAGATTGATGAATACTTGCAGAACTTGCAGATCCCCGCGCTGGAACCTGAAATAGCGAAGGACTTAGGTAAAGACATAGAGCTCGGGGAAATCCGCAGCGCCATAAAGGGGATGGCGAGAAACAAGACTCCGGGCCTCGACGGGCTCCCGGTGGAATTTTACTCCACCTCCCCGACTGTTGGTGGTGTATAGGGAAGCGAAACGCCTGGGACGCCTCCCCGGCTCGATGTGCGAGGCCTTAGTGGTCCCCCTTCTCAAACCTGGCAGGGAGGCCGATGACCCGGCGTCTTATCGACCGCTTTCGATGCCAACGGTTGATTATAAAATTCTGAGCAGCATATTAGCGTCGAGACTGTTGGGTCACATGAGCTCCTTAGTGCATGAAGATCAAGCGGGATTCATCCCTAAATGCAACACGACTATGAATATCCACCGTTTATTCCGCTTAGTAGAGGAATCCCACGCAGAGGCCTCGTGCCCCTTAATCCTTTCGATCGACCTGGAAAAGGCCTTCGACAGCCTGGAGTGGGAGTATTTACGTAGAGTGTTGGCGCATTTCGGTCTGGGAGAGGGGTTTACCCGATGGACCATGGTACTATATGCTTCGGCAATGGCCGAGTGAGAGCGGGCCCGCTGGTCTCCCAACAATACCCAGTGGAACGAGGCACGAGACAGGGATGCTCATTATCCCCCCTGCTCTTTGCGCTCGCGGTAGAACCATTAGCACTGTCGATTCGGACTGGGGCCTACTTCGGTGGGTTACGGACCTTATTGGGGCAACAATACATCTCCCTTTATGCCGATGATCTGCTGCTCTTCCTTGAGTATTCGGGCAGTGCCCTGTCTGGGGCTGATACGGCCCTCACGACTTTCGGAGAAATCTCGGGCCTCAAAGTAAATTGGACCAAAACTTGCTTGTTCCCGGTTCGAAAGGGGGAGTCCAGACCTGACACCGCCAGAGAGATCAGATGGGAACCTAGCTGCCTCAAATACCTAGGAGTATATGTGTACCATGACCCTGCCGATATCCTAGACGGCAATATAGCCCGGTGTATTCGCGCACTACGGGGCAGTATGGACTTTTGGGCCACTTTGCCGCTATCGGTGGCTGGACGTATAGCACTGCTGAAAATGGTGGCACTCCCTCGGCTGTTATATTACTTTCGGACGCTCCCGGTCTGGATCCCGCCGGCCACCTTCCGGCTCCTGAACTCCATGTTAGTGGCGTTCCTCTGGGGATCGGGCTGCCGAAGGGTGGCGCTCAAGACCCTGATGAGGCCGAAACCGGAGGGGGGCCTAGCGGTGCCAGACTTCGAAAAGTACTATTTAGCGGCTCAATTACAAACTTTTACCCACGAGGTAGCGAGGGAGCTCCGAGGCCCGGAGGAGAGGAGGGGAAGTGGTATGCCCAGACATGTTATATCCTACATTGCATTGCGACAACGGTTTGCCCTGAAAGACCTCACGCTCAAAGAACGCACCATACGTTTATGCTGAAACCGTGTCCATGGCCGAGCGGAGCTGAAACACCCGTATGCTCCGGAGATTCCGCTGGGGATGCTCACTGCCTTGCCACACGGGGGTGACTGGTCGCGATTAAGGCACTGGGAAGACGCAGGGCTACAACTAGTAGGAGACCTCTATGAGGATGGAGTGTTGTTGCCCTTCCAGGAGATTCTATACCGCTTTGACATACCCCGAGGCGATTTCCTGCTTCACGCAGCAGTCACTCGAGCGATCCAGACGCACCGGCAGAAGGGTATGGAGGAGCCGCCAACATCACCGGTGTGCCAATATGCCATGATGTCGTCGGGGACGGTCAAAGCGGTAACGTGTTTATATTCTAAATTGGTCAACGAGGGGCTACCCCCGCTCGATACACTCAGGACTCGGTGGGAGGCTGACATTGGGAAAGACATACCGGAGACCACGTGGGCACAACTAATGCGTCGAGCCTGGAAGGGAACGCGCCACGCCCGGTTTCAGTTGGTTAATTTTTACATACTCCACCGGGCCTACCTGACTCCGGCGAAAATCCGACAATATTTCGCCTCTGATACGGCGGCTTGCCCCAGGTGCCGAACGCCTGCGGCGGACCTTATACATATGCTGTGGTCCTGTCCAGCACTGTCCTCATACTGGCTGCTGATAGGTGACACCCTTAATGGAGTCACTGGAAGGTCCCTGGTCTTTGACGCGGCGGTGGGGGTCCTGCACTGGTTTCCTCATACTCCTAAAAACAAACTCTCCAGTAAGTTCATTGATCTGGGGCTCATTCTGGCAAAGAAGGAGATAACCAGGCACTGGAAGGCACGAGTTGGTCCAACAGGCAGTAAATGGCGCAATGAACTCCTTAAGTGGGCTATGGGGGAGAGCACCCTGCGGTATCAACTGGCGAGGCGGCAGCAGAACGAGAAGGCGCTAGACGCAGCACAGGAATGGGAGACATTAGTACAGGCCTTGTGCGATTACAGCTCTTCCAGCGATTCCGAGAGTGATGATGTGGAACACCCATAATCCCAATAGACATATATCGTACTGATCTTCTATACAGCAGGAAACGGTTTCCTTCCACAAGCTCTTATCACACACACAGCACACCGTTGGCGGGGCAAGGGGAGGAGGGTGGTGGATAGAGGTAGAGGGGAGCGTAGGACACTCTTACTATCATTTTGGTTTTTCATAACGCGTGATTAGTCCCTGGTCCTCTGGGGGGGGGTTGGGTTGGGTGGGAAACAGGGGGTGTTTTTAGGATGGTTTAGAAAAGCAGAAGAAGACCGCTCATTTATTCAGATCGACACCAGCAGACTACCAGACCCTCATGCGTGAACTCATCGCATACGCCGCCCGACCTTCGGGTTGTGGGCTGAATGGCTGTGTACAAGGGATGTTCCCCCATGGGGGTCTTTTGCTTGTGATTACCTTCAATGATATGTCTCTGATCTACTATGTAACTTTGGCTGATTGCTGCAATAAAAATATATTTAAAAAAAAAAAAAAAAAGAGAGAAATGAGTGCTTCCTCAGCACCAGTTTCCCCATTAGTGCCCACAATTTCTCCTGATTAACGGTATCAAAGGCGCTAGACATGTCCATGGTGAATAGAACTCTTCCCTGCCCTCATGTACTTGCTAATAATCAGGGACAGATTGGGTTTTGGACATGACCCCTGTGGTGGTAGCCCAGGCTTCCAGTCAGTTAAAGACAACCCTCCCCAGTACCTTTGCTGTGGCATCAATAAGGGAAATTGGCCTATAACAATCCGGGTCATTCCTATCGACCTATTTAAAGACAGGAACCACATTGGCCTTCTTCTAGGGTGCTGGGATAGGGCCAATCACCACGGCTTTAAAGACGTTAGTCAATAGGGGTGCCCAAAGGTTGGGATTCCTTTTGAACAAATCAAGTGGAGCACTGTCAGGGCCTGGGGCTTTCATGCATATTCTCTTCGCTAGAGCCTCCTCAACCTCAAATACTGAGATGGATGCACTTAATTGGGAGGCCGTACTGAAATCTATTCTCCCCCCACTATTCTCCTCTAACTGCAGGCAGTTCGGGTTGAATATAGCCGAAAAGTGGGATTCCCCAAATCATTGATTACATCTGCCTCACATTGTCTGTAAATAAAGGGCGATTAATAATGTCCCAGAAGCCTTTAGAATCTTTAAGGGAACTAGCTCTCTCCAAATCTTCCCATGCCAATCTCCTCAGTTCTTCTTTTGTTTTGCTGATAATATTTTTGTATGTTTGCCTCGCAATTTTAATTTGATTTCTGTCACAAGGGATATCATGATGGGCCATTTTAAGGTTTTTTTGAGCCCTTGACCATTCGGTGTTAAACCATCGTAACTCCTGGGATTCCCTTTGCTGGACTGGTCTAGTTATTCTCTTAGCTACATTTACACAAATCAACTCAAATGGCAGAACAGCCTCCTCCTCTGGAGAAGAATCTTGTTGTAGATAACTCATAATCGGGTGATAATTTGCTATGACAGTATCTTCCTCAAATTGGGGAGGGTTTATTTTACCCCAGTTCAATCTTACCCCTTTATTAGGATTATAATGAATCAGGCGACCATCACCTTTCCCTTCCTGGGCTGCTATACTGAGAGAAACTGTGAGGGGGTTTTGATCACTAGCATTATTGGGCTCAACCTCGAAGTCGCTGAGAAGCGGCAAAAACTTCCTTGAAATAAACATATCATCAATGAATCTTTCCCTGACACCTCCAACATATGGGAGGCACTGGGGTGAGGAACTTCAGGCCAATTTATTATTAAGGCCTAAGTTATTTTCAATGATAATGGAATTTAAGGCCTGGCCCTGCAGTGTGTGTGTAAAGTGTGGCTGGGGCTGACCCTCTGTTTCCAACAGCCCACAGACTCGTTGGGCACTAGACCCGCAGTTAGTACAGTTAAAATCCGCTACCCAAAAGATACATAATGGCTGCCACTTCCTGGAAATGTTAGTAATTTCAGCCTGTATGGCTTCAATAACATGACGGGAATTTTGGTCAAATATTTTATAATACCAATTAGCCACTAGTATCTTAACCTGCGTCAAAATGGAAATCATAATTAATTGATACCAGGGTGAAAGGCTTTTATGGACCTATATTTTACTGAGATTAACAACACCAGCCCTCCTTTAGCCCTCCCTGCTAGAGAAGGTATTGCAGGGACAGTGAAAGAGCCATAACCGTCCAACACAATGGCATCCCTATACCACGTTTCCTGGAGACAGATGTTGTTGAAACCCCTGATGTACTCTAGTCTTACCTCATTGGTCAGTTTGGGGCAAATTCCTGCAATATTCTAGGAAAACTTTTTGAGGGGAAGAGTGGTATGTCCCTGATTCTCCACGACGACTGGTGTAATGTTAATAGCAGACATAGTGGCAAAAGCTACTAGGCCAGGCCCCTACCCTACGGGATTACCTTCCGTGATTGATTTAGGTGGGAATTAAGTGTTTTCAGGGTCGTCTAGATTCTTATTAGTAATGACGGATATATATGGAATTGTGCCAGCTGGATCTAAAAGCCCATTGCTAACAGAGTCACCTTCATATGAGTCTCTCTCTAGGTTGATGTCTTGCTGGCCCATTCTTCTCTTCTCGATTGGCTGTCCAGATTATTTGAACAGTCAGTCGATATCAGTAAGTCCGGAGATAGCATTTAAGCGGTTTGGGTGAGTGAAAGGAGAGGGCTGTGAAAAGGAATATATATTCAAGCCTAACCTTGAGGGCTGTTGTCTCAAGATAGGACCCTGATGGGGGGAATAGAAAAAACCCAATGGGCGAGCCATTATCAGTTCACCAGGGGTGTCTCTAAGATGTTTCAAGGCAAAATGCACTCACCTAGCATTGCTAAAATTAAGCAACACACAAGTCCCTTCCACAGATTTAGCTGTGTAACCTAACCAGCTCACCCGCCTTGCCATGATGATGTATTCAAACCAATTTATCTGGGATTGCATTTTCTTAAAGCACCAATGAGCTAATTTATTAATGAGGCTTTGACAGCTTTCTTGGTGACCAGGGGGAAGACTGGGAATCCCTGTCAATATCAGTGTATATCGTGTACAGTCAGGGGGTAGATTTAATGTTTTTTATACCCCCCTCCACTTAGGGAACCATGCACTAGGGCCTAGTGACTAGGCCATTAAAATTTATATTTCCTCATGGAGAACTACCCGAATAATATAACAGGCCTGGTCTTGATCAATTTGTAACCTCATGTCCCACCTTTCGGATATTGCCATGGATATTCCCATGGGACACAGGTTCCCATGTTGTCTGAACTGGAGGGTTATTATGGGGGGACTCTTGGGAAGAGACCCTCTTACTCAGAGTACTTAAAGTAGGAGTTACACTTATAGGGGGCATCCTATCCAGAGGGGCACTAGAAAGAGCATAATTTATACTATGATCTGTGTTACTAACTTGAGTGGCCCTTTCATTCTGTTTGTTGGTTGCCAAACTTTTTCCTATATCCTGCAGTGCTCGGGCAAATCGCTCTTCTATACAGACTAAACAAAATAAAATGGATGCCAGAGCCTCTTGCACTATTTTACTGAACTTTTCAATAGAGGTGTCCATTCCTTCATGTGCAGCGCTTCTTCCTCCTCCACTGCGAGATCTACATGCATTGCCTGTTATGTGGGTTTGTTTAGTACTCTTAACATTCGGTGAGTGGCCCTTTAATCTATAATCAACCCCTACCAAATCAGTGCGTTTCCTCTTTCCCCCTGTTGCGGGCTGAGGGCCAATCTTCTCCGAGGATGAGTTTAATGAATGTGACTTCTTACCAATAAGCCACATCCAAACCCTGCACTTTGGAGGCACATATACCACTGCACCTTTAAATAATATACTTTAAGCAACACTCCCAAAGGACGAGGCAAAGACCCAGCACTCTCTTAAGGCGAGGTAAGAAAACAAACCCAGGTAAAATAACACACAAGTTTATTTATTTTTGTGTTTAACAATCATTCATGCATGTTGCAGACATCCGCAGCAATTATGAAAAGTAATGTCATATATTTTCAAGTCCACAAATCATATTGTAACATAACCTATCGGATCAATATTGATTTGATCTGTTGTGTGGTAATGTGGTCTGCAGTGACTGGTCTACTGTGTTATGTCGTAGCAAAGGGTGGTGTAATGTCTCATTTTCTATACTTGTGTGCCGGCTCTTTTTGGAGAGCCGGATAATTTATTCCACTCTGTGAAGCCGGCTTAGAATTGCCTGTGGGAGCTTGTAACTATGAACTGTGGGTGAGGAACTTTGGGGAGGGCGGGGATACTTATAGTGTGGGCAACTGTGATCAGTTGTGATGGGTTGTAAATGGACTAACTACAGATCTGCTGGGTGAGCCCCAGGGTGTCAGAGGGGGGGGAGAGCGCTCGTGAGAATTGGGAGGACTAGGAGCCCGTCCTTTGAATCATATTTTCTAGCAGCACAACTTCAATGGCTGTCTCACTGGACGGCAGGGAGGCACACCGAGCAAACGATGACTGAGAACGGCAGATTATCTCTCCCCACTATTAAAAGGCTGTTACTGCCGGGCATCAAATCAGATCGCACGCGCTCGCTGCAGGTTACCATAGCCCGCAAATGTATGATGCGAATACACCACATGTCAAAGGGGCGACCACTGTATTCCCCGTCAGGCCATCTTCAGCAGGAAAGGTTGGTTAAAATCCGAGATAGTCTCTTAAGGGATTCTTTCACGTGAATCAGATAATATTTTCTGGATTCAAAATGAAGCTTATGTAAGGTACCGGTATTCGTGGTACTGGAAAGTTTATTTACCACGCTCAACGCGCTTGGGCTCACATCAATTCAGTCCCGAATTGATGTGAACCCAAGCGCTTTGGTCGAGTTGCACAACGTAGGAAGAGCCATCTATGAATATATCGCTGACAGCCTGTATCTTGCAGCGTGGTAAATAAACACTCCAGTACCATGAATACCGGTACCTTACATAAGCTTAATTTTGAATCCAGAAAATATTATCTGATTCATGTGAAAGAATCCCTTAAGAGACTTTCTTGGATTTTAACCAACCTTTTGTTCTGAGGATCGTCTGACGGTCTCATCGCCATCACAGACCGAAACGTCGACTGCGGCATCTTTTTCTTTTGGCATTGATTGTTTTGAAGGAAATGTTTATCTATCCAATAAGATCCTTCTATGAATGTGTGAAAAGATGTCAACATAGCTGTTGTGTCGGTCAACTCACGCCACCTCAAGGTCTATGTTTGGTTGCTTCAAATCCTTTTATTCCCTGACTTATCATATATGAAATATATGTTATTCTTGAAGTAGATTTTTGCCCCGTGTGTTTCATTTCAATTGTTTCGTTTAAAATGATATGCTTCTTTGAAATGATTCATGAATTGCTTGATTAAAACTGTTGTTCACCACTAATTAGGGTGTAACCTTGAGAAATACCTCTAAGATAATATCTCTAAAAATATTTAACAAACAAAATCCCTTGTAGGCAAATTTCCTCTTTTTTGTACCACACAGTCACAGGCACTCCTGTCAGGTCAGAACTCACAGCAAGGAGGTTTAGGGGAGCTGGGGGTGAAGTCTTTGTGTTGCTGAGACTTCAAAACAGGAGGCAAGCTCTACTCAAGCCCCTGGAGACTTTCCTCAAGCCAGGGACGCAGCACACAGCAAAGTCCTTCTACTTTCCTTGGCAGAAACAGCAACTGCAGGCCAACCCCAGACACACAGCAAGGGCAGTACTTCTCTTCAATTTCTCCAACTCTTTTCCATGGCAAAGGTTCCTCTTGATTCCAGAAGTAGTATAAAGTTCAGGGGTTTTATGGCTAATATTTATACCCCAAAATGTCTTTGTTCTCTTTGTACAGAGAAGCCCTGTGGCCAGTCAAAACCAGTTCTGTCCTTTCTGGTGCAGCTTCTTTGCAGGAGGTGGAGACAGCATTGTGGAAAGTAGAACAAGCCTATACAGGTGAAATTAAATCTCCTCCCCATACTCTAAATGCAGCCCAGGTCCATTCAGCCCAGCCCTGACTCATCAGGCTCTCTGGAGCCACTGCTCCTCCCTAGCACCTGACACTCCAGACCCAGATAGTCAATCCACATCCTAGCTGAGGCACACTGGATGGCTAAACAAGAAAATACCTACTTTCTAGTCCCTCCCAGGGGCAACTCTATCCCCCAGGACAGAAAGCCACAGTGGCCACTGTCAACTGTCAGTGATGAGAGCCAGGCCTTATGCCTTTCAGGCTTTTCTAACCTCGGTGGTATCAGAAAGTGGGGGGCAGTAGCCCCAGGTGCCTGGTACCTTTTCTCCACTCTCCCTCCTGCCAAGTCAGGTATGGCATCCTGACACTGGCCCCCCAGCCCAGGGAATGTACCCTGCAACTGGACAAGAGACTGGGGTGGGGTCTTCCACACCCTCTCCTCCTCACTGGGGCTCTGCACACTCCCACCTGGAGTGGTACCCCCAGAAGACAACTCGGTAGGGGCACTGTTAGCAGTCGCCCCTTCTTCCAGGTCAGGGGGGCACATCCTGAACCTGGTCCTTCAACCCAGGGTCTGTACCCCTAGGCTGGACCTGTGCTTGGCAACCCAGGGCTTCCGGAGGAGTACACCCCCCCAAAGGGAAGCACACTCCTCATGAGTTGCACGAGAGTCAGCCTGATGCAGGTCTCCAGCCTCCTGTCCATTTGACAGAGCATGAAGACCCCCAGGCCAGAAGTGGCCTCACCAGAGTCAGTCCTGGGCTGCACTGACCTCAGGGCTTGCAACCCCTGACCCACTATCCTTCCACTGGGGACAGCATCCCCCCCACCCTTTTGTCTGGACTAATTAACCCTCCCCACTGAAGCGGTGCTGCCAGACACCAGAACTGCTGACATGCTTGTTACAGCAGTCCCCCCAGTTTACCTGACACTCTGGGATGCCCCTCAGAAGATGGCCTCCTGGCACAGACTAGGCCTCCCTCCTGTTGTTCCCTTCATGAACAAACCAGGCCCTGGGACGGGTTTCAGGCACCTTGGGACACATCCCACTCCTACTCCTTCTCCCCTGAGACAGGACGTGGGACCCTACACCCCTCCCACTAAACTGGGACCTATCTGGGCTACCACCAACCTCCCCTACCTCACTTGGTCGGGGAAAACCTGATCCAACCCTTCAGGATCACTCCCAAAAAGCTCTTCAGACCCTTTAGAATCCGCCAAAACATCTGCCCATTGCAAAGTCCCTGGGATCAGAGAACTGACACTCCACTGGCTGTTGGAATAGCTCTGTAAAATGGGGCCTTAAAAAATGCTCTCCAACAATTGGCTAACAAAGCCCCACACAAGCGTTAACAAAGCTACCCTTTGCCTCACCATCCAGTGCCACACACAAGTACCCCACACCACTTTCCAGAGATTGGCAAGACAGTGTCTGACTGTCTCTGTCACTCAACCCACACTCTTCTGGTGGAATCCACATTCACACACCAAGTTCAGTTGATACAGAACCCTGGTGACCAAAGCCACATTCTCTAGAGCCTTAAAAAGAGAGAGTACAAAGTAAGCATTCATCAAGTTATGGGAATATCGTAACTTCACATTAATGAAGGTCTGCAGCAACAGGAGCTAGTATCTTGGTGAAGACCCTAGGGGACATTGCAAGTCCAAAGGACAGTTCTTTGAGTTGGACACGTTGATTGTTCACAGCTAACTGAAATAACTGTTTACTCAAAGGATGAATCAAGACAAAGTATGTGTCCTGAAGATCCAGAGTGACAAAAAAACTTTATCTGCCAGTTTAGGAATGATGACTTGGAGAGAATTCATCCTGAATGTCTCTACAAACACATCTTTGATCAGGCTTTTCAAGTTTGAAATGGGTCTTGATCTTCCATCAGACTTAGCGAGTAAAAACAGAATTTAATAAAATAATTTTCCCATCTGATCCAAGGGAGCAAGAATGACAACCTTTTTTCCCACCAGTGCTCGAACCCATAACCACATTTATTGAATTTTTCAGGTATAGGTTTTGCAATGCGGTAGGCTTAGAATAACATTTCGGAGGTTCTTGGATTAATATAGTTGCATCATCTGTTTTCACCACCGGTAGCACCCATTGGTCTGTGACAAAAATCTTCCATGCATGATTAAAAACTCTTAACCTTTCTCCATCACTTCTGGATAATAATTTGTAGGACTGGTGCTGGTTACTGGCTTTGTAAGACCAAGTATTCTCCCAAACACAACCCCCAACCATGTGCCCAGCATCAAAAGGAAGATGCTTGAACATAAACAACTTCTTTGTAGAACTCATCTTCAGCTGTTTCTGAACCTTCTTTTCCTTAGCTGCTTTCTGCACCATGTCATCAAGATCACTACCAAACAGCTTTGCCCAGTGAAAGGCAGTTTTAGAATCAGATTTCTCTGACTAGATTCCAGTTTCCAGAATTCATCTACAGTAGCCAGCAGAGGCTGTGGCTGTCCACAGGCTTTCAACGGATGCACCTGAGAGAAACTTGGAGACCCATTCCATTTGCTGTAATTCTAGTAATATCATAATGTTCCTGTATGGAGTCATACAGGGATTGAAAATCCTTGAGTAATGTCATCCACTGGAGCCAATGCTGGACCTCCTATCCCTCTCTGAGCAGCACAAGATCAAGGGACCAGCCTCCTTAGATCACGCAAAGACCCTGGAGGGAAGGTGGGTTGGGATAAAATAAGAAAAGATAGAGTTGCGGTATTTGATCTGCTCAACAGCCAACCCACACTGCACAACAGGATTTGTCCCTCTGAAACCATCTGCATTTGCAAGTTAGATGCACACTGGAACAGAACCTCTGGTTTTGTGATAACACAATACACAGGGAATAACAAGAGGAGTCACTTACCATAAGTACACTAACAGGTGTCTACATACAATAATCATGCATTGACTACAGTGGAATATGCTTACAGGTTTTTTCAACAGCGTGGCATGAAAGTAAAATAACCAAAATCATATATTGAAGTCTGTACACTCCCAGGGATAAATTCGGAACACAGATTGGAGTTACCTGCACTCCCAAGGATAAACTCGAACATATGTTGGAGCTATTTCCCCTCCCAAGGATAAACTCCGTACAATAACTGGAGTTACTTGCACTCAAAGGATAAACTCGGAACACAGGTTTAGGTACAAGATACAGGCATATATCAAAGACTTTGAGGTGTTTTCTATTGACACAGAGCTGGAGTCTTTTAGTCTATATGCAATCATAGTTCAAGCATCAAGGTTGCAGGATGGGTCAGGAGTATAAACACATAAGAAGCGCTGGAGAAAATCATAGCCAGGGCATTGAGGTAAAGTCTATAGTCTTTGAAGATGCTGATACTCGGTCCTGCTTACTATCAGGTGGAGGGTTACTACGCACTAACCTGATATCAATTACTTAGCCCAGTTCTTCCACTTGACTGAAGTGCAAAGAAGATCTCAAGACATTGACTATGGGAGTCGCAGGGGATCTCGAGTAGCTGTGCAGGAGGGAGAGGAGGTGGACATCAAGGGAGCTGGAGCCATGGGAAAAAATGGTTCACTTGGACTTGGAGACTGGAGCACTTCCTGGTTCCAGCTGGATTCTTCTTGTGAATGGAAAGGATGGAGCTAATTCTGCAGGGAGCGAACCAACCACAACGGATTGGGCTGGGTTCATATGCCCTCTTGAAGGCTCAACAGATGTAGCTAGATCACGTGTGGCACATGGGGCACATGGCCGCCTGGAAGGCCCTTAAACCCTTGAAAAAACACATGTTAGTACATTCACTATAACCTTACTGGAAGGGTAGGTGCAACTTGTTGATCAAGTATCGTTTTTGGTTGAACATGAATAATGGACAACAGCACCAAGGCATTATTAACAACAGGAGTAAGGCTTGCCATTGGCTCACAGGATTCTGGGGAAGCTTGCAGGGACTCAAGCGCAATGGAATTACAGGTTCTGGGACATGCTTTCAAGGACTCAAGAGCAATGGAATTGCAGGATCTGGGATATTCTTGTCAATACTCAAGTGCAATGTATTCACAGGTTTTGGTGAACATCAGTCATTGCATCCTAGCTTGTCATGAAGCACCACAGGGGTATTACAAAATGAGCCATGTGCGCTAGACTACTATGCAGGGAGTGCAGGAGACAGTGGTGATTGGTAAGGTTAGGAGGGAGGGGGCAGACCGGACACACATGCACACATACACACTCACAGCCATGCATTCACACACGTGCACATAAACACATCCATTCACAACACTCATTACTAAACATTCATGACTCACACGCATCAAACGTTAATAAAAAACCACACACACACTTACCTGCAGCTCTGTCTCAGACGTCCCAGGAGACCTGGGACTGCTGCCTTTCCTTATTGGTTGACCTAAGGTCAGCCAATGAGGGAAGGCAGCAGTCCCAACATCATCACAGAATGGGATGGGGTCAGGGAGACTGCTGACCCCACCCCACTCTGTAATGAAGTGCAACTAATTGACACTCGACCCTGGGCGCTTCAGGGCCTAAAACTGAAGCGCCCAGATTCGAGTTAATCAGTGACGCTACCCCTCGTCACTGAGGAGAGGGCCTCAGGGACTGTTGCTGAGCTGAGGAGGTCATGCCCACCGGAGCTGTGACTTCCTCAGCTCAGGTAACCAGGAGCCGGCGCATTTAGTGCATATCTAGCTAATGGCTGCCTGACTTGAAAATTAACTGTGTCTATGAGGCTGACCTTTCCTCATCATGACAGTCACTGTTCATGAGGGGCGAAACAACCTACCGCGGCTGGCAGGAGTTGGTCATGACAAGTGAAATAAATTGCATAATCTGTGTAAATCTGCCGTTCTCACAGCCCTTGATTAAATATGGTTTGCTTAGAAACCGGAAAATGGAAGCTTTATCTAGGAATTTCTACCATTTACACAAAATGTACTTAATAACTTAATGAAAAGCAAAGCATCTGCATCATCACTGCCACTGTCAGATCTTTACCTCAAACCCCTAGGTTTCTCTAATGAGGAGCAAGACATCTTGTAGCTGGGCCCCCTGTACATATTTAACTTTTAGATCCTCCTCAGGATGATCATCCTGGTCCTTAGAGAAGATTTCTCTGATCTCAGCAAGTGCAGAATCAACAGCTTCTTTTATAAGAGAATGAAGATCTATGTGGACTATCTGTAACACCTCCTTTTCATCATCATTCGAAAGCTCAGTGTTATGCGTCTTTTCTGACCTCCGTATTGAAAAACAAGGAAGCGACAAAAGCAGTGTCCTTCTCACTTTTATAGTTACTCAGCAACAAGCTCCCACGAGACAGGAGAGTTTGTTGCTCTGAAATAGTGCCACCTCCAGGAAGCCTAATACCCTAGCATTCGCATGCGGACTACGGGCCAAAATATTGCTGCATGGCTTCTGAATGACCAGACCATGATTCCATAAAGGCTCTCTCACCCCCGTACAGCACGTGAACTGAGGGCACGTCAACAGCCGGTACACATCATTAGCTACCACGCCCAACACCAGCAGTAAATGGACAAATCAAATCTACAAGTAAAATACATTAAGGGCCAGATGTATGACCATTTTGCAGTCGCAAAAGGGAAATCGGCCCATTTGCGATCACAAAATGGGTCTGCCTCATGTACATACCCTATTTTTCGAGTTGGTAATCTATTACCGACGCGCAAAATAGGGTTTGCGACTCACTATTAGGAAGGGGCCTACCAAGGGCAATCCTTCCTAATAGTGACTTGCACTTCAAGGAATGATTGTTTTGTGACCGCAGTTGGGGTTTCAAAACACTTGCACTTTACCACCTACTTCAAGTAGGTGCTAAGCCACTCACAAACGGGAATGGGTCCCCAGGGGACTGCTTGCCCAATGTGAATGTATGCAGAAATATTTTTTAAGAACAGGCAGTGGTCCCTCGGACGAATGACTACTCTAAATAAATACCACAGAAATGTTTAATTTTTCTTTGTTAAATGAATCCTGTTTTCCTTTAAGCAAAACGGGCTGCAATTTAAAGAAAACTGCTTTTTTTTAAAAGCAGTCACAGATATGGTGGGCTGCTGACCCCAGCATGCCAACATCCCTGAGAGTGCAAGCCATTCCTAATGGTGTTGCAAATTTCACCTGCCTCATGAATATTAATGTGATTCGCGAAACGACGCAATTTGCGAATCGCAAATTGTAAGGGTTGTACACCCGGCCCTTAAAGCGTGGCTCGCCTTGTCTACCAAAGAAGAGATAAAAAATACAGGAAGTTTTGAAGTGGTCGGGGAGACTATTTATATGGTGCATAAACATAGAAGAATGTTAGGCTTAAAGGACCTTTGTTCCTAAAGTGTGGTGAAACTTCCTTTTAGAGGAAGGCTCGCCCCATGATGTTAGAACTTGGTGAGGAGGACGTAGGTGAGAAGGTGAGCAGACGTTTCAGAAGGTAAACAGGGCTCATGGGGTTCTTTTTACCTGTGGGTCCTGTTTTGTCTTCTCTTGACCTCTGATATCATTTGTAGCAAGTGCACCACCATGGTAAGCAAACAGTAAGCCATGGTTAGCAACTATCATTCCTAAAAAGCCCTAAATAGGCGTTGATGAAAGTCTTCTGGAGAAAAAACAAATCCATTACAAGTGAAAGTCCTCACTGAAAACAGGGGTCAAACAACAAACCCGCATTATGAGGCTGGACTGATTGTTCTCTCAATTAAGGTCACGTTGTTAAACTCAGTACACATCTTCATCACTGCTGGTCACCACACTCTCATTTGCTCTTTTGTGATCAAGCTGTGAATTGTCAATTGGATAAGACAAAACTTTCGCTGTTTGTAAGTTTCACATGAAATCTTGAGAACAAATATTTCACATTTCTTAGTATCTTTAAATTGCTGCTGCCCTCAAAAAGGATGCTAACTCTACCATTTTTACTCAAAGTTACACGAGTTTCCAATCAGTTGAAGCAGCTCGTGTATAAACGCTTTTCGAAACGCCTATAAAATACCCACTGAGCTATTGTATGAAATGTGAAAACAACAATATGCAACAATTGGCGAAATCTGATATATATACAGTCACAAGTTGAATTCTTTAGAATATCAATATATATGTTGCAAATAATGTTAGCTATAATACACAAAGGCACGAAACAGTTACAGTTGTACCAAATAAAACTATGACTCTTAAGAGCCAGCTGGAGTGCACATGTGTTTAGTTCGCTTTCAAAGGAAATAATGAAATGATATGATTGCTTAAGAGCAGCAGTTTATATAACAGTGAACTAAAATTGATTCTGACATTGACAGGTTGTCTTTTCATTGCATCTCCCTCTCTCTTTTGCCCCTCATTGACATGTTTGTCTAGAGAGCAATGGTTACATATTTGGGAAGATGAAGCTTATATGAAGAAGAAATGTCACAGTTTTTATTTTATTTTCCAGTTTGTTATGGTAACTATATGATGGACAGATATTCTGCAGCCAAGGCTTTTTTCAATTTCAGATTAGCTGATGCTGCTTTTGCAAAAATATTTTACTTCAAATTCTAGTCGGGTCTTCTCACGCAAAAGTGGCAGCCATACTAACCGTTTTGATTACTGCCTCTTCCCCAATGCTGCTCTCACAAGTCCATGTTGCTTAAGATCCCCAGAATACCTGGGATTAGTGGAGCCACGATCACGTGACTAGCCATCACCAAGAAGAAGAGGAAAATCATTCAAAGCTGCCAAACGTGTTCTTCTAGCAATTTGAATGGGAGCTCGAACAGGGCGTCACTGTTATAGCAACGGTTCATTGATCCTCAATGCAAGCCAGGTAAATGGGTCCCCATTATCCCATTTGGGGTAAACTTTAGTCACAAATGGGGTTCAGTAGGCCCCTTACTTTCACAGGAAGTGGGTAGATGTCAGTTGTCAAGTTTATAAATAATCGTATAGGTGATTGTATAAATCCTAAAGAGGTCTGTGATTAGCCAATGTGATTAGATAATGTTTCATCAGGATTCTGTACCCTGAAATAATTAAATAGACCTCAACTGGGTTATTTTTTAGTGTTGTTTCAAAAGGGGTAATTATGTACTCTCTCGATTTTCTAGAGAAGTGGGATTTGATTTTGTGTGACCCTCAGGGCCTCATTCATATCTTGATGGGACTGGCCCCACCGTTGCTTTTTTTGTGGCCTTCCCATCTGCCAGATTTAGATATTGGCTGCGCACCGGAGAGAACCCCACTGCAGTCCCGTCGCCTCCGCCAGGATCTGTCTCCCACGTCAATGGCATCAGAGGCTGAAACTGCTGATGGAGGAAGTACCACTGAGATTCCCAGCATCCAGATTGTGAAGAGTCTTTCTGTCAAAGCAACTGTGGCGGGGGAACCTCAAAGCTGGGGTGGGCGGAAACGAAAAAAAAGAGGTGAAAACTAACCTTTTGTTGGGGTCCCACCTCCGATTCCATGTTCAACGCTATTGTCCAGGTCCTTGATGTGCTGCTGCTACTTGACCACAATGCTCAGATTACCCGTTGTCACCGAAATCTAAGGTAAGCTTTCGTGTCGAGTGTGTGTGCATTTTGTAGTGTATGTATGTTGTTGGTGTGCAATGCTATACGTTTACACATTACCTACATATACATAGTCATTCGTCTCGTGATTTTCCAGTAAGAATTAGTTTTTTCAGTTTCTATACCGCGTAGAGTCAAGTCCGTAATATAACAGCACTTACAGGCCCGTTTTGTGAGCGCGCTTGAGATCGAGAAACCGTTCAACTTTACAGCACCTGGTTCTTTTAGAACATAGACTCACGAGAAAGTTTCTGAACTGAATGTCGTATCAGTTGTAATATACATCATTTGGTTTTAAATGCAATCACGTGCCATCTAGTCAATTTTCATGAAAATATGGAAAGCGGTGGACGGGCAAATTAGAAGCGTTCTGTTCTGTTTTGATTTTATTTTATTTAACTCTTGGAGAACTGCCATAATAATGATAAATTGTGTTATTTAACACTGTGACTTGTTAGTTTGATGCCATATGTGATAGACCACTGTTTTTGAATGCATTAACACTTTATATTTGAATTTGATGAAATTGATGATGTTTTGTTTTCAGTTGAATATAGTAATCTAATAGGCTTCTTGTTTTTTTATTCATATAGACCCTTGAAGAAGGGTCCGTAATAAGACCCGAAATGCATTGGGTGATTTTTTTACGGATAATCATGAGATGATCAATGGATGAATGATAACAATATGACCTTTTGAAGAAGAATAAATTAAATTTTGAATTATTTCACCAAAAGACAATCGAGAAGTTTATTTTGAACTATGATTTAGGAACTGGGATGTTCCTTTATAAAGAGTGTGCACATCCTACAGGTTGGGTATCCTCCTAACCAGACCAACAGCTACATATACAAATTGACATATGCACAACATATATATGAAGTGAGATGAAAATAAGTAGTACTCACCTGTCTCCACACTACCATTGCCTCACTCCCTCAGGACTCCGCTGCCGGGAAAAACACCAGCAGCACTGGAACATCTAAATTGGCTTGGCACAATCCTTCCAGCCTGACGAACAGCAAAGAAGACCATTGTGGCGGCGGGAACCTGACTTTTGACACAATATCTAACTAAGTGCTGAGTCCCAATAGTATATGCTCCCTCACACCCAATCCCTAAGTGTGTGTGCAGGGTTAGGAGTCAAAAGTTTATCCCACCACTTCTCCCAGTTTGAAGAGAATCTCCAACCACTAGCAAACAATTTTGTGACCTCTCCAAATCATATGAAAGAAGTCTGCTTGACCATCCTTACAGAGTGGGCAAGATGGATTCCCTTGGTATACCCATATGCCCAAGCTTAGTGAGATCATAATAATTGTGGTATGTGTTTGAATTGTTTTAGTCTTAGTTTGACCAATATGGCAGACACCTTGCTGCCATCTTTTCTTCAAACCACTCATCATATTCCAGTGGGGCC
Source organism: Lissotriton vulgaris (assembly GCF_964263255.1). Classification (NCBI taxonomy): domain Eukaryota; kingdom Metazoa; phylum Chordata; class Amphibia; order Caudata; family Salamandridae; genus Lissotriton; species Lissotriton vulgaris. The sequence goes on from NC_141697.1 coordinate 1,135,987,826, forward strand.
AATATTCGATGGCCATCCATCTCTCAGATGATAAAAGTGGCGAGGAGAATTTAATACTGGAGATCTATATGTGAGTAAGATTCCTTTCGTTGGGCCTGATTCACAGAATGAATTTAAGACTCAATCCTAAACTTACTACTATTTTGGTATTCACAGAATGCACTTACTCATTTCGGTATTCACAGAATGCACTTACTCATTTCGGTATTCACAGAAGTTAGTAGTCCTAACTTTAGGACTCCTAAATGCCTTCTGTGAATACCGAAAGTCTTAAAATTAGGATTTTTCTCAGTTTAGGAGTCCTAAAGTTAGGAGTCCTAACTTTACTGCTACTAAATTGAGAAAAATCCTAATTGTAAGACTTTCGGTATTCACAGAAGGCATTTAGGATTTCTAAAGTTAGGAGTCCTAACTTCACTTCTACTAAATTGAGAAAAATCCTAATTGTAAGACTTTCGGTATTCACAGAAGGCATTTAGGAGTCCTAAAGTTAGGACTACTAACTTCTGTGAATACCGAAATGAGTAATTGCATTCTGTGAATACCAAAATAGTAGTAAGTTTAGGATTGAGTCTTAAGTTCATTCTGTGAATCGGGCCCATAGTGAGTGTTTCCATAAAATGGTATGCTCAAATGGTTAAATTATGTGAGACCTTGAAGCGTGAGCAGTAGCGATGAATGGCATGCCAAAGCTGAAGGTATCCAAAGAAATGGGAGGAGTGGAAGGTATAGTCTGCAGCTAGTTGGGTGTAATGCTCATTCTTAATGTCAAAATAATGTGCAACCTCAATGTTAAAAAAGGCCTTAGGAATAGCAGTGGGGGTAAGTAAGGATTACAGTTTGAAGTCATTTCCTCCCATTCTAGAAGGAGAAAATGCTCGAGCTGACACAGAAAAAAATATGACCTACTAACAGTTCAATCAATTAACTTGAAAAGTGACCACGTTTTTAAAAAACAGAAGTTTTACAAAGCAGGAGTTTATAACATTAAGATTTAAACAAGACTTGGAATTAAAGAAGAAGTAGCACTAATATGGGATCTCTGGTTAATTGGTTATGTTTCAAATTTGGCACCAGGTATGGGTTTTTGAACCACCCAGAGATGTCCAAAAGATCAGGCTATAATGACCTTGGTGTTTTAAACTAGGCAGGAAGTGCTGAATTGGGGTGCATGGATGTAGAGGGACAATTGAATATCATATGATATTTACATTTAAACCAGGTGCACATCATTATGAATTACTAACAAGCCCAAACATGGCATGAAAGCAAAGGTGAATCAGGTTTAACAATCTGTAATTGCTTGAGGGGACAGGAGTGTGGAAGGGCATTACCAAGGGTGAGAGACTTTAGAGGGTCTATCACAACTCCCTTGAATCCATACCTTGTATTCTGTTTGGTTGTGATGACTCTCACAAGCTTAGACCTGACATTTTTATTCTGTTACAACACTATTCTGATGCAATAAATTGTAAATTAAAAACGAGCTGACTGTATATAATATATGAAATTAATCTGTGGGTGTTTCATTAATTTCTGTGATTATTATATCAATTTACTCACTAAGTAATATAAGGACAAGTACATTGTTAATGTTTGTATGGTTTAAATAAATATATATAAAAAAATAGAATAAGGTGCATCTATGATATTGGGGCTTTAGTATAGGAAGTGAAGTGGTTACAAAGATTGTGCTCTATGAAATGAGGCCTTTTTAAATGCAGTAATGAGGAGGTGGCAAGTATTTCACAAGTCAGGGCATTCTAGTCTTTGTGGTCGAATAATTGAGAATAGACACAGGAAGGCTTAGGAAAGGCAAGGATTTCAGATTGACGAAGTGTTTTAGAAGATATAGTAAATGAGATTATTAGCAAAGAAGGTTGAGATCCAAAAACTGCTGAGAATATTAAGGATGGCAATGACAATGCCTCATCAGGGTTTTACGCTTGGTCCCAGTCTTGCGGAAATAGACAGCATGCAGATTCACATTCAGGATACAGTACAGTAGAGATCACACAGATCTAGGACAGACTGCACCTTCCTGAACTGAAGTAAAGCTGCAGTTTATATTTCCATTTGCTGGCAATTGGGTATGAGCCCGCAGCAGCCCAATCCTTACTAGTGGTTTCTCGAAGATGGCAGAGTTTCCTGCTCAGAGAGGCTTCTGAGAAGGGCAGGCATCCCTTTCTTCCCAGAATAAACACTCGTACCTCCATTGCATATGCAGGTATCAGCTTCAGATTCATGCGCTTGAAGAAAAACGTTGTCCCTATAACAAAGTGAGCACTGAGAGCACTAGGTTAAGATTTGGGTTTACTGGTATCGTGCATAAAAAAGTTGGAGCAGTGCTATTTTATCACCTTAGGCAGTGGTAAATGGTTGCTTGTCAAAAGAATTTTTAAGGAACTTGTTGCTTTTGGATGGATATATAGCAGCAGTTGTCGACATATGTAAAGTAAGCAACAGAACATATCACAGTACCATATTAAAAGCAACACAAATACACAATTACGATAAACATGGCATGCCACATTAAAATAGTCAAAACAAAACACAACACAACAATCTCAGAGCAACACAACAAAATCACAAAAATACAGCACAAAAACATAGCGTCAGGAAAACAACAGAAGACATCACACAACAACATTCCATGTGCACAAAAGTTCTTATCAAATATCACCTCCTCCAGAATTCTAATGTATTTCCGCTCAGATATTACATGGTGTCAAAGGAACAAAGAGCAAGAAGAAATGGGGACCAGGGTTTGCCCATGATTCTTTCGAATAGCAGCCCCCCTCCATCATGCACTCATGGTTTCATTCTTAAACCATATTTGTGGTCTACTGGGGCTAATCCTAATTAAGACAGTGCCAAATGTGATAGTAATCTTACTTCTGCACTCATTAATAAGGAGCCTATTACGATGTCGGTCGTGAAACCTCCGACCATAGGCCGGCTGATTACAATACAGCCGGTCAGAATTGAAACCAGATGGTCACTCTGGCTGGCTTCCAACATGCTCAAGGAGCTCGTCGGCAAGTCAGAACTGGCCCATAATCCATATGGACGGCGTTTTATGTTGTCTGGATTACGATGCATGGTTTCCAGCAGGCTTCCCATGCCAGGCTTTCTGACAATGAAAGCCTGTTGGAAAGCGTGTTTGGGGGCCCCTATCTGGGTCCCCTTTTATTTGCGGCCTCCGGTTGGGGGCTGAGGAATCACCAATCGTGCCCCTCTGTTAATCCCTGGCCCCTGTGGCAGGCACCTTGAGGTGCCTACCACCGGGTGCAGGGATTAACTTAATATCCCATTTGCCTATGGGAGATTGTGTTACGACCGGTTTACGATCTTAACACTAGCTCCCTGTGAGAAATGGGAGAATGCAACCACACCATGTGAGGTCGCATAGGCAGTCAGGACCTCTGACCGGAGCCGGTTGCTCCTGTTTCCGCCACAGTGTCGGTCGGAGGAAACTCCGACCGACATCGTAGTAGGCCCCAAAGTTTGTGCTCAATCCTAGAAAAACAGCTGCGTAATGTTCATGAACATTGCCATTTTAAAGAAAGAAACCCAAATGGGCCCTATTTCCAGAGATCTTTGGATCTCATTTACAAGTGGAGGTAAGCAGACAGCAGCCCTTGCCTAGACCTGGCAAAAGTGATTGAGACTACAAAGGATTTCCTTGGGATTACAGTCTCTCAAACTGTGCCAAAAAAGGAAAGAATTTAGAGGAACCTCCATGAAAAACAAAACATAGTACGGACAGACCTGCCACACAATTTGTCAATTTCTTTATTTCTTACACCTTGCACATCCCAGATTAGACATGAACAGAGTAACTATCCAACACCAGGAAAATGTCATTCAATTTATAGATTGATCTTCTTTGAAAATCATTCCTTATGTCATGATTCGTGCTTTCCTATATATTTGACAATGTTATGTGTGTCAAAGGCCTTGATGCATATAAAGAAAGTCATTACTGCACTGAAAGGCTCTCTAGGCCAGATGTACAAAGCATTTTTGAGGACACAAACAACCTAATTTACAGAATCAGGCAGTTTGTGATCGTAAAATGCAATTTCTATGTACAAACACCAAACTGCAATTCTACAGAATTGCAAACTTTCGTTTGTGATTAGGTATTTGGAAGGGGCGTGTAGGACGTGCCTTTCAAATACCGAATCGCAGTGGTATGGATTAATGTTCTGCACCTGACTTCCATTCACAAAACATTACTATTTTACCACTGATTTAAATTTGGTGGTAAAACATTTGCAAATTGTTCTATTGGACCCCTTTCCATTGAGAATGTTAAAAAAATATTTTTTTAGAACAAGCAGTGATATCAGGGACCACTGCTTACTCTTAAAAAAAGAAACTTAAATGTTTAATTATTTTTTTTAATGCATCCCATTTTCTTTAGGATTGCTTTATTTAAAATCAATCCTAGATGTGATGGTCTGCCAACCTCAGCAAGCAACCATCCCTGTGATGGCTATCATTCCTAATTGGGTGGAAACTGCAACCTACCTCATTAATATTCATGAGGTACATGCATTTGCAACCGTCTAGGAACTTTCACAATCTTTGTACAACTGACCCTGAGTGGTTAATTCAGTAAACATATATCTATTAGGCCTAATACAGGTCTTACTAACATAAGTATTTTAGCTTCACCTCTGGTGTAGGCTAGCAGATTCTGTATCTGTTAATTTGTCACATATATTTGTGCTATAAAAGCGACAGAAAGATTTTTCCATTCTTGGCTGCACTGTAGCTAGAAAACTGTACAGTGTTGGGAGAATTAAAGATGATGCCCCACAGTAGCGTCTATAAGAATTTCTACAGACTAATAGATTCATTGAATTTTACCTGCTGTGGTAATTGGTCTAGTGCGATAAATATAGACTGAGAGGAAAAGGGCCCCCACTTGCACCATAGATCTGAATACATTGTAAAGGTACAAATGTTGCTGGCAGTTAGGTAGTGTGAAGCAGACCCATTGATTCCTGGGAAGAGATGTTGACAATCATGGCTCTGATTTGAGGCCTTCTTGCATAGAGTCATGCAGGAGGCATTACATGATTTGGCAAATACTTTGTTAATTAACCAATACATCAAGCTGAGAGCCAGTGAAATATAATATGGTTAGGGATTAGGAATTATCTGAATAGTCCAGGAATGTATGCTGAACCGTTTTGGGTGTATCTAGCTTACATACTGCATTATTTCTGTGTTTGTTTTTGCTGTTGTTTTGTGGTGGGCCTCTACTATATCAATTACAGATATAACAGACTTTCTGAGAAGTTTTTCTGACTCCTCCCACCCTTATTTCATGTGGACATTTCCTGTATTGGGAGGGGTGAGAGATACCTGCATTCCTTCACAAAATGTTTACTTTCCTTTTGACCCCAACTATTTTGGGCACACGTAAATTAATCTACAGACATCAGGAGTTCTTTCATATCCTCCTCAGACTTAGAAAAGGATTCCCATGTCTAAGTGGGGTTTGTTAGATGTCTAACAGTTACAAAGGATAGTAACTGTTAAGCAAACCACTCACCTGATCTCCTGGCTCTTCTTTAAGGGATGAACAAACCCCTATTTCCCTAGATTCTGCCCAAACATCAGAAGTAATAAGAAACTCTGATGTCTGAAAAGCTCCCAAAGGGGTATCAAAGAGACAAGAGAGATTCTTTCTTGGATGTTGTCACCTGGAAACCCTGCCTCTTCGTCGTGGGCTTCTTTATACCTCGCTACGATTTTGGCACCTTCTGTCTGGCAACATCCACAGGTATCTAAACATGAGACCATAAATTAGATTTATCTTAATATAAGAACATCTATTCAGATTTTCATTATAATGTTCCATTCACAATTTTCAAAATATTACCTTAACAATAATTACTGTCCCTCCTAATGTTAAGGTATTTTCTAAGCCTTTTTTGTAGATCTCTTGTACTGTGCAAACACATAAATACCAAATTATAATAAACCTCCTTAATCAGCAAGTATGTGTACCAATTTCTTAAATTGTCCTACACATGTTACAAGTGGTTTTACCTTTGGTTAGTGGTAATTCTTCTTAATACAAAATAACTCAGTTTGCGTGAGCACCTTTAAAGTCTTTAGTTGAAATAGTCTCTATGTTGTGAAATAAACAAGAAGGTACGATAATTTCACAAAGTTCTTTATATAGTCAAACAAGAGCTCTTGTTGCATAAACCAAAGTCGTTTGACACTTTAAATTGCCAAAAAATAACACAACGATGTCTTTTCACTAAGTGTTTTTCTTTCAAAGAATTGCGAGTCACTTATCTCTTTCTATTTTCTTTGTTTGTCCAGGTTCTATGACCCGGAAGCGGAAGAAAGGGTTCTAGAAGTCGAGGAGGTAAACCGCAGCCCCAGAAATCGAAGGAGCGTCAGGAGGAACTGCAGGAATCAGGAATCCGCCGAGGGACTGGAGACGCATTGCACAGACGTTCAGGAGAGCAGGTGAGTACTTTGTGCGACGAGACCAAGCACTGAGCGATAAGCGCGAGCGGTATTAAATAGTCTTCCACCGCTCACGTATGCCGCGTGAGTATGCTCTTGTTCAGAACATGTGAATGCTAACAAGCACGGTTTCTTCCATGCTCGTTTAACTTGAAAATGTTAAATGATGCCTCTTTTTTTTTTTTTGTATGTTCTTATATAGCGCTCAAATCACCGGGAGGCATCTCGGCGCTTGCCTTGGGAACCCGTCGTGGCTTTTATCTGTGAGATAGCCCCTACAGGGCATCCCCAAGGTGAAAGCCAGGCATCCCGCCGCAGGGGGGCCGTTGTGCAGATTAAGCAAGCTTAATGCCCAGAGTTGCAGAGTGTGAACCCATGATTAGGGCAGGCACCGAAGCGAAAATTATCGAGTCCGTGGACATTTGAGCTCAAGACCCTGCCGCGTCCGAAATTGAACCCTGGTCCCGGGTCTGACCTCTGATTCAGGGTCTGCCTGCTCTAACCAGTGAGCCACACTTCTCCTCTTGTGAGCGAGCGCTGCCAGCATGTGAATGCAAATGGTATCTGTTGAAACGTGTTTGCTCACATTGTCAATCCAACCGTGAACAAATCTTTTCTAATTGCAGAAGGTTTACTATTACAGTTAGAAAACAGCACATTTCTCAAAACATTATACGTATGATTTATATTGGGCAATGTGCAGGAAGACTAAGGGGCTGATTATCATTGCGGTTTTTCCGCATCCTCTGGGCCGGCGGAAGCCACCACCGGCCCGGAGGATGTAAATAAACCGCTGCGGAGTCTCCAAAGACCCACCGCCATATTAGGATGGCTGGTGGGTCTGGAATTCCATCCGCCGCTTTTCCGCCACGGTCGCATTACGACTGCGGCAGAAAAGCCCTAATATGGTGGCGGTGTCTAACAGACACCGCCAGCCATATTAGGATGGTGGGAAAGACATGCTTTTCCGCTGCGGCTTTTCCGCTGTGGAAAAGCATACAGACTGTCACTTTGGGGGCCCGTTGCGGGCCCTCTGGGTGAAGGGGGTGTGGGGGGTGCACATGGGGGGTACCTATGGTACCCCCCTGCATTTGCGTGCACAAAGCAGCAGGCACTGCGCGGTGCCTGCCGCTTTGTGCATGCAAATGCGATGCATGCATATTTAACCTTGCGGCGGGTGCAGCTTGAAGCTGCACCCGCCGCAACGTTAAAGATAGAGGATGTGACCGCCACCCTGGTGGTCACATCCTAATCTGCTCAGAGGAAACGCCGCAGCCCCTGCGGACATTCCCTCCTCCTCAGGGGTCGCGGATGGACTCAAGTCCGTCCGCGATCCTAATCGGGCCCTTAATCTTTAGGAACATACCAAAAACATAGAATTACCCAATCTACAAGAGGACATAAGTTTCCAATGAGGCATTTTATGAAGATGTGTTTCAAAGGGTACAACATTAATGAGATGAAGAGGGTATTCATGAGTAGGGTTACTGATAACCATGACAGTTCTCCCCCGCAATGACTGCCCTATGGTTTGTGGTTTATTGGGATGATGGGCATGGAAAAGTCTAACCAGTTTAGGGACATTAGCATTATATGCCGGTGCCCAAGATGTCTCTTTGGCATCATACCCTTTCCAGTCAATCAAATCATATATTTTTTTATTCACTCTTTTGGCGTCAAGGATTTGGTTTACCTCATATTCCAAATGATCATCAATAAAAATTGGATGAGGGGGTTTGTCTTTTCTGGTTCCTGGGTGATGGGGTTTCAATAACGAGACATGGAAAACTGGATGAATGGTGTACTCAGCTGATAAAGATAGCTGAACAGAAACTGGATAAAAAATCTTTTTGATGGGAAAGGGCCCAATAAAACGGGGTTGTAAATGTCTTGACCCATCCAAGTGGATTTTCCGAGTGGATAGCCAGACTAGATTTCCAACCTTGTAAGGAGGTTCGGGGTTTTATGTTTATCTGCCTGTTTTTTAGCAGAGAGTTTACTTTTAGCCAGAAATTTTCTAGCATTTTCTTGGAACTGTCGCAATTGTTTGATCTTTTCTGATAATGCGGCCATTTCTTCCTGATGAGATGTTATTTGTATAGGAATACAGCGAGGATGATAACCAGTCATGAAATAAAAAGGTGAACAACCCAAGGCAGAATATACACTATTATTGTATGAGAATTCTGCCAATAGTAATACCTTATCCCATTGAGAAGTTAACGTAGCTAGAAAACATCACAACGATTGTTCTAACAACTGGTTAACCTTTTCAGTTTGGCCCTCGGTTTGCGGATGAAAGGCCGATAACAATGCCACTTCTATATCCAATTGTTTACACAAATTTTTCCAAAATTTGGAAATGAATTGTGGGCCCCTATCAGAGATAACTTTGCTCGGCAATCCATGTAATTTAACAATATTCTGAATAAAAATATTGCAAAACTCCATTGCAGTAGGTAATTTTTGTAGATGGAAAAAATTACCCATTTTGGATGACAAATCTACAACCACAAGAGTAGTTGTAAAACCATTTGACAGGGGCATGTCAGTGATAAATTCAACACTAATAGTGTGCCATGGGGCTAGTGGAATTAGTAATGGTTGTAAATAACCAGCATCGGCTATGTGTTTAGATTTATTACGAGCACAAATGGGACATTTTTTGACATAATCTTGGACATCTTTTCTTATGGTATCCCACAAAAAGGTTCGAGAACATAATTCTAGAGTCTTTTGCATACCAGGATGGCCCGTTAGGCTGGAGTCATGATGACAGGCCATGATTTGTTGCCTTAATTCTTCAGATGGAACAAATAATTTTTCTTTATAAAAATAGAACCATTCAGAAATCAAACAGTATTTTTTCTGTAACCATGTGCCTTGGCTGATTGTTTGGGATTCGGTTTTTACATCACTTAAAAAAGAATCAGACTGAGTGACTGCCACTATTCTATCTAAGGGAATAATATTTTGAGCAGTTTTCTTCAGATCTTGTTGCTTTTTGTCATGCAAACAAGAGAGGGTATCTTATAACAATTGTTTTTGCCCTGGTCGATATGTAATCAAAAAATCTAATTTGCTAAAGGAATGTATCCACCTCATTTGCCTTGGTGTTAATGCCTTAATAGAGGTTAAAAATTATACATTTTTATGATCATTATGAATTGTCACAGTATGTTTAGCTCCTAGAAGGTGATGTCTCCATTCTGCAAATACATCCTTAATGAGTAACAATTCGCGTTCAGCTATGGTATAATTCTGCTCGCGTGGTAGCAATTTACGTGAAAAGTAAGCCAAAGGATTGACATATGCTGTTTTTTAATCTTTTGCATCAAAACCCCTCCCACAGCAGTTTGAGAAGCATCCGCTTCAACAATGAATAGTTGGTCAGGGTCAGGTAAGTACTGGAGCTGAGGTAAAAGCCCTTTTTAATTCCAAAAATGCTTTATTAGCTTCATCACTCCACCGGAAAGGTTGTCCCTTTTTCAGCAATTGTGTGATTTGGGTTACGATTCTGGAGAAATGAGCAATAAAGTGTTGATAAAAAATTAACTAACCCTAAAACCTTTGGGATCTCTTTTACTGAAGTTGGAGTTGGCCAGTTGGTGATTGCTTCTACCTTTTTTGGATCCATTTCAATTCCTTTAGGTGACAGAATGTATCCTAGAAATTCTACTGAATGAGCATGGAACACAGATGTCTCGATTTTAGCAAATAAAAATTGCTCCCTCAATCTACAGAACTTTTCTGACATGTATTACATGTTCTTCATTTTTTGAAAAGACTAATATGTTGTCTATATACTCAATAATGAAGATATCCAAAAGATCGTGGAAGACTTCATTTATGAAATACTGAAATGCCACCGGGGCATTACACAGCCCGAACGGCATTACAATATATTCATATTGAGCGAACTTAGTACGAAATGCGGTCTTCCACTACTCACCCTCTCGCATACGTATTAGGTGATAAGCACTGCAAAGATCAAGTTTGGTATAAATGGTGAAACCCTTGACCTGATCTATCAAGACAGGAATCAATGGCAATGGGTATCAATTTTTTAGGGTGGCTTTGTTAACGGCGCGATAATCGATACATGCCCTCAAATTTGATTTTTTAGCCACAAAGAAAAGTGGAGAAGAGACCGGGGAGGTTGAGTGGCGAATGAAACCTTATTCAAGTAGACCGTCAAGATAATCTTTTAAATATTGATTCTCAGGCTCAGTGAGGGCGTAGATACGACTGCAGGGTAAAGGTGCTCCAGGTATTAGATCTATTCTGCAGTTATGTACTCTGTGGGGGAGGAGCTGAGTGGCCTGAACAGGATCAAAAACATCAGCAAAGTCTTTGTATTCATTAGGTAAAGTATTCTCTGAGATGAGTGTAGAAGCACAATATAAGGGATATATTGGGTCTTTGGCTTCTTAATAGCAATGGGTTCTTTAAAAAGAGGAATCCAGACTCACAGTTCTTTGTAGCCAATCAATTTTAGGATTGTGTTTCTCTAGCCAAGGAATACCTGGAATAATTACAAAAGCCGGGGTGTCTATGAGGTCAAATATTAGTTGTTCTGTTTGTCCATTTTCACTTACAAGGGTTAGGGGTACTGTGTGAAATCGAATTAGACCTGAAGACAGTGCTGAGCCGTCCAAAGCTCTTACCGGCTCGGGTTCCTCTTTTGTTATATGGGAAATGCCTAATCTTCTGGCTAGGTTTAAATCAAAAAAGTTCCCAGTAGCTCCGGAATCCACTACGATGGATAAAACATGTCTTTGCTGGGCACTTACAATTACTGTTATTAGAATCATCATGTGTCTAGCTATGTTTGTTTTAATATTCAGGATATTTTTTGAGATCTTAGTTTTTGCTTCTCTCAAAGAAACAATCTCTGCTTTCCTTGAGAAACTCAGTTTCCCGATTCAGTTTGTTCTGCCAAGGCTACTTCTTTCCTTCTTTTAGGTTTAACTGTGCATTCTCTGGAAAAATGCCCTCCTTTGCCACAGTACAAGCATAATTTTTCCTTTTGACGTCTTTCTTTTTCTTCAGGGGACAATGGTCCTCTGATTCCCACTATTTGCATAGGTTCAGGTTCAAAAGGTTTTACTTCTTTGTCTTTTTTCTCTGATTTGAAAACTATAGGACTAAAGTCTGTTTTAGGTTTTTCTCCTTTTCTTTCAATTAAACGCTGGTCCAGTTTTACCACCAAGTCAACAAACTCCCCATAATCAACTGGTAAGTCAACTATGTGGGCCAAAGAATCTTTTAGGTCCTCTCTAAGCCCTCTATAAAACAAGGAAGTACGTTTCTTCTCTGGCCAACGGGTTTCGGAGAGAAGACGGTTAAAAGTTGAAATGTAGGTTAGTAATTCATTAGTTCCTTGATGAAGGTTTAACAATTCATGGTCACTTGATTGGACAAAAATGTGGCGAGCAAAAAGATGTGTCATTGCTTCTTTAAAAGCATTAAAGTCTTGTAAAAGAGGGTAATTATTGTCAACTAAAGGAATAGGCCAATCTGCTGTTACTCCACCTAGATAGGAAATGATAAATGCTGTTTTGGTGGAATCTGAATAAAAAAATTGGGGTTTGCAAAGGAAATGCAACTGACATTGGATCATGAAAGCTGCAAAACAAGAAGTATCTCCCAAAAAACTTTCTGGATTGGCAAGAGGGACAGGTGTTGGAGTAACTACTGTGACTTCAACATTAGAATCAGGCTGTTGTACCACCGTATTTACAGGGGAAAAGGTTATAGTACCAAACTTAGGAAGGGACAAGATTGGACGTTTCTCAGAAGTTTTAGGATATCTCTATTGCAATTTTAGTTTTAGATAATTCTTCTGTGAGTACATAGTTTTCTTGTTTTAATTGCTGCATTTCTATTTGGACATTCCTAACTATGGGCCTCATTAGGATGGTGGTGAATCCGCATCCTCCGGGCCGGCGGAAGCCACCGCCGGGCCGGAGGATGCGGATACACCGCCGCTGCCAAAGGAAACACCCACTGCCAGATTAGGATGGTGGTGGGATGGTGGTGGGAACAGCGGCGGACGGCAGGTCTGTCCGCCGCTGATCCGCGGGTTGTTGGGCGCTATTTGGTGGCAGTGTCTGCAAGACACCGTCAGCCAAATTAGGATGTGTGTTTGAACATGCTTTTCCGCGGTGGCTTTTCCGCCGTGGAAAAGCATGTGGAACTTTGCTTCTGGGGGCCCCTTGTGGGCCTCCAGGGTGAAGGGGGTGTGGGGGTGCATATGGGGGGTACCTATGGTACCCCCCTGCATTTACATTCACAAAGCGGCAGGCACCGCGCGGTGCCTGCCGCTTTGTGCATGTAAATGCAAATCATGCATTTTTAACTTTGCGGCGGGTGCTGCTTCAAGCAGCACCCGCCGCAAGGTTAAATATACGGGATGTGACCGCCAGGGTGGCGGTCACATCCAAATTGCAACGGAGGGACCGCCGCTGCCCCTGCGGACGGTCCCTCCACCTCGGGGGTGGCGGATGGACACAGGTCCGTCCGCTATCCTAATGAGGCCCTATTTCGGGTAGGTCTGAGGAGGTATCTGGTAGATTCATTTTCGTAGATCACTCAAAGAAGAGTTATTTAGTGGCTTGGTCTTCTGTCGAGCAAACCACTCACCTGATCTCCTGGCTCTTCTTTAAGTGATGAATGAACTCCTATCTCCCTAGAAGCTGCACAAACAGCAGAAGTAATAAGAAACTCTGATGTCTGAAAAGCTCCCAAGGGGAAAGGGGAATGGGAATCAAAGAGACAAGAGAGATTCTTTCTTGGATGTTGTCACCTGGAAACCCTGCCTCTTCGTCGTGGGCTTCTTTATACCTCGCTACGATTTTGGCACCTTCTGTCTGGCAACATCCACAGTTATCTAAACATCAGACCTTAAATTAGATTTATCTTAATATAAGAACATCTATTCAGATTTTCATTATAATGTTCCATTCACAATTTTCAAATTATTCCCTAAACATTATTACTGTTCCTCCTAATGTTAAGGTATTTTCTAAGCCTTTTTTGTAGATCTCGTGTACTGTGCAAACAAGAAACACATGAATAACAAATTATAAAAAACCTCCTTAATCAGCAAGTATGTATACCAATTTCTTAACTTGTCCTCCACATGTTACAAGTGGTTTTACCTATGGTGAGTGGTAATTCTTCTTACCACAAAATAACTCAGTTTGCGTGAGCACCTTTAAAGTCTTTAGTTGAAATAGTCTCTATGGGCCCGATTCACAGAACTAACTTAAGACAAAATCCTAAACTTACTACTTTTGGTATTCACAGAAGTTAGGATTTTGTCTTAAGACAGACTTAAGACATACTTAAGACATACTTAAGACAAAATCCTAACTTAAGTCTGTCTTAAGTCTGTCTTAAGACAAACTTAAGACAAAATCCTAACTTCAGTGAATACCAAAAGTAGTAAGTTTAGGATTTTGTCTTAAGTTAGTTCTGTGAATCGGGCCCCATGTTGTGAAATAAACAAGAAGGTTTGATAATTTCACAAAGTTCTTTATATAGTCAAACAAGAGCTCTTGTTGCAAAAACCAAAGCCTTTTGTACTTTAAATTGCCAAAAAATAACTCACCGATGTCTTTTCAGCAAGAGTTTTTCTTTCAAAGAAGTGCGAGTCACTTATCTCTTTCTATTGTCTTTGTTTAACCAGGTTCTATGATCCGGAAGAGGAAGAAGGGGCTCCAGAGGTCGAGGAGGTGAAGCGCAGCCCTGGAAAGCGAAGGAGCGTCAGGAGGGACCGCATGAATCAGGAATCCGCTGAGGGACTGGAGACGCGATGCACGAACATCGAGGATTGCAGGTGAGGACTTTGTGCGACTAGACCAAGCACTGAGCGATAAGAGCGAGCGGTTTAAATAGTCTTCCACCGATCGCGTATGCCATGTGAGTTTGCTCTTATTCAGAACATGTGAATGCTAACAAGCACCGGTTTCTTCCATGCACGTTTAACTTGAAAATGTTAAATGCCTCGTGTGAGCGAACGTTGCCAGCATGTGAATGCAAATAGTGGCAGTTGAAATGTGTTTGCTCACATTGTCAATCCAACCATGAACAAATATTTTCTAATTGCAGAAGGTTTACTATTACAGTTAGAAAACAGCACATTTCTTAAACCATTATACATATGATTTATATTGGACAATGTGCAGGAGGACAAATTCTTTAGGAACATACCGAAAACATAGAATTACCCAATCCACAAAAAGACATAAGTTTCCAATGGGGCATTGTATGAAGATGTGTTTCAGAGGGTACAACATTAATGAGAATAAGAGGGTATTGCATGAGTGGGGTTACTGATAACCGTGACAAGTAACTACATTGTGAGTACTACTTTATACATCTTTGTAAAAATGGCTGAACCAGCACAAGCAATAGAAATACCCAATACATGTACTGCGCTCTTAGAGCACATCAAACTGGCAACAGATTCCCACTGATAGGATGCAAAATCGCCACTTTTGGTTGATCCGGACTCTCATTTTATAGCTGAGGTGTTTTTACCCCTGGGTGAACAAAGAAGATGCTGATGTGGCTCAGATGTTAGCTAAATTTGCTCTTTTAGATGATCCAGTACATTATGGTCCAAATAGTTAAATTTAGATGCCTTTTACATATATTAAACATCTGACTTCATTTGAGGGCAGATTACAACATGTAACAGAGACAGTGCATTGAAGACATTTAGCATTGCCATTATAAACCTTGCCAGTGACAGATGTAGCTTAGATGCCTACAAATACTCAAACACCTACCATGAATCCACAAACTGATAATGCAGTTATGAGACATTCTCCTAATATGAAGAATTAGATTGTACACTCATTCTTCAACTCAGGATAACAAATATGTGACTACCATTGAGTATGACACATAGTTAGCACTGTTAGTAGAGGTGAAGCATATATGTTACATATGACTACACATGGTGTACCAACAATGCTGGTATTAGCTGAGGTGATCTTATTCTTAGAGAGATTTGGGAAGGGCATGAAGCCTCACTGGCAGTGGATGAGAAATGGAAATGATAGCTAATATAAGATAAGTAGTAGGGATTTTTATTAAAAAATAAATGAAAAGTAATGTGGCCATAGGTATGTACTACTCCGCCCAAAAATAAGTAGCCTTACCAAAGATTATCTTTAATATGTTGAGAGGGAACGAAGCAATCAAACCCTCCATAGTCTGACCATCTCCAATAATCTAAATTTGAAAATGAAGTAAATTCTGAAGCGAAGTAATACAATACACAGATAGTCCAAGGGGACGCTTGAATGATTTCTTAAAAGGAAGTTCTAGTATTACAGAAGAGATGGCGATCATAGTCATATAAACTTAGGGATTGGAAAGGCCCTAAGGCTCCAGAGAGATAGCAATCCTCTGAAGGGATCATTATCATGCTCTGTAAGATCATAATAATCCACAATTTACCAACTCATGTTGCAGATTCGAAAAAGTCTTAAAAAGGACAAACATCAGCACTTGGCAGCCAATTTATGGAACTCCCTCCCCGCCTCTCTCCGACTACAGCCCTTATGTACCATTTTAAGGAAAGCTATTAAAACCAGGCTCTTTACACAATGCAAATTTTTAGTGCTCTTTCAGATCACTCTACCCAACGCCAAGACGTCTCGGCATAAGTGCGCTATACAAATACCCTCAGTCAGTCAGTCAGTCAGTCAGCAAGAGAGAGAACACAAAGTTACAAGACATAAACAGCTCTTCCAAAATAAGAAAGTAGCTGCAATAAAGAGACAGAGGGGCCTTCAGAAGAGCTTACAATGAGACTATTTTAGCCTGAACCTTATAGGAATAGCACTTACAATGTATTTAACGTTGATACAAACAGTAACTTATTAGATGGACTTTTACCTAAATGTTTTATCAATTAAGTCTAAATATCTCTTTTTTTGTAATAAGGAAAGACAATTTTTATGATTTTAAGTTTGTATATATTTAATTGTATTATGTATGTATATTTCAAAGAGAACTTGCTTTATAAATACATTAATTATTTTAAATTTTACAATGTTGTAGCACAGCTGCTAATACAGTAAAATATATTCAATACCAAATATTCATGGTACTATTGAAATTTGTAGGTGCCAGTGTGGATTCACTTGGTTATCCCTAGAGCAACAGTAATAGCCTAGGAGTCTTTTCAGCATTCATCAATGAGTTGCTGCAGAGAGAGGTGAGTGCAGTGTTCTAGCCGGATGACATGCATCAGCGATGAATTTAAGGATCATCTCTAACATGTAGACAGGATAGTCATAATATTTGTTAGGATGTTACAAAAAAATTATTTTTTAGGGTATGAGCTATCCAGAAAAGGGAATAGTTCAAGGGTTTGTATTAAAATGTGAGATATTAGAATGTCTAAACACACACAAAATTAGGAATGATAGGCTTTCTGAATTGTGCTCAACCGTAACTTTTATTCTATGCAGAAAGAGCTCAGCCACTGTGTAAGTTCTTAGCCCCCACATATACATGAAAAGATAGTTTGTGTTCTGTCTATTTAGCACTAATTTCTTAGCATTTTATGCATAATTGGGTCCATTTTGGAATCAAGGGCACATTTTTCATTAAGATAATAGCGGTTAATACTGAGTTATGGTCCTTGAATAATTATGTGCAAACTTGCTGTAATTTTGCCTAATTATGCTACAGCAAGTTACGTGACACTTAAACCCATTCCTATGTATTATGAGTTGTTCAGGGTGTACTGCTACAGGAACTAAGAGGTTCCTAGTGTGTACAGGCCTGGAACTATCAGTTCCACAAACTAAAGACCAAATATTTTTGGGCCTGCAGACACCAGGTCTGGACTAGTCACTAGAGCTGTGGCGAGCTTCTGTGCAGGCCCCTACCCTTTTACTTGCATCAACATGTGGGGAACAGAAAATATTCCCCCACTGAAATGAAAGCAAGACTATCTCCACCTGCTTCAGCCCGACCCATACCCTAAAGAAAGTCATCCCACACATTTATGTGGCATATGAGGTATATGTGTATGCATCTGGGCCCATTAATTCCCCCCAGAAAGTGACAAAACATGAGTAATGGACCAGGTATTCCTGGGTCCCCACGTTATTCCCCATCCGAGGTGCAACAGCTCATGATCTCTAGATATAGGTACTGGGATAACAAACAGAATCGGAAATTTCAGCGCTTCAGTATCCCCACACTTATATTCAAGGAACTCTTAACTCCTTCGGTGCTCATGACGAGCCCAGCTTATCATGAGTCACAGTGGAGCTGTGCTCATGATGAGCTGGGCTCTTCATAATGGATCAAGTAGCCGGCACCTGTTTCCGGGCTATAGGGATGCTAAGATGTGTTTTCCCCTATCTCCCGGATCACCACAGAAAAACTCTGGTGCAGGCTCTTGTTATCAGTAGGGTTGACTACTGCAATGGATTGCTCCACGGAGCCAATGAGGAGCAACTTAAGAAACTGCAGGTCATTCAAAACACTGCCGCAAGGATTGTCATGAATGCTCCACCCAGGACACCATCCTGCCCCCTACTGTCTCAGCTTCACTGGCTTCCTGTGAAGAAGCGAGTTCAGTTCAAGATTCTGTGTATTATACACAAGAGCCTAATGGGGATGGGCCCTAAGTATTTCATAGACATCTTTCAGCCCTACATCCCAGGACGCTCTTTGCGTTCCAGTAACCAGCAATTACTTAAAATACCCAGAATTAAGAAAACTAGACAAGGTGGCCGTGCACTGGCCCACACCGGACCTACCCTATGGAACTCACTGCCGTTTGAACTGAGGTCAATCACCAACCACATGATGTTTAGAAAAAACTTAAAAACCTACCTGTTTCCCAGCTATTAATGTCATTTTATTCCTGGACACATTTTTACTCTCACTTCCATCTGCAGTTATAGCGCGGAGATACCCCTTCGGGGGTCTAGTCTGGCGCTTTACAAGCATATAAAATAAAAATAAAAATAAAATGGCTGCGCTCCGCCCACGAGAGATTGATTCCCCACCTGTGCAGACAAATTAATCAGTGGGCGCAGTTGTGACGAGCCCAGCTCCAGTGTGACTCATGACGAGCTAGGCTCGTCACGAGCACCACTGTGCCGTGCTCACCCTCCGCCCCCCCTGCACCGTGGGGGAATTACCCCTGCAGCGAAGGGGTTAATGGAAGCCATAATGTACAATGAAGGGCAGACCTCACCTATAACAAACAAATCCAATTTCTATTCAACTGCATAGGAGTGCTTTGCTACTGTAGAAACTATTGTTACTGCTGTGAGAACAGCTAAATTCAACAAGAGATCTGCAGCACTGGGTAAAAAGATGATGATTATGTGATCAGTAAATACTCTGTATATGGATACAAAAGCTAGTGTACCCAATTCCGGTGCATAACATGTTAGATGGGTGCAATGGGCCACAAATGAGTAACATTTTGGAACTTTCAATTTAAATATGTTCCTGCACTTTAGTACCAACAGGTGATTGTGTGAATACTGTACAGTACCCTACACAGGCAGATCCGTGAAACTCCAAAGTTAATTGGACATCGCAGCTCAACTGCTTCTGCATCAGTAGGAGATGCATTTGAGGGCATGGGGACCCATTCTCAATGACATTTTGGAGTACATAAAGCCATATTCTTTATGTGCGCTTACACGCCTTTTGTGAATTGGCCTTAAAAATCAAAAATGGGAATATCGAAGGAGTATTCATATTCAATTAGCAAAAACAGAAAGGAATTTACCCTCTCGGACAGCAGGGATTTGGATGTTTTAGGGCTGATTCCCAAAGGCTTGAAAACTCATGCAAAGCAATACTACTATAGTACGATTTTCCACACTATTTTTGTGACTCACCCACTTGGAGTGCAATCTTAAAAACTAAGGGCCTGATTCACACATTGCACTTTGTAGTACATCTTGTTGTACTACAGCAGTACTACAATAATTACTATTCACAAACTGCACTTTTGTAGTAATTTACGGTACAGAGTACGTTTACTACTTTTTGGTATTCACAACCTGTATTGAACCTACTATAAAAGTGTACAACAAAGGTGCAGTTTGTAAATACCAAAAAGTAATAAACTTACTAAAAAGTGTTACTTACCTTTGTGAATCAGGCCCATGCATGTGAAATTCATGAAGTTTCAAATTAAACTCATACAAGTGAGATCTTACAGAAACAGACCCTTCAGTTCCAACACCGTTAGTTTCTGTTTAATTATTTTACATTCAAGGATACAATGAAGATTTAATCCTTTGAGAAGAGAATGGCTACAAAGAATCATGCTGGAAAACGTTAGGAGCAAAACAGGCCTGGGCATGAACATCTGGATAACACAGTTTCCTCTGGTGAATGTTCAACACACCTCTTAAAAGGACATTCTGTTGTTAATCAAGCTGTAAAATTTGTAGTGTAGATTTAGTCTGAGTAACATACCCATCACACAACAAAACAACTCCATCTCCTAAGCTCCAGTGAATTCGGTATACTTCCTAAAACAAGATGAGTTCCTAAAGCCAAAAAAGAAAATACCCAACTTGAGTGACTGTGATATACCAGGTGAATCAGTCAAGTCTGTTTTAGAGCCCTTTGTGAGGGATTAGGCTCATTTTATGCTGGAGGTTAAATAATCCACAAATTCAATATATTTAATTCAATTCAATAACATTTATTTTTGTTATCACCTCAAACAAATATTTATGAAAAAACTAAAACAAAACTTTGGCTGAAATGTTGACACAATTTATTGAATACATAAAACAGGTCAGGAAATAAATATATTAGTTTAGCAGTTGATGGTAAATAGCATCCCTGAACAACTAGCAATCCTGGGCATTAAAATGACATCATTTGCATATAGTAAAGCAAGCAGAAATGAACTTTTGGGCTACACCGGGAGTGTTCTGAGACCACAAATGAATCCAAGAGAATCAGGAAATCATTCCTGTTGAACGCCTCTAGCCAAATAAAAACCCTCAAAGCACCCACCCTACCATATCTGAATCTAGTTGTAAGATTCCAATGCAAGCAGCCCAACTAATCAATGATAGCCGGGTCAACTCCGATAGACATGGAGCAAGGTTAAAGCCTGTTCACAAAATCTAAAGCCAAACTAAGATCCATTATGGCTCGTTGTAAAGACTCCTTTCCAAATCCTGCTCCCCAAAGATAGATAAGAAATGTAACGCAAGGCACTGCTCCACCATCATCAGTCTGATTCTTAAGCTGTACTGAGTTTTAGACAAAATCCCATAAGATTGTTGCAATACTGAATTCTGACCATCAAGATTTTTTCAGCAACCCAATAAAAACCACAGACATTTAGTGATAGTGCCCAGGAACTCCCCTATCTCCCAATGTAAGGAGAAAAGAGCAATCAACATATTAGTTAACAAAGGAGCCCATAAATAAAGTTTGTATTTAAATAATAAATTCCTGTTTATTTAGTTGTATTCAAATACTAGTTACCTCATCATGTGCTGGACCATTGGCTGAGGGCTATTCTTCACATATCAGTCACTTTTGAGAGAAAAAAAAACAGCTTAGTATTTGAAGTAGGTAACACATTGGGATATCATACAGAACTGTAGATTTTGGAAAAAATGTCACCCACATTTCTTCTTTGATATGTACCTTGCACTTGGTCGGAACTGGATCCTGCTGAAATAAGGAATGGCTAAATAATTTTCAGAATGTGGTTGAATACTTAGCTGCACCTGCATTACTTAAATGTTCCTGGTACTTTAAATGTGATCAGGACTTTTGTACCCAATGCCTTTTAAATGAGCAGATGTGCCAGTAGTGACTTCCTCCAACTTATGAAACAAGCTCTTCAGTGTGCAATGAATATTCTGATTTCCTAGCTCTCCAACCTATGAAACCATGTCCCAGAGCTGTTATAAGCCTGAGCATGCTGTAGTGCCCTGAAGATGTGAGTAACAGTGCCACAACTAGAATCAAATTATCACTAGCCTCAGTCAGTTCTTTCAAGTATAAATATATATCATGCCCTTAAACTGCTATCTGCTCATTTTGATCCAGCAGAGGATCAATCACATTCCAACATAACAGAAGGCTTCTTTATGGACTAATTAGTGAAACTTGCCTAGTTGTACCCTGAAGCTGAAAAATGAATGTTATAGGGTTATGATCACCGAATGGACTCCAAACAACCCTATACACAATGATGTCCCACTGCACATAGATGGACAGAGAAATATAATTTTTAATATTTGCACACACTCTTGTGGCGAAAGTAGGAAAATTAGGTCCTATACATGAGAAATTGGAATTGTCATTACACGGATTGCATTTAGCAATCAGCTCTAATAAAAATCTCTTTGTTGGTTGATACTACTCAAAAGTGAGCAGGTAGTTGTGCAAGGGGTTAGTTACCAGAGCGCTGCAGATTACCGTTGCTGTCTTTTCCTGCCTGGAGTTCCCTGCACCTTGGGACGCGCTGACCTGCGCCACAGTACCCGGTACTCGGTCTCCTTCTGCCGCCGCAGCTCGTGCTTCTTAGAGCCCGGCCGCAGTAGGGAGGGGACCTGAGGACTACAACTACCGGCAGCCTTCGCGGCCGGAACCCGGAAGTCGCCTACAACCAATCCGCGCCAGGAAGCGCATAAAATCTGCGCACACCCCCGGTGGAGCGGGGTTAGTTACCAGAGCGCTGCAGATTACCGTTGCTGTCTTTTCCTGCCTGGAGTTCCCTGCACCTTGGGACGCGCTGACCTGCGCCACAGTACCCGGTACTCGGTCTCCTTCTGCCGCCGCAGCTATTGCTTCTTAGAGCCCGGCCGCAGTAGGGAGGGGACCTGAGGACTACAACTACCGGCAGCCTTCGCGGCCGGAACGCGGAAGCCGCCTACAACCAATCCGCGCCAGGAGGCGCATAAAATCTGCGCACACCCCCCGCGTCGCGGGACCGCGCGCGGGCCAAGCTCGGGCTAAGCCCGGGCAAAGGGCGGGCCCTCTACGGCCCTCATCGGCCTGAGGAGGCCAGGCGGGCCAGTCACTCTGCCCAAATAAATTGTTGGGTTAACTATTTTCGATTCTGGACCATCTACGTGACAAAAAATCTGCGTGTACCGTGGTAAGACGCTTAATATATCTTTCTGTACAGTTACTGCATTTATAGACTGGTGTTCCCTGTCTCACGGACATATCCATAAGTGTTTCTAATTACAGCATGGAGATGCGTGAAACCAGAAGTAGGGCAGCAGCAGGGGGGAAGAAACTAACAGGCACCCTGGATGATTTTATTGTCGGAACCCATATACTGATCGATGAGGGGATTTCTTTGATGGAAAGAAGGGTATCGCAGGATTTGGAACATGCCAAAAGGTCTTCTATGGGCCATTTTGCTAATGTACGGAGCCCAAATAGAGGAGAGAATGATATATTGCCTTTGCAGGGGACTAGTACAGCGGTTTTGCAATCTCCCTTCGTAACACCTAATTTTAACTCTACTCAGGCTCCCCTAGTCCCAATCTTACCACCTACCGAGGCATCCACTAGTGTATTGATACATACAGCAGCGACCCCTAAAGATAACAATGCGGTGTCACAGGGGTTAAAGAAAGGGGCAATTCCCAAAAAGAGGACTATTCAAAATACGCACACCAATGCAGGTGGTAAAGATCCACTAACAGACACAGGTAATGCACTTTTTGTTAATGGTAACGATGCACAAGGAGAAGATCCTCTGCCCCCTAACACTGTGCGTCTAGCCATCCCGGATGATACCATCCTGGATAACTCAATGGCCAATTTAATCTCTAATACCTCTGGGAATAGCGCTGCTGAGGATAGCCTTAATGCTAGCAGGGTAAGAAAGAGTACAATGTTATATCTATTGGAAACCTCAATGAAAACCCTATTAACCCCAGTGATAGAACTTTTAAAGGAGTTGGAGAAACAAATACAGGACCTGAAAAAATACAAAAACCCAGTTGGAGAATTTGGCTAAACAAGTACTCACTGTTAACGTGCCCAAGTCTAAAGTTACTGCAACAACACTAAATAAACTCGGCCCTACACTGACAAAGAGTCTCCCAAATAATACTTCTTTAAGTACAATCAATGCCGAAAAAGGAAAACTCCCTAATAACCAACCGTCAAAAACTGTATCAATATCTAAAACTCCGGCTCCAACTGATAAAGAAGCACCAGTTCTACAAACTCCTAACTCATTACAGGACAAAGACCAACCAGCTAAAAGGGAAGTGCGTAGAAGTATAAACTTACCCCCAAAACCCTCACCGTATGTTGTGGTTCTTACTGGAGTGCCTGAACTGGATGCACAATCAACTGAAAATAAGATTATCCGTTGGTTGAATAATAATTACCCTCTCCCACCAGCCATCAGAAGTAATATTCTAATGGTTGAAAGGGTACCATGGATTGGGCATAATAAAAAAAGGGTTCAGGGCGACTGTGTGGTAATAACCTTTGAGAACCCACGCACTGCCGAATATATAACAATGAGGGCCCCAAGAAACCATGGCCTGTCCATTGTGGCCAGGGCATTATCTTATTTCTACCCTGATGGGGAACATCCGGACAATAGATGGAGTTGGACTAGGGACAACCGACATCAAATAGGCAGAAATGGTGCGGATTTTGATAGGAATCAACATAATACACAATGGGGAGCGGGAAATGAAGACGGGTGGAATGTAGTGAAATATAGGGGAGGACCCCTCACTTTCTCCCGCAAAGGTATGACCCAGGTTGGTTTGGTAATCAGCAATTTCCTCCGATCACTCCGTGTTATAACTGGTTTGACTGCCTGGAAATGGTGGATTGACTCCCCGAGACAAAAGAGGTCCTTAAGGCACCTATGCATGTAAACTTGGGTTCGATTAATCTACCAGGGTATGAGGTAACACATGAAATTCGAGCGGTGGCCGAGATAACACAAGGGAGTCAGGGCCGTCAAGCTGGGGTCATTGAAGAAGCGTTACCCATAGAAGAACTTTGTAAGGTGGTTTTTTGGAACGTGGCAGGCTTAAAACAAAAAATCCTCAATCCATCTTGGGATGATGTAATTTCTGGTGTAGGCCTACTTGCCTTACAAGAAACCTGGGCCACCGCACCGATACACCTAAATGGCTACAAAACCTACTTTACTCCTGCGGTGGGGGGTTCTTATGGAAGACCCAAGAGTGGATTGACTATGTATATATCTAACCTGCTAGTTTATGATAAGATTTCTTTTTCTCCTGGATCCAGTTACTATCAGAAAATAGTGATAGATACAAGGCAGGGTCCAAGGATTGTCCTGTTAAATTTTTATAATAATTTTTCAAGTAGCATGATCAAGGAAGTACTTGCCGCAATAACTGTGGATATGCAGTCTGAAATTGATAAAAAAAGGGGCAAAGTAATGATATTATGGGGGGGTGATTTTAACTGTACATTGTGTAAAAAGGGTCATAAGGATATATGCGGCCTGATGTTGGAACAGGACATTAATTTGACGCACTTTGAACATACCCTACTTGGTAATTCACTAAATGAGATGCTTTTTAATTTTGATTTTGGATTTACAAATGAGTTAGCCAACTACACAATGCCATTTGTCCCAACTTTTGTGGGTCGGGGGGCTTCGACTATTAGTGATTTTAGCTTGTGTACAAATAGCTCTGCTGGAAGGTTGATTAGCTCTAGCATAATGGACTTACCTCTGAGTGACCACCTTCCACAGGTACTAAAAATGGAGAACCTATTCGTTCCATCCAATAATGTAGTAAGTTCTAAGCATATGGCGCAGGATGTGAAGTTAGGTTCCCAAAATGGTTATACTCTTAAATGGAGTAAAGTGGTCCCGGATGACTTTTTGTCCAAATTGATGAGTAAGTGTATGAATAGCTTTTTGATCTGTTTGAATGAATATGCTGAGAGTAATGAAATGTTATTTCATTTTAATATTATTGCTACCACAATTAAGGAGGTTCTGTGGGTTACAAGAAAAAATTCCCTAAAGTCTAATAGAAAATGGTTTGAAAAAGTGCACTAAAGCCTTAACAAAGCTTAGATACGCGATTCACAAAAGACCGCGGGATGTAATTTTAATTAGAGAATTGAGGAGGGATTACAACACCGTACTGAAGGATAGGAAGGACCTGATCAAAAGGGATGCATGGGATGAATTATGTTCGGCGTCACAAACAAAGGATCCGGCTGCTTTCTGGAGGGTTATAAACACTCTGCTCCTGTATGATAAAAAAGCACGCATGGAAATCGGCGTTACAGAAGATGAGTGGGTGGCTCATTTTTCCTCCCTTTATAGGGCTGTTGAACTAGTGCCCGATACAGGTTATGACTCCACGATGGTAAATCTAGATCTACCTAAAGCATTGGTTGTAACTCCACCTGAAGTTCTTGCGAGCCTGAAGGCAACTAAGGGGGGTAAGGCGGCTGGACCGGATGGTATACCAGCCAACCTTTATAAGGCCAATACTGATTTATGGGGGTCATTGCTAGTCCAGCTTTTCAATGTTGCTTTGGCAAAAGGTCTAATCCCTACCTGGTTTACATCAATTATAGTCCCGATTCTTAAGAAAGGTGACAGGCAGAACTGCACATGTTATAGGCCAATTTCTTTGTTGGACTCCTCCATAAAAATTCTTGGGAGAGTGGTTTTAGTTAAGTTACAAAGCTGGGCAGAAGAAAATGGGGTGCTAAGTGATTTTCAATATGGGTTCCAAAGGGATTTAGGGACTATAGAGCAAGGACTAAATTTGTTTATCTTGCAACAGAAGTATATAAGGGTTAAAAAACAACGTCTATACCTCACTTTTGTTGATTTATCGTCAGCAATAAACTGTGGGCAATTATGGCCGAATTGGGGGTAGACAATGCTATTATATGCTTCCTGAGAGATTTATATTCTGGGGCTACTGTAACTGTTCGGTATGGGAAAGAGGGAGAATGTAGCAGACACTTTGGGATTGGTCGCGGTGTACGCCAAGGGTGCGTTTATTTAGGAAATATCTTGTCTTTGAAAAGAGTACAAGGGAGAACATAGAATCACATCATAAGAAATGGTGTTGGCTGTGGTGGCAGCTTCAAAGCGAAGTGCCCGATTTAAAATATGTTCTGTGGGAATGCCATTTGTAGAATGAGCTTTTAAAATCTTTTTTGAAGAATGCAAAGCCACGCTGTGATTTGTCTGAGTGTCATGACACAGTTCTCAGCCAGGGGCTGGCAGGGTGGGCATTTTCTCCATGCAGGCTGTAATGCAGCCTGCATGGAGAATACAGTATGTGCGCATGACTGCTTTGTGTGGGCCAAAACGGCCGGCCAAACACTCATGCTCACGTAGGGAGTGCAACCGACTCCTTCCTATTCTCTGACAGCAGCCTCACCCCACAAAAACCATGCTACAGAGAAAACTAAAATGATAATTATCTTGAGTTATAATCATTTTATTTTAGCCTTTTTTACACTGCAAAAAGCAGTGGGCGACACTTCTCTGCCTTTGCAGAGGAGTCCTCACTGGGGATAAAGTAGTTTATAAACAAATTACGATATGTTTGTGTTGACTTTCATGCCCATTAGAGTGTTTGCTACAAATTGCAGGCTTGGTGAATATGACCAGCCTTTTTTAATTGAACTACTGAGGGATCTTTCGCCAAACATAATTTGATCATTATTTACTAAAATGCACACTCACACCTTCTATTTACCATATTTATAGCTGATTTGCCTGACTTTCTGGAGGTAGTAAAGTACCATCATTGGACAACTGATAGTATTCCTTGCAGCAATCAGTATACACAGATGCTAAAATGATACTTGAAAAAAAATGTCATTGAAGGCACTGGATCTAAATGTGATAACTGACATTCTTATGATGTGTTTTTCAAGAATGGTAAAAATAAAACTTAGAATGTACTTGGTACATGGATGACCATCAATTAGAACTGTTCACTCAATATACTTATTCATGTGGATCCTCTGACGAAAGGTCAATTTGGAATTGCTCCTTAGCCATCAACTATTAACGGCAGTACTAGGATGAGAACCGATAAAACTATTTGGCATTGGCATTTAAATTATGTAGGTGTTGTTAGGTTGTGCGCAATGATTATGTTTAGAATTAGATACAATTATTTAAATCACCCAAGGTAGATTATAAATTGTGTTAGTTATATTGCAAATACAGTATTAAACAGCAAGTGCCAAAATGTTTGTGGGAAATTTTCCCAATTCGCCGATTGTGTTCGTAGTTGTCATTTGTTTCTGTTAAAACAATGCCAGAGAATATCTGTGGAAAACCAAGAGTGCAACTACAGGTTTTATAATAAACTGAGTAAATAATTTTTTAGGTTAAATATAATTGTGAAAGTTCAGAATTACCACATTGCCATCTTTGTTTGTCTTATTATTATTGATTTATATTCCTTGAGTTAAGTAAGTATTACACATTTCTTGTTGGTCAAGTTTTTGAATGTTTTAGTATGCTTATTAATATCTTCAGGTTTGCACTTGTAAATACATCCACACTATCTTGGCTGGGACCTTTCAGCCTAAAATCTGCTTTTAATATTAAGCCACTATCAACTTCCGGAGCTTAGGTGATGTGTTTGTTTGCTAATACTTCCAGCCCCATATGTTTTTGATAACTAGTTCCTCTATGTACCTTTTCATATAACGTCATTTACAGGTTTCCATAGGTGAAATCTCATGAAATACCAACTGTACTAATAGAGTACAGGAAAATCTAAACAAAATTGAAATCCATGAATGTGGAATAGAAGGACATCACTCCACTGCTGATATTCCACACCGCCCAATTTTTCAGAAGTTTACATTTAAAAAATAATTCCCACCTAAAGTAAAATATGTTTTCTTTATTATGCATTAATAATTGTCTAAAGTGATGTATTAAATGAATTAAAAAAATTGTGTAATTATATTTTAGTAAAATGTATTTGTTACATTACTTTTAAATGCAAAAATCTTATCAAAATATGTTATAATTAAATAAAAAATATGTACTATTTTTATGTTTGTATCATTAAATTACATTGATTTATATTTTTAACTATTTTAGCTGTCTATTGGAGGGTGTTGCAGTACCAGTGGTTGACCATGTGTAGTACTTATTGTTTTTAGGTAGTAGCTTAGACTCGTAAATTTGGCTCTGCCCCTCTTTTCAAGAGCTGGAGATGCATAAGTTCTGCACTTTTAAGTAACTTTACAATTAGATTTTGTGAATATGAGGGGGTATCCCTACCAATTTAATAAACATAATCTGATTAGCCAAAAACACTTTCCTTTGAGATCCTCTGCTCAATCTCTGGAAGCTATGGCACAAGAAGCAGCAATTTCCCAAGAGAAATGCATGTGTTTTTCAAGGAATGGCAATAATTTTAACATCCAGAAAACAAACAAAACAATTCCAAAGTAATGTAGCCACTGCAGAGCTAAGGGTGAGATGGTCTCATCCTCGGTGTAGACAGAATCAATGGTGCTTAGGATGATATTAGCTCGTCCTTAGCACTCAAGGGGTAAGTGTAGGAAAGTAGGATCTGCTTCTTAGGGTTGCCCCCACTTTTTGCTTGATGTTACACTGTTTTGACTAGTGTGACTGGGAGCCTTCTAATTTGGAACCCAGTCTATCTGCTTTCTCCTTAAAATGTTATGCCATGTACTTTGGTACACTCCGGATTGGATACTGGGGTACCCTTATAAGTCCCTAGTATATGGTACCCATGTACCCAAGGCATAGGTACCCCAGAGGCCTCCCATGGGCTGAAGCATGTACTATACCTACTATGAGAGGCCATGCAAAATGGACCTACAGGTCTGCCATTGCAGTCTGTGTAAGCTGGTGCTTGCACCAGTTACTTTAGATATAGGTTACCTATATCAATAGGTCACTACACTTAGAAATTATAAGTCATCCCTATAGCAGACCTTAACAATCTTGAAGGCGGGGTGCTGGGTTTTACATGGGAGGGTGCCACTGCACTCCACGTGGAGAAGTGTGGCTCAATGTTTAGAGCGGCAGACCCTGATGCAGAGGTCTAGCCCGGGACCAGGGTTCAATTCCCCGCCTCGGCGGGTCTTGGGCTCAAAAATTCCATGGACCTGATAATTCTTGCCTCGGTGCCTATTCCAATCATGGAGTCCCACTCTGCAACTCTGGGCAATAGCTTGCTTAATCTCCACAATGGCCCCCACAACGCTAAGGATGCCTGGCCTCCACCTTGGGGGTGCCCAGGAGTGGACGCCTCACAGGGAAAGCCAGGATGGGTTCCACAGCGGTATTCGTACAAGCGCCTTGAGACCCTTGTGGTGAGTAGTGCGCTATACAAGTATCAATTTACATTTACTGCATGAGCAGGGCCCCTCTGCAGCCTTCAGAGACCATTCTCCTGGGTTGTATGTGACTCAGCCAGACATATAGGTAGAGGTGCATTATAACCTCGAGATAAATGCTATCTCGAAAATGGCTGAAACAAAATATGTTGTGTTTGGCATCAAACACCTTGGACTCATACCTCCACACCGGTTAAAGGTGTGGGAGATATGATACCACCCTTCTGAAGCAAGCTTTGTGGTCTTTCCGGTGCCAGCCTTCTCGACCCGGTCAGCACAAAATGGATGCTGAGGACCAGAGACACATTTCTGCCCTCCTTCTGTTGAGCTAAGCTCGAGCAGAGGAAGGCAGCACACTAAGCATCCTGTCACAGGGAGGTGTGACCACTCCCAGAGCGGATTTAGTAAATTGGGGCTGGGTGGGTGTACTTACAAAGTGTCTGAAAGTCTGCACATTGGGCACATTTGGTGTCCCTGTGCATAGTCCAGCTCAAACCAGTTCTGGGAGCCATTGGCTCCTGCTCTGGTGCGAAACTGGACAAAGAACATGGGAGTAACCTCCCCCCTGTCCTGACCCTCCCCTAGGAGGGTCCCCTGAATCTGTCCAACCCTCTCGTATGGGTACATAAGGGGTTACCTGGCTGTAAGACTTTAGATTTTACGTGAACAAGATGCTGCAACAAGAAATCACTGGCTTTCGACCGTCTGGATACTCTGGACTTTGACTGGGCCAGACTTCGTCTCCCTCTCTGTCCAAAGCTTCGTGTGTGCCCTTGCACCATACAGGCTCCATGCAGGATCTGTGGAACACTAAGGACAACTAAAGAATCTCCCTTGGAGTGAAGGAGTCACTCCCCTACATTTGCAGGCACAGTAATGCAACTGACCAGTCTCCTGAGCTCCGGCAGACTACGAAGGCTCCAGCAACACAAGAGGTGGGTTCTGAAGTTCCCCGAGGTTGAGCTCCCCTCTCACTAAGTTTAAGGCCAGTATCCCTTGTGGGGACCCCATAACTTGAACCCCTTTGCACCCTGTACTTTTGCAAGTGCATATGCTTTTTGGCAATTCCCGAGCTTGTGCATTGAACTCCATGTAGTTCTGACCCTGAGCAGTATTTCTACCAAAGAACTCTGGCCTCCTCATACCGATTGCTCTGCGGGTTGGTACGTTGTGATCTTGCGTGAGGTCCCCTCGTGACTCCTGGTCATTCGGCCTGTGGGTCCTCCTGAGGGTCATCTTGAATTCTGTTAGGCTTTCCTAGTTGCTCCAGATGTGCCCAGACTCCCCATTGCTTGGTGAGTCCCCTGGACCATGCTGGTCCACACCGTAATCTTCTTGACCTCCCTGCGTGGGTTGCTGTTGCCAAGGCTTGCGGTTGCTCCAGCCAGAAACCGACTCCTCAGCACTCAACATCATTTGTGGGAAAGCTTGCATCTGGCTCCTTGTCATTGTCAACGTCTCCTGGTCCTTGTGGCTGCAGAGTCAAGCGTCCCTTCTTCGCACCTGAAGCCCCCGACATCTGTGGGCACCCGTTCACTGAGTCCCTGGTCAACCTGAAGTGACCCAGACTCTGTCCCTTCTGCTTTCAGGTTCCCTCCATCACAAATCCACCCTTGGATTTCAACTGACACTTTCTTCCTTCCTGGTAGCAGCTCTTCTTTGCAACCCTCCATTGAAAATGACAGCAGTTTCTGACACCACTGCAGACCTATGCACCGGCTCCCCTGGGATAGGTAACTCGGATATCCACTAGTGGGATGGCTCTCCAACCTCTTAAGTTCCAAAGGGTTTCCACAAACTCCACCAAGAAGTGTCCTTAAACTTTAAAACTGTAACTGCGACTTCCCCATAGATTTGTACAGAGCCTGTGGTCGTCTGTGGGTCCCTTTCTACTCACCTTGGGTGGTTCCTTGTCGTCCCAGCGATTCTTTTTTTTAAAATGTATTTATTTATTTTTTACCCACAGTAACTCAATGAACCATTACATACAGTAGTAAATCAAAATCGTTTCAGTCAGACACATAATCGGAAAGCATCCCCCAAATACCCAAACCAATCTTACGTTTCTTGATCCCTTTAACCAAATACATACTAAACTCCACAGAAAATAAATTAAACAACTTAGCTCTCCATCGCTCAAAAGGCGGAGGTTCGACCTGTAGCCACTCGGCTGCGATACATAGTCGAGCAACAGTCATTGCAATAAACAGAAAATGTCTGTGTTTATATAAGGGAGTACCCTTACAGAATTCCGGACCAATACCCAAAAGCATCATTACGGGTGTTATAATAATGGGAATCTTTAGTACTCTAGACAAAAAATGCTCAACGCGTCGAATATATTCTGCCAAACAAACACATAAAAAAAAATATGCAACATATCTGCATTGTCACCCGACATCGAAAACATTTTCCATTCTGTCCTGTTCCCCATTTTATCATACGAGTCGATATATAATATAAACTAAAAAAGGTCTTAAAGCATTGAGCTTTCAGATTTGCAGATAGAAGAGTCTCCCTAGATCTAACTATCGCATCCTTTAAATTCAGGTGCTAGTATCGCAGTCCACTTTGTACTGTGTTTATCAAGATCGTCTTTTTTACAAGATAGTAGTATTCGATAAACAGCCCCAATTTTAACCTGACGTTGGACCGCAGTAACTACTGGGCTGAAGTCCGCTCTAACATTTTTCCGAAGAGTAAAATCTCTAACCTGGAGATACTTTTTTTTTTTTTTTGTGAAAACCTTTGAGGCAGTTGTCAGGTACAGAGCTGTAAACGCCTACATCCTGCGGGCGCAGGCCGGCAGCAATCCCAGAGTCTAGCATGCACTGTAAATGAAGAGGATAACTTCTGACACAGCAAGCCGCCTACAACCCCTCAGGGCCGGCCGCGTTCAAAACTAGAAGGAGCTGTGTGTGGCAGCATTCAAGAAGAACGGAGATGTAAACAGATAAGAGACAGTGAATGCCTGAGGTTTTCTTTTTCATTGGTTTATCTCCCCCCCTCCCCCAAACAACAACAGTCAACAACAGCGCAATTGTGTGGTTCTACGATCTGGTGTGGCCAATGAAGCCAGTCTTAGCCTTCGTCTCCCGCCGCCCCCCACCCCGCCAGGAATTGTTGGAAAGAGGCGAAGAGGCGAACATCCAGCTCCCCACGGCCCGTCTGTACAGTACTAATGGTCCCCTAACGCGCCATCCAAGGTCCAAGGAGGGGGTTGTATGATACTAGGGGGGGGGGACGGGGGCAGGCAGTACCAAAGGCGAGAGGGTCAACAAGTGGAATAAGGTCATGAAGTTCTCAGCAGGCCAACATTAAGAAAGTGGGGGAGTGGGTGGCGGAGCTTGCAACCTTAACCACCCTAGGAACCCAGAGTGTGGTGTGGTGGTGAAAGATTAGGTGTGAGGCCCAAGTTGGGTTGGCCCAGAAGCCTCCCCACTGCCTGGAGTGTCAGAGTCCCTGGTCGTGAGAGCCTGGAGTCGCAGAAGGTATGCAGTAAGTGGGCCCCATATGTCTTTAGGCCTTGACTTGAGGGGTAGGAGTTCGGCGTAATTATGCTGTTGGTCTTGCCAGGTAGTCATCGTCGCGAGCCATTCCTTGAATTTGGGCGCACGACCACGCCCCCAGCGGCACGCCACATGACGTTTCGCTATGAGGAAGCTCAGAGCAAAGAATTTACGATGGCCTTGCAAAGGGAGGTCAGTCTGCCCCAACAATGCTATCCTAGGGCAGGGAGACACAGATACGCCAATCATGCCCGATACGGCTGCGAATATCTCCTCCCAGTAGGCAGTCACCCTGTGACATGACCATGCGAGATGGAAAAAATCTGCACCCTCCGCCCCACAACGGGCGCATCTGTCATCCTCTCGGAGCCGGTAACGATGTAGTTTAGCTGGGGTATAGTAGAGTCTGTGTAAAAATTTGTAGTGTATAAGGCGGAGACGAGCATTGCCTGTTACGGCTATTCAAAGTCCTTCTGATCACATACAGAGGCTTTCATAAATGCGGACCCAAATATCTGTCAACCAAATTTCACAGATACCTCCCAAATAGGGAACTTAGATCAGCCACTGCTAATCTAATGACCATACCCAAGTTTCGACTGACCACCAAGGGTGGCAAATCCCTAGCAGTCCTAGGCGCCAAGGCCTGGAATGCCCTTCCAGCTAAACTTAGAGCATCGCCATCAGAAAAAATCTATAAAAAACTTCTAAAAACATGGATTTACGGATTATCTGATGCAAAATGTAAGACTCTAATCTAAGGACATCTACAGCTCAGCTACTATCCCCAAATATTTCATCTTTGCAGTGAAATCAGCAGCGCCAAGATGCTCCATGGAGTGTATGTGCGCTATACAAAAACCAACAAACATCAAACAGCATGGGCGCAGCTCTCCGTCCATTGGTCATCCGTCATTTGGGTCTGCAGATCAGCGTCCCAATCATGTCTAGCTCGTAATGCAGGTGGGGAACCGGCTGCCTGAGTGTGTTTATATAATAACGAGACAACATGCTTTGGAGAGTCGGTTTGGAGGAGGGTATGAAGGGGCTGTACCGTCTCTGGTTCATCCGGGAAGTTTGGGGTGACCGCCTTCACATTCTGACGTAAGCGTACATACAGGAAGGTATCCATAACGAACGGGGAAACATCCCCAAAGAACTGTGCTGACATTCTGAAGATACCCTGAAGGTACAGGTCCCCCCATGTGTGCAGCGCCAAGTGCGTGAGCATCTTGCGTCCTATTTCCTCGCAGGCGATACGAAGTCTGGGGTCATGAGAAAGTGGCATCAGAGGCGAGCATAGAAAGGGTGTGCCTAATGCTGCAGCCAGGCGTCTCCAGGCGAGGACAGTGCAGTCCACCGTACTGGGGTCACGCTCCGAGATTTTGGTCTCAGTATACAGATAGCCCGACGGTGGAGTCGGCCTCATGTACCCGTCTTCGACTGCCAAATGGGCCATAAATGGAGGGGGGTGGAGCCAGTATGCAACAAAGTGAGCCTGTGCACAGTCGTAATATCTACGAAAATTCGGTACATCGAAGCCCCCCTGGTTGTAAGGAAGCATTAGTGTGCGCATGCTAATTCGAGGCTGCTTACCACCCCAGATCAGCCTGGACATTTGGGAAGTGAGGGAGCGAAAGAAGTGGGGGCCGGGATTATATGGGATGTTGGTGAACAAGTATAATAATTTGGGCAGCACGACCATTTTGATCAACGAGATACGGCCAGCCATTGATAGCGGAAGGTGAATCCACCTGGTGACCTTATCAGTCAACGCATCCAGGGCCGTACCATAGTTGGCTCTGATAGTAGTGTCGCGATCCCTCGTCACGTTTATACTAGGCATGGGCGGAAAATCCGTTCCGCTCGCGGATTTTGCGGATTTTCGGGAAATCCGCAATCCGCGAGATTCGCGAATCTCCCGCAAAATCCGCAAATCCGCGAGCAGCGGATTTTGCTCGCACTGCTCGCACTGTTCGCGTGAGTTTGCGCCCCGCGAATAAGTGCAAAATTGCAGAAATACGATCTTAGCAAAACTGAAAGTAACTACTTACCAGGTTCAAAAGTTCAGGCTCATCATTAGTAGCCATTTCCTGTAGTGCTTCCTGAGGGGCCCCTCCAGAGTTCAGTTGCCAGTTGCAACTATTATGTGACCCTGCTCTGAACCTCAGAATAGTTACACATATGCCACAAAGGTCCTGAATTACAGCTAAGGGAGACAAGCAGGAGCCAGGCTGGAAGTTAAAATCCATTAATCAGCCCCTAATTCATTATTGTCAGTTGGGGCAGGGCAGGTGTTGTAACTAATTTTGCAACAATAAAAGCACTTAGCAAGTGCAAAAGATCACTAATCAGGGCGCACTAAGGAAGCAGGTGCCAGCTAAAAAAATATTCTGTGACACATTAATCAGCCCCAAATTAATTCAGGTCACTTGAGGCAGGGAAGGTGTGCTTTGCTTTGCCGAAAATAATGTACACTGGACAACCAGAGGGTGTGGTGATGAAACAGAGGGTGGCATGGGTGGGCCAGAGGGTGGCATGAGTAGTCAAAGAGTGGCAGTGGTGACAGAGAGTGGCAGTGATGAAGAAGAGTGTCCCAAACAGGCTGGACACGTAGAAACAACAAGTTCGCGAAACTTACGACCCGACAGGTAAGTTCGCAATTTGTGACATTGTACAAAACCCTCGCGAACTGGCAGAAACCCGCGCAAACACACAAAAAAAAAAAATCCGCAAATTCGCGAGAATTCGCGGATTTTGCGGATTGCGAATCCGCAAATCCGCAAAATTCGCGAACGCGAGATCCGCAAAATTCGCTCATGCTTAGTTTATACCCAAATATTTGATTTCATCCGCCTCCCAGACTATGGGGTAATCCAGGGGGAACTGTGTTGTTATGTCAGTTAGTGGAAATAGAGCTGACTTCGACCAATTAATTTGAATGCCCGAGAAGCCACCGAATTTAGTGATTTCACGGAGAAGGGGATAAGGTTTTCCTGAGGTTTATGGACATAGAGGGTCAGGTCATCAGCATAGAGGGCAATGAGCAATTGCCTATCCGGGTATATAAGGGAACGGTGATTGTGGTGCTGTTGCAGTTTGGCCGCTAAGGGTTCTATAGCGAGCGCAAACAGAACCGGGGATAGTGGACACCCCTGTCTCGTGCCACGGTGGATTTCGAAGGGATCAGACTGGGATCCGTTCAGCAGCACCGAGGCCATCGGTTGGCGGTAAAGCAGTCGTATCCAATCAAGGAAGCTAAAAGGGAACCCCATTCGCTCCAACAGAGCCAATAGATAGTCCCATTCCAAGGAATCAAACGCCTTGGTGGCGTCTAAGAACACGACTGCAGCCTCGCACTTGGGGGTGATGTCTTGGATGACAGCCTGGAGGGTGCGCAGGTTGTGGGAGGTGGCGCGATTGGGGACAAAACCTGCCTGGTCAGGTAAAACCAGCCGCTCCATCAACAAGTTTAGACGGGATGCAAGCACTTTTGCTAGAATTTTCACGTCCGAATTCAGGAGGGATAGGGGTCTATACGAGTCACAGGACTCGGGCGGCTTGCCCGGCTTTAGCAAGGATGCTATAAGAGCTTCCCGCATAGTAGTCGGCAGGATACCCTCCTCCAGCGCTGCATAGTAAACCTGTTATTGGATTGGAGCAAGAATATGTATGAAGGCCTTATAAAAATCAATCGCCAACCCGTCCGAGCCTGGCGATTTTCCGGACTTCATAGACATGATCGCATCCGTGATCTCTTCCAGTTCGAGTATGTGATGAAGGAATTTTTGTTGGGATGGACCCAGCCACGCTAGTGCAGTGTCATCCAGGTAGGTGTTCAGGGGGGTGGGGTTGGACCGCTGGGAAGTGTAGAGTTTGGAGTAGTGGTGAGAAAGGACACAAAGTTGTTCCGGAAGCGATCGCTGGGGCACATTGTGTTCATCCAGCAGGGTCGTTATATAGTTTTGGTATCGGGGGGGATTTACCGCGAAGGCCAGCGCCTTACCAGGTCTGTCACCTTCACCAAAGATGCGCGCCACATACGGCTTACCCAGGAATTTGCATTCCTTGTCAGCCAGATCTGCGTATTCATTCAGTTTTTCACGTAGCCCAGGGAATATGTGTCTCTTGGAGACAGACCAAATCTGGAGACATACTACGCAACCCGCCAATTGCTTAAACCGCTTACATTTCATGAACAGATCCTAATCCCCTTAGCCATCCTAATAAAGAATTTTTTAACACCATCAACTTACTTCGAGCTTTATCACATTTTATTTGAAGACCCAGCCAGATAAATTTAGTTTTATTTTGTCCTTGAGTTACTTGAGTTACTGTGATTTTTTTTAACCCTTTCCCCCCACCTCAGTGCCCCCCTAGTCTCCCCTCCCCCACCTAAGCTGCCCAACCCTCCCCTCCACCACCTGAACAAGGCTTTAGGACACAACGTCCTGTAGATGCAGGTGATCGTACTCCCCTATGCCCCTACTTATGGCGATATCATACCACACTAATACTAAATAATTGTAAAATACCACCCTAGAGCAGCTAACCTTCATTGCGCAAAAAAAACCAATAGAAACTTCGCCCAAGCATAAAGCCCCTTGAATTATAATGACTTCAAAAATTTGTTAGCAGAAGTTTCACTAGAAAAAAAATGTGTACTATTTTAAGTATTACTTTCAATTTGTCGGGATTCAACAAATATGCTTGAGCATTTGTATCTTGAAATCTGGATATCATCTCATGGAGCTTCCATCTAAGTTCCCCTGTTTGCTTACAAAAATCCGTCTGTACAAAAAACTAAAAATCTCCGCCAGATCTTTTTTTTGTTAGGCCGTGCTAGTCGAAAGATATCCTCTTGTGCCAGGAAGCTGTTGAAAGCAACTAAAAAAGCTCTTGGGCGATCATCCAGTTGGGAATTACTAGAACCAGGCACTGATCGTCTATTAAATGGAAAGCGGTGTGCTCTCTCGATTTCACGGCCCCAGTCCCACTTAGATAGTTCCAGAAAAGATTTAGTGAAGAGATCAACCATGAACTGCTGTGGGTCCTGTCCTTCCTTTCCTTCGGGAATCTGAATCAGTCTCAGATTGTTCCAGCGAGCCCGGTTTTTAATATCGGCCATCTTCCATTGCAGATCATCCTTGACCAACTGTATGGAAGCAATCTTAGATTTTTGCTGGGCTAGCTCATCCTCCAAATTAGAGATTTGCGTTTCAGCTTCACTGACCCTAGAGACAAACTCCGCCTGTGATTTCGACATGCGTCGAACAGAGTTCTGTAATTTCTTACATATATTCTGAACTCTCTGGCTTTCTTCCCGTGTCTCAGCCCGGTGGGACATGATGGATTGATAGATTAGAGATAGAGAAATCTCTTCTTCAGCAGGCGGCTGCATATATTCTGGATATTCCAGCCCTTTACCACCATTTACCAGTGTTTTTTTTCTGCACAGTATGAAAGTGCTCTTCATTAAGTCCCGCGGCATCCTCAAGAAATGAACTGCTATGTTCGCTGCCATCATTAAGATTCATCTGTGCTGTATATTGTAACTCCAGTTCGTCGCCTGATGGATCAGAGTGCTCAGACAATGAATAAAAATCACTGGACTCTGTATCAGGCATCACTGTTTGCTCATCGGGTGTGGCATCTTTGGTGGTAGTATGGCCATGACCCTGACCAGGAGAGTCTGCTGTTTCTGCTGTTTCTGCTGGAGGTATGTCCATACCTCCCTCCATATCTACACTGGCCTCTTCTCCCGAATCACGAGTTCCACCAGGATTTACTTCAGCGCCCCCCATTCCAGTATCACTTCGGGCCCCCACCATAAGACTTCAGTAAGAGCTCATACTCTGTGAGCGAGGCACCCGAATCCCAGCTGCTTGCAATTGTACAGAGTCCTTGACTGGGAGAAGAGCTATTTTGCCTTTGCGTTTCTCTCTGGTAGTAGAGAAAATTGCTGGAATTTTTTTCTCCATCCCTTCTTTATTTTTAACTGGGGCTGTGACCCTTTAGGGGGCATACTTGTCAAAATAGTCAGTGTTATCAAAGTTATCAATATTAACAGAGTTATTAATACTGTCAGTCTGTCAATATTGTAGATGTAGTGGCTCTCCCCAGAGCAGAACGCAAGCACCACTGAGAGCAACTAAAAGCTACTGAAAAGAGCACTTAATACCTCTTCATATAGAACGTCACACCCCGTCCTGTACATCCTCCAAACAGTCACTCCTTATTTGAATCCTCTAGTTTCTCCTGCTCGCTCAATATGCAGCGAGCTTTCTGCAGACCTTCATGGACCTTCATGAAATAAGCGCTGTAAAAAGTTAAGCTTCAGACATGACCAATCTGCTACCGGCCGCCAAACACCGCCAGGCAATCCGCCAGGCAATCTGCTCCAAGCTGTGAAGTACGAGCTGCGTGGTGGTCAGAATCTGTGTCCCGGACCGCCCCCAGCAAGTTTCCCGTGCCCGCCCAATCCGCCGAGTCCGCTAAGCCAATTCCGCAAAGTCTACCGTGAAGAGCGTTTCCCTCCACCGGGTTGAAGGCTCAGGAAGACGGAGATAGTACTGTAAGTAACTCCCCCGTAATTCCGCTGTAATTTCGCTATGATTTCCACAAAACTGCACCGGCTAGCTGCCAATAGCCATGAGCGGGGCTCAGCACGATCCTTCTATGCGTCCAGCACAGACGCAATCTTGCCCATCGGTCCCTTGGGGTCCCAGCGATTCTACGTGTTCTAGACAGTGTCCCGAATCCAGTCATAGTTCTTAAAACCACTATTTTAGTATATGGTCTGGTTTACCCCTGGAGCCCACTGAGTATTGCGCTATACAACTGTTTCTTTGCTAAAGTATTGTGTGCTTTGTGTTGTATCCTTGTGTAGAGGATAGTGGGGAGTGTATATAAATAAATACATATTTTATAACTACTCTGTGGTTCTCCTTTCATTTAGTTTATACTAAAGGTGATATTCTGGTAAAACCGGCTGCTTTACACTCCTTCAAGATTAAGCCTGAAGGCTGCTCTCCACAGCTACCACTAGGATAGTTTTTTAAAGGTTATCTTTGACCTCAGACATCATAAGGGTTGTTTGGACTGGTGCAAGCTGCCAACTTTAATTACACACTGCACAAGGAGCAACGAAATCAAAAGGACAATTAACCAACACTGGGGTTTGGTCACGGATACTATAGAAATGCCTGAACCTCCTATGCATGCTTTCAAATAGGCCAAGAACATCAGGGACCATGTGGTCCGATCACTACTTGAAACACCCCCCCCCCCGCCCCAACCATTCAGTCACTGTGGAACCTACCGGAGGTGGTAGGCCACTACAAATATACAAAATGCAAAGCATGCTCGATGTGCCTAGAAACTAAGACCCTAACCTACAGAAACCACACCATCAACCTCAAAGCACGCACTAACTGCAATACTAGTGATGTGATATATGCAATCCTATGCCCATGGTATCTAATATATGTGGAACAGACTAAACAACAGGTAAAAAATCGGATCCTACAGCACTGCAGCCATATCAGATGTCAAACAGTAGGAGCCCCCTTGGTTGAACATTTATATATACCCAAAAACACACCCCAGAAGAACTAAGATGGCTAGTATTGGAGAAAGTAACACTAGGTCAGAGAGGGGGTGATCTCTGCCCAGTGTTGAACGTCAGGGAATGCAAGTGGATGCACTTACTAGATACAGTGGCTAATGGTCTAAATGAACTTGACGCCACATACGCCCAACTAGCAGGTCTACAATCAGAATAAGTGAGCATCTAGAACACTATACCACCTACACCAGCCGGTTTATACTTAGGTTGGCTGAATGATCGTATGTGACTCAGTATTATCATAGGTGTAATGGCCAGGCTGTTTCTAACTGCCACATAATGACACATGGCCACCACTGCTACATCGATCTCTCTGAATTGTACTATGTTCACACATGACTTCTATGACTATAGCGATGTCTGTAATGTCCAAATTCTCCTACATTTTTTAAATAAAGCGCTGTAGGTTATGCCCAAATGCGACATTGTTTTTCCTTATAATTTTCGAACAGGGCTTATATGCACTACAGTCCTATATGTGCACACATTCATATTATACTGCACGTTTCTTAATACAAATGTAGTCGAGTTTTTAATGTGTTTAAATGTTTTCAAGTAGACCTGTATAACAAACA
Organism: Lissotriton vulgaris; assembly: GCF_964263255.1. NCBI lineage: Eukaryota > Metazoa > Chordata > Amphibia > Caudata > Salamandridae > Lissotriton > Lissotriton vulgaris. The sequence continues at coordinate 1,136,029,423 of NC_141697.1, forward strand.
TACATGCCTTGTTTCTTAACGTACAAGAAAGTATGCACTGTCTTTCGACACAATGTTTTATCGCACCTGTATTGTATCTTAAAGTCTTCAATTCGATCTTTATAGCCTAGAAACAATCGGTTTTAGAATATGCAATGTATGCTGTTCTAATTTGGTTTGACAATACCGGCTGGCAGGACGCTTCAACTACCGCTGCCTTTTCCCCTCTCAAATACGCCTCAGGCTCTTATGTAAAACATTTTTGATTGAGCTGGCGAATGTTAAGGTCACTATGCCTCTTCTTACATTCTTTCTTATTTATTCGACTACACGGTTAGGTTAAACTGCATGGGTCACCATGACGACCCATCCCAGTCTCCTATTGGCTAGAGGAGAGATGAGCCTGCAGCTAGCAGTTAGTGGTGGCACCGCAAGATGGAGACACACCCACTTAACCAAGCCCTCTTCTACGTGTGCCTCTCAATCAGACTGCTTGCCAGTCCGAGTGAAGACAAGTACGAGAAAAGACCATGTTCCCTCCCACCAGCCACCCCATGAGAATTGTAGGCTCGGAGTTACCCACAACTATGATAGATATGATTGACACGATCCCTTTTGTAACACGTTCCCGCAATACGTTTTTTAACTGTACTCTCCTTTGAAAGCATCCATTGATTGACCTTTCCCAGCAGAGCTGATCTTTCACGCATTCACATGCTCCCGCTCAACGGACAGCTCTAGAAACCCTGAGCTAGTATCGCACCTGTGCCACCAAGTTCGTTTTAAGCATCAGTATACTTTCGCTGAGCCGTTGCTATCACGAACCTGAGCAAGTAGTGTGGCTCTTGTCTAACAGTGATATTATTTCACTCTGTGTTATAAAGAGTATCCGTAGAACTTAAGTAGAGGTTTGAAGTCTTCTTTATTGTATGAAGGTAGACACCCACAGGTAAGTGCTGCCGCTCAACTCCAGGACTCCAGGCAACTGACTTTCATTGTCAAGAGTACTGGAACAGAACGGAGCCATCAGAATTAAGAACACCATTTCATAAATACATAAGAAATGTGCCCTCGTGCTGAGTGCAGCACGAGGACACAACAGCAATATACCACAACTTCTCCCTCTTCACAATATTTCAAAAATAAGACATTCAAAAATAAAATGGAAACAATAAATGAGAAATGATATTTAAGTAAACAATTAAAGTAATAAGAATAACAAATTTGTCTATATATAAATTACAAAAGTTGAATGAATTGTTAATAAGGAAAAGGAAGTGCAGGCAATGGTGTGCCTGTCACCGATAAAATCATACCTTTGTCAGCGTTTTGAATGCTTGAAGAAATGGAAGATAAAATCAGGAAAACGCCGGTAATGGCGTTTCAAGCACCGATATAAACTGGTCAAAGTAGCGTGGATATGCACAGCTGAAGAAAAGTGTTTCCGTGTAAAATTGCGTAGCTAGGCAACCAAGAAAATGGCCGCCCAACGTATGCGTGATGAAATCACAACGTAGGTAACGTCAGTGTGAGCTTCACCGAACACACGTCTACAGAGGGTGATGACGTGCGTGTAGAATAGATTGAGCAGGCTGCGCAGGGTACTCACGGCCTGGACGACGATGTCGGAGTAGAACTCTCAGGACGATCTCAATGCGCTGGCGATGTTGAGTAAAACTGGACAGCCGCTGAAAACGGGACAGCCAAAGATTTCAAAGGTAGTTAAGTTTACCAAGATTGAAATGGAGATAGGCCGTCCGTCGGGAACTGAATCAACAGAGGTTGAGGATTGGCCGAGAATTTTCCTGGTGGGTATCTTGAAGAGGCTCAGGACCCGCTCTTCGCCAAATGTTATAAAGAGTATCCGTAGAACTTAAGTAGAGGTTTGACGTCTTCTTTATTGTATGAAGGTAGACACCCACAGGTAAGTGCTGCCGCTCAACTCCAGGACTCCAGGCAACTGACTTTTGTTGTCAAGAGTACTGGAACAGAACGGAGCCATCAGAATTAAGAACACCATTTCATAAATACATAAGAAATGTGCCCTCGTGCTGAGTGCAGCACGAGGACACAACAGCAATGTACCACACTCTGTAGCATTGTTGACGCGCTCCGTCTCACAGGCAAGACGCGAGACTCGCCTATGACAAGGGCAGGATTTTCCAGCATACCTTACCTAATTCTGCCAATGCAGTGATAAACAGGACATCAATACCCGGTCCTTCTGACAGAAGATGGCTGTTTTCATAGCTGTTTTAGGCATCCTTTAACCGAACCCCGAGCGGGTAACAAGATTTCAGTAAGCTGCCTACATCAAAGAGCATGACCCAACGAGGTGCCCTCCTTAGATTTAAGCTGCGCAACCCTATGACGACTGTCAGGATGTTCATAAGCATCAATATCCTAGTAGTTTTGGTGACACCTTGTCATGGAATTTGGTATTAATCAGATGTTGTCCCCTCTCCTCAGACTGTGTCCGGTTGACTTATTGCAACGCACATTGGGAGATTCATTACCCCGGATGACCAACACACATTGGGAGATCTATTACCCCAGATGACCTATGTTCAGTAAAGTGAGTCATGCTACCACATACCAAGCATAAGAAATTCCCTGAATATCTCCTCCTCTTCCTAACACAGATATTTTATTCCACCACAGATACCAAGGAGCTATTAAATGCCCACTAGGATCATCCATAGATTGGCATATCCATCAACAAGTAGGTTCCTATATGGTTACTGTTAGACCTGTCTGGCTTTTTGCGTAGTCCCTCCAAATTATTATTTATTTTGTCCCCTTTTTGCCCCTCATACCCTTAATAATTTTTGTCCACTAACTTTTTCTAGGTGTTGGTCAAGGGGATAGGTGTTCTGTTCCCCCTCATAATTTTTCACCTCAGGCCTAGAGGCCTGTTCTGACAGGAAAATAGTTGGAACCACAAAATGGTGGCTACCAACTGCCCTAACTGCCAAACCCAGAACTTGCCCATAGACTAGTATAGGGCATTCCAGAACCTTCTGGTCCCTTCTGGACCACTGAGGGTCAGCCTATATAAGGCGGAATGCTGGGCAGCCATTTTGTCTACCTGAGAGAGTCAGCTGGAGGACAGGCTATCCTGGAAGGTGGGGGGAGACTAGTGAAAGGGTTGATCTCCTGGACTGGGAAGCAGCCTAATTAATCCACTTCTCTACTCCTCCTTTGGGATCCTTGTCTTGTCCCCGCTGTGAATGATTAAGGGAGACCCTGGGTGCCTGACTAACCCCTAGCTTAAAAATAGTGGGGTTTAAACAGGAGAAGGAGACTGCGGCGCTGTGGAGCGCAGTCCTCTGCCCAGTGGTAGGAACCCTGAAAGAATAACCCTCATCCCTTGACACCAGCCTCCATTCAGTATTGAGTGGTAAAAGGACTTTGTAGGGTTAGGAAGTGGGAGCTGATGACAGAAGAGATCCAGCGCTGTTCCCTACCTTCTTGGGTGTGGAGGAAGGCTTGTGCCCTTGTGTCCTGGAAGGTCCTGGCCGGACGTGCAGTCGGCAGATCCCCTGATTTCCTTAGGAACTGACGAGGGGTGAGGGGTGTCGGTTTCCCTGAGGCAGCGCCGCCTCAGCTGTGCGCGGGACCCCGGGGGCCCGGGTCGCGTTGCTGTAGTAGCGCTATTGTGGAGAAGGTGGGACGAGACACTGTCCTGGAAGCGCCATCGCGCATGCCCCGTGTGAGGAGAAGGTGGGGGCAGTCTCTGTCAGAGGGCGTCATCGCGCATGCCCTGAATCGTGAGGCTATCCGGGAAGTAAGCAGGCCAGCGTAGAAGACGCTTCCAGCGTCAGGTGATCGGGATCGACTCCCGCCTGGCAACACTGATCCCCCGCATCTGCGCAGTGGACCCGCTGTGAGAAGTGACGCCCAGACCGGCGGGAAGACGAACGACGAGGGAGCAGGCATCGGCGCTTCTCCACTTTTAGTACCTCTTTCCCTGCTGGAGCTCCAACACGGAGAAGCGGTGCTGAGCAGTGGGGAAGGGGCGGAAGCCTGACACGAGTACCCGCCAAAGTGGTGTTGTTTTTCCCCGCGCCAGCACCGAGCTAAGTAGCTGGTCGGGGGAACTTGGTAGACTCGTCAGTTGCCGGCTGACAGCCAGATACCGGAGGACTGTGGCAGTACCGCTCACTGAGACAGTAAGGAGAGAGAGGGGGTGAAGGGGAAAGCTGAGCACTCCTAGGATTAAGCACCTCAGGGAATAGAGGAGTGGGAGTTAAGCAAAGGTCTTTCCCTCCTGAGGAGAACTAATCCCAGTACATGGGAGAAGTGCCCTAGCTCACTGTTATTCCGCCAAATACCGTGACTAAGTGGGTGAGGAAGAGTTCCTCATAGGAGCTGCAGGTGCTCATGTAAAGGCTTAAGAAAACCTCTCATTAAGGGGTCGATTACGATCGCGACCCCAGAGCAGGAGGGAACCTCCGCATGGCATGCGGAGTTCCCTCCTGTGCAATTAGGATGTGACCGCCACCCTGGCAGTCACATCCTCTATTTTTAACATTGCCGCGGGTGCAGCTTCAAGCTGCACCCGCGGCAATGTTAAAAAGGCACGCATTGCATTTGCATGCAGAAAGAGGCAGGCACCGCGCGGTGCCTGCCGCTTTCTGCATGCAAATGCAGGGGGGTACCATAGGTACCCCCCATGTGCACCCCCCACCCCCCCTTCACCTAGGGGGCCCGCAACGGGCCCCCGCAGTGAAGTTCCGTATGCTTTTCCGCGGCGGAAAACCGGCCGCGGAAAAGCATACTTTACTGCACATCCTAATATGGTGGACGGTGTCTGGAAGACACCGTCACCATATTAGAGCTTTTCCGCTGCGGTTGTAATCCGACCGCGGCGGAAAAGCTGCGGACTGAAACCAGGACCCACCAGCCATCCTAATCTGGCGGTGGGTCTTTGGTCAGTCCGCTGCGGATTTTCCGCATCCTCGGGGCCGGCGGTGGCTTCCGCCGGCCCCGAGGATGCGGAAAATCCGCTATCATAATGACCCCCTAAATGTGTATCTGTTAAGTGGATATAGGTGTTAAGGGAGGAAAAGGTTTAAAACCATAGAGAAGACAAAGCCAGTACAGTTTAGAAACTAATGTAATGAAATGTACTAGTGTTGTTGTTTATTAATGCACGCTAATTCTGCTGAAAGTAATTCTACTGAGAAAAGTTAGTATTTCTGAATGTAGCATTTCTGACTTAATGACATCTGAATTGATTGAGTTGTAATTTTTCCCCAGACAGAACAGTAGTATTAATTCTCCTGATCAAATGTGTAATTCTCAATTGTGAAATCCAGAACCAAGAGAGCAAAGATATTATTTTTATAAATCAGTACATATTTTCCTAACAAATTGGTGTAGTGTCCTTTTTAAGTATTATTGCGTGGATTTACAGCTGGGTGGTCTGCAACCTTCACACTTGTGCCTCTAGAATTGTATGTCTTACCCTAGGCCAGGCTACCCTAGGTGACCTGACATCCCAGGTTCCAACAGATTGGTGCCTAGCGGTGGGATTCTGACTTGGTTGCAGCTACTCAATAGTAATTCAACGCAATACACTGGCCTACACCAGGAGTTTTCTCCTTGCGGCCCTCCTAATTTGAATTTTGTTTTTTTCAAATTTATTTCTGGTGGTGGGTGGAGGTTAACCTCAGGTCACACTTCTGGGTACTCTCCTGAGTGCTTATTTTATTCCATAGGGAAAGATGGAATTAAATTTTGAAGAGCTAGAATCCTACACTGTGACCCAACTCAAGGAATGGTGTCAGCAACAGGGGGTATTCTTTAAAAAAGGTGCCAGGAAAGGCGAGTTGCTGACAAGCATAAGGGCATGGGTGGAAGCTCATTCAGGGGAGGAACCGGACACAGAAGGGAGTGACAGGGACACTGTCCTTGAGACTGCAATGTTGTACCAAGCTGGAGGGGGGAATCTGCTGACAGGTCCCAGGACACCTTCGAGGGTGGGCAGCAGTGTCTCAGAGAGGGATTTAACTGATGCTGAGCTGGAAGATAGGAGGGAGGAGAGGAGAATGAAGTTGGAATTAGCTAGAATGGAAATGGAGAGGGAAGACAGGAGGTTAGCCCATGAGCGAACCATCAAGGAGCTAGACCTACAAGCCTTAACCCTAAGGTCTCCCAATCCAGATAATGGTGGCAGCGAAAATAAGGTGAATACCAGGGAATCCAGACCCTATCTACCCAAGGATGTCATTGCAAGTTACACCACAGGCGATGACATTGCCAAATGGTTAGCCGCATACGAAGTTTCTTTAAGGGCTCACGGGATCTTAGAAACTCACTGGGGGGTTGGGCTGTATAAATACATGCCACCTGCTGGCAGGGACGCCTTGTTGGCTCTGGAGCAGGATGAGCAAACCCACTACCCTACAATGAAGGTGGCACTGGTGAAAAAGTTTGGACTTACCCCTGAATGATACAGACAGAAATTCAGGGGAAGTCACAAACTGAGTACCCAGAATTGGGTAGATTTCTTAGACTACGCCAAGAAAGCTTTGGAGGGTTGGGTCAAGGGCAGAGAGGTGAAGGATTATGAGGGGCTGTACAATCTATTTTTGAAAGAACACCTCCTCGAGAAATGTTTTCCCGAGCTGCGCCAGCACCTGGTGGACAGCAAGCTGACCAATTCCCGGAAGCTTGCAGAGGAGGCGGATACCTGGGCAAGTACCCGGGAGTCCTTAAAGGGGACTGGAGGGGATTCTCAAAAAGCCGGACAGGGCGCCCCCCAGAAGAAGGAGGGGGGAGATAAAAAGAAGGAGTTCTCCAAAGGTCCCCAAAATAATTTCCAAGGAAAGGGAGCAGGTTTCACCCCTAAGGCAAACCCACCCAGAAACCCTAATCCTGGCCAAAGCCAGCAGCCAAGGGTTCTCCACTGTTTTGAGTGTGGTGGTGTTGGACATTATAAGGGAGATGTCAGATGCCCAAAGAGACCACCCCCTCCCACCGGAGGAAAACCACCGGGAGTAGCTAATGTAGCGCTCGGGGAGGAGTTGCCCTTAGATAAGGGGGGTGAGTGGGCGGGTGTCACCTTAGTGTCCCTGGGAGAACGGCAGATGGTTCCAAAGATCCAGGTGCCCCCAAATACTGCAAAGTATGGGCAATGGGTCACCATCAATGGCCAGAGAGGGGAGGCTCTGAGAGATACAGGAGCCAGTATGACTATGGTGAGAAGTCAACTGGTGTCTCCAGAGCAGGTGGTTCCCAATGTACTCCACCCCGCCGCGATGGCTGACGGCAGAATGGGCCACTATCCAGTGGCTGAGGTTCCCTTTGAGTGGGAGGGGGTTGCAGGTTCACTTCGAGTTGCCGTAAGCCCTGCCGTGCCAGTCGATTGTCTGTTGGGGAATGACATGGAGCACAACACTTGGAGAGAGGTGGAATACCGGACGCATTCTGCGATGCTGGGTACACCTGACTGGGCCTGTGTAAGCACACGGTCTGCGACTACCCGGAGAGGGAGTTCGCCTGGGTTGGAGCCTGGAACAATGGCCCAACCCGCTGCTAAAAAGGGACAGACCCGGAGACAGGAAGAGCCTGCTCCGGCTTCCACACCCCATGTGACAGATCGGCCACCTGCAGTGGTGGACCAGGAGTCCGTGGAGGGGGAAGTAGACTCTCTGGAGGATTTACCCATCCCTGCTGAGTGGCATGTGGAGGGAGGTCCTACCAGAGAGGAAATCTGTAAGGGGCAGAGGGAGTGCCCTACCCTTGAGGGACTGAGGCGACAGGCTGAAGCCCAAGCAGCAGGTGATGTTACGGGACACTACCATATTTACTGGGAGGATGGACTCCTCTACAGTGAACCCAAGGTACCCTTGCCTGGTTCATCAAGGGCCTTGGTAGTCCCGCAACAATACCGAGCCTTTCTGCTGGAATTGGCTCATGCTATACCCCTGGCAGGACACTTAGGCCAGGACAAGACCTTTGCACGGCTGGTCCTCCACTTTTACTGGCCTCAGATGAAAGTGGCGTCCAACACTTACTGTTGGACATGTGTAACCTGTCAGGCCAGTGGGAAAACAGGGGTGAAGCTGAAGGCTCCCCTGGAACCACTTCCAGTCGTTAGCACACCCTTTGAGAGGGTGGGCATCAACATTGTAGGGCCTTTAGATCCACCAACCACAGCTGGTCACAGGTTCATCCTGGTCCTGGTGGATCATGCCACACGGTACCCAGAGGCAATTCCTCTGAGGACAGTCACTGCACCTGTGGTGGCTAGAGCCCTAATGGGGATCTTTACCCGAGTGGGATTCCCCAAGGAAGTTGTGTACGACAGGGGGACCAACTTCATGTCAGCTTACATGCGGGCAATGTGGAAGGAGTGTGGAGTGACCTACCGGTTCACCACTCCTCATCACCCCCAGTCAAATGGACTGGTTGAGAGGTTTAATAAGACCTTGAAGGGCATGATCAGAAGTCTGCCCGAAAGCCTGCGGAGGAAATGGGACGTCCTCCTACCCTGTTTGCTCTTTTCTTACAGGGCAGTGCCACAGAAGGGAGCGGGCTTCAGCCCCTTCGAGCTTCTGTATGGGCACCCTGTACGCGGTTCTCTCAGCCTGGTGAAGGATGGTTGGGAGAAGTCTCCCAGGAAACCCCCCCAGGATGTGGTGAGCTACATGCTGGCCTTCAGGAGCCAAATGGCAAAGTTGTGGAAGCAGGCTTCTGACAACTTGGAGGCCAGCCAGGCAGTCATGAAAGAGTGGTATGACCACAATGCTCACCAGGTGGAATTGGAGCCTGGCCAGAAAGTGTGGGTGATGGAGCCTGGAGAGCTTAGTGCCCTCCAGGATCGCTGGACAGGCCCCTTTGAAGTGTTGGAGAAGAAGGGTAAGGCCACATACCCGGTGGACCTTAAGACCCCTCGTCAGCCCCTACGGGTGCTGCATGCCAACCGTCTCAAACCCCACCATGAGAGGCCCAAAGTCATGTTGATGATGGTGATTGACGGGGAAGAGGAAGCGGAAAGCGAACCTCTCCCAGATCTATTCTCATCTCAAGAGAAGGATGGGTCAGTGGAGGGAGTGATTCTCTCTCCCACTCTAACTCCTGAGCAACGGGAGGACTGCCGCCAGATCCTGGAGCAGTACTCTACGTTGTTCTCCCTTGTCCCGGGAAGGACTCACCTGTGTACCCATGATGTGGACACAGGGGACAGCCCACCAGTGAAGTCGAAGACCTACCGGCTGTCCGACAAGGTGAAGGCTAGCATTCATGGAGAGGTTGCCAAGATGCTAGAGCTGGGAGTTATTGAACCTTCTAACAGCCCTTGGTCCAGTCCGGTGGTGCTCGTGCCAAAAGCCGCACCACCAGGCACCACACCCGAACTGAGATTCTGTGTGGATTACCGAGGACTGAACTCAGTCACAAAGACTGATGCTCATCCGATCCCTAGGGCGGATGAATTAATTGACCGGCTAGGAGCTGCCCAATATCTGAGTACCTTTGACCTCACTTCGGGGTACTGGTAGATCTCCTTGACAGATGGAGCAAAGGAAAGGTCAGCCTTCTCCACGCCTGAGGGACACTTCCAGTTTTGCGTGATGCCCTTTGGGCTCAAAAATGCCCCTGCCACATTTCAGCGGCTGGTGAACCAGGTCCTCTCTGGAATGGAGAGTTTCTCTGCTGCTTACCTGGATGACATTGCTGTCTTCAGTAGCAGTTGGGAGGACCATTTGCAGCATTTGCAAGCAGTTCTCCAGGCCCTGAAACAAGCTGGATTGACAATCAAGGCCAGCAAATGCCAGATTGGGCAGGGGTCGGTTGTGTACCTTGGACACTTGGTGGGTAGGGGGACTGTGCAGCCCCTGCAGGCGAAGATTGAGGCAATCATGGCCTGGGAACCCCCCAAGACACAGACTGAGGTCCGAGCTTTCCTGGGCCTCACAGGCTACTACCGTCGCTTTGTGAAGGGGTATGGCACTATTGTAGCGCCCCTCACAGAGCTCACCTCAAAGAAACAACCTCGACGGGTAGTTTGGACGGGAGCTTGTCAGCAAGCTTTTGAGAAATTGAAGCAGGCGATGTGTGCGGCACCGGTCCTGAAGGCCCCAGACTTCTCCAAGGAGTTCATTGTCCAGACAGATGCATCAGAACATGGCATTGGGGCAGTGTTATCGCAACTAAATGAAGAGGGCCTGGATCAGCCTGTAGTCTTCTTATCCAAGAGACTGCTTCCCCGGGAACAGAAGTGGAGTGCAATTGAGAGGGAAGCTTTTGCGGTGGTGTGGGCTCTGAAGAAGCTGCGGCCATACCTCTTTGGCTCGCACTTCCTGGTTCAGACTGACCACCGACCCCTTCGTTGGCTGATGCAAATGAAGGGGGAAAATCCCAAGCTGTTGAGGTGGTCCATCTCCCTACAGGGAATGGACTTCCGGGTGGAACATCGGCCTGGAGTGGACCACGCCAATGCAGACGGTCTCTCCAGGTATTTCCGCCTTAGTGATGAGGACTCCCAAGGGGTTGGGTAGTTCTCCCCACTTTCAGCTGGGGGGGACGCGTGTTAGACCTGTCTGGCTTTTTGCGTAGTCCCTCCAAATTATTATTTATTTTGTCCCCTTTTTGCCCCTCATACCCTTAAAAATTTTTGTCCACTAACTTTTTCTAGGTGTTGGTCAAGGGGATAGGTGTTCTTTTCCCCCTCATAATTTTTCACCTCAGGCCTAGAGGCCTGTTCTGACAGGAAAATAGTTGGAGCCACAAAATGGTGGCTACCAACTGCCCTAACTGCCAAACCCAGAACTTGCCCATAGACTAGTATAGGGCATTCCAGAACCTGATGGTCCCTTCCGGACCACTGAGGGTCAGCCTATATAAGGCGGAATGCTGGGCAGCCATTTTGTCTACCTGAGAGAGTCAGCTGGAGGACAGGCTATCCTGGAAGGTGGGGGGAGACTAGTGAAAGGGTTGATCTCCTGGACTGGGAAGCAGCCAAATTAATCCACTTCTCTACTCCTCCTTTGGGATCCTTGTCTTGTCCCCGCTGTGAATGATTAAGGGAGACCCTGGGTGCCTGACTAACCCCTAGCTTAAAAATAGTGGGGTGTAAACAGGAGAAGGAGACTGCGGCGCTGTGGAGCGCAGTCCTCTGCCCAGTGGTAGGAACCCTGAAAGAATATCCCTCATCCCTTGACACCAGCCTCCATTCAGTATTGAGTGGTAAAAGGACTTTGTAGGGTTAGGAAGTGGGAGCTGATGACAGAAGAGATCCAGCGCTGTTCCCTACCTTCTTGGGTGTGGAGGAAGGCCTGTGCCCTTGTGTCCTGGAAGGTCCTGGCCGGACGTGCAGTCGGCAGATCCCCTGATTTCCTTAGGAACTGACGAGGGGTGAGGGGTGTCGGTTTCCCTGAGGCAGCGCCGCCTCAGCTGTGCGCGGGACCCCGGGGGCCCGGGTCGCGTTGCTGTAGTAACGCTATTGTGGAGAAGGTGGGACGAGACACTGTCCTGGAAGCACCATCACGCATGCCCCGTGTGAGGAGAAGGTGGGGGCAGTCTCTGTCACAGGGCGCCATCGCGCATGCCCTGAATCGTGAGGCTATCCGGGAAGTAAGCAGGCCAGCGTAGGAGACGCTTCCAGCGTCAGGTGATCGGGATCGACTCCCGCCTGGCAACACTGATCCCCCGCATCTGCGCAGTGGACCCGCTGTGAGAAGTGACGCCCAGACCGGCGGGAAGACGAACGACGAGGGAGCAGGCATCGGCGCTTCTCCGCTTTTAGTACATTTTTCCCTGCTGGAGCTCCAACACGGAGGAGCGGCGCTGAGCAGTGGGGAAGGGGCGGAAGCCTGACACGAGTACCCGCCAAAGTGGTGTTGTTTTTCCCCACGCCAGCACCGAGCTAAGTAGCTGGTCGGGGGAACTTGGCAGACTCGTCAGTTGCCGGCTGACAGCCAGATACCGGAGGACTGTGGCAGTACCGCTCACTGAGACAGTAAGGAGAGAGAGGGGGTGAAGGGGAAAGCTGAGCACTCCTAGGATTAAGCACCTCAGGGAATAGAGGAGTGGGAGTTAAGCAAAGGTCTTTCCCTCCTGAGGAGAACTAATCCCAGTACATGGGAGAAGTGCCCTAGCTCACTGTTATTCCGCCAAATACCGTGACTAAGTGGGTGAGGAAGAGTTCCTCATAGGAGCTGCAGGTGCTCATGTAAAGGCTTAAGAAAACCTCTCATTAAATGTGTATCTGTTAAGTGGATATAGGTGTTAAGGGAGGAAAAGGTTTAAAAACCATAGAGAAGACAAAGCCAGTACAGTTTAGAAACTAATGTAATGAAATGTACTAGTGTTGTTGTTTATTAATGCACGCTAATTCTGCTGAAAGTAATTCTACTGAGAAAAGTTAGTATTTCTGAATGTAGCATTTCTGACTTAATGACATCTGAATTGATTGAGTTGTAATTTTTCCCCAGACAGAAAAGTAGTATTAATTCTCCTGATCAAATGTGTAATTCTCAATTGTGAAATCCAGAACCAAGAGAGCAAAGATATTATTTTTATAAATCAGTACATATTTTCCTAACAAATTGGTGTAGTGTCCTTTTTAAGTGTTATTGCGTGGATTTACTGCTGGGTGGTCTGCAACCTTCACACTTGTGCCTCTAGAATTGTATGTCTTACCCTGGGCCAGGCTACCCTAGGTGACCTGACATCCCAGGTTCCAACAGTTACCAACTTGGTATTTCACCACATTGTACTACATGCACTGAACAATATCTATTACTTCCAGGTACTCTCTACACAATTGCGTCCTGATGAAGACCCCACATTGAGGAACAAATCACCCTCCTTCATACAGGGGTCGAAACGTAGACTACCATACACCCTCAAACCCATAGGAACAGAACAAGCCAAATCAATTTGTACCTATGTGTTATGATTATAGGGGGACTACGGTCCAAAATGAGGCCGTAAAGGTTTCACTGTATATTACTGTAAATGTGCTTATGTCACTATACATTTACCCTGTCCCTCACTCATCTACTCACCCCCAATTCCTACAAACGTTCCTCTTCTATGTCACACTGTGAGCACTGGAAATATCACATGTACTAAGGACATATCAAAGTTGATACATGGAATAACATTAATGCTTTGAATCTCAAAAGCATACAATGAATGTTTCACTTATGTAAATAAATTCCAGTTTTTGTTGAATCGAATACAAATTGTTTTTTTATGGTGAACTGTTCATTGTCACATGTTTAAGAATGCAATGAACTACCACAACCACTTTCTGAACGTACTGTTCACTTTAACTAGTGGACAGCATATACCAGGCCAACTTCTCACAGTAAGAAGAACAGTTAAGGAGCAACAAACAGTGCAACAATCAAAATTTTTAAAAACGGCAATACACACAAGAATGTTTGAAGTTTTAAGACAAAAAGTGGTTAGAAAATTGAAGCTTCAATGAAAGGCATCAGTTTGAGGTGTTATTGCTTATTGCGATATGGTGGAAGTGGGTTATTTCAGTGAAAGACCATGGCACTTAACCACTTGGTTGGTGCTCAAGGTCCAAGATTGAAGCTGGATAGGGTTTGTTAGAGTGGGATACGTTGTTGACTTCCCCTAAAGCCACTGGTTTCGGTGCCAAACCTCAGAGAGGAACAGACTTGAATTTCGGAGCTGTGGAAGTAGTTTTACCTCTGGGATATAATTGCTGCCTCACCCTGGACTGAGGTTTTACCTTTGGACAAAGTCACTTTTTTGCTTCACAAGAACTACCAATGGAAAGGCTTTCAGCAACAGTTAATAGGGATTAATATGTCCTTATACATTTACCAATAGTTCACACTGAACCACTTTTATGTGTGACAAAAACGTTCAACCTGAATAACCCAATTTTCTTGCCCACTGAAGCCGAGTCCTCCATGTTGGTACCTCTGAACCTTGTCCTCGTCCTACAGAGGTGGAAAAAAAGTTCCATTGTACTTCAAGTACTGAGAAAGTTCCTCATGCTCACTTCTGCAGCACTCCAGGCATCATAGCAATATTCTAGGCACCAGGTCCCTCTCCAGGCAGGACTCCTACAGAATTCAGTCTTCATGGGTCAGTTGAGCCATGGAGCTGGGGGTCCTGCTTTTTGTGTCCCTGGAGCTGGCAAGCTGGAGGTCAAATATTTGTTCCCAGCAGGAGCAGTTCCCGTGCCTGTGTAGCTGTAAGAGTCAGGAGTCCTTGAACCCTGTTTTCCAGTAGGGTCTTTTTTTCATATGTTGTCTTCTTCAGTCCAGAAGAGTTTTGAGGAGGTGGTGATGAGATGTTAATCGATCAGCTTAGTCAGCTGTTTGGTATGCTAATTTTGGTGGCGATTCATGCAGGGCAAAACGAGTAAAGAGGAGTGAAAAATGTTGTGGATCCCCATTGTGCCCCCTTTGGAAATTTTTCTGTGCTTACCTCAAAAACAGATCCATGCCCAACTTGGCTCGAAAGTAGAAGTTTACTCATAGTGTGTGCTTTCATTGGCTTGGACTTCTGTTCAGTTCAGACGTTTTTTGCAAATATAAGCCATTAAAAAAAGTTGTGGCTCGAAAGCGTTTATGTATGGTTCTTCTATTTTAAATTGTGATTTAGAAAATTGCTAAGTCTGTCAGGTTTGATATTTTTGTCAAATGTAATGGGATAATTAAGGGTGTCGATTTTCCTGGTGTGGAGAATACATTTCTACAGATGTGAGGGATGACAATGAGAGGTGCCCATTCCATGGAAAGTGCTTGGGGGTCCAAAGAAATGGGTTTAAGGTAGGTGCTAAAATCGTGATTTAAATAAAAATCTTAATTTTTTGGGATGATATTTTTGTGACCACTTAAAAGGCACCACTTTGCATTGAAATCACTATTCTTTACTAAAATCGTGATTTTTCACCAAAAATAAAACAATTTGGGAAATATGCTCATTTTGAAAAGGAGGGGAAGCTGCTAACCACAGTCAACCAAGGCTGTGCAGAATGAGCTGTGACTGCATGTAACAGCTGCGGCAAAGGCATTTCTTTTCTTCAACAGAACAAACCTTTTCTGCTGGCTGAAACATTTTGCTAAGTAGCTCTGCCCTTGCACTCTTTCATGTTGATGAGACATACACAGTCCATCTTTGCTCTTCCCAATTCCACAGGCTTAACTCTTTGCTTACACAGAAATCTCTGAAAACATACCCCCAGATTCCTCATTGTCATGTTTTGTTAATGTTAATGTTAAAATGGGACTTTTATAGCGCAACGGCTACTCCAAGGGAGTGTCCCGGCGCTTTGTGCTCCCGACCAGAGAAAGAGCTGGAAAACATAACAGTAAAAGAGCAGGGGCCTAAAAGAGGGGACAGACTATCCAGAGAACAGCCAGGTTTTTAAGTCTTTCCTGAAGACAAGCAGGTTTGCGGTATTCCGCAAGGACACCGGTAAGGAATTCCATAGCTGAGGAGCAAGGAATCCAAAGGACCGGCCGCCTAGCCGAGCCCTTTTGATACGTGGCACCCGAGCCAGAGCCAATGTTTCTGACCTGAGGGACCGTGCAGGTCGGTAGAAATCCAACCTCTTCTGAAGATATTTGGCACCATTGCCATGCAAGGCCTTATGGGCAAGAGTCATGGCCTTGAACAGTATCCTCTTTCGCACCGGAAGCCAGTGGAGCGATACAAGAAGGTTGGAGGCACTGGTGCGGCGGTGCAGACCAAAAATTGCACGCGCAGCAGCATTCTGGGTAACCTGCAGACGCTGGAGGAGATATTTAGGCAGACCCAGATATAGGACATTTGCATAGTCCAATCTGGATCCTATGAGTGCCTGAACAGTGATCCTCCGATGTTCCTCCGAGAGAAGGGGAAAGAACTTGCGTAGCATTCTGAGGATCCCAAAGCATGTTCCCGTAAGAGTAGAAACCTGGGATTTGAGCGAGAGCTCGTTGTCAATTTTAACTCCCAGGTTCTTAGCCCACTTAGAAGACTGAGTGGGAGGGAACATGTCAGCAGGCCACCATCCATGCCAATCTGGTTCCGATGGGCATCCGAAGAATAGTATTTCGGATTTGTCCGAGTTGCACTTGAGGCTGTTATGTTGAAACCAGCTGAAGACAGCCCCAAGGCAATTGCGGATCCTTTCTCCATCGAACTCTTCGCTCTTGCGACAGGTGAATAGGAGCTGGGTGTCGTCAGCATAAGAGACGATCCGGGCCCCATAGGACTCCGCCAATGTCGCCAGAGGGGTCATAAGGATGTTAAATAGAGTAGGGCTCAGTACAGAGCCCTGAGGCACTCCCTTAATAGCGATTTTTAAGGAATCGCTATTAAAGACTCGCAAAACAGGATTCATGTAGAAATCGCAATATTTTTTGCGATTTCTACAGCTTCCTTATTTTCGATTCGCTAATTGCTAATCGCAAATAAGGAATAACTCCCCATTCATTACTATGGACCTAAAAGCCCATAGGAATGAATGGGGAGTCATTCCTTATTTGCGATTAGCAAATAGCGATTTGCAAATAAGGATACGATTTCAAGGGTGCCAGGGTGTCCAAAGGACACCCTGTAGCACCCCTGAAATGGTAATGTACACAGATGTTGCGCACACACATGTCCAAAGGACATGTGTTTGTATAACCTACATCTTAGAAAAATGCACTAAAGTGCATTTTTCTAAGTTTTCGCTATTTACCACGTAGTTACACTTCGCGATAAATAGCGGCCCCAGATTGCGAATTCCCAATTTGAAAATGGTTCATGAATTGCATTTAAGGAATCTCAAATTGAGATTCCTTAAATGCATTTATTCGCAATTTAGCGATTTTTAGAATTGCGATTTTTGCATTTGGGATGATGAATCCCAAATGCAAAAATAGCGCTCTCAAATGGCCAGATTCTCAGAATCTGGCCCTTTGCGAGCCAATTTTGGCTTCATGAATCTGGCGGGACTTCCTTGCAAGCTACGTCTGTCGCGGGCCCTGCGATATGGAACTCTCATCCCATAACTATACTTAAATTCCGTCTTTTACGCCTCTTTTTTTACCATCTGCTTATGGCAATACCAAAAATTAAAAGATAAGGAGGAGCTGCAAGCAACTAAAAAAACAGTTCCCTCCCTGCCCACATCCCTTTAACCAGGAAACAAAAAGGACTGACTGACTGATAGAAATCTCCGTCCAAAAGACTAAATTCAGACTCTCACCAACACTTTATTATGTAACCCATGTTGCCCATCGTAATGAGTTTGATATCTCAGTAAATTAATGCACTCAATACAAAATCTATGAACACATGATATGCTTTCAGATCCCTGTGAGTCTGGTCAGCCTTTCATCTTTTTTAAAGGCTGATATTGTGAGTAGAGTTGGCGGATAGCAATAAACATCATGCATATAGTACCCCAAACCCTTGGGGTTAAACTATGCTTTACAAAAGACACACTGCATTAGGCCCTGTAATCTCACTTTATATGCTGTGTTTCCTTAGAGACTGTGTGCAACCTGAAAGCAATAACAATGTCAGGAAAATAGAAAATATTAATTATCCCCCACTCTACACACTGTAAACTAGCTTCATCCCACCCTTGACTGTACTGTATACTCTACAAAAAGAGATTCAGGCACAAGTTAAGACACAATTTCAAAGATAAAAGTGACCGACAAAATTGTACAAAAACAAAAGTTGGGGTAAACAATATGCATAACAGTAAACACAAGAAATAAATTCCTAATGAACAGATAGTTGGATCCAAAAAAAAAGATTATTAAGAGACATTTCTCCTCATAATCAGAAGACCAGTTAAGGAAGGCAAGAATTAATCTTAGAAGAAAATCAGCGGCAACAAACACTATATAAAATTATGTCCGAACAAAAAGATAACCGTTTGCACAAGAGAAACACAAATGAAAAGACAAAACTACTATTGAGGCACAAGGCAAACATATTCATAATTAGATTAGCAGTTTCAAAATATACCTTTATCCACTCAGCCCAAAATGAGGACCTAGACATTCAATTGCACAACGTGTCCTTACAATGATAAACAATAAGAGAAGTTTATGAACTGGTGCTCCTACACAACAGTAATAGCAATGTAAACAGATGACTAAAACATAAAAAACCCACAGGTTTTCTTCCACCCCAGCACACATTCATGCACAACATTGCTTGTGAAAAAAACCAATGAAAAAGATGAAACAGAAAAATAAGGTCATCAGTATTTAGAATAAATAAAGAGACAACGAAATATGCACTTGCAGATATATAAAGCATTTAAAACGATTTGAAGTTAATATGCAACTGCCACTGACAAGCAAATAGAAACCTTATTACATCGTTCTTATTTTATGCTCCATCACTCATGCCCTCCTCACCAGTAGCCTCGACTATGTCAATGCTCTCTACGCCGGCGTCTCCACCCAGGTCCTTAAAACACTTCAGACCATACAGAGCTCTGCAGCCAGACTCATCCTGGACCTACCCAAACAGTGCCATATCACCCCCTCCCCCCACCTCAGAAACCTCCACCGGCCCCTCATCCAGAAGAGATGTCAGTTCAAGATCCACACGAATGCCAACAAAGCCCTCCACAATGAAGGACCATCCTACATCCTAAAGGACTGAGCTTGCATCAGCCTTCTAGACGCCTTCATTGGTCTCCTCCAGCCCCTGCACACATTCCCCACATCCGCCGCAGTGGTGGCCGTTACTTCTCCTTCATCGCCGCCAAGACCTGGAACAACATGCCCCCTACCTCCGTACTACACCCTCGCTCGCGGACTTCAGAAAGAGACTCAAGTCCTGGCTGTTCGACTGAGACATGGCTTCCTCAGTGCCCAGATACCCCTAGGGCTGACAGTGCCGCGCTATACACATACTGTTTGAAATTGAAATGTTTCATAATGACAACAACTGATGCGACATGCAGATACACTCTTCTACAAAGCACAAAACATAAATGCAGACCTCTAATGCTATTTTTGGGAAAGTAGCCTGATGAAATGGCACAAAAGACTGTGCACTTTTATGCAAATAATTGAAACGACTGCAGGATTATAAAACAAGCTCATACACACAAAAACACACACACACGCATAACACAGTATGAGAAAAACAAATATGAGAAAAACAAGCCCCAAAATGTAGTAAAACACATAATCCACCAACAGGTATAGCCCGAATTTCTGGTCACAAAACCATCAGTGCTTGTTAACAATTAATCAGTAATTTCAGACAAATACACCTTCGAAACACATCCCTTTTATCAAACACAACCGCAAACTCATTTTTCCAGATAGTGTTTAGCACCATAGTTTACAAAAACAAAATATAAGAAACTGCTTTATCAACACTGTCAATCAGAAATACACCCTGCAAACTGCCCAAAAAGCACCGGAAAGAATGTTCACACTTTTTTTCAGGAAATTCAACTTCTTCAGGAGAACAAATTACTTCTGTATATTTCAACGGCCCCTTGTCAAAATACATGGAGTTACAGTCTCTAACATGTGACTAACCAAATCAACTAACTTACCAACAGTTTCAATAATTTTAAATGCCTGTTATCGAATATTTACATTACTTAAAATCACGTTTTAAGCAAAACAATTGGGCTTTTATAACCTGCTTGAAAGGATTACTGTAATACTTTTTTATCCAGTACACCAAAAACGGATTTGCATTCAACGTGTACTCCACGTGTACCAGGCAGAATGCATATGTTTCAGAAAATGCATTGCAGAAGGCCCAACGTGATGTATTGTAATGGATTGTTTAATATGTTACAGCACAGTATATTTTTCATCTTAGATTTTAGCTGCTTTAAAATCAATGATTCCAGTTGTTTTTGGCAACTGATTCACCCAATGAAAAGTCATATGAATTTTGCGCAAAACACCAAACTTTAACTTTTTCTGATGGGAGACACCTTTCGCCCAGAGATGTATTTTCACACTAGTGCTGCATCAAGTGAGGGCCATGTATTTAGAATTTAGTGGGCAGTGTACTCTGCCACAAATGTGACCGAGTACCTTTTATGACAAACTCTTGGGGCACATTAGCAAGAACCTCAGTAAAATTATCGCCGTTTTAGCGGCAGGAAACTACAGCTAAAAGGTGCAAGACATCTAACCTGGGCTTCCATTGGAATTCTATAATGCATATTAGCAAGCTCATTATCGCCGTTTTAGCGGCCGTTCCCTGCTGCTAAAATGGCGATAATTTTACCGATGTTCTTGCTAATATGCCCCTTGGTTCGCACATTCTGTTTGGAGTCGGGTTAAAGCAGCCATGTTTCCGCTGGAGGAGCCCCCACTTGGTCTGCTGACAGGAACTTAAGACCGAGGGCCGCAAGAGCATCAAGTCATCGGCCTAGGCATCTCAGACTGTCAGCCCTATGTAGGTCAAACCTTCTGTCATACATGTGTTCTGTTTAGGGTTTCCAGGAAAAGCCTGGCAGTTACGAACAGAAAAAATGACCCCCACACCCTGGGAGAAAACTCTCAGGGTGTCCAGTGCTTAATTTGAGCCTGTGGTTTCTGGTGCTAGCACTGGCACTGACGCTTTTCATGAGCTTCAGTTAAGCCTAAGGACCCATTCATTTTTGGCTTGTATAGAGGGGAGATTAAGTGATTCCCCAGCGTCGTAGTCGGCAGCTCTGGCCATAACGCCACATCCTCTCCCCGCTTTCATGGTTTGTAGGTGCTTCTGTTTTAGGCTGTTCTAACAAGAGAAATGGGCTGGCTCAAGCTGCCTCTTGACGAGATCTTCAGCACTTATTTTTTGCAAATTAACCACTGACGGTGTCAGGATTATCAGTTTGCTGCTGAGCAGCCCCAGCCCCCAGAAAGATGGCGGCTGCAGAAACATGGTGGCCACTCGGCAAAAGCTACAGTGCCTTAGAGCCATTGTGGCCGAGCTCCTTTGAAGGTGCAGAAGCAGCTGAATCCTAAATAAGGACCTTATTCGCTAACATATACTTTGAACAATGTATTCATCATATAAATCAAAAGAAAAGTATGGCCAGATTCACAAAAGTAATCTAAGACAAAATCCTAACTTTACGACTTTTGGTATTCACAGAAGGCATTTAGGAGTACTAAAGTTAGGATTTTGTCTCAGTTAAACTTAAGTTTTTGTCCTAAATTAAACTTAAAACCAGCTTAAGTTTAACTGAGACAAAATCCTAGTCGTAAAGTTAGGATTTTGTCTCAGTTAAACTTAAGTTTGTCTTAAGTTTAACTTAAGACCAAAATTTAAGATTGACTGAGACAAAATTCTAACTTTAGTACTCCTTAATGCCTTCTGTAAATACCAAAAGTCGTAAAGTTAGGATTTTGTCTCAGATTACTTTTGTGAATCGTGCCCGTAATATTTAGTTATAATTTGATTCACAGCTACTGTATATAATTTCATATATGTCCTTCTGCAGCATCAGATGATCAGATCTTTCGCTGCATTCTATGCCTAGGTTTTAAAGGACAATGCAACCTATATGTGAAGAACTAGTTAACAGCTTTAGTCCATGCAATCATGCTTAGCATCAGAACATAGCAGCGCTCCGTTTACTCGAATGGCAGCCTTGATTACCTCTTCTGAACGCCCTCAATAATTGTTAACAGAGGAGGGCGAATGTGATGGGAGCAGAGAAAAATGTACAACTCATCTCTGAGCGAATGAGTGAATATAAATCCGCTTTCGGCATGATGTCTTGTGTAATCAGAGGAAGTCGTGGAGAGGGCAAGGCACGCGTCTGAGGTGGGTCCAAGCCCTCCATCAGGCACACACACAGATCAAACCTCGGCGATTCTCTCGCCAGACTTCACACAGTTGTTACCCTAGCCTCCCAAGGAGAGAGCGAACCACGAGGCCTCCTTCTCTGTGAATAATTAACAATGCAAAATGAGCTGCGGTGCTGGGACGGCGTATAAATATACATACTTAAATAGCTTTTACTTTGATGCTGAGGCATACCAGACACTTTTCCTGAAGCTGCACTGGGACTTTTACGGTCTTGTTGTTTCCTTAGACTGGATTAATATAGGTTTTCACATATATGGAAGGGCAAGGTTCTCAGTTCTCAGGCACAAATGAAAAAAGAAATAATGCAGAAATAATGGGTCTACACATAAGATGTCACACGGTGTGAAATTGTGGTTCGTTTATGGAAAATAAAAATGCTATTTGAAAGCCTTGGACGCACAAAGCAGTAATGCCTCAGTGCAACCTGATTTAATATTTTAAAAAGCAAAACAATTCGATTGGGTTTAGCTGTTTTTCGTGAATATCCGAGAGTGCATTCGTCGCTGCTGTTTATATTGGCCTCGGAAAACATTCTGTCAAAGCCGAATTTAAACAAATGGATTTACAACTAATCAACACGAATGAATGAGAAAGTGTAAGCTACTATTAATATAAATACCCAGTAGCGGTCAGTGGTGGGAGCTGTTGCAGGGCTGTGACGTGGGGAGGGGGAGGGGGAGGGGCAGGGTGGGGGGTAGTAAACTATGGATTACGGCCGATTCCAGGTAAGTAAACATAAAAATAAAAAAAAAACGAATTTCGTTGCACGCACTGCAACGCATCTGCATCACATAGTAAACTATGGGTTATGGCCAATTACAGATAAGTAAACATAAAAATCAATAAAACGAATTTCGTTGCACGCACTGCATCGCATTTGACGATGCAGTGCGCGCAATGAAATTCGTTTTATTTATTTGTACGTTTACTTACCTGTAATTGGCAGTAATCCATAGGTTACTACCCCCCCCACCCTGCCCCTCCCCACATCACCGCACGGCAGCAGCTCCCACCACCGACCGCTACTGTAAATACCTTACTGCAGAGTTGGCCCTGAGTATCTACCATCCAGGGCTGGCTTTAGCCCTGCCCCCCCATCCCTCCCCCCTCAGTACCTCCTATTGGATTCCCTCATGAGACATCAGGAAAAAGTGCCCATCGTCTGTCTATAGAAAATCTCTCACATTCATTTAATTTTTTTTAAAGCTCTGGCAAAGGCTGACTTTACTAATAAGAATGTATAACTACCCAAACAAACCCTTTTCAGCAACATTAGGTATAGATCAGGCTTTAAGTGGGATAAAAAAAACTGGGGGTCTATCAAAGGGGCATAGCCAATGTATTTAAGGGTGTGGCTTAAAAGACTTAAGCTAAAAATCTGTGCTTAGCATAGTGTGTCGCCCCAGTTGTATTTTGCTGTTTCTGTCATTACATCCACATATATGATACAACAAGTAACATCATACCTACAAGAAGTCAGGACTATTGGCTTTGTCAATGGTTGTTAGTTGCATAAGATAAATAGGCAGCAACTAAGGCTTGTATATAATATAGAAAAAGCTTCCACTTAATGCCCTGGTGACACCTTAACAATGTTGCTGCTCCTGAGTTTTAAAAGGAGAAGGGAAATCCAGAGAGAAAAGGATTCTCTTTAAATGATTTCCCTTCCCTTTCAACCCTCACCTGGCATGACGTCATTCCATAGCTTCTCTACTCGTGAAAAGTGAGCAGTGTGAGCAGGCGCACCTCCATATGCCTGCTGTCACTGCAGTCCGGGGAAAAATGGACCGCCTCAGCCAGGGCCCAAAATAGAGCCCTATAGAACCATTTCGAGGCCTCTTTAAAAAAACGCCGGTATTCAGCACCAGTGAGAACCGGCCCACTTGAAGCCCTGGTATAGATAATGAAAGACTGGGGAAAACACAACGTCCTAACCTATTTTATGCAGTTTGCATGCAGCTCTTTGATTACAGTTCGTAACAGTCACTGTTCTATATTAAGGTTGTATCTTATTTACTTCTGTGACAAAAGGATGTCTGCGACAAAAGCAGTAATCCACTCAGCTATCCACATAAAATACAGAACTGAGATCTGCAAGTACGAGTTCTTTGCAGTGGGCATTTTAACCCTCTGTGCTACTTTATTGCAAGTGGAAACTGCCCCTAGAAAAAACACCTCTGATCTTTCTGTCTAGCTGGAACATTAATTACAAGAGTTATCTTGACATTTTTAATGCTGCCTGAAAACTGGTTGCACAAGTACCCTGCACAGGTGTTTTTAAATCATGTTATTGCTTAGCACACTCATTCACTTACTTATTGCTGACACTTTCGTTCACTCACTTGCATGTGACATTACCAACTACATAAGTAGTTACATCATGGATGACACATCTTGATATCATCAAACCCACCAGTGAGATATCACACTGCACTTGTTGAACATTGTCTAACATAAGACGCTAATGGCAGTCTTATATGTTGGTTTTTACATTGATTTCAGAGCATTTCTGGCTTCTTTCCATGCTCACCAAAGATAGGTGCTGTCAGGGAAGCCGGTGGGGCTGAAGGGGCCATGATACTCCCCCTAAACCCTGAACTTAAAAATGCTTTGGGTTCCCTGGTGTGGTCCCGGGTGCTTCACTATTTTTGTTACAAAAAGGCAGAACATTGCAGGCTCCTGAGTGACCCATGGGCCCCTTCGCAGGCAGCTGGTGCGGCTGAGGGGGCTCCCCCACAGCACCAACAAAAGTTATGCTGTATGGTGCCCTGGGTGGGCAACAAAGCACCCCAGTAAAAAAACTAAATAAACAACAAAAGTGTTGCCGGCTCCTGCACTAGAAGGCAGCTAGTGAGCAGTGAGAGGCCTGGGGCTCCCCCCATGACTTGGAACAAAAAACTAATTTGGAGTTTCCGGGGGTGCACCAGGAAACCCCAAATTAAAAAGAAAAAAAGAAATAAAGAAAAAAATGGTTGCCAGCTCCTGCGAGACCTATGGGGCAGTTTGCAGGGAGGCAGCAGGGCCATGGGGAACATGGGACTACCCTTGCAGCCTCCAATAAACAATTTAATATGTGGGTGCCCTGGTTGGGCACCGGGACACCCCAGAAATAAAAACAAAAAAAAAAGCAACAATAAATCAGCAGCAAGTGTTGCTCATTTTGTATTCACTGCTCCAAGCAAGAAGCACCCCATAATGCCCTGCAAGGGCTTCTCATTTACATTTCTAGATCTGGTGACGCCCCTAGAAGGGGTAGGGGCACCACCAAGCATTTTCCAATGTGGTGAGCTACAGGAAGTGAAGCAGGCCCCCAACAACATAAAAAAAGTTTCATGGGTCACTAAACCGATGACTCCAGAAGAGCTTAGCATGTTTTTCGAAGCATTTGTAGCAGGTCCCTCTTGTGGTTGTTATTATGGCTGCATTTTGTTGGCTGAAAAATGGTAAAAGAAAGACTCAAAGACATGTTGATGCTTTTTTAAAAACAAAACTTTGTGACAATCACTTTGATTATACGTTTCACTACGTGAATTATTTAAATATATGTTTGATTATTATTATTGGCAATTTTATTACAAAGACAATAGGTCTGCTTTATTTATGTTAATAAGCTGAACCCTTACTAAAGTTAATAGGGTCCATTTTATATTGTGGTATTTTAGCACTTTGGCAAATTCAGTAGGTCTGCCTTACTTGAAATGACACACTTTATATTCTAGCATCACATAGTCAGACATGCACACCTGTGGGTTTTGGACTCAAGTCCCTGCACCCAACCCCCTTCTATGCACAGGTGGTTGAGGGTCAAAGGCTATGCACAGTGTGAGGTTGGCTACCCATGGGAAGTTGGTAGGCCAGACCCTGCGGCCAACTTCTACAGCCAGGCCCAGCAGCCAACCCTTGCGACCAGGCCCAGTGGCCAACTCCACACCACACATGGCCAAAGTCCATGCATAACATGGGGTTGATGTTACGTATAGTATTATAAAATAACTTTACATACAAAAAAAACTAGTAATTCACTAAAAAAAGCAAAGATTAAAGTGACGTTATAGTTAAGTACTGTGAAAAATCACTTAGGAATAACAGCCCAAAGTACTTTAGAACCAAACTCAAAAAAACTGCTCTTCTACACATCAAATTTGGAATGGGAAATGAAGGTAGATGGAGTAGCCATTTGTCAGCTCTGTAATGTTCTGAATGGAGGCAGCACAGACCCAATTGCAAGGTGCAGCCAACCTTTTGCTATAGCTAAAGTGAATGAAAAATGGCAACTTTGAGGAGGGCAAGTGTTTGAGGAAGAATCCATTCTGTAGCCTGGGTGAGAAGAAGAAAACACCACTTTCTTGGGCAAAAACTAGCAATAGGAATGACACCTACCTATTGTCTTCAAAGGCGATCAAATAAAATGGGAATAGAAGAAAATGGCTCTCAAGTTTGTGCTTCTAGAAATCTGGAAAGAAAACGTGGAGAAGATCATTTTTCGAGCTGGAACTAGGTCTACTTGAGGTGACCAAACCTTTGACATATTTCTGAGAAGATGTGGCAGACTAGACAAAAGTTCTACAATGGAGGAAGGATTCTGCTTAGTCGATGAAGTATCACATTGTTCTGCCCAAAGATAAGAAGCTGAAAGAGCCAGAAGATGGATTTCTGCCTAACTAACTATCTGATTAGCCTAAGACGCTAGAATCATAGACTGCATTCTAGATTGCTTATTTAAAAAGGCTTTCATAACTATTGTTTGTCTAAACTAGAATGACTTGGCCCTATCAAACCCCATGAAGGAACTGGAAGAAGATGATTCTGAGATGACAGAGACAAATGTAGGACAAGATGACAAAGTAATAGCCCCTGATGATGCGAGCTCACAAAACACACAGCTAGCCCCAGTAGGAAAGACAAAAAGACAACCAGACAAATTGTTACCTTATAGAAGAAGACAACTCAAATAAAGGCCCATTGAACCAAAATTACCATGTGGCCTGTGCTCAAAGCTTATCCTTGCCTTGGCAGTCTCTTGAGCCAGTAGCGTGATTAAGTGTTATTGATGTCAGGATGTTCTCAATGGAGCAAGAAACACAGTTCCCACATAGGTTTTGGAAGTGGGATTAGATAAATTGTAAGTCTTTAGAGGGTTTTAGTATCCCTTGGTGAGATTGTATTTACGCTGGAGTAGTAGGAGTAATTTCTGTTATTTTGCATTACTCGTGTGATGGAAAATTACAAAAAATTAAACATTTACATCTGCTCACATAATTTAGAGTAATTTGGGAGGAAAATGCCCACAGCAAGTGCACAGGAACAGAGTGTGAGTGACTGCTGTCTGCTGCTGTTCATGTTCTATTGCATTTAGATCAGGCTTCTCCAATGAGTAGCTCGTGAGCTGCTCTCCTGGGTGCAGCCCAGTAAACTTTTGCTTGATTGGATTCAAGTATGCACACCAAAATTGAAAAGAGTGTATTTTGAAATGAAAAAGTGTGTATTTTCAGAACTCATAAGATGATGTTTGAAAAAAATGGCTTGATTTCCAAAATATATTTAAAGCTGATATTTGTGTGATAAAAATCAAACGGTGTTGGGTATAGTTATTACTTATGTTATTAACTAGTTGCAAGTGGCAGTGTAGCAATGGCTTTTTGGATTAACGCAACCATGCCTGAGGTGATTACAGTTGGTAATCTACTATATGATGTCCACAAATGTCATCTTGTCTTATGTTTAAGGCTCCCGGTTTTATGGTATTTATTTTTTTGACATTTCCGTCTGTATTTATCCATATCTATTTTTTGCTAATTTTATCTGTATTTATCCATACTTATTTTAGGTTTTGTGGGAAAATTAAGCTGAAATTAGTATATTTCCACATTTATTTAACCGGTAAATATGCACTCATGCTTGAATGCCTATTAGGTTTCAATGTTGTAAACCCCACAGAAGATAAAACAATGCACTTCATTGAAAACAGATTTAAAAATAAATACGGACAAGAAAATAAATGTTTTCTGTCTGTAGTTATGTGTAAAAATCTATAACAAACGGAAAACAGGAAGCCTTACTTATGTTGTAACTATTAGATCTCTAATAAGTAAATCTGGTTTTAGAACAAGGTTGGAGACCTCAGCTTTATTTTCTTAGTGCAAAATGCATTCGTGGGTCCATTTTTGTTGGAAGAGTGCACTTTGCGCTAAGAAAATGGCACCAAATGCAGTGTTACGTTTGTCACATAATTCTGCATAATTTTGCCGTAATTCCACGTAATTATGCTACAGCAAATTATGCAGGTTACACCCACACCTAAACTTTAGAAAGGATTTAATCTATTTGATTAGGAACCCATTTTTGAATTGGAAAAAGACTCTGGTTGTGATGTCTTGAATCTCTATGACAGAATGACAGTAGATCAGCTAGTCCTTTAAACAAGGATGAACCAGAATACTTTCTATTGTGAAGAAGTGACACTAGCTGGGTCAACAGTTTTGTGAATTTTCTTGGAGCAGATGTTAGGTAGGTTAGTACCGAATTTAAAACCTGGTACTTCAAATGAAGCCCTCTTATAGAAAAGAGGGGGTGTGGTGAACAAATTGGTATATGAATGAGTTGTGGAACAAATATAGGAAACCCCAAGACTACAGCTGACAATCCCATGCATTCACCTGTTCCAGCCAATATACAGATGAATAATATCCCAACTAGGACATTGGGGAACAATTTGGGAAAAGTTAAGACCCCACAGGCACAGATTTATAATGGACAAAACTGTGACTCTGGATCTTTGTAGAACCCCCTCTCGTAATCTTACAAAGACAAGAAAAATAAGCAATGTGTCCGGAAAAGTGTTTTTAACTAAGAATTGTGCAAATCAGAAGAAAAATAAATCAAGGATCTCTGGATTATCCTTCTCTAAGCTAGAGAAGGCTAAAACAAGCCCCAGTTGTAACAGGGATCGGAGCCCCAGGACACTATGCAGCAGATTTACAAGAAACTGACGTATCTGTACAGATGTGTCAGTTTCCCTGCACCTGCGTGGAAAACCCTTGCACCACCATAGAGGTGTCGTATTTACAATACGCCGCACTATGAAGCATGGATTGACAGATGCGTCAGAAATTCTGATGCATCTGTTTGGCGAAAAAGTCACACTTTGCTGGAGTCGCTTTGCAAGCACGACGCAACTCCAGCAATGCCTGTTGCGGCCTATTCTCAATACACTGCGTCACTCCTTACTCCTGCTTCAAGCAGGTGTAAAGTTTTGACGCAGTGGCGTCCTAAAAGTCACGTAGTGAAATCTTGCAGATTTCACAGCATCACTTTTACGAGGCTTTTCTGCATGGGAATCCCTACTCTGCATACATTATACCTGACGCAGGTATAATGTCACGAAGGGCTTTACAACGTGACGCATCTCCCTAGATGTATCACGTTGTAAATTTGCAGCATTTTTTATGCCGCTGTTGCATCACAAAAGTGACGCAACGGCAGCGCAAGAGTGTTGCAAGGGGCTCATAAATCTGCCCCTGAGAAGGTTGCAAAAAACACAGTTGATGGACAGAAGGCAGAACAATGTCTTACATTCACCCCAGTACAATGATCTGGGCCTAAATCCATCGTTTTTTGCACTCCACACCACCCTAGGTCAGACAATGGCTATATGCAAATCAGCCTTGACCCTGTGCCTCATGGGAACAGTCTAGCCCGAACTACCAAGCCATGTCTTTCCTAGACCGAAATCAAGCATCCAAGGACCGGTTTCTGGCTATCAGCCTTCTTCAGCCTGGATAGCTTGACTCCAGTGATGTGGAGAGCCTGGGACTCACGTCTGAGCATACCCAGCCCACTCAGGGTGAAAATTGCAAAAAACACAGTTGATGGACAGAATGCAAAACAATGTCTTACATTCACCCCAGTACAAATATCTGTGCCTAAATCCATCATTTTTTGCACTCCACACCACCCTAGGTCAGACAATGGCTATATGCAAATCAGCCTTGACCCTGTGCCTCATGGGAACAGTCCAGCCCGAACTACCAAGCCTTATCTTTCCTAGACCGGAATCAAGCATCCAAGGACCGGTTTCTGGCTATCAGCCTTCTTCAGCCTGGATAGCTTGACTCCAGTGATGTGGAGAGCCTGGGACTCACGTCTGAGCATACCCAGCCCACTCGGGGTGAAAATTGCAAAAAACACAGTTGATGGACAGAATGCAGAACAATGTCTTACATTCACCCCAGTACAAAGATCTGGGCCTAAATCCATCTTTTTTTGCACTCCACACCACCCTAGGTCAGACAATGGCTATATGCAAATCAGCCTTGACCCTGTGCCTCATGGGAACAGTCCAGCCCAAACTACCAAACCATGTCTTTCTTAGACCGGAATCAAGCATCCAAGGACCGGTTTCTGGCTATCAGCCTTCTTTAAGCATGGGTGAATTTTGCAAATCTGGCGTTCGCGAATTTTGCGAATTTGCGAACTCGCAATCCGCAAAATCCGCGAATTCTCGCGAATTTGCAGATTTTTTTTTTTGTGTTCGCAAGGGTTTCTGCCAGTTCGCGAGGGTTTGGTACTAGTTAGCAATCGCGAACTTACTTGTCGGCTCGCAACGGTCGCGACTATGTTGTTTCTACGTCTGGTTCATCATCACAGGTTCCCAGCACCCTCTGTTTCACCACTGCCACCCTCTGTTTCACCCATGCCACCCTCTGTTACATTAATGCCACCCTCTGGTTCATCATCACTGTAGATTATGGGGGGGAAAAGCAAGCACACCTGCCCTGCTTCAACTGACATGAATTAATTTGGGGTTAGTTTATTATTGTGTCACTGTTTTAAAATTCCAGGTCTGGCACCTGCTTCCTTATCAGTAATTTGCTTTCTGTTGCAGTGCAATTTTTTTTTCCAGGACCTTTGTGGCCTACTTGTAGCTATTCTATGAGCCTGCTGTGAGGGTCAGAGCAGGGTCATACAATTGTTGCAACTAGCAACTGAACTCTGGAGGGGCCCCAGTCAGGAAGCACTACAGGGAATGGTTACTAATGATGAGTTTGAACTCTTGCACCTGCCGAGTACTTTCTGTTTTGCAAAACTCATTTTTCTGCAATTTCGCGGGATTCGCGGGGCGCGAACACGCGCGAGATCGGATTCAGAAGCCGCAAATTCGCGCGAATATGCAATTTGTTTTTTTGCGGCGTGTTAGTTCGCAAGGTTTTGTGCATTTTCGCGAGCCGCTTGTAGCGCAAGGCGCGAAGTTACCCTCGCGGTCATTCAAGGGCGCGGCCATCTTGTTTGCATGACGTATTTCCGTTTCCGGGCGTGAAGTGTAATCTCGCAAAAAGTGTGCGGCTCGCCAGTACAATTTCACGAGTGTTCGCAAGGAAAATCCCGCGCGAACTTACCCGCGCGGTCGTGAACGGGCGCGGCCATCTTGTTTCTCATTCATTGCTATGGTTCTGGGTATGCTCTTTGTATCTTCTCTAAATCTCTGCCATCCTTTGCTTGTTTGAAGTTTTTTTTAATCTATTTTACTTATTATCTATCCCTCTATTTTTCTAGCCCTATATGTTTGTGTTTACTGCTACTTTTGGTTAATTTTAAACTACTTTTTTAAACTCTTTTCTTTTCTTCTCTTCCCTATTCTATTTTCTTTATTCCTTTCCGCCCAGACCATGGTAAAGGGAGCCGGGAAGCATCCCGAGAAGGGGAAGGGTCCCGCACCCCGTGCCCGGCTCCCGTGCGGGTGTTTGAGGGGGGAGCAGGTCGTACCCAGGGAGATCTTTAGCCCGGAGGAGGTGGGCGCACTAATTTTTTATGTTCAGCGCAGCCTCCCCAGGACCATCATGGCAGGCGGCAGGATCGGTGTCGGGTACGGGATCCGGGAGCGCCGGAAGCGGTGGGATAAGGTGTGCCGGGCCATGTACCACCACTCCCGGGTCTGGCGCACCTACAACCAGGCCACCCACCGCTGGACGGATGTCCTGACCCGTGAACGAGATCTGCTCGACCTGCTTGGCCTTGAGATCCCCGGGCTTGGTGAGTAGTAGTAGCTATTTCTTTACTACTCTGTTTTCTCCTGCTGTGTTATTATATTGCAAATTTTTGTTTTTTACCAAGAGCAATAATGCTGCTCATTACATTGTAGGTAAATTATATTTCAAAATCTTCTGTGCATTTCAGGTGCACTGCTCTCCTTCTCAGTAGTGTTGCTACTATGCTTATTTGTTTGCGATTTTGTGTTAATTTCATTGGCCTGTGAAATTATGTATGAGTGTAGTTTAAAGAACTGCGTAATGCTACACACTAAGGTTCAGATTTTTAATTACCGGTGCTTCCCTGCAAAGTAGCAGGGATGCGCCAGTAATTGTGCGCCACGCCACCATCACCCATGGTGCGCTGTATTTACAATGCGGCGCACCATTGGCCCAAAACGTCACCAAAGCGTTACGCATCTGTGCCGTAAAGGCGGCGCATTGCTGGAGTTGCGTCGCAACGATGGCGCAGCTCCATCAATGCTCTGGGGTGTCCTATCTCCCCAATGCTGCGTCAAGCCGTACGTCTGCTTCAAGCAGGCGCAGGGTTTGAGTCACGCATCATTGTCGTTAAAGTGAGTGATTGAAATCTTGTAGATTTCCCTCGGCCACTTTTAGGATGCGTTCCTGCGCAGGAACGCCCTCCCTTGCGCCGGAACGCCCCCTGATGGCGCAGGGCTTTTCAACATGATGCATCTCCCATATGCGTCACGTTGTTAATATACGCTGCACCATTGCGCCTCTTTTGTGCTGCCGCTGCGTCACAAAGTCACGCAACAATGGAGCAAAAGAGCCGCAAGGGGCTTCTAAATCAGGCCCTACAGACTCAAGTCCAGTCCTTCCTTTGTACACATGGCGATAAGAAGAAATAGTGGTGGTGGATTGATAGTTTGAGTATTTTAATGACTGGTTAATGTAGTAGGAAACTTTAGTGTTGTCGCTGATCTGCAATCATGATGGACTTTGGCTGTCACTTCGCGTGCTGCGGACTGCTGCCTGCCAATCCTAGGCAAACCTTTTTAGTACTTTGTTTAGTGAGTTACATAAGAAGTTTCCAATTCGACGGTCCGCAAATCAAGCAATACTAATAACGTAGTAGACCACATGAGATTGGTCAATATTATATCCCGTGGAATAGTTGTCTATTTGCTATTTCGCCAAAATATTTTGTTAGTTCTTTTGAAATGTTTGATTTGGTTGACAAATATCATCCATGTGTTCTGTTTTTCTTTCTTTCATGTTGTACATCAGCTTCCCCCAGGGGCAAGAGGAGGACACAGGAGGAGGAGGAGGAGGAGGGTGCTGTTCAGGATGCAGGCCAGGATCGGGCAGGCGAGGGCTCCTTTGCTGGCCCCAGTAAGTTTTAATTTTAATATAGAGTACTTATTTTTTCCCAGCGTTCCTCATTCGATTTTTTCTAAATCGTCTTTGATCTTCTTATAGACTCGATCTAAATTCTTATCCTGCCTCGACTATGACTCCGTGTGGTATTACTAGATTATTCTTATTAGTCTGTCTGTGTAGCTAACTAAGATTGCACATTTGGCAATTCCATTGGACTCCCATTCTAGTCAGCAATAGCTCTATGCACTGAGTGCAGTCCTCTGGGATTGTCCATGATGTCTTTTCAAGTCTTCTAAATGTTTATGCTTTGACAATTGCCAACAATAAAAAGGTGAATGACCACCAAGAAAGAATAAGATACTACTTTACTTTTGGTTTGGATAGGAGGACAATCCATTCTACTACTGTTGCAGGGACAAATCTGCACAAACAGAACTATGGACACTAAATAATGCATTGCTTAGCTTATCAATTATATTAGGTGCTGTTAGACTTTCCACATACCTCAGTGATAACATACTTTGTAGTTGAACCCCCAATCTCCTTACTGACTAGATAGTGTGGCAGAGTCATTTAGCTCCCAAAGTCACCAATGATTGATCCCCAATGATGTCAGAGGTGAGGTTCCGTGACAATTGTAAGTGGTGTTTTCGACTCACACGAATATGGTCGAGTCTGGTATCTATGAACCGCAAATGACGAGTTTAGTAAGTGTGCGCAGTTTCGCTGTGCTAACTTAAACCGTTCGTTTGTTAGGTGGGTTTCTCATCTGTACCCACGGGTTCCATCTTAGATACGGCATCCATTTTGTCTCTTGCCCTCAAGTAGCCAGCGAACGGACGCTGTCCGCTTCGCGACCCTGGGACTTCCAAGATATGGCGGAAGACACATGTCCTTTGAAAGTGTCTTTATGACGAGGGGGATGCTACTGTAAGGCAGATGGCGCCGCTCGAGGCTCATCTTGCCGCACGGGCTTATTGTCTCAGCCGTGCATCTCATTAGGCACGTCCCTTTGATGCCTGTATCTCGTGCTTCTCGACACTCCCTTTTTACACCCTTTCCGATCTCCCTACTGTCTCCGTCTTCCTCTGCACCTGTCTTCGTTCCTATTTCAATCTACTTTACTGCTGATTGGAATTTGCTAATGGTGGGAAGATGGGTTTTTACAGTTGGGAACCGCCAAATGTTTCCGCATTTATGTTCCGGACCTTGTGTGTTTCAAAGTGACCAAAACGACCCCTCTGAGAGCGACTTGTGGGAACCAGGTTGTAAACTATTGTGTATCATGTTATCCTATGGGTAAAAACTGTATAAAAGGAGCGATCCACAAATACAATTTGAAGCAGTCTCCCCGAACTACACTCGATGTACTTCCTGTGACTTCTGTGTTCCCTGCAGTAAATAAATCTCGACTCTTTGACGCCGAAGGAAGTGTCCCGTGTCTCTGTGACTTGTACGCCGGAGCAGGTTACCCACGAAGGTTTCAGGTGTTGTGCCCTGGCACCGCTGGGTCCAAAAGAACCCAGTCCTTCAGTTGGCGCCCAACGTGGGGCTGCATCAGTGGTACCGGTCCAAGCCCGACGATCGTGAGGAACTTCGTGTGAAATCTCCGAGGGAAGGTGCACCCCGCTTCATCGATCCTGTTGTCGAAATAAGTGGCCCGAAGACTTTTCCCGCGAAGATTCCCGCCTCCTAACGGCTGCGACGGACTGCTGCCCTGACTGTAGACCTGTTTTGGCGCCTGGCGTAGACCTTGGTATAGCGAGACGATTGACGGGCCTTCCTGAGGACGCCATTGATCTTTGAGTTAAGTATTTGTGGGTCGCTCCCAGAGTTCTTGGTTGTAGACACTTTTAGTGAGTGTCTTTGTTGTAAACACTTTAGCGAGTGTTTTTGTTGTAGACACTTTAGCGGGTGTCTTTGTTGTACACGCTGTGTGAGTGTTTTTGTCGGTGACACTTTGCTAGCGTACTTTGTTGTTGTTGTATTTGTTTGACGACTGCAGCCGCCAAAGACCGAGGGTTTAGTTCTTTGCTGGGACTTGGTAAATCCCGAAATCCCGTAACCCTTGAAGTTTGTGAAACTCGGCTAGTGTGCAAGATGCCTGGTCGCAGTACTTTGTTCAGTTGCTTTAGACCTTGTGGTGCGGATTCCCTGCTGGAGGACTCGTGTCCGATACCTCCGGTTGGAACTCCTACTTATGATTTATATAGCAAACATGGGCTAGGCCCGATTGCTTTTAACGATTATTGGATAAAATATACAAAGAAAGACGGCGATCTTCGTTGGCCACCTCACGGTAGCTTCGAAGCGTCGATCTTAGATAATTTGGAAATAAAGTTGTTCGAACGTAAATCAAGGCCGGCCATGTTTGATGCCTTTCGGTTCTGGCGCAAAGAAGCCCGACAGAAAGAGATCAGACAGAATAAACGTAGTGAGCGAAATAATGTTGCTACTATAGTGAAGAAAGCTGAGCAGTTTCAGCGTGATAAGGAGGATAAGGATAAGGAAGTGTTTGAGAGGCTACAGCGTATGTCCATAGACAAATGCTATCCTGCTTTGCCTACGGAGTCGGATAAGAAGGAAGAGGCAGTTGAGGATTCTTTAATGTCTTATCTTATGAAGTCGCCACCTCCGTACGTACAGGGTATCGCAGCTCCTGTGGTCCCTGCCGTACCTGTTCTTCCACCTGTTATTCCTCCACCAGTTCCTCAACCTGCACCCGCTCTTCCGCCTGTTCCTGCTCCTTTGCCTATTTCTATTCCTACTGCTCCTCCGCTTCCACATACTCCTGTTCCCGCTACTGCTCCTGTGTTGTTAACCCCTGTTGTTGCTAATGTTTCTACTCCTTCTCTTGTTAGTCCTGTATCTTATTCTTCTCCCTCTACTCGTAATCGTGATTCTCCCCTTGCGACAAACTTCTTCCAGTCGCTCGGACCTGTTTTTGGGTCTGCTGGTTCTGATGGTCCTCAGAGACGTAGCCAGCTTCCTGGTAATAGAGAACGTGTTGCGCTATATAATATGGCGATGGGTTGGATGATAAACCCTGTTAGAAATCCACCTCGTGTTGTTCTCGAAACGTTTGATCAATTCAACATACCAACTCAGAGATATGTGTTTGATGAAATGTGCAAGTTCTTACATGATCAGATAGTGGCCTTTGCGCCTGACGAGGTGCTGTCCGCCCTGTCTGAACTTCGGCTTCAGTTCGCAACTGGACTGATAGTCGACACTAATGTCCGACGCGCTATTGAGCGGTTGCTATCTCTTCGTCCCGCTCCTATTCCTCATGCATTGTTCGTTGAGGACGTTGAGAAAGGAGATGGGTCTGGCCAATATCCTATGCGTGAAGTTCCGCCAGTTTGGGTACCCGCTGATAATACTAATGCTAATGCTCCAGTGGCGGCGCATTTCCAGAGAGTGTGGATACACCTCCCTTGGAAACGATCGGAAGTGCTTCAGGTGAAACAAACTTTGCCCGATCCTCGCAAAAATCCTGCTGGGTATTATAAGGAATTGTCGCAGCTCGTAGACGCTACGATAATGAATCTGGCCGATATCGACATGTTGTTTGGCAATGTCGTACCGCAACCGGTATGGGCCAAGATTCGTCACCAAGATCACGCGAATGAATTAGGTGGTGATTGGGCTGCCATTACAGCGGCAGACGCTGGACAAGTGGCTGCTACTAAACCCGATCAGTTGATTGAACTTCTTCCCCAGCGAATCATTACATTAATGAAAACGCTTATGCCAGCTATGAGGGTAAATTGGGACAAGTTGTCAGCCTGTAAGCAGAAGAAAGATGAGAGTGTTTCAGACTTCTTTACGAGGTTCGAGGAAACATTCGTTGATCATAGTGGACAGGATATGGGTACTGAGGGTGGACAGAGGTTGTTTGTGGATAAATTCGTATCGAACTTATTGCCCGACTTGAGCCATAAATTGAAAAATTCAGAAAGTGCGTGGGCCGTTTCTACCTCAGCTCAGATATTGGCTACGGCACAATATTACGAAAATAGAGAAAAAGAGGAAAATGACCGTGCCGATAAAAAAACGAAAGAGCTGAAAACTAAAGTGTTGTTACAACAAGCATATCCGCCGCGTTCTAATCAGAATGCGCCTCAGCAGAATAGATCGCAGTCGCAATCGAATCGATCGCAGCCGCGTAATGATTCCTCTTTCCAAAGATCTTCATTAGGGTACAACCAATGTGCTTATTGTAGACAGGAGGGACACATTAAATTCAATTGTCCTGCTTTAAATGACCGTAGTGGTGGTAATTCGTCTAGAGGAGGCCGTGGTGGTGCACAGCACGCATCACGTGGTAGAGGTCGTGGTGCTCAGAATGATCGCTCTGACCATTCATCAAGTTCTAATAACTGTTTCGATCAACGTGGATCATCGCAAGGACGATCTGCGCAGTACAATGTAGACGATTATTACGTCGATCAGGGAACTGACGATAGTAATTACTAGGACAGCCAAAGACAAGGAGAGGGAGCGGTATCAGTTCCGGTTGATCAGAGAGGGCCTTACGTCGCAGTTGCTACATCGGGCGTCGTTGAGCCTTTTCTGTTGGACACTGGTGCAGCGAAAAGTTCTATGATGCATTCGAAACTCCCTGGCGCACCTTTGTCTGGCTTAACAAATGTTTCCGTTGGATTCTCTGGCGCCCCCGTCAGCAATCCAGTTTCGCGCCCTTTGCCCCTTAAAATTGGGCCTCGTGAGCTCGAAGCTCCATTGATTTTGTCTACTGGTTGTGGCGAAAATCTTTTGGGTCTGGATTTGCTTAAACGCTTGTATGCAACTTTGTATTGTTCTCCTGCGGGTGTAAAGCTTACGTTAGGAGAGAGAGTAGTCTCTCCCATGTACTTGTCTCTCGATAAGCTTCCACCGGAATTGGATTCTCTTCCTGCGTCTTTGTGGGCGACGGGTCCAAATGATGTGGGCCTACTTGATATCTCCCCTTATGTTGTTCAGTTGAAATGTAATGTGCGATTGCCACGTATTCCCCAATACCGTATCTCCCTTGATGGTGAACGAGCTTTGTTAGCGATCATCTATGATTTGATCGAGAAAGATGTCATTGAAGAAACTCGGGGAAACGTGTGCAATAGTCCTGTACTGCCCATTCTTAAACGTACTGATCCTACCAAACCGCCTGTTTATCGTTTTGTTATCGATTTACGGGAGGTAAATAAAATTGTGGTTCCTCAATTCCCTGTCGTGCCTGACATCACGGCGCTGCTGACTCTGATTCCAGCTACTGCTTCATGGTTTTCGGTGATTGATTTGAAAAATGCATTTTTCAGCATCCCGATTGCCGAAGAGAGCAGGGACCTTTTCGGTTTCTCTCTTGGTGGACGTAGCTTCCGGTTCAAACGCGCTCCTCAGGGCTACTGTGAAAGTCCATCGATTTACAGTCAAGCTTTGAAGGGTCAACTAGATGCGTTTAGGTTGCCGGTTGGTGCGGCTTTAATCCAATACGTCGACAACTTATTGGTGGCTGCTGATACTCAGGACATTTGCAAAATCGCTACAGTGTCGTTGCTGCAACATCTCTGTGAGTTAAATCACAAGGTGTCACCTTCTAAACTCCAATACTGTTGTCAAGAAGTAACCTACCTAGGTCACTTATTGTCAAAGGAGGGAAGAAGATTGACCCCAGAGAGAATTGCAGCGATTGCGCGAATGGCTGTGCCACAAACCCAAAGAGATGTGCGTGCCTTTCTAGGTATCACGTCGTACTGCAGGCAGTGGATTCCTAATTTTTCATTGCTAGCGAAACCATTGGTGGCTCTTACGTGCAAGGATGTTTCGACTCCTTTACCATGGACGGAAGAATGTCAGAAAAGTTTTTCTGAATTACGTGATTCATTGTGTTCGGCTCCTGTGTTAGGTACCCCTGATTACAGTAAACCGTTCACTTTATATGTTCACGAGAGGGAAGGTTGTGCTTTAAGCGTCTTAACGCAACCTTTTGGTGGTAAGCAACGTCCATGTGCATATTTTTCCTCGACTTTAGACCCAGTAGCTAGAGCGTTGCCGAGTTGTTTGAGAGCAACTGCGGCAGCTGCGGTCTCCATCCGACAATCAGCAGGATTGGTCATGGATAATATGCTTACGGTGATGGTTCCGCATGCAGTCGATACTCTTTTGAATCGTACGAAAACTCAGCACTTGACGAGTGCGAGGTTGTCTGGGTACGAATTGACGCTTTTGGCAAGCCACATTCGGATAAAACGTTGTAATGTCCTAAATCCGGCAACTTTGTTACCAGTTAGTGCAGAGTCAGATGAAGTAACAGAACATGACTGTTACTTGCGGACAGAAGAGGAAACAAAAGGTCGTGTGGACCTTAAAAACACCCCATTGGAAGACCCGGATGGCACCCTGTATGTGGATGGGTCATGTTTTAAGTTGCCGAATGGTGATGTGACTACTGCTTATGCTGTGGTGACATTGAATACTGTTGTTGAGACTGCGAGACTGAATCAGAATTCTGCCCAGGCTGCAGAGCTGATTGCTCTCACTAGAGCATGTGTGTTAGCAAAAGGTAAACGTGTGAATGTGTACACCGATAGTCAGTATGCTTTCGGTGTAGCGCATAGTTTTGGACGATTGTGGCGAGAACGTGGTTTCTTGACGTCGCATGGCACGAAAATACAGCATGGCCAGCTTGTGAACGATCTTTTGGATGCATTGACTTTGCCTGCTCAAGTTGCAATTGTTAAGTGTAGTGCGCATCGTAAAGTGACGGATGATGTTGGTCGTGGTAATGCGTTTGCAGATGAGATTGCTAAGGAGACTGCTCGGAACCTTAGCACTCGAATGTATGTGACAAGTTCGGTTAGGTGGCCTACAGAATCAAGTATGTGTGAAAATACCATAGAGAGTGTGAAAGCAATTCAGAATGAGGCCACCGACACTGAAAAGATGAAGTGGAAAGAAAGTACGGGAAGGTTGGATGTGAATGGTTGCTGGATTGATTTGTCAGATCAGAAAAGATGGATGTTGCCTGATGCGTATGTACTGGCCGTTGTGCAAATGGCACATGGGTTAGCACATATTAGCGCGAAAGGTATTTGCAAGTTGCTGGCTGATGTGTGGAAGAATGATGGAATTACTAAGTGTGCAGAACGTTTGGTGAAGAATTGTATGGTGTGTATAATGTACAATCCTGGCAAAGGAACCCCAACTCCTCCTGGCAGTTTTGCTCCTCCTTCGTATCCCTTTGAGGTGATCCAATTGGACTTCATCCATATGGAGCGATGCAATAACCTGAAATACGTTTTGGTTGTGGTTTGCGCATTCTCCCGATGGATCGAGGCCTATCCCCTCAAAGACAATACTGCTTTGTCTACTGCGAAAATCCTACTGAAGGAATACTTTCCTCGGTATGGAATGCCTAGAGTCGTGTGGTCAGATAACGGAAGTGAGTTTGTTGGAAGTGTGATGAAGAGTGTGTGTAAGGGCCTTGGAATTAATCAGAAATTCCATAGCGCCAATCATCCCCAGTCAGCTGGATTGGTTGAAGGGTACAATGGCACCCTTAAACTGAAACTAGCGAAGATTCAAGCTACGACTGGACTTTCGTGGCCTGATGCTTTGCCTCTAGCATTACTGTCAACTAGGGCGACTGTACACTCCCGAATAGGGCTTAGTCCCTATGAAATAGTGTTCGGCCGTCCTGCGAATGTGTGGGGGGTTCCTAGGCCAGGTGTATTCTCTGATCTTGAGTTTCCGATGTTGATTGATTACTTACATGACTTGACTGCTAAACTGAGGTTAATTCATCAACAGGTTTACGACGCCTTGCCGACGCAGACGGAGGGTCCAGGCCACCAGCTCCAGCCCGGGGATTGGGTGGTTACCCGAAATTTTTCACGCAAAAACAATCTGGACCCCCGCTTTACCGGACCTTACCAGGTGCTCCTGGCCACGAGGACTGCCGTTCGTCTTGAGGGGCGGAAAAATTGGGTACATGCTACCCATTGTAAGCGAGTCCCTATTCCTTTGCCGGCAGACCCGTGGGTAAGGAAAGGCATCGCGTCAACAGAATCAGAAATATTGCCGGCGTTTGTACCTTTTAGCGACGCACAGCTTGTTGGAGAACCCTCAGCGCAGCAGAAAGCCACTGTTAAACATTTGTCAGCAAAAGACTCAAGACCAGATCAACGAACTGATCAGCAGGACGCTGTCTCTTCAACAGATCCTTTGTTCGACGAGCAGACACGTCCAGGGAAACATCGATATTCTTTGAGATCTCACACTAAGGACAAATAAAATTTTCTTGTTTTGCTGAGATTGATAACTGCAATATCCTCGTTTCCCATGATCAACTTTGAACATTCGTATCATTGAAAATTGTTTTGTATATGTATATATATCAAGCTTCTTCCTTGTATCTTTTTCCTTCCACAGCTGAGAAATATTGTGCTAAATAAATACATATTGTGTATTGAGGGCCGTAGGGCCGCGCGCGTACTTCCTTCTGGACAGTAGGTCTTGACGCTAGGTTAAAGACCGTCGGTTCCTAGGAACTCCTGGGGATTGACTATTGCTGCACAGAACGAAGTGCGTCAAGAAACGTTGCGGACGGTCGTAGGGAAATGGCATTTTCGAAGCTGAATGATTTGGAAGGAGCTCAGGCGTATAGAGTCAAACTGCAGAAACTTAGTCGTACGAAATGTTTTGTATCCCAATTGTTTGTTTTGTTTTTGACTGCTTCTGCATTTTTGGCGGGTGGGGTGTATTACACTATGTCTTACTTTTTCCTTGCTACTCCTACTCCTACTCCTTACCCTGTCCTTACTTCTACTGCTTCTCCTCATTCCTTTCATATGTTACCAGAACACGAACAGGCTAGACGTGTAGAATTCCGCAATAATTCCTTTATCCAGCTCCTCCATCAGCATCAGTTAGTGGTTAACACTACTAATTGTTGGGTGTGTGGGTTGATGCCACATACTACGGGTAAGGGAATTCCATATTTGGTGTTACCGTATAGTTCCCAAGGGTCAGCTCGAGCATTCCAAACAATGTTTCGAAGCGCACTGGGTTTCCACCCCACGCAAGAACAACGTTCCCCCAACTTTGGTCCTACCTCGTATCAGAGGCTGCTATCGATGGCTATAGAGGATATGGAAGATGAGATCCATGATCCTTTTCTTATCCCTAAAGAAGAAGTACAAGCCTATAGGGTCCTAAGTAGAGGGGAATATAGTATGTTCACTAATGAAAAGCAGCTTAAAAGCTCGTCTCCAATATGGGTCGTACCCCACACTGGTAATCTTTGTCTTGTGGGTCGTGGCTCGCAAGCCTCACTTGGAGCAAGTGCTTGCACTGAAAGTTACGTTCTGCCAATGTCCCCGTCCCCTGTGTTTCTGGCTGCCAAGGGTACATACTTTATCTGTCATGATCGTGCATACACATGGTTGCCCGCAGACTTCATGGGCTCATGTTTTGTTGCAAATCTGTTGCCTCCGACGTTCACTGTAGATGCCGATTATCATAAGACTAGAGTAGTGCGAGGCGTAATTAGCGAAGAGGATACTGCCGGTCAAGAGGCAGGAGACTTTTTCAAGGGTTTCCTCCCGTTTTGGGGGCCTATGGTTAATAGTAGGAACCTGAGACATTTGACTCGAGTGGTAGAATCGACAGCTAATATTACTGCCAGTGCCCTTGGTAATATCACTACAGAACTTCAGGCGGAGAGACTTATGACATTACAAAACCGTATGGTTTTAGATGTTGTCTTAGCAGATCGCGGTGGGGTATGTAAAGTGATCCATTCGAGCTGTTGCATTTTCATACCTGATAATGCTCCTACTGTCTATCAAGCCATCTCGAAGTTGCATAAAATCTCCGAATCCATACACGTGGATGTAGGGGATTGGACGCTACTTGGTTGGTTTTGGGGCCTGGTGTCGACTTGGGGTTGGAAGATTCTGATGATCATCGGGGTTGTGGTAGTGTTCCTGTTCACGTGTTGCCTTTGTGTGCAGTGTGGTCCTGCCTTATGTGGCCTCTGTGCTACAACGTGTATGAGACAACCATCTGTTACCAAAGGGACTCGATCGGACAGAGCTATGCTACAACGACATCTTGATGGTCTGATGAATATCGAGTATGATTCCGACTAGTGCTTGCCTACATGAGGGCAAAAGGAGCGTCTGAGGTTCCGTGACAATTGTAAGTGGTGTTTTCGACTCACACGAATATGGTCGAGTCTGGTATCTATGAACCGCAAATG
Organism: Lissotriton vulgaris; assembly: GCF_964263255.1. Taxonomy (NCBI): domain Eukaryota; kingdom Metazoa; phylum Chordata; class Amphibia; order Caudata; family Salamandridae; genus Lissotriton; species Lissotriton vulgaris. The sequence goes on from NC_141697.1 coordinate 1,136,072,809, forward strand.
ACGAGTTTAGTAAGTGTGCGCAGTTTCGCTGTGCTAACTTAAACCGTTCGTTTGTTAGGTGGGTTTCTCATCTGTACCCACGGGTTCCATCTTAGATACGGCATCCATTTTGTCTCTTGCCCTCAAGTAGCCAGCGAACGGACGCTGTCCGCTTCGCGACCCTGGGACTTCCAAGATATGGCGGAAGACACATGTCCTTTGAAAGTGTCTTTATGACGAGGGGGATGCTACTGTAAGGCAGATGGCGCCGCTCGAGGCTCATCTTGCCGCACGGGCTTATTGTCTCAGCCGTGCATCTCATTAGGCACGTCCCTTTGATGCCTGTATCTCGTGCTTCTCGACACTCCCTTTTTACACCCTTTCCGATCTCCCTACTGTCTCCGTCTTCCTCTGCACCTGTCTTCGTTCCTATTTCAATCTACTTTACTGCTGATTGGAATTTGCTAATGGTGGGAAGATGGGTTTTTACAGTTGGGAACCGCCAAATGTTTCCGCATTTATGTTCCGGACCTTGTGTGTTTCAAAGTGACCAAAACGACCCCTCTGAGAGCGACTTGTGGGAACCAGGTTGTAAACTATTGTGTATCATGTTATCCTATGGGTAAAAACTGTATAAAAGGAGCGATCCACAAATACAATTTGAAGCAGTCTCCCCGAACTACACTCGATGTACTTCCTGTGACTTCTGTGTTCCCTGCAGTAAATAAATCTCGACTCTTTGACGCCGAAGGAAGTGTCCCGTGTCTCTGTGACTTGTACGCCGGAGCAGGTTACCCACGAAGGTTTCAGGTGTTGTGCCCTGGCACCGCTGGGTCCAAAAGAACCCAGTCCTTCAGAGGCACGGACTCATGCTTGCAAAAATTGCAAAACCTTTAGCTTATCCACTCTAGTCTGGAGGACCAAAAACCACAGAGTCTAATTAAGTTTAAAAGCTTTATTAAAAGTAAACACATTTATTAACCCCTTCCATGCTGGTGACGAACCCCAGCCGTCATGCACTACGGTGCTCGTGTGCTGATGACGGCTGGGGTTCGTCATGGCCCGCCCCTGTTCGTTTGTTTACCGCACGGGGGCGGAAACGGGCCAGCAGGGAAGGGGTTAAAATCAAGTTTGTCATAAAAGTAAACGTTTAACTGAAAATGGAAAAGTGCTTAGTGCTGACGATTAATTGGACACATTTCTTGTGGTCGAGCCGAGCTCTCACCTGGTTTGAACTTGATCCTGCTCGTGTTCTTAGAAGTCAAGCTTCTGTCTGTTAGGAGAGAAAGTGGTGCGTGTTAAAAATAAAAAGCAAGCATTCATCAGTTGTGCCAAAAAGTGCAGCAAGACAACAGCCTTCCCTGGAAAAAGGGACATTTTTACTTTAGAGTAGACAGTCACAAATTATTAAATTGTATACTGTTTTTTTCACATTTCTTTCTTCCTCCTAGACCAAATATTATATAGTAGTGAGTGGTGTATTCTAACATTATTAAATGTACTTTGTAGGTGGAACATCTGGAGGCGGGCCAGTGCGGAGGTGGTGGTGGCATTGGACGAGGACAACTCTGGGGAGGAGGCGGTGGAAGTGCCGGACAATTCTGTGGGGGATGACACGGTGGTGGCGGGCAGAGGTAAGCTATATATTCCTTACTTATTGAGATTGAAGACTGCAGAGTGTGCTTTCTGCACGGGTGTATTATAAATAAACCAGGTAGTAGCCTCCTCTAAATGTACTTCGACTTAGCTGTGAAGTTTTTGGCGAGAAGAATCCCAATCAGATCTGAGATGAACTTGATGGATGGGATGAACTAAAAGCGAAAGAAGGGTGTAAGTAAGTGTGGAAGGACGAGAAATGTAATGATGACTGGCAAAGAAGAATCATATGTGTTTGCTTGGTCCCCGAGGTGGCTGGGAAGGAAAGAATATGGTATGGTGCATGGCTGGGTGAATGATGAAGCAAGGATGGGTAGAAGGAGAACAGCTTGGGTGGGTGAAACAGAAACTGTATGTGTGCATATACTTTGAATGGATGGATGCCTGGATCATTCATGGTACTATCTGACTCTTAGAAAGCATATGTGTATCTAGAGAGAGTAGACGGTCACTGGATGAACTAAGTGTTACTTTGAAGAGCATGTAACACCACACCCGCACGTCCGTTCCAGTGTAGGAAAGGCATAGAAAAGAAGTTATAATTTTGTCCAAATACACCATGAATAGTAGCAGTAGTTTGTATTGCAACTGCAAGCACAGCATATATCCGGTTATTACGGTGGACACTCCCTACCTCTCTTAATAACTTTAGTTTAGTAGTAGTACGTCATTCATGTGTGGGTGTATCACTGTTCACTCAATAATAAGCAAAGCACCTAAAGTCATCCCATATGTCACCAAATACATCCCATGTGAAGTGATAGATAATCAGATTATTTAGCTTCTTCATTTTCCTTTTCTAATACTCATTTGCACTGTAGGGTGAAAGCTAAATTAATTAAGCAGTAGCACTTTTAACAGAGTATTCTCAGTGCCACCCGTAATAGAAAAGTAAGAGCTTCACCACCTGCATGTACTGGACCGGTACAGTAACGCAAGTCTGTCTCACTCACCATGGTGTGCGTCTGTTTTTCTCGGGTGCAAGTTCACTGCACTGGCATTATGCCGGCTTGCATAAGATAACGTACCAATTTTCCTAAACAAGAGAGAAGAAGAAGAATAAGACTGGTGTACTGTCACAGTCACTGTAATGGAAGTCCATAATGCTCGTAGAATTGTTCCTTAAACTCCCACTAATGTTAAAGCAAGGATGAAGAAGTCGGAAGTTACATAGATACTGCCCTCAATAGTTATGTACTGTGCTTTCAATTTGCTACTTGTACTGTGACACAACTTTCTGCTCAATCATTTTGTGTTAATCTTAAGGAGCATTGGTTACAGACTATGTCTTTCTTTCTTCATATAGTTGCTCCTTCCAAATCCAAGAGACCATCAAGGAGGAGGGAGCTGGCTCGAATGGCCCAGCAACGGAGGCTGGATGCCACTGTAGCTGAATATCGGCGGCTGGTGGCCCTGGAGGAGGAGGAGACGCAGTCTGGTACTACAACAACATCCACTGGGACAGCTGCATCCTCCTCCGTGCGGGCTGCCAGCCAGCGCAGTGCTCCAGCGGTATGGAGCCGGGCTACCAAAGCCAAACGCCACCGCCGAGCAGCAAAGACAGCAGCTGCCCCCCACAGGATTTGCAAGGCACGCCGGCGCCACTTATCCCTTAGACTGTCCTACCTGGAGCAGGAGGTCCTAAGCTATAAGAACTTGGTGGAGGGCCTCCGCTTCGAACATGCCACCCTCCGCAAGGAGCATGATGCCCTGGCTGCTAAAGTCAACAGCACCCTGCCGTAGTGTCCCTTGCCCCTTTTTTAGAGACTTTTGGGGGTGGGAATTGGGAGTTGGGTTTTTTGGGGACTTTTGAAGGACAATCGTTGGGGTTAGGGAGGGTCTTGCGGGAGATTATTTTGTTAGGGCTATAAAAATATACTTTTTAAACTTTATCTGACCATACCTGTTTTTTACTGCTTTTGAGTGTGGTGGGTGGGGGTTTAACAGTAAGTTTGTTTTCCTGAATAGTCCTAGGACTTTAGTAGTACTACCGTCAATCTCTCGTCCCTCCTAATACTCCATTATACTTCCTCGGCTCCAACCAAACGCTTATCTTACCTGTAATTTCTGTTTGAAAGTAGGGCTAGGCCCAGGGCTGGCTCCACGGGAAATGGCGATTAAGGTTGCAATCCGGGGCGGATGAAATTTCCTCCTCATTGCGGTGGTACTAGTGGTGTGACACAGTGGCAGTTGCATGGCTATGGAAAAAAAGAAAATGAAACCTGATTTGTCCTTACTGTAGCATTACAACGGTACGATAGAGAATATAGCAGGTGACAGTACACTAGACTACAACAGTGCCACAATGTAGCCTAACAACTGGTAAAGTATTGATAGTATAACTTGTACTTGTGTAGGATTTCTTTGACATTGGCTACTACTACAAGAAATAGTACTGAAGCTGAGTAAGTCTAGAATATATCCTCGGATTCCTTCACCAGCCTGTTGCTATGACCTTATCCTCCCCAGCAAGTGTGTGGAATTATTGATGTCATTTAGTCACACACCAAACAAAACCACACAGCCCGGGGGAAGAGGGTTAGGGTTTGTAAAATGGATGGGAATGGGGGTTTCTTTTTGAGTAGGTTTTGTTGAGAGAAAAAAAAAGCACAGCATGGACAAACAATAATTGAACATAAAGAAATGTTTGGGTACAAAGCTAACCATAAATCTTTTACGTGACATAAAGGAAGTGCATGCACTACTGAATGCATTGTTACTGAAAAGTAAGTAGTACTTTCGACAACCGTGAAGGACAGAATGCGACAGTACAGGGCTACATTGAATTAGGTTTAAAAAATAGCCGAAGTAAAACCTATAGAATGGCTGTAGGGATCAATTTAGAAGCAGAGAGAGATCCAAGAAATGCAGTCACACACACTCATAGAAGAAAAGAATGGATACTGTATCTGTATTGTTGTAGTTGTCCTGTTGAATTTGGTAAGTAAGTTGCATGCAGCAAACAATTCCTCTTATTAGCGGCACTCCTCCATTCTAGCTGACGCTTCGTCCATCAATGTTGGTGACCAGAAGACACCCTGTAAAAAAAGCACAGCATGTACAAACAATAATTGAAGATAAAGAAATCTTTGGGTACAAAGCTAACCATAAATCTTTTAAGCGACATAAAGGAAGTGCGTGCACTACTGCATGCATTGTTACTGAAAAGTAAGTAGTACTAGAATGCGACAGTACAGGGCTGCAGCATTTTCACTTGCCTATCTCTGCACTCAGAGAAGCACTTCTTACATTAAATTAGGTTTAAAAAATAGCCAAAGTAAAACCTATAGAATGCCTGTAGGGATCAATTTAGAAGCAGAGAGAGATCCAAAAAATGCAGTCACACACACTTATAGAAGAAAAGAATGGATACTGTGTCTGTATTGTTGTAGTTGTCCTGTTGAATTTGGTAAGTAAGTTGCATGCAGCAAACAATTCCTCTTATTAGCGGCACTCCTCCATTGCAGCTGACGCTTCGTCCATCAATGTTGGTGACCAGAAGACACCCTGTCCACTGCCTGCCTGGCGGATGCTGAATTGCGGCTCGCTAATGTGAAGCCTGACTCCATCCTTTTTTCCCCATTGCACAGACTGAAACCCGGCCTGTAATTATTGAACGAAAAACAGCACTGATAAATAAATATAAGGTATGTACGCTGTGTAGTGCAAAAAGTCACACTTTGATTTTCCGAATAGACAGTACAACATTTTTGAAAGTGCGTACTCTGTCTGAGTCACCTTTTGAAGGATAAATAAGTATGGGCAAATTAATTTAGCGGATCTTTCCCCTCAAGCTAGGTGTACTGTAAACTGTGTTTTAGAACAAAATTGGACCTTCCCAGCAGTACTCCCACCCAGACCCTTACTAAAGCCAGTCGCAAAAATGTAGAAGACCCCCAATCAGATCTCAAAAAACGAGGCCTAGCAGAAAACTGGTGACAAAACGTACTTCGAAAGTAAAAGTAGGCCCAAATATCCCCTTCCCCTGGTTGTATTCAAACCACTTGCAAGCAAGCAAAAGTATCCATAGCCAGCATCGCTCCAAGACTCGAAAACCCCCCCACCCAAACACATGCAATAGAAATACTGCTAACCCTAACCCTAAGTTAAGAATAGTGGCAGAGGCATTCTTTAACTATGCCAAATCCCCCCTTTCCCACCATGGATTTTCTTCAAATGACTTGCAACCAAAATTACACATTCTCACGAGTGCTATAAGACCTCAGAACTCAGTTGCAAAAATCTACAACACCCCGAAACACATGCAATCCTGCTGCTAGGGCTAACCCTAACAAACCCTAAGTTACAAAAAGTGCCAAAAGGCTTTTCCTTATGGATTTTGTCCCAACAACTTCTATCCGGTATTAGACCTTCCCAGGAATGCCCCAAGACCCGCCAACCCACCTGCCAAAAAGCACAACACCCCAAACAGCCCAAAAGCAAAATCTCATACTTACAATATTTCTCGGCCTTCGGTCCAAACGCGATGTGCAGCTAGGCCATAAATCCAGTTTTCCACCACGGATTTCCTGAAAAGCAAATGCAATCAAGATTAGAGTGTCCCAGCAGTGCTCCCAGACCCCAAAACTCACCCACAAACACCCGGAACCCCCCCCCAAAGAGCACCTCAAAGGCAAGCAAGTCAGCAAAAACACACAAAAAATTCCACCTCTGATTTGGTCCAAACCACATTTATCCGGTATTAGAGCTTCCCAGCAATGGCCCAAGAGCCGTCAACCCAGGAGAAAACGAGTAGAAGACCCCCAAACAGCCAAAGAGCAAAAGTACAAAAATGGGGACTTAGTAATTTCTTTGCCAATTTCCCAAATCACTCCGCGCGCGCTCTGCAGCTAGGCCCTAACTCCCCTCTGCCACCATGGATTTGCTTCAAACCTCTTGCAAACTAAAGTATCCATAGCCAGCAGTGCTCCCAGACCCCGAAACCCACCCACAAACACCAGGAAGCCCCCCAAACAGGCCCCCGAAAACGCTACATTGAGCAAAATGTCAGAAATAGCAACAAAAAAAATCAGCGTGGATTTTGTCCCAACCACTTCTATCCGGTATTAGACCTTCCCAGGAATGCCCCAAGACCCGCCAACCCACCCGCTAAAAAGCACAACACCCCCAAACAGCCCAAAAGCAAAATCTCATACTTACAATATTTCTCGGCCATCGGTCCAAACGCGCTGTGCAGCTAGGCCATAACTCCAGTTTTCCACCACGGATTTCCTGAAAAGCAAATGCAATCAAGATTAGAGTGTCCCAGCAGTGCTCCCAGACCCCAAAACTCACCCACAAACACCCGGAACCCCCCCAAAGAGCACCTCAAAGGCAAGCAAGTCAGCAAAAACACACAAAAAATTCCGCCTCCGATTTGGTCCAAACCACTTTTATCCGGTATTAGAGCTTCCCAGCAATGGCCCCAGAGCCGTCAACCCAGGAGAAAACGAGCAGAAGACCCCCAAACAGCCAAAGAGCAAAAGTACAAAAATGGGGACTTAGTAATTTCTTTGCCAATTTCCCAAATCACTCCGCGCACGCTCTGCAGCTAGGCCCTAACTCCCCTCTGCCACCATGGATTTGCTTCAAACCTCTTGCAAACTAAAGTATCCATAGCCAGCAGTGCTCCCAGACCCCGAAACCCACCCACAATCACCAGGAAGCCCCCCAAACAGGCCCCCGAAAACGCAACATTGAGCAAAATGTCAGAAATAGCAAAAGAAAATCAGCGTGAATTTTGTCCCAACCACTTCTATCCGGTATTAGACCTTCCCAGGAATGCCCCAAGACCCGCCAACCCACCCGCCAAAAAGCACAACACCCCCAAACAGCCCAAAAGCAAAATCTCATACTTACAATATTTCTTGGCCTTCGGTCCAAACGCGCTGTGCAGCTAGGCCATAACTCCAGTTTTCCCCCAAGGATTTCCTGAAAAGCAAATGTAATCAAGATTAGAGTGTCCCAGCAGTGCTCCCAGACCCCAAAACTCACCCACAAACACCCGGAACCCCCCCAAAGAGCACCTCAAAGGCAAGCAAGTCAGCAAAAACACAAAAAAATTCCGCCTCCGATTTGGTCCAAACCACTTTTATCCGGTATTAGAGCTTCCCAGCAATGGCCCCAGAGCTGTCAACCCAGGAAAAAACGAGTAGAAGACCTCCAAACAGCCAAAGAGCAAAAGTACAAAAATTGGGGACCTAGTCATTTTTTTGCCAATTTCCCAAATCACTCCGCGCGCGCTCTGCAGCTAGGCCCTAACTCCCCTCTGCCACCATGGATTTGCTTCAAACCTCTTGCAAACTAAATTATCCATAGCCAGCAGTGCTCCCAGACCCCGAAACCCACCCACAAACACCAGGAAGCCCCCCAAACAGGCCCCCGAAAACGCTACATTGAGCAAAATGTCAGAAATAGCAACAACAAAAAATCAGCGTGGATTTTGCCCCAACCACTTCTATCCGGTATTAGACCTTCCCAGGAATGCCCCAAGACCCGCCAACCCACCCGCCAAAAAGCACAACACCCCCAAACAGCCCAAAAGCAAAATCTCATACTTACAATATTTCTCGGCCTTCGGTCCAAACGCGCTGTGCAGCTAGGCCATAACTCCAGTTTTCCACCACAGATTTCCTGAAAAGCAAATGCAATCAAGATTAGAGTGTCCCAGCAGTGCTCCCAGACCCCAAAACTCACCCACAAACACCCGGAACTCCCCCAAAGAGCACCTCAAAGGCAAGCAAGTCAGCAAAAACACAAAAAAAATTCCGCCTCCGTTTTGGTCCAAACCACTTTTATCCGGTATTAGAGCTTCCCAGGAATGGCCCCAGAGACGCCAACCCAGGAGAAAACGAGTAGAAGACCCCCAAACAGCCAAAGAGCAAAAGTACAAAAATGGGGACTTAGTCATTTTGTTGCCAATTTCCCAAATCACTCCGCGCACGCTCTGCAGCTAGGCCCTAACTCCCCTCTGCCACCATGGATTTGCTTCAAACCTCTTGCAAACTAAAGTATCCATAGCCAGCAGTGCTCCCAGACCCCGAAACCCACCCACAATCACCAGGAAGCCCCCCAAACAGGCCCCCGAAAACGCAACATTGAGCAAAATGTCAGAAATAGCAAAAGAAAATCAGCGTGAATTTTGTCCCAACCACTTCTATCCGGTATTAGACCTTCCCAGGGATGCCCCAAGACCCGCCAACCCACCCGCCAAAAAGCACAACACCCCCAAACAGCCCAAAAGCAAAATCTCATACTTATAATATTTCTTGGCCTTCGGTCCAAACGCACTGTGCAGCTAGGCCATAACTCCAGTTTTCCACCAAGGATTTCCTGAAAAGCAAATGCAATCAAGATTAGAGTGTCCCAGCAGTGCTCCCAGACCCCAAAACTCACCCACAAACACCCGGAACCCCCCCAAAGAGCACCTCAGAGGCAAGCAAGTCAGCAAAAACACAAAAAAATTCCGCCTCCGATTTGGTCCAAACCACTTTTATCCGGTATTAGAGCTTCCAAGCAATGGCCCCAGAGCTGTCAACCCAGGAAAAAACGAGTAGAAGACCTCCAAACAGCCAAAGAGCAAAAGTACAAAAATTGGGGACCTAGTCATTTTTTTGCCAATTTCCCAAATCACTCCGCGCGCGCTCTGCAGCTAGGCCCTAACTCCCCTCTGCCACCATGGATTTGCTTCAAACCTCTTGCAAACTAAAGTATCCATAGCCAGCAGTGCTCCCAGACCCCGAAACCCACCCACAAACACCAGGAAGCCCCCCAAACAGGCCCCCGAAAACGCTACATTGAGCAAAATGTCAGAAATAGCAACAACAAAAAATCAGCGTGGATTTTGTCCCAACCACTTCTATCCGGTATTAGACCTTCCCAGGAATGCCCCAAGACCCGCCAACCCACCCGCCAGAAAGCACAACACCCCCAAACAGCCCAAAAGCAAAATCTCATACTTACAATATTTCTCGGCCTTCGGTCCAAACGCGCTGTGCAGCTAGGCCATAACTCCAGTTTTCCACCACAGATTTCCTGAAAAGCAAATGCAATCAAGATTAGAGTGTCCCAGCAGTGCTCCCAGACCCCAAAACTCACCCACAAACACCCGGAACTCCCCCAAAGAGCACCTCAAAGGCAAGCAAGTCAGCAAAAACACAAAAAAAATTCCGCCTCCATTTTGGTCCAAACCACTTTTATCCGGTATTAGAGCTTCCCAGGAATGGCCCCAGAGACGCCAACCCAGGAGAAAACGAGTAGAAGACCCCCAAACAGCCAAAGAGCAAAAGTACAAAAATGGGGACTTAGTCATTTTTTTGCCAATTTCCCAAATCACTCCGCGCGCTCTGCAGCGAGGCCCTAACTCCCCTCTGCCACCATGGATTTGCTTCAAACCTCTTGCAAACTAAAGTATCCATAGCCAGCAGTGCTCCCAGACCCCGAAACCGACCCACAAACACCAGGAATCCCCCAAAACAGGCCCCCGAAAACGCTACATTGAGCAAAATGTCAGAAATAGCACAAAAAAAAATCAGCGTGGATTTTGTCCCAACCACTTCTATCCGATATTAGACCTTCCCAGGAATGCCCCAAGACCCGCCAACCCACCCGCCAAAAAGCACAACACCCCCAAACAGCCCAAAAGCAAAATCTCATACTTACAATATTTCTCGGCCTTCGGTCCAAACGCGCTGTGCAGCTAGGCCATAACTCCAGTTTTCCACCACGGATTTCCTGAAAAGCAAATGCAATCAAGATTAGAGTGTCCCAGCAGTGCTCCCAGACCCCAAAACGCACCCACAAACACCCGGAACCCCCCCAAAGAGCACCTCAAAGGCAAGCAAGTCAGCAAAAATACAAAAAAAATTCCGCCTCCGATTTGGTCCAAACCACTTTTATCCGGTATTAGAGCTTCCCAGCAATGGCCCCAGAGCCGTCAACTCACCCGCAAAGAAGTAGAACACCCCCACAAGTGCTGAGTCTTTCTTCATTGGGCGTAAACCAGCCCTCTGCTTTGATGGAAATAGGAGTCTGGAGGAGGAGGATAGAGGAGGATAGAGGAGCATGTTCTTCTGAACTTGTGAACCTGAGGAATGCAGACTGCGGCACCTTCAAATCAATAAGCAAACAAGTGAAGACAGTTCTGCTGATGGGGTTGTTTTTGTGATTAGGTGATTAAAGTTTGAATTATATTAACTGTGCACAACAAAGAAAGACAGACACACAGGAATAAAAGTGAATAAGGACGAAAAAGAAAGTTATTGATTCATTGCCTCATTTTCAGGGCTCGGTGTCAGGGTCCACGAATAAGAATAAGGCTTCGTCATCATACTCTGCGAATTCAGGCAGGGTGAGCTCAGTGTCACCTGACAGAGAAGAAATTCCTTCATCTACGTTGCTGTCCAACTCGTCTTCATCCGGCGTGCTTTCTCGTACTCTGTAATCTGGTGGTTTGAGGTGCTGATTCATCTTGATCATTGTTAACCTCTCCACATTTTTGGGCGAGAGGCGGCTCAGTTTGGAAGTTACAATGCCACCAGCAGCACTGAAAACACGTTCAGAAGACACGCTTGCGAGTGGGCAAGACAAGTAGTTTAAAGCCAGGTTGGAGAGCTGTGGCCACAATTCTTTTTTCCCATGCCAATACGCCAATGGGTCAGCATTAACATAGACCTCTGTTGAGTCATTCAGATAGTCCTTCACCATCGACTCAAGGTCCTCCTCCAAGGTTCCTCCACTTTGCTTATCTGTTGCTGTGACTTTTTGAGAACCAAACCCAAGCCTAGCTAGCCAATCCTCTTCAGCCTCCAATGTTACTGTTGTGTCTGGTGCAGATGAACCGGTTGCCGGTGTCTTTAACGGCTGAGAGGTCACTTGTGCCACAGCCACAGGTGCAGAAGTGGATTGTTTTGACTGGGGATGGCCTGCTGATGCTGATGTACTGCCTTTTCCTTCAATTTTCTGCCGTTCTCTTTCAAACCTCTTGGCTGAGAAGGCTAGCCACTGTTTGTACTTTGTAACATCTTCATCAGAAAATGGAAAGAATGCTCGGCCTGCCAGCGCCTTTTTGTAGCGTGGATCCAGATTAGTAGCACAAATGTAATGCTGGTTTGAGTGGATCATTTTAAGACGTTCATCACCTTGTAGGCACTCTAATAATTTCTCCGCCAAAACAAAAAGGTCTTTTTGAAACACAGAACACACGTCCTTCAGTTGGTGCTCCAGCATGTACAACAATGGGATAGCTTTTCCCAAATTACAGTCCTCCTTGCTGACTGCACACGTGAAGACCTCAAAAGGACGAAGCATGCGTGTCAGGCTTTTAACTATGTCCCATTGCGGCGCACCCATCCTCAGGTCCTTCTGTGCTGTACCCTGTGTTAAGAAATAGTGATCGAGTACCGTATACTGCTCATACAGACGCTCAAGCATGTAGAAGGTTGAGTTCCAACGTGCTGCCACCTCCTGGATGAGTGCTTTCACTGGCATTCGACGTTCATGTAGCAGGCTCCTCAGATGCTTCCGGGCCTTAAAAGAATGGCTGAAATGGTTGCACATTTTTCGGCAGGTGTCCACTACCCCGTACGCTGCACTGTCTTTATCACTCAAGAATTTTTTGACAACCAGGTTTATACAGTGCGCCAAACAAGGCACTCTGAAATAGTCACCCAGCTCCATGGCCTTAACTACATTGGCGCCATTATCCGTGGAAACATAACCAATCTGGCGTTTTTTTGGGGACAGCCAGTCAAGGACCTTTGTGTTAAACTCATCCAAAATGTTTTCTGCTGTGTGACATTTCTCCAAACCAAACATGGCTAGTGTTGCATGTTTCCGAGCAGCTTTAAAAACTTGGTCCGGGTCAACACCTGCGTTTAGCTTTGCTTTAACCCCTGAAAAAGAGACCCAGTGTGCAGTGATGCACATGTAATCAGCGCCTGCGCCACTGGTCCACATGTCTGTTGTCAGATGTATAGTGTGAACAGCACTCTTCTGCAAAGCTGCCCCAATCACCTCCAGAACATCTTCATGTAGTGCTGGAACCGCAACTCTGGCAAAATAGAACCGGCTAGGAACCTTCCATTTAGGGCAGAGCGCTGCCACTAATTCTAGAAACCCAACCCCTTCTACAAAAGAAAAAGGGAGAAGGTCCAGAGCTAGCATTTTAGCCAGCTTAGTGTTATACAGACGCGTCAGTGGGTGGTTGCGTTCATATTGCGCTTCTGTAAACAACATCTTTTTAATGTTGCCCTGGACCAAGCATTTACGGGATAATGATGATGATGATATCTTCGACCCAGTTACGCTCGCTGATGAACTTTTTCGCATTGGTGTCTCACTCTCTCCCACACTCTTAGTGTGGCTCACATGGGGTGTGCTGCTGACAGGGGTACTGGGTGTAAGTGAAGTGTTTGACACGTCTTCTTCCTCCTCATCATCATCAGATGAAAAATCAACGTTTTCATTACGTACGTGCAATTAGGGCTTCCTTGATCGCCTGTAGGTGCGCAAACCATTGGACAGCGTGCTGTCTCTTAAGATGACCTCTCTGGCCTCCGGTACCATAGTTGGTACCAAACTTACCACGACTAACTGCAACCTTACAAATGCTACAAATGGCGAAGTTTTCCCTTTTTGGGCAAACACTAAAGAAGTCCCAAGCTGGGGACTTGAATTGTCTGTGGGGGCCGGAGGAGGCGGCGAGACTGGTGGCGGTGGTCTTGCTGCTAATGCCAGATGAAGTGGAGGATGTGGATTGCCGAACTTTAGTACGTTGTGCACTTTCACCACCACCGATTGAGGTCGAGGTGGATGGAGGTCCCTTCTTGCGAGGAAGAAATATGGAAGCGGTAGGTGTTGGTGTACTAGTTAACTCCAATGATTGTTGTGTTTTCATTGCCTCCTCATCGACATCATCATCACGCTCAGCAGCTTCTCGGGCTAGGATCAAAATGTCTCTTTGCTGCATGCCCGCTGGGGCTGCAGTGACCTTTATGATGACTGGCTTGTCGTCGTGAGAGGCTTTATCAGCAGCAGTATCCGCCACTTCTTGTTGAGCCTCATCACACTCCATAACTATGAGTTTTTCGACGACCTTCCTTTTACGCTTAAGTACCTTTGTCAGATCATGGTGTGCCTCACTCTCAGACGGCCGTGATGGTTCCCAATTTTCATCCAGATCATCAGAAGGAGGTGGGCTTGAAGAAGATGTAGACACCCCCCTTGATCTTTTCCTTGCTAGGGATGTGGAAGACAATGAATGATCATCAGGAGGAGTGGCTTCCTCAAATGATACCTCGGCTTGATTGTCGATTTCCTGATGTGCCCCTACTTCGGGAGGAACAACTATTGTGGGCACTTGTGACCCTCCATGCACCTCTGCTTGCGCATCTCCTTGCGCTGCCTCTCCTTCCACATGTACTTGGGCTTGTACTTGCACATGTGGTTGTTGTTGCGGCTGTGGTTGTTCAACACTTGTCAGATGAGTTACAACAACCTGTGTTGATTCAGGGACATTGCTGCTACTTTCTTGCGATGAGCCCACATCACTGGTCGATGGTGATTGAAGAAGTACACTGACTGCCTCTGCAGCACTCAAGGGCTTGGACTTAAGTTGGCGTGGTGGTGGCGGCACTGAGCCCAATGGAGCGGGGGTGCTGCTCCCAGCTTGGTCCCCAGCAGATCCCGCTGCTGCTGCAGGCGTACTTGTTTTTTTACTCCCAAAAAACGTGACGGCCGGCACACCAGCCTCCTTGGTAACTTGCTTCTTCTGCTCCTTACTGGCAACTTTCTTGCTAGAGGAGCTACGGGGACCTTTTTTTGGGGCCATCTTCTTCAGAGCAGGTCAGAACAGCAGGCCGCAGTTGCACGAGTTGCAGAGATGTCTGTGGCCAGACGTGACGTCGCGTGACGTTATGCTGCACACACACACCGCTGCAGGACTTCTTCCTGGCACTGGTGGTTCTCTTGAGTCTTGTGCACCTAAAAGCAATGGAAGACAGAGGAACATCAGTTCAGTTATACACCCCAAAAAAATCGAAAAAACACAGAAAAATCAGCACAATCCCATGCCCTCCATGATGTTTAAATTCAAGAAACCCCACAGAAAGACTAGGCCCATGCAACACTCACTACCGCTGGTGAAAAGGCCACAACAACAGGCCAAAAAAACGAAAATCACAGAAAAATCAGCACAATCACAAACCATCCAGGCCCTCCATGATGTTTAAATTCAAGACACCCCACAGAAAGACTAAGCCCATGCAACACTCACTACCCCGGGTGAAAAGGCCACAACAACAGGCCAAAAAAACGAAAATCACAGAAAAATCAGCACAATCCCAAACCATCCACGCCCTCCATGATGTTTAAATTCAAGACACCCCACAGCAAGACTAGGCCCATGCAACACTCACTACCCCTGGGCATAAAGGTTGAAAACTAGGCAAAATGGTTGCAGGCCTAACAACACTGCCTGCATTCAAAATGGCCCCCTCCCTCCTAGCACATGGCCAGGGCCTGTAGCAGCACTCAAAATGGCCCCCAACCACATGGCCTGTCCCCATGAACACCCCAAAAAATCGAAAATCACAGAAAAATCAGCACAATCCCAAACCATCCAGGCCCTCCATGATGTTTAAATTCAAGACACCCCACAGAAAGACTAGGCCCATGGAACACTTACTACCCCTGGTGAAAAGGCCACAACAACAGGCCAAAAAAACGAAAATCACAGAAAAATCAGCACAATCCCAAGCCATCCAGCCCCTCCACGATGTTTAAATTCAAGACAACCCACAGAAAGACTAGGCCCATGCAAAACTCACTACCCCTGGTGAGAAGGCCACAACAACAGGCCAAAAAAACGAAAATCACAGAAAAATCAGCACAATCCCAAACCATCCAGGCCCTCCATGATGTTTAAATTCAAGACACCCCACAGAAAGACTAGGCCCATGCAACACTCACTACCCCTGGGCATAAAGGTTGAAAACTAGGCAAAATGGTTGCAGGCCTAACAACACTGCCTGCATTCAAAATAGCCCCCTCCCTCCCAGCACATTGCCAGGGCCTGTAGCAGCACTCAAAATGGCCCCCACCCACATGGCCTGTCCCCATGAACACCCCAAAAAATCGAAAAACACAGAAAAATCAGCACAATCCCAAACCATCCAGGCCCTCCATGATGCTTAAATTCAAGACACCCCACAGAAAGACTAGGCCCATGCAACACTCACTACCCCTGGTGAAAAGGCCACAACAACAGGCCAAAAAAACGAAAATCACAGAAAAATCAGAACAATCCCAAGCCACCCAGCCCCTCCATGATGTTTAAATTCAAGACAACCCACAGAAAGACTAGGCCCATGCAACACTCACTACCCCTGGTGAAATGGCCACAACAACAGGCCAAAAAAACGAAAATCACATAAAAATCAGCACAATCCCAAGCCATCCAGCCCCTCCATGATGTTTAAATTCAAAACACCCCACAGAAAGACTCAGTGCACCCACCACTGAGTACCCCTGGGCAAAAGTCCCGAAAACAGCCCAAAAATCGAAAATTCCAAAATTGTAGTTGCAGCAACTGTAATGCCCCAAACAAACTTACTTGTGAAATTTCTAATCCAAAAGTGATCCAAAGAAAGTCAAAAAGGCCTCAAATCCAAATATCCAGCAGCATCCACAAAAAGTAATCCTTCCAGCTCCAGATCCAAATGAAAAGTGACCAGGAGATGGACAAAGCACTGGGAGGAGCCTGCTGGACAGGAACAGGAAGTTGAAGACTGTGGGGCACTTCCTTCCTCCCACCCCTCCCTCCCCAAAATGGACTCCTCGCAAAAAAGTGCAGGCAAATGTCAACCTGAGGAGGTATTCAGATAAAAATCATCATTTCCAGAAGGTTTATGCTGCTTTCTGGTGGATTTCTTGTGCAGAATTGCAAATTTTGTATTTTCGCGAGTGCGAGATTGTTGCTGCTCGCCGCATCTACAAGCTCGCAATTGCGAAGTCCCGCGATACGTGATCACGGCGTACTCGCGTTGGCAAACTCTCGCTGTGCAAGTTGGCAAGCCGCGATGACGTAATCGCGCTCGCCAAATTCCCGCGGGATCCCGCAGCAAGATCCAAAATGGCGCAGCACTCGCAAAATATCGAGAAAAACAACTTGGCAAACGCTGAATGACGGTAAGTAAACGCCGCGCGCCGCAAAATTGTATCACCAAGAAAAGAAAAATCCGCTGCGTGCGAATTTGCGGATTTTCGGTAAATTCGCGAGCATTCGCGGATTGCGAATTTACCGAAAATCCGCAAAATCCGCGAGCGTAACGGATTTTCCGCCCATGCTTAGCCTTCTTCAGCCTGGATAGCTTGACTCCAGTGATGTTGAGAGCCTGGGACTCACGTCTGAGCATACCCAGCCCACTCGGGGTGAAAATTGCAAAAAACCTGAGAAGGTAGCAACTTTAGATAGTAGCAGAGCAGATGAATTCTTGATGTCAGATAGAATATCAAAAGCAGAATACTGAGGAGCTAATGAGGGTAGACTGCAGCAATGTGAAAACTGCTACTGGGGGACATCAAGTACAGAAGCAAGGATTACAGCAATTGTACATGGAAAGATGATAAGGTGAAAGAGGAAACTAGGAAACAGGGAAGCAAGAAAATGTAGGGAACACAAGGGTTGGTGACAGATTAAGGCAGCAGCTGAAATCTGAAACAGCAAGAGATGTTGCCAGGCACCTATCATGTCTGAATTTAAATAAGGCCCTAAAACACTTGTGAAAGTCGGGCGATGCCATAGTTCAATCAGCCTCTTGATTTCTGATATTCCTTAAATTATAGAGACTAGAGCCCTGAAGATGCACTGCTGTAATACATTCCCAATGAGAAATAAACAAGTTTGCACACTCTAGAATACCCATTTTGAAGAGAATATCCCAAATTAATAGTTTCATTTCCCTGATATTTAAAGTAAGTCGGAAGTCTCCTGAGATCTTCTCCAGCAAGAATACAGGAGACTAAAATCCCTGCCCCTCTCCTCTGGAGGAAGTGGAATTATGGCC
Source organism: Lissotriton vulgaris (assembly GCF_964263255.1). Lineage (NCBI taxonomy): Eukaryota > Metazoa > Chordata > Amphibia > Caudata > Salamandridae > Lissotriton > Lissotriton vulgaris. Next base: position 1,136,090,508 of record NC_141697.1, read on the forward strand.
TTCTTCAGTGTCAAATACACCACTCCATTGACTAAAACGCATTGCATGACCGGGTCTTGTGGCCAGGGTGTGAGAACTATGTCAAAATCTAGTGGTAGCTTTTAAAATTCCAGAGAATACCCCTAACAGTCTATTTCTTGTGCCCAAGTGTCCATGACACATTGTTCTGAGACATGTTAAAGGTAGAAGAGACGTCCACCTACTGGAATCTCAGGCAGAAGGGGCAGCATTTTTAAGAATGCTTTCAACTTTTTGAAAAAGGCCCAGAGGAGCAAAAGCATTAGCTTGAAAAAGAAGAGGTTAGGTATGTACCATAACCAGTAAAAACATGTCTTCCAATATTTACTAGAACTACTTTGAAGGGGTCAACCAGCTTCTGATTCTTACAGAGATAACAAAGCATCTCCTCCAGCCGATCACCTGAAAAGCAAAATCCTGAAAAGGCCATACGAAGAATGCCTGCCTTTTGAGCACCCTCTGACTTTCAATCCTGTCAATAAATTTGACGATGAGTGGCAACATTGAAAATGATAGCACAGGCTGACAATTTGAGTATATCACAAGTTGCATCAGAAATAAATGCAGCCTTTCTCTAGATATCTGATAATACGTTAACACAATCCAACACCTCTTTGATGGAAAAAGCAACAGCTTGAAAGTCCTCAACTGAGGATTCAGAAGAAGAGATTGCATAAATAGCAGCCCAGACGGGTTGGACAGAAAAACTCTTCTTCAATGCAGCCTCTACTGTGGAATCCACTAAATCAGATACAGATACATCTTGCCAATTAGGCTAATAGCAGCTCTAACTTTACTGAGGAAGGAAACACTAATTTAACCTCAGGCAGTCTATACATATGGGTCATGAACGTCTGTAAGCCCGACTGGTCAGGAGTTTTCCATTCCCTTAATAACAGTTCATGGATCCCATGAGTAATAGAAAGAAATGAAGCAGGATACTACTGAAACTGCAGGATCAAAAACTGACTCAAAGAATCTGGACATCTGCCTTTAAATCTATCTATCTATCTATCTATCTATCTATCTATCTATCTATCTATCTATCTATCTATCTATCTATCTATCTATCTATCTGTCTGTCTATCTATCTATCTATCTATCTATCTATCTATCTATCTATCTATCTGTCTGTCTATAATACATGAAGTGGTATATGTCATCCAAGGAGAACAATTGAGGGTCTTCCAAAATTCCAACTTGATGCGAAACTGGACCAGAAGAAAAAAACAAGTTAAAGAACCCCACTGCCTACTTAGTTCCGACACAGAGATCACAATCAGACAGGATCTTTGCAGGCAGAAATCCTTCCACAAATGTTTGGTCTGACCCAAGGTGTTTAGTCCCACCAACTACCAACATAACCCGGGTCCCAGACAAGGGAGGAAGAAACTCAAAATTAGCTATAAAGAAGCTCAGAGGAGGTTTAGACATCTGGCAAAAAAACTCCAGAAGATTCAATGAGTGCTGTGTTGCCCAATTATGCCAAGGCGGAATACCCAGAAAAACATCCTACTTACCAAGGGTTGGTGAGGGTGAGAATAATCCCAAACTACATCAAGGGCATCACAAGATCAGATAAAGTTGAAGCAACCAGCCCACATAGAATTACAGGGGCCAGGGAGCTCTTTTCTAATGAAGGACTGTCCAAAAGTCTGATCCAAGGTGCTAGCCAAGCGAGGTCCTCAAAATGAAGCTGACAGAAAGAACAGACTCTATTCAAGAGCTTCCCTAATTTTTATTTCAACTTAAGAGGCGCACAAAAAGAGAATGGGCATGGGAAAGGGAGAGAGGCAGTTGTGTACCTTTTAAAAGGCTCACTTGATGCCTGAATAAAGATCGGTGGAATCCCACTTACAAGTACTGGGATGACAGAAGGGTTGAAGAGATGATTGGATTTATCTGATTGTGAAGCAGTTCTTTAGGGGCACTGCAACAAATATTTGTAAATGCCTTTTTATTTTGCCCCGTTGGATTTTTACAAAAATATTGTGGATGTGAAATCTTAATCTTTAGTTAATGTTTTTAGGCAATGAAAACATTTCTGAGCAAAATGCATGTTGGGAATATATGACTTAGTTGATGCAAATTCCTTGCAAAATCTTCCAAAGTGTCTCCTGGAGTTTTCCTATTTCAGTATTTTTCAAGTGTTGCATCTTGTAGCCCACCTATGTAGGTCCATCACAAAAGTTTGCTTAATGAGCTGCTGTGGCTTTTGTGGCAGTTCAGGAGTGTATGAGGAGTAAAGCTAGAGTGAAGACAGCAACTATAAGGAACATTCAATTTGCAGTGCAAAACAGAACATACATTAATTATATAAGCATTTTGCATTACTTAGTATGCTGCAGAAATATTGTTTGCATATGTTTGCTCGAACGTACACACAAACACACACATACACACCCACACACACACACACACATGCACATTTCACATTAGCAAAATGCAATTTCAGGCTAATTCTTTCTAAACCTTAATGCTTTCTTCCTCATCCAGCTTCCTCACACAACGACAAGGACATAAGGTGGGGCCCATGATTGTTTGTAGACAAGGGATTGGTTTAATGAATAACACATAATTTAAAATGCTTCTGAATGCACAACCTTGGTAATCCGACATTGTGGTAAAAGGACAGACATGTTGGTTGATTGACTGTTGCTTCTGCCAGTTCTCAATTGTATTGTGTGACTAACAACCCTAGATGGTACATTAATTTTAGAGGAATTATGGCTATCAACACATAACAATAATAATAGTGATTTATGTGCATTGGACTGGGTGAAGTAAGTACTGATTGGATTTAAGTAATAGATAAAGATAAACCTCTTGGGCAAAAAAAATATTTTTTTAATAATCTAGCAACCTGTCGGTCTGTTCTTGGCAACCAATGTCTACATTACTCTTCTGCCATGTTTATTTTGTAGTTGTGCAAAAACGAATCTCCTCGATGAGTATCAACATTCTTCTGACTCATCCAATCTACTGAGCTTAAAAAGCACTTAGCATGGATGTTTTCTCTTTATAAGCCATGGTAATTACCTAATAATGCTATAATAGACAGAATTTGATTTACAAACTCCCAAAAGCCACAGTATTGATGTGTTCTGAATTTTATTTTAATAGTTATAAAGCCTGATTTCTCTACTCTTTTGTTAAGACTGATTTGGGGATGTGTTGTGGGCCCTGCCGACCTTACACGCTCTCTTGTCAAATAGGCTTTCTGCAACGTGCTAATATAAATACTCACATTTTTAAACATTTGCATATCATATTGGCTTGAAGTCGGTACTTTTTTAACTAATGTCTAATCACTCTTAACTTTTCAATAAATAAACTCTTTGTTGGAAATCAGGACCAGATTGCAGTGTCTCCTCACTTTATGTCTCATTTGAGACCCCTGGATACTGGTTTTCAGACCCTGAGAGTGCCCTAAACTCTGCTCTAGGCAGGCCCAGGGCCAGTCCTATGTTGAAAACACACAGTGAAAACACACACAAACATTAGGGCACACTATGTGTTAGGGTACACCTATGATTGGCATGACCTACCCAATATGTCCCTAGTACATAATAAAGCAGAGGCCAGCAGCCCTTTTTGTACTTGCATGGTTTCACTGCTGAGAGCCCGAGGTAACTTTAAAAGCAGCCTAGTGTTGCAGCACTGCTTTTAACTGTAAATTATGCCCAAATTCGACTTTAGTATCAGGGTCACTTACTATATTTTAACATATTAGGTACCCCCAGGGTCTTCCCAAGGTGTCCCACAGGTGGGGGGTCATGCACTTATAAGAAGTGCCCTTATAAAAGAGGTTTTATATGCCCTGGTGATAGAGAAATTGCACATTTCATGTCCCCTATTGTAGTAAATTGCTTCCCAAAATCAACTTTTCTGCTAGGAGCACTGTGGAGTGAGAACCTACAGTGGTATGTTCCATTCCCGTTCTTCAGGGGATTTACTCCTGCCCTTTGCTGCATTAAAGCTCTTGCCATTTCTTCGGAACAAGAGGTGTGAATAGGAACTTGTGCATGTCCATGAGAAAACCACACCTTGTGATGGCCACTCTCCATCCCTTGTGTAATTATACTCATTCTGGTGAAAAAATCCACATTAGTAGAGGGTTTTATGGGTCTGAGGGCACGTCTAGTGTATACCAGGTCACCATAAATCCTGCTATAAGACTCATTAGCCTGATTAATTAGCAAAAATTGCTTTGTGAATAATGCCCTATGTGATTGATCTGTTTTTGATGAAGCTGGACGGAGAAACCGGCTTTGAGGGACCAGCTAGGAGTTTCATGTTATTCTTCACACAGAGAAACATTTCGGCAGGTCTCATCACTCAAACAACAGCCTGGTAAGGGCACAGTCTTCCACAATGCTTCATGGACACAGATTGACTTTAATGGAAAAAACGGTGAAAAAGGTTTTAGTTGAAAAAATTGCCGACAGAATCAGGCTCCATTAAAGGCCACACTTTTGGGTTAATACAATGGTGCTTTCCAGTATGTTCACTTGTAAATGAAATCATTGAGCATTTTGCTCTCAAGGGGAGTCTGCTACAGATTGTAAAGTAGTTTCAGAGGCTCAGATTAGCTTGTGTTGAGATACTCGCATTGATGATTGAGGGAGATGCTGAATGCCAAAGACTGTCCCTAGGTTTAAGTCAATGGGTGTGGGCTTGTAATCAAGATGTTGTACTGTGTCATTTCGATGCTGTGCCCAGTACAGATAAGGAGGCACACATAGAAAGAGAAAAACGCCTCTTAGGATTGTTTCAGTGCAGGAAGATGCCCCTCCCTGCCCCTCCCTGCACAAAAACTATCCTGCTGACAAAACAGGCACCCCTGCACCATGTTGCAAGGGTGCCTGCGTTGTCCACCCCTTTTTAAAAGTGAGAGGACAGGAATGCACCATATATTATGCAATACAGTACATTCCTATCCTTTCATGAATGCACTGTACTTTAGCAAAACAGTGAATTTCCTGTCCTTTCCCCCTGCACTGTTGCCGTTTTCGGCAGCCTAGTACCAATGAAGGCACCATTGTGCATCTCTCCTCAGGAGGCATAAGGCCTGAAAAGCAAAACCATGAAAAGGCCATACGAAGAATGCCTACCTTTTGAGCCCCCTCTGACTTTCAATCCTGTCAATAAATTTGACAAAGAGTGGCAACATTGAAAATTACAGCAATGGCTGACAATTTGAATATATCACAAGTTTTTTTTTTTAGCCTGACTCTAGATATCTGATAATATGTTAATACAATCCATAACCTCTTTGATGGAAAAAGCAACAGCTTGAAAGTCCTCAACTGAGAATTCAGAAGAAGAGATTGCATAAATTGCAGCCCAGAAGGGCTGGACAGAAAAACTCTTCTTCGATGCAGCCTGTACTGTGGAATCCACTAAATCAGATACAGATACATCCTGCGCAGCCCATACAGGGTGCACCACACATAGCTAGGGATCTAGATACATTACCACACACATGTACACTAGTCCAACAGTTGTTGAGATGTTTCTCCCTCCCCACTTCTTTTATTTCCCAGTTATATCTTTTGGTTGACGCAGAGACTGTTGATAGTGTCCAGGTGCTAATACTCGATCCCCCCTCCTCACTTCCGTATCACACCATGTCAACTGGATGCTTCCATGTACAGGAGGCGGAAACCCAGCGACCCATATAACGACGGGGGATATGATCCTGCACCAGCTTACTACTGTGCTAAACTGGGAACACAACTTAATACAAGGACTGTTACACCCTGGTCCTTGCGCAGTGCTGCGAGCCGCGAGCACTGCGGCACAAGACATTTCCTAGAACCGCTACTTGTGAACTACTGCATTAACACTGGCTACTGTTTATTTTCACTCGTATATAATTAACATGTCATTATGTGCTGATAGCCAAGTACCGTTTGTAGTAATGATTCCTTGTTATGACACTGTGTAACTACTGCTTAACTCATCTGTGAAACTAAATAAAGTTTGGGACCATTGGTCTTAAAAAAAAAAATCAGATACAGATACATCTTCCCAAAGGATCACTGAAATAATATCGAGCCCATTAATATCGACTTGCAAAAATATCGATGAGAAAATATCGAGGGACAAAATATCGAGTTTCTATCTTTACACAGATAAGTACAAAAATATCGACTCTAAAATATTGACTGTAAATAATATAAACTGTCAAAATATCGTTTTTTTATATGTCTTTAAATTATGTTAAAACTAATATAAAAATTAATATATTTAATATAAACTTAGTTAAAATGATTAAATAATTGTAAAATTAATAAATAATTATGTAAATTACAATTTTTTTTATAAATATATATATATATATATAAATACATATTATTAAATAAACAGATATAATATTTTTACTGTAGCATAGCAATTTGGTTGAAATTTATTATAACAACTATAGTGAATTCAACAGTAGAAAAACGCTGGATAGCGTAGGGGTAAAAATTACTATTCCCATCCAGTGGGTGCAACAGTAGAGAAAACGTTGGATAGCGTAGGGGTCAAAATTACTATTCCCACTCCAGTGGGTGCAACAGTAGGGAAATTGTTGGATAGCGTAGGGGTAAAAATTACTATTCCCACTCCAGTGGGTGCAACAGTAGGGAAAGCGTTGGATAGCTTAGGGGTAAAAATTACTATTCCCACTCCAGTGAGTGTAACAGTAGGGAAAGCGCTGGATAGCGTAGAGGTAAAAATTACTATTCCCACTCCAAAGAGTGCAACAGTAGGGAAAACATTGGATAGCGGAGGGGTTAAAATTACTATTCCCACTCCAGTGAGTGTAACAGTAGGGAAAGCGCTGGATAGCGTAGAGGTAAAAATTACTATTGCCACTCCAAAGAGTGCAATAGTAGGGAAAACATTGGATAGCGGAGGGATTAAAATTACTATTCCCACTCCAGTGGGTGCAACAGTAGGGAAAGCGTTGGATAGCGTAGGGGTAAAAGTTACTATTCCCACTCCAGTGGGTGCAACAGTAGGGAAAGCGTTGGATAGCGTAGGGGTAAAAATTACTATTCCCACTCCAGTGGGTGCAACAGCAGGGAAAGCGTTGGATAGCGTAGGGGTAAAAATTACTATTCCCACTCCAGTGGGTGCAACAGTACGGAAAGCGTTGGATAGCGTAGGGGTTAAAATTACTATTCCCACTCCAGTGGGTGCAACAGTAGGGAAAACATTGGATAGCGTAAGGGTTAAAATTACTATTCCCACTCCAGTGGGTGCAACAGTAGGGAAAGCGTTGGATAGCGTAGGGGTAACAATTACTATTCCCACTCCAGTGGGTGCAACAGTAGGGAAAGCGCTGGATAGCGTAGGGGTTAAAATGACTATTAATTAATTAACAATTAACAATTACTATTCCCACTCCAGTGGGTGCAACAGTAGGGAAAGCGTTGGATAGCGTAGGGGTTAAAATTACTATTCCCACTCCAGTGGGTGCAACAGTAGGGAAAACATTGGATAGCGTAAGGGTTAAAATTACTATTCCCACTCCAGTGGGTGCAACAGTAGGGAAAGCGTTGGATAGCGTAGGGGTAACAATTACTATTCCCACTCCAGTGAGTGTAAAAGTAGGGAAAGCGCTGGATAGCGTAGAGGTAAAAATTACTATTCCCACTCCAAAGAGTGCAACAGTAGGGAAAACATTGGATAGCGGAGGGGTTAAAATTACTATTCCCACTCCAGTGAGTGTAACAGTAGGGAAAGCGCTGGATAGCGTAGAGGTAAAAATTACTATTCCCACTCAAAAGAGTGCAACAGTAGGGAAAACAGTGGATAGCGGAGGGATTAAAATTACTATTCCCACTCCAGTGGGTGCAACAGTAGGGAAAGCGTTGGATAGCGTAGGGGTAAAAATTACTATTCCCACTCCAGTGGGTGCAACAGTAGGGAAAGCGTTGGATAGCCTAGGGGTAAAAATTACTATTCCCACTCCAGTGGGTGCAACAGCAGGGAAAGCGTTGGATAGCGTAGGGGTAAAAATTACTATTCCCACTCCAGTGGGTGCAACAGTACGGAAAGCGTTGGATAGCGTAGGGGTTAAAATTACTATTCCCACTCCAGTGGGTGCAACAGTAGGGAAAACATTGGATAGTGTAAGGGTTAAAATTACTATTCCCACTCCAGTGGGTGCAACAGTAGGGAAAGCGTTGGATAGCGTAGGGGTAACAATTACTATTCCCACTCCAGTGGGTGCAACAGTAGGGAAAGTGCTGGATAGCGTAGGGGTTAAAATGACTATTAATTAATTAACAATTAACAATTTTAATTAATTTACATAATTAATTAATTATTATTAAATAACTTCCCACCCTATCCCCCTATAAACTCACAACCCACTACAGAAAATAATTGACTAAATATCAATTATTTATCTATTAAATATTTATGATTATTTACCAATTATATTTTAATTAATTACCAATTAATAATTATTTAACAATTTTTATTATTTAACATAATTAATTATTATTAAATTACTTCCCACCCTACCCCCCTATAAACCCACAACCCGCTACAGAAAATAATTTACTAAATAATAATTATTTATCAATTAAATATTTATAATATATAACCAATTATATTTTAATTAATTACCTATTAATAATGAATTAACAATTATTATTAATTTACATCATTATTTAATTATAATAAAATGACTTCCCACCCTATTCCCCTATAAACACACAACCCGCTACAGAAAAGAATTTACTAAAAATTAATTATAATTTTTTTTTTACAATTATATTTTAATTATTTACCAATTAATAATTAATTAACAATTATTATTAATTTACATAATTAATTAATTATAATTAAATTACTTCCCACCCTATTCCCCTATAAACCCACAACCCGATACAGAATTATATTACACAATTATTAAAAATTATTAATAACTACCTTATTTTCGATTTTTTTTGTCTATATTCTATCTAGTCGATATTATGTCTAGTCTATATTTTTGATTCGATATTTTGGCTATTAATATCGATATTACTCGATATTTTTGTAGTCTATATTATGTCTGGTCGATATTTTGGCTAGTCTATATTTTTTACTCAATATTTTGTCCAAACGATATTTTGGAATCGATATTATGTCTGTTTACCCTTTCCAATTTGGCTAATAGCAGCTCTACCTTTACTGAGGAAGGAAACACTAATTTAACCTCAGCCAGTGTACACATATTGGTCATGAACGTCTGTAAGCCTGACTGGTCAGGACTTTTCCATTCCCTTAATAACAGTTCATGGATCCCATGAGTAATAGAAAGAAATTAAGCAGGATACTACTGAAACTGCAGGAACAAAAACTGAGTACGTCTTCTTCAACAGGAATTTGCAAATTATCTGCTAGGTATTTGAATACTGTTGGAACTTAAGATCTGTGGATACATTTGACCCTGTGCCTGAATCTTGAGTCTGGATGTAGTCATCATATTCTGAAGAATGTGACGATGAAAGTGATGACAGTGAAAAAACTTCCCAAAAAGACAAGAGAAGAGAGAGACAAAGAATCTGGACATCTGTCTTTAAATGCTAAAATCTGTCTGTCTGTCTGTCTGTCTGTCTGTCTGTCTGTCTTAAGAGGCGCACAAAAAGAGAATGGGCATGGGAATGGGAGGGAGGCAGTTGTGTACCTTTTAACAGGCTCACTTGATGCCTGAATAAAGATCGGTGGAATCCCATTTACAAGTACTGGGATGACAGAAGGGTTGAAGAGATGATTGGATTTATCTGATTGTGAAGTAGTACTTTAGGGGCACTGCAACAAATATTTGTAAATGCCTTTTTATTTTGCCCGTTGGATTTTTACTAAAATATTGTGGGTGTGAAATCTTAATCTTTAGTTCATGTTTGTAGGCAATGAAAACATTTCTGAGCAAAATGCATGTTGGGAACATATGACTTAGTTGATGCAAATTCCTTGCAAAATCTTCCAAAGTGTCTCCTGGAGTTTTCCTATTTCAGTATTTTTCCAGTGTTGCATCTTCTAGTCCACCTCCATAGGCCCATCACAAAAGTTTGCTTAATGAGCTGCTGTGGCTTTTGTGGCAGTTCAGGAGTGTATGAGTAGTAAAGCTAGAGTGAAGACAGCAACTATAAGGAACATTCAATTTGCAGTGCAAAACAGAACATACATTAATTATATAAGCATTTTGCATTACTTAGTATGCTGCAGAAATATTGTTTGCATATGTTTGCTCGAACGTACACACAAACACACACATACACACCCACACACACACACACACATGCACATTTCACATTAGCAAAATGCAATTTCAGGCTAATTCTTTCTAAACCTTAATGCTTTCTTCCTCATCCAGCTTCCTCACACAACGACAAGGACATAAGGTGGGGCCCATGATTGTTTGTAGACAAGGGATTGGTTTAATGAATAACACATAATTTAAAATGCTTCTGAATGCACAACCTTGGTAATCCGACATTGTGGTAAAAGGACAGACATGTTGGTTGATTGACTGTTGCTTCTGCCAGTTCTCAATTGTATTGTGTGACTAACAACCCTAGATGGTACATTAATTTTAGAGGAATTATGGCTATCAACACATAACAATAATAATAGTGATTTATGTGCATTGGACTGGGTGAAGTAAGTACTGATTGGATTTAAGTAATAGATAAAGATAAACCTCTTGGGCAAAAAAAATATTTTTTTAATAATCTAGCAACCTGTCGGTCTGTTCTTGGCAACCAATGTCTACATTACTCTTCTGCCATGTTTATTTTGTAGTTGTGCAAAAACGAATCTCCTCGATGAGTATCAACATTCTTCTGACTCATCCAATCTACTGAGCTTAAAAAGCACTTAGCATGGATGTTTTCTCTTTATAAGCCATGGTAATTACCTAATAATGCTATAATAGACAGAATTTGATTTACAAACTCCCAAAAGCCACAGTATTGATGTGTTCTGAATTTTATTTTAATAGTTATAAAGCCTGATTTCTCTACTCTTTTGTTAAGACTGATTTGGGGATGTGTTGTGGGCCCTGCCGACCTTACACGCTCTCTTGTCAAATAGGCTTTCTGCAACGTGCTAATATAAATACTCACATTTTTAAACATTTGCATATCATATTGGCTTGAAGTCGGTACTTTTTTAACTAATGTCTAATCACTCTTAACTTTTCAATAAATAAACTCTTTGTTGGAAATCAGGACCAGATTGCAGTGTCTCCTCACTTTATGTCTCATTTGAGACCCCTGGATACTGGTTTTCAGACCCTGAGAGTGCCCTAAACTCTGCTCTAGGCAGGCCCAGGGCCAGTCCTATGTTGAAAACACACAGTGAAAACACACACAAACATTAGGGCACACTATGTGTTAGGGTACACCTATGATTGGCATGACCTACCCAATATGTCCCTAGTACATAATAAAGCAGAGGCCAGCAGCCCTTTTTGTACTTGCATGGTTTCACTGCTGAGAGCCCGAGGTAACTTTAAAAGCAGCCTAGTGTTGCAGCACTGCTTTTAACTGTAAATTATGCCCAAATTCGACTTTAGTATCAGGGTCACTTACTATATTTTAACATATTAGGTACCCCCAGGGTCTTCCCAAGGTGTCCCACAGGTGGGGGGTCATGCACTTATAAGAAGTGCCCTTATAAAAGAGGTTTTATATGCCCTGGTGATAGAGAAATTGCACATTTCATGTCCCCTATTGTAGTAAATTGCTTCCCAAAATCAACTTTTCTGCTAGGAGCACTGTGGAGTGAGAACCTACAGTGGTATGTTCCATTCCCGTTCTTCAGGGGATTTACTCCTGCCCTTTGCTGCATTAAAGCTCTTGCCATTTCTTCGGAACAAGAGGTGTGAATAGGAACTTGTGCATGTCCATGAGAAAACCACACCTTGTGATGGCCACTCTCCATCCCTTGTGTAATTATACTCATTCTGGTGAAAAAATCCACATTAGTAGAGGGTTTTATGGGTCTGAGGGCACGTCTAGTGTATACCAGGTCACCATAAATCCTGCTATAAGACTCATTAGCCTGATTAATTAGCAAAAATTGCTTTGTGAATAATGCCCTATGTGATTGATCTGTTTTTGATGAAGCTGGACGGAGAAACCGGCTTTGAGGGACCAGCTAGGAGTTTCATGTTATTCTTCACACAGAGAAACATTTCGGCAGGTCTCATCACTCAAACAACAGCCTGGTAAGGGCACAGTCTTCCACAATGCTTCATGGACACAGATTGACTTTAATGGAAAAAACGGTGAAAAAGGTTTTAGTTGAAAAAATTGCCGACAGAATCAGGCTCCATTAAAGGCCACACTTTTGGGTTAATACAATGGTGCTTTCCAGTATGTTCACTTGTAAATGAAATCATTGAGCATTTTGCTCTCAAGGGGAGTCTGCTACAGATTGTAAAGTAGTTTCAGAGGCTCAGATTAGCTTGTGTTGAGATACTCGCATTGATGATTGAGGGAGATGCTGAATGCCAAAGACTGTCCCTAGGTTTAAGTCAATGGGTGTGGGCTTGTAATCAAGATGTTGTACTGTGTCATTTCGATGCTGTGCCCAGTACAGATAAGGAGGCACACATAGAAAGAGAAAAACGCCTCTTAGGATTGTTTCAGTGCAGGAAGATGCCCCTCCCTGCCCCTCCCTGCACAAAAACTATCCTGCTGACAAAACAGGCACCCCTGCACCATGTTGCAAGGGTGCCTGCGTTGTCCACCCCTTTTTAAAAGTGAGAGGACAGGAATGCACCATATATTATGCAATACAGTACATTCCTATCCTTTCATGAATGCACTGTACTTTAGCAAAACAGTGAATTTCCTGTCCTTTCCCCCTGCACTGTTGCCGTTTTCGGCAGCCTAGTACCAATGAAGGCACCATTGTGCATCTCTCCTCAGGAGGCATAAGGCCTGAAAAGCAAAACCATGAAAAGGCCATACGAAGAATGCCTACCTTTTGAGCCCCCTCTGACTTTCAATCCTGTCAATAAATTTGACAAAGAGTGGCAACATTGAAAATTACAGCAATGGCTGACAATTTGAATATATCACAAGTTTTTTTTTTTAGCCTGACTCTAGATATCTGATAATATGTTAATACAATCCATAACCTCTTTGATGGAAAAAGCAACAGCTTGAAAGTCCTCAACTGAGAATTCAGAAGAAGAGATTGCATAAATTGCAGCCCAGAAGGGCTGGACAGAAAAACTCTTCTTCGATGCAGCCTGTACTGTGGAATCCACTAAATCAGATACAGATACATCCTGCGCAGCCCATACAGGGTGCACCACACATAGCTAGGGATCTAGATACATTACCACACACATGTACACTAGTCCAACAGTTGTTGAGATGTTTCTCCCTCCCCACTTCTTTTATTTCCCAGTTATATCTTTTGGTTGACGCAGAGACTGTTGATAGTGTCCAGGTGCTAATACTCGATCCCCCCTCCTCACTTCCGTATCACACCATGTCAACTGGATGCTTCCATGTACAGGAGGCGGAAACCCAGCGACCCATATAACGACGGGGGATATGATCCTGCACCAGCTTACTACTGTGCTAAACTGGGAACACAACTTAATACAAGGACTGTTACACCCTGGTCCTTGCGCAGTGCTGCGAGCCGCGAGCACTGCGGCACAAGACATTTCCTAGAACCGCTACTTGTGAACTACTGCATTAACACTGGCTACTGTTTATTTTCACTCGTATATAATTAACATGTCATTATGTGCTGATAGCCAAGTACCGTTTGTAGTAATGATTCCTTGTTATGACACTGTGTAACTACTGCTTAACTCATCTGTGAAACTAAATAAAGTTTGGGACCATTGGTCTTAAAAAAAAAAATCAGATACAGATACATCTTCCCAAAGGATCACTGAAATAATATCGAGCCCATTAATATCGACTTGCAAAAATATCGATGAGAAAATATCGAGGGACAAAATATCGAGTTTCTATCTTTACACAGATAAGTACAAAAATATCGACTCTAAAATATTGACTGTAAATAATATAAACTGTCAAAATATCGTTTTTTTATATGTCTTTAAATTATGTTAAAACTAATATAAAAATTAATATATTTAATATAAACTTAGTTAAAATGATTAAATAATTGTAAAATTAATAAATAATTATGTAAATTACAATTTTTTTATAAATATATATATATATATATAAATACATATTATTAAATAAACAGATATAATATTTTTACTGTAGCATAGCAATTTGGTTGAAATTTATTATAACAACTATAGTGAATTCAACAGTAGAAAAACGCTGGATAGCGTAGGGGTAAAAATTACTATTCCCATCCAGTGGGTGCAACAGTAGAGAAAACGTTGGATAGCGTAGGGGTCAAAATTACTATTCCCACTCCAGTGGGTGCAACAGTAGGGAAATTGTTGGATAGCGTAGGGGTAAAAATTACTATTCCCACTCCAGTGGGTGCAACAGTAGGGAAAGCGTTGGATAGCTTAGGGGTAAAAATTACTATTCCCACTCCAGTGAGTGTAACAGTGGGGAAAGCGCTGGATAGCGTAGAGGTAAAAATTACTATTCCCACTCCAAAGAGTGCAACAGTAGGGAAAACATTGGATAGCGGAGGGGTTAAAATTACTATTCCCACTCCAGTGAGTGTAACAGTAGGGAAAGCGCTGGATAGCGTAGAGGTAAAAATTACTATTCCCACTCCAAAGAGTGCAATAGTAGGGAAAACATTGGATAGCGGAGGGATTAAAATTACTATTCCCACTCCAGTGGGTGCAACAGTAGGGAAAGCGTTGGATAGCGTAGGGGTAAAAGTTACTATTCCCACTCCAGTGGGTGCAACAGTAGGGAAAGCGTTGGATAGCGTAGGGGTAAAAATTACTATTCCCACTCCAGTGGGTGCAACAGCAGGGAAAGCGTTGGATAGCGTAGGGGTAAAAATTACTATTCCCACTCCAGTGGGTGCAACAGTACGGAAAGCGTTGGATAGCGTAGGGGTTAAAATTACTATTCCCACTCCAGTGGGTGCAACAGTAGGGAAAACATTGGATAGCGTAAGGGTTAAAATTACTATTCCCACTCCAGTGGGTGCAACAGTAGGGAAAGCGTTGGATAGCGTAGGGGTAACAATTACTATTCCCACTCCAGTGGGTGCAACAGTAGGGAAAGCGCTGGATAGCGTAGGGGTTAAAATGACTATTAATTAATTAACAATTAACAATTACTATTCCCACTCCAGTGGGTGCAACAGTAGGGAAAGCGTTGGATAGCGTAGGGGTTAAAATTACTATTCCCACTCCAGTGGGTGCAACAGTAGGGAAAACATTGGATAGCGTAAGGGTTAAAATTACTATTCCCACTCCAGTGGGTGCAACAGTAGGGAAAGCGTTGGATAGCGTAGGGGTAACAATTACTATTCCCACTCCAGTGAGTGTAAAAGTAGGGAAAGCGCTGGATAGCGTAGAGGTAAAAATTACTATTCCCACTCCAAAGAGTGCAACAGTAGGGAAAACATTGGATAGCGGAGGGGTTAAAATTACTATTCCCACTCCAGTGAGTGTAACAGTAGGGAAAGCGCTGGATAGCGTAGAGGTAAAAATTACTATTCCCACTCAAAAGAGTGCAACAGTAGGGAAAACAGTGGATAGCGGAGGGATTAAAATTACTATTCCCACTCCAGTGGGTGCAACAGTAGGGAAAGCGTTGGATAGCGTAGGGGTAAAAATTACTATTCCCACTCCAGTGGGTGCAACAGTAGGGAAAGCGTTGGATAGCGTAGGGGTAAAAATTACTATTCCCACTCCAGTGGGTGCAACAGCAGGGAAAGCGTTGGATAGCGTAGGGGTAAAAATTACTATTCCCACTCCAGTGGGTGCAACAGTACGGAAAGCGTTGGATAGCGTAGGGGTTAAAATTACTATTCCCACTCCAGTGGGTGCAACAGTAGGGAAAACATTGGATAGTGTAAGGGTTAAAATTACTATTCCCACTCCAGTGGGTGCAACAGTAGGGAAAGCGTTGGATAGCGTAGGGGTAACAATTACTATTCCCACTCCAGTGGGTGCAACAGTAGGGAAAGTGCTGGATAGCGTAGGGGTTAAAATGACTATTAATTAATTAACAATTAACAATTTTAATTAATTTACATAATTAATTAATTATTATTAAATAACTTCCCACCCTATCCCCCTATAAACTCACAACCCACTACAGAAAATAATTGACTAAATATCAATTATTTATCTATTAAATATTTATGATTATTTACCAATTATATTTTAATTAATTACCAATTAATAATTATTTAACAATTTTTATTATTTAACATAATTAATTATTATTAAATTACTTCCCACCCTACCCCCCTATAAACCCACAACCCGCTACAGAAAATAATTTACTAAATAATAATTATTTATCAATTAAATATTTATAATATATAACCAATTATATTTTAATTAATTACCTATTAATAATGAATTAACAATTATTATTAATTTACATCATTATTTAATTATAATAAAATGACTTCCCACCCTATTCCCCTATAAACACACAACCCGCTACAGAAAAGAATTTACTAAAAATTAATTATAATTTTTTTTTTACAATTATATTTTAATTATTTACCAATTAATAATTAATTAACAATTATTATTAATTTACATAATTAATTAATTATAATTAAATTACTTCCCACCCTATTCCCCTATAAACCCACAACCCGATACAGAATTATATTACACAATTATTAAAAATTATTAATAACTACCTTATTTTCGATTTTTTTTGTCTATATTCTATCTAGTCGATATTATGTCTAGTCTATATTTTTGATTCGATATTTTGGCTATTAATATCGATATTACTCGATATTTTTGTAGTCTATATTATGTCTGGTCGATATTTTGGCTAGTCTATATTTTTTACTCAATATTTTGTCCAAACGATATTTTGGAATCGATATTATGTCTGTTTACCCTTTCCAATTTGGCTAATAGCAGCTCTACCTTTACTGAGGAAGGAAACACTAATTTAACCTCAGCCAGTGTACACATATTGGTCATGAACGTCTGTAAGCCTGACTGGTCAGGACTTTTCCATTCCCTTAATAACAGTTCATGGATCCCATGAGTAATAGAAAGAAATTAAGCAGGATACTACTGAAACTGCAGGAACAAAAACTGAGTACGTCTTCTTCAACAGGAATTTGCAAATTATCTGCTAGGTATTTGAATACTGTTGGAACTTAAGATCTGTGGATACATTTGACCCTGTGCCTGAATCTTGAGTCTGGATGTAGTCATCATATTCTGAAGAATGTGACGATGAAAGTGATGACAGTGAAAAAACTTCCCAAAAAGACAAGAGAAGAGAGAGACAAAGAATCTGGACATCTGTCTTTAAATGCTAAAATCTGTCTGTCTGTCTGTCTGTCTGTCTGTCTGTCTGTCTGTCTTAAGAGGCGCACAAAAAGAGAATGGGCATGGGAATGGGAGGGAGGCAGTTGTGTACCTTTTAACAGGCTCACTTGATGCCTGAATAAAGATCGGTGGAATCCCATTTACAAGTACTGGGATGACAGAAGGGTTGAAGAGATGATTGGATTTATCTGATTGTGAAGTAGTACTTTAGGGGCACTGCAACAAATATTTGTAAATGCCTTTTTATTTTGCCCGTTGGATTTTTACTAAAATATTGTGGGTGTGAAATCTTAATCTTTAGTTCATGTTTGTAGGCAATGAAAACATTTCTGAGCAAAATGCATGTTGGGAACATATGACTTAGTTGATGCAAATTCCTTGCAAAATCTTCCACAGTGTCTCCTGGAGTTTTCCTATTTCAGTATTTTTCCAGTGTTGCATCTTCTAGTCCACCTCCATAGGCCCATCACAAAAGTTTGCTTAATGAGCTGCTGTGGCTTTTGTGGCAGTTCAGGAGTGTATGAGTAGTAAAGCTAGAGTGAAGACAGCAACTATAAGGGACATTCAATTTGCAGTGCAAAACAGAACATACATTAATTATATAAGCATTTTGCATTACTTAGTATGCTGCAGAAATATTGTTTGCATATGTTTGCTCGAACGTACACACCCACCCACCCACACACACACACCCACCCACCCACCCACCCACACACAAATACACACACACACGCGCACACACACACACACGCACACACGCACACAAACACATTTCACATTAGCAAAATGAAATTTCAGGTTAATTCTTTCTAAACCTTAATGCTTTCTTCCTCATCCAGCTTCCTCACACAACGACAAGGACATAAGGTGGGGCCCATGATTGTTTGTAGACAAGGGATTGGTTTAATGAATAACACATAATTTAAAATGCTTCTGAATGCACAACCTTGGTAATCCGACATCGTGGTAAAAGGACAGATACGTTGGTTGATTGTCTGTTGCTTCTGCCAGTTCTCAATTGTATTGTGTGACGAACAACCCTAGATGGTACATTAATTTTAGAGGAATTATGGCTATCAACACATAACAATAATAATAGTGATTTATGTGCATTGGACTGGGTGAAGTAAGTACTGATTGGATTTAAGTAATAGATAATTTCTTTGTATAAAAGAAAAAAATAGATAAACCTCTTGGGCAAAAAAAATATATTTGTTTTATAATCTAGCAACCTGTCAGTCTGTTCTTGGCAACCAATGTCTACATTACTCTTCTGCCATGTTTATTTTCTAGTTGTACAAAAAACGAATCTCCTCGATGAGTATCAACATTCTTCTGACTCATCTAATCTACTGAGCTTAAAAAGCACTTAGCATGGATGTTTTCTACTTTATAAGCCATGGTAATTACCTAATAATGCTATAATAGACAGAATTTGATTTACAAACTCCCAAAAGCCACAGTATTGATGTGTTCTGAATTTTATTTTAATAGTTATAAAGCCTGATTTCTCTACTCTTGTGTTAAGACTAATTTGGGGATGTGTTGTGGGTCTTGCCGACCTTACACGCTCTCTTGTCAAATAGGCTTTCTGCAAATTTTTAAACATTTGCATATCATATTGGCTTGAAGTTGGTTATTTTTTAACTAATGTCTAATCAGTCTTAACTTTTCAATAAATAAACTCTTTGTTGTAAATCAGGGCCAGATTGCAGTGTCTCCTCACTTTATGTCTCATTTGAGACCCCTGGATGCTGGTTTTCTGACCCCTGAAAGTGCCCTAAACCCTGCTCTAGGCAGGCCCAGGGCCAGTCCTATGATGAAAACACACACAAACATTAGGGCACACTATGTGTTAGGGTACAACTATGATTGGCATGACCTACCCAATATGCCCCTAGTACATAATAAAGCAGAGGCCAGCAGCCCTTTTTGTACTTGCATGGTTTCACTGCTGAGAGCCTGAGGTCACTTTAAAAGCAGCCCTGTGTTGCAGCACTGCGTTTAAATGTAAATGATGCCCAAATTCGACCTTAGTGTCAGGGTCACTTACAAAGTGATATACTACTATATGTTAGCATATTAGGTACCCCCAGGGTCTCCCCAAGGTGTCCCACGGGTGGGGGGTCATGCACTTATAAGAAGTGCCCTCATAAAAGAGGTTTTATATGCCCTGGTGATAGAGAAATTGCACATTTCATGTCCCCTATTGGTAGATCCCCAGTCACATAGGATACCATTGCATTAGTTTATAAACACATAACTATGGCTAGGAATGAAAGGATATATCATTCAAGGACTTAGGAGAAGGTATTGATAAATCCAGCAATATCTATTATTGAATTTATCCTAAAGTATCACAGAAAATGAGTTTTAAGACGTTCTTGTCTGTGAGCCAAAATTCAGCCTTCCTGTGGTTTCCCCTGATTGGTCGAAGTTAAAAGTTTTAGCCAAGATGCTTTGCTGAAGTGATAAGTGGCTCACCCAGGGAGATATTATCTCTTGGAAGAGAGCTCTGCTTCACAGGAATGCCAGAGCAGGGAGGAGGGGTCATAAACCATGGAGCTTCAAAAGGGGATAGGACAGGCAGGGAATGACCGGTCCATCTAACCACCACCTCCCCTGACCCAGCCAGATGGCAGGCTGGAGGCACAAATTTGCAGATGGTAGGGGAGTAGAGCTATGGAAAGGAGCCATACTGGAGGTTGGATTAACTAGTTCTTGCTCATCCACTGCAAGTTCAGCCATACTGAGTTTTGAAGAATAGGGCTTTCTGGCAGAAGATTATGCTCTGGGGCTTTGTTCTGCAACTCATTGGAATGGAGTGCTCTCCTGCCTGAACCCAGAGAACACACTGAATAAATATGTGAGAAGTACAGAGCCTCTCATATTTACTACTTAAATCTAAGAAAAGAGGAAGGCTTTACAAGCTGGGAACTCGATTTGCACCACAGGGCCCTGCCTTGTACACTGCGTTTTCGCAAATGTCTTAAAACCTATCTGTTTCCTGCTTGAGTGCACTAATCTGGCCGTTTTTATTATCTGATGGTGTCTGGATAAGCGCTGGGATGCCCAAGGGTAACTGCGCGCTATATAAAATTTTAAATAATAATAATAATAATAATTCTGACTGACTGCACCGGCAGCATTATCAGGAACTATAGCCCTATGGATGTGCCTTGCTTCAAGATGAATGAAGAGTGGACTGCCTGCAAGCTATAGGTTAAAAGAGCTCATCTGGACCATCACCACCAAGAATACCTTGCCTGGAGCGCATCCAGTGAATTTGTAAGGGTTTTGTCCAAGTGGATTGTGGGAACTTAAGTCCTAGACTGTTCTGCTGGTTCATCCTGCTGAAAAGCTCCAGGGGTCTGACTTCCAGAGTTTGACTGGGAGCTTGCTGTAAAGAAAGCCGTCAAACCCTCACCAAACCCAGACTGGTGAAGAACATCGAGGAACCCCGGCGGACAAAGCTCCAGAAAAGTATTCTAAGTCCGAAGGTAAAATCTTGACCGTGGCCTACAGCAAGGGGTATCCGAGCAGGGCTCCATTGTGGTCGGCCTAAAACCTTGACTTTGTCCCAGTCAAGCACGACCAGATGTCCAAATGTTGTGCTATAGGTTTCTAGGTGCTATAAAGTGCTAAATCTTTAAAAAAAATCATATCTCCGGTTCCCTACACTGGATTCTTGTCATTTTAGTGTCATTTTAAAGAAATAAATATTTCCTATTGTATAAAGTGGTGTGGGATTTTTATTGTATGTTGTGTCTCAATTATTTAATGAATTGGTGTTTTAAAATGCTTTACATATCTGTCTCTTAAGATAAGCTACCAAGGGTTGAGCATGGGAATAATTTATTGAGACCTATACTGAGCCCTAGACCATGTTGCCCTATTGTCCTACTGCCTACGGCCCTTTGCCAGTGCCAAAAGCACATTTACAACTACTAATAACCCGCTTTTCAACACTCTTACAATCACAGGGCAAGTTCGTACCAAGTAGAGGTCTATGTATGAATGTATATTAATATTTCATTATTGATTTGTTTGTTAATCTTTCAGATGTAATCTTTTCCTACACATCTTGTAAGATAAGTTAATACCAATATTGCACATTTGAGGCAGAACTTTAGCGACCTCATTCAGAGTAGTATGGTAATAACACAATCATACACTGATGCGCACTTAGCATGTTCTCATGTTTAGCTCCATTTCAGCCACTAGGTTCTGGCATTATTTTCCAGGTATCTTCCTACATGAGTCCCACACTGCCTTGCTTTGTCCTGATGAAGGTGTGACCCATATCCGGGCTAGCCACAGAAACGCGCGTCAGCGTTGGAGCTACTGCGTCTCCCCTGCATCTATCTCCTTCCTGGAGAAGAAATTGTATTTCTGAACTGTGTGACAAATCGAGGATTGTCTATTCCTCCTTCCTTATTGATTATGTCACATTGAGACTATATATTTGTTCTTGTGGGGAAGACTCTTGCATCACCTAAATATTCTCACTGAGATCCAATGAATTGTCACCTGACTGGATGTGTGAGTATGTTTGAGTATGTGTTTGTCTGGTTGGTTGGATAGAATGAGTGTGTGTGACTCATGCTGCATATTGATTGTGCTGATATTCTGTCTTTTGTACTGTATTAATCAGAAAGTATAAATATATATATATATATATATTTTTTCCTATTTATCTGTCTGCATTCCATTTGGGAGGACAATTGGTTTGTAGGAACAAGTTTTTTTGCTCATTGGTGACTTACTAGCATCTGAGCAAGTTAATTTTGGGCAGAGTGGTTTTTCTCTGTGTTGTTAGTAATAAATCAATCATAAAGAACCTTGCACAAACAGCTTTTGTGCATGGTATTCGGTTGATTTCTGCACCTGGTTATAGCCATTGCATTACACACTGAGGAATAAGGCTTTTCGGACATATTTTTCACACAGAATTACTGATACCACAAAGTTTTGCCTATGCTATTTTCTCCAGCTATGACCTAGATAAAATTGTCTTAACAGAACAATGGAGTGAGAGGTATTTCGAATCATCCTGCAAAGTGAGCAAAGTGAAAATGTAAATGCAAAAACTTTTTGCACATTCTTTTTTTTTACTATGCGCATGTTTTACTATGCACAAAAACTATACTGCTGACAAAACAGGCACCCCTGCACTATGTTGCAAGGGTGCCTGCGTTGGCCACCCCCGTTTCAAAGTGAGAGGACAGGATGCATCATATAATATGTAATACAGTACATTCCTGTCCTTTCATGAATGCACTGTACTTTAGCAATACAGTGAATTTCCTGTCCTTTCCCCCAGCACTGGTGCTGTTTCGGCAGCCTAGTACCAATGAAGGCACCATCGTGCATCTCCCCTCAGGAGGCATAAGGTTTTGGGCTTCCCCAGGTTTACATTTTCCTAAACCTGGGAAAGTGTCAAAATCCATTGTTGTTTCATAGGATACACACCACAATGCGCAGGAAATGGCTCCTGAGCACAGAGTAAGGCAACACAGCCGTTTGCACTGCCCCGCCTTACTCCATATCTATGTATTTATTCACAACCATGCTTAGTGGCTTTGCATGGCCTCACAAAAATGATTTTGTGATGTGCACTGCCGGAGCTCCCCTAAAAGTGATGCTCCACTGCTGCAAGGGGTTTGTAAATATGCCCCTAGATGTTTATGGAGAGGCAGTATTGGCAGAATTCGAAAGTAGACACTGAGATGGACGTATGGTAGGTAACTCTCTGCACCCCTGCCAACCTGGCTGGTAACAATTCTTTTGAATAAAGGAGACTGAAAAAAGTAAACACTTGTACCACACACTAAATCCTAAAAAATATTCAGCAACGTTTCTGTCTTTCAAAAAAGTAGATTTTCATTTCCCCTATGTGTCACGGTAGTTGCTTTCCACAGATGTAAATGACTATTGACAGCATAGAATATTGATTGAGACTTGTGAACAATTCTTTGTGTGGGCAGATTGTCCTTTTGAACGGGATATTGGGCTGCTAAGCAGCTACATGAAAATCAAAGTGTGTGTATGCTTAGGTAGAGGTTGCTTAAGAAGGTATGTATGTATGTATGTATGTATGTATAAACTATTTTGTAGCGCGCTCCGTTACTTGAGAGTATCCTGGCGCGAGGGGAAGGGCAGGAAACAGAACCACAGAGAAAACAACTTATATTAAACTCTTGAATAAGTGTGTTTTTAGAATTTTCTTGAATAACGCCACAGTTTGGGAGGAACGCAGATGAAGAGGTAGAGCGTTCCAAGCCCTGGCCACAATCACCGAGATTGACTGGCCACCAAGTCTGGCGCGTTTGAAACGGGGAAGGTACAGTTTCAGCTGCGTGGAAGATCTGAGAGAGCGAGTTGGCACATAACAAATAAATCTCTTTCTCAGATAGATGGGGCCTTGATCGTGAATGGCTCTGAACGCCAGCACCAGAGATTTAAACAAGATGCGCTGCGCAACCGGGAGCCAATGAATAGTGCTCATCTCAGCACGTACGCTCTTCCATCTGGGGATGTTAAAAATCAGACGGACGGCCGCGTACTGGATGATTTGCAGGCGCTTCACCAGGTAGGCCGGAATACCGCTGAACAAAGCATTCGCGTAGTCCAGCCTTGCCAGTATAAGAGCTCGGGCAACCGTCTCCTTAGCCTCTTTAGGGAGCAGAGGAAAAAACTTGCGGAGCATTTTCAGTGTGGCAAAGCAGGTGCCTGCCAGCTTTTTTATATGCTCCTCAAATCTGAGGTCCTCTGCAAACCAGATGCCCAGGTTTTTAGCCGGTCTTCCCATCTCTTTCGGGCTAGGGATGTTAGGGGGCCACAGTGTGTTCTTAAACAGAGGGGGGAAGGAACCGTAAAAGAGCACCTCCGACTTGTCCTCATTGCACTTCAGCTGAGCCTGAGTCAGCCAGCGAAATACAGAGGACAGACACCGATGAACTACTGATGGGTCCAATTTATCGTCAGGCCAGGTGAACAGCAGTTGGGTATCATCCGCATACCCAATTATCTTAGCCCCATACTGTTCCGCTAGATAAACCAGGGGGGTGATGTAAACATTGAACAGTAAGGGGCTAAGAGTGGAGCCCTGGGGAACCCCCGTGAGAAGTGGTTTAGGATTCGAAGCGTGGGGGGGCATCCAGACCTGCTGGGACCTGTCGGAGAGAAACGAGGACAGCCAGGACAGCACCGTTCCCCCAATGCCAATAGAAGACAGCCTAGCGAGAAGGAGTTCGTAGGGGACGGTATCGAACGCGGCAGAGAGGTCCAATAAAATTAGGACCGCTCTACCGCCACCGTCCAAACAGTCCCGAATCGCCTCAGTCATCTCCACTAGCCCTGTCTCAGTGCTATAAGTAGCTCTGAAACCCGATTGGGCAGGATGGAGGGCATTGGAAGATTCAACAAAATTCTCCAATTGTTGAAGCACCACCTTCTCACAAACTTTCGTAAGTGCTGGCAAAAGAGATATTGGACGATAGTTCCCAGGAACCGACGCGTCCAGTCCTGGCTTCTTCAGAAGCGGCAGAAGTTTGGCTTGTTTCCACCCAAGCGGCACCTCCCCTGAAGCCAAGGAGAGGTTCACTATCTGAGTGATCTCAGAACAGACCAAATCCGCCACCTCCGAAAGCACCCGAGCCGGGCACGGATCAGCAGGAGAACCCGATTTCAGAGATTGCAAGAGGGGGAGGATATCACCCTCAGTAACTTGGCCAAAGTTCAGAAGCTGTTGTCCAGAATAGGGACAAAGTATGGGACACATGTCAGTCACTACACAGTCAGCAGACATGGCCGCCATAAGGTCCTGCTGAATCCTCGCTATTTTACTAATAAAAAAGGTGGACAAATCCTCGCACCATTGCGCAGAGGACGGAAGAGCGACTGCATCAGCTACAGGCGCAACAAAGCTCTTAACGATAGCGAAGATCTCTCTGCTATTGTTATCTGCTTTTGCAATACGCCCTGCGTAATAGTTCCCCTTTGCTCCCTTGATGGCTGCATAATAACTTTTCTGTGCTAGACGTAGAGCAGCTTTGGCCTCTAGGCTATAGCTGCATCTCCACGCACGTTCTAATTTTTTACAGCCAAGTTTCATCACCCTCAGTTCAGGAGAGAACCATGGTTGGGACGGGGAGTGTCGTACCCTCGACACAGTTGTACGTTTGATGGAAGCAGAGGCCGCCTGCCGCACCCACTCGTTAAATTCGCCGACCGCCTTGTCCAGAAGCATCGTAGTTTTCGGGCGAGCTCTGGACAGGGCCTGTCTAAACACGGGCAAATTGATCTTTTGGGCGTGACAGATGGTGGGCGTGGGACCAGGTTCCTCAGATAACCATTCAAACCTGACCAAGTCATGGTCAGACCAAGTTGTTTTTTCCACTGTCACAGATTGAATCGGGAAATTGGAACAGACCAAATCAAGCAGATGACCTCCCTCATGAGTTGGGACAGTAACCCATTGATTGAGCTGCGCCAGGGTAAGAATTTCGCCGAGCCTGCGGGCATCCGGTGAGTCAGGGGTATCTACATGAATATTAAGGTCGCCGACCAAAAGGAACCTAGGGAAGCTTAAGGCCCGCGGCACTATATATTCTTCTAAGGAGTCAAGGAAATGAGTGGCCTGGCCAGGGGGCCTATAGATCACAGAACCACCTAAGGTGAAGTGCGGGGATAGTTTTACAGCAAAGTGAAGAACCTCGCCATCAACGCCCGCAATCGGAGGCTCAGCAGCAAAGGACCACCCCTCCCTGTAAATGACAGCCAGTCCGCCCCCTCTCCCCAAAGGTCTGTCTACCCTCGCAATCTTAAAGCCTCTAGGGACAGCAAGTTCCACACTCGGAGCGGAGGTGCTGGTCATCCACGTCTCCGTGACGAACAGCGCATCCAGCTGGCCATCCACCAGAAGATCGAAAATATCCGCAGCGTGTTTAACCATCGATCTAGCGTTAATCAGTCCCGCCCTTATGGTAGCAACACCGGCGTTCCTGACCAGGCGTGGGGGTAAGACAGGTTGGGGGAGGAAGCCACAACTGGGGCACTCAGCCCAAGTTCCACCAAGATCTACACGTGGACATGGCAATCCTAAACAGGGGGGGGCAAGCTTCACAAGATCGTGGCGAGAATACATACGTTTCTCAAGGCTTGCCATCCCTGCAGGAAGTCGGGCAGAATGGCTGGCCCTGGGCCCGTCCGGGGCACGGACGGGCACAGACGGGCCCTCCTTTGGCGCTCCTTCGGCGCGAAGACGGCGCGCCCGCTGCGCGCGGCCGCTGCGCGCCCTATGAGGTACCATTATTTAACCCCCAAGCCCCTCCCCGAGCTGGACCGCTACCTCCCGACCAGCCAGGGACCGGACCTCACTCAAGATGGCGCCGCCCGACCTGGCCCTCCACAACAATCGGCACGGAGCAGCCGCGGTGGAACGGGGCGCAGGGGAACCGGGAAAACAGCACAAAGGTTAAAAACGGGTCCAAAGTATTAAAAATACATACATCAGAATTTACTAAACAATTAGATGTAAAAGTGCAAATTCGGTTTTTAAAAGTGCTAAAAGATGAATGCAGGAGAGCGAGTAGGCAGAAGAGTAAACTCGCAGTCTGCCTTTCTTTCCCCAGCGGAATCTCACAGTGCTGCCACCACTATGATCAGCCACGAGGGTCAGGGAAGCACAGATTCTATTTAACCCCCAAGCCCCTCCCCGAGCTGGACCGCTACCTCCCGACCAGCCAGGGACCGGACCTCACTCAAGATGGCGCCGCCCGACCTGGCCCTCCACAACAATCGGCACGGAGCAGCCGCGGTGGAACTGGGTGCAGGGGAACCGGGAAAACAGCACAAAGGTTAAAAACGGGTCCAAAGTATTAAAAATACATACATCAGAATTTACTAAACAATTAGATGTAAAAGTGCAAATTCGGTTTTTAAAAGCGCTAAAAGATGAATGCAGGAGAGCGAGTAGGCAGAAGAGTAAACTCGCAGTCTGCCTTTCTTTCCCCAGCGGAATCTCACAGTGCTGCCACCACTATGATCAGCCACCTGATTTCAAGCAGTTGTGGCTGTCCTGACCTTACGAATTGGGAGGACTAGTTTATGTGAAAGATGGGGGCGCAGAGTTCATTTTAAGTCAGGTAGAAGATGCATGTATAATGGCTACCACTTCCCATCACACATAGAACCCGATGTATAATGAAAGCTGTGCATAAATGGAAGAAGTGTTTGCTAACCCTATTAATCAAAATTGAACACTTCAAGCTGGTGAATAATAAATAATGCTGCATCACTGAAGGAAAACTAGATGACATCACTGAATTATTCTAATTTACAAGCTACAGCAAAAAGTTGATGCTACGGGTTAACATTATGACTGCAATCTAAACCCCATTTATAAGCAAAGAACCATAACTCCAGGGGCAAATCTATATACCCGGTTACTGTATTTTCATTTTTGCATAGCTGTATTACCCTTAAGTTTAACACAGCATTCTGAATGAGTGTAGTTGTGTTTTGATGAGAGTAACACATTAAGGTTTTTACTTAGACTTTTGGCAACCCTTTATTTGCTTTGAATATTAAGTCCACAAATTTTTATGTGTCCTAATCAGAACAACATACTACAACTCTGCTTGTCAATGTAAAACAAAGGCGTTAAAATATTACCTGGTGCAGCCACGCGCCAATCGTGGTACATCCCAAGTTTAAACTTCATTGTCGACGCTGTGAATAAAATCTGAAAAGCACCACGTGCAGCA
The DNA here is from genome assembly GCF_964263255.1 of Lissotriton vulgaris. Classification (NCBI taxonomy): domain Eukaryota; kingdom Metazoa; phylum Chordata; class Amphibia; order Caudata; family Salamandridae; genus Lissotriton; species Lissotriton vulgaris. The sequence continues at coordinate 1,136,118,747 of NC_141697.1, forward strand.
TCTCTTTCATTGACTCCAACTTCAATAAAGAGTGTCAGAGCTGACCTACCTCCCTTGGTTATGCAAACATTTCCAGGCGCAAAAAGGATGCTCTTAATGGCAAAGGTATGCGAGTGAACTAATGCAAAGGCAGGAGGGACAATAGAGTGTGGAAAGATGAACAAAACAGTCATCTTTAGCCAGTAAAAATAAGTGTAGCAGAAACGGAGTATAATAAGACACTGTGTGCAGCTGGGGCAGAGCATTGTAACCAGTGGACAAGCTCAGAAAAAGTAAGCTTGAGGTTAACAGGTTTTATTCGACTGACAGATGTTATGTTATTCGCTTTTGCTCAAAGATATTTTAACACCTATTTAAAAAGGCATACAGGTTTGTCAGGAGTCTTTCAGCAGATGTACACTCATGAACAAACCCAGTTGAAAACCTTTAATGCAGTCCTTTTTCCTATAGTAATTAGGTAAACACCATTATTTTTGTTATGAAAACCATTGTGCTGGTAGTTATGTTTGCTCATGGTCCGTTATGAATGAATGATCCATCCTTTATGACATGATGTTTTCCTATACGTTCCTTTTTCTAAAGCACTGAAATACTGTAACTGTTATGGATCAGGCGATCGCAGATGTTCAGGGTTGAATCCTCCATTTAGCTCATGTCAGTCCCCTTTGTATACAGGGAAAGTTGCATTTCCATTTGGAGCACACCTGGAATGCTCCATTATTTTGTTCTACGTCACTGGGGTCTTTCAGCGGGTCACCTGAACGTTTTCAATTCGTCTGTGGAAAATTACAGATTATTTTATCACCGAATAGCAAGCTAGCATGATTAGTCGTTGTAGTATATTAACTAAACTTTTGCAGAAGTTTAAACTGTAAAGCTCAACTGTGTGAAATATTGGGTTCCATTAAGAAACAGAAAATTAATAAAGTAAAAAAGTCCACATTATAAACAGATATATTCAGTAGTATTAATGGAGTCTCCAAAGGGTACAATGATCTGTTCTTTCCAACGAGGAACCGTACTTTAATTGGAATAGGCTGGGTAGGGCTTCTGTTTCAATATTTAAATGTTTGTCGTGTACTTTCTCCCTCAGTGTGGGGAATGTTCGAATAGCAATAATGTCCTTCCGCCTTGTGCTATTCCAGCCAGGAAAGGTCCTGCCCCTCATTAAAGGCACTCACGTACAGCTTGGGCCTACAAAACCGGGAGCAGGCCTTTAACAACCAATGAAGCCTTCTTTTGAAAGCAGCCGTAATGCTAAACTTAAAACTATCTTTCAAGTTACAAATCGGTATCATTTGAAAGTCATCTGTCTACCAACTCTATGTGCTGTAAAAAAATCAAAACTTGTATTGTTACCTACGGGTGCTGGGTATCGCCTTGCTGTGTTTGTAATGCCTTCAATTTAAGGCTAAAGTCATTGTTGCCATATTCACTAGCAGGATCCTAATCTGTCATGTTTGGGGTTTGTTGGGAAAACAGTGATGTTCCATGTTGTGTGATCCAGTCCTTTGTTTTTATATGAAAGAACTGATTATTAAAATCACGTGTAGTAGGTTAATACTTTTTATGTCCTTACACCCATGATCTACAACCTAGCAATCATAGCTATTGTGCTCCCTTAACCCATGCATCAAACTCATTTTAGTTTGGTCAGCAGTCTTCCTGGTCAGCAGAGGCCCTGCACTCCTGATGAAGAACAGCCATAATTAGAGATTGGTACTTTCTTGGTTGAGAGCATTCACCAGCGTGGTGGACGCACTAAAGGCAGGTTTTTATGTTGAGTGGATGTAATATTTGTTCTACTACTTGCCATTCATTTTCGTTTACACAAGCAGCCTCCCAAAGTGGGAGATGTTTGTATAAAGCAAAACAAAGACACTAACATTCAGGGAATGTTCTCACTGCACATAGGTGCCCTGATAAGTTTTACCTGCCTGGGCATGATAGACTCCTGCCAAGACAGTAAGATACTGTTGCCCCACCTTAATCAGGGTGGAAAAATGTCCCAGTGGCATGGCCAGCGTCTCCATCATTGGAAATCCTGCAGTTACCACTGGGCAGGAGCTCTCCCTATGAATAGTATAGGAGGCACTTGAAAGTTTCATAAACTTGAAAACATTTGTAGAACTATTTTTATGCTACATATGTTTATAAAATGTTATATGTTTATTTTAAACGTGGAACAAAATAAAATGATGTTAGATTACTATTAAAATAATCTTAATTTAAAATGTAATTATTTTGAATACATTAAATGAAATAAAATACTTTTTCTGAAGTTTAAAATAAAAAAAATCCCTTTTAAAGTAAAAAAGAAATCTCTATGATGGATTATAAATTAGTAAAGGTGGTGCAAATAATTAGTTACATTTTTTGACTATATTTTACATTAACTTTAAAATTCAAACATGTTATTAAAATATGTATATAATAATAAATATGTTTTATCTTTAGATCAATTGTAACATTAAATTACATTATTTATATTTTTAAGAAATTTAAATATCTTAATGTAATTTAACAATAATTCCTAAGTGGTAAGCCCCTAACTCCTTTATTTTCTATAAGGGGTCTTGCAATATCACTGTTTGGCCATTCGTGGTGTAGGATTTACTCTAGGTCCTAGCTAGAGAACATTTACTACTCTTTTGGGTCTCCTTTGCTTTAGTAACTTTAAAAGTGCAGTTTGTGCATAGCAATGTAATTACTCTTTTGTGGGTGGGTACACCAAGGAACAAAAATGCATTTCCCCTACAATGTTTTAGCTTCCACCTCCTTCAGGTAGTACAAGATTATTTTCTCATTGGCTGCACAGCTGACATTGCTGGATTTCCATAAAACATCATGAGTGAATATTCTATTTGGAATGTGAAATCAATGAAGTTCTGAAATCTCTTGAGATATACTGTAATCATGTGTTATTGTGAGGGGTGTCCAGACCATCTGGATACAATAATGTTAGACAGTACATATAGAAGTTTTCTCTAGAGTTCTGTAGTTTTCCATTTAAAACATGTTCCACGGGAAAAATCTTCAAATGGAATAGAAGATGGTCTACAAGGTTAAAATCATTGGCTCCTAGCTAAACAAGTTTTAAATTAATTATTGCTTATTTGTGATTTGTGAACCATGTATGGAGTTCAGTGACTCTTTGCCCTACATATTGTTTTTTAAAGCTTTGGCATTGGCACAGATTCACATAAATAATGCATGCTGATCTACATGTAAGATGCTGTCCTAAGCCGTAGGTTCATCTAGTACCAGAACGTGTTTATGAAGCTAGTTATGAAATTCCTATCACACCAACTTAGAGTATTCAAACAAATGTCCCAAATAACATTCACAGATGCAATATCATGTTGATTCGATATATTGTTCTTTTAATCCATAAGATTCTCTCCGAGTCCAGCCAACACGTGTTTCGTCGTAAGGGTAGGGACCCACAACTTCATCAGGGCTGATTTTCAATGGGTGGCGAACTGTCAGCCTTCTGGCTGGTTATAATTCCGACCCAGCCTAATTCGGCTGGGTTGCAAAAAATCCTGTCACAAATCACGGATCTTATCTTCTATGTCCGGGCTCTATAATTGTAGCGGTCTCCCCGTATTCGGAAGAGATTTTCTTCCGAACATGGGGAGACCGCTTACTGACGACGTGAGGATTTTGGCCACGGAATGCTCCAAATATTAGTTGGGCTGACGTGACAATAAGATATTTATCTGACGTGTGGGATTGCTGAGATATACGCAATACATTCGGATTATTACTTGATGTACCTGGTCAGAACATGGGCATCATTATCGAACTACAATTATAGAGCCCGGACATAGAAGATAAGATCCGTGATTTGTGACAGGATTTTTTGCAACCCAGCCGAATTAGGCTGGGTCGGAATTATAACCAGCCAGAAGGCTGACAGTTCGCCACCCATTGAAAATCAGCCCTGATGAAGTTGTGGGTCCCTACCCTTACGACGAAACACGTGTTGGCTGGACTCGGAGAGAATCTTATGGATTAAAAGAACAATATATCGAATCAACATGATATTGCATCTGTGAATGTTATTTGGGACATTTGTTTGAATAATCTAAGTTGGTGTGATAGGAATTTCATAACTAGTATTAGATCTACGGATCATTGGTGGGTTTGGATGATAACCCATACCTAGGCACCCAACGACTCTGATTGACCTTAAGGGATAATCCCATAACTGCCGATATTTGTTGTAGCGCCATTACCATCCTGGAATATCATCCCCACCCCAATTTTCTCGTGTTTATGAAGCTGTTTGGTAAAAAGGTATTCGCATGTGATGCACCTTTTAGAATCACAGAAATTAATCCATTCATTTGATACAGCGTCCTTGAGTTCACCTCTCACAGTAAGAGCTCGTACATTGGGAGCTTTGCAATAAGCAAGGACTGACAGCTTTATAAAAACCTTTTGTAATTTGTCAGAAGTGAATAAGAAGGGAAATGTTTTTTGCATTATGCTATTGTAGTTAGGAGCTGATGGATGGTTGTTAACCATGAATGGGATTTTGTCACTTTTGTTTCTGCTGTTGGTTTTCCACATTAGCACTTCCCTGGGTACCCGCAAAGACTTGACAATTTGTTACTGTATGATATGCAGAGGATAGCCTTGCATTTGAAATAATATAGCAAGCCCCTGCAGATGTTCTTTACAAGCATCCTTATTGTTGCAGATGCATGGTAACCAGACATAATATCGAAGTAAAAATATAGAATAGCCATAATATCGAAGTAAAAATATAGAATGGACCAAATATCGAATGGACACAATATAGTGGTGAAAAATATTGAATTGAAGGTAAGTAATATAATATCGATTTTCAAAATATAGAAAGTCAAAATATCGAAGTATATAATATAGGTATTAAAATATATCGAACTTTTAATAATATCGAATTTTTCAAAGTATTTTGTATGTTAGTATATGTGTGAAAAGTGTATATCAATTTTGTAATGAATTTTATGTTATTTAATTTTTGCGTAATTTAATTCTGTAGTGGGTTGTGGATTTATAGGGGACTAGGGTAGGAAGTATTTTAATTATATTAAATTAAATATACATTTTTAGAAATGACTAATTATTTTTAATGTCATTTTTCCGTTTTAGTTCTGTAGCGGGTTGTGGGTTTATAGGGGAATAGGGTGGGAAGTAATTTAATTGTAATTACTTAAATATTTTTATTTATTTATTGGTATTTATTTTTAATTCATTGTTAATTTTGAAGTGGTAATTCATTTTTATTAATTAATTGATAATTATGTTAATTTTAATACTGTATTTTCCGTTGCGGGTTGTGGGTTTATTGGGGAATGGGGTGGGAAGTAATTTAATTGTAATTAAGTAAATAATTTTTATTTATTTATTGGTATTGATTTTTTATTTATTGGTAATTTATTTTTAATTGGTAATTACTTTTTATTAATTGGTAATTAATTTGTATTAATTGAATAATTGATAATTATGATAATTGTATTCATTTATTTTCTGTAGCGGATTGTGGGTTTATAGGAGAATAGGGTGGGAAGTAATTTAATGGTAATTCATTCCATATTAAAAATACTTATTGTGTATTGATATTTAATTCACTGTTAATTATTAATTGGTATTCATTTTTATTAATAATTAGTTTTTGTTATTGAAAATTATTTAGTTAATTAAATATGAATAGTTAATTAATTTATAATAATTGATATTTATTTGTATTTCTAATTAATAAATTATTACATAATATTACATTGGTAATTCATTGTAATAACTTTTTTATTGGTATTGATATTTAATTTGCTTTTATTAATATATTAAATCATTACTTTCCCTACTGTTAAACTCACTAGAGTGGGAATAGTAATTTTTACCCCTAGGCTATCCAACGCTTTCCCTACTGTTGCACTCTCTGGAGTAGGAATGGTCATGTTTACCCCTACGCTATCCTACGGTTGCACTCTCTGGAGTAGGAATAGTAGTTTTTACCCTGCCGCTATCCAATGATTTCCCTACTGTTGCACTCTCTGGAGTGGGAATAGTAATTTTTACCCCTACGCTATCCAACGCTTTCCCTACTGTTGCACTCTCTGGAGTGGGAATAGTATTTCTGACCCCTACGCTATCCAACGCTTTCCCTACTGTTGCACTCTCTGGAGTGGGAATAGTAATTTTTACCCCTACGCTATCCAACGCTTTCCCTACTGTTGCACTCTCTGGAGTGGGAATAGGTAGTTTTACCCCTATGCTATCCAACGCTTTCCCTACTGTTGCACTCTCTGGAGTGGGAATAGTAATTTTTACCCCTACGCTATCCTATGCTTTCCCTACTGTTGCACTCTCTGGAGTGGGAATAGTAATTTTTACCTCTACGCTATCCTACGCTTTTCTCTACTGTTGCACTCTCTGGAGTGGGAATAGTAATTTTTACCTCTACGTTATCTAACGCTTTCCCTACTGTTGCACTCTCTGGAGAGGGAATAGTAATTTTTACCCTCCCGCTATCCAACGTTTTCCCTACTGTGGCACTCTCTGAATTGGGAATAGTAATTCTTACCCTCCTGCTATCCAACGCTTTCCCTACTGTTGCACTCACTGGAGTGGGAATAGTAATTTTTACCCCTACGTTCGCCAACGTATATATATATATATATATACTAGCGGCCCGTCCCGACGTTGTCCGGGTAAAAAAAGGCTAGGCAGCAATGGTTTTAGTATCATTGTACATTCGTCCCACATGATAAGAGACACATTTTGAAGCAGTGTCCCCAAAGGTCAGTTTTTCTGAATAGAGCATATTGAATCCCTTTCAAGGGAAACTGTTAGAAGCAGTTCAAAGGTAGAATGTGCTGTTTTCCCAGCTGTTAGCAAAGTGGCAGCTATTCCAGATGAAGCAACACCTAGAGCCAAATTCGCAGAAGATCGAACTTTGGCAAGTATGAGGTTGATTAGGTAAGTCTTTCCTGTGCCACCGGGGGCGTCTATGAACAATAGTTTGCCTTGCTTCTTTTCAACACTATCAACTATGGTGTTGTAGGCGAGTTGTTGATCGGGAACTAAGTTAGGCAAGTGTTGAGCAAGGTAGTTATTTAGCTCTGGAATATTGTGTGCGGTAGCGATATTGTGGTATCCAGTTAGGTTAGTTCGGACCGCTGGCGGCAGGCTGAAATCTTATAAGGACTTCTCGCTTAATAGATACAGTGAGGCTTCAATTTCTATAAGTCCTTGGTTTATGATTTCATTGTTGATAGCAGCCCGTGCCGACGTTGTCCGGGTATGAATTGCTGCCGGCCAGTAGTATATTGTTTTTTAGGATTTCGTTTTGATAGCATTTCTTATCTGTGACAGGCCTGTGAAAAGCTCTGATTCACAGTGCACTGCTGATGCACTTAAGAGTGCGCGTTCAGTAGTGTGTGAACTCGAGTTTCCCTACTTTATATTTCTTTGCAATATTATATAGCGCAAACTCGACAACATGGCATGAGCACAATTTACATTACAGAAGAACACATTCATTTGTGGTAGGCACGGGGAGACAAAACGCTTTGCCTGGAATCACAGGATGTTGAGCTGATGCCGAGATTCGAACGTAGCTCCCCAGCTCTAAAGTTCGCAATTCTAGAACTTGTGGCGGGAGGTGTGTCTAAAAGTGTATGTTGGTGCTGGCCATCAATGAGAGAGACCTGTGCATTTTTCAAATGGGTGGTGAAAAAACATGAGTATGTTGCTGGAGATGTGGGCTGCCGCGCCACCAATGTACTTACCGGGGGAGGGTAAACACCGATTATTCTGCAACTTTCTTTCCGCATACCATCACTCCGCATACTTTCATTACGAAAGTACCATGACTCCGCAATGCCATTATAACGCATGGCATTACATTTTATATGCTTTTACTTCGCATACATTTACAACGAAATTCGTTGTAAATGCATGAATGGCAAAAGCATGTTTTTTTTAATGTTTGGATAAGATAAGAATGGATATAGGGGTATATGTTTTGGGGTACTGAGGTATATGTTTTGGGGTGTTTGGGTATTTTAAGGGTTCAGATATAGTTTTGGGTTATGGGGTACAGGGGTAGTTTTAGGGTTTAGGGATAGGTATGGGTTTTGAGTTACAGGGGTATTTTTATGTTTCAGGGCTAGGTTTGGGTTTTCGGGTATAGGGGTATTTTTAGGGTTCAGGGGTAGGTTTGAGTTTTGGGGTACAGGGGTATTTTAAGGGTTCAGGGAAAGGTTTGGGTTTTGGGGTATAGGGGTATTTTTAGGGTTCAGGGCTAGGTTTGGGTTTTGGGGTACAGGGGTATTTTAAGGGTTCAGATATAGTTTTGGGCTTTGGGGTATAGGGGTATTTTTAGGGTTCAGGGGTAGGTTTGGGTTTTGGGGTACAGGGGTATTTTAAGGGTTCGGGGCTAGGTTTGGGTTTTGGGGTACAGGGGTATTTTTAGGGTTCAGGGCTAGGTTTTGGTTTTGGGGTACAGAGGTATTTTAGGGTTCAGGGGTGGGTTTGGGTTTTGGGGTACAGGGGTATTTTTAGGGTTCAGGGTTGGGTTTGGTTTTTGGGGTACAAGGGTATTTTTAGGGTTCAGGGGTAGGTTTGGGTTTTGGGGTACAGGGGTATTTTAGGGGTTCAGGGCTAGGTTTGTGTTTTGGGGTACAGGGGTATTTTAGGGTTCAGGGGTAGGTTTGGGTTTTGGGGTACAGTGGTATTTTTAGGGTTCAGGGCTAGGTTTGGGTTTTGGGGTACAGGGGTATTTTTAGGGTTCAGGGGTAGGTTTGGGTTTTGGGGTACAGGGGTATTTTTAGGGTTCACGGCTAGGTTTTGGTGTACAGGGGTATTTTAAGGGTTCAGATATAGGTTTGGGTTTTGGGGTATAGGGGTATTTTTAGGATTCAGGGGTAGGTTTGGGTTTTGGGGTACAGGGGTATTTTAAGGGTTCAGGGCTAGGTTTGGGTTTTGCGGTACAGGGGTATTTTTAGGGTTCAGGGCTAGGTTTGGGTTTTGGGGTACAGAGGTATTTTAGGGTTCAGAGGTAGGTTTGGGTTTTGGGGTACAGGGTTATTTTTAGGGTTCAGGGTTAGGTTTGGGTTTTGGGATATAGGGGTATTTTTAGGGTTCAGGGGTAGGTTTGGGTTTTGGGGTACAGGGGTATTTAAAGGGTTCAGGGGTAGGTTTGGGTTTTGAGGTACAGGGGTATTTATAGGGTTCAGGGCTAGGTTTGGGTTTTGGGGTACAGGGGTATTTTTAGGGTTCAGGGCTAGGTTTGGGTTTTGGGGTACAGAGGTATTTTAGGGTTCAGAGGTAGGTTTGGGTTTTGGGGTACAGGGTTATTTTTAGGGTTCAGGGTTAGGTTTGGGTTTTGGGATACAGGGGTATTTTTAGGGTTTAGGGGTAGGTTTGGGTTTTGGGGTACAGGGGTATTTAAAGGGTTCAGGGCTAGGTTTGTGTTTTGGGGTACAGGGGTATTTTAGGGTTATGGGGTAGGTTTGGGTTTTGGGGTACAGTGGTATTTTTAGGGTTCAGGGCTAGGTTTGGGTTTTGGGGTACAGGGGTATTTTTAAGGTTCAGGGGTAGGTTTGGGTTTTGGGGTACAGGGGTATTTTAAGGCTTCAGATATAGTTTTGGGTTTTGGGGTATAGGGGTATTTTAGGGTTCAGGGCTAGGTTTGTTTTTTGGGGTACAGGGGTATTTTAAGGGTTCAGGGCTTGGTTTGGGTTTTGGGGTACAGGGGTATTTTTAGGGTTCAGGGCTAGGTTTGGGTTTTGGTGTACAGAGGTATTTTAGGGTTCAAGGGTAGGGTTGGGTTTTGGGGTACAGGTGTATTTTTAGGGTTCAGGGCTAGGTTTGGGTTTTGGGGTACAGGGGTATTTTTAGGGTTCAGGGGTAGTTTTGGGTTTTGGGGTACAGGGGTATTTTAAGGGTTCAGGGCTAGGTTTGTGTTTTGGGGTACAGGGGTATTTTAGGGTTCAGGGGTAGGTTTGGGTGTTGGGGTACAGTGGTATTTTTAGGGTTCAGGGCTAGGTTTGGGTTTTGGGGTACAGGGGTATTTTTAGGGTTCAGGGGTAGGTTTGGGTTTTGAGGTACAGGGGTATTTATAGGGTTCAGGGCTAGGTTTGGGTTTTGGGGTATAGGGGTATTTTTAGGATTTAGGGATAGGTTTGGGTTTTGGGGCACAGATGTATTTTAGGGTTCAGGGGTAGGTTTGGGTTTTGGGATACAGGGGTATTTTTAGGGTTCAGGGCTAGGTTTGGGTTTTGGGGTACAGGGGTATTTTTAGGGTTCAGGGGTAGGTTTGGGTTTTGGGGTACAGGGGTATTTTAAGGGTTCAGGGCTAGGTTTGTGTTTTGGGGTACAGGGGTATTTTAGGGTTCAGGTGTAGGTTTGGGTTTTGGGGTACAGTGGTATTTTTTGGGTTCAGGGCTAGGTTTGGGTTTTGGGGTACAGGGGTATTTTTAGGGTTCAGTGGTAGGTTTGGGTTTTGAGGTACAGGGGTATTTTTTAGGGTTTAGGGATAGGTTTGGGTTTTGGGGTACAGGGTATATTTATAGGGTTAAGATGGGTTAGTGTTTAAGGGTGTTGGGGTATTTTAAGGAGTACGGGTGGGTTATGATTATGGGGTGCAGGAGTATTTAAAGGGAGCAGGGTGGGATTAGCACACGATAAAAGACATGGCATGAAGGGCGGAACGTACCACACGCCCCCAGCGTTTGTCACGCCCCCAGCACACGCCCACAGCACAACGCAGACACGCCCACAAGGGACTTCTTTGCTGGCACGGTTCTTTTACCTTTTAAATGTATATGGTGGGCGTCTGCATAGCCTATGTCCTTCTGCTGCAACTGCCCTTTCCAACGATGTATTGGGTGTTGTGATTGGTGCTGTACTTTTTGAGTTTACCCGCCTCAAAGGTTTAGGCTGTCTCTTTATATTATTAGTATGGATATATATAAAATGTTATGTTTTTTATAACTTAATTTATTTATTAATAATTTTAAGGTTATTTAAGTATTTAGGTATTTTAAGTATGTTTCAGTTAATTATATTTATTATTTCATTAATTTTAAATTACTTTTAAGACATTTTTAAAAAAAATCGATTTTGACTAACTATATTTTTTACAACAATATTTTTGATTCTATATTTTTTTTAACTTACATGTTTGTAGATAGGAATTCGATATTTTTGCATTCTATATTTTGTCATCGATATTTTCTGAGGTCTATATTTTTGTATTCGATATTATGTCAGTAATCCAGATGCATCTTATCTGAGTGCATGGCTGTAGAGGATTACTAGAATAGTATGGTGTGGGTGCCATGGACTTCAGTATAGATACAAATGAGCATCTGTAAATTGTAATACAGATCAGTTACAATTTTTGTTACAAAACAGTGAGTAGCACATCAAGTAAAGGGATGTGATGTCTATGTTTAGTATTGCTGCTTTCAATTTGATGGTAGGGTGGTTACTGTGGATATGAGCAGTAAATGTTTCCAATTTTCTATTTTCCACATTCCATACTATAAATATATCATCAATGTCTCTTACTCGTACACGTGATTTGATGCTAGAAGTAGCAAGTATATGGTCCTCTAGTTCACCCATGAATATATTTGCAGAGAATGGAACCATGGAAATCCTTTGTACCTGCGGCTAGTGTTTACCATTGAAAGTAATATTGTTGGATTTAAGGATAACTCTTGCAAAGTTGGTAAGCATGTTGGTAGATGGCATTCATTTTCATAGTTCATTATTAGAAGCTCCAGACAATGCCATAGAAGCATCCTCATGGGGTATGTTGGCATATAAATGATGCAACGTCAAATGTAGCCAGGAGAGTGGTATTTTCAAATGGATAGGTTTGGTTTTTTAATAATCTGAAAGAAGCCACTGGTATCCTTAACAAATGATGGAAGCTCCTGGACAATGGGCTGGAGGTTCAAGTCTACAAATAAAGATAGTTTCTCAGTGGCTGTATCAGTGCCAGAGAATCTGGATTGTTCATTCTGGGACTTCTGGATGCATATAAACTCTCCAATATCTTGGTTTAGGATGAATAAGCAGCAGTGGTTAAATTGGCAGACACATTCAGAGTCTTGTTTGGAAAATGTGGTTCTATGGTAGTGGGCGAAGGCTGTTGAGGGAAGTTTAGGGAGCAGAAAAGAAAAAATGGCAGCTCTAGCCATCAGGCGTCTCCTACCCATTAGACCGCAACACATTATTACATTTCTCAAGTTGTCATCCCCGCACACTTAAAGAGAATTTACCTTACGGGCAATTTCTCAGAGTGCGGAGAAATTGTAGTAGAAAGGAAGAATACTTCAAAAGTGCAGAAATCTTAAAAAACAAATTGATAGCCAGAGGCTACCCAAAAAGGTTAGTTAAGATTTGCTCTGAAAAGGGCCTGGTTTACACCAAGAGAGACATTACTTACACCAAAAATCAAAGATACAGATACGCCTTTGACGTGTGTATTGACATACGATCCTAAAGCGAACAAAGTAAAAAAATTGATCCAAAAGCATTGGAAACTCATTGAACATCTGGGAATTAAGAAACCCCTTTTCGCGTTTAAAAAAGGTAAAAACATAAGACAATCCCTGGTTAGAGCAAAGAGAGAAGAAGATTCTTCACCTAAAGATTTGAGAGCACTCCTTAACCTACCACCAATAATAGGACATTATAGATGTCAAAATTGTGCGGCATGTAATCTAACATCCGATACAAAGGAAGTGGAAATAAACGGGTTTAAACATCAGCTCAAAAGCTTTTCAAATTGCAACACAAAAAATGCAATTTATTGTATCAAATGTCTGTGCAATAAGGCTTACATTGGACAGACAACCCAAATAGTGAAGAAACGTATTCTTCAACATAAATCAAGGTTGAAATGTAAAGTCCAGGGAGCACCATTAGTGCAGCACTTTGAAACCCACCAACATACGGAAAATGATATCACTTGGACTGTCGTATGTGTGCTAAGTAATGTCAAACCAGAGGAAATCGAATCCAAATTAAACAGATTAGAGGCCAGACTAATTGAAAAATACAGAACAGCAACCAATGGTTTAAATGATAGAGACGAAATTTGGTCACTAATATAGAGAATTTTGTTGCACTGTGGTACATTTCTACATTATAACAACTGTAACTATGATACTGAATACTGTGTATAAAGGAGTATGTGTGACATGTTTTTATAATGTAAGGAGTGACAGACCCGCACCAACTTATCTTGGCTTCCTTTAATTCACATTCTTAATTTTCCTTTTTTTCCACATCGCTGTGCAATACAGGTGGAATATTCTGCAATACATTTAAACGTTGTGGAGACACACGCGCCACAACAAGAGATCATATATCTTTACTCATTGGTCCTCTGTTGTAGTTCCTACAGTCCGTAGCATTAGTCTGTTCTTTGTGTTTGGGCGAGTGAGAGTGTATTTCCGCATCACGTGACTCGCGCTCTGATGCCACAGAACTAATATGGCGTGTGACTGAACTCCACTGCGAACGGACGATATACTGCAGCTCTAGTAAGTGACATTCAGTAGTACGCTATGAATTAGCGAGAGGAGGTTGTTTTTTAAGAATCGAATTACATTACCCTTCATTGCCATTTAGATACCAGTGATAAAAGAAAAGTGACTACGGCGATTTCCACTCTAGTCCGTTGCCTTGTGACTAGGTAAGAACCTTGTTACTGAGCCTAGAGAATATGTTCATCTAGTTTATTGTTGGTGCACTTCACAGGAGGATGTACACTTACGTATGTAATTATATTGTCTACAGAGGAAGCAGCCATCTGTATACCTGTAGAGGCTTTTTGGACTACACTAATTATCTTGACAGTAGGGGCTTTAAGTTTTAAGTCCTGACTTGGTAAGCGCCAATTGAATATGACTGGTGATTTAAATACCAAGACTTGTTTGTAGTGAGAGTAATACCCATACGTTGCGCCTCTCGATATTTTACAGCTATTTAACAGTGCAGTCGAACTAGCTCTTCGTTCGTTTATTTTCAAATCGGTTGGAACACACTAATTACGGTAATTACGTTTTTTGTTTCTAATGCACACACTGGTTGCAGGTGAAGGATTCTTCTTGACACATTGGTACGTTTCCTTTAGCACTCCCTTTTACAATACGTTGAGCGTAAGGTGCGATGTAGCTATTGCCTATGAGTGGGCATGTTGTTTGGTTTCACATTTAGTGTGTTACGTATTAATATATTCTTTTTCTTGGGTACGGGTCTGACAACTCCAAGCTAAATATGTCCCTCAAGGCTCCTCGCTCAGTCCAACCCTCTTCAACATCTACATGATCCCCCTCGCAGACATCGCACGCCAGCACAACCTCAACATCATCTCCTACGCCGACGACACCCAGCTGATCCTCTCCCTTACCAACGACCCCGCCACCGCCAGAGCCAACCTTCACGAAGGGATGAAAGAGGTAGCCGAATGGATGAAGAACAGCCGCCTGAAAATGAACTCCGACAAGACGGAAGTCCTCATCCTGGGATCCTCACCCTCCACCTGGGACGACTCCTGGTGGCCCCCCGCCATAGGCAGCGCACCCAAACCAACAGACCACGCACGCAACCTGGGCTTCATCCTGGACTCCTCCCTCTCCATGACCAGACAAGTCAACGCCGTCTCCTCGTCGTGCTTCAATATCCTGCGCATGCTACGTAAGATCTTCCGGTGGATCCCCACCGAGACCAGGAAGACGGTCACCCAGGCCCTCGTCAACAGCTGTCTGGACTACGGCAACACCCTCTACGCCGGAACCACCGCCAAACTCCAGAAGAGACTCCAGCGGATCCAGAACGCCTCAGCACGACTCATCCTGGACATCCCCCGTCCCAGCCACATCTCCGGACACCTGGGAGATCTGCATTGGCTCCCGGTCAACAAGAGAATCACCTTCCGTCTCCTCACCCACGCACACAAAGCCCTACACAGCCAAGGCCCAGGATACCTCAACAGCCGCCTCAACTTCTACGCTCCCAAACGCCAGCTTCGTTCAACCAGCCACGCCCTCGCCGCCGTCCCCCGCATCCGCAGAGCCACCACAGGGGGACGGTCCTTCTCCTACCTCGCCGTCAAGACATGGAACTCCCTCCCCACCCACCTCCGCCTGACCCAGGACCACCTCGCCTTCAGGAAGCAACTCAAGACCTGGTTGTTCGAGCAGTAGCAGATCCCCCCCCCCCCCCCCAGCGCCTTGAGACCCTCTGGGTAAGTAGTGCGCTATATAAATACGATGATTGATTGATTGATTGATATAAAATGTAAAATATGTAAATATGTATATATCCCTAGTCTTTGAACTTGTGCAATGGTCTAAGCGTATGTAGTTATGGATGATTCCTTAATTTCATAGACGGATTTCCATTAGCCCATGTCCTGATGAGGCCCGTAGTCAATGGGCTGAAACGCGTCGACACCCACGAGAAGACACCAGTTAAAAGATCTAATGTTGTGCAAATATATATTTAAAAAGAGTACTACAAAAAGATAGGTCAAAACAATATAGACCCTCCATGTACTTTTGATTTCTGGTTATATCTTGTTTTACAGGAATACTTAACCCAACACATATATAGCATCCTCTTTTCAAAAAAACTTTGGGCTAACTTACTTTAAGAAGATACAAAAAAAGTCAATATAAATGTACATATATGTGTAAAAAGTAATGTGTTGTATATATATGTTTAGTTTGTCAATGTCTCTAAATATTGGTTTGTAAAATAACAACCCTTTGTGGTAAAAAAATTCTAATTGAGGTAAAAATTAAATACCATTTTGAATTTTGTGCTATGTTCTGGATCAAGTTTGGAGGTGTGTAAATAAGTCAGAATTTGCTTTGTTAATATGATTTGCTTCGTTTAGGAGGAGACAATTTATGTTGCTCTTTCAGAAATAGACTGTTGTAATTAGACCTAAGGCATCACTTTTTTGGATTAATATACTACCCATTAGTAAAGCGCACTTTTGGGACCCGTGCATTTGCACTGCAATAGCTCTCGCATTTACGAGAGTTTAAGCCATTGGCATTGTAAATGACAATGCCTTTTATTTATGTTTTAAAAACCAAAACATGAATGAAAGGCATTGTCATTTACAATGCCAAAAGCTAAAACTTGCATAAATGTGAGACCTATTGCATTGCAAATGCTTGTTTTTGTATAGTATGGATTTGCCAAATTTGCCACAAAATCTATCATCTGGTGCATAATCTGTAGTTTTCAACAAAAACATTTGTTTCTAGCTAAATGGATCAAACGTTACTAAAAACACTGCAATATATGTTTGCTTGCAGTGGAAGGCCCTTTGAAAGGTTAATAGGTCATCTTTCAGGGCCATATGTATCAAGCCGTTTTTGAATCGCAAAGGCCGAAATTCGCAGAATTTCGGCCTTTGCGACTCGCAAACGGCTGTTTTGCACGTTTTGGAATGTATGAAACATTACCAAAATAAGGAATTGCAAACTTGTGCGATTCCTTATTTTTCCATAGCATTTAGGGAACTGCAAATTTGCAATTCCTTAAATGCTATGTATGTAGCAATTTAAGCTTGCGAATGTTGTTTAAGAATTCGCAAATTACCACCAACTTTCAGTTGGGCATGCATGTGCGCCATATGCACACACATGTTCTTTTCAGGGGTGCAGCAGGGTGTCTGAGACACCCCTGCACCCTTGCAATAATTCTCAAATTGCGATTAACAAATTGCGAATTCGCAATTTGAGAATTATTTTGCATACATTCCTATGGGCCTCCTGGCCCATAGGAATGCATTGGAAATTATTCCTTAATTCCGAATTCGCAAAATGCGAATTCGCAAATAAGGAAGCTTAAGGAATTGCAAATAAAAAGCGATTTTGTTCATACATACCATTTTGCATTTCCTAAATTGCGATTCCTTAAAATTCGCTATTTAGGAAATGCAAAATAGTTTGATGATACATATGGCCCTCAGTTGCTTATTTCTTTATTTAGTTGTTAAATTATTTTTTCCTGCCACTAATGAAGCCCATTACCCTCTTTAATCAAACAAGACACCAAGATAAGGGAAGGCCTTCACCCTGAAGATATCAGTCCTCTTTACAATGCAATTTCTCTGTCCAGTGCCCCTATGTACCATAACCAATATATTTGATTTGTTATAGTTGTTACTTAAATCCAAACTATTCATAAAAGCAGCAAAGGATTTAGGAGTCTGCTGCAAGCTGAGGCAGTTGTCGCTTTTAACATTTCAACATCAGCATACTATAATGCCCGGATAAGATGGGTTCCCAACTGTGGGATATCTGTAAATACTGCACATAATGTAGAACCCAAGTCATTAACATACAAGGGTAAGGGTAGTGGTGCTAAAATACACCCTTGTCTCAACCCCGCTGAACTTTAAAAGGTGTGGGATCACTCCCATCTAGATTATATTTTACCAAAGCTGTTAAGTCTTTATCTAATTCATGTAAAACATCAACTACACCTCTATCATCTCCCATATTAAGAAGGATTGACCATAATTTATTCTCATAAACCCGGTCAAAAGCAGATAAGGTCCATAAACACCAAATGGAGTGAACTGTATATTTCCCTTTTATCATCTGTAAATTCCAACTCTGATCCAGAATATCCCTGCCTGCTCTAAAACCATACTGAAGGTCAGACAATATGTTATTTTTCTCCACCCAAGTGCTCAATCTAGAAAAGATGACCCATCCCATAACCTTGACCACCACATCAAAAAGCAAGATGGGCCTGTAGCATCACAGCTCATCCCTCTGCCCTTTTATTTAAGACAGGTACAATAACAGATGTAGACCACGACGCTGGAATGCCTGCCTTGCATGCAGCATTCAAAATGTTTGTTAATATGTTTGACCAGTATGAAGGGTCGAATTTATAAAGATCAGCAGGTACCCCCTCTGGGCCTGGAGCCCTATTAGATAAATATATAATTGCCTCAGTCACCTCTACTAACTGGATTGTTATATTGGTCTTATCAAATAAACTCTCCTTATTGATAATAAACACTTCATTAGAATCAGGGCCATAAACTATCTCAATATGACAATCCACTACACATCTATTGTATGAAGCAAAAAAACAATGATTGACTATTTCTCAGAACCTCGCACCACATGATACTAGCCTGTAAAAGTTGGTCCCAGAAATCTTTTCTAATTTTGTTTTTCCTTTTATTTATAGCTAACTTATAATTTTTCCTCCATTTAACAACTTTAGATGTGTCTCTGGGTCTTTTTCTTTAGAGCTGCCAACAAGTTTTGATCAGCCACTGAGCATTTGTGATCAAACGATCTTTTATTGGATTTCCTATGCTTGGCCACTGTGTGAGTTAAATATGTTGCGACATATATACAGACCTTGCTATGAGCACTTAAGTTTATCTCTGGGTGAGATGTGGCCTCTAAACAATTATCAATTTTCTGTCTATATAGCGTGGTTAAATTATCAAAAAAGGTCTCAGTGACCAATATTTTCCATTTCAGTCTGTAAGCTTGTGCATTTGATTTTGAAAACTGCTTCAAATATTCTAAGCTTCCATCTCTTGCCCCCACCTTACGGTGAGATAGATAGAATTGTGGTCACTATGCTGATTCTCAATAACTCCAAAGTGTTTAATATAATTAACTAGATAAGCAGAGATAAAACTATAGTCTATGGTTGTTGCAAAGCCTTTACCTATGAAAGAGGGGGTAACTACCATATCTTCCATTCTCTTGATAATCGTTTCAGCAAACAATAAATTATAATCAGCCAAGGTCGAGAAAAGAAAATAAATCCCCTTGTCTGGAGCTCTCCATATGTTATAGATGATCAGAAGTGTACATATTGTCCATAGAATTAACATGTCAGTAGTTAGTATCCACTATTAAAACTACTAAATGTGGTTGGTGTTGTTTATCAGTATAGGCCGTCAAAAAGGACTTTAAGCCCAATAAATGCCCTGAAGCCTTTACCTTGGAATTTGAGTTAAAGAAGTTAAGCAATAAAATCTTTGGGGCTTTAAAAAAAATTAGGTTGACTGCTAACAACTATGAGGTTACAGTATCAATTTGGAATTTGTTTTACAATTAATATTTGAAGATATGAGTTTCTATCCCTCACCTTGCTCTACCAGACACAGAGGAGGTAGCAGGACAAAAAAACTCGATGCAACCATCTCTATAAAGGGAGTTGACTGTATCCCATGTTTCCTGCAACCCAACAATGTTATAACATTTAATGAAGTTACACCATGTTGGCTCTGATTTATTATTTCCTAGTCCCGCTATATTCCAGCACAAAAGCTTGAGGAGTAAATTTGAATTCTCTCTTTGGACAGATAGTTGAGTTCACAAAACAGAAAATGACTTTATTCCATAGTTAATTATAACCATTACAATTTAACATAAAATGCACCAAAGTACAACAGAGTTCTTATTTACACTTTGAAATTACGCTTACTTAGCGTTGCATGAGGCGCTATTTCCTTATGTTATGGTTTTCCATGCCTTTATACAATTTTAAATGACAGATGGCTCAATCTGAACCAATACTAAAATATTATCAAGAAAAAATCTGAAATAAGGCTTTATACACGTTTCGTCTACACAGCAATGAAGTGGTATATGTGCATAAGCGTGTGCGCAGTGTTCACTATCATTGCTTTAGTGTACATACACTGGGTCATTTTATTGCTGTGTCAATACAAGGGTAAATTACAAGTTCATTCGACCTTATTAAAATGGGACATTAAACATGTTACATCTAAGAACCAAGATAACGCTTTTGTGTGCAAAATGTGCAAAGTGTCCACTATCCTAATTTTCAGTGATTTTAAGGATGCGCTGTGCAATTCTGATCTGCCACGGGGCTAAAGTTTGATGTGCAAAAATTGCCATTTCAATATCAAAAGCGTCCCTGCTACTAAATAATTTCAATTTCAAACACAGATCTTAGAATGAAGCATTATACATGTGACGTCTAAAATCAAATGGAGAAATAAACTACGTGCAAGTATGTCCACTGCCCTCCATTTCAATATTTATGAACATGAGCTGTGCAATTTATGGCTGCCACAAGACTAAAAATTGATGTGCAAAGGTGCCAATTCATGTGACGATCTTAAAATAAAGAAGTGTGCGTGTTTACTTCTAAAACAATAAAGTTGGATCTTTTTGCAAAAGTGTGCAAGATGTCCACTGTCCTCTTTTTCAATAATTATAGAGTTGCACTATGCAATGTAGAGCAGCCGCAAGACTATAATCTATTGTCAGCAAAGTGTGTCTGATGTAGTTTGTAACCATGTAAACATGCTGACTTGTTGCAAAAACTTAGTTGTACTGCATGAAATCCAAAAGTGTCTCTACTTTCAGAGCCCGAAGCCCCAGTAGTTATACACACCATGGCCTTTGAAGATACAATCAGTTCAAAAGGCCAGCTTTGAAATGCAAAAGCCCTCTCTAAATATTGTCCTGTCTGCCATGCTACCCCTTGAGGTTCGATCACAATCTTTATTGGGGCCAAGACCCTGCCCCTTGGAATGAAGGTGCCAATTCCACCCCACATAACCGTCTTGGAAAGGCCCCTCAGTGTCAGCGGTCCGTGGTTTCCTTTGAACACTTAGTTTACGGCTCTCTATCAGGAATGCACAGTTGCAGCTGTCCCCCTAGCAACCAGTTATGAATTGAGAGACAACCTGTCAGGCACACAGAGACCTGAGTATTGAAATGCTCACTTTCCCAAAGTGACATTTGCAGCACCGGAATGTTGAACCCCCTCCGACTACCAGGGAGGCTTCGCCATTACATACTCATACATGCCAACCGCTATAATGCTACTATTCTGCCTGTAGGAAATAATGCTCAACAGCCTTTCCCTGCACCCCCTCAGGCAAATCTATTGCGAGAAGCAGGCCCCATTGTACCAAACACACCATCCAGTGACATTCACAACTCTTGCAGGTAACACATACACACACCTGACCAATGTCTTCATAACACTGCACCCTGTCACCAGGGAGAAGTCTGATATAGCAGGAGAAATGCAGAACCTTGGCACGTAGCTTTTTAAATGCCATACCGAGTGACAGTAACCTGTGCACTCAGGTCCCACCAGGGCAAACCAATGGCACCATCGATGAACTACCTCAGAGGATAGTACAATCAGTACAGCAGGCCCATGGAGGTGCATTTGAGATACTTGCCCCTGGTATAGATCTTACCCCATGATAAGTGACTTACATCTAACTCAAATCAGCCAATCAGATGAATTCCGGTCCACAGTATGTGTATGACGAGCTCAGCAGTTTGACACTGTATGGCAGTGCCAAACGCGCTCCAGTCCTAAGGTTAGCATCCAGACCACGGAAAATTGGGAAAGGAGAAAAGCAAAAGGTTGAGGGAAAGCTCCATAGAAAGGGCCACTTCCAACTTTAACAATTTCACTTTCTGATATAGTTCGATCACCAATATTTCTATATGCTTCTCTGAGACCATCAGTAACCTTTTTAAGTCAGTGTTCAAATCTTTTTAACTGATTCCATCTTACCCAGAGTGGCATTATTAACCTTATTTGAACAAGCTTGCAGGGTAGCTAATCTATGTTTCATTCTCACATCTTTCCAGATCAGGGAGGGAAGTAGCCGGATGATGATGAACCTCTGCCACCGTGATAACTGAAGAAGGGTCAGTCTTCTACCAGGAACCTTTCAGAGCTCTCTTAGTTATCAGACAGGACTCTTCCACCTGGTTCCCCTCCTTAGGATTAGTAGTGGTGGGCAATATGGGTGGCTCCACCCCCTAAACCCAGTTCTTCTTCTACGCAGAGATTTTCCTCCTTTAAAACCCAATCTGGTGAAGTGAGGAATGAAATTATACAGGAGCATTTAGGTGTCCATTAGAAGCAGCAGGACCAGAAGAGCAGAAATATTTTTGCTTAACCATCTTAGGATGTACTCCAGTAGATTTTGCAGTCCTTAGAACAGGTGGCCCTACCCAGCCTCCCGGTAATCACCCAGGCGTGCTGGGTCCTGTCAGATATAAAATGCTCTTAGGAGCCCTGCGGCTGGGAAAGAAGGGCCCAGTGCCAATGCGCCAACTCACACCTGTTGCTGAGTGTCCAAAGGAATCCTGGGACACAAAGTCCCGAAGTGTCTCGTATGGCATCTGTGCTTCAGGAGATAAAGCACGCTTAAGAGCGCTACAGCCCAGAAAGAGGGGTTCAGTGCCTCCTCCCCCCTCCCACACCTGAGTCCTGAAATGTCATGTATGGTGTTTAGGTATTTTTTTTAAAATATGGAACTTTTGTTAGAATTCAGTGGATATTGTAGAGGACTTTTTAAATGCAAGTTTTTAGTATTTGGAATGGATCTTTCCACTGAGCACAATCAGAATGCATTTAAGGTAAAATAATGAATAAAACAAAAAGTCTAATGCCCTCGTTACAAGTTAGGTGAAACAGATGAGGTATTTTCAAAATGTGGAATATACAATTACCTGTGTTGAGGTATTGACCATGTGTTGTATATACCGCCTATTCTGACTTTTTAACTTGCAAATGAGGCATAACATACGGAATCAGTATTTTACACATCAAATTATAGATGTTTCCCATATTTAGAGGCCTTTTCCTCTATAATTGTGGGCAGTTTGACCTGCTGAAATTTATCAGGGGAACACTGCAAGGGTGTGATAATTATCACAAATCCTAATTCTGATACCTGTGAAAACTCATGTTTGCACAGGGATCTGAGTTTAGCCTTGCACTTGTAATCAGGATTTAAATGACTAGGTGCAAACTTCATGAGACCAGCATTCTGCTAGTTTTAATTTTGGAGAATAGAGCATGTTACTCTCTTGGTTATGGCAAGATTTAGCGAAACTGCTAGGATAGGGGAAGGAGGTCTTTCCGATGAAGGAGCCACGCCTGCCAACACTACAAAAACTAGAATGAAGAGGGAGCTCGCACAGCTTAGGGTTTTCAGGGTGATACGTTTTGTACACGTGTAGTGTGCCACGAGAGGAAACACTGTCTGGCCGAGCAGTGTGAAATCCAAGGAACTCATACAAAGCTCACGGCTTCACTGACTAAACTCTGACTCCGCGGCACTCCGCGAAGTTTTTTCAACTTCGTCTTAATGTAAGTACCCGCCTTGGGACCACTCTCGACCCCGTTATAATTCTGCCACTTGGGTTTCGTTAGTCTTGACTTTAGTTTTTATACTGCAAACTCTCATTTACTCTTTTCTACTACTTTTATTTCACGTGTATCAACACATGGTGGATTTTTTCCCACAAGGTGCGACATCTTTCCTACCTTTCTCTACGTTTGACACTGATCATTTCTTTAATTTCTGTGCACACCCTCAGATAGGTGTATATCTTTACTTTTACACTCTTCTTTTCAATCGCACTGTTTATATTAGAGCACTTTTTGATGTTAGTTTTTTGTAATGACATACGGATACATGATTGAATTGTGTTTTTTTGGATTGTTTTGTAGAGTAATCCCCTGAAGAAGGGCGTGGCCCGAAATGCATCGGGATACGTGATAATCTGCTTTAAAAAGACTTATCTGATGATGGAAATTTAATTTTGGATATCTTACGTTGATTGAATCATGAAGCAACAATTTCAACAACTGTTGAATAAACAGTGAACACTTAATGAACAATTTGTCGCCTAATCATCATTACCCTTTGATGTCTGAATGAACTAGACCTACGGGTCCTTTTTGTTGTGCACAGAGGTGCTCTCTCTCAACAGAGTGAGCTTTGTATGAACACTACAAAAACACCAGTAGTTAGTTGCCCAAGGTGGTGTAGAAGAGACTGCCCAGTTTGTCCATGCAAGTCAATGTCCATTTTTAGTAGCATCATTCAAAACTGACTTGAACAAAAATCTTTGCACCTTTCTCTAATCTCCTGAAAGGAAACCTCCAGTACATGTTGGATATTTGAGGTGTAGCTACTGAAAATGCATCCTCTATTGTAGGGTATATTTTTAGTCCTCACATGTCTGATAGAATTTTCTTTGCAGAGCTTTTACAGTGAGGGAAATGTCGTCAAGTCAGCGAGAACTGTTTCATAGTACAAATTCCATCTTGGTGCCAGAATACCCTAATTGTAGCAGTGCATTCTCCACCAGTGTGGTGAAGGCGGTTTTCAGCAACAGTGACACTGGGAGGGCGAATGATTGCGGAGGGGGCTGGGAAGGGGGTTAAAACTTTTAAGTAAATCAGGGCTTTTATGAAGGATTTTTACAAATTGGCAGTTCATTCACCACTCCAAACTCTCAGTTTTTTAGATTTTTAGACTTGCTTTTATTCAATACTGCACAGGTATCACAATACATATCGACCCATCAGGCCGAGATGTGTCAGAGATAGGATAAAGAAAAACCACCAATTCACATACACTCCAGAGTAGCGGTGCAGGATGTTCCAGCGGCCTACATGTGTGCCCATATGCACCAAACTCTTACTTTGCCCACCCCACTCCGTGGTGGGTGAAGTGCTAATTTCCTGATGGCAGTCTCATCAGGTCTATGACCTGACAGAACATCCACCACTGAGACGCAAGTTCGTAGTGACCGTTGCCCCACCCTATTTAGGTTGGGGTGACCGTCAATAGATTTCCCTGCTGGGGACTGCCATCCAAGATATTTGAAGTGTCTGTTAGTTTTCACAATGTTAATTTCAGCCCTCCCACATACCACGCATCAGGCATTATACTAACTCATTTTAGTGCGGTGGTCCACATTACCACACTAAAATACGTCATGCATTTATAGTGCCTCCTTGACGCCACCGCCGGTGCAGAGGCAGACAGACAAGCGGGACCTAAAGCGCTGCCGTGGTCAAATAGTCATGATGAACAAGCATCACGGACGTGTGCTGCTCTGGCAGAGTGTGCGCAGTGATTGCAGTACTACTTTCAAGTGTACTTGAATGCCTCAGGCCCGAAGTGGGCCGCGCTGGCCTGGTGCAGCAGTGAGCATTCTGATTATCAAAGCTGCTGCGGCATGGCACTCACATGACATGGTGGCCTCACGTGATTACAACAAAGAGTGTATCCATTTAAAAGTGGACAGTCCCTCTCTGAGTGCGCCGCAGAGTGAGCAACAGTTATATTTCTTTAGTTTGCCACTGTCCGCTATTGCGCAATAATCACATTGGTGGCCGGTGAGAGGGGTCGCAAAGTCTTCCCAGAGGCAGGATTATAATCAGGTGACTATTTCAAGTTGATCTGACTGCCTCTGGTGCGTACTGCCCACCGGACTCATCGCAGCCGTGGCTGACAGGTTTATGTGAATGCTGATAGTAATATTGAGAAACCAGCACTGGCAAACTACTCAGCCGGCCCCCATGGGGGGCAGAAGGGAGGTGTAGCGGAGCTGTTTGTTTGGGCCGTTTCGGCCGATTTTCTTACAGGCTCCGGTAAAAAAAAACTAAAACCGGCCCCCACCCTGACGGCCCACCGGGGAAACGCCCGGTGCCCGCTATGGCCAGTCCGGCCCTGTCAGCTGGGTGACCTCTGCTCTTGCTCCAGCCTACACTGTACCACGTAGCTTCAGAGCTTGCATGTGGTAAACATAACTAATACGGGATCTGGCAGTGCCCTCACGGGTGGGTAAGGGGGCAGTGACATATATTTAATCACTCTGCCTGTTACAGCTCACTGCTCTCTTCAGCGAGAGCTGGGCAGCGCTACTCCACTCTGAGCTCCCTGCAGTGATCCATATCTCAATAGTATTTACTATTGTCTCTTGTGATTGGAATATACCGTATGAGTCAGTCGCATCCTACAATTAGTTTTGTTCTGGTCAGGGACGTCCAACTTTCAAGCAAACAGTACACCATATTCAATTTACAGTGCCACTGCTCTGCCTGAGCCTCTAGCTCACTCCTCTCAGGGTGTACTAGTGCCCCAGCACTCTGCTCAGCTGAGTGCAGCCCATAAATTATTGATTTTAATTATTTATTAGCGCTAAAGTAAACTTCTAAAATATTATTACAACCTGACTAAGCCGGGGTGAAAATTGCAAAAAACACAGTTGATGGACAGAATGTAGAACAATGTCATACATTCACCCCAGTACAAGGATCTGGGCCTGAATCCATCGTTTTTTTTACACTCCACACCACCCTGGGTGTGCTGGGTATACTCAGACGTGAGTCCCAGGCTCTCCACACCACTGGAGTCAAGCTATCCAGGCTGATCAAGGCTGATAGCCAGAAACCGGTCCTTGGATGCTTGATTCCGGTCTGGGAAAGACATGGCTTGGTAGTTCGGACTGGACTGTTCCCATGAGGCACAAGGTCAGAGCTGATTTGCATATAGCCAGTGTCTAACCCAGGGTGGTGTGGAGTGCAAAAAAACGATGGATTTAGGCCCAGATCCTTGTACTGGGGTGAATGTATGACATTGTTCTACATTCTGTCCATCAACTGTGTTTTTTGAGATTTAAACCCAACAGCTCCTGTTTCACTAGAAATATCATATTGAGATACCAGGACACAGACTCTAACCAAACAAGGAAGGGGGCAGAACCACCTGCGAAACCGAAACGAGGGTCAGAGCCCAAAAGTCACAGAATGTAAAGGGATCTCATATGTTAAATCGTGCTAATAATGTAAAAGTTGTCTTACCGAGAAGTAATTATGTTGGTACTCAAACTAATGTGGTTTTACTACCCTCTGTTCCCTCTGTACCTAGGAATATTAATACTGTGGATTCCATGACTGAAACCTTAGCCACTGAGGACTACACTGCACTAGGCTTAAGGTTAGCCCATGTACATGATATAGTGAAAAGAACTTAGCACTTTAATGGGGTAAACTGGACCAAGTGGATATTGCCATAAAGAATTTAAGTAGTGAAATAGTAGGTACAAAATTGAATGAGGCAGAAAGAAACGAAGGGAGAGCAACGGTGAATATGACTTTATCTGAAGCTACATTTGGGAAAACTAATGATAACCATAGGTTATTCTCTATTGACACTGATATGGAAGGCAGAACGCAAGATATTTTTAAAGGGATGAAATGTATAGGTGTACAAAACAATGTTGAAGGTTTAGCCTTAAGAATGGTGCCAAGTCCATCTAATAACGATATAAGAACTGATTTAACTGGTAACCGTCTGAAACCTAGTGAAGATGTGTTGACTTTACCCCCTGCCTCATGCCCTTATGTCTTAGTTTTGGCTGGTGTTCCTGCCCTTAGGGAGGAACAGAGAGAGACATGGGTAAACTTGCGTAACAAGGTTACAGATTGACTAAAAAAAATACAAAAGATTCCACCCATCTAACACAAAGGAGATTTTAATGGTTCGCAGAGTGGGATGGGTGGGACAATCATCTAAGGGTGTAATTGGTGACTGTATTGTAATACATTTTCGTAGACCGCAGATGGTTTGCTCTTTATTAAATTGCTGTGAGTCAACCTATAGCTTAAATACTAGTATCTGTGCACTCCCCTTGGGATATTTTTATAGACCGCCAACTGGGCCTTTCGTAAGTAAACCCACTCCGATCTCCATGTTCAATAGATTTCAGATTCTGTCTGATTTAGATGCCCAAGACTGACAACTACCCAGATTGAAATATGAAATGGTTGCTATGGATAATGTACAAGCCTTGGGGCCCACTGTTCCTAACTGTGGTGAAGCTGTGAAACACACTGTAGAGAATGCCAATGTAGTCATTGATCCAGGTACCCTAAATGAGGATATAGGAAGAACTTATAAGAGGAATAGTCAACAAGATGTAATATGCATCACAAAAAAATGTGAGACAGCTACAGCACCCAATACTTTAGATGTATGGTTAGCACTCTTCCCTGATGAGACTGAGGTACTAGTAGAGACTCTCTATTCACTTCATAACAATGGAGAAGATGTCCCCAAATGTAACTATAATTTCAACTCTGATGGGGAATGTCAGGAAATTCAAGGAGCTATAAATGGAATAGAAGGGGAATCTAATGATCCTAGCACGGAGTAAAGCCAAACAGAGATAAGATTGACAGCATGTAATATTGTAGGGCAGAAAAGAAACCAGGGGAATGTAATGTGGCAGGAAAATATCAGACAGAGCGAGGTTATCTTATTACAAGAAACATGGGCTTTGGAAACACCACACAATGTGGGATTCAAAACATATAGTTTAGCTGCGACTCCTTTGGTTAGAGGGAGGCCCTCAGGTGGTCTCGTTATTTGGGTCAAATTTACTCTAAACATTGAAATAAGCCAGGTTGATTTCCTAACCAAGGATATAGCGGGGGTAAAAATCACAATTCCAGAAAAAAATTCACGGTATATTATTAATATCTAACACAGACCAAGCCCGGCCAGTAATGTATCTGTGGCTAGGCCAATTTTTGTGTTCAATTAACTCAAGGGCAACAGTAACTGTGGGAGGTGCTTTTAATCGTACATTCAAACCCATGGCGGGACTGAAAAATATTTTCGAGGAAGAAGACATCGCCAATAATATCCCCATGCTGGAAAGTAGGCTGATAGTAGCCTGTACATGTGCTGTTGCGCAATTTATTAGACTTATTTCAGGACATGGACTCCGGGCGAGGGGCAGGGTGGGGGGTACTAATGTATGGATTACGGAGTTTAACAGGTAAGTAAACCTATAAATAAATAAATAAAACGAATTTAGTTGCGCGCACTGCATCGCATTGGTGATGCCGTGCACACAACGAAATTCGTTTTATTTATTTATAGGTTTACTTACCTGTTAAACTCCGTAATCCATACATTAGAACCCCCCACCCTGCCCCTCCCTCTCCCCACGTCACCGCCCTTCAGGCACTCCCACCACCGGCCGTGGCTGACTTTAGTCCAGATGAAACATTGACTGCAATAGACTCAGTAAAACAGGGAAAGGCACTGGGGCCAGACAAGATACCAGGAGATCTAAGGAAACATGACAAAGAAGTTTGGGGCCCTTATATCAATCTTTTTATGTAATTCAGTCACCGCAAATGCGCCTATTCCAAACTCATGGAAAGGGGCTGAAATTACAACTATTTTTAAAACAGGTAATCGCCAAGATCCATCGCACTATCAACCGATTAGTTTAATAGATGTTTTACAGAAAATATATGCTCTGCAAATATTTTTTTATTAAATGACTGCATTGAGGAGAATAACATTTTATCAAAGTATCAGGTGGGTTTTAGAGCCAAAACCAGCACCGTAGACCAGGTTTTTAGATTTCTTTGCATGAACTGGTAATACACAATATTTAAGAAGGGCCATTTGTATATCGCCTTTGTTGACCTGAAGGCTGCCTTCGACCTCATCCCTAAAAATCTCCTTTGGAAATCTCTAAAAAACCAAGGGGTTCCGGGAGAAATACTCTTGCAAAAAATAAGATTACATGCAGATAATTTTGCAAGGGTTAGATGGGGTCCAAGGGGAGAACTTACTGAACCAATTCAGGTAAACAGGGGCGTAAGGCAGGGATGTGTGCTGGCACTCACCCTATTTTCACTATACGTAAATGATATTCCCGAATATATTTTGGGCTGCGAACATGATTCTCCCAAACTAAGGAGGGTGCCAGTGCCTGCACTCTTATTGCGGACGATACTATTTTAATTTCCCAAACAGTTTACAATGTCTAATAAACACCTTTGGGATATATTGTGAAGCTAAGGGTCTGGAAATCTACTCTAGCAAAAAAAATACATGGCAATTAATCCACATGAATCCTTTAAAAAGAGCTTAACTGTTAAAAACCAGAAATATGTAGAGTATGTGCAGAGTTTTAATATTTAGGTATTTGGGCACAAAAATTACTTGGAAAACGCAATTGGAGAAAAGTAAGTCTATCTTACTGCAAAATGCTCTAACAATAGTAAAGCAACACAGTATCAGTTTATCGAAAGCAGTATCCCCGCCCTTGAAGTTTATAAGTATAGGGCACAATCAGAAGCCCTATATGGGGTAGAACTATGGGGACCTTCAAGCAGTAATACGTTTATGGTGGGAGAAAATACTTTTTTTAGAAAATTGCTATGCCTTCCAGTACGTACACCGCTCATACCTATTGTAATGGACCTAAATACAACCCGTAAAGACTGTCAGGCAATCCTACGACCATTGTTGTTCTGGGTACAACTGTGGTCAACGGTTGAGCTTGTACATTATAAGGAAGGGCTGGAGGAAATTCTAGGGTTAAAAAATGGAGCATGGTTACCCTGGATGAGGCATGTCCATACTTGGGTCCATAATATAGGTCTTAAGCACTTTTGGAAAGAACCTGCTGGATTGTCCTTGGCATCTAAGAAAATACCTGTCTTTACCGTGGCAGACTAGAATTGCTGAACCATTACTCTTAGACGGGGTTTAAGTTCGGAAGTAAAAGTAATTCTTCCTACCTTTATAACATATACATTTGTTATAAAGGTAGGAAGAATTACTTTTACTTCCGAACTTAAACCCCGTCTAAGAGTAATGGTTCAGCAATTCTAGTCTGCCACGGTAAAGACAGGTACTCCAACCTTTTTTCTAACGCCAAGATCCCCCTCCCTGTCATAAGTTACAGGGGACCCTCTTTCTTGATTTCACATATAAGAAAATACTCAAGCTTACTTTCTGGTCCTACATTCAAAACACCTTTCACCATAACTCAGCCACTGGCACTATTTTGATGAAACCGAACTGGAGTTTCGAGTCCTTTCTGGATGAAGTACAACCCCAGTTAGCAAAATCTTTATATTTGAAATTCTGATATAGTGTTTTACAGACAAACTTAAATTCATCAAAATGGGTCCAGAAACAGGGGGAGGAAGGTCTGGAATGTTGTGTACTATGCCATACGGGTGCTAAAGAAAATGATGCACACATATATTTCTTCTGCCCTGCTTTTAAAAAACATAGAAGCACATGGATCAAACCCATTTGCCGGCTGCTGGGTATAAAATCCTGCAATGAGGCGGAAAGAATATTAAAAATTTACACTTCTCAAACTGTGGTTTTTAGTGTTAGTTGAGTAGGTACCTGTTTGGTGTAAGTTTATTAAGAAGAAAGGAAGGTCTGAAATGTTAATCTAACATCATAAAATTATACTGGTCTCTCGAACGTGCACTTTATTCAGTCCATGTAGAATATTATTGGCATTAAAAATATTTGCTATATAGTATTAAAAGGAAAAATAGCTGGAACACTAACCTGGACACATACATCTTGCCTTGTATTAATAGCATTTTACAAAAAAATCTAGAAATAAGCTTGGTTGCTGGTATTTTATAACAAGCAACTGCTGTAACTCCTGAATGTTTTAATATTTTTATGATCTTTTTTAAACTTTAAAAAAATCAACAAAGGTCATGGATTAGAAATTTGATTCTAAAATGTATGCATTGGTCGAGCGGTATCTTTTTTAAAGATTATGTTATGAAGTACTTTTATTGGTAATGTGATAATTGTGAATGTTTATCTTTTATGGTTTGTTAAACCGAAATAAAGATGAACTGAACTGATTATCAGCTGAGTATTGCTAAACACTGGGACACAAACATTTAAAACATTGCCTATAGCTATGCCCTGTAGACAGAATGTGCAAGACGTCATTGAAGCACTACATTCATGGGCATATGACATACAGGGTTTCGCCTGTGGGCATGCCAAGTGCAGGATTCACAGGTGGGATCTGTTACATAGTACATGCTCAGAGTGGTATTTGCTCTGTATGTAGCATGAACATGGCAATGCCTGCTGGCAGCTATGTCCTGTATTGTGCCACAAAGAGCATAGACGTTGGCTATGCAATGCTTGTGGGATGTATGTGAGTGTATGTAGGTGGTATTTGTGAAGTACAAACTCCAAGCATAATATCTTTTAACTGGATTAATTGTTTTGATGTCTTATGTATCTTGGTGACTTGTTCCACTCTTTCATGATTTAAAAAAAAAAAGTAAAAATATTTTCTACACAAAGCATAATTCAGATGCACAGACCAGGCCTGTCCCGTGTTCAGTATGTAGCGCAGGCTAACCTACATTTACCTTAATCCTTGGACCCAATGCCATGTTAGTGAAATAAAATCGTAGATCCTGGTGTATCATTCCTAAAGATCTGTAATATTACTTTAAAATATAAAATAAATAAAGCAGCGAAAAACGTGTATAAACGTGGTCATTTTCTTGTTAGCGTTTATTTCTACTCAGTTGAAGAAACGCACCTTTTTTCAGCTTTGAATTACATACTAGGACCATTATTTCACTGCCCAATTTAACCATTAAGAAATGCAAATAGTTCATGGTCTCCATGTAACCATATTTTCCACAAGTTCGTTTTCCAATTATAAGCCAAAATATGAAGTTAATATTTTTTCTTATACCAACGTTCTAACCACATTTTGTTAATTTCATAAAGATACCTTTTAGCTGAGGTAGGTGGTGTTCTGGGCAACTGAACAGTCGCATAATGTCAACAGTCAGCAGTAACTGTAACTACCGACTTCCCATCATTTGCAAAAAAAATGTGTTTTCCCAAAATTACAGCATGTGTGAAAGCGGCTGAATCCAGGTTTCTGCACGGGGAAATGAAAGAGAATTTTTATGCATTTGAAATTAAATGAATGTGTTGACAGTCCTGCTGCTTTTTAAAGACTTTACCTCATGGGCCACTGTGGTGTATTTTTTTTAGTAATTGAGTTCTGGTTGTTTTATTTCCAGCTCATGCATAGCATATTTTAGCTATAGAAAGTCCAGAGATATATGCTCGACAGCATTTACCAGTGCTGGCTCAGAATGTATGCGCGCACACACAAACACACACAGACACACGCACGAGCGAGCGCGCACGCGTACACACTTTTTTTTCATTCACTCTTATTCCCACTGAGCCACGTTATCTTTCAACAACACTATTAATCGATAGCCAGTGCTCTAAATCAAGTTCACTGGCAAATTGAAACCATACTATTTTGAAACCGCATGCTAAGTAGAAACTCAATGTTGCATGTTCCAAGATTTTAATATTGCAATTTGATTCACCGCTATCAATTAAATTACATAGCTGCCAATGTTTCAGATTGCTATGTGTGACATTTTCATAATTTCAGTCTAATTCTGAGTGACATTTCAACGACTATGAGTGACACTTTCTACAAGCAAGATCAAGCAATGAAGACCAGGGAAGCATATAAGTATCACCCATTTGAGCAGCGAGAAACTCTAAGAAGATCTTGCAACTGCTGCAAACCACCAGAAAGGAAGGGTACTGATAATTGGCACAGTCTGTCCAGGCTCTGTCCCACGTAGGACCCGACCAACCAGTCTGAGAGGCCCCAGCTCTATGCCTTTGAATGTAGAATGCACAGTGCAAGACTGCAGGATATATCTAATGCATACTGGGGCATATTCACAAAGAAATGGTGCAATGCAGAGATGCAAGCAATTTAGCAGCGCCACGCCGGGTCTTTTAAAAAATGCCGGGATGCGCCATATTCACAAGTATACTGCACACCCCTCTGTTTTCTCTTGCACTGGTGCTAAAAAAGCTGTCTAGAGCCAACACAAACACTCTTGTATCGTGGTGAAAGGGTGCCTGAATAGCAGGGATCATTCCCTGCTACTCGGGCACCCTTGAACCATGGTTCAAGGGTGTCTTTGTTGCAGGGATGATTGTTTATTTGCAGGAAGGAACACCTTTCTGCACATAAACATTAATTAAAGGTGATCTGCTCCTTCTATGTGTGCTGCAGCACACACAGAAAGAACAAAAAAACGAGGAGAAACAAATGTATTTCTCCTCTTTGCGCAAATCTAACGCCTGCTTTTTAGTGGCGTTAGGTTTTGGCACTTCCTCAGATTTACAGATACTTTTAAATCTGGGGCAGCATCAAAAAGCAATGGGTGTTGCAGTGGAATGCCAACAGCAACACCCATTGCACCACCCTTTCCAGCAGATACCTGCGTGAAAGGATACGATATTTACAAATCGTCCTTAAGCCACGCAAAGTGGCTTACTACTGCTTTGTAAATACGGAGCAGGTAATTGCGCCATTGGATTGTCCTAAAAATTGATGCTCCAATCTCGCAATGTCCTTGTAAATATGCTTCACTGAGTCAATGGCATGCCCACAGGCCATATATTATGTGCCCTCTGCTCAATTGTCCCTAGATGCACCTTTTGCAAAGCATGGCAGATGTCCATGCCCTGAGCAAGCTTCATGGAGGGCATGCGTGCAAGTAATTCCCTATGTGATCTCTGCAGCTCTACATACTGTTCACAAAGAACATAGGAGCTTATTTACAAGCCCCTTGTGCTGCCAGTGCATCACTTTTTGTGATGAATTGGTGGCCCATTTTGCTGCCCCATATTTACAAGGACAGGAAAAGCCGCATTTCGTGGCTTATCCTGTCCTTGTAAATACGGCCCCTTTACATGCAGCACTTTGCGTGAAAGCGGCATTCCATGGGTGTTGCTGTGGGTGTTCCCAAGCAACACCCATGGAACCTGACACATCTGGATAATTACAAGAAATCGTAAACCTGAAAATGCGTGTGAAAGCTATGCCTCCTCAGGTGACGCTTAGGGAGACGCAACGAGGAGTAAAGCATTCATTTCTCCTAATTGTTTTCCTCATTCTATGCGTGCTGCACATAGAATAAGGAAATCACCTATGGTGATTGTTTATGTGCAGGAAGGTGTCCCTTCCGGCACATAAACAATCATTTTTAAAAATTACGTGTTGCAAGCTTGATGTGTGCTAATGCAGCACACATAGAAGTTGTAAACCGGCATTTCCGATTGATTATGTGCAGGAAGGGACATCTTCCTGCACATAAACAATCATCCCCATGAAGCAGGCACCCTTGCACCACGGTGCAAGGGTGTCTGTGTAGGCGCATGACAGCAAATTGTGCCCCAGCGCAGCATAGAGCAAAGGGATCCATCATATCATTGTAGATATGACTCATCCCTTTGCTTTGGAATTAACGTGGTGCAGCTAAATGGCTTGCGGCACCGCACTGCGTTCATTCCTAGCAAATGAGGCCACAATATCCACGTGAAAGTTATGCTAATGCACCTCTCATCCAATCAATTGTTCACCAAAGGAATACACTTGAATCACACACATACACCTAAACACAATATGTGCCCTTCTGAACAGACTAAATATGCATCATTACACAACTTACAAACTCGTATATGTGCACAATTCATCCTGTCCATAACTAGATGCAACAATCGCCATTCCTGCTGCATGAAAAAGCTGCCCATGTGCAGCACTTCTGAAAAGTTTTAAAACATGTTCCACTCTTCCACAAGCGTAGACACATAACCGTATAACATTAAGAATCAGACACACTGAAACCGAGCATACCTGCCAAACAATTATATATTGGTATGACACTCAAGTATTTTCGGGTTGTTCAATCACTTTGAGATTATTCATAGTTGGTTAACTTCGGAGCGATTAATCTCAGGAACCTATTTTTTTTATCATGTCCGCATATTTATCATGGCATTAAACAGGAGCGGGCCGTGCAGGTAAGAGCGACCAGGGAAAATGTAAAAATAATTAATTTTCCTAAATAATAATAAATTTTCCCTCGTCGCCATCTGTCGAATTTCCCTCTGCCCCCGGACCTGGCCTTACCACTCATACCTGCACGACCCGCTACCTGGTATTAATTTTGGAAAATGAAAGGAGATGTCAGATTTCTTTTTTTTAAAAGTTTTTATTTAGTGGGAGAGTCACTTTCCTTAAGGAGTTCTAAACAGTTGTGGTAATGTTATTATTTAGCAATTTACACGTTGTTTAATTTTATATTTCTATGCTAACTTTTTAAAGCAGTGGACCATTATGCTGCATTCCCATTACCATACTATTTCCCAGGCTCTTTTAATATGTACCTTTTCTTATGTTATACCATACCTGTAACGAAGCCCTAACTCTTTTTAAATTATTTTTTTTAATTACCTGTTCCATTTCTGCTTTTTGGGGTCCAATTTTTTTGTTTTTCAATAATTACTACCCTGGGTTTTTTTAATTTCTAAAGACATAAGGCATAATGACAATGAAAAGAGGTGTCACTTAAACAACATCGCAAAGGTGCAAAAGATAAAAACCCAGCACATTACTAATGGAAGCTAAGCAAAGTGATAATACCCTTTATATTCCATTTAATTTTAGACTTCATGGGTTGTATCACATAAAATGAGCCCTGGGAGTGCTAAATTAAGGCATGGGCTGTGTGGTGTTGTGTCTTGACCATGTGGAATGCCTGAGTTAGGGGAGGGTTACGTATTTCCCCTTGGGCGTGCAACTGAGTTGTTCATCCTGATGCCCTGCATCAGGAACTTAACAAATGTAGACCGTGATACGGGTGTGGTCAGTTGGAAGGCCACTAGTAAGTTATTAAATAAGTGTGTCCTTGTTGTTACTCCTAAAACGCGTACGCAGTACACTCCAGGTCGGATCACAACACATTTATGAATGACTTTGCAAAGGTAGCACTGGCTTTAAATACCTATTAAAACCTTATTATGAAAACAAGATTCTGAAAGTGGTAGTGTGCTACAAAAATCTTTGAGCACATTTGCTGAGTGGCATGTTGTTGTGCTGGCAAAGTGCTAGAAATAAAACATCTTTCTCAAAGCATCAGACAGTAATTATTGATTGGTGTGATTTGCTCATCGGATAAATTCACGTGATAGGAGTTAAAATCTTCCCTGTGTTTGTTATCTGAAGATAATTTAGAACAATAATCTTATAACAGCTCCCAGCAGTTGGCTCTGGGTTACCTCAAAATATGTGTTGGTATTATGGAGTTTGTTAATATTTTAAAATAAGTGACTAATAAAATAATGTGATTTGAAGAAATACATTGGAGTACAGCATCTTTGGATCGTTTGGATCATGGATTACAAAGTACACATTGAAATACTAGTCTAACTTACCTCCTTTGGGGAAGTCTTAGTTCCCAGGAATGCTAGTACTTTTTTCCTTTCTATACATTGTGTCAGCCGGTTGACATTCAAAGACACTATGGAGATGCTGGTAGTATCAGCAAGACTCATACCTTGGTTCAGTATTGAACGCTTTTTGATGCAGCTATGTGTTGGAGTTGTGTAGAATATATTGAGTGCTGACTATTCAAGTATTGGTAGTTACCAGTTCAGTCAAGGACTGGCAAACTCTAGGAATGACTTTCTTAAATCTTCAGTCCTCAGTTCATGCGACACTTAAAATTTCTATGTGCATTCAGGACACGTGAAGCAGGTTTACAGCTTACATCTAGGAAGAGTAATGTGGCTATTCTATTTGAGTCAATTAGCGACCACAGTGACCATAATAGTAAACAATCTTATACACTAACCTACGCTTCCTGGATTATAGTGCGATAACAATGGTCAATATGTACAACCTTATCCAATTACATTCAGTTTCAGAAGCATTGGCAATTCAACAACCCAGGCACAAAGTCTCCAATGAAGTGACTCTTATCTGGCCCCAATATATGTCCTGTTGCAGCTCTGTGCTCATGTACCATACTTCTGCATAGTTTCTGGCATCAATGACCTTGCCAGGGGCTCCTCATAATCAGCTCAGTGCAAATCAATGTTGCCATAAAAGGCTGTTTGGTTGAATTTACTGCTTTCCTTACCGTCATTCCTCTATCTTTCTTGAGACCCTAGAGCTTACAAAATTGTTTACTTTTGGGTGTGATCTTGACCTGTGCCCTGGTCCTTGTCATCTATCTTGCGTTTATTTTCAGGAGTCCATCTCAACGGTGCCTCCTAAAGTGTATTATGTTTTCCCTCAGCATTTTGGGCAAGTGTGGTCCTGCCTTTTAAGGTGGGTTCTGCCGTTCTTCAGTTATCTTCGTAGTGTCCATGGCTGAGTCCTCCGTCAAATCCAGCATTGTCTTCTACTTCTTCCAGGTCTTCACATCCTATCATTTTACAGTCTAGGCTCACGAGCATAATTGCCGGATCCCATGGAGTGCATCAGATTCTTTTAAGCCTGGCCTAAGTATCAATTTTTATATAAAAAAGAGCCATGACTTTTGGCAACTCCCAGGATCTGTCTGGCCTTTTGATATCTAAAGAAGCAGATGATCTCAATCCTACATTCTTCTGCCTTGCGAGAGGACAGTCCAATTGTAGATGTTGTTATAGTCGTAAAATTGTTTCTGAGGAAGGCAATCACGTCTTCCCCTTCTAGTTTTTCTGGTAAAAGATAGATTTTATTTTTCTTGACCACTGAAAAACAGACTATCCCACCTGTTTCTATTTTTCAATTCTATTGCTTATCTCTGAAGGTTCCAGTGTTCCGTTTCTCAATCAAGGGAGATTGTAATTTTCCATTCTGTGACATTCATGCTTGCTTCAATTTCTTCTAGGCATTTATTAAGGGCACGAAATCTGCTCATGACTGTTTCTCAGTATCCATATGAGTTGTTGCTTCCTCTACGGTTTTTATCAACATTTTTATTGTGATCAGTTCTTTAAGAATAGTATCTAATACTGTATCAGCTTCATGGACATCACATACCCTTTGACCCAAGATGACATCACAGGAAGTGAAATCATTTGGCTTTTGATCCCAGCAACATAACATAAAGTGATATTATGTGATACTGAAGGTAGACAACCTGCAAAGCTACTAATGCAGAAACAAGTGCACTTTAGCTATCAATCATATATTTACTACCCGGATGTAATGGTATTCCAGAGGCAAAACCATCAAAAGCCATGAAGAAAGAGGCACGAGGTGGAAACAAGGCTACACAGTTACACTATTTGGCACCCATGACATTCAATGGCTCAGTCCGTTGGCTTCTGAGCAAAACTGTGGGCACACACTTGCGTTGCCTGGGGCAGAAGGGGGCTGGGGGCGGCATTTACGGATTGCGGCAGCATTGCCCGGGGTAGAAGGGGGCTGGGGGCAACATTTCAGGCTTGGGTGCACTCCCGCCCTGGCCCCCGCCCGCCCCGTCATTGCCCAGACCGCCTCCGGCCTCCCGCCCGCCTCCCGCCTCGCCTTTGCTTTCGCCTTACCTGAGGCACCGCTCTTCCCCACGCTCCGGACTTCACCGCCACTCCTCGCTGCTCGTCACCGCTCCTCCCCGCCTGTCATCATCACGCGCGTTGCGGACATCACTAGGTCGCGGCCAGCGCTACGTCGTGGCCGGCGCTACTTTTAGGGGACTACTTTGTTTTTAAAGTTTAATTTTTTAATTTACGTTTTATTTTATTTTATGCAGCCTATGTCCATCTACACACCCTGAGGATTACAACAATGTATTGGGTGTGTGGATTGGCGCTGTGGTTCCCGAGTTTACATTGCCAAAAGGTTTCTGTTCTCTCTTTATAATAGTAGTATAAATTGTGAAAGGTATCAGAGATGATGAGCTTGTCTACAAGATAAGTGAGGGTGCTGGTCATGCAATAGCTTAGTAAAGGAAGCAGCTGGTTTTGAGCATGGCATGGTATGGGCCTGGAAGTTTAGCCAATACCGTTCCGAACCAGGGCCCTGATGTACAAAAGCATTAAAAGTTATAAATGGTGGGCGTGGCCAAGATGGCGGCGAGAGCGGTCGAGTGACTCCGTAGCTCCCGCCGACGGCCGAATTCTAGCACCGGTTCCGACGTGCCGGGACCCGTGACACAGGGTCCCTGAGCTGTCGGAACCGCAGCAAGCACCAGCGACGCCAGAAAACCCACTGGGGCACGGAGACAGCGCGTGGGGATGGCGAATTGCTTCAGCCGCGGAGACCGCGGACCGCCCCTCCCCCCGCGGCGCTGCGGCTGCGGCTTGGCCAGATCGGGGACACGGACCCCTGGCAGCTCTGCGGCGGCGGGTGAGTCGACCTTGGCGGCCCGACCCCGAGTGCTCCCAGCGCACTAGCGAGTGGGGAGGGTAGTCTACACCCCAGTGGCCGTGTGGAGCCCAACCCCCGAGTTGCCTTGGAGGCAGCTGGGCCTACATCGAAGCAGCAGCAGGTGGCAGTGTACTGCAGGCCCCGAGTGGCGGCCCCCGACGTGGGCTGTGCCCCGACCCCCCGGGACCCACGAGTACATGCGGGGGTGCCCTGTCCTGGCGCCCGAGAGAGGAGAAGACGGGCGGTGTGCCTGGAGGGGGAGGCCCGCAGTGCGCGGTGAGTGGTGCGCTTCGCCACCGACCGGTCGAGGGCATTGCAGTTCCTGGGGCCTGGAAGGAGGTGGCATGGAGGGCG
Source organism: Lissotriton vulgaris (assembly GCF_964263255.1). Taxonomy (NCBI): domain Eukaryota; kingdom Metazoa; phylum Chordata; class Amphibia; order Caudata; family Salamandridae; genus Lissotriton; species Lissotriton vulgaris. Next base: position 1,136,159,000 of record NC_141697.1, read on the forward strand.
CCCGAGATTAGTCTGGACTGGCAGTGAGGTGCAGGACGCGCTTGGAGGGAGAGACCCCGGCACTGGCACCAGAGACGCGGCGCTAAGGCCGGAGAGGAGGTCTTCCCATGGCAGACTTCAGGGCCCACCCCCAGCAGGGACCTGCGGGGCCACGTGGCGTCTTGCCAGCCTAGGGCCCGACGAGTTGTGAGTCGGCCTTGGAGATCGGCGGAGAGTGGGGACTCCAGCGAAGGCCAGTGGACGCACAGAGGCTCCCATTCCCGGACGTCACAACCCGTGAAAGCAAGGTACGGCGCGCTGGGGCGGAGAGGTGTTGGTGCACGGCTGAAGGTCGGATCGGACTCGTGGCGGAGTGCCGCTACATAGAACAGTGAGCGGCGGGGAGGCAGTCGTGCGCGGGCACAGGAGGGAGCGCCTAAGCCCGGCGAGGCTCACGACCACCCAACAGAAGTATCGCAGGGTCAGATACACCGGACCGCATATTAGGTCTCGGAGCACCGGCTGGTCCGACAAATAGGCGGGAGAGATGTCCGTGGGCAGACCGCCCAGGGGTAAGACTGTGAAAGAGATGTTCGCCAAGTCACAATCCCCCCCACAGAAAGGCGCAATGACTCAGGCCCCGAAGATGATGGAGCAGGCCTCGCACGCTGGAACAGAGCCCATAACGAAGGCCTTTCTGGAGTCCCTCTTCGCTTCTCTGCGTGATGACATCCAGACCTTTAAGGCGGAGTTCGCCAACGAACTCCGAGAAGTGCGGCGCGAGATGGATGGCATAGGGGAAAGAGTGGCGGACCTGGAGGCTAAAAGCGATGAGCGGGATACAGAACTCTCCACCCAACAACAGGAAATTATCCGGCTACACGATCAGCACGTAGACCTGCAACTTCACCTGGAAGATCTGGAAAATCGCTCTAGGCACCATAACATTCGAATTCGTAATGTGGCCACGTCAGACGCTACTCAGGATGTGTTTCTCTACGCCAGGGAGCTCTTTAACCATGTCCTGGAGCGGCCATTGGACTCCCCTCTGCAGCTAGACAGGGCTCACAGGACCGGCCCGCCCCACGCGGCGACGGTGCCCCCCCCAGACATCTTGGTGTGCGTCCAGGACTATCGTACCAAGGAGGAGATACTGCAGAAAGCACGCCGGAATCACCCGATCTCGTTCCAGGGCACGTCCCCGCTACTTTTTCAGGACTTGGCTGCACAAGCGGAGGCTCTTCAAGCCGGTTACACAACATCTACAGCAACATAACATCCCATACAGCTGGGGCCACCCCTTCCGCCTCATCTTCAAAGTGAGAGACAAGCAGCACCAACTCCGTTCGGTCTCTGAGGCCTGCACTTTGCTGGGTATAGAAGCACCTACGGACGAGGCCGAAGCCCAAGGATCTGCTCCGGAGACGGAGGGGCGAATGCCGCAATGGACTCAACAGCGCAGGAGGAGGCGAGTCAAGAAACCCCTGGCGACCGAAATCGAGGCAGGACAGCGCGCGGCAGTGGAGGCAGTAGCTACAGACAGCGGTGCAGGCCCCACGGGCTGAAAGTCCCAACAGCCCCGAGTGACTGAATTGTGACTGAATTGTGCGCACTGGCCACATGGCCGTTGGCGGGAGGATGCTCCCGGACAGACTAGTAAGACTACCTTACTTTCCCTTTTCTTTTTCCCTATTCATCCCTGGATGAAAGACAATGACAAGTTACAGTTGGGGGGGATGGGGGAGGGAAGTTTAAGTCGGGGTGAGTTTCTCAGTGTGGGGTGGGAATGTGGTTCATGGTCCGATGGTGGTGTGGTTTGTCTACCTCTTTGGGGAGGGGTTGGTGGAGGGTGGATGAGGTGGGTTGGTCCCCCGGATGGGACGCTGTGGACGCTACTTTAATAGCTACCTGTTGGAAAAAAAATTCCCTGAATGGCTCCAGTTGACTTTGTGGTTCTTACCCTATACGTGAGGGGGCTGAATAACCCGGTGAAATGCAAAGCAGTCCTCCTGCTCTTAGAGCAGTCCAAGGCAGACATTTGCCTCCTACAGGAGACACACCTTCTTGCGAGAGACTGTCACCGCCTCCAATCTAGCAAGTTTCCTTTGCAGTTCTTTTCCTCATGCACAGAGAAGAAGGCAGGAGTGGCAATCCTGGTGGCTCTCAAATTTAAGGGAAAGGTGCTGGGTAAGATAGCGGATATTAAGGGTAGGCTGCTGGTTTATAGGTTTGCACTGGGAGACCTGACATACACGATCAGCGCGATAAACGGGCCCAATGAAGGCCAGGAAAAGTTTCTGCACAAAGCGCTCACGGAGGCCACTGACACCATGGACCGTCACCTTTTGCTGGGGGGGACCTGAACTTGGTTTTTGATAACCAACGGGATAGGTCCTGTCAGCGATCTAGTCAGGTGGGTGCTTTGTCAGCAGCGGGCCTGGTCCGACTGAAGGACCTGGGGCTAGTGGACACTTGGCGCGAGCTTCATCCAGGGGAGACTGACTACACGCACTTATCAGCGGCACATAAAACTTATGCGCGACTAGACTACCTGCTTGCCTCCACAGCTGCGCAGACGCTCGTCACCAGTGCGGAGATCTGTACCGCGTCCCTCTCGGATCACGCCCCTGTTACGGTCTCTCTCACTGGGCCGACGGGCCCGAGGGTGAGCAGGGTGTGGCGAGTAAGGGACTCGTTGCTCTCCAACAAAGGGGCGGTCTCCAAGATTCAAGGAGCCATAAAAGACTACTTGTCCCATAACAGTAACGAGGACACTAATCTGGCTACTCAATGGGCGGCGCTCAAGGCTGTATTGCGGGGTGAATTTATCTCGATCTCCACTGCGGAGAATATAGAACGTCAGGTCAAGAGAGATGAGCTAACCCAGAAGACAAGGGAACTGGAACAAATGCATAGAAGGACAGGTGCCCCGAGGATTTGGTGCCAATTGAAGGCTGCTCGTCAGCAGCTGGCAGCGCTGGACATGGATAGGGCAGAGTATGCTGCCCTAAGGTTGAAACATGCATTCTATACAGGTGGAGACAGGTGCGGGCGACTGCTGGCACATAAGCTGTGCACAATCACCCAGAAACGGGAGGTCAAGGAACTGAAGGGGAGAGATGGTAGCCGTGTCACCGGAGACCGGGCGATAGCAGGTGCTTTTCGCGACTTCTATGCTTCCCTGTATGAGGCGACTCCACCCGACCCGGAGGCGGAAATGGCCTTCTTGGAGTCAATCCCGTTACCGTCCCTCACTCCAGAGCAATCTGCGGGGCTGGAGTAGGATATTCGTGTAGAAGAAGTTATCTCGGCGATTTCCCGACTGAAACTCGGCAAGGCACCGGGACCTGACTACTTCCCGGCGTCCTTCTATAAAACCTTTTGTGCCCAATTGGCGCCGCTGTTGGCCACCCTCTTTACTTCATTCGCGGAGGACGGGGGGATCCCTGGGGAACTACTCGAGGCATCCATCGCGGTCATACCCAAGCCAGGCAAGGACCTCACTGACTGCGGGGCATACAGGCCCATTTCCCTCCTGAATGTGGACCTCAAGCTTTATACCGGGATCCTCGCCTCCAGACTGGGCCCTTGCATGGGGGGTCTCATCCAGCCAGATCAGTCGGGCTTCATACCGGAGCGTCAAACCTCCGATAACACTAAACGAGCCCTTCACCTCATTGAGAAAGCATCCCGCACGCAGGGCGAGTACATGATGTTGGCCATCGATGCGGAGAAGGCCTTTGACAGGGTGCATTGGCCCTACCTTGAGAAGGTGTTAGTGAAGGCCGGACTACGGCCCAAGTTCCGGACCAGAGTGATGAACTGCTATAAGTTCCCCTCCCCAACGGTCAGGGTTAATGGCTTATCCTCCCCCCGATTCCAGATCGAACGAGGCACCAGGCAGGGGTGCCCACTATCCCCTCCACTATTCGCCCTTTATATGGAGCCGCTAGCACAGTTGCTCCGAACGGACCCGGAGGTCAAGGGGATCAAATTTGGAGCGGACGAGCATGTCGTAAGTCTCTACGCTGATGACGTCTTACTGTCCTTTGCCGAACCCCGGAGTTCTCTCCCCGCCTGCATGGTTGACCTAGACAGGTTTGGCAACGTATCTGGCTTTAAAGTCAACATGACAAAGTCTGTGGCCCTTGATCTGTCTTTGTCCTCGAGCACGCGCTTTGAGCTACAGGGTAAGTTCCCTTTGCAGTGGGCAACTGATGCAGTTCCGTATCTTGGCATCAAACTTGCTTCCTCCTTACAGACCACGGTGGAAGTCAACTACACTCACCTACGGCGGACGGTCAGGCGGGAGTTGGGACAGTGGAAACATCACCCGCTGTCATGGCTGGGCAGGGTGGCAGCGATCAAAATGACTGTTCTCCCCCAGATACTCTACATCTTTTGCACTATCCCCATCGCTCCCCCCAAAGGCTGGATCAAACTGATGCAATCGGAGCTCTCACAATTCATATGGAATGGTAGGACGCCACACCTGAAAGCCCAGATTGCGATGCTCGCCCCAGAGCAAGGAGGGATTGGGATCCCGAACCTGGCCGCATACTTTCAGGCGGCGCAGCTACGTTACATGGCGGAATGGGTCCAATGGGAGTCAGGGAAGCACTGGCTGTTCCAGGACCAAGCGGTCGCTGGAAGGACATTGCAAGAGATCCCGTTCATGCACAAGGTTCATAGGCCCCACAACCTTTACGCGTCGTTCATCACTCGCGTCCTGCTGGAGATTTGGGATCGGGTTGGGGTTGCACTTGGCTTCACCACCTTGCCGTCACCACTTACCCCCATCCTTGATAACCCTGACTTTCAACTAGTTTGGACGGGAAGGCCTTCGAACGCTGGAAACCGGCTGGGTGCCGCGCCCTTTGCCACGTGTATGGCCCCGAAGGTATAGCTCCCTTTTCGCAGCTCCGCCAGGAATTCGGCATCCCAGAATCCGAGAGGCACCGCTACTTCCAGGTTAGGCACTGGGCTCTTAGCGCGGCGGTGAGACCGGAGGCAGACAGGCGGCTGACGGATTTCGAACGCTGGTTGATCACGCGCAAGTCTGACAAGCAACTGATCTCTGACCTGTACAAAATGCTCACACACCACCATAGGTATGCTTACAGCGCGAGCAGGGCACGCTGGGAGAGAGAACTGGGGAGGTCCTTCACACACAAGGAGTGGGAAGGGATCTATTATAGAGCGCGACATTCAGCTTACCATATGGGGCTCACAGACACTCTCACGAAGGTGGTGACCTATTGGTACTACACGCCGGAGCGGCTGTACGAGATGGACAGTAGCAAGGACCCCTTATGCTGGCGGGGATGCGGAAGACTGGGTACCCTCACACACGTACTCTGGGAGTGTAGACTAGTGCAGGAATATTGGCGTCAGGTATTGGATGACGTCGACACCCACTTTGACACCGAAATCCCACGCTTCCCTTCATACGTCATTCTAGGGCTCCCCAACGCACTGACCTACCCCTTACGATCACGCCGGGGGCGCTTGATGGCCATAGCAATAGGCTCAGCGCTGCAGAATATCCTGGCACATTGGCGCTCGGTCACTACTCCCACGCACCAAGGCTGGCTCCACCGACTATGGATGGTCTTGGGTATGGAGAGGCTTTCTGTGAATCGAGCGGGGGAAGGGGCAAAGTATGCTGAACTTTGGCAGCCGTTTCTGGCCCTTCTGTCCTCGGAGTTTGTGGAGGTAACATGCCCGAGATATCTTAGATTGTTGAGGCTGACAGAGACAGACCGGGAGGGAAAGGACACCAAATCTGTCTGTTAGGTTGTTAGACGAGGCTGTAACACTAATTGGAACGAGACCATGGACCAAGGGGGAGGGTGAGGGAGGGTATGGGGGGGCCGGGAATGTTGGGGGGGAGGTTCACGGGGCTTGGGGGAATCGGGGAGGGGGAGGGGTTGGTTTCTTGAGTTTTGGGAGGGGGTTGGGGTTTGTTGTTTAAGGAGTGTGTCGACCACCGGAGTTATACGGCTCTTCGGGCGGGCTCCGAGCCGCTAAGGCGAAAGGGGTTTAGGTCTACTGAGGGAACAGCAGCGGTCACGACAAAGTACTGCAACGCTTGAAACGCGGCCGGCCCATGACGGGTTGTAGGCGGCTTGCTGTGTATAATTTCGCTTCTGGAAATGCAGTATCATCCTGGCCTCCCTTTACTGTACTTGAAGCCTAGCTTTGTAACGAACTGCTTGGCAACCGCCCACGCTTGTTTGATGATCACTCTGTGTTGACATGCTCAATAAAAGATATTTAATACTAAAAAGTTATAAATGGGTGCAAACAGCTTTACAGCCTCTAGAATTGTCATTTAAGATGTACAGAAGTGGTTTAAGGATCAATTTCCAATGTTTTTACAAAGAACAGACAGAATAAGGAATCTTTATTTTTCAAGGATTCTTAAAAACAGAATTTGTATTTGAGAATCTCTATTCTTCTGAACAAAGCACGTGCAGTTAGGATATATGTGCAAAAGTGTGCTTTTGTACATGCAAAATACAATTTATTGGAAGTAGGTAGTAACCTGGTGCAAAATATAAAAAGGGGTGGACACACATTTATTCTTTCAAAATGGCAGGACGCTGTGCTGCGGTGAGATGAATGTGCATCTTAGCTGCACAACAGGGGCAAAGGAGAAGAAAGGACAACGTTTTTCACCTGCATGTCAGTTTATTTGAGTAGGCAGAGTAGGAAGTATACATAAGGGGCTTATTTACAAGCCCCTTGTGCCGCTGGTATGTTACTATTTAAGGCGCTCCAACAGCACAGAGTGTAGACTCAAATCAACGAGGCCACGCAAAGCCACTTTGCGTGACTTTTCATGGCCTCTTTGGTATGGTGTAGGGCAAAGCGGAGCAAGCCACTGCACTACTTTGTCTGGGAGTTGTTCCATTGGCATTGCAGTAGGTGTTCCCACACAACACCAATGGGATTTGATGCATGCCCAGAGTTACAAGGATCTGTAAACCTGGGAATGCGTCAAAACTGTACGCCTCCCCAGGGCAGGCATAACGAGGAGAAATATGCACACAAATGCTTCAATGGATTGTTTTTGTGCAGGAAGGTGTCTCTTCCGCCATAAAACCAATTCTGCCAACAATCCAGACACCCTTGCACCGTGGTGCAAGGGTGCCTGCGTTGGCACTAGGTACTATATTATGCACCGGTGCTGGCTGAAAGGACTCGTAAATATGGTGCGTTCCTTCCCTTTGGTTTGGCATAGGGCAGCTCAGCAAAAGCACTTGCAGCTCAGCCCTATGCCAAATCATTGTAAATGAGACCATACGTACAGGTTGAGAAGGCAGTTCACAATGGATATTATAGAAGAACTCAACCCAATTTTTGGGGGTCCAACAAAATATAGCCATGCCATACTTACACACATACAGGTACTGTGTTGCCTCCACTTCTAGCCTAAGGTAGCTACCAGGGGATAGTAGCAGTTGCTGGGGGGGGATATTTCACAGTGCATATTCTCGTATGTTTAGTAACTTATTAGATGCCAAGTTATTAAAAATTCATTTACATATTTCTTTTCCAAGCACCCCACCAGAACTTAATGCAACAAAGGTTGATGTTCATGCTATAGCTCAGTTGTCACATGTAATAGGATAAGTTGATGGCACTCTCATACAAATATGCCCACTGTCAGCATCAGAGTATTTATTTTGGAACAGAAAATATCACCATTCTCTAAATATTCAGGTAGTTTGAAATTCTGAATATATAACAACCAATTTAGTGGCCGAATACCCAGGGAGTTCATGAGTCCTTCATCTTTCATCCTTCAGGCCTTTATAACCGGCTGGCTAGGGGAAATTCTGGAATGGATATGTTCTTGTTAAGTATTGTTATAATTAACCGCTTATTTGTAGGACCCTTTAAGCGTTTAGAAACCTATATTGTATTTTTTTCTAATTGAGATCACAGTACTTATTCCATTCGGTCCTGGATTATGACCAATTACCTAAATGCCAGAACTGCAAGGGAGAACAGATACAGCAGCGCACGTATGCGTACAAGATCAGTACACTACATGGACCAGAATACATTGCAAGCATCTCAATAAAACCTAATACGGAGTAAAAACTTTACAAAAAGTATCACTGAACAAAATTGTCAAATTGCATGATTTACATGCATTTAAAGTGGTTCTAATCAACATGGACCTTTGCCTAAACTCACAAGAACACCATGTAGAAATTTAAAGCTTACCTTCTGCACTTGTAGAGTTGTCAGATGTTTGAATGTTAATGACACTTCTCACAGCCTGGAACCACAAAGGTGTTTCAATTAGCTGTTCAAGTGTTATTGCTGGGTGTTCTGTACATGGTCCACCTCCAGTACGTGCTGCATCTTGTGGTCTAGCTGCAACATTTTCCTTAGTGCAAGCCCATAGGTCACACCATTGTTTTCTTAATTCTTCCACACTCCTGTTTGTCACACCAACCTCATTTGATCCTCTGCTGGATGTGTATCCATATATTTGTCTTTTGTTTGATTCTGGAGTAGTAGCAGATGATTTCCCAAATAATTTATAATTTTCTTGGACACATTCTTCTGTTAATATATCCAAACCCTGGTCGCTAAACTTCCTTTCACGCATCCTACTCTTTGTACTTGGGAATTTTGGTTAGCCATGATGTAGGATGAGGGTGGATGGCAATGGATTCTGTCTCCAGACTCCAATAATCAACCATGTGGAATGATACAGTCTGCGTATAGATTCTGTGATGTCATTAGTGCGAGACAGAGCACCATTCCCAATTAGAGAACAATAACGAATCCTTATTTGTGAATCACAGTTCTTAATCACAGTTCTTAAATAGCAAACCATAAGGAGTTGATATTTAAGGCAAAGTTCAAACAGTACATACCATTCTGCGATCTCTTAATACCGAATCAGTACTGAACTTTATTAAGAAATTGCAAAATTAACAATCTGAGGTATACAAATTAACATTTGGAATGTTCACCCTTCTCCTTATTTGTTTCCAGACTAGATAAGCAGCTGTAAGCATCTTGAACTTGGTCTTTTTATAATAGCTGGGCTCTAAAATCTTTACCAAGTAACTATTGACATCCTCCCGAGCCCAAATTCATAAATAGTTGGTCTCCTAGCAAACAGTATCACAGCCTTAGCTCCAACTATAAGGGGTCCTAACTGTTGCATCATAGAGGCCCAATAATACAACAAAATGTACGGAATACCCCAACCGCCCGATGTCTCAGAAGTATCATCCATTTGAACGCCCTTCTATTCCTCCGATAACCCCAGAGAAATCTAGAGCAGATCCGGTCTATCCTTGTAAAGCAAGAGATAGAAAACTCGAGGGGAGTTGTTCTAAATAGATACAGTATTTTGGGCAGAATAAGCATTTTTAAAACATTGCAACGCCCGTGAAGTGAAGATGCAGATGATTAAGCCGTTCCAGGTTGCTATTCACCGTATCAAGCACTGGTATAATATTCAGATCTGGAATTTGTTCAACCACCACAGTAATTTTGATACCTAGATAGGTTGCTTCTTTAACAATTGGCAAATCTACTGGTGGGTTGCTATGAGAATGAAGCATCTAAGTTTTCTCTATGTTCAATATATAGCCTGGAAAGCTACCAAACAATTCTGCCAAATTCTTAATTACTGGAAAAGCCTGAGTGACATCGCTGGTAAGCACCACAATATCATCGGCATAAGCCAAAGTTTTAGACTCCATATTATTCATTCTGACAGGTTTTAAATCAGTGCTCAGATCAGTTTACTAAGGAATACATCAATATATATTGCAAATAGCAGGGGGAACAGGGGCACCCCTGCCTTGTGCCTCTGCTGATGCTAAATGAGCTAGACTCCTGTCCTGAAATGCGTATAACTGTCACTGGATGAACCTAAAGAGCCTTCATTGCTTGAACAAATTCCGAACAGAACCCCTTCCATTGCAAAGTATGCCATAGAAATCGCCAGGAGACCCTGTTGAATGCCTTCTCAGCGTCTAACAGGATCACCCCTAGCGAGGATTCATTTGCCTGAGCCCAATCAAGAAGATCAATTACCCGTCTCAAATGATCAGTTGTATCCCTTCCCGGAATGGATCCATGCTGCTGAGCTTAAACCAACGGAGGTATGACTTTTCCCAGTCGGCAAGCCAAGACTTTTGAGAAAATCTTACTGTCCGAGTTGATAAGTGAGATTGGCCTGTACGAAGAAGGATATAGCCCAGGTTTGTCTTTCTTCTTAAAAATGATTATAGTGGTTCTACGCCACGAATCAGGAATAGAGCCGTTTTGGGCAGATTAGAATAAAAGCATAAGGTCTTGTTGAAGTACCTAGCGGAATGGCCTGAAAAATTCCAGAGGGATACCATCCAGGCCCACCGCTTTTCCCAGTGCCAATGACATTATCGCTCCCTCCACTTCTTCCCATGTAATTGGTGCTGCTAACATCTCATTCTGATCACTAATAACCTTAGTTATCTCCAATTCGGAGCAAAATTCCTGCTTTTGAGTGTTGCCACCTATGGCCTCTCCCTCAGCATATAACTGATGATATTATCTGTTAAACACTTTCACAATTGTACCCGAAGAATCCTGTATCTGGTCTAAATATTCCTTAATCCTTTGGGTCTGATTGGCAGCTTCCCTCTGATGTAATCGCTTGGCTAATACCCTACCACTATTTTCACCAATTTCATATATTTTGGTCTTGAACTGAGCATATTTAGCGGCTATCTCCTCGGTAAAGTGCTGATGAATTTTCATTTTTATAATAGCAATGGCCTTTAAAGACTCTTCAATACTAAGACTCCTTGTTATATTTACCATATGTTCTATTTCTAATAATCTCAACTGTTCGATACAGCTCTTAATCTCCCCGAGTTTTCTCCTCTGATTGACTATAGAATAACTAATAGTTCCCCCACGTACCCCAGCCTTAAAGGTGTCCCGGACCATTGCCTCTGCAGCTGTATGTCTATTAATTTAAAAAAAACTCTTTAATCCAGCTGCACAAGTGAGTACAGTATGTTTGATCCAGCAACAACTTTCTTTCAAAGGTCCAGGTCTTATGATTGCACTTTCTACTGATTGGTAGCTCTAATATTACCGGATTATGGTCTGAAATAACCCTTGGTATAATCTCAATCTTAGCGGTCTCGACAATTTGTGTGGAAACAAAGTAGTAATTCAAACGTTCTAGTTTTCTATGAGGAGCTGAATAAAAAGTTGGTCCTGGATCATCTCTTTTATGCCTATGCCACACATCCACCAGCCCGAATTCTCTAGCTAACCCTCGAGTGGCTTTAAAGACTTTAATTTTCTTTCCTCTCTATAGGGTATTACTAGTTATATCAACATCACTATCTAAATGCAAATTAAAATCTCCACACAACATTGGAAGATGTGGCCACAGAGCTAATTCAACACTTAAATATTGCAGCACTTCCGGATCATCCAAATTCGAGCCATAAATAGAACAAATTGTCAAAGGGGGAGTTATTAATCATGATTTTCACAATGGCAAAGCGCCCTAAGGTATCCTCTTTGACCCGCTTACATACCCCAGGTTGTGTTTTACCAAAATGGCTACCCCTCTAGTCGTTGTACCTTGCCTTGTGCAAGCCAACACTTCTAAGTCCAAATCTTGCAACCACCCACGATTATTCCAGGATATATGGGTCTCCTCTAAACATAACCGATCAACTTGCATGCTCTGTAAAACTTTGGCTGTCACACCTCTCTTTCTCCTATTGTTTAAACCACATATGTTCCATGAACATATACGAATTCTACCATGCATTATCATAAAAAAATATTCTAGCCCAAACTCAGAGCTACATTTCATAACAGCTACGCAAATATTATGTTTCTTATATAAGCAAGTACCATAACCATAACTAATAACCAACAGCCACACAAACCAACAGTGCCACGCACTTCCGCCCACTCCCTACCCCAGACCCCTCCACCCACCCGCTTCCACCCATCCCATCCTCCACCCAAATGAGACATAAGGACTGAGTCCTCTGTGATGGGAAGCGGATAGTCACACCCCCAACAGGCCAAAAGTAATTGGAACACGAGAAGAGAAAGAAAAGAGAAAAAAGATGACAAAAGGAGTTTAGCACAGACATCAGCGTTAATCCCTTGCATATATAACATTAAGTCTGCTTAATTTTAACCCAAACAAAAAAATAGTTCAGATTTCATTCAATTTTGTCCCAATCTCTACAAAAAAATGAATTTAAAAACCCTTTCGCTAAGATCTCTGAGACATTTTTTGTCAGCATTGGGGCACATGTTTGTCAGCTCGGAAACTGTCTCAAGCTTTCAATGCCTCTCTGAATAATTGATTTCACGGTTCTCTGTATAACATAGAAATCCTTAAGACCTGGATCATTTCTGCATCAAGCTTCTGATATGGGCTCTGGTCAGTTCTTCTTTCCTTCCTGGAGAAATTACAAACACCTTGAACATCAGACAGAAATTCGGTGTGCAGAAGTATGAAGGCAATGCTTTCATGCTGGACTTGTTGACGAGGGGTGATACCCCAAAACCGTTCCTAGGATGTTTGTTTTGGGCTGGACTGTTCCCATGGGGAGCAGTGTCAAGGCTGCTTTGCATATGCCTGGGTCTTAGGTCTCTTTCCGAGAATTTGTAGTCCAACACACACAGCAGGGCATATGCTGCATAATATCTTCACGAACATCAAGTATCTCCAAGTTGAACTGCCGCTAGCATTAAGCTGGACGGACCATATGGCCCTAGGATTCTCCTTGGTAGTTCCAACTCCACCCAGCCTGGCCCAGGGGCGGAAGAGTTCCCGTAGATCATGGAGAAAGGTGGCTTTAGCAGCATTTAGTTTAGCATTTTCTCCCTCGCCATTTACTAACAGGATGGATAGTAATTCAGCTCTTAATTTACTGGAGACCTCGATAATGTCGGCCCTTGATACTATCGTGCCAGCCAAGTCAGTGACTGTGAGGGATAGGGTTGCCCCAGCTCCCCTTGATATTCAGAAAGCCTGAAGATAGAAAAGCAAATTGAAGAATAACAGAGCAGAAATGGAGGAAAACAAAGACGAGGAAGTCAAGCTGGCATATGAAGTAGTACATAGAACCTATTTAAGGAATCACAATAGAGTAAGGAGAGCGCATTTGGGCAAGAGAATTGTGGCAGCCAGTAACTCCTCTAAAGAGCTCTTTAAGATCTTGAAAGAGTTCACCAATCCTAGAGCCAATAACTGCACCCATCCACCCACACAGGGGCTTTGCGATGCTCGTGACACGCATTTTAAACATAAGATCGATAAAATGTATAATACTTTTGAATTGGAGGTTGTTCAGGCATCAACACCCCCCTTGGTAGATCCTCTCCCCCCCAGTCTAGAGACCTTTTCAGCTATTACCTCTGAACAAGTGTGTGCGTTGCTGGTACACACTAAATCAGGCTCGCCGTCAGATCTGAATCCCCCCCACATCTTTGCAGACCTTGCACTGGCCTTATCGAACCCAATCATGGAAGTCTGTAATTTATCTTTAGACACAACCATGTTTCCCTCTAAATGGAAAAGGCCTTCATAAAGCAACTGCTCAAGAAAGCACAAGCGAACCCTGCAGACCTACAATACTATCAGCCAATTTCGCTTCTCCCGTGTTGTTCTAAAATCATGGAAACCCTGGTTAATCAACAACTGTCGGGTTTTAGCTTTTATAGAATAACATATTTTGCTCAATCCATCGCAGTCAGGTTTCCGTGCTGGGCAGAGCACAGAATCTGCGTTGACAGTGGTAACTGACTCAATAAGGATGTTGCTGGAGGAAGGAACCCCTACTATGTTAGTCCTCTTGGAGCTATCAGTAGCCTTTGACACTATCTCTCATAGTATCTTTTTGGACAAGCTGCAAGAGATTAGTGTCGGAGGCTCTCCCTTAAATTGGATGCATAGCTTCTTGACAGGAAGATCACAATGTGTAAAATTGGACATGTTTGTGTCTCAAATTACAAGGGTGGGCAAGGGGGTACCACAGGGTTCAATCCTAAGTCCCATACTGTTTAATATCTACGTCTCCTCTTTGGCCCCAATTATTAGAGTGTGTTGGTTCCAGACGATCTCCTGTGCAGACCAGACCCAGGTGATAGTCCCCATAGGAAAGGACCCCACTCTAACTAGAGCTGTATGGTATAAATAGCAACTTGGATGAGCAAAACATTTTTACAACTGAACTCTAGTAAAACTGAAATCTTGTTATTTGGGAAAGCTGAGGAGTTATGGTCCATGGAGTGGTGGCCTCAGGATTTGGGAGGAAGTCCCCATTCCTAAAAAATGGGCGAAGAACCTCGGCTTGGTGATTGATAACAAACTTTCCATGGAGGAGCAAGTGCTTCGGCACGATGCGCTTGCTGAGAAAGCTCTTCCCATGGATTCCCCTTCATACCGGGAAAATTCTCATTCAGGCGCTTCTAGTCAGTAGACTAGACTATGGGAACTCTCTGCTGGTAGGGATTAGAGAAGATCTGTTAGCAAGGCTGCAGGTTGTCCAGAACACGGCAGCGCGCCTTGCCCTCAACAAGCCTGCACGCACTCCCTCATTACCTCTACTGTGTCAACTACATTGGTTGCCTATCAAGAAAAGGTCAACTTTTAAACTCCTTTGTATGGTATTCGAAGCTTTGCAGGGACATGGACCAGCATATTTCATCAAAAAGCTGGAATGGTACACCCCAGGTCGCCTTTTTAGATCCAGCAGTCAGAGGCTGCTTTGCACTTGCAGAATAAGAAAAACCGAGATAAGAGGGCGTGCATTTTCCCACCTAGCCCCCCTCCACTGCAATAGGCTACCAAAGGCTTTTTGTGCATGCTCCACCTTGGCACAATTCAGGAAACTTCTCAAAACGTGGCTGTTTTGAGGGAGCTTTGTCCTTCCTGTTCTCTGCCTCCCAGGCGCCAGGAGATTCCCCCAGGGATTATTTGCTGCGCCTTACAAATACTAAATATAAATATAAAAGTGGAATTGTGCGTCGAACAAAATAACAATGGATTAAACCCAGATCTGTGACTGGGGGTGAATGTTTGACAATGTTCAGCATTCCATCCATCTTTGTGTGTTGCATTTTTGCCCTAAGTGGGAAAGATTTGCCCAGACGTGGGTCCCTTGCACTCTATGCCACCTGTTTCAATCTGTCCTGGCTGATGAGGGGTGATACCCCGAAACCAGTCCTAGGATGCTTGTTTTCTGGTCCAGGGAGGACCTGGCCTGGCAGTTTGGCTTGACTATTCCCATGGAGAGCAGTGTCAAGGCTGCTTTGCATATGGCTGGGTCCAAACTGGAATAGCGTGGCAAGCAAAATAACAATGGAATAAACTCAGATCTGCAACTGGGGTGAATGTTTGACAATGTTCAGCATTCCACCCATCATCTTTTTTGTTGCATTTTCACCCTAAGTGGAATGCGTATGTCTTGACGTGGGTGCCTTGCTTGCTATGCCTACAGTTTCAGGCAAGCCTGTCTCTTCAGGGGTGATACCCAAAAATCGGTCCTAGGATTCTTGTTTTCCAGTCCAGGGAGACCCTGGCCTGGCAGTACGGACTCGACTGTTCCCATGGGGAGCAGGGTCAAGGCTGATTATCATATGACTGGGTCCAAACGGCAATGGTGTGATTAGTACAGTAACAATGGATTAAACCCAGATCTGTGACTGGGGGTGAATGTTTGACAATTTTCAGCATTCCGTCCATCATCTTTTTCGGTTTCATTTTCACCCTACGTGGGAAGGGTATGCTCAGACATGAGTCTCTTGCTTGCTACTCCCCTGGTTTCAAGCTAGTGTGGCTAATGAGGGGTGATACCCTGAAATGCTCCTAGGATGCTTGTTTTCCGGTCCAGGGTGGACCTGCCCTGGCAGATAAGGCTGGACTGTTCCCATTGAGAGCAGGGTCAAGACAGATTTTCATATGACTGGGCCCAAACTGGAACAGCGTGGCAGACAAAATAACAATGGGTAAAACCTACATCCTTGACTGGGGGTGAATGTTTGACAATGTTCAGCATTCCGTCGATCAGCATTTTTTGAGTTGAATAATTGAAATGTATTCAGCTTAATATTTCTTTCATCACTGAATATTAATTCGAAATTGAAATTTAGGATCAGTTCTTGTACGAAAACTGGATTTATATATTAGTGAAATATTAAAAATGCATGCACAAAAAATAGAAACTTCTTGGGAACTGGTCAAAAGACCTTACTTCATTCACTTCGCAGCACAAGACTCCAAGTATGTTTTTGAGCATTAATACTATATAAACATTTGTTATTGTTAGGAGCTTGGTTCCACTTAAGGATAAGAAAGAATTATTTTTGTGTGACTCTGTCAGAGTTAATGTTTTATACACTTAACATATACCTCGCACTTCAAATTGTGGGTTTTGTTATCTCACTGGATTCATGCTGATAATCCACTTCTGTTAAAACTCTTCTTTTAGCGAGGGAAAGGTAACTAGCTTAATTGCATTGGAACAAGTAGTAACTTGTGCATGAACAGTTGTACATCTAGATGTATATTTCTTTCATAGAGATACCTTCATTTATAATGAGTCATGTTTTCTTTGAGTTATTTGTTTCAATTGTAAAGGCTATAAGTGCCTTGGCTGTCGATAATGGGCTTCAGGATTACAGAGGCTTCATTCCTTTGACATCACTCAAATACTAAATACAGCTATTAGAAAGTTGTGTCTGTCAAAGAAAAGTATCTGATTTTGTAGATAGCCATGAGATGTAGAATGAGATGTTTTACTTAACAAATCCTGCAGGCATAAAATAATAAGTAATTAAATGTTTTTGCATTTTGTGAAGTAATGGTTTAATAACTAAATCACTTGTCAAGGAGATTGAATATTAAAAAAATCTAAATAAGGATGAGTGTATTACACTAAAATGTGTCTTGCTGATTTGTTATTGACAAATGTCTCTTATTCATCTCTTATATCGTGTTATCAGTTGGTTATGTAACCCAGTCTTTGTCGATACTAAATAATCTTATCAGAGAAGTTATTAACAATGCCAATGAACTCTATTAAAAAACTACAGGTGCACCAGTCTCTTTCTTTTCAAAACAATATAGCCTTGCCAAAATACATGAACAATTCCTTGCATTCAGATAACAAGCAAACTCCAGATGAACAGGATAGGTACATTTGTCTCATCTGAAGAGTGCACCCGGATCTCAGATGCTGGAAAGAAGGAATTAGAGCTATGTCCATATGCAAATGTTACATTTATGACAAGCATTGTCACAAGGAATAGTGGAAGAGATCTTCCACCTTGTATTCGCTCAACTGGTAAACATCCAAACTCATGATAGATCAGTGTAATAAAGCAACTGTGCAGGGAGGATTGAACACACATTTTCCATTTACACCTTGTAAAATTAATTTTTTTAATTGCACATTTTCTGCAGCCAAGATGCAGGACATATCCAAAATAGTGTAACAAGTTTTATTACCTTTATTTGTTCTTTTATGCAGGACAGTGTTGTCCAAACTAAATTAGTAACTTTTAGTTCATCTGGTATAAAAAGATGATCTGTAAACTTAGATTTATATAATTTATAATTCTTCTACTGGTGGTGTAGGAATAAGAAATATATTCTGACTAAGGTCAACGTGGCACTTAAAAATGATATTCTTGTCAGTGAGTGAATTTCTTGTGACTAAAAACCTAATTCTGATCATCCGAACCAGCAACTTCCAGAACCAAGGAAATATACAAACCGAAGGGGAGCGAAGATTAGTAATTGACACTCTTATTAATGGCTATGTTTGGTAAGGTATTCCAGCACCCAAATTATTTCAGGTTGTTGAACAGGGACAAAACACTTGAGCCAGGCCCAACAGGAGGACACAAGAATGTACGGTTTAGCCCAGGAGACTGTGGAATAAATGTGCCCCAGCAGTCTTGTCACTGAGACAGGAAACCGATCACACTGACTCTAGGAGGGAAGTACCTGCCAGAGGTGATCTACCTTAATATCAATGTAAAAATATCATGGTGCACAAATGCTGTTGGAAAATTATGGTGCTGACAATAATATTGCGGGACATAATATGTAGATAAGAATAATATTTATTTAATTAAAAATATTGATGCATTTAATTTCTTTTTTGTAATTGTTGAATATAATATGCATTTTTAGATTTTTTGTAATGTTTTATTGGTTTTAAAGTTATAAGTTATAAATTGTTTAGTTACAGTTATTTCAAGTAATGTTTGTTTTTTGAGCTTAGCAATATATAAAGAATTATAGTATGCTAAAAATTGATGGAGTTATTCATTGGCTGGTTGTTGGTTTTGTAGGGCAGAAGAGTGGAAAGGGTTTTAATATTGCAATCTTTAAATATTTTTTAAATGTTTACACAATTTATACCAATATGTTTTAATAATCATTATTTTTAGTGTATTATCTGCATTTATGTGATACCATATTTTTAGATGTTTTTATTACATCCAATATATTGGTGTGTTGCAGGGATTGTAGAGTAGTAGCATAGGAAGCACTTTAATATGCATATTTTTTATGTTTTAAACTAATGAATACTTTTTTAATTCATTAATTTGTGTATGAATCATTTACATTTTAAATATATTTATGGCAATATTTCATAAGTATTGGTATTGTAAACTTGATAAATACATATTTTAATATGTGTGTTATTTATGCTCAGAAATAAATAATTATACTTGTTTAGGTTTATTTTATTTCATAAATGAGCTCTTTTTTAAATTTTTATCTGTTTGGTTTTTAAGTAGTTGAATTTTTTTAATGTGAGTTCAAAGAACTCCAAGTAAAAGTAATAATGTTGGATACAAACATTTTCATCTGGAAAAGTCATACATATTTACATAATAAACCCACATGCATAACCAACATTCTGCATGTCAAGAACTTTCATAAAAAAAAAAAGAAAACTGGATTTCCTATGGGGAATTTTTTATGAAAAAGAAACTGATCCACAGCAGTAGAACTCTAGAAATGGAATAAATAAACAACACATAGATTTCTGAATAGAGGAGACTCCAGAAATAGTATAGCCAGAAGTGCTGCCGCATGGAATAGACAAGATGTTTTAGTAACAAAGAAAGAAAGACAGAGAGTTTAAAACGAGACAAACACACTGAGTAGAGTGGTTTTGAGATTAACAATACAAATTAGACAAATACTCAGGAAGAATCAGAAAGTGTTGAAGAGTAACCTAGCACTGGATAAAATCTTGGGTGACACCCAGTAAGCAAATACAGGAGAGTTAATTACATCAAGGACATGATCATGCATAGTCATTTAAAACAAATTAAACAAGGAGAAAGGAGAAACTGCGAAAAAGAAAAAAGTTCCTTCAAATGCAATCACTATATGTTTGCCAGATTACCATTTATACGGAGGAAAGGAAAATGATGAATGGAAGCAAAAGGGTCATCAACAAGATACTGTCATGTAAAGGTAGAATGATTTGTGAGCTGAAATAGAGAGTCCTAGAGTATGACAGGACAAAATACAAACCAGGACAAGAATTATCCAGTAACATGGCAGTTTGCTTTGAAATAGACGTGCACGAGAAAATTGAAAGAGGTGGCAATAGGGATTTGGTCCTGCATAAATTGGAGTCTTGGTCATCTTGAAAGTGGGGACAATGACTGCAAGAGGCCTGAAGCAGGTTGAGGAGTCCATTTGCCATTAGTTGCTCCTGTATGACATACTTTGACATTGGGGAAGAGTGAAGTAACAATGAGATGATGGTTACTATTAAATATGTGGTTTAAACACATTAGATTCCCACAAGTGGGGTTATTGTAAATTATAACATCTTTAAAAAAGGAGAAATTCAGATGAATAAATAGGTGACTATAGGTGGTTGAGAACATGATTACAAAAACTAGAATGAAAAAAAAAGTGGTCCACCAGAGGGCATGATGCAAAATAAAGTATGACCATCTCTCAGAGACAAAATAGATTGAAAAGAATAATTACACTTGCAATCAGAACTATGTTGACAAATATTGGGGGAAATATGATTATCCAGGAGATTACCCAGGAGAGGGTGAAAATTAGATGAATGAATTTACAGAATTGAGTTCTATTAAGAAGTAGAAGCTCTCAACCTCATTACAAATGGAAAAGATGAGAGTTAAATATACTGTGTGAAGTATAGACAATTCATGTGAGAGTTGGCCATATGGATCACCAGATCATGGATTCTGATTGAATAAAAAGATTATGGTTTCTATAAAATGAGAATTTATATGTGAAAGGCACCCAGTGAGCCCATAAGCGCGGGGACACACTGGTTCAGTGTAACCATGCGCTTTATAAATGCAACTATTATTATAATCAGTGAATGCATGAATCAACCCTCATTTTAATCGCACTGTTTCATTATTGCTTGGTAAAGACTCAAGATGAATTCAGCAGACTACATCTGTCAAAAAGCATCGAGAGATACTGACTGCCCACAAATGATCATGTGATGTAGCTGGAAGAGTATAAGACATTGAAAAATGACTTATAAATTACCCTGAACAAGACCAATACCAGTTGAAATGCACTGATGATTCTTTTCCACTCTGACATGAGTTAATCCATATCATCTCTGGAATGGTACCGAAGCTTGGCGTACCTAAGTAAAATGGCTGGTCACCATCAAATGGGCTGCACCATTAGTAAATCAGGCTGTCTTGTGGGATGAGCAAAAGACAGGTGAACTCTTTTGGGACTGGTAGTCTGTTCCAAATAATACCCCAGTGGGCTGGATGGCAAACCTTAAGGAAAATAAAACAACAATCAAAGTGAGCCTTTCTTGTAACTCCTCCTTTCAAAATAACGCCAGAATGTTCCAAAGCGCCGATCCAAGGACCAGCAGCGGAACCGCCAAACAGTTCGCGGTGGTGCACCCTCGGCCGGGTCGGCCGCATATTTTAAGGTTCACAGTTTACCCAAGGTGCAGGGCGCACTCACAGACAGCGCGTTCAAGTTCTGGGGGAGAACCAAGGTGCCACTTGCATCAGCAGAGCCTGACGCATTTCAGGAATCCTCCCTTTATCAAAGGCTTTTCTGCTCCACAATGCTCGCCAAACATGCAGACACCAGTCTTTTGTCCCTTTCTTTAATCATCACATCCAATCTCAGGAGAGTATCAGCATTGAATTGTGGGACTGGTAGTCTGTTCCAAATAATACCCCAGTGGGCTGGATGGCAAACCTTAAGGAAAATGAAACAACCCCCAGAACTTGAACGCGCTGTCTGTGAATGCGCCCTGCACCTTGGGTAAACTGTGAACCTTAAAATATGCGGCTGACCCGGCCGAGGGTGCACCGCCGCGAACTGTTTGGCGGTTCCGCTGCTGGTCCTTGGATCGGTGCTTTGGAACATTCTGGCGTTATTTTGAAAGGAGGAGTTACAAGAAAGGCTTACTTTGATTGTTGTTTTATTTTCCTTAAGGTTTGCCATCCAGCCCACTGGGGTATTATTTGGAACAGACTACCAGTCCCACAATTTAATGCTGATACTCACCTGAGATTGGATGTGATGATTAAAGAAAGGGACAAAAGACTGGTGTCTGCATGTTTGGCGAGCATTTTGGAGCAGAAAAGCCTTTGATAAAGGGAGGATTCCTGAAACGCGTCAGGCTCTGCTGATGCAAGTGGCGCCTTGGTTCTCCCCCAGAACTTGAACGCGCTGTCTGTGAGTGCGCCCTGCACCTTGGGTAAACTGTGAACCTTAAAATATATATATATATTTTTTTTTTTTTTCCACTGAAAAAAACAAAAGTTTTAGGGATGTTATAGTTAGAAATTAGCATTTAAAACACGTTAGAAATTCACTGAAAAAAACACAGGTTTCAGGGACATTATAATTAGTTGTACATTTCATTCGTACAAACCAGAGAAATTTGGCTGTTATAGTTAGTTCAGCTAACTATAACTCACGCCCCCGCAATGCACTGCTGATGATGTCACATATTACATCATTCATGACATGGTCAGTGACATCACTGATGACATCTCAAATGACATCACTGATGACATCATACACTGACTGTGTTTTTCTATAAAGTTTAAATATGTTTTCTATATATGCCAAGGTGTATTGAAGAATGAGTGGGTATATAAGTGTCTGGATGGATGATTTAGTAGGTGCGTGACTGACTGTATAAGTGAGTGATTAAATGTGTCTTACAGAATGCAAGAGTTAGTGACTGACACAGACATTCACACAGTTTAGTTTGTTGGTGTGCAACCGGTTGCATGGGTTGGTGAGTAGCTAAATGAGGATCTATATGGGTTGTTGATTGGTTGTCTGAGTTTCAGTATTGGTGCCTGAGTGTCTGTGTGGGTAGGGAGGTGTGAATCTGTGCATAGATGTGTGAGTGGATGATTCACTGGGTGTATGAGTTCAAGAGTGCATCTGTGAAGGGCTGTATGGGTGGGTGCGTATGTGTATGAATGTGTTGGTGAGTAAATGGATGCCTCAGTGGTACATCTGTGAGTAACTGCATATGTGAAAGGCAGTATATGTGTGTTGGGGTGTATAAATGACTATATGTGACAGTGAATGATTGTGAGAGTGGCTGTATGGATCAGTGTGTGCTTGTATTAGTTATTGTACAAGAGTGTAAGTATGTGTTAGTATATGTTTGAATAAGTGAGGTGGTGTGTGTATAACTCTATAGGTGAGTAAATGGGAGTGTGATTGATTGTTGTTTGCATGAGTGCCTAGGTGTGTGAGTAACTCTATGGATGAGTGGTGGTGTGTGAGTGTATGTACAGATATGTGAGTGCATAGGATAATGCCGTGTTGATGATTGACTGTATGAATTGTTTAAGGAAACAAAAAAAATCAATTGAATAAACATCTAAGGCAATTGCGAACTCGAGGCCCAGAATCCACTCAGGATATTCTCTCACTAATATCAAAATTAAGAAAAGACTTCAAAAGAGACTCCAAGGTGGCCAAGAAAGACTTCAGAGAAGATCTCTGGGCAAAACTCCTCCATGCCAGTAACCAAAGAGACTCCAAGCACTTTTGGGACATAATTAACCAGATATCGAACTGCAAGAACCGACATTTCAACTCTGACGTAATGGAGGACACCTGGAAAGCACACATAGATCAAACATATAACGAAATCCTACCTTTAGGAGCCACAAATCAGGAAATTCCTATTGTAGCAACAGCTTATGACACATCTAAGATTGAACTGCCAGAACCCCCTCTGCAGATTTCCCAAGACTGGGTCCTTAAAACCATAAAAAAAACTTAAGGCCTGAGGGAGCTCCAGGACCCAACGGATTACCTAACGCACTATTCCACAACGACCCTTCATTCTGGTCCGACAACCTCACTCCATTACTTACACACGCACTATCCTCAGGTACGGTTCCAGATTCCTGAAGAGGAAGTATCCTAAATACCATATTTAAATCGGGCCCACGTTCAGACCCTGCCAACTACAGATTGATCGCACTCATCGACGTTGAAGCCAAGATTTACGCCTCGAACCTGCTGGCAGATCTAGAAGTCTGGGTGAGTCACACAAACTTGATGCCAAATACACAAACTGGATTCTGGGCTGGAATGGGCACCCTCACCAACATCTCTGTGGTCACTCCTAGCCAATCAAGCCATGGCAAAATCCCGCTGCCTCTGTGCCTGCTTCATTGATCTTAAAGCAGCATTCGTTAAAGTACAGAGGGAAAAGCTATGGGCCAAAATGCAAAGCTAGGGGGCACCAACAAAACTTGGAGGCAATTATCAACCTTCATTCGGATACATGGGTCCAAATAAAAAAAGGAGACGGGCGCAGCATAACAAGTAAGATTCAAATAAAAAACGGGCTTAAACCGAGGTGCGTGCTGGCCCCTTGCCTCTTCAACATCTATACCACCGACCTCGAGAAACACCTTCAACAAGTCCAAACTGACCCACCAAAACTGGTCAAAACACTAATCACCAGCCTTCAATACGCAGATGATATTGTCCTTTTATCACAAACACCGATAGGCCTACAACGATCAATGACTAAGTATAGGCGGAAAATCCGTTACGCTCGCGGATTTTGCGGATTTTCGGTAAATTCGCAATCCGCGAGATTCGCGAATTTCCCGCAAAATCCGCAAATTCGCACGCAGCTGATTTTTTTTCTTTGCGGTGTAAGTTCGCAATTGCGAACATGTAGGTGCGGCGGGCAGCAACAATCTCGCACTCGCAAAATTACAAAAATTGCAATTCCGCACAAGAAATCTACTAGCAAGCAGCATAGACCTTCTGAAAATGATTATTTTTATCAGAATAACTCCTCAGGTTGACATTTGCCTGCACTTTTTTAGATTTGAGGCCTTTTGATTTTCTTTGGATAACTTTTGGATTAGAAATCAACTTTCTCATATAAGCTTGGTGGGGCATTAAAGTTGCTGTAATGCTGCTCTGCAGAAAAACGAGTTTTGCAAAAGTGAAAGCAGGTTCAAAAGTTCAAACTCATCATTAGTAACAGTTCCCTGTAGTGCTTCCTGACAAGGGCCTCTCCAAAGTTCAGTTGCTAGTTGCAACAATTGTTCAGTTGCTAGTTGCAACATGTGTATGACCCTGCTCTGACCCTAACAGCAGGCTCATAGAATAGCTACAAGTAGGCCACAAAGGTCCTGGAAAAAAAAATTGCACTGCAACAGAAAGCAAATTACAGATAAGGATGCAGGTGCCAGACTGGAATTTTAAAACAGTGACACATTAATAAATCAACCCCAAATTAATTCATGTCAGTTGAAGCAGGCAGGTGTGCTTGCTTTTTCCCCCCATAATCTACAGTGATGATGAACCAGAGGGTGGCATAAGGCATTGATGTACCAGAGGGTGGAATGGGGAAAACAGAGGGTGGCAGGGGTGAAACAGAGGGTGCTGGGAACCTATGATGATGAACCAGACGTAGAAACAACATAATCGTAACCGTTGCGAGCCGACATGTAAGTTCGCAATTGCGAACTGTTACAAAACCCTCGCGAACTGTCAGAAATCCTTGCGAACTGGCAGAAATCCTTGCGAACACACAAAAAAAAAAATCTGCAAATTCGCGAGAATTCGCGGATTGCGAGTACGCAAATTCGCAAAATTCGCGAACGCCAGATTCGCAAAATTCGCCCATGCTTATCAATGACCCAACTAGGAGCCTATACCATCGCAGCCCAATTAACAATTAATCTCAAGAAAACTAAGGTGCTGTGCTTCTCAAAACAACATAAAAAAGGGTCAAAAGGCAAATTCATCTGGAACCTAGGTGACAAACCAATAACCCAGGTGGAGTGTTACAAATACCTAGGGTTTCAACTTGATCAAAACCTCAACTTCAAACATCAGCTGAATCAAGGGAGAATGAAAGCAAAACAACTTATTTACGCTTTCTAAATTTTACACAGAAAACTAAAAGGCTGCTCAACAGGGCATCTGCTGAAGGTAATTGCAGCAAAATTTATACCAACTATATCATACGTGTCGGAAATAATGCACACAAAAGATGCAGCCGCCCTAAACCAAGCCCAATCAAGCTCCTTTAAGAGGTTGTTCTCAATTCCTCAGCACATTTCTCAAGCCCTGATTCGACTGGAATATGGGCTAAAAAAACAGAAACCAGCCAGACAAGGGGCGGTTGTTAAATACTATTGGCGGATGAGGCAAGCAGAAGATAACACATTAGCCCACTCTTGCTGGGAAGAAATCGAAAAGCAAGCGAGGCTAAATAATTCCATTGCCACAGTTCTAAAAGGATCACTCAAGGACTTACACCTCGAAGGGGCATGGCATAGTACAAATAACTCTTTTTCAGGTTTCAAAAAGGCAGTAAACAGCGCAACTAAACAAACTTCGCAGCTAATGGACAAAACTGCATTTTCAAAGAAAATTCATGCTTGGGCAGTGATTCGTTCCTATCAGTCGCTTAAACCACAACCATACTTGTTAGAACACTTTTCACAACATAAAAAGCATTATCTGACTATGTTACAACTGGGGTCATTCCCCACGAAGGACTTAACCCCAAAATGGAAACAAGTATGGTTAACAAAAGAATGCCGGTTGTGTGGACAAGGAGAAGAGAGCCTCTTACATCTCCTATGCATCTGCCCCACAATTCTAGAAATTAGTAAAAGGGGCCTCCGCAAGTTGCTGAAAAAAAACCAGCAACGGACATGCAGAGCTGCAGTCATACAATGTCTTGGAGGCCAAAATTTTATTTGAATATAAATGTTTACTTTATGTACTATCTAAGGATGAGGATTCAGGTCATGACAGTATTGTGCTTTTATTTTTTAGCACCTTTTTAACCCTTATCTATTTATGTATTTTTTTTTCTCAACTATTTTTGTATTATTGAACTTTTTCCACTCTTTTATGATTTTTAACGAGATCAAATAAAAGTATTTCTGACTCACTGACTGCATGTATGGGTGACTGTATTGGTGAATGAGTGGATGTGTGTGTAGACCTAGGAATTAGTGAGTGGGTATGTACTAACTGGTATTGGTGTGTCTATGGTTTCAAAAATGGTAGTCTGTATTTTAGCGTGTGTGTATCAAAGGTTATATTAGGGTATGAAGAGGTGCATCAGATTATCACATGGATGAGGTCATCAGTGATGTCATTTGAGATGTCATTAGTGACGTCACTGACCATGTCATGAATGATGTAATATGTGACGTGCCTTGCGGGGGCGCAAGTTATAGTTAGCTGAACTAACTATAACGGCCAAATTTCTCTGGTTTTGTAAGAGTGAAATGTCCAACTAACTATAACGTCCCTGAAACCTGTAGTTTTTTCAGTGAATTTCTAAAGTTTTTAAAATTATAATTTCTAACTATGCCTACAGAGGTAGGACATGTGAAGAAAGAGGAAGAAATGCTCAGAAAGAAGCAAGAGAAATGCAGAAAAGGCAATAGAAGTCCAGAAAGAAGAAGAAAAGGGCAGGAAGAAACAAGAGATATGCAGAAAGAACCAACAGAGGTGCAGAAAAAGTCCTTGTTGCAAAGTCATCCTGTGCCCCCAACCTTTAACTGACTGCTGCTGGTGGTAACTGACTCTGACTAAGGATGCCCGGAGCCAGTGCTATGCTGAAAGACACTTTGAATACAGTGAAAACACCTACAAACACTAGGGTACATTATGGGTTCAGGTACCCCTGTGATTGGCATGGCTTCCCCAGTAAGGCCCTAGTACATAATAGGGCAGGGGAATTAAAACTACCTCTAACTCAGAGGTGCAGCAAGAGGCAAGTGAAGTGCATAAACAGGCAGGAAAGATGCCGAAACAGGGAACAGTGGTGCAGAAAGAGGCAAGTGAGGTACAGAAAGAAGTAAGAGCAGTGCAGCAAGAACGAACAGAGGTGCAAAAAAGAGGCAACAGGGGTGCAGAAAAAGGTAGGAGGGGTGCACAAAGAGGCAAGAGAGGTACAGAAAGAGGCAAGAGGAATACAGAAAGAAGGAAGAGTATTGCTGAAAGAGGCAAGAGAGGCTGAAAGAAGCAACAGAGGTTTAAAAAGAAGCACAATAAGTGCAGACAGAGGCATGTGAGGTGCAGAAAGAAGCAAGAGCAGTGTAGAAAGTGGCAACAGAGGTGCACAAAGAGGCAAGAGGGTTAAAGAAAGAGGTAGGAGAGGTACACAAAGAGGCAAGAGGAATACAGAAAGAAGGAAGAGTATTGCAGAAAGAGGCAAGAGAAAGGCTGAAAGAAGCAACAGAGGTTTAAAAAGAAGCACAATAAGTGCAGACAGAGGCAAGTGAGGTGCAGAAAGAAGCAAGAGCAGTGTAGAAAGTGGCAACAGAGGTGCACAAAGTGGCAAGGGGGTAAAGAAAGAGGTAGGAGAGGTACACAAAGAGGCAAGAGAGCTACAGAAAGAGGAAGGAGGGGAGAAAAAAGATGGAAGAGAACTGCAGAAAGAGGCAAGAGAATTACTGAAAGAAGCAACAGATGGGTAAAAATAGGGCAGGGGAATTAAAACTACCTCTAACTCAGAGGTGCAGCAAGAGGCAAGTGAAGTGCATAAACAGGCAGGAAAGATGCCGAAACAGGGAACAGTGGTGCAGAAAGAGGCAAGCGAGGTACAGAAAGAAGTAAGAGCAGTGCAGCAAGAACCAACACAGGTGCAAAAAAGAGGCAACAGGGGTGCAGAAAAAGGTAGGAGGGGTGCACAAAGAGGCAAGAGAGGTACGGAAAGAGGCAAGAGGAATCCAGAAAGAAGGAAGAATATTGCTGAAAGAGCAAGAGAAAGTCTGAAAGAAGCAACAGAGGTTTAAAAAGAAGCACAATAAGTGCAGACAGAGGCAAGTGAGGTGCAGAAAGAAGCAAGAGCAGTGTAGAAAGTGGCAACAGAGGTGCACAAAGAGGCAAGAGGGGTAAAGAAAGAGGTAGGAGAGGTACACAAAGAGGCAAGAGGAATAGAGAAAGAAGGAAGAGTATTGCTGAAAGAGGCAAGAGAAAGGCTGAAAGAAGCAACAGAGGTTTAAAAAGAAGCACAATAAGTGCAGACAGAGGCAAGTGAGGTGCAGAAAGAAGCAAGAGCAGTGTAGAAAGTGGCAACAGAGGTGCACAAAGTGGCAAGGGGGTAAAGAAAGAGGTAGGAGAGGTACACAAAGAGGCAAGAGAGCTACAGAAAGAGGAAGGAGGGGAGAAAAAAGATCGAAGAGAACTGCAGAAAGAGGCAACAGAATTACTGAAAGAAGCAACAGATGTGTAAAAAGAAGCAAGAGAAGTGCAGAAAGAGGCAAGTGAGGTGCAGAAATAAGCAAGAGCAGTACAGAAAGATCCAACAGAGCTGCTGAAAGAGGCATCACTAGGGGTGCAGAAAGAAGGAAGAGGAGTGCAGAAAGAAGCAACAGAGGTGCAAAAAGAGGCATGAGTGGTACAGAAAGAAGGAAGCGAAGTGCAGAAAGAAGCAACAGAGGTGCTGAAAGAGGCAAGAGTGGCGCAGAAAGAGAGAAGGGAGGTGTAGAAAGAGGATAGAGAGTTGTACAAAGAAGGAAGATGGGTTCAGAAAGAGGCAAGAGGGTGCATAAACAAGCAAGAGAAGTGCAGAAAGAGGCAAAAGAATTGCTGAAAGAAGCAACAGAGATTTAGAAGGAAGCAAGAGCCATGCAGAAAGAACCAACAGAGGTGCTGAAAGAGGCAACAGAGGTGCAGAAGGAGTCACGGGGTGCAGAAATAAGGAAGAGGAGTGCAGAAAGAAGCAACAGAGTTGCTAAAAGGAGGCATGAAGGGTGCAGAAAGAGGCACGAGAAGTGCAGAAAGAAGCCACAGAGGTGCAGAAGGAGGCAAGAGATCTCCAGAAAGAGACAAGAGAGTTGCAGAAACAGGCAAAAGAGGTACAGAAAGAGGGAACAAAGGTGCATACAGAGGCAAGAGAGGTGGAGAAACAGGTAAAAGAGGGGCAGAACGAGGCAAGAGGGGTGTAGAAATTTGCAAAATAGGTGCATAAAGAAGCAAGAGCAGTACAGAAAGAACCAACAGAGGTGCAAAAAGAGGCAAGAGAGTTACAGAAATAAGTAGGAGAAGTGCACAAAGAGGCAAGACAAGTACATAAAGAGGCAGGAAGGGTGCAGAAAGAAGGATGAGATGTGCAGAAATAAGCAACAGAGTTGCTGAAAGAGGCGTGAAGGGTGCAGAATGAGCAAGAGGTGTACAGAAAGAAGCAACAAAGGTACAGAAAGAGGCAAGAGAGGTGCAAAAAAGGAAGGAAAGGTGCAGAAAGGGAACATAGGTGCAAAAAGTGGCGAGTGAGGTTGAAGAAAGAGGCAAGAGAACTGTAGAAAGAGGCAAGAGAGTTGCTGAAACAGTCAAAAGGCGTGCAGAAAGAGGGAAAAGGTGTGCAGAGGGGGTTAAGAGAGGTGCAGAAAGAGGGAAGAGGGGTACAGAAAGAAGAGAGTGAGGTTCAGAAAGAGGCAAGAGAGGTACAGAAAGAGGCAATAGAACTGCAAAAAGAAGCAAGTGAGATGCATAAGGAGGCAAGAGAACTACAGAAAGAGGCAAGAGAGTTGCAGAAACAGGCAAAAGTGGTGCATAAAGAACCAACAGAGGTGCAAAAAGAAGCAAGAGGGGTGCAGAAATGGGCAAAAGAAATGCAGAAAGAGGCAAGTGGAGTGCAGAATGAAGACAGTGAGGTGCAGGGAGAGGAAGAAAGGTGCAGAATGATGGAAGAGAAATACAGAAAGAGGCAAGACAGGCACAGAAAGAATAGAGATTCAAGCACTATTATTACCAATTTAGCACCCATATTTAGCAATAAGTAACACATGACCATTCCAGCTTTGCAAAGGGCCTTCCACCACGCTGTAACATGTGAAGCTGCGTTTTTGGGAACATTTGTGCTGTTTGAGCTAGAAACAAGGCTTTTTTGGTCAAATCTGCAGATTATGCAGCAGATGATGGAATATTTGGCAAATGTGGAAAATGTTTAATTATGTGACAATTGTTGCAGCCGACAAAATGGCTAAATCAAAAATGCATCCGTAGGTAGGAGAGTTGCAATGTTACGTAACCAATTACTGTGCAAATAGAGCTGCATAGGCCAACAAATGATATATGGTGTCACAATTCACTCTGGTGTTTAAGTAAAGAGATGAATGCAGGAGGGAAGGAGAAATTGAACTGACACAAGACGTCCAGTTGACAATAAAACACTGCCAACAAGCAACAAGGCCCTTTCTGTGCCCGAGCAGCCTAAACCTGTAATACCATTAACAAGATGCATTGGAACAGTAACTATAGTGTGTGTATGCTACAGAGCAGTGTGACAAAAAGCAAGCATGCTCTCTCTGTACATGTGCATTTTATTTGTATTTCTCTTTACAGCAACTGGATATTAGCTTGACTAGGGTATGGCATCGTTTTGTGAAAGTAAAGAAAACTGTCCCACACCCTCCGGCTTTGAAGCAAAACAACTAATTAGAAAGCAGTGAGCTTTCTACACACCGTACCTGCTGCAGTATTTATAGCTATTTACCTGGCTTCTTCCTCAGACTTTCCATTGTAACGAAATCAAATGGGATTTGAAATTTGCTTAAAGTTCTATGTTAAAATAAACATATTATTTAAAAAAAAGCTAAAGCCAAGATTAGGGCAAATTTCGGGATTCCTAATTGTATGCTAAATGGTACATGTGAAAATAAATTTGTGCTTGGAATTCTCACATTTGGATTAGCTGTGACTGGGGCGGTAAGGCAGGAAGGTTACAGCAGAGAACTCTTTCAGCAGGCAGGTTCCTCCTGGCTGCTCTGCTGTATAAGGTAGGGCTCAATGAAGAGAAAGCCAGTGCAGCCGGAAGTAAATCGAAACCTCTCATAGTGATTGTGTGTGTGCGCGCATGTGGGCTTCGGGGTTTGTGAAATAGTTTGGGTATGTGTGGGGGTGTGCACATGCGTATGTGGGGGTGTATGAGTTAATGTGTGCTTAGGTGTCTACAGAAAGGTTGTGTGCTTGCGGGTTGCTTAGGTGTCTCTGTGGGGAGGCGTTTGTGTTTGGATGTGTATAGGGAGTTTGCGTGTGTGTGTTTGAATTCGAGTGAGTGTAGATAGGGAGATTGTGTTTGTGTGTTTACATAGGGAGCTTGTGTATGTGTCCCTGAGATTGTATACAGCGAGGTAATGTGTGTAAGCATGCTTGTATGTGTGGAAGGCTCTTTGCGTGCATATGTGCGTGCACTTGGGCGAGGGTTGTGTGTACAGGACATTTGTGTGAGAAGGGTTGTGTGTACGTGTTGGATACAGTATGTTTGTTTTTAATATAGCCCGTTCTGCGGGTTCTCAAGGATTTTTCTTTTTTTTCACCAACTAGTAACATGGTGCCAGGCTGAGCATGCTGCAAATTAATGTATACTGCAAAGTAGCAAGTGGAGCGTGGGCACTTTTGCCCCTCTGGTGGGTAGTAAAAGAAAGCCACAATTGGGGTGCGATGGGCTGCTGACACCTCTGGGCTTCGCTGCTACTTCTCCTGCTGCACTGTTGAATGCTAGGCCCCTGAACTGATATTATCACATAAGTAAAAATAAAACAGAGTTGTACCCTGGCGTCACTGTGTCCATTGAACACTGTGTGCGTGTAGTGACCTTTCCCTAGTAAAAAGGTGAATTCAACCGAGCTGCTTAATCGAGAACGGACAACAATTAATTAAAACAAAATTAGCAGATCGTGTATTCCTAAAGCCTGTTTTTCTTTCACCTCAATAGAAGGTGATAGTGATGAATGAGAATGTGTGTTACGTTGTCACAGTTTTTTTGTTTGTTTTTGCAGTTTTATATAGTGCGAACTCGACCAGAAGGTATTGGAGCACTTTGCATGAGCACCAGTTACGTTAATGACACATTCATTTTTTTGGTATGCACAGGGAGGTTAAGTGATTTGCTCAGAATCACAGTACGTCTTCAGCAGGGCTGCTCAGCCCCCTCCCACCGCCCCAGCCCTGCCAGAAGAGATATGTTGGCCTCCCAGGACAGCTTACATACACGTTGCAGTATAATTGCAATACGCAGTGTGCTAGCGGGAGTGTACCAAGTAAACGTGTTGCCTGGAAGCATGTTTTGTTAAATGGACCAAAGTGCCTCTTGTGAAGAATCTACTGAGAGCTTGGGAGAGGAGGGGCGGCTGGAACCTCTGTGTATTTGACATTCCTCCTGAACATAGCGTGATATGCCCTGGCGGGCGATTTATTTTAAGTCACTCTGTCCATTTTAAAGCTCGTTCTCGAGCACTCGGTCACACCTCCATTGGTATCCAGAGCCATATACTTTTTAGTGAAAAGATTTGAAGTAACTAAAAAATCTCTCAGACTGCTCCCAGGCAGCTTCAAGTGTCCTGAGCACAACTTCAATTGATTAATTGCATTTGAACCGCCGTGGAGAAAAATCCTCCTACCTCCTGCTTCTGTACTCTGACCCCCCTCTGCCGAGCAGCCTCCTTTTCTGTTCCCGGCATCTACAGTGAAAGTCGCCTCGGTGCAACGAAGCTTCATGCCAGCCCATTGAAGGAGAAGAGGCTGCCACGAATGCCAGCTGCAGAACGCTGGGCGTGAAGGGGAGAGAAAGACCGCCAGCAGGACCGTTGTTTTCCGTGATGCGCCCACTCAGGGACACCGAAACTCCATTACCGGGGGCGGGGCAGCGTCACCTGTGGTTACACGCAGGCGTGGTTCTCCGCAGCCAAATCGGAAAAGCTCCAACCTTCGAAATAAAATTAACATTTTAATTGTTTTTATATTTGGTTGCCAAATGAATAAGATATTTCCTAATTTATGTATTAGCTTGATGAATGCTTGTTTCTGCATTTTTGTGTTTTGCTGTTCAAGTCATTGAAATTGTTTAGGCCAGGGTCTCTGGATTCCAATTTCAATAATCACTCAGTAAGGGTCCCCAGATTTCAATAATTATTCAATAGGGGTCCCCAGATTGCAGTAATGATTAAGTCAGTATCGAGAAGTTAAAAGGTTAAGAACCACTGCCTTAGATAACAACTTAACATGTGTCAAAAATATCTCACACACGTAGTGTGTCTTATTGTGTACTTGTTCCACTTCAAGCTTTTTAAGCTATTTACTAAATTGAAGCAGAGGCACTAGATGAGATTGCAGTGGATTCAGGTTTCCAATATTTCAGTGTATGAACCGGAAGAGGCTATAAATGATATACGGGCCCATGACACCAGATAAACACAGGAGGCCATTTGACACTGGACCTTCAACCAGAGACAAGCCAGAGCTTGAGACTGAGCCCTGCTCTCAGATGCTCCTATTTCTGCAGAAAGAAAAACCATCCCCAAGTCTGTCCTAAAGATCCTATCCTCAAAAGGTGTCAGTTGACATTTCGGAAGATTGAGTAGTAGTGTTGTAAAGCCCCTAAGGTCTGATTCCATTTTATGTAGGCCTGACTCCATCATGGATAATGGAAGTTGCCAATGTCTCAATCTTAGACAAAAGAAGTCCCCATCTTTCCAGATTTATGCAAAATCATTGTATGTCTGCCAATTAATGAAGATGTCATTTGACCCTATCTTTCTAAGAACTGTGAAAACGTAAAGCCATCTGATTGATCACATAGACAACTCTTGATGCAACATTTTTCTGGGCAAATATTTACTTCCCACTCTTTCAAGGTTAAATAAGAGCACATACAGACATATAACCAACATAATGTAGTCCGAATTGACATCATTTTACCTTAAATGTTCATAAGGAAACGTCTGTGTCGTACACCTTGATGCACATAATCTATGTCAGACATTACGTAACTTACATAAGAAATGCCAATCTCTGATAAGATTTCATATATAACGACTACCACTTGTCAGGAGAGGTTCTTAGCTCAGATTTTTGCCAAAGATTCTGCCTGAGAAGGTACTGTCAGCACACTTTGCAGTTGCTAAATCTCAGTTGAAGACAGAAGCAAAGCCCCGAAGGAAGACCGCAGCATGTGTTTGTGCCTTCACAGGGAACACTGCCTACACACCTCCAATGATAGAGATAGCCTTTGCTGTCAACAAGCTATGCAGTGCATCTCTTCTCGTAAGGAGCTCTAGACTGCAAGTAGCTATGCCTTCCGTGCTCTCTTAGTGTAGTGCATAGAAGTAGGAATTACAGTGTTAGGCTTAAGATGACATTTTAAAACATGCTGGAAATTTTCGTTTTATTCTCATTATTAATAACATGCCTTTTTGGTGTTTTTATAATATTCTGTGTAGATGTTTTAGATGTACTGAGAAACAGATTGCTCCTTTAGTAAAAAATACTTTTACTTAAAATTGTTTATTCATCTTAGTACAGTGTGTGTGTGATACTGTGAATAACGAAAATAAGGTTTGTTGCTGTTTTCACTATGCCGCTGATCCCTTTATAGGATTGTTAGTAATCAAGTTCACCAATGTCGTGGGTGGGAAAGCACACCTTGTAGAGCTACGCCAAAGTCATAGCTTACGCAACAGTAGACCATTATGAGTCAAATGCTCCTGAAGAGTTTTAAGGCCTCCGATGGAAATGGAGCATGAAGTAACCAGTTGGCTGGGGAAATATACACCATCCCTGGAGATGTAAAAGAACAACCACAGGAACCATCCTCTTTAAAAAAAAATTAAAGGCTAATATCTCTCCTGATCTGTTTCTTGATGGAGAACGTGAGCATGAAGCTGAAGAAAAAGCAGTTACAGGAATGTTTCCAGAAATGTTACCCATAACATAAAAGGACTCCCCAAAATAGAACAATCATTGGCCACAACCGTGCTCCCATATATACCCACAAGAAAAAAGGGGTTTGTGGGCTGATACCGAAAAAATGTTACTGCACATGAGTGGGCAGGGCTCCACTCATGGTGCAACACTGGGAGATGCAGGTTCACGGGTTACTGTAAATCGCGTCCTAACTTTTGACACAGCAGTCTTACTAATGCCAGCCAACAGGTAATGACGCCATTAGCATGGTCAATATCTGACATTTCTAACCATATCCAAAAACGAACAGTAGAAATGCCAACCACAGGGATCAGCACAACCCATCCTGTTAAGAAATTGCTTTCATGTTGCACACAAAACCTATCTGCGTCCAGCACAAAAAGACGAGTATTAAGATGGGAATTCAAGTCAAGGAGGGATTCCCAAGTCCTCTCAGCCTGAGACAGAAGAGAAAAACCAGGAAGAATGCTGGGTGAGCTGGCCATCTATAGTGTCCAAGTAGTGGGAAGGGTCACCTAGCAGCATGCTTTGAAGTTCCTTTTTTTTCTCTGTCTTCCAGTCAGAATATTTCATTATTAATCATTGGGAAAAATGATGGATGGATGAAGGGATAATTTTTCCTTAGTCTTAGGATATGGTCCCTACCCCTGAAGGAGAGGCAGCCAGTATTTCTTCTGATGGGCTTTGCCTTCCTCTATATGTGTGATCAGAGCTCCAAGAGTAAATAAAAAAATAAACACCATATAATTTGCATGAATTTGCTTGTGTCTACTTCCAGGAAGAACGGACATAAACTCTGAATCTGATTGATCAGTTTGATGACCACAAATACATAGGGGCAACCACGAAACTCAATGAACATTTTCCTTTCAGTGCTCAACATGTCTATGGCAACCAGTTTTGGGAGACGATGTTCTCCTGCTTTTGCATATGCCAACTCAGTTCTTTTCACAGCACACAGAATAGGGAGGTAGGGCAGGAAACCACTCTTCACTGCAAGTGGTGTGTATGGGGCCCTTGCTTTTTGGTAATTTCTTTGGGCCGGTGTTATTCAAGACAGGTCACACAGTTGTCTGCTAGAACTGGTCTGTCCTTCTCTTTCTTTCAAGGTAGTTATTGGTGCCAGGCTGTGAAACTGGATTAGCAAATCATTCCATAGGGAGGTGAGAACTGACAGAAGCAGTTCAGGGGATTGGGGAGACAGCACTCTCTAACTGCCAAATTCGGTATTTGTGAAGCACAAACTACTCACCCCTAAGGGTCTCAAGGCGCTGGAGGCCGTTTGGAAGATTAAGTGAGTTATTGCCCAGAGTCACAGGGTGCTGAGCTGAGCTGCCGGTGGTGCCAGTGATTGAACTGTGAGCCCTGCGCTCCGGAGTCAGCTGCCCTGGCCGCTGCGCCATACCTCTCCCCCTACCACTATCACTAACCCTATGGAGCAACCTATAATCCTAGGGGTTCCCTATATAGAGAAAGTGACCCCAATGCACATCCCAACCATCACAGGTTCTCAAGCACTTTTTTACATGCTATACATATTTGCTACACAGTTTACCAAAGGGGGCCAGAAAGCTCAGGTAAAAAGGCCTGAATCATATTATAATCAGTTCTCATCAGTCATTATTAGTGCCAAAGTCAGGTCATGGGAACATAGTCACCCACTTTAAGAGGAGTGTCTCTTTGGATGGGCCCCACTCAAGCAACATGGCATAAAGAGAGAGAGCACATGCCAGGAGACTTGATATAGGTGCCTCCTGAGCAATGCACAAATCTGGACTGTCAGAATAATAAAAGTGGCAGGTTGTTGTATGGACACTGAGCTAATGAATTTCAACCCTGCTTTAGCCATGAAAGCCCAGAATCTTCAGTCATGTAGAGTTTGACTCCATTCCGGTATAAAAGACACACATCAGGTCTGGATCTCTCTGCTTGCTTTTAAGACTTATGAACAGGACGCTGCAGCATAACTCCAGGCTGTAGCTCTTCAGACTCCAGCTATTCATTCTCCAGATCACCTGAGCCCCAGCATTTCACCTGCATTCCAGTAGCACTTCATGATCTTCAGTGTTGAGGTGCTAGGACCCATCAGCTCTAAAGCCTCTGATGTCATCTTCCTCACCAAAACCTGGGTCAACCAAACTGAGCCCCTTTCACACATCCCTCAACCAATACCAACCGCTCCTGAAAAAAAACAAAAAAGAACGCCCTCGCCAACCACATTGAGGTCAGCTCCAACCACAGCAAAGAACTCTTCAACATCTCTAGAGAGTTCTCCAACCCCTCAGCCTCAGAAAACATCATCCCCCCCTCCTAGGAAATCTGTGACACCCTTGTAGATTTCTTCCATGACAAAATTGCCACCATCTACAAAAACTTTATACCCTAAGCCATTACCGGCAACACTCTCAACCTCCTGGCTCCCACAAGCGCAAACCATGACCACCTGCTCTCCACGCAAAATACCACCGCCATCATGAAATCCATCCATTCTGGAGCACCTTTAAGCCCCTGACTCCAACATATCTTCAACCTCAGGAGGAAGATAATCAGCAGCAAACTCACCGCCATCCTCAACACTTCCATCACCATGGCCACATTCCCCGAAGAATGGAAACAGACTGAGATCAAGCCCCTTCTCAAGAAACAAACTGCCGACCCAGGCAACCTTAAGATGTACCGTCTCCTTTCTCTGCTCCCCTTCCCATCCTTGAAAAGGCCATTAACTGTCAACTCACAGAGCACCTGGAGAACAACAGTTTTCGGGACACCTCTTAATCCAGATTTTGCACCAACCACAGCATTGAAACCACCCTAATCACTGCCACCGATGACATCAGAACCCTCCTTGACCGGGGAGAAACAGCAGCCCTGATCCTCCTCAGCTGTATCCCACAGCACCGTCATCAAGAGACTCCACTACATTGGAATCCAAGGAAACACCCTCAAGTGAATTGCCACCTTCCTCACCAGAAGAACCCAGAGAGTTCACCTCCATCCTTTTACCGCCGAACCCAAGAACATCATCTGCGGTGTCCCTCAAGACTAGTCCATCAGCCCCACTCTGTTTAACACCTAAGTGACTCCCTTGGCCAACATCGTCAGAACACACAGACTTAACATCTTTTCCCATGCAAACGACACCCAGATCATCCTCGTGCTGTCGGAAGACCATCCACGACCACGGCCAACTTCCACAGATAGATGACTAGCATCTCAAACTGGATGAAAGACAACTGCCTAAAACTCAACACAGACAAAACAGAATTGATAATCTTCTGGAATAAATCCTCATCGTGGAACAACTTCTGGTGGCCCTCCAAACTAGGACCCTCTTCAACTCCGACAGGCCATGCTCACAACTTAGCATCATTCTGGACAGCAAGCCCATCATTAAAAACTATATCAATGCAGTTTCCTGCGACTGCTTCATCACCCTTCGCTTGCTTCGTAAAATCTTCAAATGGCTCCCCATCAAAACAAGAACTGTTACTAGTCACCAGCTGGCTGGACTATGGCAACGCTCTCTATGTCGGAATCACAGTGCACTCAACCTCCCCAGAGGAACCCACATCATCCCCCACCTCAGGGAGCTATACCAGCTGCCCCTTCAGAAGAAAAGTAAATTCAAGATGCTGATCCACACCAACATAGCCCTCCGCAACCAAGTACCACCATACATAAACCATGGCCTGAGCTTCCGCCAACCCACCAGATTCCTGCGCTCTGCCTCCCTCTCCCTCGCTCACACCCCCCACATTGGCAGAAGCAACAGTGGAGGATGCTCCTTCTCCTATCACGCAGCACAGTCCTGGAATGACCTCCCCCCTTCACCTCTGAACCACACCCTGTCTGCTGGAATTCAGGAAAGGACTCAAGACCTGGCTGTTCAACTGAATTCCCCCCACCTACCCCTCGGCCACATGGTTGACAGCACCAAGAAACCCTCACGGGTGATTAGCCGCACTTTACAAGTCATGTTTGATTGATTGGTTGATTTATTGTTATGTTTGTGAGCATCACAATGTGAGAATACATTTGAAACATATCCAGGTAAAAGCATTGCTTCCTCCTTTTGTGATCATGAACATTCAAATGTTCACAAATCAGAGCTGGATAAGCAGCTCATATAAGTTGAAAAGTTATTTAAGCCTTAAAAACATACCACTCGTCGTTATGCATGTGTGGATGGGTCCTAGGTCTACCTACTTTTTCAGATCTCGGAGAGAGATGACAAAAGAAAGAGCCCCTTATCCATCCCCTCCTGTCCTAGCTGTGACGGGGGGGGGGATACAGATGCACCAAGGGCTTTCCACGGGATGAGGTGTACAGAATAAACTACCTGGACCTTGCTAAGTCGTTAGTGAAATGTCCCACAAAATGATATGGGAAAATAAACATCAAGGCAGCTGATGTGGTCCATCATCCCTAATTCATTTGAGGTTTTATAAAAAACAGTGCAACAGCCCGGATGTCTATTTGCCATATTGGCAGCTAACGGTCATAAAAAAGAAATTAGGTGGAATGCTCTAATTATAGCTCTTCTGCCTCTGGCTATCCTAGTTGTTAAAGGTCCTCTCCATCGGTATATGCTCTTGCCTGAGGCAAGGTCCTATAACTAGGGAGTAGGGCCTTTAACACTATTATAGCTCACAGCAGTGCACTGTAATGTTAAATCACATCATGGAGCCATTTAGGCTCATTAACATACTCCTTACAGCCATTGCCCATGAATGTCCTGTATTGTCAAGGGCAATTCGGGGCCCTCAGTGACTGAGATTATTTATAATCAGGTGCAGTGCCATTAATGCCTGAGGACATTAACATTTTTTAAATCATGGGGTCACTCAGGCTCATTCCTAGCTGAAGGACATTGATCCTCATAGAGTCCAGGATCCATTGACACTACAGGATTGGAATTTGGGAGACAAAAAGACAATACAATTAATTGAATTAAAAGTTCTAGATACAGTTTGGTTTAGATTGACATTAAAAGAATAGCACATATAGTAAAAAAAAATGCAAAAGACCAGAAATATAAGATCTGTGTGCTCCTTGATCCGTTAGCCACACCCTACTGTCAGTTCCCCGGGCCAAATCCTGTAGCAGAGAGTCTGGTGGGAGGAGTTTTAATGTTCAGGCCTCGCCAAATGAACTTTAGTAATGTCACACCTATCGGAAACAATCTTTTTTTTTATTTGGTGACCTTCCAGCTTTACCCCATCATAGCCCAAGGGGTTGGTCCTAGTGGTATAAGACAACATGATGCCCCCCTAAAGAATGTGAAAAAGGTCCCAGAGCCCCCAATATTTGACAAATGTATGCTTTGGGCTGTCTGCGGGCCCGTGAAGGTTTGGAGCCACGCCCCCTGAACTGCAGGGGCCTGTATCACTCCCCTGGTTGGACTCCCGTAAAATTGTTCACAGGTGTGGTTTAAATGGGGCTTCGCTGGATGTGTGACAGCCATAGTTATAGACTGGTGCAATAGAGAACAACGCAGAGACTGCAAGCTCTGCCAGTGCTCATCTATAGCTATACTTACTTGACATGAGTGTGCATAGCATTCCCCTGACCCTTGTGTGGTTGTGTAGCACCTGTCTACTTTGTTCAGTTTGTTTTGGACCAGGGATTAAATAAGCAAATGTGTTCTAAAATACGCTGACTAATCATTAGAGTGCGGGCAGCTGTAATGCCTCTCTGCTACTGCCCAGTGAGCAGGCACACCACTGGACCTAAGCCATCTTCGTACATGGATGGGAAATTGGAGCAGAGGAACACCAGCCCACCTTAAGTTTACCCGTTTGGGGGATGCTAAATAAATGTAATCTGTGGACATTGGAAGAGGGCTTTGACTTTCTGGCTGTGAATGAGAAACTACGTAGCTGAAACCAGGCGTGTTATTACCAAATATGCCCCATTGACAGAACAACAGACGCGTCCTCTTTTATGCACCTGAGGCATTTTGCTGTTACAGAAGGGACTGCAGATGCTTATATTGTATTGTATTGCATTTATATAGCGCTTAGTACCCCTGACAACTCTTTGAAGTGCTTTTTCGGTGAGTAGCACGCTACTCCGGAACCCATGAAGGATTAGTGGTGAATTAGTATAGTGAAATATGAAAGTAATTTGAGTGGTGTCCCCTTCTGTAATACACTGGTGCTAAATGTACACTGCCACAATCTCAAGAGGGTGTTCCCTCCTTTGCATGGGGGGGCACCCCATGCGATAATAGAATAATTTTGTCTTTGTGTCTCTTGCCTTATTACAAACAGGCAAAGAGGCCACCAGGTGCCACACAGTGAGTGCGCCGGCACAGTCATTCCATGGACCTGCCTGCAGAGGGGTAAATTGATACTTGTATAGCGTACTACTCACCCGCAAGGGTCTCAAGGCGCTTGTACAAATACCGCTGTGGAACCTATCCTGGCTTTCCCTGTGAGGTTTCCAATCCTGGGCACCACCAAGGTGGAGGCCAGGCATCCTTAGCATTGTGGGGGCCATTGTGGAGATTAAGCAAGCTATTGCCCAGAGTTGCAGAGTGGGACTCCTTGATTGGAATAGGCACCGAGGCGAGAATTATCAGGTCCGTGGAATTTTGAGCCCAAGACCCGCCGAGGCAGGGAATTGAACCCTGGTCCCGGGCTAGACCTCTGCATCAGGGTCTGCCGCTCTAATCATTGAGCCACACTTCTCCACAGTCACAGCACCAAGGGAGGGTGGGAGGGATACAGGGGGTATGGAGAAAAGGCAAAACAGAAAAGGGAAGAAACATTCGAGGATCGTCAAGGGGGAAACGAGGGAGAAGGGTACAAGACGAGGGAATGGACAAGATGGCAGGTCGGGGTCCAGAGAAAAACGGCAGAGAGCAGCAGGAAAATGGCAGCCAGGACAAAAAAAAAAGTAAAGAAGTCCACGAGAGTCTGTGGTCCATGATTGCACATGTGAGCCAGGGAACCAAACTTGGACAGAAACAAGTTCCAGTAAAAAAAAAAAACAATCCAGTGGCAAAAGGATCCTCAGGTCTTCGCGGTGTATCGGTGACCGCACTCAACCACGGGCAGCAGCCGCCTGACAGGGGTAGGGGATCTGATCAGGAGTCCTGGGCCATACACTAGCAATCACTGGCGTTGTGGGCGCGAGGGCCAGGGTCCCCCAAAGCACAGCCCACCCCTTAGAAGTTGCTCTACCTGTCGTGCCTTGGACAATGGCACTAGGACCCTGGGCACAGGGTCAAGGGACAAGGGGACACCGGACACCACATCAGGTCAGGGAAGGGTACCTGAGGTATTCGGGGATCGGACCTCGAGGCAAGAGGTCAGGGAAGCATTGTGCTCTGCACTTGTAATAAAAACATACTTGAATTGCCCAGCTGTGTCCTGCGTGTTTCATGGTATCGGGAACACGACATCAGGCGACGAAGGCGGAGACGTTTCCATCGTGTGTATGGTCATCGGCGGTTGACGACGAACATTGGCGATTTTAGACCAGGAGCCCACCCTGGATCGCGTCTTGCCCACAGAGGATTGCTGAAGAAAAAGAGAAGAATACAGCCCACCCCGATCGCTAGTGCCGGAGGGCCGGTAAGACGCTGTGCAAAAAGCGCGAAGCTTGAAGATTTGGCGCAAGCTCTCGCAAGAGTCTCGGCGGCCATTTTAGGATCAGGCATGAGAGCCAATAGGAGCGAAGAATACACGGGCGGCCATTTTGAAGTCAGGCAGCGTCCCGATTGGCTACGAAACACCGCGAGAATACCGGCGGCCATTTTGAGGTCAGGCAAAGTGACCAATAAGGAACAAGAAACAGCGTGGTGGCCATTTTAAAGTCAGGCAAAGTGCGAGGACACAATAAAGAGTGCAAATTAAAAGGAAAAAGCACAAAATAAAGACAAGTGAAATAAAAGAAGGGAGAGAAAATAAAATAAAGAAAAGGGGGACATCAGCAAGAAAGAGCACAAGGAAAGAAAAGTAAACACAAAGAAACAAAGGATAAAGAAATAAACAATAAGGAAGAAAGACAAACAAAAGAAAAGAGGCAAGAATGGCAGACCCAAAACCAAGTGCGCAATATAGGAGGCCACATTCAGTCTATCTGAACCACAAACAGGAATAAGATGGGAAAAGTGGGTCAGACGATTTGAAAACTACGTGGAGGCAACTGATTAACAACAGCTAAGATGAAAGGTTTATTTCTGAACCTAGTAGGAGATGAAGTGGAGGACCTACTGGTGACACTGCCAAAAGAAGAGATTGCCACCTATGAGAAACTAAAAAAATGCTTAACGGACAAGTTTGATCCTCAGAGAAATGTTGATTTCAAACGATACAGCTTCATGATCGCATTCCAACAAGCAGAAGAATCTCTGGATGACTTCACAACAAGGTTGCGGAAACTGGTAACTCATTGCGAATTTGATAAGTTTGACAACGAACAGGCAATAACATTGATGATCATCGAAGGCTGTCGTGACATCGAATTCCGCACAAGGATCCTAAAAGAACCAATCTCATTGGAAAACATCCTGGCGCTAGGAAGGGCTGAAGCCAGAGCGACAGCACATGCAAAAGAAATGGAACGAGGCAAGACAAGAGGTGGGGAACAGATTCAACGGATGACGAACAACAACCGCTCAGGAGGCTGGAGGAAAGAAAAGAGTGAACAGACGGCGAAGAAACAGCCGG
The DNA here is from genome assembly GCF_964263255.1 of Lissotriton vulgaris. NCBI lineage: Eukaryota > Metazoa > Chordata > Amphibia > Caudata > Salamandridae > Lissotriton > Lissotriton vulgaris. The sequence continues at coordinate 1,136,202,911 of NC_141697.1, forward strand.
AAGGAACATGCTGCAGGTGCGCACTTGAGTTCCCACACAGAGGCCCATGCCCGGCATTCGGTCAGACCTGCAGAAAATGCAATGGAAGAAACCACTATGCAAGCGTGTGTCAAGGGATGCAGTTTAGAGACGACCGAGGAAGGCCAGGAAGAGCACGAATGCCCACAAGCAGACATGTCGAGACAGGAGCAAGAAGCTCATCAGTAGAGTCGGAAGAAAAGGAAGAAGAAGAAAAAACGGAACGATTATATCTCATGACAGATGTCACCACAGAGTCAGAAATGGAAGAGGAAAGTGAAGAAGAAGATGAAGCAAGAATATGCCTGATAGGAAAAAAGAAAATAAAGAAAACAGAGTCAGTGAACTTAAAGGTGGGGCCACACGAAGCAGAATTTGTCCTGGACAGTGGTGCAACGTGTAGCATTATATGCGCCTCAGAATATGAAAGAATGAAGATAAAGCCGATTCTAAGACCATCTCGGGTCAAAGTATTTACGTGAGGGTCCAAAAGACCGGTGATAAACATGGGAAAGTTCAAAGAAGAACTGACATACAAGGATCAAAGGACAACCGAAATGGCCCACTGGAAACAGGAAGTTACCTGCTGGTGATCATAGATGAATACTCAAGGTTCCCGATAGTGAGACCGGTAGCGTCCACATCGGCCAACGCAACGCTGCCAGTGCTAGATGATGTATTCGCAGCATGGGGCTCACCACAGACACTAAAAACAGACAATAGCCCACCCTTCTCAGGTGAGGAGTTCAAGAAATTCATGGCATACCTGGGAATCAACCACAGAAGAATAACACCACTGTGGCCACAGGCAAACGGCATGGCAGAACGGTTCATGGGAACCATCAAGAAAGCGATACAAAGGGCAAAACTGACGCAGATATCAACTGGGCAGGCCCTATGTCAGGTACTAAGAGACTATCGAAACACCCCTCATAGCTCCACGGGAAAGTGCCCAGCTGAACTGGTACTAGGACGTTCAAGCAGAACGTGACTGCCACAAATCAAAGAGGTGGAGAAGACAGAACAAAAGGATATCGCCGCAAGAGACAAGGAGCAGAAAGCTAAGATGAAGGCCTATGCTGACCAGAGAAGACATGCAACAAACACAAAACTAAAAGAAGGAGACACTGTGCTAGTGAAACAGAGACAAGGGAAGAAATCAGACAGCGCTTTCTCAAGAGACCCCTTGACGGTGACGGAAGTAAAGGGGCCAATGATCACCGCCTCAGCCAGCCAATATCACATCACCAGGAATAGCTCGCATTTCAAGGAACTGAAAACAAAAGAAGAAGAGATGCCAAAGCAAGAGCTGTAGGAAGACAGACCACAAGTAGCATCACCCACTGACCTACGAGAGCAGCGACCAAGAAGAGAATGCAAAAAGACAAAAAGACTAATCGAGGAGATGTAAGGGGACAGAGGCTGTAGACACTCTCTATCTCCCTCTCTCTCTCTCTCTCTCTCTCTCTCTCTCTCTCTCTCTCTCGCACACCGTCATCAAACAGCAAGCAAAATGGAAAAGAATGTTTGTTCACAACAAGGGGGGAGATGTTGTGCCTTGGACAATGGCAGTAGGACCCTGGGCACAGGGTCAAGGGACAAGAGGACACCAGACACCACATCCGGTCAAGGGAGGGGACCTGAGGTATTCTGGGATCGGACCTCGATGCGAGAGGTCGGGGATGCATTGTGCTCTGCACTTGTAATAAAAACATACTTGAATTGCCCAGCTGTGTCCTGTGTGTTTCATGGGATCGGGAACACGACACTACCTTAGGCTGTTCGGGGCTGAAGGCAAATCAGGCAGGTATTGCTGGGCCCTGTCGGCAATGTTGAAAGAACACAGTCCCAACCCGGGGGCCAACCTGGAAACAGGCGAGGAAACCAAAGGGGGAAAAAAATCAAATTTGTGGGCTACTGGCACCACTTTCACGCTAGCATACTTGTCCTGACCTGGTCATGGTAATTCGTGTAGGGATGATGGCTGGTTCTGAACTTTGAGTGCATGAGATGAGTAGTTAGTCATTGCCTAAATGACATAATGTGCCGGCTTGCATTCAGTGACAGCTGTTTGTTTCCCGAGTAGGTGATTGTGTGCCTCGTCATTCATAAGAGGGCTGGCAGTGCAGAGCGGTACATAGGTGCCAGTGCTGTATGTGTGGCATTGCGGCATGTTGTTAGTGGATGGCGCGGTGCATGCCTGTGGACTCAGCCTCACGTGTAAGTACTCTAATATTTACTGTGTCCCTAAATTTTCAACATTTAATTGTGTACAATTCAATCACAAGTATTCTTCCCCTTAAAGTTGGTATGTTTTATGATTAATATAAGGCGGAGACAAGTTCAGGTTTCTGAAAATTGTGTTTATCTTTCTCAGACATGTCAGTTTCATAGTTGTTTTTCATAATTGGCTAATTAATTTAAATTATAATCTAGAATTATGACCGCTTGCTTTTTGTCCTCTGTCCGTTGTGCCCTGGTAGGTGGCTACAGATTGTCAGTTCAGGTATAATTAAGACAGCCAAACGTCGGTCATAACTGGATATTTGAAACTAGTGATAAACAATGTAATGCACTTAAAATATATGTACTTGCTGGAGAAAAGCAGCAAGCAACAGCATCAATATAGCTAAGAATAATAAAATGGCCTTTTTTGTGGCAGTGCTACCAACAGTCATAGTATGCGCACAACGTGACATTCACCCTTCTCCATTTCAAACATTTGCTACCCCACTATGCCCAATAACTCCCAGAGTCAGAGCATGTTGATCAGGGTGTAGCCTTTTATTCACATCAAACCAGGTAATTAATCACAGACCAATAGGAGAAAACCATCTTGTTTGGATATATACAATTCTTCACAGCATCACATTAAGTAAATCAGGCATGACAAGGGCAACAGAGAGCTACGTAGACAACTCCCGTATCTTAAAGTAGGTAATCCCCTATGCCCTCATTCCTTGGGTGACTCCGCACCATCGGTGACTATAATTAAAGCTACGCATGAATACTATCTCTGTATTCGACAATGCAAACCAACTGCTCCCTTTAGCTGTTAGATACCCCTGAGGATCAGCCACAACGTCAGACTGTCACTAATCTGAAGGTAAATTACATAATAAAGCAATGGGGCACAGTAGCAAAGTACGTAGATCCCTGCATTATACACTCACAGTAGCCTAAAACCGAATTGCCTACCAGTACTATACCAGCAGAATGAAAGTGAATCACACCATACGTCAACCCATGAACAAGAATCTCTGAACCTGTTAACAAAGGATGCTGCACCTCGGGTCTGGAACCAATCAAACCACCATCCCAAACAGCAAAGGTGTCAATACCTGGTCGCAGCAGTATATCGAGATGCCTGACGCATAAGGGGAATCGTAGCTGCCCCGTGCACTTCCTCTCCCAAAGGGGCATCTTGGCGCAGCATAACTGATGATTATTTACCCGACTGAATAATGCTTATGTGTCTCCCCCAATCACCAGGTCGTAGCAGCCCATCCGTGTTTCTGATATCTAGCATGACTTGTATTTGCACTGTGCCCCCCCCCCCCCCCCCGCCCCCCCCCCAAAGGGGCATCTTGGCGCCGAATAACAGATGGGTAATTTACTCCACCGAATGGTGTTTTAATTGTCCACTTGCCCCATGAGGAGTGGCCCCGTGTACCTGCTGGGACTGACCTTGTGACCAAGAGGTGAAAAACAGGACCTAGAACGGATGCGCTAATCCATTAATCCACCCGGCCTGACTTGGCGATGGAAACCCCTAATGAAATAATTGGATAACATGTGGGAACTAATCTGGATCATGTATCATTCCCAATGCATTAAATTGTATCCAAAATAAATTATATTTTAGACAATGTGGTGAGGGGTGTCTAGTTAACGACATGAAAGCTTGTCTCACAGAGGGAAAATGAGTAGAGTTGGGAGCAGGCTGTTGCAGTAGCCATTTTGCACCGGCAATCCCATTAACAAGGAAGTCCCAAATCAAACTATCACCAAAGAGGCCTATCTCCGGTACTCCGCATATATCCCGTTCTTGCTTTCTACATACTGGTTAACTGCCTAACACCCTGCAATGTATACATGGGAATGGTATTGCCGTAGCTATCCTGAACTTTTGCCTTACACAGGAGTCAAGGCTGTGGGAAGAACTTACTGGCACATGTATCAAGCAATTTTGGAATTGCAAACGGTGCGAATCGCAAAATTCAGCCGTTTGCGATTCCAAAATCACTTTTTGGGATGCATCATTCATTTTACATTTATCGCAATTTAAGAAATCGCAATTTTTTGCGATTTCTCCAATTGCGATAGCATTTAAGAAATCGCAAATTTTGCGATTTCTTAAATGCTATGCATGATTTTTTTTTTTGCGAATTCGTAATTTTGAAGGGTAAAATTACCATGAAGTACACCTTCATGGTAATTTGCGAAAAGCTTCAAAAATGCAAACAAATGCATTTTTGAAACTTACATTTTACACACACACATGCCCTTGGGACATGTGTGGGACTAAAATGTACTTACGTGACATTTCAGGTGTGCAGGGGGGGGTCCTTTGGACCCCCCTGCACCCTTGAAATTGCATTCTCAGTTTGCGATTCCTTAATTGCAAATTCGCAATATGAGAATGCCTTCCCATTGATTCCTATGGGCCTCTAGGCCCATAGGAATCAATGTAAAGCGATTCCTTATTTGCGATTCGCAATTAAGGAATCGCAAATAAGGAAATTTAAGAAATCGCAAAAACTTTTGCGCTTTCTTGATGCATAGGAATTTGTGATTCCTAAATTGCGATACCTCAATTTTCGCAATTTAGGAATCGCAAATTCCTACAATGATGCATGTGGCTGAGTATTCGGTTCCTTCCGATGGCCATTTGTCATGGTGATGGCCGTAATAGAGCACCTTTGCAAGGCACACCCACATGGCACGAGGGAAAGGTGATCAGTTTGCCTAACGTGGGACAGCACCCAAAGAATGGAGAGCATAATCTCTCATTTAAGTACCCGTTTCATCCCTGCCTTGCTAACAGCGGTCATAACTCTTGCCTTTGAATGTAACTACTCAAGTGCGGCACCACAGCATCATTTATGCTCCCGAAGCACATTAGTATTAGCCCCTCGAAATCTCACCGGCTGTTCCGCCTTGAATGTAAGTGCTGAAATGCAGCACCAAAGCACCATTTGTGAACCCCATAAACATCGGTATGAGCCCGCACAACGCTCCTTTATGTCCTGCACAATGCTTCTTCAAATGAAACGATGGCCTGCAAAACAGAAAGAGAGACGAGAACAAGCAGTAAACCTGGGCAAACATTTTTGCCACCATGAATTCTTGCCCATACGAATAATCTTGGAAACCCGAACCCATGCGCTGTACAACAAGGGAATGCCGCAATGAGGGCTCATACAACAATGCCAAAGCCAAACCCTAGCCCCTGCAATGGATGTGTTAATCCACAAATCTACCTGTCCCGGCCTGACAACGGAACCAGCCATTAATTAAAATATTTGATAACATGTGTATCGTTTGACTCGTACATCTGGAAATAATTCCCTTAACATGATACATAATTCACACATATTATAACTAAGAGCCTGCGTTCCTTATTATTTAGAAATTCCAGCCTACCGGAAACTGTAGACTAAAGGACTACATGTTCGTTGCATTTATTGGCAGACATGATAGAATTCCGAAAGGGCAAAACACATTAGAATAACCTGGACCCCCGTGGCGAGTAGCGCTCTATGGTCCTGGTGCTAGCCCCCCCCTCACACCCACCAAGTCACTGCACCTCAAACCGTCTTCTTCGGTACCTCTCGCATCCGGGGGTTTCGCTGGGGGCGGTTTCAATTTAAAGAACTTGTGCAGTTTAAGTTTTCTTGCAAACTTAAAAATGTCTATTCTGGTTTGCGCAAACTCAAAATTTCTACGGGGACAAAAGGAAAGTCCAAGTTTCAAGATGGATTCTTCCTCCACGGTAGGTATCTTAGGTGTGAGATTAATGATGGTTAGGTTCTCCTCTTCTTGATTTAATTCTTCTTATAGAAGTTCTTGCTGCGGGTTTGAACTCCTCGTGAAAAGAAGACAAAATAAAGCAAAATTAAACTGCACAAGTTCTTTAAATTGAAACCGCCCCCAGCGAAACCCCCGGATGCGAGAGGTACCGAAGAGGACGGTTTGAGGTGCAGTGACTTGGTGGGTGTGAGAACTTTGGAAGGATTACGTTTGTAAATCAATCAAGGTACAGATGGGAATATAGGCAATACCCAATTATTGATGGATATGGAAGTACAACAAAAAGGAGGAGCGAGTACTTTTAAACCTGCCTCCAACTTCATGCCCACCATTGGTATGGATGCCATAGATACCTTCTCTGATGCAGCTGTAAGAGATCTGGTGCGTTTGAGAAACAACAATAAATACACGGATAAAAGAGGTAATTTCACCCGAATGCAACAACAAGCATTAAAAAAGCTGTGTGACGATTCCTCTTTGGTGTGTAAGCCTTCGGACAAGGGGGACAACATTGTACTTTTAACGCACACACAGTAAAAAACTGAAGCACTGCGTCAATTTAGTGACATGAACACTTATCTAAAAGTGAATGAACAGGTATACAATAACAGCATCAATGATTACCATGACATGTAGTGTAGTTCCTAGTTTCCCACTAGGCCCTGCGCATTGGAATAACATAAACAGTAGTATCGACGTGGAACTGCGGATATTCCAGGCCTCCACTGACTATGCTAAACTTAATTGGGTTGTGTTACCAACTAGCTCAGAGGTCACTGGAAACTTTCTTCTCTGCATAGGAAGTGATCAGCTTCCTTGGCACAGACAAGAAGGGATTCAGCTTTCCAACAACCGTGCAACATGACAACTTTGCTCCTCAGATCAAGAGTCAATCTCTAGGGTCGTGTGAAACAATAGACATGTATTTCACTCAGTCAGTCTAGTGCAGTTTACTTTCACGAGATGTAGAGAATAGAGAGACGGGCGTTTGTCAATAAAGGGTTAACATTTATTGAACAGTCTTTCTTCTCGTACAAGAGAAATGTATTGCCACAATTGCAAGACTTGTTATTATAAAAAGTACATACAGTAAGATAAGGATTGCGAAATAGAACTGTAAAAGCATTGATATGGTTTCTTAGCCATACAATGGTTTAAAAGTAATAAAACATATATACAGTCATATATACATTAGGCTAAAATACTCAACTGGTGCTTCTAACTATGCCTACCCCAGTGTGCCTGACCTATGCCTAACACGTGGAAGGGGAGTAAGTAAGTAGCTTTAAGTTAAGTTGGTTTTGCCAAGGTTTGTTTCAAGAATTCTCGTCTAAGGGTTTAGTCAACACCATACCTCTGAATAGAATGATGGAGGATTGGTATCTCCTTCAGGGGTCACTCTCGATATCCCAGTCACCCGCGAGGGTAGACCGGAAACGCCGGAGCTGGATTTCTCTGCAGGAGAAAGGCAGCGGGTCTCTTCAGCGCGTCGAGGAAGAAGGGGGGACAGCGTCCGCGGGCAGCTGGAATCTGCTGGATGTCTTCGCAGAGGGACGGCTGTTCAGCTCCTAAGCGTACTGCACCATAGTTCGCGCTTTAGCAGCGATAAGGGTATCAGTAGCTTCACCACCACAGGGACAGCAGGCTGCAGCGACAGGGTGCTAGATTCACCAACACGGGGTCTTGCAGGCAGCTAGCATCAGCAACAGTAGCTCATTGCTTAAGGCAACGTTGGTAATATTTATACCTGACAGGTGCCGGGTTTGACGCAAGTTTGCTGGACATAAGACGTCAATTAAAGATGTCACTAGGAAGTGATAGTTATCAGTTGCTCATTAGAGTTCCATTACTAATCAAAACACAGCAAGCGGGGATTTCCAGGTTTGCTGAGTTTTTATCTTGTTGAAGAACTCGGAGTGTTAATCTAGGAATATCAGATAGTGACTTCTGCTCTGTCATTGCACTAATTGGTCGCAAAGGAAGTGGCAGAGAGCTATGCTGGAATGTGACTCTGTTCGTGTGAGGCCAGAGATGACTTTTCTGAAAATCGCACTTGAACGGTTATGCCAATATAGGGAATAAATGGATTTATAGCCGAATAGGGGCTAGGCATGGGCGGAAAATCCGTTCCGCTCGCGGATTTTGCGGATTTTCGGGAAATCCGCAATCCGCGAGATTTGCGAATTTCCTGCAAAATCCGCAAATCCGCGAGCAGCGGATTTTGCTCGCACTGCTCGCACTGTTCGCGTGAGTTTGCGCCCCGCGAATAAGTGCGAAATTGCAGAAATACGATCTAAGCAAAACTGAAAGTAACTACTTACCAGGTTCAAAAGTTCAGGCACATCATTAGTAGCCATTTCCTGTAGTGCTTCCTGAGGGGCCCCTCCAGAGTTCAGTTGCCAGTTGCAACTATTATGTGACCCTGCTCTGAACCTCAGAATAGTTACACATATGCCACAAAGGTCCTGAATTACAGCTAAGGGAGACAAGCAGGAGCCAGGCTGGAAGTTAAAATCCATTAATCAGCCCCTAATTCATTATTGTCAGTTGGGGCAGGGCAGGTGTTGTAACTAATTTTGCAACAATGAAAGCACTTAGCAAGTGCAAAAGATCACTAATCAGGGCGCACTAAGGAAGCAGGTGCCAGCTAAAAAAATATTCTGTGACACATTAATCAGCCCCAAATTAATTCAGGTCACTTGAGGCAGGGAAGGTGTGCTTTGCTTTGCCGAAAATAATGTACACTGGACAACCAGAGGGTGTGGTGATGAAACAGAGGGTGGCATGGGTGGGCCAGAGGGTGGCATGAGTAGTCAGAGAGTGGCAGTGGTGACAGAGAGTGGCAGTGATGAAGAAGAGTGTCCCAAACAGGTTGGACACGTAGAAACAACAAGTTCGCAAAACTTGCGACCCGACAGGTAAGTTCGCAAATTGCGAAATTGTAAAAACCCTCGCGAACTGGCAGAAACACGGGCGAACACAAAAAAAAAAAAAAATCTGCAAATTCGCGGGAATTCGCGGATTTTGCGGATTGCGAGTTTGCAAATCCGCAAATTCGCGGATTGCCAATCCGCAAAATCCGCTCATGCCTAATAGGGGCATAAGGTCACAGTATCGATCAGGAACCTAGATAAACACGCAACACCCACTCCACGTATTCATGTCCATCAAATTACTAAAACTAAAGCAATTAGATGCATGTGTAACATTGCCCACCCCAAAATACATAAATGCATTCGAAAATAGGCGTACTTAAAATTGCATATGAAATCAATGAACGATTATGCATGAAGAATTACACATGAAGTATCTCTGACAGAAGAAGGGTGAGATAAATCATCACATAAAAATGCATTGTAATAACATGTGCTAGAGGCTGGTGTAATATTGTTATGTCTCTAGATGTGTTTAGAAATAGAAGTGTGAAGCTTCTGTTCTCTAAGAATAGTTTTTACGTTAAGCAAAGAATTGTTCGTGCCAAAAAAAAGGTCAATATTAAAAATTGTCCAATTCAAAGAATTATTGCTTGAACGGGGAAAAATAGATTTCCAAAGCTCTTGGCAGTTTTTTTTGATCAAAACTGAAGGCCGAATTCAGAGTTCATGGGAACGCTGTGTGTCGGAAAAGCTTCTAAAAGTTATTGTTTCTGTACGGGTGAGAACATCGTATCAGACAGGCTCTCAAAGAATTGGTCTACAAATTCAGGTGATAGTTCAACCAAATTAGATAGCGCTGTAACTTGGCAGGTGTGAGAATGATTGCTGTGATCATAGTCGGGAGCAGCAATGCTCACAGAACGTTGTACCTGGATGATGTTGCTTTTGTCACTCGCTCCACTGTTACCACTTGGTTGTAGCACAGGAGTCTCCACGAATGCCGTCATCAGGATTGGTAGCCGCTGGGGACAACACAATGCGTGAGCCGTTATTGGACTGAGCAAAGTATCGACGTCCATTGGTACTGCTGATGGAAGTGAAAGACTGATGTCCAACACGCATTCATCGCCGCAAAGCATACACCGTAGCACAGGTAAAATGCAATTTTGCCATATCGGTCTGAATGAAAGGAACCAGGTCATGTTTAGATCTCTCAGCCTGGCCAATCCAAGGACGTTAGTTATCCTGTCCCGGTAGCGCATTGCTAGGATTGTCTCTTCCATTCCCATGGGAGCTATGTCTGAGCCGAGGCTTGCCATAACGAAGCAGGAGGGTCAAAAATAAAATCCCTGCTACGAGTCCCAAAAATAATGGTATGCCGCCAAAAACAGAGTGTACAAAATTAGGAACGATTCCCAAAATTGCCTGGAAGGGTGTTAGCAGTCCCGTAAAGACTGTCTTAAATATGCCTGGGATGCTTGTTGCACTAGACATGTTAAGGAGTTGGCTGAACATTTCTACGAAATGCACGGGGCAATTTGTTGATAAAAGGTCATGAACTTCAGTAGCTGTCCTTGCAACTAGAAGATCATACGTCTCTTTAGATGACGTTATAGGCACTGTTGTCTGTAAAAGCACAGATTTCATTTTGCTTAATGTATCAATTCGTATAGAATAGAGATTCAGACGAGGCCAGATGGGAGTCACTGTGTCTGCAGGCCCACTCGGAAACAATGCTTGCATACAGCATTTGACCATGGATGTTACTTCTACTAGATAACTTTTCCCTGGCACGAGGCCACAACATCTGTGATCCGTTCTAAGAATGTAACTCCCGTTCGAAAGTTGCATAAAGAAGGGCTCTATCTGAGTTGCAGGTGTGACTAGCTGGTGGCATGAAAGGTTGTTTGAATTTCCATCACATGCTCCGTGTAAATTAATACCCTGACACAAAAGTATACCGCTTAGTGAATGTTTACAGTTGTCACCACTAAGAAATACATTTTTGTCACTGTCACTATAGCAAGAATGAGTGTATGGTAATTTCCATTCAGATTTTACATATCCTTTACCCAATTGTTCATACTGGCCAGCAGGTATGTACTCAAGGCATTTTTTAAATCGGAAAGTTGTTATCGGAATTGTGATAATTCCGTGTATTATCCATTCAATGACAGGACTCTCTGACATTGTCAATGGTAATCTCTCGAGTTTTTCGATGCTCAGGATTGTATAGTCTGCTCCTTTCTGTGCCAAACTGATCTGTTTATCAATAAGGTTAAAACTGGAAAATAATGACGTTGTGTTGATTAAACGCCAAGGCACATAGCCTGAACGAAGATTTTGCAGCGTCCAGCCTAGTTCTATAATAGAGCGTAATTGAGACTGGCCATGTTGTAACATAAGCAAATCTCTGTCTATCACATCAAAGGCAGAGGATACAATATTGTCCAACGAATATATTCTGGAAGACAGAGTCATTAACCCATTGTCTATTACAGAAAGTGATTTCTCCAAATTAATACGATCAATTTCTCGTATTTTTTCAGCAGTTTCAATTTGCTTTACTTTCCAAGCCTCGTTGTAAGCAGCATAGATACTGGTCGCTATGAAACGCTTTTGACGCTGTTTGCGTGGTCCAAGAATGAAATCGCGCAAATCAGCACCATCTTTTAGTAAAGACAAGTGTTGCTTAATTTCAGCCAGTGTGGATGTTTTTAGCCATTCAAGGCAGAGTTTCCCTACACTGTATGTTGTTATAATCCCTCGATGTTGTCTCTGGGAATATCTCGAGTCTAATCTGGTCATTTTTAACCCCTGTGTTTTATTCAGGAATCTATATTGACAGCTATTTGTGTCTGTAGGCCAGATTAACCACTTTTTCCAATCAGGATGTGTTCTGTTGAAATGTAAAATTTGTGACACGTCTAACTCAATATCTGTGGTTGTATTCTCAGGTATTGGCTTCGGTATAGACGGTGTTTTAAGGTCTTTGATCTTAGCTAGGCCAAGACAAGATGTTTGGTGTATTGTGTCATTTAAAAATAACATTTGTTCTGGTATCATGCAGATTCTAAATAGTGCTTCAATGCCTTGCACCTGCCAATCTTTTGTACCCCAAATTGTTTTCGTTTCAATATTATTTTTCCAATAATCAAAACCAAATGTCATCATTTTGTCATAAAATGCTTCTGAATATATCAATTTAGAATTTGTCAGCATTGTTTTCATTCCTGTTTTATCTAACAGTTTGTAATAAAACGTTTCTGCATCACTGGTGTTAAACCCTGAAAAAAATATTTGAATTTCTCAAAAAATGCTTTAGAACTGCTTTTAGGTGGTGTAGAACAATGTTCCCATTGATTATACATAAAAACATTTCTAGGCTGTGCAGATTTATGCAAGTAATGATCCCCATAGTGGGTGTAACAGAATAACTGCTCATAACTAGATGAACCTTGTAAATAATCATGATCTGTGAATCTAGCTGACATTACTAAATCAGACATCATGTCATTAATACTGTTAAAGTCCCAATCATCAGAGAATGTACAAGGTGTCAAAAAGTCACTTAAGGAAACCTTTAGTTGATGAGGATACTTCAGGATTTCGACCGGACCATATATCTCATAGTCTGTTTTCTCCCATACTACCCCACCAGGTATTGGAATTGCTGTGACATTTACTGTTGACAGTTCTCTTTTCTTCACGTGGGATGATCTGTGTGGTTTCAGGACTAGGTTGATGTTCTGACTTGCTGTGTCCATTCAATTGTAATAAACTTTCCTAAAATTAAAACTAAAATTAGGCATAGTAGGAGTATGAATACCCCTGAGATAATCCAATGCTCAATCAACGGTGAATCCAGATATAGTTCTTTGATTTGTTGAAGGAGTCCTGTTGTATTTTCTTTAGAATACTTTTTTGTTTCTGGCATCACTTCGGGGTCGTTTAAATCTTCAGAGAAGTTGTCGAAGCTGATGAAATAACCAGAGGCAGTTCTGTCAATTGATGGGATTGTTCTTTCAATCTGTCTTTCGGTAGCACTTTCTGATGCCACATCATTGTAGACTGGTGTTGTTTCTTGACGAACTGTTTCAATCTGTGTTTCAAGAGGCACGAGTTCCATGGTTTTATTGCATAGTCCTTCATTGTGCACTGCAGGCTGATCAAATGTGATTAGTCTTTCAGTTTGAACCTCTTGGATTGTTGCAAGTTTGGGTATTCTGTTGTTTCTTGGGAGTCCACTGGGCCTACTGTTGATTATAGGCCACATGCTTGTGGTTTTACCAGATCGATAGACACGACTCTGTTCTCCTTTTTACCAGCAAGGGGCGGTAGCACAACTGATCTTGTTCCGGTGACTGCTAAGACAGGTACTGCTTTTCTGTAAGAAGGCCCAAATTCCTTCTTAACCGCGATCTTTTCTCTGACTAGATCCCCAATCTTTGGAATCCAGACAGGCCTTGCTGGGGCTGTTGCTGGTGGTGCCTCGTCAGTGGTACTTGGCTGTTGCTTTAACTTTATGTTGCTTAATGATTTTCTTGTTTCATTCAGTTCCTGTAAAACAGCCAAACGATCCTTTACATCAAAGTGCATTGTTTCTTCTTGTACCACTGACATCTGACTATCGAGGTCCTGAACACGCATTCTAATTCCGAACAATAGTTCGTATGGGCTGAAACCTTTTAGAGAATTTCTTGGCATGTTGTTAAGACTAGTCTGGACACTTATTAAATGTTTGACCCACCCAGCGCCTCAACCTAATACCTTCGCTGTTATAGATTGCTTTATGTCATGGTTTTTTCTTTCTACCACACTGTTCCCTTCGGGGTGCGATGGACAAGAATACCGCAACCCAATTCCCTTGCTGGCCATGGCCTCCTTATAGGCTCGAGAGCTGAAAGCAGGACCCTGGTCAGAATGGAACGTGGTAATTGCGTATGTGCCGATAAAGACTCGCAAATCTTTTATAACCGTTCTAGCGTCAGCCGAGCACTGGGGCCACATCCATATGAACCTCGTACAGGAATCCACTGCTACCATGATATATCTATAGTTACCGTCCCTTTGTAGGGGACCACAGTGGTCCAGGTAAACGCATGCAAATGGTTTATCCGAGATGAGAAGGGGTGTCTGCGCTGGTCGTTTTACTGTTGATACTTTTATCCTTTGGCATGTGTCGCATTCTAATACATACTTTTTAGTTTGTATTCTCAAGCGAGGCCACCAATATCTCTGTTTTAATAGTGATATTGTTGCGGAAACGCCAGCGTGTGCAGAAGCAAGCCCTTCGTGTGCCGCTTTGATTAGTCCTAATCTGTGTTCCCTGTTTGGAATTACTCTATCCCCCACTCCAGGGATTCGAGCAAAAGGAACATTATTTGTATCCGTTAAGTACAAGTACTTTTCAGGAAAGCCTTTTGGGAGTGTTTTCTTATCATTTTTTACTGACGCACTGACAGCTTGTAGAATATCGCTGTCTATTTTTGTTTGTGACCGAGTTATCGCAGCTACGGAAGCCGTTTGCACAGCTGCCTTCGCGGCTTCATCAGCCAATGAATTCCCTGCAACGTGAACGCCATCACGTTGATGACTCAGTGTATGTATCACGTGAGTCTTTTGTAGTTCTTTCTGTAAAAGAACTACCTGTTCCCAAAGCATTTTATGCTTTATTGTGCCACCTTTTGCATCTTTGAAACCATTTTCCACCCAATTCTGCAAGTATTCATTATAAGATTGTACGCAATAAAAAGAATCGCACACTATTAGTGTGGGGAATTCGCGATCGGTATTTTCTAGCGCCATCTTAAATGCTACTAATTCAGCTCGTTGAGCCGAGCAATCTCCTAGAGATTGTGTTTTAGTGACCAGTGGTCTGAATTTTCCTTTGTGCCAGCGACCTTTAACAATCGCGCACGCAGCACTGTAAGCCTGCTTACCCCCAACTGCGGGTTGTGCTGATCCGTCAGTATATATAATACTTCCGTATTCTTCGAGAGGCAGGATTTCAATTGGCAGAGGACATTCATATTCATATTGTAAAAATTCCTGTGTTTTTAAGTTAGGATCAAATTCGTAAACTACGGCTGTTGCAGCAAGAGAATTAACCCACTGAATCCATCTCGGATGCAAAGCTTTAGCATTAGGAATGCTTGCTTTAGTTACCGCTTCTAAAGCCGGTATAGGTGTTATGATTATTATTCGTTTACCTTGTGCTAGGGGCCTTTCTTTCGCTACAGCAGTCTGAACCGCAGTTAGAATTTTTTCCGTTGAACTGAATTTTATTTCAGCCTTTGTGTACAAATGTGATTTGTAAGCTATTGGTACCCTTTCTCCCTCATTAGAGGTCAGGTATATGAATCTGCATCTTCCTGGGATGACTCGGATTACAAGATCACGTGTGTTGTCACGTGTATCTAATTTTGTTTTTGCTAACATGTCTGTTTGCAGCGATCTCAAAATTTCTGTGTGTTTTTGAGTCCAATTGATTTGTTTAAAATCAGGTTTAATTAGTTCATAGAGAGGTTTAACCCTCTCTGTGTAATTTAGAATGTAAGTTCTTCCGAAATTCAGAAAACCTAGTATGGATTGTAAATTCTTCAGCGTTTTTGGAGCTTGAAGTACAGCGCACTTCTCTAAGAAGTTGTCCGCTAGGCTTTTCCCTTCACTTGATAATTCGTACCCTAAAAATAGTACTGTCAGATGGGCAATTCGAGACTTTTTAAAGTTGAATTTGTAACCCTCTGCTGCGAACCCAAGTATAATGGTGTTCACTCTTTTCAAGTGAGTATCCAAGTCGTCGTCTGTGAGATAAATATCATCTACGTAAGATAACGCTTCATCATCATAGATTTGTAGTAACTCTGTTACCCTAGCTGAGAATAGTCCTGGGCTGTTCTTGAACCCCTGTGGGAGTCGACAGAATTTTTTCTGCGACCCAAATGCAGAGAAAGCGGTCAAATATCTGCTTTCCGGTGCAATGTTTTGACAAAAGAAACCATTAGATATGTCTAATGTCGTTTTATATTTTTTCCTAACTATATTATTCATTAGGGCTGCACTATGCAAGTTTTGTACTGCAAAGGTTTTGCAACATGTATTAAGGTGTCTGTAGTCCAAAACTAGACAATATGAATTGTCTGGCTTGGAGACAGGAAACAAAGGATTGTTCATTTGAGAGGTGCATGTTTCAATCACCCCCTGGTACTCAAGTTGATCTAAGATCTCCCTGACTTGTTTTTTAGCTTCTTGCTTTATGGGATACTGCCGTTGGGCAGTTGGTTCACTTTTTAATTGGATTTTGTGAGGAGGTGAGTCCTCATCCCATCCTACATGATTTTTATATAATGCAGGTGCCTGGGCTACTGCCCATTTCCTTGCATATGTATATTTTTTGTGAATCGGAATGTGATTCGAGAAGGCAGGCATAATCACTTCTTCGCCACGAGGGCACTCCCTGACAAACTCTGGCGGCCAATCTTTTTCAGCTAACAGAATATCATAGCCTTTTGAGAGCTTATCCCAAAATAGACCCTTAATTTTCCTAGTCTTATCACCCTCTATACGCAATGGTATTTCGTATATTTTATGGGGCTCGCTAAGTCTGGTGTCGGCAGTTTCAACCTGAATGTATTCATTCGTGTCCACTGTCTCCAGATGACTCATCAAGATCTTGCGCGCTATACTGATTTCTGCTGCACTGTCCAACATTGTCAATGCCCACTCCCCCTTTTTCAACTGTGTCCTCAGTATTCTCTGCATGTTCGATTACTCTAATACTGGCTACCTTCTTTTTAGGAAATTGTGATTTCCTATTTTGAGCAGGTTCCTTGTCTTTGGACTTGGTGTGCTCTCCTGGGTCTGACCGTCCTCTTCTTTCCGAATTCTGTGGAAAAGATCGAGAGGGACGTGTATCAATACTTTGATATCTATCAGGTTTTTTCAGATTATCCCTATTTCTAAGGTTATATCTTTTCTCAGAGGGCTCCCTCTGGGGAGACTGGCGTTCTCGAGTCGGAGTTTTTTCCCTCCGTCGAGGAGACCTTCCTCTGGACTGGAAAACTTTTTCCTTGGGAGTGGATTGTTTATTTCCATCCCAGCTCTTTTTAGGAGTGTTTGAATTATTTTTATTAAATAATTTTACTAACTCTCTATAAGCTTTAGTTAATTCTCCTATGTTAACTAAGAGATCTTCTTTTGACATCTTTGCAATGTCAGGATGTGGTGTGTAGCTGGCTAGAACCGGCCACGTGGCTCCTGGTCTACCTAGTGGACCGAGCCTGGTAATGTGATCATTATGTTTTAGGGCGCCATTAAACCAGAGCAGGTGCTCTTGAAATTTAAGTGGAATTTCAATCTCCTCGAAAGGAGCGTACTCTTCCGGAGGTTTCTCTATTTTGTAATAGTGAAACTCTTTTGTTCTAGCGTTTACCGCTGGAAAGTTTATCCATGAATAGAATACCTCTGTCTGCCGATATTCGTGAGCCTCTATCACGAAAATTACTGTACCACCTTGTGGTGTCAGTCCGTTCTCTATAAGTTTTAAAGTTATAGATCTTATTAAGTGGACCGGGATGTTAATAGCATCCGGGTCAATCTGTAGGAGACTCGAGTCTTCCTCTATTAGTTGGGTTGCCAGTCTAACTGCTTCCCTTTCTTCTTCACTGTCTGTCATTTTTTTAGAAATGCAGGCTTTGCAGAGTAGGTCTCCAAGGAGACAAAGATTAGGTGCACAATATTTTGGAACACTGTATCCTTCAACGTTGAATAAACCAGAGCTTTACATAGGAATCTCTTCCTACTAAGGTCGGGCGGATTTTAACCTTTCACCCACTCCAGACGTCTATTGGAGTATTTACGGGAGAAAGGGGTCTGTGTGAAATATGCACGACTGAGTTACTCTAACTGTCTTGCGTTAGTTTATCGCCTTACCAAACGTTGGGCGCCATGTAGTGTAGTTCCTAGTTTCCCACTAGGCCCTGCGCATTGAAATAACATAAACAGTAGTATCGACGTGGAACTGCGGATATTCCAGGCCTCCACTGACTATGCTAAACTTAATTGGGTTGTGTTACCAACTAGCTCAGAGGTCACTGGAAACTTTCTTCTCTGCATAGGAAGTGATCAGCTTCCTTGGCACAGACAAGAAGGGATTCAGCTTTCCAACAACCGTGCAACATGACAACTTTGCTCCTCAGATCAAGAGTCAATCTCTAGGGTTGTGTGAAACAATAGACATGTATTTCACTCAGTCAGTCTAGTGCAGTTTACTTTCACGAGATGTAGAGAATAGAGAGATGGGCGTTTGTCAATAAAGGGTTAACATTTATTGAACAGTCTTTCTTCTCGTACAAGAGAAATGTATTGCCACAATTGCAAGACTTGTTATTATAAAAAGTACGTACAGTAAGATAAGGATTGCGAAATAGAACTGTAAAAGCATTGATATGGTTTCTTAGCTATACAATGGTTTAAAAGTAATAAAACATATATACAGTCATATATACATTAGGCTAAAATACTCAACTGGTGCTTCTAACTATGCCTACCCCAGTGTGCCTGACCTATGCCTAACACGTGGAAGGGGAGTAAGTAAGTAGCTTTAAGTTAAGTTGGTTTTGCCAAGGTTTGTTTCAAGAATTCTCGTCTAAGGGTTTAGTCAACACCATACCTCTGAATAGAATGATGGAGGATTGGTATCTCCTTCAGGGGTCACTCTCGATATCCCAGTCACCCGCGAGGGTAGACCGGAAACGCCGGAGCTGGATTTCTCTGCAGGAGAAAGGCAGCGGGTCTCTTCAGCGCGTCGAGGAAGAAGGGGGGACAGCGTCCGCGGGCAGCTGGAATCTGCTGGATGTCTTCACAGAGGGACGGCTGTTCAGCTCCTAAGCGTACTGCACCATAGTTCGCGCTTTAGCAGCGATAAGGGTATCAGTAGCTTCACCACCACAGGGACAGCAGGCTGCAGCGACAGGGTGCTAGATTCACCAACACGGGGTCTTGCAGGCAGCTAGCATCAGCAACAGTAGCTCATTGCTTAAGGCAACGTTGGTAATATTTATACCTGACAGGTGCCGGGTTTGACGCAAGTTTGCTGGACATAAGACGTCAATTAAAGATGTCACTAGGAAGTGATAGTTATCAGTTGCTCATTAGAGTTCCATTACTAATCAAAACACAGCAAGCGGGGATTTCCAGGTTTGCTGAGCTTTTATCTTGTTGAAGAACTCGGAGTGTTAATCTAGGAATATCAGATAGTGACTTCTGCTCTGTCATTGCACTAATTGGTCGCAAAGGAAGTGGCAGAGAGCTATGCTGGAATGTGACTCTGTTCGTGTGAGGCCAGAGATGACTTTTCTGAAAATCGCACTTGAACGGTTATGCCAATATAGGGAATAAATGGATTTATAGCCGAATAGGGGCATAAGGTCACAGTATCGATCAGGAACCTAGATAAACACGCAACATCAACATGTTGAACACTGATGAATATTTATTCCTAAGATGTCTGTGTCCTATTATCCCGACCTTCTATTACCTCCCAAAGGTGCACAAAGATAAGAACAATCCGCCTGGGAGACCTATTGTGGCCTCAAATGGGAGTTTAACTGAACACCTCCTCGATATGCATTGACTGTTTTCTTTCTCCTCTAATGATATCTTTGAGGTCATATTTGAAAGACACTAAACATTTTTTGAATTGCATTGAGAACATTGATTGGAAAGACAGTTACTGCATGCTGGTACTAGAAATCACCAGTTTATATACGTGCATTGCACATGATGATGGTCTTAGGGCAGTGCTGAGTTTCCTAGACAAACTTTCTGTGAGATTTTATGAACACAACAAAATGCTATCTGAGTTCATAATGTTTTGCTTGAATAATAATATGTTCTTATTTGGTAAACAGTTGTATAAGCAAATGTTGGGCGTGGCCATGGGAACCTGCTCCGCCCCCAGTTTCGCGAACTTGTTCGTGGGCTGGTGGGAGGAGCAGGTGGCCTGGGCCAATGTCAATCGAGAGTGAAACAATAGAATTATAGGGTGGTATCGTTACATCAACGATCTTTTCATCATACTGGATAGCCCTATGGAATTAGCAGCCACGTACATAGAAATACTAAGTAGGAAGGATATTAACTTGAGGTTTTCAGGTGAAATTAGCAAAGCATCAGTAAATTATCTGGATCTTACGGTATATATAGATGAGAGAGGCAAAATACAGACCAAACTTTTCAGAAAGGCCACGGCGGGCAACTCAACATTGTATGCGACAAGTAGCCACCACAAAAAATTGATTGAAAGTATACCGTATGGAGAGCTGTTACGAATTAGGAGGAACAACTCGAATGACATAGAGTTTCGTAAAGCTGCCAGGTTAAGTCTCCAACGTTTCAGGATAAGGGGTTACAGTGAGGGTGTTCTTACACAGGCCCTGAATAAGGTAAGCAGTATTCAAAGGAAAGATCTACTGCAGTCCAAAAAGAAAGAAAAGAAGAGTGGGGCTTTCCGCCTTATCACCACATTTTCAGAGAATGCATGTGAATTAAAAGAGAATATTACGTAAGAATTGGAACATCTTACTCATTGACACTACTATTAGGGAAGATCTGCCTACCAATCCTTTGGTTACTTTCAGAAAGGCTAGGGCCCTCAAGGACCATCTAGTTAAAAGCCATCATGTAGGACATTCAGTGCAACCAAAACTGCCACCTTTAAATGGTTTTTATCCTTGCGGCCGATGCAAGGCCTGCAAATATAGTAAGCGTACACTTACATATAAGGTACCAGGGTTGATCACACTTAAACGCATGCAGAAATTTCGGACATGTTCCACACCTTTTGCAATTTACTGTTTGATTTGTCCCTGTGGGCCTAGATATATTGGAAGCACAACCCACCCAGTGAAATTGCGTATTTTAGAGCACATGCGTGCTATTAATAACTTTGATGAGTCCTACCCGGTGGCTAGGCATTTTGATAAGGAACACAAACGCAACAGGGATCTGTTGTCTTATATCTGTCTAGACAGTCTTCCAGTAAATGTAAGAGGGGGAGATCGTTTACAGAAATTAAGGCGATTGGAATCGCGCTACATTATAGATCTCCAGAGCAAAATGCAGAATGGACTTAATATGCACGAGGAATTGTCAGTGCATTTGTGATAGTTTGTCTTTCTGTGACTGTTTTGCTATGTATTTGTGGTCGGCTGGCCACGAATGAATTCCGAAATCCTGCTGTACATTTATGAATTAATGAAATATCAAGTTTGGCTAGAATGCTGTGGCCGGATGGCCAGGAATGAACTTTGATAACACGCTGCAAATTGATGAAATGTTAATTTTGATTATGTCTGGGTATTAGAGTACTGTTCCTTAAATGACTGAGTTAAAATGTGTAATGAGTATAACCATTGAAAGTTAAAGCCCATACAGGACGTACTTGACATGTGAGTTTAACATCAGGGTCGCATTTGCAGGCAATGCCCATCCAGGGAGTGATTTTTGGAGCATATACCTGGATTTGCAGGGCATCTCGTGTGTATTTAACTATAGAGATGTAATATGATGCCGTGTAGCCTGACTTAACACGTGAGATAATTCTCGCTATAGAGGGTATTGCACGTTATAAGATGGCGGCACCTTTGTATGATGTTCATGCGTCCTTTGTTAATTTCAATGAAATGAGAACATGCAATGGTTATAAACCTTTAATGGCCGCCGCGTCACTCTGTGTAACTATTGACGCAGGCCGATGCCGAAACACATCTTACTATGCTGTACGGTTTCCAAATTATGTTTGTTTGAGGAACCACCCCTACGAGTGCTGCGATCATTATTCAGGGTGAGGACCTGTGGATGTTGTGAGCTGTATACTTTTAACGGGTACACCCCTGTTACGTGAGCACCCGTTCAGGAGTGCGGCAGGCTGGTGTTGTGGAAGCTGCTATATATATATATATATATATATATATATATATATATATATATATATATATATATATATATATATATATATATATATATATATATATATATATATATATATATATATATATATATATTCACTGAAAACAAGCATAGGTTTCAGGTAGTCAGTTGGACATTTCACTCATACAAAACCATAGAAATTCCGCCGTTATAGTTAGTTGAGCTAACTATAACTCGTGCCCCTGCAATGTACATTCACATATTACATCATTCATGACATGGTCAGTGACATCACTGATGACATCACTGTTGACATCTCAAATGACATCACTGATGACATCATTCAGTGAATGAGTGTTTCTGTAAAGTTTAATATGTTTTATATATATGCTAAGGAGTATTGAAGAATAACTGGGTGTATAAGTGTCTGGATGAAGGATTTAGTAGATGCGTGACTGACTGTATAAGTGAGTGATTAAATGTATCTTTCTAAATGCATGGGTTAGTGACTAAACTGTCTGCATGTCTGTATCAGTATGTCTGTTTTTGGGTAAGTTGCTGCTATTGTTGGTCAGGAGCTACATGAGTCTCTATATGGGTTATTGATTGGTTGCATGAGTATTTGTATGGAAGACTGCGTGTGTATGTAGGTGGGTGGGAAGTGTGTGGCTTTGTGCATAAATGTGTGGGTACTTCATTCACTGGGTGTATGGGTTCAAGAGTGCGTGTGGAAACAGCTGTATGGGTGGGTGAGTGTGTGTATGGGTTAAGCATGAGCGAATTTTGCGGATCTCGCGTTCGCGAATTTTGCGGATTTGCGGATTCGCAATCCGCAAAATCCGCGAATTCCCGCGAATTTGCAGATTTTTTTTTTTTTTGTGTTCGCCCGTGTTTCTGCCAGTTCGCGAGGGTTTTGTACACTTTCGCAAATTGCGAACTTACCTGTCGGGTCGCAAGTTTCGCGAACTTGTTGTTTCTACGTGTCCAGCCTGTTTGGGACACTCTTCTTCATCACTGCCACTCTCTGTCACCACTGCCACTCTCTGACTACTCATGCCACCCTCTGGCCCACCCATGCCACCCTCTGTTTCATCACCACACCCTCTGGTTGTCCAGTGTACATTATTTTCGGCAAAGCAAATCACACCTTCCCTGCCTCAAGTGACCTGAATTAATTTGGGGCTGATTAATGTGTCACAGAATATTTTTTTAGCTGGCACCTGCTTCCTTAGTGCGCCCTGATTAGTGATCTTTTGCACTTGCTAAGTGCTTTCATTGTTGCAAAATTAGTTACAACACCTGCCCTGCCCCAACTGACAATAATGATTTAGGGGCTGATTAATGGATTTTAACTTCCAGCCTGGCTCCTGCTTGTCTCCCTTAGCTGTAATTCAGGACCTTTGTGGCATATGTGTAACTATTCTGAGGTTCAGAGCAGGGTCACATAATAGTTTCAACTGGCAACTGAACTCTGGAGGGGCCCCTCAGGAAGCACTACAGGAAATGGCTACTAATGATGAGCCTGAACTTTTGAACCTGGTAAGTAGTTACTTTCAGTTTTGCTAAGATCGTATTTCTGCAATTTTGCACTTATTCGCGGGGCGCGAACTCACGCGAACTCACGCGAACAGTGCGAGCAGTGCGAGCAAAATCCGCTGCTCGCGGATTTGCGGATTTTGCGGGAGATTCGCAAATCTCGCGGATTGCGGATTTCCCGAAAATCCGCAAAATCCGCGAGCGGAACGGATTTTCCGCCCATTCCTGGTATGGGTGTGTTGGTGAGTGAATGGATATCACAGTGCTACATGTTCAAGTAACTACATGTGTAAAAGGCAGTGTATGTGAGAGTTGGCATATATAAATGACTATACGTGAGAGTCAGTAATTGTGAGAGTGTCTGTATGGATGAGTGTGTACTTTTATCAGTGATTGTATAAGAGAAAATATATGTTAGTATCTGTATGAATAAGTGAGGTTGTGTGTGTATTACTGTATAGGTGAGTAAATAGAAGTGTGATTGATTCTTTGCAGGACTGACTAGATGTATGAGTAACTAAAGATGAGTGGAGGTGTGTGAGTGTTCGTATAGGTGTATGAGTGCCTATATTAGTGTTGAATTGATGAGTGACTGCATGTACGAGTGACTGTATGGGTGAATGAGGGGATGTGTGGGTAGACCTAGGAATCAGTAAGTGTATACGTAGTAACTAGTATTAGTGCCTCTATTGTTTTGAAAATGATAGTCTGTATTTTAGAGTGGGTGTATCAAAGGTTTTATTAAAGTGTGAGGAAGTACATCAGATGGATGATGTCATCCGTGATGTCATTTGAGATGTCATCAGTGATGTCACTGACCATATCATGAATGATGTAATATGTGACATCATCAGCAATGCATTGCGGGGACACGAGTTATACTTAGCTCAACTAACTATAACAGTGAAATTTCTATGGTTTTGTATGAGTGAAATATCCAACTAACTATAACTTCCCTGAAACCTTTGCAACTATACCGTCCCTGAAACCTATGATTTTTTCAGGGAATTTCTAAAGGTTTTTTAAATGTTATTTGTAACTATAACGTTAATTTCGAATTATAATGTTTATCAAACCTATGGTTTTTTCAGTGATTTTAAATCATCACTTTATTGTCAACCTAGTTAAAACAGCCAATATCTCCAGTTTTCCATCAATAACTTTGACAAAAAAGAATTCATCACAAATGAGAACAACAGTTAACGACAATAATATACAGAGTAGACATCCCCGTACAAAAATTAACACAAAAGCACCAGTACCCGATATTTTCAAGGAGCAGCCAAATCTGGGGTGTGATCCAAAAACAGGGAATAAGCCAAGTTTGCAGTAGGAATCTAACATCTGTATTTTACTGGTGTAAACCAGGACGACTACCTAGAATGTGAAAGGGATTGTAGCCCAGAATCACATCTGAAGCGCAACATATGTCAAAGAGTTACTGATCATGCAGCTCAAACACCCATGAAGGCCACAACACGCACTGCCATCAGCCTCAGGACGTCCCTCCCGGATCACCCCCCTCTCTACTACCACGAGGCAGCGCAGAACACGACAGCGGACCTTCCAAAAAAGCCATGGCCCCTCAGCCACACAACAACGGCCTTGTCTCTAATTGGCTGTCCTCCATGTGCCAAAAACTGAAACTTCAACTTTCCATGGCCCTGTATTGCTACAGCTGCAACATCCACTGAATGTGCAATAAACATTCATATCCACACAAATGTCTCATGTCCACCATCTTTCTTGTGTGCAACTACGGATGAATATAGGGTCAGTAATTCCCCGTACTTCCATGTTGGCCATATTGTGGGACTTAGGTCACAGAGTGACACTTTGGATAGCACTCCAACACAAACACCCGCATCCAGTGTTGTCTGATTTTTAAAGATTTCTTTAGCCCAAAGCCAACTAAAAAGTAGCCCATACTAGCCCAATATTGCTACTTTAGGGAAGATGGGGCAGGGACAGCTTCAAGCAAGCAGTGACTACATTGGAATTGATGTTGCAGCAGTATGCCAAGTAAATATTTGTCTAATAAAGCGCTTTAACATACTACTTTGCTGGAGTGTTCTGTATATATTTATAATCTGGCAACTAGCACAAACCAACATTTTAACAACACAACCAGAAAAATATAGCCCAATTGTGTGTGATCTAGCCCAATCTGGCAACACTGGTGCCACAGCCACTCCCTCACGGCTGGTATACAGCCACACAGCACAGGCGTCACAGGACACGTGACCCTGCTAATACAAAAGACCGTGCGATCATGCTCTGTGCCATTTTAGAGTTTAGAGTACGTGGCCTCACTTCTTACTGAGTTAGTAGCACTGCAAGCACTGAGTGGGTGTCCAAACTGCGAGGATGAAAGGTGCACTAGTAATTCCTCTGCCATGGCCATAGCAAATGTGAGACCTATTACCTTGCATAACGGAGCTGCATGATGTGGAGGGTGCCGTGACTGCGAAAAGGTGAGCAGTGAGGTCTTGGTGCGCAGCGTCGGGCAGATAACTCTGGGTGGCGGGAGTGGATGGGGTACAGCACCCTGAATGCAGAAAGACGGCAAAGCGATTTAGGCATACGCACTTATATATACTCTGCCACAGCATCTGATTGGTAACGTGTGCACTGGTGCAATGCCCGAGGAGCCGGTGCTGACTTCCAACTATGGACTCTCACAGCTCGTGGCTGCCTTGCGTGGCTTTGGGAATGTTATGTTTTGAATGTGAAAAGGTTGGAAGGTAGAAGTTACCGGGCGTTCATTCATTTATTCTTTATACTTGCTGCTTCCAAAACATGTTCTGAGGATTAAACCACATCAAGAGAATTACTGTCTCTGTCTTTTCATTCCTGCATACTGGTCTTTCCTACAATTACTATTCTGTACTATCTTTCAGATGTGGGAGCTTGAGGGTGCACTATGTCCTGGCATGTGGTTGGAGACACACTGGTGACAAAAAGGTGAGCTGCAAAGATTTTCTCCAGTGTCACTCTCTCACTTTTTCTCTCTCCCCTTTGATGGACGCATGATGCACAATCTTATCTTGCTTTTTATCTAACAGGCTCTGGTTCACAAATTGATGTCCCTTCCCAAATACCACCAAAGCTGAACAAGTGTAGAACCTGCGATGATCTGTGGCCATCCTGGCAATCAACATCTAGACAGAATTGTGAGCTCTTTTCACCACATGTACTGAGGCTGAGGAAGCTCCTTCGGTACGTGGTCGACTCTCTTCAACACAAGCCGGTGGCGGAAAGTGAGCAGAGAGGCTTGTTTGCTCAGCAGCGGGCACTCACCTCCAAAGAGTGGATGGGGAGCAGCAGCTTGGGTGTGCAGCGACTGTTATACACCTCTGGGCAGTGCAAGTGTATGGGCTACACCAGACTGAGGACAATAATATTAAGAATGGCGATAACATTATAATCGCTTTAGTGGCAGGAAACGGCCACTAAAGCAGCGATAAGTGACTTGATAATATGTCCTCGAGAATTCTCATAGAAGCCCAGGTTCTGGTGTGAAGGACATCAAACCTGGGCTTCTATGAAAATTCACAAGGGCATATTATCAAGCCCCTTATCGCCACTTTTGCAGCAGTTTCCTGCAGCTAAAGCGGCAATAGTGTTATCTCCGTTCTTGATATTACGACCGTGGGTGTGCAGCGGCTATTAGACACCTCTGAGCAGTGGAAATAGATGGGATGCAGCAGCCTGGGTGCCCAAAGCAGAAACAGTGAATTGCACATGTGCAGTTGTATATAGTCTGCAATTACTAATTCTATACTATCTTTCAGATAACTAAACTTGAGGTTGCAGTATGTCCCGGCACGTGGTTGGAGACACACCGGTGACACAAAGGTGAGCTGCGAAGATTTTTTCCAGTGTCAACACTCCCTCTCCATCTCTTCCTTTCTCTCTCTCACACTTTCTTTCTTTCTCTGTCTCTTCCTCTCTCTCTCATTCTTTCTTTCTCTCACTTCCTCTCTCTCTTTCTTCCTATCTCTCACACTGTTTTTCTCTCTTCCTTGTATCTCACTCTTTCTTTCTTTCATTCTCAATCTTTCTCTCTCTTTGTTTCTCTCTTTTCCTCTCTTCCACTCTTTTGCCCTCTCTCTTCCTCTCTCTCACACTGTTTCACTCTTTCTCTCGCTCAATCTTTCTTTCTCGCTCTTCCTCTCTCTGTCTTCCACTCTCTCTCTCTTTCTCTCTCCTCTCTCACACTGTTTCTTTCTTTCTCTATTCCTTGTATCTCTCTCTTTCTCTCTCTCACTCTTTCTCTGTCTTACTCTTTCTTTCTGTCTTCCTCTCTCTCTTTCTCTTTCACTCTCTCTCTTCCTCTCTCTGTCACTCTTTCTCTCTCTTCCTCTCTCTCACACTGTTTCTCTCTTTCTATCTTCCTTGTATCTAACACTTCCTCTTTTTCTCTCTCCTTTGCTGGACGCATAACACACCATCTTATTTTTCTTTTTCACTTGTAGACTGTGATTCACAAATTGTCGCAGGATGACCCGCCAGGGCTATACATAGTTTTATTTGTTGTTTTTTTGTTTTAATAAAATGTTTTACACACATAGTTTTCTTTGTTGTTATTTTGTTTTAATAAAATGTTTTATATGTAAATCCATACATGACTAAGATTCTCATTTGTCGAAACTCACAAGCATATCTTTTATTAAAACTGCAACACCAGCCGATTTGTTAGGCTCCACATTTAAAAACGTTCCTGTCACATTTGTTTGTGGAGGGTGAG
The DNA here is from genome assembly GCF_964263255.1 of Lissotriton vulgaris. Classification (NCBI taxonomy): domain Eukaryota; kingdom Metazoa; phylum Chordata; class Amphibia; order Caudata; family Salamandridae; genus Lissotriton; species Lissotriton vulgaris. The sequence continues at coordinate 1,136,231,057 of NC_141697.1, forward strand.
TAGGGATGGCGGACAAGGAGCTGCTGCTGGGGGATGTCAGAGTAGTGTTAGGTGTCCGACCTGCATCACCGTTGCCTCCATTGCATCTCTTCTCAGAGACCTGCAAGCCGATGGGCTGCTCGTAAAAATGCGGGCAAGAGAAGTTGCTCAGGAAGAGCTGCGAGCCCACCAGCGGTTCGCAGAGGGAGACTTGCGGGCCAAAGAAAGTTGTTGACGGTATGCTGGTGATGTGGGAAGAGGGTTTGTTACCTGCTGATGTGGGGAGAGGCAGCGTGATAGGGTTTTCTCTCACAGACAGAGCTCCGGTATGTTTCAGAAATGCCTCTAACAGATGCCAGCTGACAGACTGAATCACAAAATGGCTTTTCAATACTATACTCATATAGTGAGACATTTGAAAAGTTTGTACTCAGGCTTGCAGAGGGACAACTGTGGCCCGAATCTTCAACTCACAAAGTCAGAACTATAAGCCGTCAGCTCCCAAAGGAACAGCAGCGTAGTAGCTCGGAGAGATGCAGGCACAGCACTGTACTAGCTCGCAAAGGTAGAGAGCTGCGAGCCAACGTACTGGCTTCTAGAGACATACCTCCCAAGTAGTGATGTTGGGCAGAGGGACTTGGAAGGGTTATCTTCCCAGTAGTTTCTTGGAGTGGAAGTCGTGCTGCCTGGCACTCACCGATTTCTCCTTTACTGTCACTGCATCCAAAACATCATTACACAGAGCTCCGCTATATTAAATTGCCCTTGGAACCTTTCTTTTATATTTTCACTCAATGCGATGCACAAGATGGCTGCTAACACTTCCTGGTTTCAAATGTTAGCAGCCAATCAGAGGACAATCTCTGCTTTTAAGAGTTAGCATTCAATCAGAGGCAAGCTCGTGCTCGGGAATAAGGCACTGACCAGATATATATATATTTTTCCCTTTCATATCTCAAAAACGACTGTACGGATTTACAACATTTCAACAAAACCGTGTTTTCTCGACCAAGACCTTTCTCTTTGCCAAATTTGGCGTAATTCAGTTCAGCAGTTTGACCTGTAGCCTTGTCTAAAGTTTCCTATGAAACATTAATTGAGAAAACACGTTTTCACCCCCCCCTTTTTCTCAGTCCTCCCTTGACCAATCACCTCTAAACTTTCAAGATAGGAGCTGATCAAAAAAGAGAAACGTTTTGGAAAATTTCGTAAAGAATTGTCAAACGACGCCAAAGTTATAAGCAGATGGAGAGCTCCAGGAAGGGGGCTACGCAACCCCCTCCCAACATGACTGAAGTCCAGAGACTGCGGGGACCCCAGTGGGCTCCCGCAACCCCTGCAAGCCCACACTATTTTTTTAAATAAATGCCCCGTAGCCTAGCACACCCCAGGACCGCATTAAAATAAAACGCGGGAACCCGCAACCCCAGCGCTAATTGCGGCAATGTTTTTTTTAATCCTTTTTTTGGCCCTGGGGTTCTTTCTAGGACCCCCACAGCAGGCCTAGAGGATCAGAGGGTTTCTACCCTGCCCCCTTCCCTTGTTTTATACCAATATTTTTCTGTTTTCAGGTGACTCGCTTCTACCGAGCCACAATATGGCTGCCAACACTTCCTGGTTTGGAGTGTTGGCAGCCAATTACATTGAAGCTCGCGCAAGGCCAGATATCGAAACTCTAATTTTTCTAATTTCTCAGCAACTATTGAACGGATTTACATCATTTAAAAAAAAGGTCGCGTTCTGACCCACGCACTACCGTCGTGCCAAAATTGGGGTAATTAGGTTCAGTAGTTTCGGCTGTAGCCTTGCACAAAGTTTCCAATAGGAAAATTATTTTTTCACTCTTATTTCTTGAATTTCTCAAAAACTAGTGAACGGATTTACACCATTTAAAAAAAATGTCGCTTTCTGAACCAAGCTCTACCTTTCTGCCGAATTTGGGGTAATTCCGTTCAGCAGTTCGGGCTGTAGCTCTTTGCAAAACTTCCTATGGAAATTAACATGGGGAAAACGCATTTTGGGACCCCCTTTTTTCTCAGCCCCCGCTTGACGAATCACCCCCAAACTTTCAGGATAGGAGCTGACCTGGATAGACTTTTTTGGGGAGAATTTCAGGAAGATTCGTCAAACGACGCCAAAGTTATTAGCAAATCAAAAAATGCTTTTCCTATGGAAACTAGGTTGTAACTATAACTACCTACTCTTTCCCATTGATTCATGATTTCATGAAGTATTGCATTGGTTATTTACACATAACATATTCTACATTACAGAAGGGAGTGTTAGGCAGCAGAGTTTCATTTGAAATGATTTTGGCTGTGCGTCCTTGACTTCAACCTGAGCGTGACTCAAAGTTATAACCACTTTATTATAGCTCAAAGGCATGTTCGTGGTTGTCAAACTCTGGATTCAAATGTGGTTTTTAATTATTTCCATACTAATCCTAATGGGGAAATACAATGCCAAGATAAAGTGTACTGAGCAAATAGAGAGGATGAATACTGTTGAAGGTCAGGCGTAAAGGGCGAACTTTTTATTTGACTAGGAGAAGAGTGCCAACAAGATGGATGGTGAAACCCTGGCCAGATTAAGTCAATCAGGCACATACAATATTGAAGAAAGCAGCAATATGAGAGACACAATAAATGGACTATGCTTAATTGAGGTATTAAATACCTTGTTTATTAAACATTAAGGAGCATATTTACTCATCTTTCATACAAAGTAGGGCGGGAAGCACAGTTGCTGCACAGCGTTTTGTGAATGGGAAAGAGCAGAAATGCTCCACATTTGCAAAGATACTGAGCATTGATGCACTGTTCTTGCACTCGCACACAGGGTGCTGCATGGCGCCAACACAAGGTACCTTGCTTCAGAGTACAATTTTGCCTGCATTACAGGCAGGATTTTTTTGTGTGGGAAAGGACACTTCCGTTTTCCCCTTTCTATGTGTGCTGCAGAATGCTAAAGAAGAATTCTTCACTGGGGAAGTGTTAGACTTGGCCCTTTCTGCAGGGTCATCCCAAAACTGTTTTGCCTTCACCCTCCTGTTCTCTGAACCACATTTTCTTGGCCTCAGGATTCAGTGCACTTTTCCACTACTAACCAGTACTAGAGTGCTTGTGTTTTCTCCTCAGATCATGGTAAAAGAGGCCTACACCCAAACTGCATATTTCATTTACTTATAAGTCCCCCATACAGTGATACTACATGTACCCGGGCATGTAAATGTAATGCTACCAGTTGACCTGCTGCATTAAGTGTGCCACCCATGTAAGAAGGCCTTTCAAAATGAAATGCCTCAGGTCTGCCATTGCAGCCTGTGTGTGCAGTTTTACATTGCGATTTCAACCTGGTAAAATAAACCTTTTGCCATGCCCAAACCTTCATTTTTAATACATATACATCAATCCCAGGCCCTGGACGGCCCAGAGGGAAGGGTTATGTGTATTTAGAAAGTAGGACATGTACTTGTAAGTTGTACATGTCTTGGTAGTGAAATGTCTAACTCAAATTAGCTGCAGTGTTCTAATGTCAACACTTACCTGGTTTTAAAAATGCTGCGAACACACCAGTATATAAAAAAGACAATCCCAGATCCTCATTGGCAACCTCACCGACATCATGGAGCTACTACTATTACAATTTGTAGTCCAAAGAGGACCACCACCACAGAGGCAGCGCCGCAGAAGAGAGCGGGTCTGCCGTCAAAAGATCCCCCTCATACACCTCTACCCAGATGAGGTGATAGCCTATTACAGGCTAAAAAGGTCCTCCATTATACCCCTTCTCAAACAGATAGCACCAAGGCTGCAGGCCACATCCCAGCAGAGCTCAAACATTCCTTTGCATACCACAATATTTGCTGTGCTGCACATGTTGGCCTCAGGCACTTTCCAACCTACCACTACCAGAGTGGCCAGAAAGTCCCAGGCATCCTTCTCCAGGTTTCTCCCCACTGTCATGAATGCCATCATCGGCCTGCCACTGAAAGATGTACACTTTCCCAACACTGCTCAAGGACAAATCATCAAGAAACAAGGCTTCTATGCCATTGCTGGTTTTCCGCATTTGTTGTGGACAATGGACTGCACCCATGTGCAACTTGTGCCTACTGAGGACATGACACACATCTACTAGAACAGTAAGCCCACATACTCACTGAATTAATTCGCTGGCAATAGTTGACCATCTTAGTGTGTTCTTCAATGTAGTTGCCAAGTATACAGTAAGTGTACATGATTCATTCATCTTCCGCCAATCGGTCATCAACCATGGGTACCAAAATGGCATCTATGAAAATGAACTGCTTGTTGGTAAGTACAAACTGAACACACAACACACCTCAAGTCACTCAGTCATGTAGCTCAACGATGTGAGAATGCAAATGTAGCAAATTGCATTGTGCATATATTGTGACTGGGCCAACTACTATACACAAACACATAATGGCAAAGAACACATATGTAATTAGTTCCAACAAGGGAGTAGGATAGAAATACTTTAACACCCCACTAAGTCACTCAAGAAATACAGATCTTACTGTACTCATCAGACATAAATTGCAAGGAATCAATGCAGCAGGTGACACAAGACATATGCTTGCGCTGTGCTGCATTAATTACGAAACAAAGGCATGCGTCATATGTACAACAAGATGAGGGATCACTCTGCTATCCCCTGCGCTGGTGCATGATTAGCTGACATGCACCAACACTGGCCCCCACTGCAACATGGTGCAAGGGTGCCTGTGTATGGGGATAAAAGTATTTCTGCATGAAGGGACACCTAATTGCGCATAAACAATCACAAAAGTCGATTTGCTCTTCCTTTGTGTTGTTTCAAAATGCAGCATGCATAGAAAGAGCAGAAAAATAAGAGGCATTTACATATATCTGCATGTTACGCATCCCTACGCCTCCCCTGGGAATCCATATCAATGTGATCCATTTCCAGGTGTACGATTTTTCAGAACCCGGAAAAGTAGCCAACTAAATGTGTGTTGTGTGGGAACACCAACGTCAATACCCATGGCCCGCCCTCAACATGCAATCAATCAGCTTTAAAGTTGCCATATGTCTAGGCTGTCCTGTTTTCAGTTTCTATTTTTAGTAAATTCTGGTGGGGTTTTTTCAGTGTTTTCAGTATCTTAAAAAACAGTTGTTATCAGTGGTTACACACTTTCACGCCACTAAAAACAACAGAAAAAGTTTTTTCCCGGTGTTTATGGAACGTTTTGCTTTTATCATTGCTTGCTTTCTGCACTGAAAAAACATGGTATATAGACAATGCACGTATAGTGTATATGACATCCAAAGAGATTTTTGCAAATTAATCTTATTGCAGTACACCATACAATACTTCTTCAGTCAGTCTTTGGTCATGTGTTCTCGTGCTTTCCTTCCCGTGTAAACTTCTGTGAAAAGGCCTTCTCAGCATTCATAGCCCCTTGGGCTGAGAACCGTCAGTTAAGGGACTCTTTCTTTGATGCCACATAAAGCACGAAATGATAAATATCTGTGTTTTAGTTCCTGGGCATAAGAAAACAGTGCACCAGAATGGACTAAAAAGTCAATAGCATCCCTCATTAACTCTGAAGATTGTAGAGATGCTTTCAGCATACCATCTAACAAGTGGCAAGGATCTCCTACAGGGAATCATTTCAGTTCGAGTATCAATTTTGACAGGTAATCACACACATTTTTATATACGTAGCTGAATCACTACAAATACAAACAATATCACTCCAATCTTTGTTGAACTTGGAAAGAACCTTTTTTGCAGAGCATAACAAGTGACTCTGAGTTCTATGCTTTCCAAAAGTCCAGTGTCACGTTTTCACCACTATCCCAGATGCTTGGTAATATATATACTTGTCACTATACCTTGCCTTTAATGTTTAAAGCCTGAGGTGTTGGGAATTCACCTACTATCAATACTGACCCTGTAGAAACTATGGTCTGATGTATTAAGGGTTTTTACCCATTCTCTGTGGGTAAATGTAATGACACATATTAGGAAAGATTTTTATGAAACTAGCCATTTTACCTATTAGTGAAAGAATCAAATGCAGCCAAAATATCAAATGTGAGTTTGATATGTCCTGATTCTCTACAGTTTATAAAATAATTAAACTAAACCTAAAACGTGAAACTAAACCCTGCATCTTTAGACCAAAGGCCATAAAACTGAAAAAAGTAAAAGAAAGAAGAAACAATATTTTAGTGGCATCCCTAAAGAACAAAACTCAAGCAGAATAATGTTAGCCAGTCTTTCTTACTGCCTACTGCTAGCTTGTAATACAAAGTTACATTTTATTGACCCCTTCAGTAAGAATAAAATGACTCTTTCACTTTCTTTTTCCTTTCTTTGAATGGCATTTAGTTTGTGGTTGCGCAGGTGTTTTTTCAGTGTTTATATGTTTTCACCGGTGAGGGCTATTTTTCTATCAGTGGGGTTTTATCAGTTATTATAGGTTTAAACCTAAAACCCCACAGCCTACATATGTCCAAGGCCATGAATAGACATGTGATTTGGCTTGACATGTCCCAGTAAGTAGAGTGCACCGGATAGCTATGCTGCTGCGTCTCAAACAGTGACCCACCTTGGGCACAAGGGGGGTGTACTAAACCAAATTGAGTTCAATATTTAGCATTCAAGTACCTCTTGTGCCAGCTACCCTTAGTACAATATCTCACAATGATGGATATTACAAATGTACATTCTTAGTAATGTGCAAAAAGTGCAGATTCAGTAGTGAAATTTGGTCACCACACACTTTAGCTATTAAGAATATGGAGGGCACAACAACATTTCTATAAAAACCTCCAATCCCATGTGCAGCAGAATCTCATTTAAAGTCATACCTCACCTTGGTCCATTCTCACAACATATTGTACACCTCCTAGCTTAATGCAACGCTCATTTCATGTTCAAATATTCTTGTCTGCCTCACAATTAATAATGTATGTCCATGTTGTCGAGTCCAGTTGGATGAACTACCTCCAGCCCTTCCATCTTCCCTTCTTACCTCCATCCATAAACTTTGGTTTGACGTCCATTCATCCAATCTTACTGTGCCTACATTCATTCCCTTGCCCTTCCAGCCCACCACTCTTTCCCATGTTAAATCTGATTGGTCTGCTTACAAAATTACTCAGACCATTAATTTTTTCATTCACCTAAAATTACAATTTCAAATATATGTGTATAACCCAATCCATTTTTTGACGTTTGACAGTATCCTCCCTGTTGTGAACTCTGTGGGCCCTAAGGTGTGCCCATGGGAGGCAAGAGAGATGACATGACACACTAATATGAGTAAGCCAATGAATCACAGACACCTGCACTGCACTGCACTAGTCATGCTAGACAATACTGCATAACATAACACAAAAAATGACTGAAATAGCAGACAATGGAAAACACAAGAAAATGTGCTGAGAAAAAACATCACCCTAGCTCGCATTCAAGGGAACAGACTGTGCAGTCAGTACACATTCCATTGCATACACACAACACATCTCAACTAATCACAACTGAGAACAATGCATACAACGTCTTTTTGTATGTGTCACAATGGTAAACTGAACTGCATGTGCCAGCGCAAACACACAATGAATGGATCACAAACAGTGTCCAATATATTATATACACTTGCGTCAAGGTGTCTGAACTTGCAGCGTATGTAGTATACTTGTGACAATGTCAATGTCAAAACTCCATATGCACCAAGGGGAACGTATGGGGTCCCAAAAATGTCCAGTATGCACTAACATGTGATGATCAAAAATCACTGGGTCAAAGTATCTGCTTTCATGTCCATGTCTGACCCATTGCAAGTTTAACATGAAGATTATCAAAGCCTATAACAATTTTTACACAAATTGAGGTAACCGCTACAGCCATTGCCATCGATGCAGGTCGTTTGTATGTGGAATGAGAAAGTAGAAAGTGGCAAAATGGACACAAAGTCAAAAATTCTACACTGCAAACACATCAGGACAGTATACTAATGTACCCTTTTCTCCATTTTCTGTTTCAGCTGATCAAAGGTATGCTTTGTTACCATGGGTGATGAACACCATGAAAGTGCCCAACAGACAGGCCCAGAGACACTAAAATGTTCCATTGGGCCACACAAGGACCTTTGGAGTCCTCAAATCCAGGTTTTGTTTCCTGGACATTTCGGAGGGAAGACTCTTGTACAGGCCAGAATTGGTCTGCAAAATAATACTGGTCTATTGTATATTGCACAACATCTGGGTACGGACTAATGCACCTCTGCCAGAAGACCAGGAAGAGCTGGACAATCCAGAGGATAGGCAGGAGGAAGAAGTTGATGCAAGTCAACCTACAACTTCAGCAGCTGCAACATCAAGGAGGGATGCCATTATCCATAACTTCCTTTCATAATGGCAACTCCTAAATGGCTTGTATCACCTATAGCTTTGCACAAATGGTTCCACCTTGTGATGTAGTACAATAAATACTCACTTCACTAATACCTTGTATGCTTGGTTTGTGACTTCAGAAGGTTAACAATCATGTAAAGTTATGTTCTCAAAACAACAGTGTCACACAGAACAATCACCTAGAAGGAGATATGACATCAACTAAAGTAAGACAGGGAATAGGAAATGTTTTAGGCATCTGAACTTCTGACTACATATGGTTTATAATTGAGAAATAAAAAGTGCTTGTTGTGTGCTTTCCTGAGCACTATCAGGTCTGTCTTCACACAAGAGCTTAGTACTCCATACAATGTGAGTCTGGTGTACTATTGTAGCTGGGTACACACAGCTCTAATCAATTTAAAAATGTGTAAACATAACATATCTGTGTAATCTGTGCCACTGGACAAAAAGGTTACTGACAAAAGTCACGAAGATACATGACAATGGTGGACTGGATCAACATTCGGGTGTGGGGGACGAAGGCATGCCACATGTGTTATATTCTCCTGGAGCCCGATTCACAGAATGAACTTAAGACTCAGTCCTAAACTTACTACTATTTTGGTATTCACAGAATGCACTTACTACTTTTGGCATTCACAGAATGCACTTACTACTTTTGGTATTCACAGAATGAACTTACTACTTTTGGTATTCACAGAAGTTTGGATTTTATCTTAAGACAGACTTAAGACAGACTTAAGTTAGGATTTTGTCTTAAGTCTGTCTTAAGTCTTTCTTAAGTCTGTCTTAAGTTTGTCTTAAGACAAACTTAAGACAAAATCCTAACTTCTGTGAATACCAAAAGTATTAAGTTCATTTTGTGAATGCCAAAAGTAGTAGGTTTAGGATTGAGTCTCAAGTTCATTCTGTGAATCGGGCCCCTTGTGTTGACTTCAGAGCCAACCCATTTCCTGAGCACAGTCTCTTTTTCATATTGGGAGGTGACAGGATAGGGGGATGACCCCCATTCTCAGCGTTATAAACTGTTGATTAGTTTTTTTGTTGAAAGTATTCATGAGGTAGCACTGGGGTTTCAATGGATTATAAGTGCGTAGGGTCATGCAACCTTGGTTCGGTACAGAGAGGCTGGCCCAATTTTCTGTTGAAGAAAGTCAGTTAGTGCTAATTTTGCTAACCTCTTAAACTCCTGTTGGTTTGCAGGTCCCAAGAGGCCAAGTGTACTGAGGGCTCGGGTCAGATAGTGATGGCCTGCCGACCTGTGATTTTTATTCAAATGAATCCATGAGTTGTGGGCCAGAGTCGCTTCCTTGGAGGCCCTAAACCTTTGGCAGCTTATACCAAAGGCTGCAATTCGGGCCAGTGACTGTCTGTAGATTCCGAATTCCAGTCTGATTTGTGCTAGAGACATGTAGGAAGGGAGCTGGAAAACCGTTCTGTAGACTTTTGTGACTATTTCGTCCAATGACCCGCTGTCCCGCCCTTTGACAGCCTCGCACCCATATGTTAAGGTTGGGATAACCTTGGCTTGAGCCACCTGAAGAATTGGAGCAAAGGAGGGGCCACTTAGTTATTTGTAAATGGATCTAAGTGCGAACAAAAGCGCAGTACCTTTCTCTTTTAATTCTGCCAACTGGCTCCAACTGGCTCGCATACCTGCAGTTGTTGTTAAAGAGGGCGCCTAAATACTTGTGGCAACTGGTGGCTTCTATCCTTTCTTGGTGTAGAAACCATGTCAGCGTTTAGTCCCAGTTGTTTGGTCCGCAAGGTTTTTGATTTTCTTTTGGTTTATCAGTAGATTTTTCCCATCAGAATATGTGGCGGTTGCATCCAGAAGGCATTGTATGCCTATCTTTGTCTGGCTGAGAGAACCAGATCATCAGCATAGAGTAGATTAGAGAGACAGAGGCCGCCCAATTTGGGTGAATGCAAATTGACTGAATTAAGGACTGGAGACAAGTCGGACAAAAATAGATTGAAAAGCATTGGAGCAAGAACGCAACCTTGCTTGAGGCCTTGCGTGGTAGTTATGGGTTGTGACAGGCGTGATCCGTCCCGATCTTAATCCTGACCCATGTATCATGATGCAAAAGCCACAAGGCCCTGAGCAAAGTGTTGGAATGTTGAGCAGGGCGAGTTTCTGCCATAGCTTCCTTCTATTGCCCATATCAAATGCAGACTATGACAAAGGTACAAAGGCACAGCGTTATCTCAAAGCCGTGGGGACTGCCGGCGCTTCCAAGCATGTTGTTACAAGGAGTATGCAATGTAAAGTGCTGCATTGCTGTTTTTCGCTAACGATGCACCACTTCTCAGATATGAGGCAAGGGTTAGGCATTTCCACTTCCTGTGGGACTCTGGCTCAAAATCAAGGCTGTTGCTAGCTTTGTTGGGGTTGTTGACCCCAACAAAGCCAGCAAAGGGTGCTGAATCTGGTCATGGCTGCTCCAAAGGGTGCTGAATCTGGTCATGGCTGCTCCATTCTGCATTCTGGTGCATACATTTTCGAATCTCTCATCAGAGGTGTCTTTGTAAACTCTTTTTGCCCCTAATGGCAGAAAAGTGAGGGCTGAATTACATAAAGTTTTTGCCCACTAACCGACCATACGTTATTTTTTTCTCTTTCGCTTCAGAATGTGTATCGCTGTCATGCTAGAGTGAGGGTACACATTTGTCTTCTACGAGCTGATCCTAATGCCATGTACTGATGCATGGTAAATACGTTGCTAACTTGACAATGTATGTGGTCGATAGTCATCGTCAAAAAAATTTGCTGCTTATCAAACTCAAAAATGAGTAGCACAATTTTGTTAAATCATGCTCATGTGAGCCTTTGCACAGACTTATGGAAATGTGTACAATTTTTGCCAGTGAGAGCAAATACTCCAATGCGATTCTGTAGTCAACCTTCGCATTGTATTCAGCCTTATAATTCTTCAATACAAGTAGTAACTGCTTGTTGTTGAAGTTATTGTGTGTTGCAAGCCCATTAACCTGGTACTGACATCACAGTGATGTGTAACGTAACAGACTTATATGGATTCACACATACAACCAATGGTAATCGGTATGACTACCACTGGTGCATGCAGAATATATCAGACATGACAATATCTGGATATGCATCAATGTGCTTGTGCTTTAACCATATGACTATTGCGGCAGGCCTTGCAATGTCCACAAGCACCATTGAAATTGTGGTCGCCTTGATGTTGTATTTGGTACCCTGTGCATGGTCTATTATGGTGTGAAGGGAGTTGACATCAAGGGTGACCATAAGGAAACCCTCTTCCCATTGTACATCTCCTAGTTTGGACAGAAAACCTTTGATATCCTGAACATGAGAAGGAAGAGAGGATACATATTCACATAGAAAGAGGTTTACATATTTCAAAACATTCTCAAGTACACTGCCAATGGAGGATACTATTGGTCTGCCCGGAGGCATAACTGGGTCGTTGTGGACTTTAGGCAAGAGAAACAGAATGGGGAGCGAAGGGGCATACTTACTTGCCCCTAGCCCCACCCCAGGTTCACTTTTCATGAATTTGTGCTGGCAATATGGGCTTCATCTTATTTACATGGCAGAATTTACCCAATTAACATATATTAATGCTGCCTTGTACATTAGTCACAAATTCACGCTATAATTAGGATGCAAGTGTAAGGCAAAGGGTGTTGTGGTGGGCATTCCACTGCAAAAACCCAAAAGATCTAGTTGCAGCCCCATAGATACAAAGTATTATTTATATGCCATTCCTCTTCTTACAACAACATTGCTACAGCATCTTTCTTGAATGTTGACCATGCTACATTCCCGGTGCCACAAGGGGTATTTGGGGCTCATTCAAACACAGGGAAGTCTGCGCTCGATCTTACAGCCTGCCCGCCCCAGTCCGACTCGGTAACCAGTACAGTTGAGCGGGACAGGAAGAGCCAGACACTTCCACCTACACGAGCGGTTAGCGCTCTAGCTCTCCGACAGGAAGGGCTATTTAGGCAGCGAGGAGCTGCGGGCTGATTGCGGTAGGGAGGACGGTGCCAGAGTCTCCCCGACTCGCTTGGCGCCAGTAAGCTGATTTGGAGCGCAAGACATTGTATTGATGTGTTTTGGTTGCTTGCAGCCCAGAATCATTTTTAAAAAATTGCTGAAATTGTACCGCCGATTACATTTTAAGTGTATTCACTTCTTTGTTGACCACGCTACATTCCCGGTTGCACAAGGGCTATTTGGGGCTCATTCAAACACAGAGAAGTCTGCACTCGATCTTAAAGCCTGCCCGCCCCGGTCCGACTCGGTAACCAGTACTGTTGAGCGGAGGGCGGGACAGGAAGAGCCAGACACTTCCGCCTACACGAGCGGTTAGCGCTCTAGCTCTCCGACAGGAAGGGCTATTTAGCCCTCTCGTCGCTCTGAGCGCGCAGCGGTCTCGCACAGGGGAGCGCCTAAGGACGCCCCTAAGACAAGCCAAAGAGAAGCCCGTCTGTGCCCATCCGCGTCCGGACGGGGCCAGGGGCCATGGCTTTTACATCTGCTGACCCCGCCTCCCATTCTATTACCCGGGTGAGCTATTCTTCACAAGCTCTCTTGGGTCTGCGGACAACTCCTCAGTTGGGCTGTATAAGGGAGGTGGATTCTCTCCCGGAGGGCCCGTTTTCTTGTCGTTACTGTCACTTCCAGGCACAATACGATGAGCATGCTTTTTTTCATCATGCACCAGCAAGGGGGGTGGGCCCTAACACGCAACCAGGATGGAAGAATTTGCTCTTCAAATATCAGATCTCTGTCTAAGCATTATATAGAGGTTTGGGACCTCATTTCATCATTACAACCTGACCTATGCTTCTTAACAGAAACATGGCTGAAACCCCACTCGGTCCCTGCCATCACCTTAGGGATCCCTGATGGTTATAATATAGTCCGATCAGACCGTCCCATCAAGACAGGAGGTGGTATAGCTATTGTGCACAGGAGAGATATAGCCATCTCCATATTAGACCAATGCTGTACCCCGGATCTGCAACTGCTGATCTTTAAGACCAACACCTCGACCAAGGTCAGCAGAAAAGGGGCTCTGGTGTACCGCCCTCCCGGCCCTTGTGCGAATTTCTCTATCTCTTTAGTGGAGGCGCTGGCCCCGCATGTTAACTCAGATAGCGATTTCATACTCCTTGGGGATTTTTATGGTCATAGTGAACCGCAGGACTGTGGGGAGGCTCAGTCTTTACTGACCGATCTTTCATTATTGGGTCTAACACAGGTTAACATCGGCCCTACGCATCAGGCAGGGCATACCTTGGACCTAATCTTTTCCAACTCTTCTGTTGAGATATAAAATTATATATATTTATGATTGGCCCACTATGTACCATATAACCGCATATACGTATGAATAATCGCATAGTATTAGACAATATATGCTAGCTTAATGATAGATTCATGTGGGCCCGTTCAGACCTATTGATATAGCCAGGGCCACTTTGTTTCGTTTCCCTTCGTTCATGTACTATTTCCCAGAAGTCACATGGTTTAGCTCATGGTATGAAACCATGCTAAATTGCTCAGTCTGCTTCTCTGATCTTTTGTGTGTAGCTCAGGGAAACCCAAGGTCACACCTGCCCTTCTAGTGGGATGCGCACATTCTAGCAGGGCCCGTTCCTGTACTCCCTGGGTTTTAGATAGACGAGAGGGCGCCTCACTGACCTGCCCCCGGAATAGCTTTAGCTTAGCTACCAACAATTAGTAGTGCCTTATATGGGTCTTCCTGCTGGCTTACTGACAACTTGTGGTCTTCCTTGTAGGGTGTTAACCTGAATGTGTGAAAACGTATATATGCTTTGTATCACTTGTATTTCGTCAGTCTCCTCTGGGCACCTTTATGGGTCGTGTAGACCGAGGCTCCCCTGTCAGGGCCTGTATTTGATTGAATAAACGATTCGACCTTCTCCATTGCCGACTGCCTTATTATTCCTTTATGATATATATATATATATATATATATATGGGCTATTGGTAAGTATAGTCCGGTCTTGTAAAATTTAGTTCCTTCACTTCCACAATCAACTGCCTTCCTCCTAGGCAGGTTAATTGGACAGACCATTTCATTTTGGAATTTTATACATTAAATTTGTGCAAATTACCCCCCCAACCATTGGTGCTACCCATCAGGCGGAGACAATGACATAAAATGACCCAAGAGGTCTTTAAGGAGAGGTTTGTAGAGCCCCACATCGCTCCCGTGGAGGGCATTGAGGTGGCTCTAACCAAATATGAACGGGCAATCTATTCAGCGGTAGATGCCATTGCTCCTTTGAAACTGTATAAACCACGTCCTGCACATAAGCAGGAAGTATGGTTTTCTGAGCATCCACGGTCCCTAAAACAAGCTTCTAGGATGCTTGAAAAGTTATGGAGATCATCCCACTTGGATGAGGACAAGAACCGCTACTGGAGGTCCCAATCTATTTACCATAAAGCTATCAGAACTGCTCGCAAGAATCACATTGCGTCCCAACTTTCTGTAGCCGGTAATGCTCCGAAGGCCCTGTATCAGATCTTGCAGTCTTTCGTCAAACCAGTAGCCTGCGAAAGTTCTGATTTATCATCACAGCAACTATGTGATGAAATTTCTCATTTCTTCACAAACAAGATAGACAGGATCTATGAGAAAAATACCAATTCCAATTTATCTATAAGTCGGCCTGTAGCACTGCCCCAGGTCGTGGAAGAAGCTAACTCTGCAGCTCTTACCGTGTTCCCTCCCATCTCTTTAAATGAGGTAGAAAGCCTAGTGAGCTAAATCAAGAGTGGCTGTCTATCTGATCTTATCCCAGCCAGAATAATGCCGGTAGTTGGCAGCACGCTCGGTCCTGGGATCCAGCGCCTTGTCAATCTCTCGCTGGCCGAAGGCCCAGTCCCTCTGGAGTGGAAAAAGGCACTGGTGAGACCCATTTGGAAAAACTCCTCAATTCCCTGGACGGATTTGTCCAACCTCAGACCGATATCTTTGCTTCCATTCTTGGGAAAACTCACAGAGAAGCATGTGAATAAACATCTTTCAAACTTTATCGAGCAGTCAAGTAGCCTGAATGGGGTACATCCTTTACAACGCGGATGTTACACCGCAGTTCCCTTATGACGCAACTTTTACAACGCAAGTTGTAACAACGAATTGCGCTGGGGGGTGCACCAGGATAGTAAATAGTTTAATTTACTATCCAACTCCTTCCCTACTATCCATGGGGACTTTAGTTGGAATAGTAAATTAAACTATTCACTATCCAGCCCCCAACAACGCAAGTCGTGGTAACGACTTGCGTTGTAAAACATGCGTCATAAAGTACTGCGATGTAAAACATCGCGTTGTAACGACATACATCCAGCCTGGATTACTCTCAATCCGGCTTCAGGCCGAACTACAGTACGGAGTCAGCACTACTGTCAGTCACGGACGATCTTCACATGTACCAGGACAGGGGTTATTCCGTGATTCTGGTACTGTTAGTTTTATCGGCTGCGTTCGATACTGTATCTCATAACATCTTGCTCGGACGGCTTGCAGAGATCAGCCTTGAGAACATGGCATTGGCCTGGTTGAGGAGTTTCCTATCCGATCCCACCCAATGTGTTAACATGGGCGCGTTGCGTTCGGCGGAGGTAGAGATCACAAAGGGGGTGCCACAGGGCTCTTGCTGGAGCCCCACTCTTTTTAATATCTACATGGCCCCCCTGGCTAGGATCATGAGAGCTTTTGGTTTCATCCCGGTGTCATACGCGGATGACACACAGCTTATTTTTCCATTTAAATCTCTTACCACCGAGGTTAAAACATCCTTCTCCGACAGCATGAAGGCAGTTGCCCAGTGGATGTCCTCGAATATCCTACAATGTAATGTAGGTAAAACTGAGGTCATGCTCTTTGGGGAAGCCAAAATCCTAAGGACCCCTGATTGGTGGCCTCAAGACCTAGGCCCGGTTCCTGACCCTAAACAGGTCGTGAAGAACCTGGGGGTACGTTTGGACCAGGAGCTATCCCTAAAGCAGCATGGAAACAACATTGTGGGTTATTGCTTTCATATTATAGGTCTTCTCCATAAAGTGTTCCCCCTACTCCCTGATTTCACCAGAAAAACCTTGGTGCAGGCCCTCAAACTTAGTCGTCTTGACTATTGTAACGGGCTGTTGGCATCGGCCAACAATGGAGTATTAGCCAAAAATCCAAGTAGTACAAAACACTGCTGCTAGGCTGGTCCTGAATACTCCCCCCCCCCCCCCCCCCCCCCAGATCTCCATCAAAACCCCTCTTGGACAAACTACATTGGCTATCAGTTCGCCAAAGGGTAAAATTCAAGATCTGTTGTGTAATCCATAAGAATCTACACAGACTAGGACCTTCATATCTGACAGATAAATTTGTACCATACAATCCTGCCCGCTCCCTTAGATCCAGCAGCCAGCTTCTCCTTCGAGTGCCTATCGTAAAAAAGGCAAAACAGGGCGGCAAAGCTCTGTCAGTGGTCGGCCCTACATTATGGAACAAGCTCCCCCTGATTCTCAGGCAATGTCCAGAACATCTGATCTTCAGAAAAAAGCTGAAAACCTTCCAGTTTCAGAACTAGCTCATCTCTAAAATGATTGCTCCCTCAAATTGTGCTTCTGGTGTTTTTGGCGCAGGGATACTCCTTCGGGAGTCGATTCCAGCGCGGTATAAACCCATAAATAAATGAGGTGAGGGCTCTATCTATGAATGTGTCTTTGCATTACACCCATTACAACAACCACTGTCCACCCCATTGACAATTAGTATAGGGTCAATGTATGCATTGTTACCAAGGCAAGGTGAAGCCACTTCAGGTGGCTTGACACTGACTTGATATTTGATCCAAGTCCCTATCCCGCCTGAACATAGGGAAATGTTACGTTCCAGTGACAATGTTGGATTGAACATTTGACCCATTGAGTGATCCACATATGTCCTCACATCTCACTGCCTATCAGGGAAACAGACTTAGCAGACCATATATTTGGGAAGGCCTTCTGGATTAGTTGTGCTGGAGACACTTCGTAGGCATTGTTGACACATCTCAAATATGATGGTCACAGGCAACAAACATCTTTTTAATTTTAGTGCTTTTATTTACAAGTTCATTTTAGAAATTGACAGACTGGACCAGTTCTTTTGACAGCAACCCCCACATTGTGTACATAGCCAGTGAAGGGCCAGGCAGAGTCCTTGTGGGGGAGCATGTCCTGAGGCATGTAGAAGAATCAGATAACTTCAGTCAGGAGGATGATTGCAGTGTCATTGGGGATCCATTAAATGTCTAAGGTGAAATTAGCATACCTAAGGACTGCGACAGGTGATGACCTTGGCTGTGAAAGGAAGCAGCGAGATGGGCGTGAACTTCTTGAGGTCTGTTGGGTCTGTGGAGGGTAATTTTAGGAGGAGGGTTGAGTTTGGCGTGCTTACAGTTGCTGGGAAATGTGGTGGTTGCGAGGGAGCAGGTGATGGTGCGAGATAGCTTGGGTGTGATGACTGTGGCGAACCTATGGAAGATGTGTTGTGGGCAAGGGTTTGATGGTACTCTGGAATGAATAATCTTCATGGCCTTTAGGGTGTCTTCTGTTGTGAGTGGGGTCCAAGTAAGTAGGGTCTGTTTGGTGGCTTCTCTGAGGAAGTGGGGGTTGAGGTGGTGCAGAGGTCTTTGCCGTCGAAGTTGTCATCAAGTGTCTTGATCTTGAGGTAAAAGAAGGAGATGTATCTGTTGCAGAGGTCTTAGGAGGGAAGAGAAGTCTGTTGTTTAACTGTTAGGCAAATTCATGTATGATGGAGAAGAGTTCCTCAGAGTTGTGGGTGTTGGAAAGGATTCTGTCTTGGAGGAAATTCTTCTTTGTGGATTAGATGAGTAGGTAGTGTGCCCTGGTTGCTGTTTTGTGGGAGGTGCATGTTTCCATATTTTTGCTGTTTCTCCAAGTTTTTTTCAGTCGTCGGCAGGAGCACTTGCATTCTTGGAGGGCTGTGGGGAACCAGTTTGCATTCTTGTTGTGTCATCCTGTAGTCTTCTGGGGGGGAGTGTGTTGGTGCAGTTGGCGATCCAATTGTGGAGGTGCTTTTCAAGGTATTGGCGTCTGTTGTAGTTGGGGGTGGAGTGCAGAAGATGGCAGATAATTTGTTCCCATGAGGCACAGAGTCAAGACTGATTTGCATATGGCCAGGTCTAAACTGATGTACATATTTTGATGTCTGTGAATTTCAAAATGCTTATGTTGTTTATGCATCTTGAATGATTTATACATCACTTGTGCACATTTTAGATGGATTGGTCTTTGTATTAACCTCATCCATGCTGGTCGCGAGCTCAGCTCATCATGGAGTACAGTTGAGCTGTACTCATGACGAGCTGAGCTCGTCACGGCCGTTGGAACGTTCGCACGTGGGGATAATTACCCCGTTGTGCTGAACGTTCTAAAAACGGGTGCGGCCGTGACGAGTTCAGCTCATCATGAGGGCAGCTCCACTGTGCCTCATGATGAGCTCAGCTCGTCACCAGCATGAGGGCGCTGCGCGTAGCCCCCTCCCTGCACAGCGGCGGGAAAACACCCCACAGCGAAGGGGTTAAAGATCCAAAATCAATGCCTATAAGTAACACTTTAAGCAGTTCAGTCATGAGTCTTACAGCTTGAAGTATAAAACCACGCATTTAACCAAAGTAAAATTATTGCTGAAAAAAGAATCCATAAAGAGGATGGTTTAGGTAGGGGTTTCCTGTCATTAACAAAGGTGAGAGGATGGCTTAAACGACTTCTATTAGCATGGGCAAAGGCCAGGTTAAAATCCACTAAAGAAAAGTCCATGGGCAAGGGGAATGGAGCTAGATTCAGGAAAACGTCTGATCTGGTGTCTCACCAGTCAGCTCCATATTGTCCAGCTGGCAAGTTCATCAGTAAAGAGAAGAAGCAAGGGGCTCTACAATGTAAATCAGCTTGGATCCGGTAGAAGCGGATGGAAGAGAATCCCCATATGGCCAGGGCATGAGAGGGCTGTGGTGGGTCCCTCCTCCAAGGAAAGTAACTTTTTATACTATAAATAGTTCTTTTGTGACATGAACTGTCACACCACATTGGTTTGCTCCTCACCCAACCATTTTTCTGCTCACCAGGTACAAGATTGAACACCAACATATTTTCCCATGCCACTCATAAGAAACGAATGTCCATTCAACAACAAGTTAGTTGACAAAGAGCCTATTTACTTTGTTGCTCTTCATGTACTGAGTTTAAAATTCGAGTTCTAATGATTTCACTCACAAAGAAGTACCAAAAAGTATATGTATCTTTAGGAATGTCATGTGAGAGTTCATTGCACCAGGCAAGGGCGGCTCCTCCGCTAAGGCGGAGGAGCGTCGCCCCACTGCTCAGCGAGCACTAGTCAAAGGAAAAGTAAAATGATAATAACCAGCAATATTATCATTTCATTTTTTCGTTCCCTGGTGTGGGTGGGGCTGTACTGCCAGGGCAGGTTCCAGTAGGTGGAGTGGTTGCACACCCTAAAGCGAGCATAACTGTTTGGCCCGCCCTGTCGGGCTGACCATAACAGTCATACACACTGCATATTCTGCACCCAGGCTGCATTACAGCCTGGGTGCAGAACATGTCTAGGCCCACATTCCCCGTCTGAGAGCCAAACCACGGTGCCCAGAACCAATCACAACTCTGCTTTACAGCGTTGTGATTGGCTAGATGAGTCAGGAGGCCGGGCGCCTCCTGGTCCTGCTTCCTAGGAGCAAATGTTGGTGGCAGCAAGCAGACTGAGAGGCTGCAGCCGGCCGGGTAGCCGGCCTGAAGGTAAATGCATTATTTTTTATTATATTCATTTACACCCCTACATCCTCCCCTCCCCCGGCACACCCGGTAAATAGTGGCCGCCACTGGCACCAGGATATGAAATAATGTAGGCCTAAGGAAAAAAAGGCGATATATCAGGAGAAGAAACTCAAAGTTAACTTCAAGCATAATGAAATAAATCAAGCACATCATGTAAGGAAATAATTGTGACGGGTGGGTCCAAGATGGCGGATTGACACCGCCAAGCGGAGGAAACGCTGCTCGAGTCCAGGCTAATGATATTGCTGTGTAAGCCGTGCTTATGCTACGCTATATGACAGTCTTTTTCGTAGATTTTATCATAAGCTGGTGTGATTGCAAGGAGACCAGGATTACACACGGGAGCCGAGAGTGTTGCACGCTGCCTACCTGAGACGCTGAACGCGAAGCCACGGCGGACGGCTGACGGCTGACGGTGAGCTGTTTTCCGCGTGTGACCTCCGGAGGTATTTTACATCAGAGCGGGTGCAAGCGACGGCGGCCGTGACATAAAGGCACGTTTGGAAATTGTGCTGGGGCTGTGATTTATGAGCATTGTGGAGATCGCGGAAACGGGGGAATACTGCTGAACACTCCTGAATGTTAAGATTACGGCTGATTAAGAGCCGAGTACGGAGCTTGCTGCGCTCCGCTCGATTATCGCGTCTGACCCCTGAGACCACGAGGGGCTGGTCGGCGATTAGCTGGCTTGGGCTGCAGATCTATCGGCAGTTCTCTTCTACGCCGGCGGAGATAGAGTGCTTAATGATGGCACCGAAACCCCCAGCAAGGAACACTCGGACTACAGCAGGAACGGTGAAACAACCGCCAGCGTCAGTCCCAACAACTTCCAATTCCAGCAATCCAGCCTCTCTGGGGGGGCCTGCTAATAATCCTTTGATTACTACACTGGAGGAGAGCAAACAAATCTCTGGTAGGCAAGAGAAGCCGGGGGTACCCGTGGGAGGCATAAAAGCTGATATTACGCTATCAAAGGTGGGTGTTCAGCCCGCGCCACTTGAATCCATGTGCAATGAGGTTGATGTAAATAATCTGGATATTCAGGATATTGCTACAATACCCAGGATAGCTACAGTTTTCACTGTTGAGGCAAATACTGGCTCTCCTGCTCTGATTAGTCAAGATAATTGTTTTATAACCGATACCAACATAGCCTCTACACAACCTGACTCTGTCAATATGGAAAATGTTTCAATTATTCAAGTGTTACCTAACAACCTGCCTATTGGCTCAACTGCTAACATAGCTGAAATAGGAGTACTAGGGGCTGAAGGTGGCGACAACGCCGAAAGCATTGAAATGGATGAGGAGTATCTTGATCTTTATGAACATGGGAATAATACGCCTTCAGGTTTGATTAAAGATAAAACTACTAATTTCAAAAAACTTAGAGGAAAAACTAAGAATAAAACCAAAAAGGTTATTAGCAAATCCAAACCAAACACTATGAAAGCTATTGCAGAAAACAGCCCTATCAGACAATGGGTTCAAGCTAAAGGCGGAGTTAAATCAATGGCATTGAGACTATCAGGTAACAGTCCAACTGATGGAAGTATGTTAAACAATGATGCTAGTTCCTCTACAGTGGTGATCAGCGTGCCCGGATCAATTGGCTCTAGCTAGCGACCAAATGTAACTAATGTTCAGATTGTAGATGCGGAGGCTCTCATAACGGAAAGGCAGGAACTATCTCCCTCTTGCTCTGGCCACAAAGCACTAGAGGAACTTTCCTCTTCTCCACTGACAACTCTGCACGACACTATGCACGATACTATGTTACCTTCATTTAACAATACCACCTCAGCAGAGGATACACCAAGCACAGGAAGAGCGCCAAAAGGGGGCAATGCATCGGCTTCAGTGATAGAATCAACTAAAGAGAACAATTCAGAAGGACTGGCACAACCGCCTATTCTATCAGCCGACTGGACCCTCCAAGGGGAGGTGTCTGCTTCATTTCAGACAATATTACAGTTACTTAATGAACAGAAACAAGAAGCCAAGATTCATTATCAACAGATGAGGGAAGACAGCAATAAAACTCAGGCTTCTTTGCAAGAATTGTCATGTAAACTGGGAGTTGTATCTCAAGAGGTGGAAGAATTACAGCAGAGAGTGGTTCTAACAGAGGAAAAATCACACCGGTCAGAGATTGCTGTAAATAATCATTCTTCTCAACTTCTTCAGATGCAAGCAAAACTCGAAGACTTAGAAAATAGACAACGGAGACAAAACTTACGCGTTTTTGGTATTGCAGAGGGAGTCGAGGGAGCTGATCCTAGGGCATTTATTGTCCCACTGTTTCAGAAGGCTTTTCCTGATTTAGCAGATTGGGATTGGGACTCTCAGATTCAACGTGCCCATCGGCTTCCCATTTTTCAAAGGAATAAGAGCGATACATCTCCTCGCCCAATCCTGATCTGTCTAGGCAATTATCTGCTTCGACAAGCCATATCAATAAAAGCTCAACCAAATAATCCAGTTACTAGTGACTCAATTAAATTTTTTGTTCGTTCTGACTTAAGTAAACTCTCTTTGGAACGTCGGTGGAAACTGAAACAATTTATTGATCCAATTAAGGAGATGGGTTAACAAGTCTTTTTGCAAGAACCAGCAAAACTGAAAGTACTCAGAAATGGTCGCTCTTATTTTTTTCTTGAAGAGAACGAGGTTAAATCTGCTATTGCTAAGTGGAAACTGGAAAAATGAGGTTGATATTGACTAATGTATATTAGTAACTGATGTCTTTAAACACGGTTTTTCTTTTGATTATTGTGAATGCCCGGACCCTACAGGCGGCTAAATCCGCTAACTGGTTGCCATTATAGCGGCAGCCGAACTCAGGAGGGGACCTGTAGGTAATTGTGGGGAGGGGGGTGGGTGGAGCAGAGCGTGGGGTGGGCAAGGGGAAGAAATGGTTTGGGGTAAAAAATGCATCAAAAGACACAACAATGATAAAAAAATTAAGAGGAAGAACAAGGCTGTTATGATTTATTATAGAGGTCATATTGATTGCGATATATATAATTTGAAATGCATTTAATTAAATGCTTAACCTGGAACGTGTCAGGCTTAAACAGTAAAATAATGCGGCGTCTTGTATATGAGGAGCTTAGGATGTATAACCCTCAAATAGTGGTTCTTACTGAAACTCATATTGCTTATAAAGATAAACACTTGCTTAAACAACTAGGATATGATATCTTAGTTTGCACCGATTTCAATGCTTCAATCCGGGGAGTAGCGATCTTAAAACATAAAGGACTAAAATGTGAGATAATCAAGACATTAACTGATAAAGCTGGCAGATGGGCGATAGCACAGATAAAGCTAGAAAGCCACAAATATACAATATGCGGAGTTTATGCATCAAATCAAGATGAGCCTATAATTTTTGATCAGATTAATATGGAATTACTTGGTTGGGAGGGGGAATATATTGTGATGGGTGATTTTAACTGTATAATGAACTATAACTTGGACATTACTAGGAAAAACTCTTTCCAGAGAATGAGGAAAACTAGAGCTGCAATTTTGGATTTAGCAGCTATACATCTCCTAAAAGATGTATGGAGATGTTTAAATCCTGAAATAGCAGGCTACACATTTTACTCTGCCGCGCATAAGGTATGCTCACGCATAGATATGATATGGGCTTCAGACGTGATTCTTGGTAATTGTTCAATGGCTATACATCCAAGGGTAACCTCTGACCATAACCCGATTTCTTTAACATTTGTATTAGCAACTGAAGAGGTTGCCCCTCGTTTCTTCTCATTTCCTCGATATTTGTTTACTGACATGGTGTTTGTAACTCAACTTAAAGAGCATATAAAAGAGTTTATTGATATAAATATACAATCCAGCTTACCCTGGATAGTATGGGATTCTTGCAAAGCAAGTGTACGTGGATTCACTCAACAATATATTTGGCGACAAAATAAAGAACTTCGAAATTTAAATGAGGGAAGGCTTACTGAAATCCGCGATATTGAACTTCAAATATCTGATACTATTTGTAATGGCGCTTTAAACTTAGAAGAACTAAATTTCAAACTAATTGAGCTTAAAGCTGCTTTAAAAGATCTTCTTAGGGTGAAAAGTATTAATAAATAAAAAAATATCAACTAGATCAGTATGAAAATGGTGATAAGAGTGGTAAACTATTGGCTTACAAAGTTGCTGAAGATCGATCTCAAAATATGGTTAAAGAAATTAAAGGGGATAATAATCAACTATTTTGTGACTCAAAATCGATATTACAACAATTTGCTTCCTTCTATCAAGTGTTATATACACCAGAAGCTGTTATCTCAGATGATAGCATTAATAATTATATAAACCTAAACAAGGTCAAAAACTTGGAGCCGGAACAATCGGCTCAATTAGCGGCCGACATTACAGGAATAGAAATTAGGGATGCTATCAAATCTTTAGCGAAGGGCAAAGCGGTAGGGGAAGATCTTATCCCTTTGGAACTTTATAAACACTGCACTGAGGAACTGATACCATTATTTACTGACGTGATCTGTGCTATAGGTAAAGGGCAACAAGCACCCAGATCTTGGAATTTAACACAAATTATTTTCTTTTTAAAAAAAGGTAAGGTACCACATGAGAGAGGATCATATAGGCCAATTTCACTTATCAATAGTGATGCAAAAATTTTTGCTAAAATACTGGCTACTAGGATAGCGCCATTCATGTCCCAGCTTGTTTCTCCCCAACAACACGGTTTTATTCCAAAGCGAGACACCACAGCGCATATTAATATGGCCATATCTGCCTTTGATGCTGCACGGACTAAATCCGCCCCACTCGGTATGATCTTATTAGATGCTGAAAAAGCATTTGACCGGGTGGGGTGGGGTTTCTTGTGGGCAGCTTTACAGGCATTTGGCATTAATGGTCAACTTTTACGTGTGATTCAATCGATATATGATAACCCCATGGGTAAGATCTCGTATATGGGGAAATACTCTACTATGTTTTCAATTAAAAGGGGGACAAGACAGGGGTGCCCTCTATCCCCCCTGCTTTTTGCTTTAGGAATAGAACCCTTTTTAATTGCACTTCAACGCCAAGCTTTAATTTGTCCTTTTATTAATGGTTCAAATAAATTAGATATTACTGTATACGCTGATGACATTGCAGTTTTTTCTCCAGATGTCTCTAAAACCATGAAAGGCATTATAATAGAAGCTGGTATGTACGGTTCTTTTTCTGGCTACAGACTTAATACCACAAAAACTCAAGTTGTTATGAATTATCAGCCAGCTGCCCCTATTTCTGGAACGTGTTGCGCTGCAACCTATTTAGGAGTTAAAATTTCTTCTGATATCGACTCTATTATAGTATTAAATTACGAACCTTTATTAAAAGAGACCGCTATGCAACTTATGAAATGGCATAAATTGCAAATTAGCATGATTGGCCGAATAAACTTAATTAAAATGAAAATTTTGCCTAAGTTTTTATATTTGTTTCGAGCGATTCCCCTACGGGTTAACAATTCTTTTTTTCTTAGATTAGAAGGTATCATTAGCAGTTTTGTATGGGGATATAAAAAAGCCCGACGCGCCGTATCATCACTTAAACTCCCCTTTAGTCAAGGGGGACTGGCGCTTCCGGACTTCAAATTCTATTATTGGTCAGCTTTCTTGATTCGGCTACGTAGTCTGATAGTTAGTGATAAATGCTTGTATTTTCACAGGTTCTTACTAGGATCGGATGCTAATATGTTTCTTTATAGGCTGAATGACCCTAATTACTTCAAAAGGGTTAAATTCAAGACTATACGAGATACTGTGAGTATTTGGCGATCCATTATGGCTAAATGTAATACTTCTCTTTTACACTGTAAAACACCTCTATGGGGCAATCCTGGTTTTCCTCTAATTTTTCATGATTCAATCTGTCGGCTATTGTTTGATTCTGGTATTAGATTTTTGGGAGATTTATTTGACCATCAGGGTTTTATGTCATTTGATAAAATGAAACACTGTTATAATTTATCCGAACTGGCAAGGTTTAAATGTTATCAGATTAAAGACTTTTTGGTGAAGAAACTAGAACTTAATATGGTATTAGATTCTGAGTTATGGGATTGCATATATAGAAATGTAGACAAATCGATGATTAGCTTAGGATACAAGCTTTTTTCTGATCTTAGGATTAGCGATGTCATAAATTTAACAGAGAATTGGAATAGAAAATTGGCTTTGATTGTACCAACGGATTTAATTACTACTTCTCTTAAAAGTCTAAATTTATCCGTTCAATCTTCTAGTCTAAAACTGCAAATGTTTAAAACTGTTTGTCAACTATACCATACTCCAGAGAGGATCCTTAAATGGGCAACGAATAATAATTATTCTGATCGCACGAAATGCCCTAAATGTGACCTGAGTGGTGCGGATATTACTCACATGTTTTTTTCTTGCCCACGTCTCAGTGAATACTGGGAAGGAATAATTAAGGTGATTACTGATAGACTGGAACAACCCATTTCATTATCATATACTGATGTGTTGGTGGGCATCAATGGGGGTAACTGTGCGTTCAGAGATCTGCTGAATATTCTAATTACATGTGCAAGATTATCTATTGCCAGAGCCTGGATTAAAAAAAACCCACCAATAGTGTTGGAATGGTGGAGCCTAGTTAAGGAAACATATAATATGGAGACTGCTATTGCTAATTCAAGGGGTCTACAGGCCAAACGAAAAATTGATAGAATTTGGGGTTTATTTATGTCTTAATAATTTTCTTCTTAAAACTTATTTTTTTGTATGACTTTTTTCATCTGCTATGGCCTATGCAATGTTTTATTTTTGCTTACTGCATTTATTGAAAATTCGCTTTATATCTTTTGTAAATCAAAATATTATATGTATGATTTGTCTTGTGTGCCCATTTGATGCAAATAAAAAATTTCTAAACTAAAAAAAAAAAAGGAAATAATTGTGACGTTTGTCAGTGATTATTGCATTAAAATGTGCAACTCTAAATATGGCCGTCAAACACATTTTTACCTACATGGAAACTATTCTTAAAAAGCATTCTAATAAAATTGTTTTAGGAAATCTAAGACTCTAACAATGTAAACTATTTATGCTGAAAGTTTCATTCATATAATGCGAAGTGTGTATATGTAGCAATCTTTGCATTACAATGAAAGAATTAGAGATGCAAAGTCTCATCAATAATATTTGCACAGACATGTGTAAGATTCATTTGTTACCTGGATATGCTGCTTCATATTAAAAACTTGTGTTATTTTGCATCATAGTCAGCATTTTCCGTCAATAATACGACTTATCTAAAATAACAAGATAATCACCTCTTAACCATGAGAAGCACATTATTCTCATAATTCTTCTATTTCTGAAAAATCCAAGCATACTTTTACAGTGCTGGTACATCAGCTTCTCTGTTTCAATGTTATTTTTCTAGACATGTGCAAAGTGCACATTAGAGTTTCATTGTCAAAATCAGTTTTTATGTTGTGTCAGCTGTTACACTGCATTAACACCCCTCTGATGGTGAATCAAGCCATCACACTTTATTCCACATTAGCTCATCACAGAATACAGTTTTGGTGTCTTAAGCCTCTCTCTTTGTGACTCTTCCAGAATTTTCATTTCATCAAAGTATTTACATTGCTCGTCTTTTAGTTCAAGATCTGATCTGTTCTTTTCACTCACTGTATATTCTTTTTATACCTACATAATTTGATAGATAACATCATAAGCTTTGAGCACAAAGAGATCGCCTCTAATGGTCTCAAGATAGAAGTCACTAATCCATTACCTAAGTTACCCAACCAGTTGCTAACAGTTGACAATCCCTTTTCAATCATTTTCCAGGCAAGATCAACTTTTAACCCTTTCAAGACTTTGTTCAAATCAGTTTTGAAGTTTCCAAAACCCCTGCTCTTATTCGGTATGTAAGTGCAACATTGTTCAGCCTTTAACAACTGACAGACTCCATCCTCCTTCATGAGAAGGATGTCTAGGGCAAGTCACAAATTTTAACACCATTGATCTACTTGAAATCATTTCAATATCTACAACAGAAAATACTCCAGATGAACTGATGGCTAATGTATCAATTATAGTAGAAGGTTTTAAAATTTTATGTGGTTGAATACTACTCCTACAGAAGGTATTAAAGCTCCAAAAATATCACTCACTATTTTACGTGCACTCACACTTCTCTTCATTTCCCTGTTCATCTCTTTCACTTTTCCTTTAATTTTTTTCACTTAATACATTTTTGGAACGAATTCCCACATTACAATTTCTATACCATCCTTTCGGCAACCTATAAAAAGTATTTTTTTCACAAATATAATCCACGCTAGGAAATTTAGTATCGATTCCTTCTAAATATCTTACTCATTTCTCATAAACATCAAATGTATGCTCTCATTCACTAAAAACTACAACTTTTGTGTTAATATTTTTCTATATACACAAAGCTTTCCTTTATGTTGCCAAGTTCTGTTCATTAACCCTTTGGGCACGGCTGGAATACCCCCGCCGTGTGGGCGAAATCTATGCGTGCGCAAGTCGGACGGCCCCCGGCCGCCCGAAGCACACGCCCACCGTGACATTGGATGGCCAGGGGCTATCTGACGCATGCAAGGGGTTAAGGAAAAATATGCAGATCAGCTTAGTTGATGAGTAGGTTTAGGATAAATTGTGTCAGTACTTCAAGTGGTACACCAAGATTTAAATGCAAATCCACAGCCAAGTTTGTTTCATGGTTTTCAGGTGGACTCGTATTGTTAAAGCAAAAGGTATAGAATTCAAATTTCTATTCATTTGCTGCCAGATAACCAAATTCAGGAAATGAGTACCTTTGGCTGGGTACTCTCACTCTTTTTGATCTCCTTACAGCTGTCATTCTGATCGGACTTCTCAGAGCTTTCAGGAATGGTTTGTGGTATTCATCCTTCAGTCAGGCAGTGTCTCAGTGTCTCACCTCTTCTGGGCCAATGGTCTCTGAGTTCAACTCACTTTCTTGCTGCACTACGCCCTTCGCTAGGATCTGTATCTCTTGTATTCAACTCTACTGGTTGGGACACTTTGTTACTGACAATATTTGGCTCTCCCAGAACCCCCTCACGTCCATCAAGTGCTGCCCCAGCTGCCTGCTGGTCATCAGCTTGACAAACCTGCTCCTTTTGTATCACTATAACCCCCGGCACATCTGGAATAGGTGCTGTTAAATTGTCAAGGGGACATGGAACTCTGCGAGTATGTTCAGCATGCACCCAATTCAGAAGACTTCTGCAACTTCAGAGCAGTAGTGATGATTAGGATCACCTGGTAGGGCCCTATCCAACGAGGGTCTAAGCACGACTTCAGCACGTGCGTCTTCACCATTACACTGTTACCCGGGCTGAGGTTATCACACTGCTCCTGTTGACATAATGAAAGCATCGCCCGCCTAGTGAGACACAGAACATACCACATCAGCTAACCGTTTGCAGCATTCCAATATTAAGTCATCTGTGATATTGGCTAGAGCATTTGCAAGAACAACTGGCTGTCTCATCACTCTGTCCATGATTGCTTCATGGGATGGCAATCCTGTTCTCCTGTCTGGTGTACATCTCTGACTCAACACAAGAGGCAATACATTGGGCCACTTTAAAAACTTTGAAGCACAAACCTTTACCAATAGGGCTTTCAATGTGCCAATAATATGCTCAATTTATCCAGAAGCTTCTGAACGTAATTGCAATTGAAATTCTGCTCAACTTGTAATGTTGCATATAACATTTTCAGGATCTCATTGTTAAAACTTGTTCCTCAATTTGACTCAAGAGAAGTCGGAAAGTCAAACTTTGGAATCAACTCCCTCAAAAACAATTTACCTACTGTGAGACTGCCATCTCTTCATGTTAGATAAGCTTCCACCCATTTTTGTGAAAATGCAAATAATGAACATATCTCAAACCATTGCAAAGGTGCATCTCAATAAAGTCCATTTGCAAATGGTTAAAGGGACCTCCTGATCTTCCAACATGATTTATTGTATCTGGGATTAAGCCATGAGGTGCATCATTGCATTTCTCTCTACATGCACTCTATATGCGCAGTAAAGTGCTATTAACTAACCATAGGTGGTAAAAAACTATCAGGTAATTCAGGTTTGCCATCAGTTTAAACCCAGACTTCGTCTTCGGTCTTAGTGCATCCAGCTCATATATATGCTGTTCAGCTTCTGTCACTTATTCCTGCAATGTTTTACCTTCCTTCCAATTATCAATAGCACTTAACAACAGGTTTTAATTTGTGACATCTGATGTTTCGTTTATCAAATCTCCATTAAAGGTATGGGCATTTAATGCACAATGTTTGGCCATCTTGACGGCGTATCTATTGTCAACAGTCACAAAGTCGGTGCCTTGCCTATGAGCTAAGCACTTAACTACTGCATTCTGGGCAAGCAATTGTAGGGACTGAAAAAGGTTCCTCACAATTTCTCCATTTATGTAGGCAATCAGGAGGAAGTCATGAACTCACGCTGTAACCACAATTGCCCAAAGTCATGTATGACACCAAAGTCATATTGACTATCGGTGAAGATTGTCACCCTGAGCTGTTCTGAAACACTGCAAGCCTGTGTCAATGCAAATAGTTCAGCCACCATCAGGCTTCAACAACAGCTGCAACTGGACAAATGGCAAAAACAGCAATCAGATTATCTTCATTATCTTGTAAACAGGAACCATCAACAAACAACACATGATAAGATTCAGGCAAAGGTACATCCTGTATATCAGGTATCGACTTGGTGCATAACTCAGTCATATCCAAGCAATCATGTTCAACTTCATCAATCACAGTTTCACTTCCAGGCAGTGCCAACATGATGGGTGGATTCAGAATGGTGCATCTTTTAAGGTTACATTCTCTACACCCAAATGAATTTGCTTTTATTTTGCTTGTATTTTATAAGGTGACTATTGGTGAGGTACTGTGTCCTAGTACGGGTTAACAGTACTTCGACTGAATGTGGTACAAACACAGTAGGTGCATTCCCATGACTATGCTTTCACACTGTTCCAGACTCACACATGTGGGTACAAACCCTTTTAAACATCCAGACAAAGCTGCGGTGACAGGGTCAATAGGTGATGAGAAGTAGGAGATCAGCCTGCAACTACTTCCATGCATGTGTGTCAGTACTGAAAGAGTGCAGCCTTCCCTTTCACCAGCAGGTCATCAATATACTGGACTGACACTGAATGATTTGGTATTACAAGAGACTCAAACCTCTTTTTGAGAATCTGTTTAAAGATGGAGGGGATTTCCGTATACTCTTATGGGACTCTGCACCATGCCCAAACACTATTACTGAAACGAAAATGAAAAAGGCTCTGACTATCCTCATGCAAAGGGCTAGAGAAAAAGGCTTGGCACAAGTAAATGACCGAAAACCATTTGGCCGATAAGGGAATCTAAAACAATATCCGAGCTGGATTGGTACTATGGGAGAACAATAACATTTACGTTTCGTAAATCCTACACAATACGATACTTGCCATTCGGCTTCTGCAAGCCCATTATGGGCGAGTTACATGGACTCCCCATGATCTCCTTTTGGATCCCTTGCTTAATCATTGAGCTGATCATAGGAGTAATGAACAGAGGCATTGGTCTTCCGATCAACCTTGCTTGTAGTAGTGAGGGGTGAGAAATTAGGGTTTCAAATTGTTGGCCACCCAATGAGGACCAATAATTGGAACCAACTCACAGGTTAGTGATCAAGTTTAAGTGCACTACTCTGAGAACCATGCTATAGATATAAAATATTGCAATTGGAAGTCCAAACCTCCTAAAGAAGTTCAATCGAACAAGAATCATACATACCAGTAACTTTGCTGTGGCTACACACAACAAGACCAAAATAACCTGATGTTCTAAAAGAATCTATTACTCTCTCTATCATGCATTAGAAATAGTTTCAAGCAGTTTCTGTGGAAAGAACATTAAGATACAATTAATAAAGACTCAGACAAATTTTAGATTGTTTGATTATTGTATTAGAGATCCAAAATTAATACGTGTAAGTAACATTTAAAGCAGTTCAGTAATGAGTCTTACAGCTTGTAGTATAAAACCACATATTTAGCCAAAGTAAATCTATTGCTGAATTAAAAAATCCATTACAAGATGATTTAAGTTAGGGTTTCCTACCACCAACAAAGGTGAGAGGATGGTTCAAAACAGTTCTCTTAGCTTGGGCAAAGGTCAGGTTGAAGTCCACTAAAGGAAAGTCCATGGGCATGAGCAAGGGGAATGGAGCTATAAGCAAGAAAAGTAGTGATATGGTCTCTCACCAGACAACTTCAAATCGTCCAGTAGATAAGTACATCAGTAAAGAGAAGAAGCAATAGGCTCTGCATTGGGATTCAGTTTGGATTCAGTAGAAGAGGACAGAAGAGAACCCCCAAACAACAAGGGCATGAGAGTACTTTGATGAGTCCTTCTCATACGAAAGTGAATTTTTATATTCCATATAGCCCATCTGTGGCTTTAATTGTCACACTACAATGGTCTCATAGTTATGCGACCATTGTTCTGCTCACCAGGTACAAGATTGATACTCCAAAATATTTTTCATGTCGCCCATTAGAAGTGACTGCCCATTCCGTTCATACAGGTTAGTTGACAAAGAGCCTATTTACTTTTCTGCTATTCATGTAATGAGTTTAAAGTTTGAATTCTTATGATTTCACTCACAAAGATGTACCAAAGAAAGTCGTGTGAAAATTCAAAGAACGCAACATTGTGAAAAACGTAACAAGAGTTCATCGCTCCAAGCTATATAATTATTCAGGCCTAAAAAAAAAAAGGCATTTAATGCATTTTAAGGTCAGCATTTCTTAATTAGTAAAAGAAACTCATAAAGTTAAAGCATAATGAAATAAATCAAGCATATCATATGAGGGAATAATTGTAACATTTATCAGTGATTATTGCATAAAAATCTTCTTTTCTGAATATGTCGTACAACCCCAATTTTAAAAGTACATATGGGCTAACTATCCTTAAAAATCATTCTAATAAAATCGTTTTAGGAAATCTAGGACTAATAATGTAAAGCATTTATGCTGATAGTTTCATTCATGTAATGTGAAGCATGTATATGTAGCACCAACCTTTTGTTTGCTATGGTGTATTTGTCGCGATTACAGCATCTCCAGAAAGGGAATCGATCATACGGAGGACAGGTGGACTGTACCTCTTGAAACCGGTCCTCTACTCTCTTTTCAGCCGGATTACACTTCATATTGGACTACGGCACAAACCTCACGTATGCAGCAGACACCCCCTTTTTACATCCTGGTCCCTTTAACTGTGATACGTCCTCAGAAGACGCCACCCCTGAACCTGATGTCATCATCCCAGGACCAATAGTGGAAGGCAGAAGTAGCAACAAAGAGAGCCCAGCACCGGAAGACTTGGAAGAGAAGTGGTTGTGCATGCCTCGAGGAAATGGACGGAAACGTCAGAAGAGGAACAACAGCTCCTGACAGCGAGTCCGGTGGAACCAGGAATACCGGGGAGCCAGGAGGCCAACAATACAGTGCTACGCCCAGCCTCACCCAGGGCTCACACAGGTACTGGAACGCTTCTCAGGGTGGGTCGGGAGGAGGGAGGAAGCCGAGGAGTAAGGGCGAAGGTATCATCTCTCTTTCCTGCTTTTTACCCCGCTTCCAGCACTACCACATGTCCTTAGACGTACGTCATGACACTGGGTGATCCCTCAGTCACTTCCCCAAGACCAACCACATACAGTATCACTCACAATATTGCCCTTCTCTTCTTTTATCCGAGAAACAAGAAACCTCGGAATACTGCGAGGGAAGAAGAAGGCAAGGAGTACCCTTGAGCCAAGACCAAGACCGGATAAGAGGCGGCAGCCGTAACCCCAAACTCTGGCTTATTACAAAAGACGTGTATATTAAAAAATAAAACCCGCTTAACCAGACCTAGTGTGGGACTCGATCCTTGTGCAATTTCACAGCATTACAATGAATGCAATAGAGATCCTAAGTCTCAACATTAATATTTGCACAATCGTGTGTAAAATTAATTTGTTACATGGACATACTGCTTCATATTAATAATTTGTGTTATTTTGCATCATAGAAATCATTTTCCATCAATAATCTGACTTTGTTAAAATAATAAGGTAATCAGTTAATAAATATATACAATTATAAATTCAAGCACCCTTTTATAGTGCTGGTACTTCAGTTTTTCTCAGTTTCAACTTTCTGCAATGCAACGTAGGGAAAACAGAGGTGATGCTGTTCGGCGATGCTCCCCTTATGTGGACTCCGGAATGGTGGCCATCAGATCTGGGTCCCAATCCTGCCCCTAAATCAGTTGTAAAAAACCTAGGCATCCGATTAGACCAGGCCATTAGCCTAAAAGAGCAAGTGACACAGACTGCTGGCTCATGCTTCCACATAATCGGAATGCTCCGGAGAGTCTATCCATTACTCCCGGATTCTACCTGGAAAAACTAGTCCAGGCTTTAGCTATCAGTTGCCTGGACTATTGCAACGGGCTCCTGATCTTAGCTAATGACTCCCTACTAAGCAGACTTCAAATAGTCCAAAATACTGCAGCTAGATTGGTCCAGAATGCACCTCCTAGGTCACCTTCGCGCCCTCTACTAGTGAAGCTTCATTGGCTGCCTATCCACCACCGGATCAGGTTTAAAATCTGCTGCATTATCCACAAAGCACTCCTGGATCTGGGCCCACCCTATCTGGCCGACAAATTTATTCCCTACACTCCTTTGCGCGCCCTGCGTTCCAGCAGTAAAAATCTTCTTGAAGTACCAATTATTAAGAGGGCAAGATTGGGAGGGAAGGCCCTCTCCTACCTCGGTCCACGCCTCTGGAATGAACTTCCTGACTCTCTTAGACTCTGTCCAGAATATACAACATTTAGAAAATTGTTAAAGACTCTCCTGTTTCTCACCTATTAACTCCACCAGTTCCTAACTCTCCTTAGAGCCCGCTCAAGCACAGAGATACTCCTCCGGGAGTCGATTCTAGCGCTATACAAACCCAAAAAGAAAGAAATAAACCTATTTTTCTAGAAGTGTGCGAAATACACATTTGAGTTTAATTGTCAAAATAGTTGTTTATGTTATGTAAAGAATGATCAGCTTTTACAATGCATCAGTTCCCGTGGAAAAGAGCCGTGCACAGTCTTGCAGGGGCTCTGTAACTTACAATAAGGAAAAACATATAATACGTGCAGGTCTCAGTGGCCTGCACCTCTGGAGAAAGAGGAATTCATCCTCTGGGTTTAGGTTCTCAGTCACCGCAGATCGAAAGCTGCCATTTTCTGTCACACTTTCTCCTCCTCAGTGTGCCGTAGCATCGGGTTGTTAGCAAGCAGTAGGGCAGCGGATTAGGGGCAGTCCAGCCCAGCTGCATGGCATATATGGACCAATACCCAGACTGGAAACTGAACCATGTCAATCGAGTCCCTGGGGAGGATGGGTTATTCACAGATCACAGTTGAAGCGGGCAATGGTAAATGTTTGCTGCCTAAATGACGGTGTGGGATAGATATGGAGTGAAGAGGAAACTGTGAAAAGTATATTGAGCTTGTGCACAGTAATAATATAATTCCAAATCAGGAGCACTCAGTCCACTGTGTCTAAAAGCCCAGTGTCCAAATGCCCATTGTGTCCAAAAGGACAGCATTAGACTTTCTGAGCTGTCGGCCAGCCATATTAACCCCTGGTGAGTGGCATAGGTGAGATAATGAGCAGGTATAGAAATGTAGGTAGGACCAACATCTTGCAATGACCTGTCTTCCTGCAAGGGAGAGCAGTAGGCCAAGCCAAACTGGAACATGCAATTACCCTGTCGTAATTCTTGGGCCAGATCTGCAACAAACCCATATCACCAAATATTTGATCATACCCTACGCCCACTCCAGGGTACAGTCCACAGTTATCTGGCTGTTAAGTTAAAAGAAAAATCACAAATTTGGACCAGTTTATCATTACTTCTGTGAGGGCATCGAACAGTGTAACTTCAAACAATATTGACAAAGATCCAGAGCGGGGTTTCTCATATATATGGTAACTTCTTCCTCGCACATCGATACCACAAGCCTGTGAGCCAAATAATTGAGACCTCAATCTGAATGATATTGTCACAGGCGAGTGGCTAGTGGATCGTTGAAATTATATATAAAAAAGGTGAGAGCTGGCAGCCCTGTCGGTTGCCTCATTGAATCAGTATGGGATCAGAGATAATGCCATTAACTCAGAGAGTAGCTGAAGAAGATGCATAGAGAAACTAAATCCAGCGTAGAAAGGAGAGGCTGAGTACAATACACTGCAGTAGAACAAAAAGGAACAGCCAGTCAAGTGAATCAAACACCTCTGTGGCATCCAGAAGAACTGTAAAGTGTGAGTATGGCAAAGAAAGTTCATGAATTGTGAGCAGTGGAGCACCACAGGAAAACGTGCAACTTATCTGGTCTAACAATATTGGACAGAAGGTCATGCTCACCAGTATGCATATTTTATTGTGTACAGTGAATATGGTACATTGCTTATAGTAGTCACAGAGATCAGTTGGTTGGCCAGGTTTTAAGATGTGATGATGAGGGACTCGTGAACATTGTAAATGCGGCGCACCATGGGTGGCGGAGCTGCGGCGCACAATAACTGGCGCATCTCTGGGGATGCGCCAGTTATTGAAAATCTGCCCCTATACATTTAGCCAACGAGGAAGCACTTACTAATTAGACAGTAAAAAGTACTCCAGTTGAGTAGAGGTATTGCACAAAAAGGTGGCATCTTCGTGGACAAACACGCAGGGCGGGATTCATTCTGCCCCCTGTTAGACTCGTTTTTTGTGCCCTTCTGCCCTCTGTTAGACTCGTTTTTTCCTTTTTTTTCTGCCCTTCTGCCCTCTGTTAGACTAGTTTTTCCCTTGTTTTTCTGCCCTTCCGCCCCCTGTTAGATTCGTTTTTTGTGCCCTTCTGCCCTCGGTTAGACTCATTTTTCCCTTGTTTTTCTGCCCTTCTGCCCTCTGTTAGACTCGTTTTTTGTGCCTTTCTGCCCTCTGGTATTCCCTTGTTTTTGTGCCCTTCTGCCCTCTGTTAGACTCATTTTTTGTGCCCTTCTGCCCTCTGTTTGACTCGTTTTTCGTGCCCTTCTGCCCTCTGTTAGACTCGTTTTTCCCTTGTTTTTCTGCCCTTCGGTCCTCTGTTAGACTGGTTTTTTGTGCCCTTCTTCCCTCTGTTAGACTCGTTTTTTCCTTGTTTTTCTGCCCTTCTGCCCTTTGTTAGACTGCTTTTTGTGCCTTTCTGCCCTCTGCATCCCCACATCATCACTCAGCGCTACCTCAGCATCACTCAGCACCACCACATTATCACTCAGCACCACCACATTATCACTCAGCACCACCACAGCACCACTCAGCATCACCACAGCATCACTCAGTCCCACCACAGCATCACTCAGCACCAGCACAGCATCACTCTGCACCACCACAACATCACTCAGCACTACCACAGAACCACTCAGCACCACCACAGAATCACTCAGCACCACCACAGCACCACTCAGCACCACCACATTATCACTCAGCACCACCACAGCATCACTCAGTGCCACCACATTATCACTCAGCACAACCACAGCACCACTCAGCACCACCACAGCATCACTCAGCACCACCACAGCATCACTCAGCACCACCACAGCACCAATCAGCACCACCACAGCACCACTCAGTGCCACCACAGCATCACTCAGCACCACCACAGCATCACTCAGCACCACCACAGCACCACTCAGCACCACCACATTATCACTCAGCACCACCACAGCACCACTTAGCACCGAAACAGCATCACTCTGCACCACCACAGCATCACTCAGCACTACCACAGCACCACTCAGCACCACCACAGAATCACTCAGCACCACCACAGCACCACTCAGCAACACCACAGCACCACTCAGCGCCACCACAGAATCACTCAGTGCCACCACATTATCACTCAGCACAACCACAGCACCACTCAGCACCACCACAGCATCATTCAGCACCACCACATTATCACTCAGCACCACCACAGCACCACTCAGCACAGCCACAGCATCACTCTGCACCATCACAGCACCACTCAGCACCACCACAGCATCACTCAGCACCACCACATTATCACTCAGCACCACCACAGCACCACTCAGCACCGCCACAGCATCACTCTGCACCACCACAACATCACTCAGCACTACCACAGCACCACTCAGCACCACCACAGAATCACTCAGCACCACCACAGCACCACTCAGCACCACCACATTATCACTCAGCACCACCACAGCATCACTCAGTGCCACCACATTATCACTCAGCACAACCACAGCACCACTCAGCACCACCACAGCATCACTCAGCACCACCACAGCATCACTCAGCACCACCACAGCACCAATCAGCACCACCACAGCACCACTCAGTGCCACCACAGCATCACTCACCACCACCACAGCATCACTCAGCACCACCACATTATCATTCAGCACCAGCACAGCACCACTCAGCACCACCACAGCATCACTCAGCACCACCACAGCATCACTCAGCACCACCACATTATCACTCAGCACCACCACATTATCACTCAGCACCACAACAGCACCACTCAGCATCACCACAGCATCACGCAGTACCACCACAGCATCACTCAGCACCACCACAGCATCACTCAGCACCACCACATTATCACTCAGCACCACCACAGCACCACTCAGCACCACCACAGCACCACTCAGCACCACCACATTATCACTCAGCACCACCACAGCCCCACTCAGCACCGCAACAGCATCACTCTGCACCACCACAGCATCACTCAGCACTACCACAGCACCACTTAGCACCACCACAGAATCACTCAGCACCATCACATTATCACTCAGCACCACCACAGCACCACTCAGCATCACCACAGCATCACTCAGTACCACCACAGCATCACTCAGCACCACCACAGCATCACTCAGCACCACCACATTATCACTCAGCACCACCACAGCACCACTCAGCACCACCACATTATCACTCAGCACCACCACAGCACCACTCAGCACCGCAACAGCATCACTCTGCACCACCACAGCATCACTCAGCACTACCACAGCACCACTCAGCACCACCACAGAATCACTCAGCACCACCACAGCACCACTCAGCAACATGACAGCACCACTCAGCGCCACCACAGCATCACTCAGTGCCACCACATTATCACTCAGCACAACCACAACACCACTCAGCACCACCACAGCATCACTCAGCACCACCACATTTTCACTCAGCACCACCACAGCACCACTCAGCACCGCCACAGCATCACTCACCACAGAATCACTCAGCACCACCACAGCGCCACTCAGCAACACCACAGCACCACTCAGCGCCACCACAGCATCACTCAGTGCCACCACATTATCACTCAGCACAACGACAGCACCACTCAGCACCACAACAGCATCACTCAGCACCACCA
The DNA here is from genome assembly GCF_964263255.1 of Lissotriton vulgaris. Classification (NCBI taxonomy): domain Eukaryota; kingdom Metazoa; phylum Chordata; class Amphibia; order Caudata; family Salamandridae; genus Lissotriton; species Lissotriton vulgaris. The sequence continues at coordinate 1,136,270,929 of NC_141697.1, forward strand.
CATTATCACTCAGCTCCACCACAGCACCACTCAGCAACAACACAGCACCACTCAGCACCACCACAGCATCACTCAGTGCCACCACATTATCACTAAGCACAACCACAGCACCACTCAGCACCACCACAGCATCACTCAGCACCACCACAGCATCACTCAGCACCACCACAGCACCAATCAGCACCACTACAGCACCACTCAGTGCCACCACAGCATCACTCAGCACCACCACAGCATCACTCAGCACCACCACATTATCATTCAGCACCAGCACAGCACCACTCAGCACTACCACAGCATCACTCAGCACCACCACAGCACCACTCAGCACCACCCCAGCATCACTCATCACCATCCCAGTATCACTCAGCACCACCACAGCACCACTCAGTATCACCACAGCATCACTCAGCACCACCACAGTACCACTAAGCGCCACCCCAGCATCAATCTACGCAACCATTCAACAACAACTGGTTCAAATATGTTCTCTCAATATTTCAAGCTTTGTTACAAATGTCACAAAAAGATGTTAATATTTCACTTCTGTTCTTGGATTTTCGTCACAATAAAATACACTGAACATAATCTTCACAAAAGTTATTTACAAAAGTTTAAGCTATTGCCATTATAAATTAAAATCACTTTTATTTAAGTATTAATTATTTTAAAAAATTAAAAGCCATTGTAATTTGTAATATCAATACATCTAAGTCACGTAAATACAAAACATGTTGCATTACAAATGCTATAGGTGTCACATTTGTGAAAGTTATAACTATTGGCATTGTAAATGACAAAGCTATTAATTTTGCTATTTTCAAAAACAACACATAAATTAAAAAATTGTCATTTACAAGACCAATAGCTCAAACTTTCCTAATGCGAGACCTATTGCATTGCAAATGCTTGTTTTTAGATCTGTCAGTGCTTCCTGTTGAGGTTTAATTTTCGTGACAGGCACCTCATTGCCTACTTGTAACTATTCTCTGACCCTGCTTCAAGGGTCAGAGCAGGGTCAGAGAATAGTTGCAAGTAGGCAAGGAGGCGCCAGGAAGCACTTACAGGCTTACAGCAGCAGGTGCCTAAGTTGAAGTTAATTTCTTTGTAACCCTTTTGTAAAAGGTTAAAAAAAATTAGCTTCAACTTTTGCACCTGCTGCTGTAACCCTGTAAGTGCTTGGCTGAAATTTGTCTCTGCTGATTTGCGGATTTTACCGCGATTTCGCGAGATTCGCGGATCGCAAAATCGTGGAAAATCCGCAAATTCCGCAAGCGGAACGAATTTTCAGCCCATGCTTAGGCAGCGATCAAAACAATGCCAAGGAGCGATCCTATTGTCTCAGGAACAACAGCAATCAGAACAATGCCAAAGAGCGGTCCTATTGTCTCAGGAACTGCCTTTGGCTGAAGAATAACTATGCAGGGTCTGAATTGTTATTGACATTAATGGACAATAATATGAAACTTTGAAAGACAAACCCAAACCTGCAATTCCATATATACTCGACTGAAAATCAGTGGTGGCTGGTGAGATTTGAAAGTGGTGGGGTGTAAACGTTCTGTGGGAGAGCACCGTGGCGAGCAAGCAAAGTGAGCGAGCCCAACCAATTAAAGGTGGGTTCGGGGAGGGCTTCTCCCCGAGAACATTTTGAAAAAGAGTGGTTATATGGTGCATTTTCAAGCAAATTTGAGAAGCAAGAAGGTTAATAAAGCAATTGTGAAAGTGCAGTTATTACATTAATAAAGGGATGTCATATGACAACAATATGGTAGCTGCTTATTCAGTATAACCACAGAGCTTCATAACAGACTTCAAGATACAATGCTGAGAACCTCACAGATTTTTTTCAATTTAAACTGCAAACAACTAAACAAAAAACTAAAGAGGTCACAAACTAGCAGCATTCAATAAGAAATGTTATGATTAACATATTGTTCACTTTCTGTAGACAAAATCTAGAGAAGTAGTCACTCTGTAATTCAAAAAGTGTTAATGTTTATATAGCGGGAACCCAACCCGAACGTATTAGCTTGGCTGGCTTTACATGAGCGCACCAGTCAGTCACACGAAGGACACAATCGGTATCAGTCAGTGTCCTTCCTACAGTCCTCATACACACAAAGTCAACACTGACTTGCGCGCTCATGTAAAGCCAGCCGCGCTAATACTTTCGGGTTGCGTTCCCACTATGTAACCATTAACACTTTTTGATGCACTTCAAAGAGTGCGCTAACAAAAAAGTAATTAGTTTGTTTCATCATGGACTTTTCAAACTCACTAACAGTGTTAATAGTGAGTTTACAAAGTCCATGATTCAACAAACTACACAGGGTCTCATTGGAAAGAACAACATACGTTTTTTGTTAGGCACTGGGAGATTAATGATTTTTCCCCAATCCCCAGTATCTCAGGATGTTGAGCCAACAACGCCATGCCGACCGGCTTGAACCACACATCACCAATATTGAAAAAAAGCAAAGGAAAGTTATATTTAAAACAATCTTTTCAAGAATCATTTAATGCCATCAGGGCAAAACTCTACAGAACAGAGCAGTCTGGGGCCCTGGACCAGAGCCCACTTTGCCCATGCCTCAAAAGTCTCTGAGTCTCATCTGACAGTCTTATTTGGCATGCCCTCCTTCCTACTTTTCCATGAATTCCCTCACTACCTCTCACCGACAATGCACCTCATCTCTCTATAGCACCTTTCTGACAAATATTTCATGTTTCATAGCGCTACTTATACTTTACTCACACTCAGTTCTGTGATCTGCATGGTACACGTTCTTTGTAGCAGGCATATTAACCAGTGGTGGCAGGTATTAAGGGTCATAGGGGGCGTTGCCCTACCTACCAGCATCAGGGAAAACTAAAGGGAGAGAATGAACACCAAGGAGTAGTTTGGAAGTGCTCACTGCTTGGTGCTCCCTGTGAAAAAACTATGTAAAATGAAAACCTTTTTTTGTGCTTGTCTCGAAGACTTTGAGAAAAGCACAAAAAAAAAGAAGTCAAAGAGTCTTCCAGCGCATGTGCAAAAGCTGGGCTAGGACTATTCCTCGCCCTCGAGGCACAAGCGAGGAGTGAGGAGGAGGGTGACGTCAGCCTTGTGGGAGTGGCTGCATAAAGCGGCAGTGTATTGGTTTCCAATTGGGTGCTAAGGAATTGGCCCAGGGCAACGTCAGTGGAGCGCCATTCAGGATGATGGAAAGGGGCAGGGCTGGCGCACAATGCAGGGGTTGCTAACAATTACAGCACTCCCTTTTGCCTCCGTGAATTAGGCTTCCTAATGAGGTAAGGCAAGGTCGAGGCGACCTTAGGGGAGTGTCTATGTATTTCAGGGACACAGTTGCTTGAAAAAGAAAGGCGCCTGCAGCCGTGATTGCAAACGAGCATGCAGCAGGTTGTTTTTTTACTTTTATAAAGTTACTGAGAGCTGAATTCTGGCCCACTGAACCGGCAATATTAATTAACAAGTCTGAGGTCTGTACAGTGAAATAATCACAATTGTGGGTAGGGGCGCTTGCCAAGACTGGGACAGCAACCACAGGATAACATAGCTAGAGTGAAAGCAGATATGCTGCAGGGAAAAAAAAGGAGGTCATATATTTTTCACCTCTGCATACACGTTGTGATGCGGGCTGCGGAAAAAATGCAAATCATGAACACCAGAGAGAGCGGCAAACGCACAAGGCGTTCCTTGTGGGTGAAGGTGGGACTGATTGTATCTGCAGAGAAATCCGGGAGCTACAGAAACATTTTGAATGCTGAAAGCCATAACTTCACTGATACTGTGAGCAGTGGCAAAGGGAACAAAAAGCTTGCTTTACTTTCTCTGCTCTGAACGAGTTTGGGGGCATATTATCAAGAACAGCTTTAAAATTATCGCTGCTTTAGCGGCAGGAAACTGCCGCTAAAGCGACGATAATAGGCTTGCTAATATGCCATTTAGAATTCCCATAGAAGCCCATGTTAACACCAGAACATGAGCTTCTATGGGAATTCACAAGGGCATATTATCAAGCCCATTATCGCCGCTTTAGGGGCAGTTTCCAGCCGCTAAAGCGGCGATAATTTTAACGCTGTTGCTTGATAATCTGCCCCATGGTGCCTTTCCACCTTACCTTTGTTTCCTTCAGTTCTGCGCATAACTCTCTGAAAAATGCCTTTTCCTGCTCAAAGTTTCACTGGTACAGGAAAAGCTTGTTTAACGTGCTGCTCCGTTTATCATTTCCTGCACATGTGCTTAGCTCGGAGGGAACATGGCCAACACCATATGCACATTCTGCACACCGAGCTTGCACATCACTAATTTCCTGACTTGAATTCCTTCACGGGGCTGCCATCAATTTAACACAGTATTCTTGTGATGACCTTTAGCACAGCCGATATCACAAGCCGGGGCTAGTTTGCAAGACACAAGAAGGAATTTAAAAAAAGGTTGTTACGCAAAAATCAGAATAATGCCTTTGTTTTCCACAGTAATGAGGCTACAGCCTTCGCGCCCCCGCCTTCAGCGTCCCACATTTAACCCAACAGGGAATCTTTACAGCTCCCACCGGATGCTATGCATTATGTTTTAATCTTCTACCTCCCGAACCCGAGCTAGGTGTTCTGGAACCCAGCCCGACTTGCCTCCCTCCCCGAGCTAGATATTTTATTTTCTGTGCCCCTGGTGAAACATAGGCCATAAGAAGACGAGGGCCAGGTCGAAGTGGCGGCCTGACTGAGAGAGAGGGACTTAATCTACTCTCCTGGTCCGCATTTGTTTGTAGTTGTCTATGCTTGCCTGCAAGGAAAACAAGCATTTGATTTCAGCAGAGCTGCTGAGCTGTGAAGCGCCTACTGGGGGTTTCTCTTCTAGTCCAAGGTAAGCCTCTTTAAAATGTTGGCACTGTGTTTGTTTGCAGCGAGCGCCATTTGCATTTGTGAGCTACTTATCTTTAACTTACATTTTTAAGAAAAGCCTATTTGTGGCTAAATGAAGGGTGACGTCCATCAAACTATTATTTTCAACCCTGCTGTTTTAAAATATTGCAGTCAGGCTAAATAGATGGCATGGGTGGAAGCAGGAATACAGTAAAGTATGGGACAGTTTTAAATGTGTTTAAATATTTCAAGACTACACATTCCTAATTACTTTATCATTTTTTTCGCTTTCTGAAATTTGCTTTAACTTGCACCATTCGGTCCTTTTTAAAATAAAAAAAAAATCTTGGGGCAAGAGTCCCTCCATTTCCCAATTTGTCAATTGAGTTCACTCGTGACATACATGCACAACTTTACGCCTCACTACTTTCAAATGTCACCAGCCACCACTGATATTAACCCTCTGTGCTTGGTGGGTGGTAGGCGTACCCATGTGAGTGCACGGAGAGTGATGTGACAGTGTGAGAGGAGGGTAAGAGGAGTTACTGAATGTGAGTGAGTTGACCATATGAATTTGGGTGCGGATGTAACTGCAGAGTGGGACCAAAGAATGCATGGTTAGTGATGGGCTTCTTTAAGTGAGATTGCAGATAGAGCAGTGAGTGGGACAGTTGAGTGAAGTGTGACATGTGTGCAGGGTGAGTAACATGCTTGTTGACTGCAGGGTGAGGTACAGGCAGGGTGAACAGCGCAAGTGTAGAGTGATCACTTTCAGTGCAGGATGAGCGGGTGAATGGTGGGGGTACATGGTGATCAGTGAGTGCATTGTGATTGCTGTGGGTGCAGAGTGAGCGTAAAAGTGAAGGGCGTGAGTTGTCTGAATGCAGGGTGCATTCTCAGACACTTGAAGTAACTCAGCATGTTATTGATGGCGGCATAGGGTTTTCAGATATAAGTTAAACTATTGCTATTATGGCGTTAATCAGGGATCGAAGTTGGAGGAAATAAATCATGTGCTGATTCTGCAACAAACTTCCAGTCTTATGATTAGGGTTGCCAGCTCATTATTTTGATGTCCCAGACGGGGCAAAAATAAGCAGTCATCTAAAGCCGTAATTTCAGCATTTATCTGTTCATACTTCGAACAACAAATATAAATAGAAAACACTTTTAATTGTATTCCAGGGCTGCCTGAATGATCCATGACTGATAATTAAAGTGAAAAAAGATAGAAAAATCACATTACAAATCAATACATACTTTATTTATAACCCTATTTAGTGTCAAGACGACCCCAGACGCACATTGAAGTCTCTGATCTGGGAGCTCCGGGCTGCTCACCCAGTCGACCCCAGACGGCCGTCTTGGCATCTGGGTCGGGGTACTTAGGAACCTCACCCAGTCCACCACGGTTGAACTCTTTCCCCCTTCCGTCTTTTGAAGAATTTTGTAAAACGGCCTTCATGGTGTCATCTGGTTCCCCGCTTGACCCACTGCCCCCCAAATTTTGGAAAACTTTTCATGAAGAATTGTTCCCGCCTTTGTTTTCAATCTGTCTGCAATCTTTGAAATCGGCATCTGTCCCAGATTGCTGGAAGCTTGCAGTGGTGTCGCCTCTGCTAAAAAAGCCAACCTTGGATCCAGCCGGCCTCTCTAATTATAGGCCGATCTCCTTACTTCCCTTTCCCATTAAGATCTTAGAGAAGTGGGTAACTCGCTCTCTTTCCGGCTACCTGGAACAAATTGGGTGGTTCGATGAGGACCAGTTTGGCTTCCGACCTGGTCATGGGACGGAGACCGCACTTGTGACCGTGCTGGACAACCTGCGTTCGCGTGTCGACAGTGGTCGGGCAGCCTTTTTGGTGCTGCTCGACATGTCGGCCGCGTTCGACACGGTCTGCCATCGGACCCTGGTTCGGAGGCTGGAAGAGTGCGGGATCTGCGAGGGAGCCAGAGACTGGCTGATTTCATATCTTGAGGGCAGGCAACAGCTGGTGTCACTTCCACCTTTCAGCTCGGAGCCAAGGAAAATTGGACAGGGGGTGCCACAGGGCTCGGCCATCAGCCCGATATTGTTCAATCTGTACCTTCGTCCACTTATCCAGCTAATAAAATCTTTTGGGGTCTCGGCATTTAATTATGCCGATGACACTCAGCTGGTGTTTTCCTTGGAAGGGAACAATGCGATTTCGCTGTGCACCTTCCATCGCTGTATGGCAGCTACGGCGGACTGGCTTCGAGCAAACTCTCTGCAATTTAATAGCGCGAAGACAGAGGTGCTCCACTGTTCCACTGATCGGATCCCGCGGCCTCTACCCACTGATTTCTGGCCCAGCACCTTTTCTGAACCAGTGTTGGCATCGGAGTCAGCTCGTAATTTAGGGGTCATGTTTGGCCCTAACTTACAATTAGACCTACATGTCAATAAAACCACGGGAACATGTATGATGCTGCTCCGTATGCTACGCAGAGTTCTGCCTTGGCTCCCCCCCCAGGCCAGGCCGGAAATAGTCCGTGGGACTATTTTAAGCCGGCTGGATTACTGTAATGGTCTTCTCCTGGGGGCCCCAAAAAACTTGATAGGGAAGCTGCAGAGGGTGCAGAATATGGCTGCTAAACTGGCCCTCTCACGACCCAGATCCAGCTCTTCTACTCTTGCGCTCCGCGATCTACACTGGCTTCCGGTAGATCTACGGGTCCAATTTAAAGCGGCCTGTTTGGTGTTTAGAGCGGTACACCTCCTAGGCCCTATCCCACTACAAAACATGTTTGCATGGTATTCTGCCCCACGTCTTTTGCGGTCGTCATCGGCTCACCTTTTGGTGGTGCCTAGGTTTCAAAGAGTGAGGATGGGTGGCCGCTAATTCAGAGTGGCGGCAGCCAAATTGTGGAATTCTCTCCCACTCACTCTTAGGAGCCACCAGGACTATCTTCCATTCCGGAAGGCTTTAAAGACCTATCTATTTCCCAAGTAAATGGTTGTGCGTCTGCGTTGTTTAGTGTGGGGGTTTTCTGATCAAAGCGCCAGGATGCCCTCTGGGTGACAGGTATGCGCTCTATAAGTATGCTAAATAAATAAATAAATAAATCTTTACAGGCTATTTAAACAACACATTGCTGGCATTTTTCTTTTGGCAACCTTACTTAATATTCCTTTTCAGTGAAATGCATTCTCACACTATGGCAGTAAATGTAAAATACAAATGTAAGGAATAGGCAGAGCGGGGGCCCAGGGGATACTGGAACCAGAAAATAACTAAGCCTTGGTAACCAATTTACAAAGGTATGTAAATATGCAAATAGTCTATGGCCTCAAGGCAGTTGCCTTCAACCCATTTGCTTCTGGGCCTGGAAGCTGAGGTCACCTGCATTCACGTTACACGGCACGCACCATTTAATTTATGATGTAGGACTGTTATGAGGCAGCTCACTGGTGCAATCAACGCTGGCGAGAGGGTGTAGTGCTGCCTTTGTGCGCTACAGCATGGATGGTGCCCCTGGAGGCTGGAAAACAGGGGCTTCTGGGGGCATAGTGGCCAAGGTTTCAGATTGCTTATGTGTGACATTTTCATAATTTCAGTGTAATTATGTGTGACATTTCAACGACTAGGAGTGACACTTTCTAGTGTGCCAAATCAATCAATGAAGACGAGGGAAACATATAAATATCAGAATTTACACGTATTGAAGCGACAAGAAACTCTAAGAAGATCTTAAAACTGCTACAAAGCACCAGAAATGTAAGGGCACTAACCTAGTGCCCTTACATCGGAGTGCTACATGGAGGCTGTACTTTGCTACAGCCAGGCCCCAGAGTCAGGGGTTGGAGGAAAGCGGGAGGTCCAGGGCCCCCACCTTCTAAGGGGCCACCTGGGAAAGTGAATTTTCTTTTTATTGTATCTGTCTACTCAATTTTTCCAGCTAAACTGCTCTCCCTCTCTGTCTACTGCTACCACTGACTCTGTCATTCTGCCCTTTGTCATCTTAAGGGTTTCTTAAGTCCTGGCCAAGACATATTTCAGCTGCCGTTGTGTGTCCCTGTTAAGATGTAACATATAATTTAGTATCATTTAATGACACTGTTTGGAATCCTACACCTGTTTCTTTCTTCTTTTAAATCGCATTGTTCCATATTTCACGGCCTCCTGTCTCTCATACTTTTCCCCCTACTTCTCTTCGGTCTCCGATACTCATCCTCTCTCAAATCGCACACTCTCAATTGTAACTCCTACCGCTCCCACATTACACTTTTCCCTATATGTCTGTTTTCTTCTTTGTCTCTGTCTAATATAACTTCCTAGATTGTTTTTCTCATCTCTTTCATCGATTTTCACAGCTTTATCTGTTATCCCAAGCTACTATATCGTTAATACCCCATATTCTCCATTGTTTTCTCCTTCTGCCTTTAATATAAGTCTGTTCTTTATTGATTGCCATTACTGTCACCCACAATCAATATTGTCCACCAATTTCTGCCACACTGTCTAAAATATCACACTTGGGGCTAGATGTAGGTAATTTCATTTTACTGATTCCTAAATACCGAATTTTACCGATTCGGTATTTAGGAATCGGTAAATATGATCTGGAGGCCCATAGGAATGAATGGGAAGCCATTTACTATTGCTGATTCGGTATTTACCGAATCGGTAATACCGGGAGCATATTCAAGGGTGGCAGGGTGTCACAGTGACACCCTGTTGCACCCCTGAATCGTGCATGTGTGCACATGTGGCAGACATACATGCCCTAAGAGCATGTATGTTTGCCACATGGCACATTGAAAAAAGCGAATTATTGCTTTTTTATAGGTATGCAGTATTTACCACCAACTTGTAGTTGGCGGTACATAACGAATCCTTAAAGCAAAAATGCACTCACTTGAGTGCCACCTACATAGTTTCTAAGGAATCGGTAATTTACTGATTCCTTAATATAAGGAATCGGTAAATTATCGAAGCCTTAAAACCAGCCTCCTACATTAGAAAGGGCTAAATACCGGTCGGTAATGGGAAAATCACCGATTTTCGGCCGCTACCGACCTGTAATTAGCTACCTACATCTGGCCCTTAGTCTCTTGGTTCTCTCTCTCACACATCTTCCACTCTTTATCGATTTCCACATGTTCTAAAACTCCTTGCCTCTCATTTTTACAAGTTTTCTCTCACATTCTCCTCATCTCCTTCAGTTCCACCTATCACAACTCACTTTTGCAATTTGTTCTCTCACACTGTGTCATACTTTAAATCACGAATTTCAGACCCCACATTATAGTTAACTCAGTTCTGTTCTCTCTTCACTCCTCCTCTCTGTCTCTTTCTGCATTACATGCTTCGTTTGCTGCACTTCTAGACAGCCTCTTCTTATCACTGATAGCTCTCCTAGTTTCTCCCTCCCTCTTTCACTCTCTGACCCTTCTCTCTTTTCTCTCCTTCGCTCTCTCACTTCCTGCCAACCGTCCCTCTATTTCTTTTACTCCATAAATTCCTGCTCTTACTTTCACTCTTCATTTAATTTTTCTCTCTCTTTCCAACTCTCTGTTGTGTTTCCATCTCTCCTCTGTCTCTCTTTTCTACAATGCATGGCTGCATTTGTCTTCTCTCTGTCTTGTTCTCCATATTCCTAACTACCTAGCTATTTCCACTTTTATTTAACCCTTGTTGGGAGAAATTAACGACATGCTAAATAAAAGATAACCTACCTAACTGTACCCTGCTACACACATTCGTCAAGTGTATTATGACAAAATTGTTATTTTTCAACAGTTTCATTTACGTCTCTGTGTTTCTCACTTTTTCTTTCTCCTTCTGTCCTTTCTACTCTTCCTTCTTTTTCTCTTATTTTCAGCGTTCTCCCTATTTTTCTATGCCTTTATGTCCACCTCACTCCTCTTGCTCTTTATTGCTTTATCCTCGTACTATTAAGATTTCTCCCAACCTTCCGTGTTTTAGCTTTTCTTCACTGCCATTTCTATATTTATCTATCTTTCCCCTTCCATGTTTCTCACTTTGTTTTTCCGAAACTGCTCCACTATGGTCCTCCCTGTCCTCCTGCTAACCTTTTGTAGTATCCTGCTATTCTCAATGTGATGCCCTTCTACCATCTATGGAATGTTCATAAGTGCAGCTGTCAGAATGTTGGTGTTCTGCCTAGGTAGTGACAGTTGGATGGGCTGAGCACCTAGATGGATACTCCTGGTGGGGTCTCCCTTGGGTTCCCCTTAGGTCTCCCCTAGGTCTCCCTATGGTCTCCTATTGAGCCTGTACTTGTCATATTCTAACTGCTCAATAAATCTACTTGAGAACTCCCTACAAGCGTGGACTCAATTACTACATTATTTGTACCTTTTTCTTGTCCATCCTGGTTGAAACCGATCAGGAAAAAGCGGATGAGTCTATACAGGTCCATTGAAAGGCGTTATGCTCTGTTGGCAGCAGATTGTCAAAACTAAGGGGCAGATTTACAATTACTGGCGCATCCCTGCAAATTAGCAGGGATGCGCCAGTAATTGTGCGCCGCAGCTCCGCCACCCATGGGGCAAAACTGCACAGATGCGTCACGCATCTATGCCGTAAAAGCGGCGGATTGCTGGAGTTGCGTCGCAAGCACGACGCAGCTCCAGCAATGCTCTGGGGGGGCCTATTCTTTCAATGCTACCTCAATCCTTACGCCTGCTTCAAGCAGGCGCAGGGTTTTGACGCAGCATGGGCCCAAAAGTGACCGAGTGAAATCTTGTAGATTTCACTCAGCCACTCAGCCATCTCGGAGATGCGTCACGTTGTAAATACTCCGCACCATGGTGCATCTTTTGCGCCGCTGCTGCGTCACAAAAGTGACACAACAGCGGCGTAAAAGTGGCGCAAGGGGCTTGTAAATCTGCCCCTTAGTAACTATGATTACCGTAAGCGATCAAATATTGAGACAAGGAAGAAGAAGGTTTAAGTTCAGCTTTGAATAAAAAGGAATTATCTACTTGCAGAATAAATAGGACTTTACAGAGAATATATACTGGCTGTGAAGTATGCTGCTTACAGAACAGAGTTAGCTCTTTAGAGACTGTTTACCCGTGCGCACCATTTAATTTATTAAGAGGCCGGGCGTACGCACCACCATAATGAAGAGGCTTGCCGGCGCCACTAAGTGAGGGGTCCCCTGGAGCTCCCCCGCAACACGGGGGCTGTGGGGGCCTGTGTTACGCTATGCCCCTGCCCCACAGTAATACCTGCATTGTTGTCTCAAATACTTGACTGTAGTTCTAAATTTGTATTGAAAGTACATAGAATTCACAAAGGATGCTGAGAATACTGTAATCATATTATGTATCTAACCTTAGTAGGCCCGCCCAGCACTTACTACACATTGTGGCACATTTCCCACAATTTCTGCAGCAGGTATGATTGGATCTTTCAGATTTAGGTTACATGTAGTAGTGAGGAAAATATATTGCAAGATGTATATGTAGGCTAGTTAAGTTAGGCAATAGGTTACTCCGAACCCCTTTGAGGACGCTTTCCTAAAATTATAAACTACGCACAAAACGAAGGGCTAGATTCACAAAGGCAATCACAAAGGCAACATACATTTTTCAGTAAGTTTATATTTTTGAGTAAGTTTACTACTTTTCAGTATTCACAAACTATGAGCGTAAACTTACTACAAAAAGTGTTAGATACATGTCTCCACCCTCGTAGTAACGCAATTAGATTACTCTTGTATGGGTGGGTGATGTCCTCTCTAACTCCCTCCTCGAATCTTCCTAAAGTCCTCTTACTCCTCCCGAATCCAATCTACTATTGTAGTAAGTCTGCCCCTTCTTTAAGCCACTCCCCTGTGCCCCTCCCACATTTACCACAAAAACTCATACTTAAGTTGTAGAGACTCCACAGTCGAGGCAGAAAATGACATGAGCTTAAGTATAGGGAATGCAGAGGCATAAAACGCTGCACGTAGTTTGTGAATTGTAATTTGTAGTCCTTTGTGTAGCACTACAACACGTACTAGAAAGTGCAGTTTGTGAATCAGGCCCTGAGTTTGTGCAGAGTACTTAAGTGGGTACACTAAGCTTACATTTATAATCTAGAAAGTTGAATTAATAATTTGAGCACTCAATGCTAATAGTTTTGTGGCATGCTGGTCAGAGAGATCGAAAGAGCTCAGCCTTTCATGAGGACCATTAAATATGTTACTTGTATTGTGCGTTAACACAGCATTTCGAAACAGGAAACTGCAGTACTAAGCACTACCTAAATTGCAAGTTGTAATTTCTTTGTGCAACCTGCCTCTTTCTTTTCTCATATCCAAAGCTTGCTGTGCAGCACCAGAAGCGTTTGGAATAAAAGAAAAAGAACAGGGTCGCAGAAAAAGTCAGGTTGCAAAGAAAAAAAGTCAGGTTGCAAAGAAACACAACAGTAATACCATGAGCGCATTTGTGCAAGTTTGCTTTTGCATGCGTTAGGACATCAAAGTCAGACCTCTTGACTGTGTCAAGACTTGTTTTTCAATTCTGACTTTTGCCTCGAGAAAATCATGAGATAGACCATTTTAAGAAAGGAAGCCTGCGTTATAGCCTTAGTGTAAACATATGTGGCTTCACGGTACACATCGTTCTCTGTGAAAAGAATATTAACTAACTACCCTATGCGTTAATGAGTAATAGTAAAATGCTGCAAGGCAAACAATATATTAACCAAATGTATTTTAGATTATTTTCATATATTGGGACGCCAGTGGTTTCTTTTGTAGTTTTAATATCCTGTTTAATTGTCATGAAGAGTCAACACCTCCTATCTCCCCTCCCCTCTTCACTTTTAATTTTTTTCAGTATGGGGAGAACAGCTCCAGCACCACAATATTTTACTGGTTTTTGCTTTTTGGAAAGAAATTTCCCATCTTCCACCTCGGCTGTAATTTAACATTACCAACTCTAATTTTTATTTTCGTGCTCTATTCCCACAGCTTTTGGTCTCAAGGCTTAAAATCTGAGGCAAAATTAATTCTTTTGGTCTTTTTAATTTTGATATTTGTTTTTTGTTATGTTTGGCTTCACAGAACAACTGCTGCTAGACCTTAAGTGAACAACGGAAAAAATGTTTTAAGAGCACTGCTGGAAGTGGGGCTTTAGCTCCACCCAAGTTTTGATTACTTTGAGTGCAGGATTTTAGGTGTCACTAATTGTGTTGCCTCTGAAAAAGACTACGGGCAGATTTACAAGCTGCTTGCGTAATTTTGCACCGCCGTTGCATCACTTTTCGAAGAAGCGGGCCACCGAAGGGGGCTCAGGAGCCGTCGCCATAACCTGGCAACGAGCCCCCATTGCAGTTGGCGGGGGCAGGGGACGGCGCAGGAGACGCCGATTTCGGCGCGAAAACGGGGTCGCACGGCAAGAGGCAGAGGAAGCCTCCAAAGGTGTCGCAGCCGTCTCCCCCCCTAGTATCGCGGCTAATGGGGGGGCAGGCGATGTTCAAACCCCCCAATGAGGGGGGAGGTACGAAGGGCGAGAGTGGCCTGGGGGAGGCACATAAGCGCTGCTCCCCCAGGTATGCTCCTATCGAGGTGGAGCAGGGGGAGCAGCACGGCGAGCAGAGAATCTTGTGGAGAGTCTTGTGGGCGATGTTGCGATGCCGTGCAGCCCACGTGGAGGACCAGGGTATAGGAAAGAACGCATCCGGAGCCCGCCCGGTGCATCCGAGCTGGTTGAAGCGGAGCCACGACTAAAGCAACCGGCAGGAGCCTACCCCGCGGCGCACGGTGGCCTGCAAGACCACGACCGGAGCCGACCCGCTGCAGCCCAGCCAGTGGGGGAGGAGCAGGAACCTTGTGGAAAGCGTCTGGCGGGAGCCTACCCCACGGCGCACTGAGGGCTGCCGGAGCACGACCGGAACCCACCCGGTGCACCAAGCCTGTTGAGAGAGCGGAGAACGAGGGATTGAGCGGCCGTCGGAGCCCCCCAGGAGAGCGGCCAGAGCCCACCTGGCGCCCTACCAACTGCAGCAGGAAGCAGCCGTCGGGAGCCTACCCCGCGGCGCGCAGGAGTTCGAAGAAAGCGCGACCGGAGCCCACCCGGTGCGCCCGAGCCAGCCTTCTGCCGGAGCCCACCCTGGGGGGTGTGTGCCATCCAAAGTTGCCCGCTGCAGCCGGAGTCTACCCAGCAGGGCGGGAAGCAGGGAAACAACACCCACCACGACCGGAGCCCACCCGGTATGTGCGGGACTGCCGACGAACCAGGGAGACGGTCCCCTTCTCCCCGCAGCACCGAGGCAGCACAGCCACCTCCCCTCCCTGTTATAAACAGCTTACCTGGTTGAGGGGCTGTGTTTTCCGGCAGCAGAGCGCGGGCCCGACCGGCAGCACCAGAGAGAAAGAGAGGAGTGCCCCTCTGACCGGGGGAGCTCTAGTAGCGGGAGAGGACAATAACTAAAAGGGAACAGAAAGGCAACAAGCATTGGCAGCAGGAGGATTGTTTGTTTTTGGGCTATTGTTTGGTGCAAAAATCACAGCGGCAGCACCCCACCAACACAAGCTACAGCGTGCAAGTTGGTGCAGGGTCATTGGCAGCAGCACCCAGCCAGACCACAACAGGCAGCGCTGAGCCGTAGCAGCGGGCCCCCGCCCAGGAGGGATGGCGAAAAAAGGGGGCACGCAACGAGGTGAGGACGACTTGAGCGACCTGCTGCAGAGAATAAGCGCAGCATCAGAAGCGCATGCGAAAGGATGGCTGTAGGAGCAGGTTGATCGCGACCCAGACGAGGGGACGAGCGAGACACGGCGCAACGCAAGCACGCCACCAGCAGCCAAGAGAAGTAGGAGGGCCCCAGCTAAGCTCGCGGAAGCGGCAAAGACCACAAAGGCACCGAAACGGCAGATCCAGCCACCTGCAGCCAGCACGCGGCGGTGGGACCGGACAAGGGGAGCAATGATACACCAACCAGCAGTGAGCATATTAGCGCAATTATTCAAGAATGTTGCAGGACCATGGTGCCGCTGTTATTAAAGGGGCTGGGGGTGCAGAACGCAGTGTCGGAGGGGCACAGACAAGCGCAGAGCAGAGGCCCATGCGGGCGGAGAGAGCTTCAACCCCGCAGGGGGTGGAGGCCACAGGGGCACCTTGGTACCTGGCCAACCCCAGTGCGGTGTGACAGCACCGGATAGGGGAGCAAACAGCAGCGACTACTGAGGGGGAGGGGTCACCCACGGTAGCATGGGGGAACGCCCAGTTCCTGGGCAGACCTCCCACTGCAGTAGACATACCTGAGGCCTACACGAGACCTTCGCCAGGCCCCGCATCCATGACGACCAGGGCCACCGACCTGGCTAGCCTCATACCCTTAGCAGTAAAAGAGAGAATATGGCGGAAGGAGTTCATAGATATCTTCTCGCTACTGGAGATACAGTTAGAAGGGCTGGACTTGACGACACGCGACAAGAAGGAAGAGGATAGGAAGGAAAGGAGAAGGGAGCGCAAGGAACGGCATTTGACCATAGGTTAGACGCGTTCGGGATAATGGCATGCATCATAGTTGAGAAATTCCCGCGCTGCGCAGCCGATCTATGGGTTTACGAGGCGAACATTCACAACGCGCAAAGACAGATCCAGGGCAAGGCATTGCTGGAATACGATAAGGGCTTCAGGCTAAAAATGCAAACACACCCGGAAATGGAATGGAAAGGAGAGGACGTGTCCGGTTTCATACATAAAATGATGATAGCGAAAGAGGCTAGGTCATGGGGGGGAGGAGCGAACACCCCTTTCGGGGATCCTTTCAAAGGGGGAAAGGAAGGCCTTTTCAAAAGCACGAACACTTCGGCGCAGGGAAAGGAACGCATGCTAGTGGGCCACCAGCAATATGCTGGAAATTTGAGGCCAACGAATGCACATATGGGGCAGCATGTAAATTCCAGCACATATGTTCAGCATGGGGGGAGGGCACCCAGCGGCAAGCTGTAGGCGCAAAGATGACCCAAAGCGCGATAAAAGGGAGAAAAAGAAGCAGTGAGGCAGGTAGAGAGGCCAGCAAGGGGGGTGCGTGACAGAAGAAAACCCCGCTAGCATGGTCACCCATCAACACGCAAAGACTACGCACGCTAGCCAACAGATACCACAATAAGACAGACGTGGAAATATTGGTACACTGATTTGAGAGAGGTTTTCCCATCCCATTCAGGGGCCCCCTCCCACCCAGCTGCGAGAGGAATTTGAAGTCAGCGATGCAGCACCCGCGGTGGTGGCTAAAAAGATTGATTGAAAGGCAGTTGGGCAGGATCGAGGGCCCCTTCCCGGCCACAGAAAGCGGGTAGTTGGTCATTTCACCGCTGGGGGTGGTACCAAAAAAGGTGGTAGGGCAATTTAGACTGATCCACCACTTGTCATTCCCAGAGGGGCTGTCAGTTAACGATGGGATTGAGTCAGAGGTGTGCTCTGTGAGCTACTCCACGATCGATCGAAGATGCAATAGACTTGATAAGGGCAACAGGCAGTGGGACGCTCATGGCAAAGGCAGACATTAAATCAGCATTTCGCCTACTCCCAGTCCACCCCGACAGCTTCCACCTGTTAGGTTTCCAATGGGGGGGACAATACTATCACGGCAAGGCAATGCCAATGGGATGTTCAGTGTCATGCAGATACTTCGAGTTATTCAGCACATTCATTGAGTGGGCGCTACACGACAGCCACCCGGCGGGTGGGAAGCTACATTACCTAGACGTTTTCTTGTTTACCGGCCCAGCTGAGTCCCCCGAGTGCAGAGACACCCTGGGGGCATTCATTAAGCTAGCAGGAGAGCTAGGGATCCCCTTGTCCAAAGACAAGACGGAGGGACCAACAACTAGAATCACATTTCTGGGGATTGAGCTGGACTCGGTCTCCGGGACATCAAGGCTCCCACTCGAGAAAGTAGAGGACTTTCGACAAGCGAGAAAAAACCTGTGTGGGCGTGAAAAAGACACACTGAGGGAGATACAGTGAGCCTACAATCTCTCCCATGTTCCCTACCGCCTGCTATCAGGGCTCGCATTTCCACACTTGGAATTGCGGGGAATATCCTTCTCCATCCGGGGTCGGATTTGCCACATACTTTACCAGCCCCCACCGAGTCACACATCCGAATACTATACCTAAACACCCGCTCTCTTGTTAGACACCAAACCGACATCTTTCTCTTACTCATGGCCGAGAGCCCAGACGTTCTTTTACTATCAGAAACATGGCTCACCGACGACTCCCTCCCTGACATCCTGGCGGCATTACCTCCAGACTACTATCTGCCTAATGCCAATCGCCCAGGGGGCCGCTCTGGTGGTGGGGTGGCAGCAGTAATACGCAAGAATTTAAAAATCATAGCCACCGCCTCCATGATTCTCCCTGAAGTGGATAACCTGGTT
This sequence comes from Lissotriton vulgaris, assembly GCF_964263255.1. NCBI lineage: Eukaryota > Metazoa > Chordata > Amphibia > Caudata > Salamandridae > Lissotriton > Lissotriton vulgaris. The sequence goes on from NC_141697.1 coordinate 1,136,289,178, forward strand.
CTCAGCCTGGGAACTGAGGTGGGTGCAGTTACTTTTATAATACTTTACCGCCCCCCTCACCCCATGCCCTCTTTCTCTTCATCCTTCACTGAACAGCTTGCCAATCTCATCACATCCTCCCCTCGTTTTGCCATTTTTGGCGATTTTATTTACTGGTTCCAACACAAGGATGCCGGGCCTCATGCCATTGAGCTATTCGAAGTCCTCTCGAGCTTAAATTTCACACAACTTGTCAAATCTCCCACCCACAGTGGTGGTCATATTCTCGACCACAGCTGGGTTCATGGGGTTAAGTCTTCTTGCCCGCTGATCACACCTTGTGTGTGGTCTGACCATTCCCTGATTGAGACTACAGTCTCTGTCGATGGTCATATCAGGGTTCCCCCATGGGAGGGCGGTGCCTCCCGCAAGTGGAGGGCCGCTGACTCTTCTAAATTGCTCTCCCACCTGTCAAATACTCGTCCCTCCCTCCCTAATGATATCTGCGTCAATGAGCTAGATGGCTACATCTCTCACTGGCTCACGTCAGCTACCGATATCTTTGACCCATTAACCAAGTTTCCCCGCTCTCGGCACAGTAACTCCCATAAATGGTTTGACTTCCAACTAAAAACCCAACATTTGGAGCTACGCCAATTGGAGCGCAAATGGAGGAGAGATTACTGTCCTACAAGCAGAGACACTTATGTGGCCGCTCGTAATAAATACAAAAAAGCCATCATTGCTGCCAAAACAGCATATGCCTCCAAGAGAATCCTATCAGCCCCCTGTAAGTCGAAGGAGATTTTCAAAGTTCTCGACGAATTCACTTCCAATTCCCAACCTAGGCTCCCACGCAGGAATCATGCAATGCTCTCAGCACGTTTTTCTTAGAGAAAATTGTTATGATTAACGACACTATCCCAGTCACCTTTCCTGGCACTGATTCTGTTTGTCCCCCTCATAATGCACTCTCCCTCACACACTTACCCTCTCTTGATCCTGAATCCTTGGCCACACTGGCCGTTCGTGTCAAGTCTGGCTCACCGGACGACTGTTGTCCACCATCCATACTACGGGACATCTGCCTTACTTTATCTGACTGTATCCTTCCTCTGCTGAATTCTTCTCTCTCTTCTGGCACTGTGCCCAGCTCTTTCAAGGAGGCCGTCCTAGTGCCTTTACTGAAGAAGCCTGGAGCCGACCCCGCAGTCCTGGCGAACTATCGACCTATCTCCCTTCTGCCCTACTTCTCTAAAATCCTGGAAGCCCACGTCTCTCACAGTTCATCAAGAGCTCCAACTTTCTCGAAGCCAACCAGACCGGCTTCAGACCTGGCCACTCCACGGAGGCAGTGATCTTGGCCGTGTTGGACGCTCTGAGAGACGGCGCTGACAGGGATACCCCCCAGGCCCTGGTACTGTTGGCCGCCTTCGACACGGTGGACCATAACATCCTTCTCCGCCGTGTCGAGCAGGCCGGCATCCAGGGCCTGGCGCTGGCATGGGTCGAATCCTTTCTGACCGGGAGGTCTCAGACAGTCAGCTTGGGTACCCTCAGGGCACCTAGGGAGTGTTCACTCTGCAGGGTCCCCCAGGGCTCCTCCTTATCTCCTCTTCTCTTCAATCTGTATCTCCGACCTCTTCTCTTTTCTCTGAGGCAGTGGGACGTCACCGTCTTTAACTATGCTGACGACCTGCAACTCATCTTTCCTCTTAGCTCTTCTTCTGCTATTTCTAATTTTCAGGCGGTCATGTCCCACATTCTCCAGTGGATGAGCCAGAATCAACTCAAACTGAACCCCGGGAAGACGGAGCTCCTTCTCCCGGGCAAGAGCTCTACCCACTGGGGTCCGCACTTCTGGCCGGCAGAGCTTGGCCCCCCCCCACCCCTGTGGCCTCGGTGAAGAGCCTCGGGGTCACTATTGACTCAGAGCTATCCCTTAAGCCCCAGATAGGGATGGTGGTCTCTTCCTGCATGTACCAGCTGCGCAGGATCAGGAAGGTGGCCTATCTTCTGACTCCCGAAGCCCTGATTCAAGTCATCATGGCTCTCGTCCTCTCCCGCGTGGATTTCTCGAACTCACTCTACCACGGTCTGCCTAAGGTTCTTCTCTTTAGATTACAGATCGTTCAGAACCAAGCGGCGAGATTGGCCTTCGGGGTCCCGAAATGGCAATCCGCTAAACCTCTTCTTGCCAAATTGTATTGGCTTCCTGTCACTTCGAGGGTAGCCTTCAAGATTGGCTGCCTCACCTTCAAATCTCTAACCGGTCCCTGCCCTGCCTTCCTGAAATCCCTTATCAATCCCTACTGCCCTTCACGTAACCTCAGATCTTCTCACCTCCACCTCCTGGTTGTTCCCTCTATCAAACTCTGCAGAATCGGAGGCCGGAGATTCGCACATTTGGCTCCTAAATTATGGAACTCTCTTCCCCCCCTGCTTAAATCCTCCATCTCGCTCATTCAATTCCGCAAATCTTTAAAAACATGGCTTTTCCCACAATCTGGCTAATTTCCCTTGCCTCCCTCAGCACCAGATCAGCGCCAGGAAACCCACGGTGACAGAGCGCTCTATAAGCTCACCTTAACATAACATAACATAACATACAGCAGCTCATTGGGAAGCTGAATTTCGCTACCAGGGTCATCCCAGCAGGCAGAGTGTTCGCTCGACAATTGACACAGCTCAGGCGCTGCCTCACCCACAAGCACCACCACGTCCGGCTTGGGGCGGAAGTGAAAAGGGACCTAGGGATGTGGGACACCTTTCTAGCAGACTTCAATGGGGTGCTAATGTGGAGGGAAGGCTGGCTGACCTGCAAACAGATCGAGGGCTACACCGATGCGTCAGGGAGCACAGGTTTCGGAGCAATCTTGAGGGACAAGTGGTGCGCAGGGCAGTGGCCTAGCAGCTGGCACAGGCAAGGCGTAACGGGCAATATAACATTCTTGGAACTATTCCTAATTGTAGTAGCTCTGGTAATTTGGAAGTAGGAGCTCCGGAAGATGAAATTGACCTTATGATCTGACAATAAGGGCGTAGTGCAGGCAATTAACAGGGGGTCGACCAGGTGCCCGGACACACTGCGACTAATGCGATGTCTGGTTACCCTGCAGCAGGGAGGCAACATAGATCTGCGAGCAATGCAGGTGCCAGGGGTGGAGAACGAAATAGCGAAATAGCGAAATAGCGAAATAGCGAAATAGCGGACGCCCTATCCAGAGCCAAGATGAGCAAATTCAGGGAATTGGCTCCCAGGGCAGACGCAGACATGACCCCCTTCCCGCCGCAGCTGTGGAAACTGGCAGGGCAGACCTTTCAGAACTGATCGCACACTCACTGACCCCCGGCGCAGCACAACGGTACAATAAATATGTAGCGACAGTGGTGAGAGTAGGGGGCATACAATCCCTGGCGAACCAGAGAGACACGCGCAGGGCTTCGGAGAAATTTATTTGATGGGCTTACGAGGACAAGAGGTCTGGGCCTTGGGCACAAGCTTACCTGGCAGCCATAGCACACCACGCAAAGTTGGAAACAGGGCACCACCCAATTGCTTCCCACTACATAAAGACAGCAATGAAAGGCTGGAGGAGGAAAGAGGGAAAGATTTTGAAAAGCTGGGGGCACTTCTGGGGGCATTGGTGAGCGTAGCATCAGACGACTATGAGCGGCTGCTCTACAGGGCAGCATTTACCACGACCTTCTTTGGGGCATTCCGCATCAGCGAACTGGTAGCTCCTGCCAGGGAGGGCCTGGCTGAGCGCTGCTTACAGGCCATGGATGTAACTCCAAGGGCAAAGGGAGTGAAGTTGGTGCTGAGGCGGTCAAAGACAGACCAGGCGGGAAAGGGGGCCACGGTCAGGTTACATTGCATCCAAGATCAGAAACTCTGCGCGGTGTGCTGCCTGTTCGCTTTCATGGGAGTGCGCCCAGCAGGAGGGGGCCCCCTATTCAAACACAAGGATGGGTCACATCTGAGCAAGTTCCAGTTCACAGCAGTAATGCGCATTGCCCTCAGCAGGCGGGCCAGCCACCGAGGGGCTTTGGCTCCCACTCATTCTGGATAGGGGCAGCCCCAACCGCGGCACAACATGGTATGTCCGAGACAGGAATACAGGCGGTAGGGAAATGGCACTCACACACATACAAGACTTATGTGAGACCCCAGCTGATATGACCAGACGAACGTGGGGTAAGCAAGAGAGTGACAGGTCGCTTTCCATTTGCCTCGACAGGGAACAGAACCCACCTGGTATGGGTGGTGGGCCACTCATTCATCAGACGGGTGGGCGCCTGGTTGACAAAAACGGGACGCCCGATCGGGGAGAGACCACGGCGCACGTGCATTCACTGGTACGTCCGGTCGGGCATGCGATAGGAGCAACTAGCGGCAGCCCTCAAAAGCCTACAGGAGGAGGCGGGGTGCCACCCAGACATCCTGATCATACACCTAGGGGGAACGACTTGGCCAGTTTGGGGCGGAGGGCCCTCCTCCTCGCGATACAGACCGACCTAGAAGAAACCTCCAGGGTATTCGGGCGCATGACAATAATCTGATCCGAGCTGATCAGCAGGCAGGAATGGCAAGGGGCGGAGTTGTACAAAGGGGTGGAGACTCGCAGAAGAAGTTGAACCTCACAGTGAGCAAGTTCTGCAGGGCAAACGGCCTGGGATCAATCAGGCACGGGTTGATACACACGGGCTGCCCGGAATACTACGCCAGCTACGGGTTGCACCTGTCCGAGCAAGACATGGAGATTTTCTGGAACAACCTGTGGGGCGCCATGGTGTTGGCAGGCTGTCAGTAATTAAGGAGGGCATAAGTGGGGAGCCGCAGGAAGACTGCAGCCTCCCTGATGGTGTGGCGAAGGGCTACGCTGAGAACGGTTGATACAGAGGCACACCGGAGGGCGGTGCGCCAGAATAGGTCCACTCACATTCAGATGCCGCACGGTTGGGTGAGGTGGCATAAGGACAGCGACTCTGGTATGCCTCATGACTGGGTGACATGGCTACGAAGGTAAGGGGTAGCGAGCAGAGACAGCGCTCACAGCCCAGCCCCCGCCGAATGGCAGGGAACAACAAAGCGGACAAGGTAGCGAGGCGGCCTAACTCTGGGACAATGGATATCTCCTTCAATCCCGCGCAGAGGAAGCGCAAGAAAACTCAACCTACAAAAGAACCGCCCCATAAGGGCCAAGAGACAATATCAGGGAAATGTATAATGACATAGCATGCAAATGCCAGATATACCTGTGTCCTTGTAACCCTAATAAACGGTGGCCAACAAATGACCACCACAAAGACAAGAAGTGCAGTGGCTTTCTTGGCGGGAGGGGAAGTGCGGAAAGGAAAAGGTATGTGGATCACATGTGGGAGTGGGGCAGAGTGTGGGGGTTATCGCAGAGGCGGTCGACCGAAGGGGGCTCAGGAGCCGTTGCTATAACCTGGCGGCGAGCCCCCATTGCAGTTGGCGGGGGCAGGGGACGGCGCAGGAGATGCCGATTTCGGCGCGAAAACTGGGTCGCACGGCAAGAGGCAGGGGAGCCTCCAAAGGTGTCGCGGCCCAAAGGTGTCAAGGCAGTCTCCCCCCCCCTAGTATTGCGGCCAATGGGGGGGGCAGGTGACGTTCAAACCCCCCAATGAGGGGGGAGGCAAGAAGGGCGAGAGTGGCCTGGGGGAGGCATACAATCGCTGCTCCCCCAGGTATGCTCCTATCGAGGTGGAGCAGGGGTAGCAGCATGGCGAGCAGAGAATTTTGTCCCACCCACCCACACCTAAGGAACAGCAACGTCGCAGGGCTGAGACAGGGTGGACGCGTGGCAAAGGGCTACGCTGAGAACGATTGGTACGGAGGCACACCGGAAGGCGGTGCACCAGAATAGGTCCACTCACCTTCAGATGCCGCACGGATGGGTGAGGTGGCATAAGGACAGTGACTCTGGTATGCCTCATGACTGGGTGACATGGCTACGAAGGTAAGGGGTAGCGAGCAGAGATGACGCTCACAGCCCAGCCCCGCCGAACGGCAGGGCACAACAAAGCGGACAAGGTAGCGAGGCGGCCTAACTCTGGGACAACGGCTATCCCCTTCCTTCCCGCGCAGAGGAAGCGCAAGAAACTCCAACCTACAAAAGAACCGCCCCAGAAGGGCCAAGAGACAATATCAGGGAAATGTATAATGACATAACATACAAATGCCAGATATACCTGTTTCCTTGTAACCCTAATAAACTGCGGCCAATAAATGACCACCATAAAGACAAGAAGTGTAGTGGCTTTCTTGGCGGGAGGGGAAGTGCGGAAAGGAAAAGGTATGTGGATCACATGTGGGAGTGGGGCAGAGTGTGGGGGTTATTGTGATGTAGCAGCTGTGTAAAAATGTGGCTGATTTACAACATGATGCATCTAGGGAGATGTGTCACATTGTAAAGTACTGCGTCATATTATACCTCTGCCAGGTATATTATATGCAGTGTGGGCGTTCCCACGCAAAAAAGCCTTGTAGAAGTGACGCAGTGAAATCTACAAGATTTCACTGCACCACTTCTAGGATGCCACAGCGTCAAAACCTTATGCCAGATTGAAGCAGGCGTAAGGAGTGACGCAGCACAATGAAGATAGGATTCATCATGCATTGCTGGAGTTGCGTTGTGCTTGCGGCACAACTCCAGCATGCGCGACTGTTGCGCAAACAGATGCGTCAGAATTTCAGACATACATGTCAAGTCCTTGCCCCATGGTGCGCCGTATTGTAAACATGGCGCTTCCATGGTAGCGCAAGGGTGGCGCAGGGAAAGTGACGCATCTCTACAGATGCGCTACTTTCTTCAAAATCTGCCCCTGCATGTTTCACTCCTATTGGCTCGTGAGCTGTTCTGTCCTAAAATAACCACTGTGTCAAAACATAATGGCATGATGTTCTCACAGTGCTGTATTTAAAAAACATGGTGTCAATGGCAGCCGTAAGGTCCACCTTTCTGCTACTGACCCAGACCGTAGACTGTCCTCAGATTCAGCTCAATTTGTTGCCTATTCATCCAGCCTGATTCGCTGTCCAATATTGATTTTTTTCATTGATACAATGTATCCTAGTTTAGTTTTTCCCTATCACGATCCCTGGCTATAAATATTCAGTGATTAATCACAGTATACGATGGATGGTAACTATAGTGAGCCACCCGGCTACCTCAGGGACAGCCACTGTCCTGGATACACATGCATGACATGTTCTGGCAGGACGTGGCCAGAGAAAAATAAAAGGGGCTCTGACCTTATGGTTTGAACTCATGTTTTCTTTGCCTGTACTGCACCAGTGGTGTCGGTAGCATTATTGTGCATGGAGACAGGCCGAGATGCGAGCCACCACAGTAATGTGTAAGGTTAACTAATATTGGTGAGTTATCGGCACCTTGGCCAATCCTGGAGCGCTGCACAGTATGCCAAAATGTTCCCTGGCTGTGAGTGTGCTTGAGCTTCTGTTGGTTGTAAACACCATCTGAGTCTTGTCTGATGCCTTGCAGGAACCACATGGTTTGCAGTGGACTTGGTTCAACTGGTGGTTGAGGGGCATCATCCCCATTTTGCTGCAGATTAGGAATTGTAGTTGGTGTTTTGGAAGAAAGCAATGTGCTGGGAGCTTCATGCATAGCATCAACTTTCCTCATACTAACGGTGCACCTCACCAGGTGTTGCACACACTCTGTGCAAAGAATACAGTCCAAATACTTTGGGATGATTGAGCGAGGTTGACTCAAAAAAAGTATAAGCTGAACAGAGGTCTCAGCTCATGGCCACAGTTCCACAACATGAGACACTGTGTGTTAGACCCAGCAGTTTCCGGCTGGCTGGGACACATAGAAGACAGTCAGAATCCACTATCCTAGATAGATAAGTATGATACACGTATCTGGTATCCTGTGCTCACCCTTGGGTAGCTTGGCACCAAGCAGTCAGGTTTACCCTTAGGGCCCAAGTGTAAGGACTGGCACAATTTCACCCATGCAACATTGTGGCACCAAGCTGTCAGGTTTATCCTTAGGGCCCAACTGTAAGGACTGGCACAATATCACCCATGCAACATACTGCGTACGACACAGAAAGACTCCACCGTGTATGTATAAAAAACCGGACTTTTGTATTACACACAGATTGAAATCAACATGAGCTACACATTGTATATACACTTTACATTTATATACAGCTGTCAAACGTTGCCTTTAGTAGCAGAACAACACGAACATATATGCCCTAATCAGAGGTATTCATATAACACAGCATTTCCTAATATCGCAAACTCCCAACAGTTGACCTGTGTGCCTGAATTTCCTGTGGTGTGTGCCAGTAAACTCTGCCACATGACGGAGCATGGAGTTTTTGCCCAACTCCGCATTCCAAGCAGAGCAAAACTCTGCAAACTCCGCTAACAGAGCAGAGTTTGCCACACACCCTTAGGCAAAACCCACCAAGTGATAGCCCCTTTCCTGGAGCACAACAAACTCCAGGCCACCATAAGTCTGTGTATAATCGGATAATCCAGTTTCAGTCCCTTGGGCCCTAATAATTCCACTTGTTGATGTCCCAGTGTTGAACCAGCGTAGTATGATTTAAAATTCAAAAGTGTCTCTAACTTCTGAGGCCAAAGTCCCCAGTAGTTACAACCACAATGGCCTTTGAAGATGCCATCAGTTCGTAAAGCCACCTTTGAAATGCCCTCTCTAAATGTTGTCCTGTCTGCCATCCTACCTTACGAGTTTGATCACTATCTTTAGTGGAGCCAAGACCCTGCCCCTTGGAATGCAGGTCCCAATTCCACCCCAAGTAACTGTCTCAGAAAGGCACCTCAGAGTCAGAGGTCTGCAGTTTCCCTGGGCCTCTAGTTTATGGCCTACTATCAGGAATACACAGATGGTGCTGTCCCTCCAGCACCAAGAGGTGCATTGAAGACAGGACTATAGGCATACTGAGCCACGAGCAATGAAACGCCCACTTTCCCAAAGTGACATTTTACCATAAGTAACGTGGGAATCGCTCTCACTACCGGAGAGGATTCGCCATTACGTACTCATCAAAATCAAACACTATACGCCCACTATTCTGTACATAAGAAATACTGCTCAATAGTTCTTCCCTACATTTCCCCACACTAATTCAATGCGAGAAGCAGGCCCAGTTGTACCGAACACACCATCCGATGCATTTCACTACCAGTGACGGCTTCTCCAATAAGGCAGAGAAACGTCACACCATTGACTTCAATAGGAAAAATAAAATGAAAAAAAATTATAATAACGTATTGTTATTGTCATTTTATATTTCCTATTGAAGTGCGTGGCTCTTGGGGCGGGGCTTGCCAGAGCAAGGAAAGGAGTGCTTTGCACTCCTTACGTGCGCATGACTGCTTGGCTGGCCCTCTCGGACCTGCCAAACAGTCCTGCGCACTTTGCACCTTAACTACCAGGCTGCATTACACAGCCTGGTGAGGAACATGCAAAGCCTCCCAGTCCCCGTCTGAGCGCAGTGGTTCAGCATTCAGGCCAATCACAATGTTGCAATGCAGTGTTGTGATTGGCAAAGGGGAGCTTAGAGCCCAGGAACTTCCTGCAGCCAGTGGAGACAGGAAGAAGAGGACGGAGAATAGGCAGCAGCTGGCCGGCCTAGGTGAGTGTATTTTTTAATTATTTGTTAAATCCTGCGACGCCTGTACTCCCTCCCCCCCAGGCCTACCATTTGCAATCAGTAGCAGCCGCTACTGTTCACAACCCTTGCATGTAATGCACATGCGCACATGCCCAACTTTTTCTGCACCCTGCCCCAGAAGGGAACTCTGATATATCAAAAGGCATGCAGAACCTTGGGAAGTAGCCTTTTAAATGCCAAACCGAGTAACAGTAACCTGTGCACACAGACCCCACCAGGGCAAACCGGTGGCATGATTGCTGAGCTACCTCCGTGAATGGCACAACCAGTGCTGCAGGCCCATGAGGAGCATTGGAAGTACATTTCCTGGGTACAAGACTTACCCTAGACAAGGGACTTACAGCTAATTCGAATCAGCTAATTATGTAAACACCTAGCAACAATATTTATATGACAAGTGCAGCGCTTTGGCACTGAATGCTAGTGTCAATTGTGCTCAAAGTCCTAAGGCTAGCACCTAGATCGCAGAAAACCGGGAAGGAGAAAGGGCCATTTCCAACCCCGTGGATAACTTTACCTGGAGACCAAGCAGCACATAGAACCTTTCCAAGCAGCACCAATGCTGGTGCTACACTGTATCTTTAGCAAGGTCTTCCTTTCTACAAAGTGATGGCAGCAACTTGCACAGTAAGGTGAAATGTATTTCAGAATGATTCTACACATAATAGTGGTGTCCTGCAGAAACCTTTATTAATTTTAGTGAGGATCTGTTTTAAAACTCCTGTAGCATAGAATCATCTGTGCATTTGACATGAGCAGCTGCAGCCTGTACAAGTAAGAGCAGTGGGTCGGTGGGGCCGGGCGGGGAGTGATTTCGACAGAAGACGACGAGGGAAAATTCATGATGTATTTAGTTTTCCCTCGTGGTCATCTGTTGAATACCCCCCAACCCGGCCTCACCCCTCTTACCTGCACGGACCGCTGCTTGTCCTCACCCACACACAGTGGCAGGAGGACAAGCCTCACCCTGCCCCCCCGCCCTCCCCCACCCCGCCCCACCGCCCTGCAGCACTCCCTTACCGAGCCGCCACTGGACATGAGGCCCATTCCCTTAACTCTTAGTTTAATGAAAGCACTTTACATACATATACCTCACTGAAAATATCCAACATCAGCAACTATGTGGGTGTGTGTGTGTCTTTGTGCACTAATGTACATTCCTTTGTGTTTGTGCATGCATGGGTGTGTTTGTTTTTCATGCATGCATTGTGCATGTATGCAAGCACATAGTATTAGGTACACCTCAGAGCAAAGGTGAGCTTAAGTTGTGTCTGGTGAAAGAAAAGATGATACTGCATGAAAAAATCATGTGTTATTTATGCTACATCAGTCTTTTCATTGGGAGTACTCGGATATGTGCTACTGTTATGGATAACATTTTCTGTACTACACCCTTCCAGCAGCAGCAGAAGTGGCCATTTACGTATGGGTACTGCACCTCACATCACAGTATTTGTGTCATGAACTCAAAGCTCAATTAAGGAAATGTGTGGTAAATCTTCAGAATATACTGCGCGATAGTAATAAAAGTGCACACAACTGTTCATTGGAGTAGTGTTTGCCAACAGTTTTGCATACCATGCCACCTCAGATTAGACCCAGACATATGCAAATCAGCCTATGTCCTGCTCCAATGGAACCAGTCCACTCCAAACTGACGCGCCAAGTCCTCTCTTGAACCAGAACACAAGAAATCCAAGACCAGTTTCTCCCTATTTGGGCCTCTTCAATTGAGTGCAGCTTGACTCCAGTGGCACGCTGAGCATGACACCCACATTTGGTCTTACATTTGACACTAAGGCCACTAAGGCCACTACATCAAATATACAAAATATTATAACCCACCATGCCACCTCAGATTAAACCGTGCCATATTCAAATCAGACTGGGTCCTGGGTCCTTAGGTGACATGGTAGGCTAAACATAATATGTCAAAATGCTACCCCATGCGCTTGCCAGTGGATAGACTACTTGCAATCAATCCTCACATCATATTTTGTGTGCTTAATGTAATGCCTTAGTTGGTCAAGGGTATGTCCGGATCTGGATCCCGCGCTCACTTTGCCACATGACTGAAGAGGCCCAACTAGCCCAAAAGACCGAAACAGGTCTTGGGTTGTTTGCGTTCTATTTAAGAAAGGACCTGGCTTGCCATTTTGTGGTGGACTGTTCCAGTGCCTTATTTGTACAATAATAAATGCTGGTGCCAAAAGCTCTACTCAGACATCCAAGGCTGGTGCTCTAAAATGTCAGTGTGCCATAGTTCTAGTTCAGAAAACACCTCAGGCCTTTGTATTCCGCTGCCGTACGCTCCCTGCCCAGGGATCTCACTCTTACAGATTTTTTCTTTCACCCCTTATAACAAATTTTCTGTCTTCCTCTTCCACGGTCTTTCCGCTTTGTATGTTTTCCCCTTTCCTGGTATCTGGAAATGTCTGATGAGGAGAAATAAGTGCTGGTCCCCAAAAATAAGTATCAGTGGTCCCCACCGCAACCTCCAAATCAAATTAAGCACTGAACTGTTCCTATTGTAGAAAAATCCAGACTGCATGATAAAGGTATTAAAGTTGGTGATTATTCCCTGGAGAAACACTTATTATACTGCTGCAACAAGATTTCTAGAAGGTTAATCTTACGGATCTCCTGTTGGGTGAGATTGGCTAATTATGGAGCAACCTCTAGCCTCCATGTGCAGAAAATACCACTCTCTTTTCATTGTACCTATTTTTTTATTTGCCTTATTGAAATGCTGATACCTGTTGAGTTCTGGCTTATAACTGTAGTTGTCATCAGACCTTATGTGATCCACACAAAAGTATTTTAAGAAGTATTACTGAAAAAGGGAGTTTGGGTTCCTCCGTGTTGGTTCTCTTGAGGACTGGATTTGATTTGGCAGAAGTTATGACTTTCTGCCCAAAAAAGCTTGCATAACACTCCTATATGCCTGAGGAGAATTTCAATATCAGCAAACCAACACAAACTATAGATACAGCATAATTTCACAAATGCTAGAGTAGGGTACCAACGACGCTACACATAGAAAGTCAGGGGTGGTTATTTCTGGTTACAGAGCATTGCATGAGCAAGATAGGATAGCTGTAGAGGGCTATAGTACACTACATAGCAGCTACAGGTTACAGCTTAGCATTCTGTGTCTTTCTCAAGGGTGAGTGGATATGCATATGGGAGTCCAGGATGAATTGTGTGCCTGTGAGAGCAGGACTGTGTATCTATGCATGCAGGGTGGGAGTTATCTGTGCGAGTTCAGGGTGAGAAGTGAGCTCGTAAAAGCCAGACCTATTGGCATTGCCGCTGACTGCTATAATTCAGGGTGTTCGTCATTTATAAACTTGGCACTAGAAAACTGTGAGAAATTTTTCAAAACATCACTATTTTTTACACCTTCATCAAATTTGAAAAGATGTTTAAAAAAACATAGGTACTAAAAATCCTGCATAAAAAGGTTCTGCAGGCAAGAATACGAGCACAATGTACGTTTTACAGGCGCCTAGTTCAACAGTTTCGGCAGCAAGCGAAGTTAGCAAGTTCTTAAAGTTCCACAGGCACACGCATCATCCATTTTTGCGAGCATAAATGGTGCGATTCGCAAAAACTGGCCGTTTGCACCCTCAAAAAGGGCATTTCTGATGCATTAAGGTTCAAGGCACTCCCGATTTGAGAATTCCCAAATAATTGCGATTTCTCAAATTGCGATTGCATTTAAGGAATCGCAATTTGCGATTCCTAAAATGCAATGCAAGAAGCACTTTAAATAGCGATTTCGCTATTAAGGGGCGCAAATTACCATGAAGTTGAACTTGATGGTAATTTGCCAAAACTTTGAGAAATGCACTTAAGTGCATTTTTCAAAGTTGTAGGTTACACACACACATGCCCTTGGGACATGTGTGTGCGCAACATGTGGCACAGAGCAATTTCAGGGGTGCAACAGAGTGTCCTCAGGACACCCTGGCACCCTTGAAATTGCATGCGCAATTTGCAAATACCTATTGGTACTCGCAAATTGCGCATGCAATCTCCCATTTACCTGATAGTTTTTGCCTCTTTCGTCACTGGGTAGCCGCATTCCACCGCCGCACTGCCAGCCTCACTCCCACGGGTCCAGAGACTACATTTTCCCGGCTGCCTGTGGGGGCACGTGCTAAAGGAGTCATCTTGAAGTGCCAGGCACTTAAAACTGAGCCAGGCACCTCGCAGCCCGGGCCAAGGGCATACCCGTCCGCGCCAGTCGCAGATCGGAGTAGGCAGGGCCATCCCCCCGAATATCGGTGTCCTGGACATTTTCGTAAAACTTTTTGACAGTTTGGGTTTCCTCACTTTAAGTGTTTATATCCGGTATATCTGTCATTGTCTCGGATACATATCTTATACTGTGTAAGACTATAACACTTTAGTACACACAGTTAGGGAAGATGACGTTACGTGCTGGGAAAGGGAGGAAAATAGCAATAGGTGGAGTGTTACTGGGAGATTGGACCAGTTCATAACTAGGGCCACTTCAGTTTTGGAACACGAAATAGCCATTACTGAACGCTGCTTGTCACTAGAACCTCTTTACAATAGACGTTCCTCCCTGGGCCCCATAGCGACAGCCACCAGTCCAGTAAAACATGGAAAAGAAATATCTCATGCTGACACTAATGGGGGAATAGTAATGATCGACCACTGAAGGGGTTGTCTAATTTAAATGCAACAGGAGAGGTCAGTACTATTGACTCAAGTATTAAATCTGTTTTAGATGTTACATCTAATGAGTCTACATCGCGTCTTTCTACAAGATCCACAGCTAAAAATAACCTGTTAAAAACAGCTCAAGGGCAAGGCCCGCAACAAAAATGAAACGCGGAGGGAGTAAACAGAAGGGAAGATGTCCTAAGACTGCTAAAATAGTAAAAACATCTAAAACTTCCAAAAATGTTGTTATAGAGATGCAATCTTTACCAATCACAACACCTGCGTTGATTAATATCCCCTCGCCAAATGCAACAGCGATAAGTCAGGCAGAGTCCCCATCCTCTCAACCCCAATTGACTGAGGGATTTATGGAAAAAGTAGAATACCTTATGAAATCCATGATGGCCCCACTTTTGGAAAGGGTAAAACGGATTAGTGAAAAACAAGAGGCTTTAGAACGAGTAACAACATCTAGCTCCGATACATTAAGGCAATTAGCAGACAGCATTCACAAGCAGAGCATAGCAAAACAAACTCTAATTAGAGATCCAATTAGAGATCACAACACTACGATCGCTTTACCTTCACCCTCGTGATCCCAATTGTCCCATTATCCAATGGAATTGGCCAGCCGACAAACTTTCTTGGAGTGGGACTATGATGGTTGAAAAGGGGGGTATGCAAGCAGGGGAGAGTGAGGTGGCTAAGGTTCTGAGATTGGTGGGACAGGTCAATACAGCTGTACATCCAGTTAAGGAATCAATTGCAGTTGTAAAACCAAAGAGAATATTCCCATGTAATGATTTACCTCCAGAATCATCTCCATATACAGTAGTGTTATCCAGTGTCCCTGAGTTAAACCTTGAAAAAGCGGAATCTTATTCTGAATTAAAAAATAAGGTTACATAATGGCTGAATAAGAATAGACCACTCCCGCTAAACATGTATGGAGAAATCCTATTTGTCAGAAGATTAAGCTGGGTGGGGCAAAGAGTGAAGGACTTACAGGGGTACTGTATCATTGTTAATTTTAGGGATAGACGGGTGCTTAGTCACATCTGTGACTAGTATCACCAGAGGGGAGATGGTGATATATATACCTGCGACCTGAGTTACTTTTATCCCCCATCTTCCTCTGTGCCACCAAATACGCATCAATTGGGGCACCTACATCACGGTACGATGGAGGGGTATAGAACCAGATTTAACATCCCCACGTTTAATTACTTTGATAGGCTCTCATAGTTAGAGGGGGTGGATTGACTCAGTGCTGAGGACACGATTGATAATGTGATGCCTAATCTGGTGGATGTGATTTCCTTCCCTATACGGCCTACAATTGTTACTACCAACACCCCTGAAATTTACTCTTTTAATGAACATTCCCAAAACCTATCAGTTAATTCGGGCCTCGTCGATAGAAATAATCGAGTAACTCCGGTCCGTATGACACAGTGTAATTTTTTAGAGGAGAATATTAGCTCTGGCTAGCTCCTGGGGTAACTCTATTTTGAGTACACTTTACTGGAACACCGCAGGTTTGCGCTCAAAAGTGGAAAACGATATTTGGCTTAGTTTTGTCCATAAGTTTAGCATTCTTTGTATCCAAGAAACGTGGGCTACTTCTGAGATACATTTAGAGGGTTATAAAGCCTATTTCTCCCAAGCACTTCCGTCACCCTGTGGTAGAGCAAAAGGTGGCTTGACCATATTTGTTTCAAATCTCGTGCAGATTATGAAAATCGTTCCAATCATATTAGAACCCAATTTTCAAATAGTAGCTCTGTACTTGAGTAACATTGATATTCTTTTACTGGTCAATTTTTATAACAATCTCCACCCGGGAGAGTTAATAAAAGTGATAAAAGAAATCTTTCTCTCCCTCCAGGAATTAATCAATAAGGCCACTAATGATGTGGTAATTATTTAGGGTGGCGATTTTAATCAAACCTTGTGCAGGAACAGTGATAATTCAGCCTGTGGTATTATGGATGAGAATGAAAACCAGGTAACTCACTTCCCCCATACTATAATTAGGGACTGCTTGAACAAAACATTTTGTGGCTTAGATCTAGGTCTGGCGAATGATATGGTGATTCCTTCAGTCCCGCTTATTCCTACTTTCAATGGCATAGGAAGGTCAAGTACAATACATTTTATTTTTATCTCTTCGAAAGCTGGATCTCGAGTCCTGAATTTTAAGACCCATGACATCACTATTAGCGATCACTACCCAAACAGTATTATCTTAAAACTCTTGTAGAAGCCAGATAGGTATAATACTATGAGGACCCTTGGGCAAAACACCTTGATTTTAGATAGGCTTAATGGGTATTCACTTAAGTGGGAGAAAGTGGACCCATTGGATATCAACACTAGTGTGGTCTTTAAATGCAATGCAAGAACAACTTTAAAATAGCGATTTCACTATTAAGGGGTGCAAATTACCATGAAGTTGAACTTGATGGTAATTAATTTGCCAAAACTATGAAAAATACACTAAAGTGCATTTTTCAAAGTTGTAGGTTACACACATGCCCTTGGGGCATGTGTTTGTCCAACCTGTGGCACAGAGCAATTTCAGGGGTGCAACAGGGTGTCCTTAGGACACCCTTGCACCCTTGAAATTGCATGTGCAATTTGCAAATACCTATTGGTACTCGCAAATTGCGCAAATAATCTCCCATTCATTCCTATGGGCCAGTCTTACTTGATGATGACAAAGTTATTTTGTGCTTTCAAGCCGAAAGTCAGTTTCTTTTTAATTACTCTTACCTCATGTATTCTGCAGGTCTTTCCTTATATGATCAACAATTCTAGAAATAACTTCAATTCATCCAGTGTTTTGCAGAGGCATGAGTAAAACACCCACTTTGCAAACTCTGAATTGGAGTCTGATTAGCAACAGACGTTTCATTCGGAACGTCAATGCTGCTGACTACAAACTCAAAATCTGAAACTTGCATAACCGTGCTGTGTGAATAGTATGTGTGATTTGCAATTATTTGCAAATTTTAGTCAAATCTTTCGAGAATTGCACAAGAAAGTAGTGGCAAAGGCAGCCCCCGGCCCTTGCATTGAGCAAAGGTATTCGCCACTGCTATGTGACCACTGTTTGCATTTGCAGTGCATGGAATGATTTAGATTGCCGTTGCCCGTTTGTGCTGTGCATGCGGAAATCATTCACAAAGTTTAAGCTGGCAAGCATGACAGCTTGCACTCTGCTAGTGCTGAGTGCAAACATCACACAGATTAGCAACTTTTTGCAAACTATCCATTTGTGGTGCAAGGTCTTTGGACATTTTTCATATCACAAAGGAAAACACTGAAAAACAGATCAATACGAAAACTGCGGTTCCATCCACCTCTTTTGTGTATCAAGCCCAAGGTTTACATGTATTGGTACTTACATTTTATTGTATATTTAATGGCAGAGCTTGTGTACTCAGGCGGACAACTAATCTTCAATGTTTTGAAAGTGACAAAGAGATTCAATCAGGATTTTATATCTATGCTTGCAAATATTCTTGAGGAAATTATTTGTCAACAATGTTCTTATTTAATAAATCTCACTTTTCAAATGTATATTCTTTTTTATGCATTTTATTTTGCCTGTGCAAAATGTTGCCATTTGATGCCTTTTTCACTTTGCCTAGACACTAATGCACTTATATGAGCCTCTTTTGTTTTGGAGCGGGATATCATAATTGCAAAATCTCTCATTTTGTCAAGTATCGCAAACCAAAAACCTGTGATTATGACTTTTATTCTCAGAATGGAGAACAAGGCAATGAAAATCGACATAAAGTACTTTTTTGTTTGGGTTTCTCTGATTCGAGGAACATTTTTTTTTGCTTGCTCAAAGCACGCTGGTCAGTTTCACAAATGCATAGCGTAAATTGAAAAATAAAAGCATTATGGTTGTAATATAGATCCTGATCTTATTTGCTCTATTGAATACCAGAGATGTATTCTGTTGGCAGAAGTATACAGTATTGTGAATTGTTCACTGTGTGTACTTCAAATTGTTCTCAATTCAATCAATTCAAAAGTGCTTTATTCGAGTTATTACTCATAAAAGCAGACATACAAACACGTATTAAAAAAGACAATTAAATTACAAAAGTCATATTTGACGTAAGCACATGCCTCATTAAAAGAAAAAAAGCAGTTCTCTTTCAAGCAAAATATACATAATCACAGGTGTAAAAGTTCATTACTATTAAAAAACAGTTAAAACAGATTACTATAACATTGAGCTAAAATCATCAAAATTTCATTCCAAATGACACATGAATTGAACCAATACAGAGAATAGACAATAATCTAGCAGTCTCTGAACGACTAGGCAGAGAGTAGTTACCCTACTAGCAATCTCTGCCTTATTACCCACGCCCACCCCAAGTACTTTGCGGTGGCAATTGTGATCCAAGTCAGAGTAGTAGATCTAACAATACGCAAAGCTACCATACTGCTTTTAGTACCCAAATTCTTACACATAGGTGCCAACCAGACTCGCCTTGGAGCAGAATATACTTTACAGGAGAACAAAAAGTGACCAAGGGTTTCGTTTCCTTCCCCACAGACTGGACAAGTAGCTGGACCTCCTACCCTCCACTTAGATGTTAGATTACGGAGAGGGAGAGAGCTAGCTCTTAGTTGAAAAAACAGTTTCCTATCCATAGGGTTGGATATGTAATCCCAATACAATTCATATATAGGGAACAGTTTAACCTCAAGGAAACAGGTGGTCATGGTAATTGTTCTCACAACTGTGACCTTTTGGGGGTTTTGCCCATACAGTTTTTGTATGACAGTCTCATTCAAATAGAGAGCCATTTAAGGGTAGTCAAGACTTGTTTATCAATTGTGACTTTTGCCTCGAGAAAATCATGAGATACGCCATTTTAAGAACTGAAGCGGAGTCCTAGCCCTAGTGTAAACATATGTGGCTTCAAGATACACACCATTCGCTTTGGAAAGCATATTAACTAACTTCCCTGTGCGTTAATGAGTATCAGTAAAATGCTGCAGGGGAAACAATACATTAACCAAATGTATTTTAGATTATTTTCATACATCGGGACGCCAGTGGTTTCTTTTGTAGTTTTAATATTCTGTTTAATTGTCATAAAGAGTCAACACACCGTTCTATCTCCCCTCCCCTCTTCACTTTTAATTTTCTTCAGTATGGGGAAAATAGCTCTACCCACGACATTTTGACTGGTTTTTGCTTTTGTAAAGAAATCCTTCCTCTTCCACCTCGGTTGTAATTTAGCATTATATACTCTAATTTGTATTTTAATGCTCTATTCCAACAGCTTTTGCTCGCAAGGCATATCATATGAAGCAAAATATACTCTTTTGGCCTTTTTGATTTTAGTTATTTTTTAGGTCGAGCCTAGACAGCACTTGCTCTGTCATTTAGTGACCTGTGGATATCCACCTCCACCCATTGCTTGCCTTTGCTTTTCAATAATCTATGTCAGTGTCCTTTAAAAATCCTTGCATGCTTGTGGTCAGTCCTGCCTCTTTGTCCCTCCCTCCTTTTTCTCTGTCGTTCCTCCCATGCAGCAGGGATTACGTACTGCCTTATTACACAATAGTTCTTTATCTGGTATTTAGGGGACTGTTTTTTGTATCGGCTTCCTGCCCTAATACTGTTTGCCTGTGTTCAGCTTTGGTGCCACAGCTGCTTAGTTTGAACTATAGCATTTCTCCCTCCCACCTCCTCTAATGCCATAGTTGTGTTAGTGCTGCCTCCCACGCTGTGCCTCCCTCTCCACTGGTTGCATTTTATTAGCCTTTTTGCAATTCTTGATGTCGACCGTCAGTTGGGCATTTTTGGGGTATGATTTTACCTTAGTTTTGGGCTTCTTTTAAGGGAATTTGGGCTTGTTTTTGTCCCTCACAGCTGCTGATGGCTTTCTGACACATGCACAGGCAATGCTTCTCCTCCCTCAGATTGCCCAGTCCCCCCCCCCTCCTGTGCTGGGGTATTTAAATCTTATCAGTATGAGACACATTTGATGTTATCAGAGCCTCTGTGCCTCTTGAGTTTTTTTTGTCTCACAAAGCTTCTGCATCCCGTTTTCACCTTCCCCCTGCTGTATCATGGCGCCAGAGCTGTCCTCTCCTCCACCGGTCTCCGCTGAAGAGCAGGAGCCCCCGAAGCTGGCCGAGCAGCTGCAGTCAAGCTTGCGACTGCTCAATGCTATGTGTCCAGGCCCCTGCAGCTGCAGGTGAAACTTGGCTAGCTCGCCCACCTCTATTTTTTAATAATTGTGAACATACTTTAACTATCGGCACTGAGCCCACATCGCGAATGCAGCGCTTTATGTTTTTCTTTCATTCTTTTGTTGTGCCTCTTCCTACGCTCTCCATCCCACTATTTTTGCTCTCCCTCCCCCCGGGTATTCAAACGGAATATCGAGTTGGAAATGTCAACTTACACAAATATCGAGTTGGAAATATTGTGAGACGGAAATATCTACAGCAAGAATATCATGGTCAGGAATATCAAATTTAAGGTAAGAAATATTGTTTGAAAATTATAAAAGTCATTAGTATCATTTCCAAAATGTAGTTGTTTAAAATATAGATTTTTTAATTAGTGTTATGCATTTTAGATTATATTTTAAATGTATGTGATGTATGTTTTTGTATAAGAATTGTTTATGTTTTATATTATATGTGTTCAGTTGTTTGTTGTTATCGATTTTAGTTTAAGTACATTTTGTGTTCTTTAGTTGTGGGTTTATAGGGGAATAGGGTGGGAAGTAATTTAATTATAATAAATTGATAATTAGTTTTTATTTATTAATATTTATTTAATTGAGATTTTATAGTGTTAATTGTTGGAAGTAATGTATTTGTAATTCATTAATTGGTAGTTAATTACTAGTAATTAATTAATTAATTGGTTATCAATTACGGTGATTGTGTAATTGTTTTAGGTGCGGGTTGTGGGGTTTATAGGAGTAAAGGGTCGGAAGTAATTTATTTTTAATTAATTATTAGGTAGTTGTTAATTAATTTTAATTAATTAATAGGTAGTTAAGGTGGGTTGTGGGATTCATAGGGGTAAAGGGTGGGAAGTAATATATGTTTAACTAATTAATAATTAGCTGTTAATTAATGTTAATTAATCAATTGGAAATTAAATATGGAAATTGTGTAGTTAATTTTCGGTGTGGGTTGTGAGGTTTATAGGGGTAAAGGGTGGGAAGTAATTTATGTTTAAATATTTAATAATTTGTTAATCATTAATATTAGTCAATTAATTACTTGATATTTTCTTAGGATATTTGTTTATTTTTTGAGTGTGGGTTTTACTTTTATAGAGGTAAATTAATTTTACTTACTTTATAGTTAGTTGTTAAATGCTATTAGTTTTTTAATTGAAAATACATTTTAATTGTGTAATTAATGTTTTTGCAATTTAATTCTTAGCTGTGGGTTGTGGGGATTATAGGAGTAAAAAGTGGGATGTTCATTAATTCTTAGGATTTTTAATTTGTTTTTTAATTAATAATATTTCTTTAATTGGTAATTAATTATATTAATTAAGGAAGTACATTATTTTAAAATTTAGATGTGGGTTGTGAATTGTGTGGTGCGATAGGGTAGGAAATAGAAAAAGTAAATTTATGTAATAATAATGTTTTTGTTTATAAAAAAAGTATTACAAATATTTCTTTGTTTGAAAACAATTTTTTATTTTATTTAATATATTATTTGTAGGTATTTGTCATATGCATTTAACATTATATGTTTTTTTAAATTTGGTAATATTAAATATATTTGCATTTGAATTTTTAACATATTTATATATTTTTTAAATATATTTTGTTTTAAAAAAAATGTTTGTTGTCAAT
This sequence comes from Lissotriton vulgaris, assembly GCF_964263255.1. Taxonomy (NCBI): domain Eukaryota; kingdom Metazoa; phylum Chordata; class Amphibia; order Caudata; family Salamandridae; genus Lissotriton; species Lissotriton vulgaris. Next base: position 1,136,311,434 of record NC_141697.1, read on the forward strand.
ATTTTAGTTGTTTTTAATTTTGAACTGACTAGAGTGAGAGTATCAAATGTTACCTCTCGGCTGTCTAACACTTTCCCTACTGATGCACTCACTTGAGTGGGAATAGTAATTTTTACCCGTCCGCTATCCAACACTTTCCCTACTGTTACAATTATTAGAGTGGGAATAGTATTTTTCCAATCCACTATCCAACAATTTCCCTACTGTTACAATTATTGGAGTGGGAATAGTAAATGTTATCCTGCTGCTATCCAACACTTTCCCAACTGTTGTACTTACTGGAGTTGAATAAGTACTTTTTACCCCTTCGCTATCGAACACTTTCCCTACTATTGCACTCACTGGAGTGGGAATAGTAATTTTTACCTCTCCGGTATGTAACACTTTTCCTACTGTTCCACTCACTGGAGTGGGAATAGTAATGTTTACCCCTCCGCTATCCAACACTTTCCCTACTGTTACACTCACTTGAGTGGGAATAGTAAATGTTATCCTGCTGCTATCTAAAACTTTCCCTACTGTTGCACTCACTGACGTGGGAATAGTAACTTTTAGCCCTCCTCTATCCAACCCTTTCCCTACTATTGCACTCACTGGAGTGGGAATAGTAATTTCTACCTCTCCGGTATGTAGCACTTTTCCTATTGTTCCACTCACTGGAGTGGGAATAGTAAGGTTTAACCCTTCGCTATTCAACACTTTCCCTACTGTTGCAATTATTGGAATGGGAATAGTAATTTTTACCCCGCCGCTATCCAACAATTTCCCTACTGTTGCACTCATTGGAGTGGGAATAGTAATGTTTACCCACCCGCTATCCGACACTTTCTCTACTGTTACACTCACTTGAGTGGGAATAGTAAATGTTATCCTGCTGCTATCTAAAACTTTCCCTACTATTGCACTCACTGACGTGGGAAAAGTAACTTTTAGCCCTCCTCTATCCAACCCTTTCCCTACTTTTGCACTCACTGGAGTTGAAAAAGTATTTTTTACCCCTTCGCTATCGAACACTTTCCCTACTATTGCACTCACTGGAGTGGGAATAGTAATTGTTACCTCTCCGCTATGTAACACTTTTCCTACTGATCCACTAACTGGAGTGGGAATAGTAAGGTTTACTCCTTCGCTATCAAACACTTTCCCTACTGTTGCCGTCACTGGAGTGAGAATAGTAAATTTTACACCTCCGCTATTCAACACTTTCCATACTGTTGCACTCATTGGAGTGGGAATAGTAATTTTTACCCCTCCGCTATCCAACACTTTCCCTACTGTTACAGTTATTGGAGTGGGAATAGTAATTTTTACCCCACCGCTATCCAACACTTTCCCTACTGTTGCATTCACTGGAGTAGTAATAGTACTTTTTACACCTCTGCTATTCAACACTTTCCCTACTGTTGCACTCACTGGAGTGGGAATAGAAATTTGTATCTCTCCACTATCCAACACTTTCCCTATGGTTGCACTGACTGGTGTGGGAATAGTAATTCGTACCCCTTAGTTATCCAACACTTTCCGTACTGTTGCACTCACTGGAGTGGAAAAAGTAATTTTTACCCCTTCGCATTCCAACACTTTCCCTACTATTGCACTCACTGGAGTGGGAATAGTACATTTTACTCCCCCCATCCTCCTCTATCCAACGTTTTCCCCACTGTTACACTCACTGAAGTGGGAATAGCAATTTTTACCCCTCCGCTATCCAGCACTTTCCCTAGTGTTGCACTGACTGGAGTGGGAAATATAAGATGGCAGATTTTTAAATAGTTTAAAGCCACTTGTCACTTTAAAAGAAATGATTTAAGCCTCATAGCTATGTCATGTGATCAAGGCTCATTCCGAGCCGGAACGCATAATGGCGACACCCGACACCGCAATAAATCAACTTGAAGTACTTATCTGGTGGTCTGTGTCCATGTGTGTGAAGTATCCAGGAGGCAACAGAATCCTTTGATATTTATAAATATTTATATATATACATTTATATTTTGTCATGTGATCGAGGCCCTTCGCTGGCTGAAACGCGTTATGGTCGGTGTGGTGTTTGGGCTCCAATAAACAATATTGCCCCATCCATGGGTTTGTCTCGTCTTTCTCGACAGATGTTAAGACGTTGTATGCCTCACATATATATATATATATATATATATATATATATATATATATATATATATATATATATATAATTCACCAAATGCCCGAGAGCTTCTGGAGGCGCATCCACTGTGAATTCACTATCCGGTTTAAAATGCAGAGGATGTGACTGGCGTGATGGTTCCTTGGATCCTTTTCATGTGGACCTGACGCGTTTCAAGGCTGTTGGCTAAATAAAATCACTGTATGCATTCAGAAGCAGTCTTCGTGTTTTTCTACGAAATTGGAGGAAAAGCATTGAGAGAAATTGAAAGGGTGTCCGGCACCCGCGCAGGCTCGCCGTAATTTTGAAACCAGGAACAACCGGGAATGGGGGACGTAACGTATATACATATGCCAAGCCTTAGTGACGAAACGCGTCAGTTGGCAGCTCCCACTTTGTGTGACTAAATAAAATCACTTTATGCATCGAGAAGCAGCCTGCATGTTTTTCTACGAAATTGGAGGAAAAGTATTGAGAGAAATATATATATATATGTATATATATATACATATATATATATATATACAGTCGATATTTTGTACAACTATATTTTTTATATCGATTTTTTTGCAGATATTTTTGTACTTGCATGTTAAAATATACGTAGTCGATACTTTTGTATTCTTTATTTTTTACTTCTATACTTTTTACATCGATGTATTGTCAGTGAACCCTCCCTCCTTCCAATCAGCCAGCTGGCTCCAGTAGCGTGTACTTCCAGCTGTTGCCTAGCAAAGCCTTATTGGCACAAATGAAGTGTGCAGTGTTAAAGTCTCATTGCCACAGATGAAGTTTGGGGTGTTTGGTGGATTAATACACTCATGTACCCAATCAGTATCCCTCTGTCTTCCTATCCCAGCCATTAGTGGGTTCGACCGGTGGGCCTTTCCAACCCACTCCACCACCAGTCCTCTCAGTAGCTTCTGCGTCTTTCCACATACCAGGCATTCATCAGCAGGTGTACCGTTGCACTAACTACAGCAGCAACAATACATATCCCCGCTGGGAGCAGGGCAGGTGATGTCGCTCCCACGTTAGTCACATGCACTCTCGTTGTTTGCCTGTTGATCTATCACTGTACATACCAGACACACCTGAGGCAACTCCTACTAAATGCTTTCCTCAGTTTATTATTTTAAATTGTTATTTTTTTTCAGTCAAGAATGACCGCCCACCTTCTGCCACCTCGTAGGTGGAACAGCCAGCATGCCATGCCGTTGGTGGGTTGTGTTGATGCTTTCTTTGGGATACCTTTGGGGCTATGCATGGCATTACCTTGTAGACAGTGTGTTTTACTTCACACCAGAGAGACCTACTTCTTTTTATTTTAGCCCTAGTATGTTACCAGATGCAATGATTTGTTACGGTGGGAAAGGCTCTAATACTTTGTTGCTTTAACACAGGTGTTCTTTATGATTTATTTTTAAGTAATTTTGTTGTTGTTTCCTAGGACTAAGGTAGAGGTACAATTTTCAAATATGCAGCCACAAATCTTTAACTTTCCATTAAAATAATGAATTACGAGTCTTGTTTTCCATATCTGATTTTGTCCTTAAACTGTCTCGAATCTCTGCCCCTGCTTTTTTAGTTTCATTTTTTTCCTGTTATTCAAAAATGTCCTCCCTCAATATGAGGTAACTTACCTGTAACTGAAGGAAACCCAAGTCTCCACTCTTGCTCGATTGCTGTGGTCCTATTTTAGAAGGTATGGCTTTAATCTGCGAGTTTACTGCAAAAATAAGTAGAGGTAATTACAGACAAAAATAAAGATTGGTGTGCTGTAATGCTCTTAAAACAATTTCTTAAGTGCCTGGCTTCCTCATTTGAGCTAAAAAAAATATGCGTCAAAAAAACATGCTTGGGATTTCTAAAGTCGAGACATACCTTGTAAGCATTTCTTTATTTGTGGCCTACATACATCTTAATTAAAACATTATCTTTGACCCTAATTAAATATGCGCTTTGAAGTTTATGGCTGGAATGCTGTTCAAAATAGTTAGATGGCAGACAACCTGCCAAAATTATGTTTTGCAGCAGTACTCTGTGCTGTCTGGACTAAGGGTTGCTGCATGGTTCTGGGATGCACGCACTAATAAAGTGAGACTCCCTGTGCTAGGGTTATGGTAGTGGAGTTGTATCCCGTGTAAATGTGCTTTTGTGTGCATGTGTTCAATACTTGCTGTTTTGGCCTAGGTCATCTTGCATCTTTGTTGAACGTGGTTGCCTCTGTGGTGTACTGCTTTTGACAAGTTAGTGTTGATTATCCACACAGTTCCATGCCACACAATTCAACTCCACACATTTCCAAGATACACCACAAAATTTGAGACCAAACTGCATAATTCAACTCAACCACACAATTACACAACACACCACATACATCCAATCCACACTTCAGAATTCCATATCATACCACAAAATTAGACAGCACACTCAATAATTAAACTCCACTGCAGACCACTCCACAACACAATATCATTCCATATAATTGCACCCCATAATACACAATCCCACTCCATGTAATTCCACTACACACCATGCAACATAATTCCACTACACAAATCGATGTCACACCAGGCAATTTCACTACATACAATTCCACAACTAACAATTCCAAACCACATAATTCTGCTACACACCACATACATACACTCCATAACACATGGGTAAAAGGCATTGTCATTTACAACACCAGTAGCTCTAACACAAGCACATGCAACACCATAATTAAACTCCAGAACATTCCACTCCACACCAAAAAACCCAATTCCATATAATTACACTCAAACACACATTTTCTACATAATTCCAGTGCCCTCACTACCACATGATTACTATCCAAATATTTTCACTGCACTCCATGCCAAATAATTCCACTAAACAAATCCACTCCATACAACAGAATTCAAACACACACAACTCCACAATTAGCAATTCCAATCCAACCCTCATAATTCCCACTCCACAGCACATACACCCACTACCCTCCAAACTAAAACACATAGGTAAAAGACATTGGCATTCACAGCGCCAATAGTTTTAACATTGCAGAATGTCACTTCATAATTCTGGTTTTGCTAACGCAAACTTTCGCTCAGATGTCACAACTCCTGCTCAACTTGTCTTTCAGTTCTATTTAGTGAAAGTAAGAGAGCCTGCTTTTCTAACCCAAATTTTGATGTTGAATATTACAAATTCCTTACCACTCCGCTTATTTATCTCCTGCCTTTTATTATTACGAGATTCGGACCAATGAACTATACTTGTCATTTTCATTTTTAACAGTATCTTCGTCTGAGCCTGTCTAGCGTGGTATTGATCCAATGGTATTTTGCGCTTTCTAGCCCAAACTCTGTTTCTTTATGTATTTTTACATTTTTACTTCTTGTACTTCACCTAATCTCCAAACCTATCTTCATGTAAACATAAGACTCAGCAACTTTGTAAATACCTACAATTCATCCAGTATTTTGAATAAGAGACAAACATAAAGCACCTTGGGGCATAGATACCAACCGTTAGCGCAGTGCTAGGCAGAAGGCCACCTTACTGTGCCAAAGGGCAAGAATGTGCTGTATTCAGGATTGCGCCATATTTAACATTATACAGCACATTCCTTTCCTCTAGACTGCTTAGCGCCAACACAGGTACCCTTGCGTGAGATTGCAAGGGTGCTTGTATTGTAGGCTGGACTGTTTTTCTGCAGGAAGGTACACCTTCCTGCAGAAAAACAATCCTGGGAGGCATTTTCCTCTTTCTATGCGTGCGTGCTGCAGCACACACAGTGAGAGGAAAAAATGAGGAGAAATACAAATATTCCTCTTCGTTACTCCTCACCTGAGGAGGAGCAGCATATTGACGCATTCCCAGGTCTATCACTAACGCTAAATCTGGGAATGTGCTAGAATCAATAGGTGGATGAGTGGGAACATCCACATTCTACCCATGGAACACCTCCCCGCCGCAGAGTAACACATTATTCGTTATTCTAGATTTATCAAGCCATCCAGGGACACACAAGGTGGTCTTTGGTGGCTTGATAAATTTTACATAGGTTTTGTGTCACCCTTGTGTGGTGAAAGGTTGATGCAAAACCTAGATAAATATGTTCCCCACTTTACAAACGCAGATGTGGAGCCTAAACAGGTATTTCCTTCTCAAAATCACTGCTGCTGACTTACACAAAATAAATGTGCTGTGTAATTTGTGTAATTTGCAATTTATTGCAAATCTCACATTCAGACCTTCCAGGAATTACAAAAGAAAAGTGGAGTCAAAGGGCAGTCCCCTTCCCTTCTAATATTCAAATGTATTTGCCAATGCTTTGTCACCCTTGTTTGCAGTGAAAATGTGTGGAAGGATCACTGTCTGCCCAGGGCATGCAGAAAGCATCCACAAAGTTTAAACTGCCAGGCTTGAAAGCTTGTACTTTGCTTGTTCTGGGTGCAGACATCAGAACTGTTTGAGCTGGCATTTTCTGCAGGGTCACCCCAAACATTACTCCTTCAACCTCCTGTTTTCTAGACCTGTTTTTATAGGAGTTTAGGACCCTGTGCTCTTTACCACTGCTAGCCAGTGCTAAAGTGTTTGTACTCTCTCCCCTATGCAAAAAGAACAAACGATGGACGGAATGCTGAAAAAATCAAACATTCACCCCCAGTCACAGATCTGGGTAAAATCTATATGTTTGATCTCCATGCCATTCCAATTTGGACCCAGCCATGTGCAAATCAGTATTTACCCTGCTCCCCATGTAAACAGTCCAGTCCAAACTGCCAGGCCAAGTGCTGTGTGGACCAGAAACAAGCATTATGGGACCGAATTTGGGGTATCACCCCTCATCAGCCAGGCTAGCTTGAACATGGTGGCATAGTGTGCACAGAACCCACGTCTGGGCATATACTCCCCACTTAGGCCGACAAATGCAAAAAGAACAGATGATGGATGGTTCAGCATTCCATCCATCATCTGTTCTTTTTGCCTTTGTCACCCTAAATAGGAAGGGTATGCCCAGATGTGCCCAGATGGCAGGGTTCAGTGTATCTAAAAGGTTGGACCTGTACTATCAAGTTTTACAGGTCCTGGTAGCAAAAAAACTCTACATTTATTTTTCACCACTGCAAGTCTTACCTCTCCCATAGATTGACATAGGGTTTCCTTATTTCATTTAACAAGTTGTAACTTTCAATTGGGAGCAGGTGGACAGGGCGAATATGGTAACTAGAGAATTGTACTTAAAAGTCCCATTAATTGGAAAAGTCAGATTTTAAGTCACAATTATGAAAATGCGGCTTTTAGAAAGTTGGCATTTTCTTGTCCCAGCCTTTTGGTTTCCTGCACCCTATCCCTGTGTCATATGACTAGGCGTAGGTGGGAGTTGGTCTTTGCGTATTGCTTCCAGCAAGTGAGACAAAGGGAAAATAGGTGTTGACAGGATGGGCCACTCTGACTTAATGAGGGGGCGGAGCAGATATCTACCACACTTGAACATCACAAAGGCCCTGCCTGTGCACTCTCAAAAGGGTTTATCACTAGACCTTTGCGTGCCCAGACAAGCTGGGGCAAGGGCAGGGATGAAGGGGATGCCTGACACCTCAGGCGGGTCGAAGCCTCTAGAAACCTTTCCTACTTCAAAATGGCCACCAGGTATAAATATTGGACCTCAGACCCCAACTCTTCAGGATACATCTGGAGTGGTGGAAATTTTAGAAGAAGGACTACTGTGCTGCTTTGCTACAAGATGGACTGCCACTCTTCTGTCCTGCTGTGCTGCCCTTCTACTCTCCTGCCTGAGTGAGAAATACTGAAATGCTTTTTGAACCCAGGACCGCCAGATTGACTCCGAGGGCAAGTTTGCTGACTTCCTGATCAGAGGCCTCAGGAACAGAACAGGATTCCTCCATCCTAAACCCAGCACCTGGTCTCTGCCAGCTGTGCGTCCTGCCCTCCCAAGTGGTGCCACCTCAATCCTTGTCCCTTGGAAGTGGGCTTGAAGGTGATCTGCCAGTCCAACTGTGGTCCTAGCAAAACCGACCAATTGCTTCCAAAATACTGTGCATCAAAGCTGCTGTGCAACACATTTCCTCACCAAGCTCTGCATTGGACCACTGCATGACCCTTCCCTGGCACAGGATTTTGCATCGCTGCCTGCAGCCTCCTAGAAAGCAACTCTCCATGGCACATCCTCAATGAAGGCCTTCGCTTCACAAGCTCCTCAATGATGGTTTCCTCGACGATGATGCAGGAATCTGCATCACAAGCCCTGCAGCTTCTTTGGAACCAGCTTGTGCGCAGCACATCTTCGATGGAGGACTGCGCATCGCAAGCCCCTCATAGACAGTATCCTCGACGATGACACATGATCTCACATCGCAACCTCGCAGCTCCTAAGTACCACCACTGCAAGACACATCCTCAACATGGGATTCCACATCACTCTGTAACCAGGATTTAATGTATTTTGATCAGCAGGCCCAACTGGATCCCTCTAGCCATCCCGTGCTCCATCACAGTTGGCCTTAACTTGTTACTTTGTCCTGGTCCGGCACAACCAGATAACCGCAGTTGGCGATTTGTGCTTTTTGGTGCTATTTTCACTTAAATCTTTAAAATTGCACATCTCTGATACTACAGATTGGATTTTTGTTGTTTTGGTCTGAAATTATTTATTACACTTTGCTCTATTTTTTTTTATTTCTGTGGAATTTTTCCAATGTTGTGTTTTCACTCTACTGCTGTTTGAACTGCTGCATAAACACTTTACACATTGCTTTCAATTAAGCCTGCCTACTTTTGTGCCAAGCTAGCAGAGGGTTATGCACAGGTTAACTTGGGTTTTGCATGTGTTTCACCCTGAATATTACTGATATTACATACATCTTATTTTCTATGCATTTTATATGTCTTGTACCACTATGTTGCCAATAGAGGCCTTTTTCATTTCTCCTAGACACTTATGCCCTCTTTATGAGCATGTTTGGTATTGGGGCAGGATATTGTAAGGCCGGAATCTCTAATTCTGGCAGGTGCTGCACACCAAAAACCTGTGATTACGACGTTTATCCTCAGAATAGAGAGTAATCACTAGGAGATGGTAATATAGGGTCTTTTTCTTTGCTGATATTTTGTGCTTGCTCAGAGCAGGTTGTTTCAATTTCACAAATAAGTAGCAAGAATAGAAAAAAAGCATCATGATTGTAATATTGATGTTGATCCTATTGCCCTATTTATTAGCAGAGATTTATCTTTTTGAGAAATATGCAGAGTATTGTGAAATGTCTACTTATATTTTCTCTCACAGCTGTGGACTTTTGTGGTATTGCCCACTCCTGTGGTATGACAGTCCCATTCAAATAGAAAGCCATTTAAGGGTTAAGCAGTCCTTGAGTCTCTACACCTTTCTGCATCTCTGACTCTTGCAAAAGTACCAGCAGAGGACCTGTGGGTTATGACAGACAGGAGGGGGGGAGGGGGTAGAAGAATCTAGGAAAGATTCAGCCCATCTATGGTAACAAACCTCTTGCTTCATCCCATTTCTCGGAATCAGAACACCTACCACTACTGTAAACCCCCCCAGGGATTGCCACTTTCAACAACTCCCAGCTTCATATCCAACTTGGTGACAACCGAGATAAGTTATTTAACTATACAGGTTGCCTAAAACATATATATACACCAGTGAACGAAATAGAGCTAACCATGCCTGAAGGACACGCAACATGTGATAATGATAGCTTGATGCCCATAAGCAACACTCTTCTTTTACACTGTTTAAAGCAGTAGTTCCTAACCTGTGGTCCCGGGACCCTTGTTGTCCGCTACGCCTGCTCTGGGGGTCTGCGACTGCTTAGAAAATTAAACAATAGTAACGTATTAGTAACGTGTTTGTAAATTAAGCAAAATATAAAGATGAACATTTTTAAATGTAAGCAAATTTGCAATTGGAGACTAAAATGTAATTTGTTGCCCTCAGATATATTGGTGGTAGCATTGCAATTGTTCCAAACCTCACATAAAAATAAAAATATACAGATTGTTCTCATATTTGTAAATTACATGGAATATTTAATCAGCTGTATATGTGATGACTGCTTGCTTCTACATTATTGTGTATTGTTTTGAGGTTCAAATAATCTAAATTTCTTAAACTGGACTCACCGGTTTCCAGTAATGGGTCAGTGAGGGTCCCTGGATTCCAATAATGATTCAGTGACGGTCCCCTAATTCCAGTAATGATATAGGACCTGATTAGCAGTTTTGTGTTGCGGTGCTGGGACGGCCCGCACTGTAAATGTAATGTAAATGTAAATTGATACTTCTATAGCGCACTACTCACCCGCAAGGGTCTCAAGGCGCTTGTACGAATACCGCTGTGGAACCCGTCCTGGCTTTCCCTGTGAATCGTCCACTCCTGGGCACCCCCAGGGTGAAGGCCAGGCATCCTTAGCGTTGTGGGGGCCGTTGTGGAGATTAAGCAAGCTATTGCCCAGAGTTGCAGAGTGGGACTCTATGATTAGAATAGGCACCGAGGCGAGAATTATCAGGTCCGTGGAATTTTGAGCCCAAGACCCGCCGAGGCGGGGAATTGAACCCTGGTCCCGGGCTAGACCTCTGCATCAGGGACTGCCGCTCTAACCATTGAGCCACACTTCTCCACCATTGGGCCACACTTCTCCTGCCAAATCTGTGGTCGTGCTGCCTGCCAGATTACTAGTGATTCTTGTGTCTACCGGGCTTTTTTTTACATTTCCACCTCGGTGCCCTGAAAATGGGCACCGCAATGGGAGGGCCAAAAACTGTTCCTGAAAAGTCCACGCCATGCAGGAACTGGGGTGCATGCACACAGGAGGGCATGCATCCCATGGCGCAGAAGCACAAAGGGGGGCCCTATACGACTCCCCTTTGTTTACTATCCACCACGGTTTTCATGGAGGAGAAATATGCTTGGCGGGGCCGTGGCCCCCTGACTGCTGCAACACTGCCAATTTATTTATTTATTTATTATAACATTTGTAGAGCGCGAACGAAGGCCCTAGTGCATCTCGGCGCTGATTACTGCCAAGTAACGGTGGTCCCCTGGCAGCTACTGTGGTGCAAGAGCAGTCCGACGGCCCTATTTGAAATAGGGCTGTCGGAACACTGCCATCGCAGCACCCTCAAGAGTCTGGCAGTCTGTGGATTGCCAGACTTAAAATTAGGCACTAAATGGGGGTTCATAAAAGCCAAAAGGTTAAGAACCACTGGTCAAAAGTATTGGCAAAAACACCTTCCTAAGCATGGAAAGTCCAAACCTGTGAGTCTGCTTTGCTTTAATGCACAGAACATATCAGAGTAGACATAAAGGCACCACCTTTAATTGTATGCTAATCAGAAGGTTTCTATGCTCCTGTCTAAAATGGCACAGCACATAGAGAGTGACAAGCCTATGCTGCTACGTTATGGTCTTACAACTAATTTTAAAAAATCTCCATAATATGAAGAGAATGTGACCATAAAGTAAAAGCAAGTGCTGCGGACGTTAATCGAATGTTTAATGATAATGTATCTGGTAAGCAATAAAAGATCATATACAGTTTCCCATGCGATGTAAGAGCACATAGAAATATGCACGCCATAAGAAGGATTATGAATCGCATTAACAGCATGTGATTAAAATCGCAAACACTTTCAAGGGCAACATGCCCTGGGAGTAAAATATGTGTATAAACTGGGACAACAACGTTGGTATGCAAGATTAGCACAAATGTCCTTCACTACGTCCAACTAAAATGCCTGTTATAACTACCTAAGTAGAAGAATAAGGTCTGTGGAAGTCCCTGTGTAACTCTATACTGCAATTTGCAGACTTTTGTTCTTCTACCTGGGACATAATTTGATGTACTATCCTGCATTTGAATCAATGATTGATGAAATTGAGTAAGCAGCTATAAGTCTTTACATCTATTAAAGACTCATGGCATCTGTTCTACCACTGTTTTTTTTTGCAGGTAAACAAAGGTGGAACGTTTGCTTGTTACTTGAATATTTCTTTTGGTTAGTGTGATAAAAAAATGACCAAAGAATATTTTGACTGTCTTTTTTTTAAATGTGGAATTGCTTTTGTTTTGATATAACTTTGCAACTTTGAGTGTTTGTCGGTTTTGCTACTGTTGTATTGGCAATGCGCTTTGAGATTCGATTTAGGAAGTTAGCCCTGCAGTGCAATTGAAAGAATTTTACGCAAGCAATAATACTATGCAAAATTCTATCACCCACAGTTCCGAGGGACATATTTACAAGCCCCTATAGCCACCACAATGTCACTTTTCAGGACTGGTGATGTGATAGTTGCTTCACCTTGTTTACAAGGCATATGACTTAACGTGAAAGAGGAGGGCAATAGGTGTTGCAGTGGGCATCCGCCGCAACACACATTGATTTTGACGCTGCCCCCTATTTAATAGGGTGCCGTAAATAGGATGCAGTGCCAAAATTAAGATCAGGGAAAACCTAGTCTTAACCTGGCGAATGAGGAGAAATGTTTAATTTCTCCTTGTTTTTGATATTTCCATGTGTGCTTCATTGTGCAGCACACATGGAAACAGCAATACACCATTGATTGTTTATGTGCAGGATAGTGTCCCTTATTGCACATAAATAATAACAGGATAGTTTAGAGCAATATATTACCATGGCTTTGCATCAGGTGCACTCAGGGGTGCAACTAGACCTGAGCTTCGGGAATGAGGCTAGTACTAAACAGTGGTAGTGAGGCTACAATTTGACATACGGGGGCAGCACGTTTGGAAGGCCAATTGGTCTGGCTAATGCATGGAAAAGGCATATGTGCATGCCTGTTCTTTCCTGCTTGAGCACATTAAAGCTAGATCTTTTGTCATAGCCAATGCATTCCCACAAGACACAGCACTGCTGGAGCTCAGAGAGTGCACATCAGACCTGTGAGTATCGAATATCTGCATGATGGTTGGTACCAAGCAAGTCCTGTGCATGTCTGACAAAGTAGCGTAACAAGGATGGCATGGCCCTGGTGCAAGCAGGGGAAATGGACACTTTGAATGCTGGTGTAATTAGTAAATGCAGCAATTATCAGAGTCCAGCTGGCCTCTCAGAGCTCTGCACTCCGGTGTCACTGCACCTGCTCCACCAACGGTAGCTATGCCCCTTATCTGACACACAGAAAATAAAGCACAGAAGGCTTTCTGGAAAACTGTCTTATTTGATTAAAAGGAGCATAAACTGCATAATGATCAAATGCTTTCAAGGATTAAGAAGATGTCTGTGGGAAGAGTCTCCCAATGTGTGCAAGAAAGTGCTCCCATTGACATTGAGAAGTAGACTTGAGGTGTGAAAAATAAACCAAGACAAAGAAAATTGTGGGGAGCTTCTATCTGTTTGTCACCAACAGCTCAAAAGGAAGGGGTATACACAGAGAATAATAAGCTAGATACCTGTTCACAATGTAAAATCATGTATGCATTGGTATTTCTAAATCATGGACCGAGCTTGAGAGCAGCAGAGCTTTGCTCATTATGGTTAATGATGGAAAAGGATGCAAGGTTTTCTTCATCAAGTGTTAGATTACATCCTTTTGCCACACACACTTGCAGTAGTATATCACACATTTAAATTTTAGACACATTGTGACTAAGTTGAGAGGATGTGGCCCAATGGCTAGGGAGGTCAACCTCAAATCTGGGCACCTGGATTCGAGTCTCAGCAGTGTCGCTTAACATCCTGTGATTCTGGGCAAATCACTTAATCTCCCCGCGCCTAACAAAAATGAATGTGTCCTTGTGTAACACAACAGGTGCTCATGTAAATTGCTCTGATACCTGATACCTTCAGGTCAAGTTTGTGTTATATAAAACTCTGAAGGGAAAAAAAGAAAGAAAAGTGATTTCCCACAGCTGAACAATTTTCAGTCAATTCCAAGCTGGATACAAACCAAGGTTCTCAGATCAAGACCTTAGTAACTATATAACAACTCCTTCCTTAGTTGATTTATTAAAACGTTCAAAAAAGATCCAAACATTTAATTTCACTACTCTTTGTGAATGCTCATGTTCAGTTGATGTTTTAACATGTCCATTAGACCGTATTCCTCATGCTGTGTAGTGAGTCGACTGAATGGAAATTATTTTGTTTTTTATGTGTTGTACATGGGTAGCACCTACATGAGTTGTCTCATGTTTAAGTTTTTATCTATTTGCATCTACACTATGGTTTGAAGTTTGTAAATGTCCCCAGAAACCCAAGATGACAATTACAAGGTATGCATTAAGATTGTTTTGTATTACAAGCTGTTTCGTTTAAAATACAGTGAACAATGGTCATTGACTGGAATTAAAATGTTGAGGTTTTGTTTCTTGTCACAAATAGATTCTTGATAAAACAATAGGCAATGATGTGATTAGTGGATTAACATGTATTTCGGGCTGCAGAGTTTACAGCATAAATATGGATTAAGTGAATTTGTCACATATAATTTCCCAAATTTGCAGATTTCACCAACATTTTCGTTTTTAGCTCAAATGGACGAAAATGATATCGCCAGACAATGTGCCACATAATTTGCATTTATTGCAGCATAATTTCAATAACCTTGGTCCTCCAAGCTGCATATTTTAAGTAGCCTGGACAATGCAAAATCTCTGCACAGTAGCTTGGGGACTATCATTATGATGATAACATTAATATTTCACGCATAACCATTAAATATTATTCACATGCCACAGTTCCTTGTACTACATGGGTATTTTATACCACTGTGTTTTGTGCAATACAAGAAACCAAAACATGAAATACATGCATTTTTACTCAAAGATGTAATGACTTCTAAATAAACTTAAAATGGTTATGCTCTGCTATGAGAGCAGTGAGCAATATGGTAAATTACACCTATACAGCCAGTTCCCATTTTGTTAGCGCTACGTTAATTTTCTCTTAAACAACACACACTTATGCTTAAATCAAACTTGTTTCTTTAGAATTTAGAATTTAAAACATTTGTAAAGCGCAGCGTTCACCCTACGGTTTCTTGGCGCTATAGAGATAGATCCAGCAACTCAGGACAGTGGAAGCCTGACGCAGAGAAATAGCAGGGACAAGTTACAAGGAAAAGGCCTGTTTAAACAAAAGGTTTTTAGATCTTTACGGAAAGAGGAATAGTGTGAAGCAAATCGTAAGTGGTCGGGGAGGGAGTTCCAAAAGGTAGGAGCCAGAGTTGAAAAGTTGGCTCCTCCCCACTTTTTACGTTTGAAACGTGGGATTTGCAGGAGGGATTTAGAAGATGAACGAAGGTCTCTGACGGGAACATATTCGTTAATTAGAGAAGAAATAAAAACGGGGGCAGTACCTCGGCGAGCCTGAAAAACCATACAGCCGGTTTTAAAAAGGGAGCGTTCCTTGATAGGAAGCCAATGAAGCTCCTTAAGGAGGGGTGTTGAGTGATGAAAACACGGGAGACCGTGCACCAATCGAGCCGCTTGGTTCTGAACCATCTGGAGCTTCCGCAGGCTGTATGCTGGGATGCCGTTGTACAGGGCATTGGCATAATCCAGCCGCGAAATCACCTGGGGGGAAAAAAAACGGGAAACAGTGCGAATGGTTCGGAGAGTGAGGAAACAGGAAGAAACAACAGAACTGATTTGAGAGTGTAAAGTGAGTTGGTTGTTCATTTTGACGCCCAGGGTTTTGACTGTGGAGGAAGGAGTGGGGGAAGGACCAAAAGAAGAGGGCCAGAAGAGAGAATTCCAGGGACTGGAAGAACCAACTGTGAGAACCAACTCGGTTTTGTCCGGGTTCAGCTTGAGATGGTTGTGGTTCATCCAGTCCCTGATGAAAATCATAGTAGACTGGAAATTGGAGACAGAGAGGGGAGAAGAAGAGAGGTTGAAGATGAGCTGGAGGTCATCCGCATAATTATATACGGCAACCTCCAGCTGCTGAAGAGCGAAGATTAAAGGAAAGATATAAAGATTGAACAGTAAGGGAGAAAGAGAGGAACCCTGGGGAACACCACAGGTGACTTGAAGTGGAGTAGTCGTGAAATCCCCCAGCCGGACCGCCTGGG
The DNA here is from genome assembly GCF_964263255.1 of Lissotriton vulgaris. NCBI lineage: Eukaryota > Metazoa > Chordata > Amphibia > Caudata > Salamandridae > Lissotriton > Lissotriton vulgaris. The sequence goes on from NC_141697.1 coordinate 1,136,327,648, forward strand.
TGCGGTCCCTCAGGAAGGACGATAGTCAGACCAGGGCTGAGCCCTCGATTCCCGCCGCCTTGACACGTGAGAGCAAGATGGTATGGTCCACCGTGTCAAAGGCGGCGGAGAGGTCGAGGAGCACCAAGGCCTGATGTTTGTTGTGGTCCATGCCCTCCCTGAGGTTGTCCAGGACCGACACCACAACGGATTCGGTAGAGTGCCTGGGGCGGAAGCTGGCCTGACGAGATGCCAAGCCACCATTTGCTTCTACGTGGGCGCTGAGTACCGAGGTGACATGGCGCTCAAGCACCTTGCCCAAGTAGGGCAGTAGGGAAATGGGGCGATAGTTGGCTGAGATGGACGGGTCAGCGCCGGACTTCTTTAAGTTGGGCACTATTGTGGCTGATTTAAGTGCGGGGATCACAACTCCCTGGGTGAGGGAGCTATTAAGGAAGGTAATTGGGGGCTGGGGACAAGTAGAGTAGATCTGTTGTAGGATTCGTGCCGGACAGATGTCTGCCGGAGAACCCAATTTGACCTTAGGAAGTATCTCCAAGAATACTTCCTCAGTGAGGGGGGGAATTGAGGTAAGATGGCACTGGACAGTGGGGGGGGAAGGATCGACAAAAATAGAAGAGGGGGGGGGATGTTAGCCTTGATGGTTGCAATCTTGTCCAGAAAGTAAGAGTTTAATTGGTCGCACAGGGGCTGGGTGGGAGGGATTTGGGGTGAGGCTCTATCAGAATAGGCTAGGTCGTTGATTATACCAAAAATCTCCCTGGATTTATTTTCTGCTGTCAGAATTTTTGTGGAAAAATAAATGGTTTTGGCAGCTAGAATGGCTTTTTTATACTCAGTTAATAGTGAGGAATAATGAATTTTTAATAAGGGGCAGTAATTTCTTCTCCACTGCCTCTCAGCTTGCCGTACGGTCAGTTTTTGTTCTTTTTCGGCAAATAAAAGAAGAAGGGTTAAAGATGTACGCTGCAACAAAACTTCATCAAGGGAATTAGTGAAGCTGCTGCAGCCATGTAAAAATTAAATATATTCTTTGTCTTGTGAGCATCAGTAGCATAAGACACTCCTACAGGATTAGATTTCGATAGTCAGAAGATCTGTGAGTAGAGCAATGCATGTGGTAAAGTGTTGCATGCCCATTACCCAGCTGCACTCCTTCCAATGGGCTCCAGTAGTGCCCGGTGGTACAGAAAGTTTGCACCTTCAGCGTGTGCGGAGCGCATGTTCCTTCACCTGAAAAGATCCCTGGTGCTCTCTTGAATGAAGATGTAAGGTACAGCTAGCAGTATAGGGGAGTACTTATTGCTTTTGTCTACTGAGGGGGCATGATTTGAGGGCAACATGACCAGAGCTCTTCCCTTTGTTTATGATGACACCAAGCATACATTAATGATGAGCGCATGTGCACTAACATAGGATCCTGCAGGAAATCCCTCCTATTTCACTCTTGAAGTTGAGCTGCCCTCACAAAATGTAGGCTTTACTTCTCCATCTGCTCATTTTGGAGTTTGCTCGCTTCAACCAAGCCAGGAAAGTGAATATACATAAAAGGTCAAACTCCTTCAGTAGGGGTAAGGTTGATGTTCCGCGTGAAGCACAATTTCGATTTGGACTAGATCCCCTTTTACAATTCTAAAACATAGCTGCCAAGGGGATCTGTCACAAGTGCAACACCTTCACTCAAAGCCAGTGCTGAGTTTCCTTTAAAAAAAAGTGCAGGTGACCAAAATGTTTCTTTGGAGCTTGGTATCAGCTCCATCCACAGCCAGCACTGCCCAGCTACACTGTGAAAGGCAGACTTCTGATGAAGGGAACAAAAGAAGGGGTGAAATGTGCTGTCAAGTTTAATTTAGTCAACATAGTTGCGCATCCTTCTTCCACATTCTAAAAATGCACAATGAAATTTCAAATGGTTTCCTGTTAACATATGCAGAATGGTCACCCAGGTCCTCATCATCAGCAGGCTGGACTATGACACACTGTCTAACTGCTAGGAGATTTCAGGCCATAGAAAACCCAGCAACCAGACACACACTCAGGCATTCCCCACATCTCAAAGACATCCAGTGGCTTCTCATTCTCTATTCAAAACTCTTTAAACTGCTCAATACACTCATACAAAGCCCTGTACAACCTCTGCCCCACCTACCTCAATAGTCCCATCAATATCAACACGCCCACCAGACACCTCTGCACAGCAAGACGCCTACTCACACGCATACCCTGCATACACAGAACAAGATTCACCCTTTGCTTCATCCTACTTCATGCCCAAAGCCTGGAACATCCTGCTCCTACACATTAGAGCCGCCTTCTCAATACTTGAGCTCTGTAAAAAATGTAAAACTTGTCTCTTCGCCTCAACAAGGCCCAGTCACAGCCGACATCGCCCCTTCTTTCCCAGCAGTGTGAGCTGTGAGTTTGCAAATACGCTTAACATACCATAACATAAAGTTTGCCTTAGCAATATTGTTGTTCAAATGTCTCTCTGGTGTGCCTCGTTTCACACATAGTCTGTTCTTTTCTATCTCAGTCGCACACCGCTCTCATTTCTTTCTATCTTTATCACATTTCTGTCCATATTCTCACACATCTTTAATTTTCTTTCACTATTGTATACCTTGTCTCTCTCTTTCTCTCTCTTCAATTGCTTCTCTCAATCCATTCTCTCTTGTCATACTTTCTCCCACCAGAGGGGCAGAAAGCCTCCTCCTCACTACTTATCAGAACCAGGCTATGTGCAAGTTTAACCTGGGTGACACATGTGTGATACTCCCAGAATGATAGCTGGTCCCGGTTTCTCAGTCCCCACAGAACCTCTGTTTTACATTATAGGAATGAATGCTGTAAGAGCTCAAATCTGTCTGTGATCTGTCTCACCCTGAGCTGGTGTTTGGACAGAATATCGGAACCTATATGTCGTGGGTCAAAAAATTGCGTCAAGAATATCTAAGACAAAAATATTGTAAAGCTAAGTTTCTATAGTAAGTTAAATTTCACTATATATATAACAATACATATATAGTATAGTAATATTTATATATATTTATATAAATCTTCAAGGTACGTAGATGTGGAGTTAAGAAATGAAAATCTTTACTAACCTATTTGCACTTACCTTCTTGACATTTTAGTCCTCAAAATTTTTTACATGATATTCTGTCTATACGATAATTTTGTTCCTGATGTTCTGTCAGTCACCCTTTGATCTATGTCTGCAGAGGGGTCAGCCTGTCTGCAAATGGATCTCAGCTGCATACTTGGGAGAGCTCAGCTCTCTCTGTCCAGAGCCACAGCGCTATGTAGGCAGTAACTCAGCTCCAGCTCGATGACGAAGAGTGCCTATGGATTCACGGTCTCTGCTCTAGCTGTTTATGGGTTCCGCACTATGTATGCTGGGACTTGGCAGCAGCTCTGCAAGATGATGAGGTCTCTTTGTGGCAGAGCTCCACTGTCTGTATGCACAAGAGCCTACTTCTCTCTGTGAAAGAACTAGTTTCAATGAGAGTGAAAGTGGGAATCTATGTTTGAGTGAGTATGAATAAGGGAAAGTGAGTATGAGTGAGTGAGTGACGGAGAATGTTTGTGTTAGAACAATTGAGCGAGTGATTGTTTGAAATTTGTGAGAGCGAGTGGAAGTGCATTGTGGGTGCAGCTATCAATGGTGCAACAGGTGCAGTTGCACCAGGGCCCAGAGTTAGTGAGCGTGTGTAAGTGTGTTAGTAAGTGAGAATAAAATGCAATGAGTATGAATATGTTTGTGTGTCAGTAACAGAGAGTGGAAATAAGTATGAGTGAGAAGGAGAATATGAGAGAATGTGAGCAAGAGTGAGAAAGGGAAAAGAGTTTTAGGTCCAGATTATCAAAACTTTCACACAACGTAGCACAGCAGCCAAAGTTACTGCATTGCGTGAGAGGGAGAGAGCAAGAAAGGGCCATATCAACAAAGATATGGTACCATCCTGCTCTCTCCATAGCGCTGGCGAACAATTAGACTGCCATGTTTTACACAGACACCTGTGTACCATACTGCAAAGATGTCTGTATGAGTCTAGCATAGGTTTTATACTGGAAGGGTGCTCTTCCAGTTCAAAACACTATGCTTTGTCTAACTTTAAAACTTTTCCTACTTCGGATGTACGCTGTACAGTGTCGTACACATGCAAAGTGGGAAAGGTTTGAAGTAATAAAAGCATTCCTCCTTCTTAATGCCTGTTTTCAAGTGGCATTTGTTTTTGGGTGCAAAACCCAGTCTGCTATTGTTAGTAGATAGGGTTTTGCATCAAAAACTATGGGTGGTTGCAAGGGAATGCCTATGTACCACACATGAGACACCACCTTGACACAGAGTAATGTAAAGAAGTGCTTTGCCCTGCTTTAAGTTACTTTCAAACGACTTCCTAGCACAAAACAAGTTTGAGCTGGAAAGTACATTAATAAACACATTTTGTGCAGGTTTGCGCAACTTTTTCTGGGTCTAAATGTGAGAGGGAGTAAGTATGAATGAGTATTTTTTTTTTTAAACCTGGTGAATTCCTGGGCCGTATTACGCCCCACCACTTTCAAAGATCACCAGCAGCCACTGATGCTAATACTTACCGACGAGATGGAGCATAATAGCCTGAGCTTACGCTTTTAAAACAGGGGGTCATGGTTTAATCTCCCTGTGACTATAAAAAAAAATCTGATTTTGTGCAATGTTATCTGGTTCTCATATAAAGCACCCTTATACCGTTTCCCTCCCTCCCCTGACCCTCCATGAAAGCTGCTATTGGCAGAAAATTTCTTGCCACTTAATTTAAAAAACAGAAACTCTTTCTTGCCTTTTTAGAATTTATTTTGCCCTTATTATCCATTACATGGGTAGTAAGCACTATATAAATGTAATTAATTTGCAATTTCTGGGGTACCTTATGCTAACTCTGATGATTGCACTGTCATTTTATTTATATGCTTCCTCATGTACATTTGCTTGCTGTGTTTCTAGTGTTTTTTACGCACAATCATTTGTTTATCTTCACCCCATTGTAAAGCGCTCTGATACTCTTGGGTCCAGCAGCGCTATATAAAACCTTTGAAATAAATAAAATAAATAAAAATGGTGATCAGTAAAGTACACTGTTTTGCACAAGACCCCTACTGTGAGGTTTTCGTCCTGGATGTTGTCATCTTTGACCCTTATCGCCTCCTTAGAGAACACTGCAGACCTAAGCTAAGCTGAAGGAACCTGTCAGAGAAAAGAGAATGTTTGTCTGATGCTCTCCTCTCCAGCCATACTGTGCCCTTTCCCTGGGACAGACACCCACAAAGCTGCAGGTCTGCGGCCCAGGCTACAGAACTCGATGGAGGGGGGGCTGCAGCCCTTTCAGACCACTGGGCATTGTCTGGGTGTACTTATATAACTCTCATTCCGGCTGTACATTTCAGAAGCAGAAACAACTAGACCGCCAGCCCAAGTTAGCATCCCTTAGTGTCCTTCTCAGGACAGTGAAAAATAGCACCAGAAGCAGGTCTGTGCGATCTCAACATTGATCCCAGAAGGCTGCAAAGCTTAAGGGGAAGAAATGATATACGGACCCCCTCCTCCCGACGCCGCTATGCTCACTCCAACCTGTATCAACAGAAAAAAGCCCATAAAAAAGAACCAACAACCAGGCCTTTAGCTACTCAACCAGCAGCCTAACCAAACAGGTAAGTGAAACTAAAATGTTTGTACAAAAGTGTTAATGACTGTGTTTTTTAACTCCTGGGATAAATGGCGCAATTTCGTTCTGGTCAGTCGGCCTGGTACGCCTTGTAGAGCAAGCTAATTCAGATTCGTTTGTTTCTCCAAAAGCACCGGACGTCTGATAAAGTTGTCAACAACCTTTTTAACTGGGCAATGTTTTCCAAAGTTGCAAAACCGTTTTAAGCAATTGCCTTGTAATGAGTTGTCAGGCGCAGTTACGCACACCTGGCAGAGCTCCAAACGAACAGCAGTGGCTCACTGCACATGGACACCTAGCATGCCACAGATATCAGTGGAACAACCATGCATACATTATACACTGACCTGAAAAATATTAAAAAGTCCTCTGACACCCCTTCCGCCTAGTTTAAAAAAAAATCTGTTCGGCTTTATATTTATTGCTCAGAAATTATTGAGGTAATGTTTCAGCCTAATTTGCTTTTTTCGTTTTTTTCTTATTTGGTCTTCTACATAATTGTACACCGGCGAAGCAAGGCATGGGTCAGTCATGCTAGCTTGGTACTATGGTACTATGGTGTGTTTTGTTTATTTATTTTAGGGTTTAATTCATTTAAATACAACAACACTTGAAAGCTAGAGTTAAATAAATGCAGCTTTAATCTACGTATATCACCTTCCTTAGGCATATATATACCTTCCATGTACTTATGTACTTATGTATCTATAAATGTATTACTTTGCTTCACCATAACCAATGCACTACCTCTCACCCTATATATTTCTCAATGTATCCTTTACCTCTACTCTTACTCATCTTAAACCTCATTCTACTCTCTCCATGCACTACCCTATTTCTCACCCTATACAGCTCTCAATATATCTCTACCTCAACTCTCAGACTCATCTCAAACCTTAGTCTACTACTCTTTCCAATGCTTACCCTATTCCTCACCCTATACCTCTATCAATATATCCTCTACCTCCTTTGTCTCATTCATCCCAAACCCCATATCGCTACTATGATCCACAAAATAGCCCTTTCTAGACTCTTACCTTCTCTACCCCTCCTTGCATCTTCTCATGCCTCTTTTACTATTCAGATCTCCCAAGCAAGCCTTTATAAATCCTTCCCTCTGACTCTTCCCCCTCAAATTCCTCTTTACTCATCCCAAACACCTCCTACTGCTATAAACTCCACAGATAGAAAAACAAATTCTAGACCCTTCCCTTATCTATCTCTCCACTTTTCCTTTTCAATCCAAATAACAGACTAACATGCTCACCACTCAAATTAATTTCATATATTCCTATACTAATTCCCCACTTATCATGTTTGGGTTCCGGAGTAGTGTGCTACTCACCAAAAAGTACTTCAGCACCTCATCAGTGGTAGCAAGTGCTATATAAATGCAAACCTTTTCCCCTCTTCTATCCCTCTACTATCCGTCTCAATCCAAATACCAGATTATTATAGCCACCGCTCAAATTACTTTCATATTTCACGATTCTAATTCACCACAATTCCTTTATGGGGTCTGGAGTAGCATGCTACTCGCCAAAAAAGTGCTTTGACTCCTCGTTAGGGGCAGTAAGTGCTATATAAATATAATTACAATACAATACAATACCTTATTTACAAGGCGGTGTTAAGCCACTTAATTTGGCTTAACGATGCCTTGTAAATAAAGCACCTTTTCACGCTACACATAGAGTGAAAGGGGTGGGCAATGGGTGTTGTGGTGGGCGTTCTACTTCAACACCCATTGATTTTGACGCTGCCCCCTATTTACAAGGGTGGCTTAAATATGGGGCAGTGCCGAAATTAAGACCAGGAAAATCCTGGGGTCTTATTTATGAAGGTTTTGCGCCGCCGGTGCATCACTTTTAAAATGGGAAAAAGTGACGTACTAGTGGCGCGAGGCCTTCATAAATGAGGTCCCTGGTCTTTACGTGGCTCAATGAGGAGAAATGATTATTTCTCCTAGTTTTTGCTATTTCTGTGTCTGCTGCATTGTACAGCAGACACACAAAAAGCAAATCTGCATGAATGATTGTTTATGTGCAGGAAGGTATCACTTCCTTCACATAAACAATCATAATAAAAAAAATTACGATTTTCAACTTCTATGTGTGCTGCACAATGCAGCACACATAGGAGTTACAAATTACCATTAATGATTGTTTATGTGCAATAAGGAACACCTTCCTGTACATAAACAGGCATTCCCTCAACTCAGGCACCCTTGCACTATGGTGCAAGGGTGCCTGCATTGGCGCTAGGCAGCTGAGTTTAGCGCCAGTGCTAGGGAATCACAGGGATGTGCTGTATCATTGTAAAAAGGCCTCATTCCTCCATTTTTCAGAATGACAGAAGGTGGCCATAGCAATCTTTGCCTAATGCCATGTTTCGTGATTCACTTATTAATATGCCCCACCATTTATCCAGGCAAAATCATTTTTGTGAATCTAACAATGATTCACACGAAAAACATAGCCTCATAGTTAGCCTATAGTGGACATGCTTAGAATCTCGACGCTAAATGGGAGCAGACATTTCACTGATCAGCTTCACAGATCCATGCAGCACAAATTTAAACGGGCAATTGTTGACCGATTTATATTCAAAATGCAAAATTATTTCAGTATTGATGAGTCATATTCTGATTAGCTTCCTAAAATGGCATGGTCTGCCATTGTCAAAGTTAAGTACAATCCAAAATGATCAAAGTTATGCATTAATGAATATCACAGCATTGGTTAGTCGTTAAGGACTTAGCAATGTCAGATTTAAAGCAAGTTATTATCATGAGATATTTAAAAATAACACTCATGTAAGATTGAGCAATAATATATATACTAGTTAAGCAATTTGACATGATATGGACATTGCTGCATTCTATGCACAGTATATTTAGCAGAAATATTATTATATGGTATTCAGTTTGCAAGCTGTGCACTTTTTGAAAAGATTTATCACTCTGAATGGACATCACCAGTGAATGAGAACCTAAGTGAATGAAACTACATTTTAGCAACAGTTATAAAGATCGTTTTATTAAGACCACTGATTGTAACTTTAATGACCAATTACAAGGTGACGGTGAGTTGTATGATGACAGGTAATAGACTCAACTATAATTTAAATGTTAATATGTTTAGCCACACATTCCAATAAAAATGTGAAACAGTCTGATTTACAAGCTGTCAAAGGGATTGGCAAGTGCCTGTGACTCGGCTAAACTTTGCTTGTGCTGAAATTGGCTACAGCCAGAGGATCCTTAATGTATCCAGTGCTAATGCTATCCCAATCAATGTGGATAGACCCTGGAATGAGTGCTTTTGTTCAGTCCTGCTGAATTTCATACGGAGAGTAAAGTTAAAACATGCACACGTGCGCACACACACATTTGATTGTTATTATAATTACATACATATTCAAACTTACCACTATTGATGTAGGTAAATACAGAACTCAATCGACAGGTGCTTGGCACCGCATAATGATACCCATCCTTCACTAAAACCAGGGCTTATATATAATAAATGACCACATTATCTGGCACGGTTGAATACATTATTTAAAAAAAATGCATACTATGCACTTTAGCAACGCTTAATTTGTACTAGTATTGTTCCAGTATTTTTTTCTTCTTAATATACATCAATGCACCCTAAGCAAACTTGACATTGCTGTCTTCCTTTCCACTTGAGAGACCCATAGGTAAGGCTCGGTCGATATCCACAGACTGGCCCCAGATCACATTCTTCTTTGCATATGCAAATGTGATCTGGGGCTTCGGGCTTTCATAGCAACTTGGGTGATCCATGCTGTTATGGTTCCACTAACGTATCATATTTTATGAAAGTGAGCTAGTGTAGAGAAAGTCTACAAAAAAATGGTTCATATGGACTCAGTCTGCTATCATACTACCTTACCGGTAGACATTCCAAACCTTTTTGAAAAGTTATTCATGGTTGTTTCATTAATTCGTTTGTGAAAGCAGGGTGAGTCTCATCTCATCCCACTTGGCTGAGACAACTATGTCATCCAACTGTATTATATTCCTGTGAGAGCAGTCTATACTCAACAGCTATGTTTGTGTTCTTTCCTAGTTTCAAATACTAAGGATTGCCTTTGATGCAATATTGATGTGTTAGGTAAAGCTTCTTCCTATTTAAAGATTGATGCGTCACAAGTACATATGAGAGAGGAGCCAAAAATGTAATTCTTCTCCATATGTGTGCCATAGTTCTCCTGACCACAACTTCAAAAACACAATTGAAAAGTCCATGCTTTCAAGGACTCCCATATCAGTAAAACATCACCAAAGAACATGAACATAAATAAATCAAAATAAATATTTACTCGAAGATACTAAATGGAATTTTCTTTTAGAACCACTGGTTGGAGTTCGAGCTCATTCAACTCTAGCCAGTTTCAAATTTGCTATAAAGGTTTGGACAAAAAATCAGATACTAAAATGTAAATTATTGAAATATAAAGATAAAATGAAGATTCCCTTATAGCTCTTGAATCAGAACTCATGTTTATAGAATTCAAGCTTTGATGATTGCTAAAGCAGCTCCTATTGAGAGATATACAGAATCGACAACAGAGGAAAATATTTGCAGACATTTGCATTAACTCACCCTATTGTCTAGGTTCATAGTTAGACTACTGCTGAATGATTTTCCAATACTGGGTGTAACGTCCTATCATGAAAGAAACACAGTCACTACTTAAATCCCAATTTCGCATTATAAATATAATATGAGGAAGAATGTGTTCAATGTCTTTATTATGTTCCATGAATTGCACATTAGCCTTTTAATTTTTAGGTTGAGCGTGAGTCAGCGCGCATGCGCTGCTCTGGCGATCTGCTATAGTGGAGCATGGAAGAGAAGCCCGCCCACTCTCTGCCAATATTTGTCAATGGCTTCTGTCTTTATTCTTCAGAAATGCAGGCTTCTGATTCAGTAATCAGTTGGTTATTCACACCTTAGTACCACTTTTGCTTCATTTGTAACCACCCATGGCTACTGTTCCCTTTACTTCTGTTGTTACACTGTCCATGTTTATACGTCTGTAAGCACTATTTTCTTTTTTCCTACTGCAGGCAGGATGACTTGCGCAGCTGGGAAAACAGTGCCTGTGTTTTTCTCGTTTCATTGACCGACACAGCATGGAAGGTGGGCCTGAGGCAGGCGTTTTATTCATGTTTTGGTTTTTAAAGCATAAATAAAACGCATTGTCATTTACAATGCCAATAGCTTAAACTCATGTCAATGCCAGACCTATTGCTCTACAAATGCTTGTGTTTCTTCCCTCGGGCTCAGATGCCGACTCTTTGGAGGATAGGGGGTAGTTCCGGGATGCTCTGCAGGCTTGTTTTTTACCAACCACCTCTCGGCTGTTAGAAAACATCAAAATATAAATAGGCGTATTTATTTCTAGCCCCCCCCTTTCCAGGTGACCCCCATGTAATATGATGTAGCTTGTTCTAATTTACTTTCAATAATTTGTGTTTTTCTGGGTATATTTTAATATGCGTTGTGAGCGCGGTGTACAGAGCATGTAGAGCGTTTTATAATTTCCTAATGCAACATTCATTCTCAAAGACAACAGGAGCTTCTCCTCCCCGAAGAGATAGAGTGGTATGAGGCAATCCTGAGAGGCCCAGTGCCCCTCCCTGTAGCCTGTGCCTCTTTAGGTCTCTTTTAATTGCTAGAGAAATGGGAGAAACATAATTAGTATCTAGTCAGTGATGGAAACATACCGCATTCCACCACGATCGGAAAGAAACATTAGTTGCTTTTTTCCAATTAGAAGTAATGTGATGGAAGGCAATCACTATCAAGAGATCAAGGAGTACGTAATGTTGACGAGACTGGGGGAGAGAAGGGGGTAAAGAACCTAAAAAGATGTGAGTGAGGGAGAAAGGAACCTGAAATTGAAAACTTTTTTGGAGTTGAAACCAAACTAGTTTCCAAAATTGGAGTATAGGAGGACAATCAAATAGCATATGTTTTAAATCCGCAGAGAGACTGGGGCATGACCAGCAAGTAGAGGGGATGTCTGAGGAGAAAGTTGATAAAGGTAGTGGAGTAAAAAGAATTTGGTTATAAATAAAATATAGAGTTTGGGTAGTATTGGCAGCTCTAGAGGTTTTATGGATTTTAGACCAAATTATGTCCCAAAATGTAGGTGGCCATTCTAATGAAAGGTCCCACTCCCAGGCCAATTCAGTTTTAGTTTTGGATCTGTCTGCATAGAAGTGAAAAGAATTATTAAGAAATGATGCGGAAGGCGAGGAATCTATTGCCAGAGATATTGAGCCACAAGCGATGGGGATGGCACTTGAGGTCGGTAAGGATTGAAGGTATTGAATGAGAATAGGATATAGCGTGTTGTATTGTGAGCGAGAACTGAGGGGCAGAGAGAATTGGGACCGAAGATCCAAAAAAGAAAGGGGAAGGTTATGAGAAAGAAGTTGAGAGATCCAACGTATACCATGTGAGTGCCAAGTTTTCCAGAAGAAAGTACGGTTACGAATCTTGAGCTGTTGATTATGCCAAATAGGTTGTTCATGTGTCAAAGAAGAAAAAGAAGGATAGGAAGAAGATAAAAAAGGAAGAAGAAGCTTGCGAGAGTAGGAAATGATAGCATTATGACGACGGTTCGGGATAGACGTAAAAGATAACATTTCAGGAAATTCAAAAGGAGAGATAAAAGAAGATTCTATTTTTAACCAAAGAGGAGGATAGAAGGGTTGATCGGTTGACAGCTACCGGGACGATTGTTTTAGATAGAAAGCACGATGATAAGCCTTAAAAACAGGAAAACGAACTCCAGCTTGAGATTTATCTTTCCGTAAGGAAGTGAGAGCGATACGAGAACGTTTACCGTTCCACAAGAACTTTAGCAAAATAGAATCAATCCTTCTAAAATAATAATCAGGAATATGTATTGGAATCATAGAGATAGTATATAATAGGAGAGGTGATAGCATCATTTTGATAGAGTTTAAGCGCCCCCACCAGGACAAAAAGAGAGGGTTCCAACGGGTGATGGCTGTGTCCAATTTCTTAGAAACATAATCAAAATTTATTTTCAGAGTATCAGGCAAGAGAGGAGCAAACCAAATTCTTAAGTATTTTATTTTGGTTGGTTGCCAAGAGAAACCAGAATGGTCAAAGAGATGTTTTTGGCATAAAGAATTTAAAGGGAGAATTTCACATTTATCAACGTTAAGACGATACCCAGATACAACGGAGAAAGAGGAAACTTGCTGAAGAAAAGAAGGAAGAGAAGAGAGTGGGTCAGAGCAATAAAAAAGAATGTCATCGGCATAAACCGAAAGTTTAACTTGTTGAGAGGCAAAATGGAATCCAGAAATAGAATCATCTTGGCGAATTTTGGTAAGAAAAGGCTCCAGAGCTAAAACAAATATTAAAGGAGACAAAGGACAACCTTGTTGACTACCTCTTTGAAGAGCGAAGTAGTCCGAAACCATACCATTGACAAAGATCGATGCTTGAGGCCAAGAGTAAAGTAAAGAAATAAGAGAAAGAAATTTGGGAGGGAAACCTGCCCAAATGAGAGCCTGAAACATAAAGTCCCAACTAATCCTGTCAAAAGCTTTCTCAGCGTCTAAACAAATGGTAGCTAGGGGAAGATCTAGAAAAGATGCTTTAATGAGAATGTCAAAAAAGACTCGGGAGTTGTCAGAAGATAGGTGGCCTTTAACAAAACCAGATTGTTCAGGACCGATTAAGTCAGGTAACAAAGGATCTATCCAAAGAGATGGGCCGATAATTCTTACAAAGAGAATGTTCCTTGTCGTCTTTAGGAATTAAACAAATCAAAGCTTGTTGAAAAGAGCCGCGCAACAGACCAGAATCAAGAAAAGACTGAAATAAAAGTAAAAGTTTTGGTAAGAGGAGAGATGCGAAGTGACTGTAAAATTCAAAAGTAAACCCGTCTGGACCGGGAGCCTTTCCATGATGCAATTTTGAGACGGCAATGAAAATTTCCGAAAGAGAGATATCACCATATAAAGAACCGAAATCTACATGAGTGGAAGGAGGAGAGGGGATAGATTGAAAGTATGAGAGGAGATCAGCTGAAGTAGGAACATGTTCTGGAGTGTAGAGATTTTTGTAAAAAGTGACAAATTCATTAAGAATATCTTTGTCTTTAAACAGAGAATCACCATTCGAGGTTTTAATCAAATCAATTTTTGCTCGTTCTTTTCGAATTTTTAAATAGTTAGCAAGCAATTTCCCCATTTTATTTTGACCACCATAATATCGTGAATTACATTTCAATAACAGATTTGAGGCAGCGTCAGTGGTAAATTTATTAAAGGAAATTTTGGTGTCAATGAGATCTTTGAGGGAGGATTCAGTATTGGAGGAGTGATAAGCGAGCTCTAATTGTTTAATCTTAGTAAGTAATTGAATGGATTGGGCCTCTCTAAGTTTTTTCTTTAGCAGCACAAAGTTAATGATAAAACCTCTAGAGGCTGGTTTAAAGGAGTCCCCTACCATGACATATGGGGAGTTGGGAATGTGATTAAGAGGAACAAATTCAGAGGAACACTTAGTAAATTCTGTACAGAAAATGGGGTCTAGAAGTAAAGAATTATTAAACCTCAATCTACCAGAGTGGGGAGAAAAGGGAAGGAGGTCAATATCAACAAATACGGGAGCATGATCTGAAATCAAAATGGAACCAATGTCAGAGTGTATGGCATGATGAGTCAAAGATTTGCTAAGAATGATATAATCAATGCGTGATTGGGAATTATGGGAGGGAAAATAGAAACTATACTCTCTAAGGTCGGGATTACATAATCTCCAAATATCCACTAATGCATTGTTTTGAATGGCTTTGGTGAATTTAGAGTGCATCTTAGAGGGTAAAAACTTAACCTTTGAATGTCGGTCAAGGATAGGGTCAGAAATTTGATTGCAGTCCCCACCAAAAATAATATAATCATCTGTAAGTGTTGCTAATTTATCAGAGATGGAAGGCCAGAAAAGCTTATCAACACCAGTGGGAGCATAAACATTGAAAATCACAAGAGGTATTTTATCAATAAGCAATTTAACAAGTAACCAACGACCATGAGCATCACAATCCTGAGAAATTGTAGAAACATTTAACTTTTTGTGAAACAATATCAAAATTCAATTTTTCTTATCAGAGGAGGGAGAAAAGAAAACATGTCCCACCCAACATCGCTTAAGCTTTAAAGCTTCAGTCTCTGAGAGATGAGATTCCTGAATAAGGGCAACATCAGTCTTAAGTCTGGCGAGGTGCGATAATACCTGTAGCCTCTTAATTTGATTATTCAATCCTTTAACATTCCAAGTAGTAACACGGAATATAAAGCTGAGAGGAAATATAGAGCTATGACATGCTTACTGAGTTCATAGAGAAAAAGATATAAAGGAAAAAGTAAGAGAAGAGGAAAGATGAACTAAAAGCAATATAAGAGAAGAAAAAGAAAAGAAGAAAAGGTCAATGATGAGAAAGAAAAAGAATAAAAAGAGATACAGAACACAAAGACAGCACATGTCCAAAACAGACAACTTAAAAACATACTTACGAGAACAAATGTAAAACAGGGGTGGTGGCGTCAAAAGACGACGGAGACAACGAGAGCGGGCAACCAAACCTCTGTTTACAGAATTGAGAAAAACACCATAAAGAACCAATGTGACACATCAGGATAAGGTGAATGATGAAGTATCTGTAAAAAAGGGGGATGAAAGATATAATGTAAGAAAACGACAAAGGAAAAACGTTAAGTTAAAACATTTCTAAGCATAGGATAAAAAGGAAGGGTAAGACAAAAATCAAAAATAGAAACAACAAAATTAGATCAGGATCAACAAATCCAGAGTGTTATCGGGTCCAGTCAGGTGGCTCTGGAAGTGTCCATAACGTCTGCTCCATGACGACGAAGATATTCTTGTAGAACAGCAGGATCTTCAAATGTAGTAGTTTTCTCTTTGTAAGTAACCACCTTGAAGAGACATGGGTGAAGAAGACCGTATCTGGCGTTAAGAGCTCTCAACTGCGGGCGCATATTAAGAAATGTCTTCCGACGGTCAGCCGTGACCTTAGCAACATCCTGCGACAGATAAAGACGATGGCCCTCCCATGTAATTTGTTTTTCGATCTTGGCGGCTGAAAGAACCTGTAGGAGATCCGTGTATTATAGGAACAACATGATGACCCCACGAGGTTTAGAGGATACTTTAGGACCGAGGCGATGTGTTCTCTGTATGTTGATAGAAGATAAGGCAGGTGCATCTAAACTTTTTGGGAGAAAAGATTGGAAAAAAGCAGTAGGGTTGGAACCTTCCGAAATCTCAGAAAGACCATAAAGGCGTAGGTTATTTCTGAGGTTTCTATTTTCCAAATCCTCCGTTTGCCTTTTAAGTTGAAGAATTTCAGCTTCCATGGAGGGGATACGAGAACAGGAACTTTGCACAGATTCTGATGACTGCTCTAGAATTAGTACAAGAGAATCTAAGGACGACCATTTATCATGCATAATTTGCAGAGTTTTAGTTGCCGTCTCCATAAAAGGTTTGAGAGCACGTAATTCCTCCAAGATAAGATCCATAGATGAAGATGATGAGGACACTCCAGCGCTGCACGGCCACCAGCTGCACCGGTGCCCTCTCCCCTCGCTGCTGCTCGCAGCCTCGCTCAGCCCTCTGCCCAGCAGGCCCGCCTTCCTCTGCGGCGTGCTCTGCTGCTAGGCAACGCTCGCATACTGTGAGCGCTCTCCCCCCCTGACTCGGCTCCGCCGGACCAGGTAGCAATCTGTTGCCCGGTTTTGCATTTAGCACTGTTGTTTAGTTTTGTGACTGCTGTTCTTAATCTGTTTGTTTTGCTCGTTTATCTCGTGCTTGTACCCCCTGTGCCCTCCCCGCCCCGCTCCCCGCCGCCGTTCTCGTGGCCACGCCCTCTTCCTTTCTGTGCCCTCCCCGCTCCCGCCTCCCAGCTGCCCCTCCCTCGCTCAGCCCCCCCCTCTCTCCACTTATGGCAGAGTGGATAACGCGCAGCGGTCATGCGCAGCGGGCGCGCCCTACGCGTGCCGAAGGCACGCCAAAGGGAAGCCCGTCTGTGCCCGTCCGCGCCTGGACCGCGCCCAGGGCCCGGACCCCTGGCCCCCACCGACGGAAGATGACCCGACTGTCCTACGACGCCACCGAACTCATCGCACTCAACGCCGGCAGACTCCCGGGCTGCTGCCGAGCCACCCCGAGACGCACACACGGACCCTTCTGCTGCAACTCCTGCAAGTTCACCTGCATCCGGACCTGCACCACTCCGGCAGTGCCCAAGACCTCGACGAGCAACAGCAGCAGCCACCTGAAGTGCATCCTGCTCAACACCCGCTCAGTCCACAGACACGCCGTTGAGCTCTGGAACCTGATCAACACCACAACCCCAGACGTCGCCTTCCTCACGGAAACCTGGATGAACGCCTCCTCAGCGCCCGACATCGCCATCGCCATCCCAGACGGCTACAAGATCATCCGGAGGGACCGCGTCAACCAGACAGGAGGAGGCATCGCCATCATCCACAGGAACTCCATCCGCATCACGACCAACACCGACGACACCCTCGCACCCGCCGAGCGCCTGCACTTCCAGATCCACATCAACCCCAAGACCACCCTCAGAGGCACGCTCATCTACAGACCCCCGGAGCCACGCACACAATTCAGCGAAGACATCGCCGACTTCGTCAGCCGGCATGCCCTCCCCTCCACTGACTACATCCTCCTCGGGGACCTCAACTTCCACCTGGAGAACAACAACGACCGCAACACCACCACCCTGCTGGACAACCTCGCTAACCTCGGACTCAAGCAACTGGTGACCACCCCCAACCACTACGCCGGACACACACTCAACCCCGTCTTCTCCTCCAGCAAGGACATCGCCTTCAGCCACGCCACAGGACTCCACTGGACGGACCACAGCTGCGTCCACTTCAGCTTCAAAAGTACCACGATCCACCACCAACAGCAACAGGTTGCTCGCAGAAGCTGGAACAAGATCACAGCCGACAAGCTCGCAACCTCCCTGAGCAAGAACCCACCCACCAGCGCTTCGAACCCCAGCCAAGCGGCCACCAACCTCACGAAGTGGATCAGCGACTGCGCAGACGACCTCGCCCCCCCCCCCGAGGACCCCGCCTAGCAGACCCGGCAGCAAGAAAGCCCCATGGTTCACAGACGAACTCAAGAACTCGAAGAAGAACTGCAGAGCCCTTGAGAAAGCCTGGCGCAGAGACCCAACACCGGACAACATGACTGCCCTCAAGCTCGCCACCCGAAACCACCACCAACTGATCCACACCACCAAGAAAACTGCATTCAAGGAACGACTGGACAACAATGCACACAACAGCAAGGAACTCTTCAACATCGTTAAAGAGCTCTCCAACCCCAACGCCGGAAACAACGGCATTATCCCTTCGCAAGACCTCTGCAATTCTCTCGCCTCCTACTTCCACAACAAGATCGCGGACATACACAACAGCTTCAGCACTCAACCGACGCACGCCACGACCGAACCACCGCCCCCCACCAACACCCTCCGCGCCTGGACCCCGATCAGCACCGAAGACACCGTCCGCACGATGAACTCCATCCACTCCGGATCTCCGACCGACTCTTGCCCTCACCACGTCTTCAACAAGGCTGACGCTGTCATCGCACCTCACCTGCGGGACATCATCAACACCTCCTTTCACACCGCTACCTTCCCGGAGAGCTGGAAGCACGCCGAACTCAGCGCTCTACTTAAGAAGCCATCCGCCGACCCCACCGACCTCAAGAACTACCGACCCATCTCTCTGCTCCCGTTCCCCGCTAAAGTCATCGAGAAGACCGTCAACAAGCAGCTGGCCGCCTTCCTCGAGACGAACGGATCCCTCGACCTCTCGCAGTCTGGCTTCCGGGCCAACCACAGCACCGAGACCGCCCTGATCGCAGCCACCGATGACATCCGAGCTCTGCTCGACAACGGAGAAACAGCGGCCCTCATCCTCCTAGACCTCTCTGCGGCCTTCGACACTGTCTGCCACCGTACCCTAGTACAGCGCCTCAGCAACGTCGGAATCCAGGAGAAGGCAATAGAGTGGACCATCTCCTTCCTCTCCGGAAGGACACAGAGAGTCCGCCTCCCCCCGTTCAGATCAGAAGCCCCCGAAGTCATCTGTGGCGTTCCTCAAGGCTCCTCACTCAGCCCGACCCTCTTCAACGTCTACATGAGTCCCCTCGCAGCCATCGCACGCCAGCACAACCTCAGCATCATCTCCTACGCAGACGACACCCAGCTGATCCTCTCCCTCACCAACGACCCCGCGACCGCCAGAGCCAACCTACACAAAGGGATGAAAGAGGTAGCCGAATGGATGAAGAACAGCCGCCTGAAACTGAACTCGGACAAGACGGAAGTCCTCATCCTGGGACCCTCACCCTCCGCCTGGGAAGACTCCTGGTGGCCCCCGCACTAGACAGCGCACCCAAACCAACAGACCACGCACGCAACCTGGGCTTCATCCTGGACTCCTCCCTCTCCATGACCAGACAAGTCAACGCTGTCTCCTCGTCGTGCTTCAACATCCTACGCATGCTACGCAAGATCCCCACCGAGACCAGGAAGACGGTCACCCAGGCCCTCGTCACCAGCCGACTGGACTACGGCAACTCCCTCTACGCCGGAACCACCGCCAAACTCCAGAAGAGACTCCAGCAGATCCAGAACGCCTCAGCACGACTCATCCTGGACATTCCCCGTCGCAACCACATCTCCGGACACCTGAGAGACCTGCACTGGCTCCCAGTCAACAAGAGAATCACCTTCCGTCTCCTCACCCACGCACACAAAGCCCCGCACAACCAAGGCCCAGGATACCTCAACAGCCGCCTCAACTTCTACGCTCCCAAACGCCAGCTTCGATCGACCGGCCACGCCCTCGCCCTCGCCGCCGTCCACCGCATCCGAAGAGCCACCACAGGGGGAAGGTCCTTCTCCTACCTCGCCGCCAAGACCTGGAACTCCCTCCCGACCCACCTCCGCCTGACCCAGGACCACCTCGCCTTTAGGAAGCAGCTCAAGAACTGGCTGTTCGAGCAGTAGCGGACCTCCCCTCCCCAAGCGCCTTGAGACCCTCCGGGTGAGTAGCGCGCTATACAAATGCTTTGATTGATTGATTGATTGATTGATGAGGCATTATCTGGGGAGAGAGGGTCCTTCTTGAGGCGTTTAGAAGACGCTGAAGTTGTCGGTAATTTACTGCCGTTGCGAGATTTAGAAATTGTGCCCGAAATCATCTCAGACTTGGACATCGCACCTTCTTCCATATCCTGTGAGGGAGAATCAGAGTCTGAGCAAGTAGGCACCTTGGCAATGGTAGAGAGCTTCAAATTGCGACGTTTCCCCATGTAGAAACACAGAGAGCTGAGTTGAGTAGAGCGTTGGCCGCCAAATATCAAATATTGAAAGAAAAGTCAATTAAACATGGGAGGTGATGGACCCAAAGAGGAGGGAAAACAAACCAAATGGCAGTAGACCAGACTGTGATAAAAACAAGTCATTGAATAAGAGACAATAAGGCCATGGATCAAAAATGGGCAGAGGAGGAATGTTCAAAAAAGAAATAAAATAGTCCACAATACAGAGGAGAAACAGGAGTGAGGAACGGCATCATAACGCATCAGTTAATGAAACGCGCGTTTTCTAAGGACAAAATGGCGGCCAGAATCCGGGGGCCCGGGCCACGGCTAAAAGAATGTCGCAAATGCAATGTGATTCAGAAAAGGGGGTGGTGATGGACAGAGTATCTGAATTAAGCAGAACACTCGTACCCAGTCAACAGATCAGGGCTTGATCCATCACCGTTTTTTAGCTCACTGCACCATCCCAGCTCAGAACCTGGCTACATGCAAATTAGTCTGTCCCTGGCCCAGTGCATCATGGAAACAGGGCAGACCAAACTACCAAGCCAATTCTTATACGGGAAAGGAAACAAGCTTCCGGGGACCGGTTTCTGGCATTACAGCCGTCTTCGGCCCGGCTTGCTTGAATCCTGATGGTGCAGTGAGCAAGGGACTCATGTCTGAGCATACCCTTCCACGCTTATGGTGGACAAAACGATTCAGAAAAGGGGGTGGTGATGGACAGAGTATCTGAATTAAGCAGAACACTTGTACCCAGTCAACAGATCAGGGCTTGATACATCACCGTTTTTTAGCTCACTGCACCATCCCAGCTCAGAACCTGGCTACATGCAAATTAGTCTGTCCCTGGGCTTGCTTGAATCCTGATGGTACAGTGAGCAAGGGACTCATGTCTGAGTATACCTTTCCACGCTGGACAAAACGATTCAGAAAAGGGCCAGGGACAAACTAATTTGCATGTAGCCAGGTTCTGAGCTGGGATGGTGCAGTGAGCTAAAAAACGGTGATGGATCAAGCCCTGATCTGTTGACTGGGTACGAGTGTTCTGTTTAATTCAGATACTCTGTTCATCACCACCCCCTTTTCTGAATCGTTTTGTCCACCATAAGCGTGGAAGGGTATCCTCAGATGTGAGTCCCTTGCTCATTGCACCATCAGGATTCAAGCAAGCCGGGCGGAAGACGGCTGTAATGCCAGAAACCGGTCCCCGGAAGCTTGTTTCCTTTCCAGTACAAGAATTGGCTTGGTAGTTTGGTCTGCCCTGTTCCCATGATGCACTGGGCCAGGGACAGACTAATTTGCATGTAGCCAGGTTCTGAGTTGGGATGGCGCGGTGAGCTAAAAATCGGTGATGGATCAAACACAGATCTGTTGACTGGGTACGAGCGTTCTGTTTAATTCAGATACTCTGTCCATCACCACCCCCTTTTCTGAATCGCAAATGCAATGTAGCTGTATTGTAGAGAGAGCGATGGGCTCACCACATCTCAAAGGTTGAAGGGCAGAGATTCAGTGACATAAATTGCCAGCAAATCCTTACTAAGACAACAACTCAGCGTTGTAAATAACGAGAAGTGCTCCTTTCAGAAACAAAATGGCGGCCGGGATCCGGAGATCCGAGCAGATGCCGAAAAAGCATTAAATGTGAAGTAAATTGAGGGCGCTGGGCTCACCTCATCCTAAAGGTAGCAGGGCAACGTCTTGGTGCACATAAACTGCCAGCAAAGTCAGATTTTAGGAAACAACTCAGCGCTGCAGATAACGAGAGCGCTCCATCTGAAAAACAAAATGGCGGCCGGGATCCGGAGATCCAAGCCGCGGCCGAAAAAGTGCCGAAAAAGCAGCAAAATTGAAGTTAAATGAGGGCGCTGGGCTCACCTCATCTTTGAAGTTGGAAGGCAGCGTTTCTTCCTCGAAAACTGCTGATACAGTCTCTGTGGGTCGACGAAGAGCGGAGGTCGGCGCTGAGCTCCGCCGCTACGCCGCCATCTTAGGCGTTGCCTAAGCCACGCCCCATTTTTAGGATATTTTTAAATTGCAGTTGAAGCTCAAATGGCTATTTATATTCGGATGTCCTCACAGATCTAAAATTAGCATTTTACAATATAAAGGAAGGGACGATGCACACAATTTTTGAAAGAGTGGCTGTTATTCCTGCAAAAGAAAGCTTTGAGTGTAGGGCTTAGTGTTATGCCTTTACACAGGTTTACACAGGTAGCCATGTAGAGTTTTGTAGACTTCTTTATTGGTTCCAGGTAAATATGTACCTCAGTCCATACTCCAGTTGCCAGCCTTCACTCCAGACCCACTAGGAGATGCCGCCCTGCTACTCAGCCCATCTCCAACTGTCACCACTCATCCGCACAGGCACCCAGGCATTTCATTCATCACAGTCAACACCAACATTCCGATACCATCTCTCACTCTGGCTGAGCAGCTAGGAGAAAGCTAGGCTGGGTAACATACATAAACAATATGAGGATATAACATTATCCCCTTCCTTTTAAATTAAAAAATAAAGTATGTTAAAACATAGGAATAACAATGAAACAATACAAGAATATACAGACAAAGAAAAGGCTCAAACTCAGGGAAGCAAAATAAATACCACTTCACAAGAGTAGGAACACTGCGTAACCTGAAGGAAGGAAACATATTGACAAGCAAGAACAAATCAAAAGCAAGCAATATCCCCATCCTTCCCAATAAACGATTAGAACATTTTTTGTGAAGGGTGGACCACACCCCAAGACAAACACCCAAACCAAAAACAGGCAAAAAGGGTGAAACAAACACGAATGATACACGTGTCCCACAATGTGAACAACACAGAGGGTACACATAGTGAGGCGCAGGGCGACTTACACAGAACAACACCTGAAGCGCAGGGCGACTTACACAGAACCCCAAACACATGAAGCGTAGGGGTGACTTACACACACAACACTAACCAGTAATTCGCGGGCGATTTACACACAACAACATGACAAACCATGCAGCGCAAAGCGACTTACAAGCACAACAGACCCAATGTGCAGACACAAAGTAAAGGGCATGACAACATACACACATAATGCAACATAATGTAAAACGTGAAAATGGGGCTAACACCCATAAACACAAAACAAAACCCTATGAAGGGATGTACCGTAAACATATAAATGGGGCTGACACCCATACCCCAACCCAGTGTAAGGGTTGTCATCATAAACACGTGTAGATGGAAACTAAACCATAAACCTACCCCTGTGTAAAGGTCACTAAATGTAAAATGTAGAAATGAGACAAGTACCCAAACCCATCCCTCATGTAAGGGAGTACAATGTGACTACAACCACTAAAATACATGGACCACCCATCTGTAGTGAAGCGTAAACTGTTGCATCACGAAACACAAAAATGTTCCATAAATCATGCAAAACCAATTCTAATTCTTGTGCATTTGTAAACTGTAACCCACGCCTCTTCACAAATACCTCATGTAAAAGTTTAAAAACCCATAACTCTCGCCGGTGAGCTATCTCTCACCCGAGCTACTCTGGGCACCCACACAGGTACTGAGCACCCCATGTGAAACCTGTTAAATCAGAGTGGACACAAGTAAAACTTTGGCACCAACAAAATACTCAATTCAGTAACGACTAAAGTTCACAGTTTTAGCATACAGATTAAAAATCATCAAAAAGCTCCACTAGAATAACAATATATGAGACAATTCACATATGTGTACTTTACAAGTTGTAACCATTACACATGTAATATAGCGTGAAACAAGTTGATCAATGGAGTCAATACAAAATAAAAAACGAGTACGTTTTAATGACCAAAGTCTTGTTGGTCTTCCCATACCTCAACTCCAGATAAGTAGTCCATGCCAAGAAACAATGTACTGCCAAACTGACTTGTTGATTTCCTCATTCTTTACTTCCAAATAATATGTCCGAGGCATAGCACATAGGGGGTCCCTGGTTGCACTACACCAGAGTGCCGGCATATCCAACGCTATCCCGGTGTCCACAGAGTGTACTTGCTGGCACTAACCACAGTATCAACATGTGCAGCGAGTTTCCGGTGTCGTTACCACCTCTGTAAAACCATGAATCTCCTTGAAAACTGATCTAGAGTTGACCAAGTGAAACTCGCTCGTTAAAAGAAACTCCCACCAAGAAGCGTGGCTGAAAGATGTGACCAAACCCAACATGGCAGCATGCAAGGAGCGCAGCCACAGAGCCGGATGGCTCACAGTGCATTTCTGCAGCAAGAAGACCCACAGCAGTGCCAAGCTGCATAGAGAATGACGAGGTGAAGCTGGAACAGCAAGAATTCTTCAAGACTCAAATCAAACAGGTAAGCTTGCACGTGCAGATAATTGACTCGTGCCACAGTCTTTTAAATGTCACGCATCGGTTAAGCTGCCATTGTAGACACTTGTAGATGGTTAAAAGAAAAACAAGCAAAAGTCAATTTCTTACACTACACAACTGCTTCTACCTGGTCGGAACGACGTCTTGGCTCTAAATGCATTACTGGCAATAAAACATTCGCAGAGAAAAGAGCTTTGTGCAGTAAGCCACAATAAAAAATAACAACGATGCGCAACAGATCCACATGCCTCAGTGCAGACAAGTCATTTCACGTGATAAAAAAAATCAAAAATCAGTACTTGTCTCACCTTAATAGAACCCACAAGCTGCAGGGAGCAAGACCAAACCACAGAAAGTGTCCTCAATTGTTTGTCAAGGAAGACTTGGAGAGACACAACAGTGCAGGGCTCCCAGAATCCCGATCCAGGGCACACGCAATGAAAGTGAAGCAGCACATAAGGGGCATCCATAAAGATGACTATAGTAAACGTTTGCTGCCATTTTCTTCAAAACAATACACTGTTTGTTGACCTCATGAAAACGATGTGGCGGATCACCCACATGTGGCAGTAGTGTACCTGACAACGCCTACTCACTAATCCTTTTTGTAAGTCCAATGGAGCATTTCCAGGCTGGGGCTGCCTGTTGGTAATGACACTGGTGGGTGGGGCGTCTGTTGACAAGGACACTGGTGGGGCTGGATTGCCTGTTGCCCCAAACTGCTTCTTGTAGTTACTCTTGTTACACATAGTTACTCTTTGTTTCTGTAGTACACTGGGTTCTTGTAGATTAACCTTGTCCACAAGTAGTCAGCATTAAATCCTTTAAAACGCTTGAGTCCAAATCCCATCCTCATCGCCAAAATATGTCATGTCCTTACACAGGTTGACACAGGTTGCCATGTAGAGTTTTGTAGACTTCTTTATTGGTTCCAGGTAAATATGTTCATCAGTCCATACTCCAGTTGCCAGCCTTCACTCCAGCCCAACCAGGAGCATCCGCCCTGCTGCTCAGCCCAACTCCAACTGTCACCACTCATCCACACATGCACCCCGGCATTCCATTCATCATAGTCACACCAACATTCCGATACCATCTCTCACTCTGGCTGAGCAGCTAGGAGAAAGCTCGGCTGGGTAACATACATAAACAATATGAGGATATAACACTTAGATTGCTCTAGAGTTTACAGTCTGTAAGTTATAAGGCAGAGGTTGGATGGTATCTAACCATTGATGACTGCTGTTTTATCCTTGAGAGGTGGATAAAATAAATATTTCGGAGTTGGGTAATAACTCTGATGAAAATGAAAATGCAAGGTTATTTGGATTGTGAACTGTATATGGTGGTTTGAAGATTGGTATGCAGACCCACGATGCCTCTGGTAGGTGTTCTCTCCAAAGAAGCTTAGTGACGAGGTTTAGAGAGCAGGCATCACCAGCCACCACTGAGGTTTGTGGGTTTTCACAGTAGCCAGGGGGTGTGTCCAAAATAAAACATGTGTTGAGAATGACCTGTTTCAAACCACTTGGGATACGGTGGGGGCTGTACTTGTTAATTTCATGTATTAACTCCTCTGTTTCATGAGAGGTTGTTGAGTAAGGGAAATACACAAGCGGGAGACCATGTAGGGCCTACATTTTGCGTTTTAATGTGGCGAACAGTGAGTACCAACAGGATGACCGCGGCAGGTATCCGCTCCCGTGATACACAATGCTTTTTGAGGGAACAAGTATGTTGTTCTTCTGACTTAGTTGCAACTTAGTACGGAATTCCCTGCTGTAAGATACACTCCCTTGCAGGAAAATAAAGTCTTGTGTTTCGCTCTCAATTTTGCTACTAAAGTCATCTCCCCTCTCGGTTTGTCTGTTTTCAGTCTTGGTAATCTGCTACATCCTGTTTCCATACCTGCACTCACAAGATATCAGCTCACTTCACATAATATCCCGGTGAAGAGCTGATATCACGCAAAAAAATTGAGACTTGAAGGCCAGCTGGAAAACTTTGCATAGAGTACTTTTTCAGTTTTTAATAAAGATGCTCAAAATATGAATTCCATTCCTGGGTTTTCAAATAACCCAGCTAAGGCATAAAAAAATGCCTTTTATTTCATTAAATAGCACAAAAGCCTATCCTTGGGTGTGTGTGGCCGTTTACTAGTGGCAAGTAAAGTACCAGTACATGTTGTAGCACCTGTGTATAAATACTTAAAAGGTCCCAAAGGCGAGATCTATTGGCTATGCCAATGCTTGTTACTATAAGACCCTCAATAAAAGTAGTATCAAAAAACAATGGTTCACTGTAAATATTTTAAACAGTATTGTTTCATACTAAGGGAATGCATAATGTATCCAAAACTGAGCACAGTCACATAGGCAGTTTATATAAAAAAAACATTCAATAAACAACCAAAATAGTGGAGTACTTAATACTTTTATTTCCACAGATAA
The DNA here is from genome assembly GCF_964263255.1 of Lissotriton vulgaris. Lineage (NCBI taxonomy): Eukaryota > Metazoa > Chordata > Amphibia > Caudata > Salamandridae > Lissotriton > Lissotriton vulgaris. The sequence continues at coordinate 1,136,354,650 of NC_141697.1, forward strand.
AGTTGTACTCAATTTCAAAGAGCTCACACACTTATCACATGGTGCAGAAACAGTGAGCAAGTGATAAATGTGTATACATAACACCTGACTCGACTCCTGAGGGTATTTTACAAATGAAGGTTAATCAAGTCTCTATATAGTTTGTTCTCTGGTGTTTGCCATTCTTTTTGTGGATGCTTAAGAAACTTCTCATGTTTTGAACACTGTCAATCCTTCCCACCACAGATTCAGATACAGCAAAGATACATTCGCAATGTCTTTATGATTTGGTACTAGGATAGAAGTTATCTTTACAAGTGCATTGCATGGCTTAACAGCTCACAGTCTTACTTAAGGTTTGCATATTACAGCAGTAACACCAGCATTAATCACCTAGTTCTTTTTAATACAACTATATACATGCTACTTCAGAAAACTGACAGAAATGGAATATGGCTGATGCATATATCCACAAAGCTATTTGAGAAAAGACAAGCAATGAAAAAGCCAATTGGTTAACGAGTACTATCAAAGAGTGTTATACAAGAATAATGCCTTCATTTCTGATGCCAAGATGTTTGCAAGTAGACTTAACAGCTACCAGGTAATTTATGTGGACATAGCATAGACAGAACAAGGCCTACGTAGTCCAAGAAAATAACCTACTAAGATTCCATGGAGAGAGCTGACAGTCTTTATGTAAACCCTGGCTAGGTTTGTACTGTACGCAAACAGGAGATGTACAGACTTGAGTGCAACACTGATTCAACCTCGACTAAGTGAGTTTAGTGACTAGACTAACCTCAGAGAAAATGTGTGTGGGTAGTTGATGTAACAACTATCTAAACAACAGTACAACAGGAATGATCTTACAATGTCATAATACAGGTATTTCAAAACCATGCTAAGATTTGTGTGTTTGGGGCAAAATTGTTTGAGTACATTAGTTGCAAAAACTTTACTAAGATGCATTAGTTTCTCTGACTTAAAAATAAATTGGAAACGTTTAATCTGACATATGAAAAAAACTGTAGGAGCAAGATGGCTACGAAGAGTTACAGAGGTGGTACAAGGCCTCCTGTACAGGAAGTGCAGCAACTATTGACTGATTTTAAGAAATGGCTGAAGATTGTAGAGTTGAGGGTCAAAGATGCTGAGGGACACTCATGAAGGAACAAAATTAGAAAGTAGGTCTGCCAGAAAAGATAGAAGGTCCCACTATGGAGTTACTTTTGAAAAAATGGCTAGAGAGACAGGTGGCTCTTTAAGTACTCTCACACTTCTTCTCAATTGAAAGGGCATGCGAAGTACCAGCAATGTCTCGGTAACAGGGCACATGACATTTAAACTAAGGGAGAAGAACAATATACTGCAACGGACATGAAAGAGTGGGCTGATAGAGATAGAGGGAGCAGGATCTATCAATAAACTGACTACACTTTAGAGTACAGAAAGAAAAAAAATCATTCTTTGAAGTAAAAGAAAACCAGGTGCACACTTGGCCTGTAATTTATGTTGATGATTTCAGCTAAGTTTATGTTTATAGAAGATGCTGTATCTCACAATACTGAGCAAGGACACTTCTACTTGGGTGGAGAAGATAGCAATCAAGTAGAAAACTAGGCTGCAGCCACCTAAAGAGCATGCTCAATGTGTCTGGAGATGTTCCAAGGCCCCACAGGTCTGGGAGGCATCCCCTGCTTGCCTGGGATAAATAGTGCCCTAGGTCAGAGCTTTATCTAGACCTGGTATGAAATACCCCAGCTCTGGGATCCCTTCTCTCGCCGAAACATGTAGCAAACTTCCCAGGAAGGAGACTAACCAATCTGCAGAGGCCTCTCCTGCTTGCCCGGGATGAGAAGTTCTGATTGGGCTCCAGGTTGGAGCTCTGACTTGCCTGCGGGTGGAAACCCCCAGCCCTGGGCTCCGTTCTCAGATTTTAGTGTTGCAAAGTTCCCAGGATGGGGTACCACAGGACTGGAAGTTCTCATCTGCTTGTATGGGTAAACAATCTCTGACTGTCAGAGCTGCTGCTGGCCCTGGGAAGCAACCCCCCTGCCCTGGGGCCCCTTCTCCAGTCCCATATCAAAAAGTGCCCAGGATGGGGTCCTGGGGGCACTGGATTGTCTCCCATATGTTCCAGTTTCAGAAGCTCCCACATGCTCTGGGCCAGTGCTCTAGTTGATGGACCTGGGATCAAAACGCTCTAGGACTAGGCTCCTTTCTCTGGTCCACCATGTCTAAATACTTCAGAACAGGGACCTATAGGCCTGCTGGGGTCTTCCCTGCTGATCTGGGTTCATAAGTACTGAAATGGTCACTGGTCAGAGCTCTGGAAGGTCTGGGGATGGTAGCCTGCTGTCCTTCCTGTGCTCTGCCATGTTGCAGCAAAGTGCCTGGGGCATTGACCCGCAGGTTCAGGAAGTCTCCCCTGCTTGTCCAGGTTATGAAGCTCTAATAAAGCAACTGGTCAGAGCTCCGGCTGGCCTGGGATGGAAGCCACCAGCCTGGCCTCCCTCCTCCAGCCTGAATGTCGCAAAGTTCCTGGGAAGGGGTGCCACAAGCACCGGGTTTCCCATGGTTGTCCCGTATCAGAAGCACTGACAATCCTTGAGTCACGACTCCAGCCTCCGCAGGGGTGGAAGCCCCCATGCCTGGGCTCCCTTCTGTGGTAACCCTTGTTACAAAGTGCCTGGAACAGGGTCCTGCAGGCTTGGAGAGGTCTCTCCTGCTTGTCAAGGTTCAGAAGCAATGACTGGACACTGGTCAGAGCTCTGGCCTGCCCAAGGATGGAAGCCTTTGGCCCTGGTGTCTTTTTGGTGAGCCGCCTTTTAGTAAAGTGCCCGAAACGTCTTCCTGCAGAATCAGGAAGTATCCTCTGCTTGTATGGGTTCAGAATCTCTGACCAGGTCCCGGGTCAGAGCTCTTGCTGGCCTGGGAAGGAAGCCACAACTTCCCTATGCTCCCTCCTCCAGCCTGCCATGTCACAAGGTGCCCAAGACATGAAACCGTTGAGAGGTAAATGAGTGAAGTCCCTAGAGCCTGCTGGAGGATTCAATGTAGTGGGAAGGTTGGTCATGCGGGAGGGTGAATCCCCTCTGTTGAACACCTCCCTGCCTGAGTGCACCCGGCCTCTGGGGGGCATATTTCCACTGTGCACTGGCTTTGGTTCGGCTGGGAAGGTTTCAAGATGGAAGGTGGCTCTCTGCTCTGGTAGAGAATTTTACGGGCTCATCGTAGCAACTTCCCCATATCCATGGAGCCCAGGTTGAATGCCCTTGCTTACTCCTCCCCAACCACCACGGCTCCACTTGGGATGCACTGTAATGGGGAAGGAGGGAACTGGACCCAGCTACCAGGCTCACTGTCGACTGGGGTAGACTGCCATCAGTGTGCCTCTACTGCATTGTACTTCTACATTGGAAGGCCCACAGGGCAATTTGTGCCTTCGGTAATGCAGGTTCCCCACCTGACTCATCTTGAAGTATGGACCAAGCAGTCTAACATGTGCACAAATCCGACGGCTTATTAAAATGCTGTGGCACAATGAAGGTCAGGGGTGGTGCATACTGGCTGATGCTGGTTCCTAATGTGACCTTGCAGAGGGCGCACCACCAGCCCATCTATTCCTGCTCTATCAGAGAAGTGGAGCATGACCGCATGTAAAAGGACCTGAAGAAAATCACATATTGGAAATATCCCAGTTTAAAATACATTTGGGATCCATGAAAAGACATATTGGAAGCCTCAAAAGAACTAAATAAGCTTGCCTCAAACAAACACAAACCATTCTACCTAAAGAGGTATTGTTCAAAATTTGACAAAGAAGTAGAGTTTCATAACAGTGTAGTGCACTATGTCAAGAACAAAGGAAAAAAACTGAAGGGACAGCCACAGATATTGTGTAGCTTTTGAGAAATGAGATTCATAAAAAATTGCTATCACAATATATAAGACATGCTCACCAAAAGGACTAAAAGATGCTCCACTCTCGGTTCTAACAAGCAGCAAACCTACAAAATTGTGGTAAAAAGATGAAATATTTGGAAACATTTCTGAAAACAAATCAAATATAAATGTACTCATGGTCCTGCACTTCAATAAAAAAAAATAAAAAAATTTTTTGCAGAAAAAAGGTGTGAGATAAGAGTGAAAAATAAAAAACTTGAGAATGAAATGCATCAAGCATCCACCAATACTGAAAGCAACACTAATGATGAACCAGTGTATCGAACGGGCAGATAAAAGAAAGGTGCTTTATAAACAGAAAATGAGCACTTAAAATCAGAAACTTCCAAGATCTGAGTGACAGAATAGCTAAATTGCAAACATATTCCCAAAATCTGCAAAATTGCAAAGCTGGTATGGACATGATGGAAGAAACTGTAATGCATATCACAGAAAATACCAGCACTATTCATCCAAAACCAGCAAATCAAAAATCTGGCTGAAATACCAAACAGTAATTGGCAGTGAACCAGTGAGCACTGTCAAAATGAATACTAAACTGTCCAAATCTAAAATAATGTACCCAAGAAAGACAAGAAAAGCGTAACACTCGATGCAAATCATAAGAAAAGTTATGCAAAATCCAAGGGCAGCTTTAAAAAACATCAGTCAAAGTTCACGAAAGATAAAAAGAACATTGCCATAATAATGACTAATAGAGAAGAGGATGCCACCTGCCACATTGATGCTGATATTATTTATCAGTATTATAAAGACATCATTGGTGAAGAAAATAAGAACAACCAAAATTCGTTCCAATAGACCAAATCCCAGAAGAATGTGACCATGAAAATCAGTGTAAAGAAATCATAGTTCTTGAAATATCAGAGGCGTTGGAGGACGCCAACTTAAAGACAGCAGTAGGGCCATGCAACGTTGGCTTAAATGATCTATACAATGTACACAAGAATACTAGTTAGAAATGTGAAACATCTCAGAATCAATTGTTATTAGTTTCTAAGAATGTACACATGGACAAGCTGAACAGAATTAGCAACTGGAGACCGACTGCAATTTGTGCAGCATTCATGAAGGTATTTACAAAAATCCTGACCAAAAGACTCACTACTTTCAAAGATTTGAACAAAAAACATAAAGTCTTCAAAAACCTGACACTTCTTCATAATATCACAACAGGGGTACATATCATTAAGCACCTGCTTGCAATGGTGCTCATAAGCATTTCAATGGCATTTGAATCTGTCAGTCTCTATCACAAAAGACAAGTCATATATCTGAGACCTAATTAGAGAGTTATAGACAGCTGTATCTATGTTCTTCAAAGGAAAAGCAATGAATCTACACCAGAAATAGTAATGAAGTCTGTAGTCAAGCAAGGTGACACGCTATCCCCAGTGTTAAATCACCAATTTAACCTTTGCAGACAAGATAGCAGCACTTAAAAACACATGGGATCACAGGAATGCGAATTTGAAGATAATTGAATAATTCAGAAAAATAGAAGGTTTAAAACTAAATGTCAAAAAGACATGTCTACTTCATAAGTCACCACAAAGACAAAATTCTGGTGAATAATTGCAAAGCATGGCAATTTGAAAAACAAAAAACAATAACATACACCCAGATGACAGTGAGAGATACTTTGGACTAAACTTTGACCCTTACACGGGCCATACTAAAAATAAACAAATAAATGAAATAGTATCAGATTTGGTTAACAAAATTGCTAGAGAAGTACAGGAAGGTGTACTTTCTCTACCCAATTTGTGATTCAGTGAGGACAACACTAAAGTGTAGTTGCACTTCGGGATAATCTTTGTATTGTTGGAAGCAAGATCAATTTGCTGCTGATGGGTAGCAATAACAACCCAGAAAGAGCTACTGTGAGGTGGTACAAGGGTTGCCAAATGCGTTGGCATATAATTAGTGGCATGCATGACTAGATTCCCAATGTACCTACTTACTATCTAGTGAAACTACAGCAAAAGGAGTGTGCTTTACAGAATCATTGGGAAAAAAGGCCTAGTTGAACTTGACTCTAGTCTGGCACAGTGAAGAGAGGAGAAGTGTATGATAAGTGGCAGGCTACTGGGTTTCTGGTCAAACACCACTACTCATATTGTTTTTTCACTTTCCAGGTGAGACAGGGGTGAGTCCAATGGAGCTCTTGCCTCTAGCTTCACAAGACTGGAGTTGTCATATTTTTGTGCAAAGTATTGAACGGCCTACATTCAAGGTCTTTTATGTCTCTGCCATATTTGCACTGTTTCTGAATATTGATTTTGTTCTCATATTTTTTCAAGTTAGAATGTATTTCGAAAATAGAAGTCCTAAAGCTCTTCTGTCTGCGGCAATGTATCTAGTTTAGAATGTAAAACATTACTCTTAAAATGTATTTTGCATCTAATGTAGCATTTAAAGAAAGGGTTTATCACAGATAAATTAAGGATTATTTTAGATCCACTTCCCATTTTGTGAATAATTACAAAGTAGCATGAGGATAATTTGCAAACAATGATATAGATATGCCTATTGGTATTGTGTTGTTATCAATATGTCTGTAATGAAGCTTTCCTTCACCATGTATTTCTTTTTCTCCTATTTAGCATCTCAAGAGAATGCGTTTTCCTCTCACGTCCCTGTCACGATTAACCCCAGTAACATTTGAGACAATGCATTAGGCAATTAGTATCACTGACGTTGCTTTAGGAGCATCAAGCATGAGTGCTTCTGCCATATCCATCTGTTAGCAATATCATGCAGAATGGCTTGGCATACATGTAAATCAAGCAAGCAGTCAGAAGAATCCTGCGGTAGTAAACTTTAGGTAGAAACACACATATGCAGAAAAATCACTGCTAAGGGTTTGAGACATGTATCTTATGCTTGTTTGTAACATAAATCTGATTGTGCATTGTACATTAGCTAACTATATACAAACAGTTTGATGACACCTACCATTTCGCTACTCCATGGAACAGCAGGAGAGTCCCAGTGGTTGCAAGATCCTCGTCTAATCTGCCCTTAGCCAACCACCTGCACACATCAGGTTTGATTGTCTGTGTCATCCCACCTAGTCATGCAGTTCTGATCCACTTAGGTGTACTAAAGTCCATCAGAGATGACCAGCCCAACACCAATTTCCTTTCCAGGGTTGTGAACATCAAGAATTCCTAAATAACAACTTTCTGGCAGTGATGGAGGAAAGGAACTCTTTGCATAGAAACTCTGCACAAGGAAAGCCCCAGCATCATTTGTCAATAAGCTAATAGTTACTCAATAGTCTGACATTGCCTGCAAAAAGCAACTCACTCATGTCAGTGTGCAAAAGCACAAAAGCATGTATTTATCCATTTAAAGTGCAAAAAAATGAACACATGCTGAAAAACTGAATACACAGTGGTATTACCACTAGCCCACTAATGTTTCACTTAAATACATTAGCTTTATTAAGGTTAAATGACTTCAATGCCATGAAGCCCATATTGAGTTAAAGGTTAGTATAACCATCCACCAATAAAAGCATTGCGAAGAAAAACTGTTTCCCAGGGGAGTTTTACAAAACTGGATAAAGCGTTCCTCTCTTGATATCCCCTCTTAACAACTAGCCATTTCAATGATGTTTCTGGCATACTGGACCTGGCGACAGTAAGAAATGGGGTTATTTGTTGAGAGAGGATAAAGACCTATTCAATCACCAATCACAATCATTGTTGGGGTAGACCACTAAAGTCACTTAATTAACCTGTGCTTAACCATCTGGTAGCTTGGCACAAAAATAGTTAGTTCTAACTTCGAGATATGTGTAAAGTATTGATAGAGCACCTAAACAGTAACAAAGTAAAACACAAGAAGATCCCAAACCAATTTAGAAGAATAGAATACATGTTTATGAAATCAAATTATACCAGAACAATAAAATTCCAATCAGTAGAACTGGAGGTAAGGAATTTCAACGTTTTAAGAGAAAATAGCGGCAAGAAGCAGAAAGCACTGCTCACGGTTAACTGGTTGTGCTAGACTGAGGGAAAGTCACAAGTTCAGGCAAACGGCGATGGAGTGCAGGTCAGACATGGGCACCAGGTACTTCCTGCTGAAGAGCTACCTTCTCAGGTCCAGTGCAAAGAGTTCCGTTCACTGTGGAGGAGGCTGTGAGGAGGCGACTTGGGCATGAAGTGCAGGTAGAGTTTGACAGATGGTCGTTGCTGTAGAGCAAAAAAACAGTACTCACTGGAGCTTCTCATTGGCTGATCAACACGAATGATTGCTTACGCCATGAAGTGCAGGTCTCACTGGAGTGTCACGTTGGCTGATCGTTGTGAATGCTTACCGACGGCACAAAGTTCCGATCTCACCGGACTTTTGCATTGGCGGTCATCACAGTCGACGGGACAAATTAGCGGTTGCAAAGAGACAAAGAGCCAAAGCTACAGGATTTTTAACTTTTGCTTCCTGAGGAGCTCTCACTGATGTCAGCCAAGGATCCATAAACTGGTGGGCACTTCTTGGGGATCAGGACTTAGTCTAGCAGAGGCCATCCGAGAGCTCAGTCAGGTCCTGACAGGTGTAGTTGGTGCTGGTCAGCTGGGCAGTTAGAGGGAGGCCTCTGGAAGCTTGTTGTATTCTTATAGCTCACACAGGAGGTCAGCCAACTGACTTTTGGGCCGTCTTTGGAAAGCTTGAGTTCAAGCCAAGCAGGTTCCGTCTGCACAGCAGAATCTTCTACAGGTCAAAGGGTGTTCTGAGGAGTCATTCTGAAAGTCCTATTTTTATACCTGATGTCAGCCTTTGTGTGGGTTAATTCCTTATCCTACCCCCAAAACTGGCTCTTGTCTATACTCTCCCTTCCACTGGTCCTGGGTCTAAACTATCTAGGGTGACAAAAGGCCGGACAGGCCTGGTTCCTTTGTGTGCACTGCAAGCAGGGCCCTTAGAAACTCAATCATGGCAGGGGGGAGCTCATTCTTAGCCATCCTGTCAGGAAGATCCTCTCACCTAAAACCTAGATTTCCATTGTCTCACTGTCTGGAAGCAATACACAACACCCAACTGTAGAGCTTTTCACAGTCATGTGACCCCGGAAGCTGGCAGAAAGGCACAGTTGATTTGAACAAGAAAATGCCAACTTCCTAAAATTGTTATTGTCAAAACGTTAATTTAATGTCTAACTTTACCATTAAAAAGGATTTTAAACTGTAATTCATTGTCTGTAAACAGCATAACTCTATCTGCTCCCAATCTGAAGTTAGCACTTTTTAAATGTAATAATGAAACCCACTGTTAGTCTCAAAGGACTAGATGTAGGTAATTGTAAATGACCGATTCCAAAATACCGAATGTTACCGATTCGGTATTTTCGAATCGGTAATTGCAATGTAGATAATAATTCGGTAAAAAATACCGAATTGGTAAGATTCGCTATTTACCGAATCGGTATTTACCGATTCGGTATTTGCCATTGATTCCTATGGGTCTGGAGGCCCATAGGAATGAATGTCAATTACCGACTCGGTAATTACCCATTCGGTACATTTGGGAATAAGTCAAGGGTGGCAGGGTGTCACTTTGACACCCTGTTGCACCGCTGATTAGTGCTGGTGTGCACATGTGGCATACATACATGCCCTAAGTGCATGTATGTCTGTCACATGGCACAGGTGTTTATGCACATTTATGCATTTACATAGGATTTCCTTAATTGCTATAGGAAGTGCCTCTTTTGACATGGTTAGCCCCCAACTTTTCCTGAACATGATGTGATGTCGCCCGAAAGAGCACTGAGTCTCTGCTAGCCAGGTTCCCAGTGCCCAATCTCTTTCCCAAAACTATACCACAATTGTCACAACTTCAGCAACACCTATAAGTCCCTAGTAAACGGTACCCCTAGTACCTAGGGAATTGGGACTGGAGAGGGTGAACTAGGGCTGCAGAACAAACTATTCCACCCTAGAGACCCCTCACCAAGACCATCCAACCTGCCACTGCAAGCTGCAGGTCATGGTGCAGAGAAAACTGGCCACAGACACTGCATGAGGTATGAGTAAGACATCTCTACTACAGGCCTCACAGCGCTAAGGTAGGGTGTACTATATCCTATGTATGGACATATCTGCATTAGCAGATATGGCCCTACAAAATTTAAGTCCATTCTTGGATATTGTAAGTGCACAGGGAAGCCATAGAGAGTACATGGGCTGCACACCCGTCATTACGAGTTCCCGAGCACCATGAAGGCAAACATCATATGTTCAATCAATCAATCACTCAGAGTACTTGTAGAGCGCGCTACTTACCTGTGAGGGTCTCAAGGCGCTGAGGGGAGGGGGTGCTGCTACTGCTCGTAGAGCCAGGTCTTGAGCAGTCTTCTGAAGGCGAGTAGGTCTTGGGTCTGCTGTATGTGGGTAGGGAGGGTGTTCCAGGTCTTGGCGGCGAGGTATGTTAATCTTATGTCAATAAATCCACACTGATACTAGTGCTGGATTTGTTAATAAATGCACACACAGGGGACACCTTAGAGAGTCCCCATAAAACCTACCAAACACTAGTGTGGTCTCTGAATAGTGTCAGCCAGCCTGCCACCACCAGACATGTTTCTGACCTAATGGGGTGAGATCCTGCTCTCTCAGAGGCCAGGAACAAAATCTGCTCTGGAGGAAGGTGCTTCACACCTCCTCTAGGCTAGAATGGCTTTCCGAAGCGGGAACCTTCAAAGGTGATGACACCTCTGAAATGCAACCCATGCATTTCCCGATAGTGGAGAATGCCAACCCCCTGCTCTGCTCCACGTTTGGTGCCGGACAGGCAGGAAACTTATAGAGGGTGTAGACACCCTAAAGGTAGGTAGCTTCTGTTACACCTCTACATTCTGGGGCTGATTCACAGAACTAACTTAAGACAAAATCCTAATCTTACTACTTTTGGTATTCACAGAAGTTAGGATTTTGTCTTAAGACAGACTTAAGACAGACTTAAGACAGAATCCTAACTTAAGTCTGTCTTAAGTCTGTCATAAGTCTGTCTTAAGACAGAATACTAACTTCTGTGAATACCAAAAGTAGTAAGTTTAGGATTTTGTCTTAAGTTAGTTCTGTGAATCGGGCCCTTAGTATTTAAGTGGCACCCATGAACCCTGAACTTTAGATTTGATGGACCTAAGAAGAAAACAGACAAAGAAGAACTGCTGACCCGAGAATAGGGTACCTGTTGCAGATTTCTGGGGCAAAACCCTGCCTGCTGTCTGCAAGGACTTGAATGCCATGGTATGCTGTCTCATCCTGCTCCTGTGAGGCGTCCAAAAAACCCAGAGCACCCTCAGCCCTTCGGCAGCTGCCAAAGAACTTCCTTAAAATAAAGTAGCTACTCCTCTCCATTCCGCAGGCACGGAACCCGCAGAGTCAGGTTTACCGACTTGCTGCTCCCTGGCGACTCCAACGCTTCAATCAATCAATCAATCAGGGATCTTAAGCGTGCTATCACCCGTGAGGGTCTCAAGGCGCTGGGGGGGAGGGGGGAGGGTGGGTGCAGCTCATGTCAGTCAAAGAGCCAGGTCTTGAGGGTCTTCCTGAAGATGGGCAGGGTGGGGGCACGTCGGATGTTGATCAGGAGCTCGTTCTAGGTCTTGGCCGCAATGTGGGAGGAGGTTCTTCCACACGTTCTGGCTCTGCGGATGGCGGAGGTTCCTCAAGGGAAAGTTTGGCAAAATGGTGGTTTCTCTTGGGCACGTGAAAGGAGATTCTGTTGTTGCGATATTGGTGACCTGTATTGTGGAGGCATTGGTAGGAATTGATGAGTATCTTGAAGGTTTCTCTCTTCTCGACAGGGAGCCAGTGGAGGTTTCGCAGTGTGGTGATGTGTTTGCATCAAGGGATGTCGAGCACAAGTCTGGCTGCTGTGTTCTGTATGGTCTGGAGTTTGCAGAGCAGAGACTTGTAGATCCCTGCATAGAGGGAATTTCCATAGTCCAGTCTGCTGGTTATCGGTGCGTGGGTGACGGTCTTTATTGCTTCAGAGGTATCCATTTGAAGGTCTTCCGGAGTATGCGGAGGATGTTGAAGCAGGTGGAGGTGATGGCGTTGACGTGTTGGGTCATATAGAGGGAGGAGTTGAGTACAATGCAGAGGTTCCAGGCGTGGTTGTTCGGGGTGGGGGGGCTATCGAGGGCATTGGGCCACCAGGTATTTTTCCATGCTGAGGGGAAGGGTCCTAGGACCTCTGTATTCTCTGAGTTGAGCTTCAAGCAGCTGCTGCTCATCCAGGATGCAACGTCATTCAGCACCCAAGCAAGATGAGGTACACCAGCAATGGATGGTCAGATCTGACCCCCCCCCCACCATACAAGAGAATACCCCGACCTACCGGAGCCGTGCCATAGCAATACCAAAGGTACCCGACCACCTGCAACTGACACCAGGAAAAATAGGCCAATCCGGACTCCAACTGCCTAGGAAGCAAGCATTCTTTGAGGGAAATCAAGACCCCTAAGACCTACTTCGTGAGTGGCCCCGCTGTCCAGAAATCTTCACTGCAACCTGTGCTCCCCTGACTGCGAAGACCCTTTTGACGCAAAGAGCCTGGTTTACCTTCTGCTCTGCACATAGTCCATCCAGCCGGGGTACCAATGAACCAGCTGTGCTCCCATGGTCCTGAGGCCCTTGTGACATGATCCATCATTTGGGGTTCCCCAGACTTACCTGTAAGTCCCTTATGCAGCCTGTTTTGGGGTGGTCCCCTTCTTCGTAACGCACCAGCTGCTAATGACAACAGCAGCCTGCTCTTGGGCGAATCTAGGATGCTGCCGACGATCCATTGGTGGGATATTGAACCTTGGCCTGCTCTTACCCTGATCCTTAAAGGTGCAACCCTAAAACTGGCTGTATGAATTTATATTCATTATTTGTGTTTTTCTCCATAGACTTTCATCATGCATAATCACGCAAAACAGTGAGCTATTTTCCGAACTTTGAAAATTCATAACTAAAATAGTACTTATCTGTGAACAAAATTCTCGGCTTGAAAGTTATATAAAAATCTCTGTTATATTTACAAATTGGTCTCAGATTCATACTTGAGATTGTGCCTCATTTCTTGCCTCGGTGAATACAACTTCTTAGCACCACCCTCTGATAAGCCTAACTGCTCGCCCACACTATCACTAATAGAGTGTCATTATCTACTTTTGCCTCTGTATTCCAACTACCAACTGGGGACCCACTGGACTCTCTGCACAATGTACCTAATTTTAGTGCACTATATAGAGAGCCAGCTTCATAAAATTGATGTTTGCTTCTTCAGCCTGATCGATGACCACTGTTTTGTCCACATGATGGGCATGCAGATATTGTTGAATTCATGCTTCTTCTGTAGGAATCTCTAGAAATAAATGTTACAAAAATAAGAAAGTCCTTCAAAAGTGTTACATCTGCTTTAGATGAAAGTGCATTAGGCTGGCACACAAACTACCTATCCCACAATGCTTAAACTTGAGCAAACCGTCAATGATAATGTCACAACAAATGACAAACACACAGCATGCAGATTTTCTTAGCCAAGTGCATCACTCAAACATCCTTCATAAATAACTTAGTTGCAGATAAGCTTGGTCATTCATTGATTTCCCTCATCCAATAAAGTGCTGGGATAGGAATCTTATGCCCCCACGAGGCCAATTCTATTAAATGCATTTCCCTTTTACTACTACTAATTCAAAAGTTGAAAGTCAATGGCCTTGTGTTTTCCATTATCAAAGCTTGAGGGCTGCATTACTTTTTTAAGCTGATGACGCTCAGATTTCTCATGAAGGATGTTGCATCTTGGGTAAATAGAAGTATATTTTGACAATGACCAGGGCACAGACAGAAAATGTTCTTCTGGATTCATACCAGAAGCTTTGGCTTAACAAGGATTTACCGGAATCCCTTGAATCCCTTGTTCTTCCAACCAATTTTGCAAGAGTAGTGTGGGACACTGAACTTGAACTTAACTCCTACATCACAGATGTTTTCCCTTTTTTCTTGGAACAGCTGAAGCTGACAATTTTGCAATAAAAGCATATTTGTGTATCTCATTACTTTTATATTAGACTATGAGAATGCTATATTTTAGGATGTAATCAGGGTCAGATTACAAGACTACAACATGCTCACAATGTAGAAGCTAGGTTTGTATTGCACCATGGCAAATTTGACATTGTTTCTATGAGTTCCTTCACGGTCTAAATATGTTACACTTAAACTAAAATTCTAGAGGGTCAATTAGGTCTTGGTGCAGTCGGTTTCCTGGTGGACCTTTGGACTGCATGCCATATTTAGAAATCCTCAGGAACCTGGAGGGAATCTTTGTGCTGTGAAGTCAGCTTCCAGCATGGTTGCTTCCCTCCCAGCACTGAAACTGTGCCAAGCACAAACCATTTTAAAGAACCCGCTTTGCAAACATTGTTGTATTCATATGATAAGCTACCCAAGCAGGAGTTTGTTTTCTCAATACAAATGGCCCCAAGGAACACGGAGTTTTATCCGTGTGAATGGGGGACATTCTATAATTTCCTTAATTTATCTGTCCTGCATCGTATGACAGGCATAGGCAGAAAAAATAGGTGACATTGATCTGCTGTCAATAGAACAGGATTACCATTTTTGTAAAATGGTGACCTCTTGGTGGACGGACCACTGGTTCAGAGGCTTTAACTGGTGTAACCAGTGAGACTGCGCCAGTATAAATACACAGTTCCCTCAGGCCTAATCAGAGTAGGGAACTGGAGATTTAGTGGAGGGTGAGCACCACCAGTTTATAGTCGTGCTCCTGAAGGATCTGTCCCTTGCTGTTGTGAGGATAAAATCAACTAATATGTACCCTATGTTTTTATAGTCATATGTAAGATCTGAATCCCTCTGCAGGAGAAGGTCAGGAATGCCCAATGTGTGGAGTTTAAAAAAAGTGTTTAGAACCTTTTTGTTTACTCGATAAATCTTTTTCATTTGAAGGATAGATGGACATGAAATTACTGCAACATTTAGTGTTTCATAACATTCCGTTTAAGGCATTTGTGCTTAAAGACAACAATATTGGGATAGTGCACCCCATAAATAATGTTAATAACAACAATTCCTATTCCCATTTTCACTCTCACTCTCAATGTCAATCTCTATCTCACTCTCACTCTCATTCTCATTCTCATTCTTATTCTTAAACTAGGTCTTAGTTATAGGGCCTGATTTTAATCTTGTAGTTGTAATGGGGTATACCCGTAACCCTCAGAACCTGGGTCCTAAAGTGATACACGAATAGGGGTTCTGTTAGGATTGAGGCAATTTCTTTGTGTGTCTAAATCAATAGTCTCTTCATAAATTATAGGAGAAAATTCTACGCATAAATCATAAAGACGCAACACCTTTTCTTAGATAGTCAATATTTTTTATTATTTTGCAGGTATTAATACCATGTATAATGTGGCTGTCCAAAACAAAACAGCGATAGGGAATCGTACATATAATGAAACAGTTTCAGTGACTGGTAGTGATACGTGAAACGTGGTGTATACAGGGATCAAAACATATAACAAAAACAATATTGGAGAACATAGAAAATCATCTGTCCATATGTGTTACATTGGTCACAACAAAATGTATTCTTTTGTTCAAGTGTTGTAACTTTTCATGGACGGATTGATGTAAATAACGTCGACGTTTCGACCCTAACATGTGGTGCACAGATAATTGCATCCAGGGCGGGTATTCATGAGAACAAAAAAGGCCGGACAGCCTGGAAATGAAGGAAGTAATAGCGTTGACTTGGTGCTATCACGGTGGAAGGTGTCAGCCGACACCTATCCCAGATTTCTTTGAAATGATCTACCAATGGATGAATATAATTGGCTTCACCAGCCGGTGAAGTGTAAAAGGGAGCGTCGCAACCACGATCACTGCGTGGGCGAGCAAGAAGACGTCCGATTAGATCCTCTCGTGGCGGTGATTTTATTCTTTGCGGGACTACAACCGTGCAGTCATGGTGGTGGCGGTCCTCGGAACTCCATTGAGCTGACAGGGATCCAACCGCAATATTTAAATGTTGCAGCTATAGACAGAAGACCGCTGCTGCAGCGGCTGTCTTCTGTGCTGGCTCACAGTACTCTGTTGCCATCAGGCTGGCTGATTTGTGTCCAGCCGATTTAGATGTTCCCATTGTGCTGGAAGTGTCATGGCAGCAGAGTTCTGATGGCGTGAGGTTCATGGGGCTGTGGAGACTGGTAAGTACAACGTATTTATACGTTAATACACATAAGTTTTATGTTTGGTGTAAACCATAAGTAGTCAATGTGGTATTCCCTTTTTGTTGTACTTCAGTCATGCTACTCACACAGCATTGACACGCTATTGAATGCTACCCACAGGCACCATTAGCAGAGCACCCCCCAAGCACCACAACACAAATATTTTTTGAAGTGTCACTACAGGTGTGTTCAATTTACCTTGATTAGCAGGAAACTGAGCACACCTGCATTTCACATAAGGAAAATATTGTAGGTAAGAGCAATGCAGACGTACAGGAGGCTACAGCACTTGCCACTGCAAGATACATAGGACAAGCAGGAAAAAAGGTAAATTTTTACCTCATTTCCTCCGACTACGCCAACTAGAAGTAGAAGGGATTACCACCACTGTTGCCATGACTGTAAGGCACAGCAAAATCAATTCAGCCGGAATATGTGCTGCATTCCCGCCGCCAGCCGACTCTGCCTATCCTGCCGCTGATGGGATGGGAATTCCTGGCATAATCGGCGGGATCATGGCGGTCTTTCATCCTTGGAACAGCCTACATCTAAATAGGGTGGGAGGACTGGCAACCCAGTGGGCAGAAAGACTGCTGAATAAGTGACAACAGGACCTGATCTGCCAAGATCTAAATCAAGCCCAAAGTCTTATTCTTAATTGTATTCCTTTTCTTGATGCTTTGTTGGTTTTATCTCCTTGTGTGCTAAAGATGTACTGGGGAAGTCCATAGCACTAGTGCTAGGGTGCCAAGGATGATTTCAACGCATCTAAGCACTCACCCACAATGGATGTACAAGTGCTCTCTCGGTGGGCCCACATGCCATATGCCTTCAACAGGGATTGCAGTGGAAGTATAAGAATTGCTGGGGGATGCACTAGAAGCCATTTGCTTCCAGTGTGTCAGGCAAGAAGGATGTTTGGGGTAACCACTCTCACTTGTGAGGGGGATCAGGCAGCAAGTGAAACACAGGGGGAAAGGAACATGTTTGCTTTCCCACAGGTGTCTCTCTTGCATGCATTTTTGCTTTGTGATACGGTGTGGGACCATGATTGGGCAGCAGGAATGCTCCCAGGAGGCCACTAGGGATTATTTTTTGCTGAGTGGAATGGCCTCTTTAGAAAGGTTTGAGCCCCAATTTGGGCCATATCGGACACACGGAGCAGTAAGACATTCCCTGCAACCGGACTATTTGTAATATTTTACTGTGAACACAGCCCATATTTTTAACAGTTCACTGTGAACAAGTGAGCAGCTTTAAACTTTTGCTTGTACTTCTCTCTAGACTTTTCGGTCTGCTGCGGGGCAACACGTTTGTGGAGAGACAGTTCCTGTACTTCAACTTTGACCTCAAGTTGTCCGCCATCTTGGAAGTTGGCAGTCCAACCTAGTTTTGCACTTATGGCTCCGGAGGGCATTAAATGTGCATGCATTCCAAAGCACTCAGCGGACACACAGAGCAGTAAGACGCGTCCTGCATTGGACTATTTGTAATATTTTACTGTGACCGCAGCACACATTTTTAACATTTCACTGTGATCGAGTGAGCAGCTTTACATTTTTACTTGTCTTTTACCTTTATTTCTCTCTGGACTCTTTGGTCCGCCACAGGGCAACATGTTTGTGTGGAGAGAGTTCCTGTACTTCAATTTTTACCTTGAGCTGGCTGCCATCTTGGAAGTTTGGTGTCCAGCCCATTTTGCACTTCCGGCTCCGGGGGTATTAAATGAGCATGCATTCCCGAGCGCGCAGCGGATGCACGCTGTTGGTGCGCCAGGGTCCAGGCATGCTGCCCATTTTCTCTCAGGGGACAATGGTATCCGGGAAAGAACCTATTCTCGGACCCACTTTTGCTTGACTTGTGCCCTAAATTTCATCATGGGGGTGCATGGATATGATCAATCTCAACATAGGGAAGGCAGAGCTCTGTCTGCACTGTAACTCTCTCAGCTGGGTTGACCACTGGCTGGTTGAGTTCAAAATCATTTTTCCTCATCTCACTAAAGCAAACAAAGGTTAACCCCCTAAAACATATAGGTTGCAGGGGAATGAGCAAGGTCACAGCCACTAACTGGGAGGCCGCCTTGGCTTCAGTTTCTGATGGGAGCAACACCGCTCTTCCTCCCACGGCAGAGGGCTTTTGCAATTGAATCACGAGGCCTTAGACATAGTTGCTCTACTCAAAAAATGGTGTCATTAAAAGAGCAAAACCCTCGGCTCTATAGCTCTCGGAAAAGATCATGGCTCTCAGGCATCAATGCCGTAGACAAGAACGGAAGTGGCGTGCTGATCTTTACCCTAGGAAAAAAGCCCCAAAAATATATTTTTCGCGGAAATATAAACACATCATTTTCCTGGCCAAATCCCATGTCCGTACTGAAAAGTTCATGTTGTGTTGACAGACAACTCTTACAACATGCTATTCAGAGTCATAAGGGAGATTTCTGAGCCACCAGGGACACAGCTGTTGAGCCCCTCCCAAGATTTTTGTGACAGAGTAGAACTCAACTTCCAGGACAAAGTCCTTAATATCTTTTATGAGTTCACCCCTACTGAAGATGATGAACTAACCACTGGGGTAGCCAAAGGGGAAAGTGATGATCCGTCGAAGGGGAAACTTATCCAGGTCTTCGGGAAGTATGCCCTGTCCTCTTTTCCACAAATCACAGCTCAGCAAACCAAGGAACTCCTACTTGGCCTAAAATCTGGCACTCCTTCGGACCCTTGTATGCCTTCATACTCAGACTTGCTCCTGACCTAATAGCCAACTTCCTGTGCAAGGTCTTCAACAACATACTCTTGTCCGGCAACTGCCCAGCCACCTCAAAGGAAACAATTGCTTCACCTCTTAATAAAAAACCTAACACCGACCCTCAGATTGGGAAAACGTTCGACCTATCTCCCTTCTCCCCGCTCCTGCTAAAATCTTGGAGAAATTCATCAATATTGAACTGATGAACAACATTGAATCCCAGGAAATCTTGGACGGATTCTGCGCCGGTTACAGCACCGTCTCCCCAGTGCACATGGTCCAGCGAGTGCAGGAAGTGGGAGTTACTGGTAGGACCTTGCAGCTTCTCCACTCTTTTATAGCCGGCAGAGTACACATCAGTAGTTGTAGAGGCCTTTGGGCTACCCTGTGGGGTCCCCCAAGGATCATCGCTGAGTCCCACTCTTTTTAACCTCTATGTGACCCCTCTGCCGAGTTGGTGAGAGCGTTCAGATTCCAGGTGCTCCCCTATGTGGTCAACACACAAATCATTGTTTCCATCGCAAATGATTTGCAATCGGTCGCAAAAAAGTTTAATCAGTGTATGTATGCCCAGCATTATATGTCGAATGAAGGGCAACTCATTAAAGATCAATACAGACAAAGCAGACGTGCTAGTTTTTGGCCCACAAAACTCAATACGGTCAAATGCCTGGTGGCCTGCAGACTGTGGTCCTCTTCCGGTCAGGATGGCAAAACATCTGGGGCCTTATTTATGAAGGCCTTGCGCCACCGGTGCATCACTTTTTCCCATGTTAAAAGTGACGCACCGGCGGCACAAGGCCTTCATAAATAAGGCCCCTGGGGATTACCTTTGACAAGGGTCTCACCTTCAAAGTTCAGGTCAGCCGCACAGTCAACACCTGTTTCTTCATCTTAAAAACCCTGAGAAAGATGCTGCTGTATATTCCATCTGAACTGCATCGGTTCACCATCATCGCACTAGCCACCTCCCAGCTTGACTACTGCAACACTCTGTACCTCAACATCAACATCAACACAGTTTCCCTGAACAAGCTTCAGGTGGTACAGAATGCAGAGTCAAGGCTGATTCTTAACATCCCAAAGTATCTGTCAGCCAGGGATAAGATTTGAGCCTTACATTGGCTCCTCATCAGGTAGCACATGTCCTTCAAAGTCCTGAATATGGTATATAAGGGTATGCGTAGCAAAGGCTCATCTCACTTGAAAACCATGTTCCAGAAGTACACTCGGGGGAAGGACAAGTGCAAAAAAAAGAATGCGGAACAATGTCATACATTCACCCCAGTATAGAGATCTTGGCCTAAATCCATAATTTTTTTGCTCACCATGCCATTCCAGTTTGGACCAGACATATGCAAATCAGTTTTGACCCTGCACCCAATGGGAACAGTTCAGCCCGAGCTGCCAGGCCAGGTCCTCTCTGGACAGGAAACATGCATCCTAGGACCGGTTTTGGGCTTTCAGCCATCATCAGCCAGGATACCTTGACTCCAGTGGCATGAAGAGCACAGGACCCACGTCTGGGCATACCCGCTGTTATCCCGAAACTGGTCCTTGGATGCCTTTTCCAGTCCAGGCAAGACATGGCTTGGCAGTTCTGGATGGACTGTTCCCATGAGGCACAGGGTCAAGACTGATTTGCATATAGCTGTGTCTGAACTGGGGTGGCAAAGTGAGCTAAAGAATGATGATGCATTCAACCCAGATCTGTGACTGGGGGTGAGTGTTTGAAAAATCCTCAGCACTCCGTCCATCATCTCTTTATGTACACTCTGGGGACGTCCTTGAGATCCTCCTCACAGAAAAAACTGGTTTCTCCTAGATTTCACAGGTACAGATGGGGCGATTGCTGCTTCTCTGTGGCAGCTATAAGACTTTGGAACTACTTGTCCCCTTCCATCTTCAAGGCAGACTCTTTTACGGTCTTCAGAAAACTTTTGAAAACATAGCTATTCGCTTCTTAGCTGGGTGTTGGCACTTCTCCCTCCTCCCCGTCCTCTCAGCACCTTGACACCCTCGGGTATGAGCGCACTTTATAAATATTATCCTATCCTATCCTACATTGGTTTTGGTTGTTTTCTACTCTGCCTGTGGGGCAGTTCAGCCATTGTTTAGGCCGATCTGTCTCCAGAGGGGTGGAAACTCCTATAGAAATCAGGATGAATGCACTGATTATGATTATGGAGAGCAGTCACTTGGGCAAGGGTATCTTCCTCAAAGGGGCAATTTTCTTTTGCTTCCGCTCCCCATTTTTTAGGCTGCTGTGTCTCCCGGGGTCGGTGGAAATTCACTAGATACCAGGGAAGACATATATTTTATATGTAGGGAGAGACCATTGGGCAAGGATTGCTTCCTCAAGGTGCATTTTGATTTTGTTTTTATCCCTCTTATTTTAGACTGGTCTACCCCTCAGTGGGTGGAAACCCAATAGATATCAGGAAGGTTTGCCCATATATTTAATTTATTGTGAGGGGCTCCTTGGGCAAGAGTACTTCCCCTAAGGAGGTAATTTTGTACTGTCCTCACCCAAGGCAGATCAGTCGTTTTTGGCCTGTCTGCTCCCTGAGAGGGGATCCCACTAGACACTAGGGAATAACTTGGGTATAGATCAGTGATACTGAAAGTATGGCCCAGGGGCCACTTGCGGACCTCTTGATATTTACATGGGGCCCCCTGGTGAACAGTAGCATGAGCAGCTGTTTACTTGCTGAGCACTAATATTCACAGAAAATGTTAAATAAACAGGAAAGCATTTATTTGCAGGTTAAATGAAGTTATGAAGTAACTATGGTGATGGCCTGCATCACTTGACTTTAGTTAGGTAACCTGCAAATAAATAGGCCTCCTTACACAATCCCTGATCCACCCAGACCACTCACCGTAACCATGCTGGCATAAGTGCAGCCCCCGGTCAGACCACAGACCATACTTTGGGGCCCCATGGCAAATGTTTACGAGACCCATGGTATAGATCAACCCGTATGATTTAAATCTGCTCCTCGAGCTGACTTTGTTGTGTTTTATAATATTAACTGTTTTATTTGTTATCATTTACATTTGTGACCTTATGGATTTTCTTTTTTTTTGTAGTGCAAAGCTGTTGATTTTCTTGGTGGCATATCCTACATGTGGTTTCCACATTGGTAGATCTGCAGTTTGTGTAGTTGCATGTGTTTGGTAAGGAGACTTTTTTGTAATGTTTACTTCAAATTTATATCATTGCCTAGCTTGATTTTTGTATACTGTTGTAATAATTTTAGCATATTTACTTTAGGTTTTATTGACTTTTAAATTCACATTTGAATGGTTGCATGATCTATAATGTGCTGTCTTGTGTGCAATATTTCTTTGTTTTTCTGTTCTAGTGGGATATCTTTGATGTTTGCTGTGTCTGTGCATAGTGGTGCAGTTGATTCTCTGTGCAGCTTTCCATGGCAAGTACTATATTTTTGTTGGACAAAGTTAATTGTGTAGTTTGTATTGATAGTTTCTTTCCAGATCATTGTATTTCACAAATTATATTTACTGTTTGATGTAGCCACAGTTCTCATTCGATGCAGTGTTGTTTTTTCTTTTTTGTGCATGACAGTGATATATAGATATATATAGCCTGTATGCTGTGTTAAGTTAGCATGAGCTTTTTAGGAGTTTAAATGCCATTTTACCTTTCTGCTACTTTTGCACACAACACATAGTTGTTGCTTTAGCTTTGAGCCTAGTAGAATGTTTTTGATTCATACGAGAAAAATATGTTGTTAAACTGACATCAGCCTTGCTAGGCGAGCTGTGTCTGTACAGTGAGTGCTGAAACCTTCAAGGATATCTGAACACAGTGGTTGTTGTGAGCACTGATCTTCGCACGTTCCTAGACATAACACACATGCAGCTGCAGCCAAGTTCTAGCTTTAGGCGCGTTTTATATTGCTTTGCACGATAGCATACAAACACACTTGATGGTGCTTTGCATGCAGAAGAGCTGGTTGCTGATGATGTGATCCCTTACCACTAGGATCTTGAGGTATGGGGCAGCTGTGCTAAAACCCAAAGAGACCTTCTTAGATATAATATAATATACTAGCTAGGGAGGGTGAGAATTAGGTTTTGTTAAACCCTATTCATTTTAGCTAAGCATGGGCGGAAAATCCGTTACGCTCGCGGATTTTGCGGATTTTCGGGAAATCCGCAATCCGCGAGATTTGCGGATTTCCCGCAAAATCCGCAAATTCGCACGCAGCGGATTTTTTTGGCGGCGCGCGGCGTTGGTGATACAATTTTTGCGGCGCGCGGCGTTTATCATCGTTTGCCGAGTTGTTCTTTTCGATAGTTTGCGAGTGCTGCGCCATTTTGGATCTTGCTGTGTGATCCCGCGGGAATTGGCGAGCGCGATTACGTCATCGCGGCTTGCCAGCGATAGTTTGTCAACGCGAGTACGGCGAGATCACGTCTCGCGGTACTTCGCAATTGCGAGATTTGAGATGCGGCGAGCGAAAATATAAATTTGCAATTCTGCACAAGAAATCCACCAGCAAGCCGCATAAACCTTCTAGAAATGATGATTTTTATCTGAATAACTCCTTAGTTTGACATTTGCCTGCACTTTTTTAGCGAGGAGTCCATTTTGGGGAGGGGGGCAGGGGGGTGGGAGGAAGGAAGTGCCCCACAGTCTTCAACTTCCTGTTCCTGTTCAGCAGGCTCCTCCCAGTGCTTTGTCCTGGTCACTTTTCATTTGGGTCTGGAGCTGGAAGGGTTACTTTTTGTGGATGCTGCTGGATATTTGGATTTGAGGCCTTTTTGACTTTCTTTGGATCACTGTTGGATTAGAAATTTTACAAGTAAGTTTGTTTGGGGCAATACAGTTGCTGCAATTAAAATTTTGGAATTTTCGATTTTTGGGCTGTTTTGGGGCCTTTTGCCCAGGGGTACTCAGTGGTGGGTGGACTGAGTCTTTCTGTGGGGTGTCTTGAATTTAAACATCATGGAGGGGCTGGATGGCTTGGGATTGTGCTTATTTTTCAGTGATTTTCGTTTTTTTGGGCTGTACTTGTGGCCTTTTCACCAGGGGTAGTGAGTGTTGCATGGGCCTAGTCTTTCTGTGGGGTGTCTTGAATTTAAACATCATGGAGGGCATGGATGGAATGGGATTGTGCTGATTTTTCTGTTTTTCGATTTTTGACCTGTTGTTGGGGCCATGACCAGGGGTAGTGAGTGGTGCATGGGCCTAGTCTTTCTGTGGGCTGTCTTGAACTTTAACATCATGGAGGGCATGGATGGAATGGGATTGTGCTGATTTTGCAGTGTTTTTCGATTTTTGGGGGTGTTCATGGGGAGGGACATGCCATGTGGCTGGTGGCCATTTTGAGTGCAGCTACAGGCACTGGCCATGTGCTGGCAGGCAAGTGGCCATTTTGAATGCAGGCTTTGTTGTTAGGCCTCCAACCATTTTGCCTACTTTTCAACCTTTATTTATGCCCAGGGGTAGTGAGTCTTGCATGGGCCTAGTCTTTCTGTGGGTTGTCTTGAATTTAAACATCATGGAGGCCATGGATGGAATGGGATTGTGCTGATTTTGCAGTGTTTTTCGATTTTTGGGGGTGTTCATGGGAAGGGACATGCCATGTGGCTGGTGGCCATTTTGAGTGCAGCTACAGGCACTGGCCATGTGCTGGCAGGCAAGTGGCCATTTTGAATGCAGGCTTTGTTGTTAGGCCTCCAACCATTTTGCCTACTTTTCAACCTTTATTTATGCCCAGGGGTAGTGAGTCTTGCATGGGCCTAGTCTTTCTGTGGGTTGTCTTGAATTTAAACATCATGGAGGCCATGGATGGAATGGGATTGTGCAGATTTTTCAGTGATTTTCGTTTTTTGGGCCTGTACTTGTGGCCTTTTCACCAGGGGTATTTGAGTCTAGCATGGGCCTAGTCTTTCTGTGGGCTGTCTTGAACTTAAACATCATGGAGGGCATGGATGGAATGGGATTGTGCTGATTTTTCTGTGTTTTTCGATTTTTGACCTGTTGTTGGGGCCTTGACCAGGGGTAGTGAGTGGTGCATGGGCCTAGTCTTTCTGTGGGGTGTCTTGAATTTAAACATCATGGAGGGCATGGATGGAATGGGATTGTGCTGATTTTGCAGTGTTTTTCAATTTTTGGGGGTGTTCATGGGGACAGGCCATGTGGGTGGGGGCCATTTTGAGTGCTGGTACAGGCAGGCCCTGGCCATGTGCTAGGAGGCAAGTGGCCATTTTGAATGCAGGCTTTGTTGTTAGGCCTCCAACCATTTTGCCTACTTTTCAACCTTTATTTATGCCCAGGGGTAGTGAGTCTTGCATGGGCCTAGTCTTTCTGTGGGTTGTCTTGAATTTAAACATCATGGAGGGCATGGATGGAATGGGATTGTGCAGATTTTTCAGTGTTTTTCGATTTTTGGGGGTGTTCATGGGGAGGGACATGCCATGTGGCTGGTGGCCATTTTGAGTGCAGCTACAGGCACTGGCCATGTGCTGGCACTGGCAGGCAAGTGGCCATTTTGAATGCAGGCTTTGTTGTTAGGCCTCCAACCATTTTGCCTACTTTTCAACCTTTATTTATGCCCAGGGGTAG
This sequence comes from Lissotriton vulgaris, assembly GCF_964263255.1. NCBI lineage: Eukaryota > Metazoa > Chordata > Amphibia > Caudata > Salamandridae > Lissotriton > Lissotriton vulgaris. The sequence goes on from NC_141697.1 coordinate 1,136,380,215, forward strand.
TGAGTCTTGCATGGGCCTAGTCTTTCTGTGGGTTGTCTTGAATTTAAACATCATGGAGGGCATGGATGGAATGGGATTGTGCAGATTTTTCAGTGTTTTTCGATTTTTGGGGGTGTTCATGGGGAGGGACATGCCATGTGGCTGGTGGCCATTTTGAGTGCAGCTACAGGCACTGGCCATGTGCTGGCACTGGCAGGCAAGTGGCCATTTTGAATGCAGGCTTTGATGTTAGGCCTCCAACCATTTTGCCTACTTTTCAACCTTTATTTATGCCCAGGGGTAGTGAGTCTTGCATGGGCCTAGTCTTTCTGTGGGTTGTCTTGAATTTAAACATCATGGAGGGCATGGATGGAATGGGATTGTGCAGATTTTTCAGTGTTTTCCGATTTTTGGGGGTGTTCATGGGGAGGGACATGCCATGTGGCTGGTGGCCATTTTGAGTGCAGCTACAGGCACTGGCCATGTGCTGGCACTGGCAGGCAAGTGGCCATTTTGAATGCAGGCTTTGTTGTTAGGCCTCCAACCATTTTGCCTACTTTTCAACCTTTATTTATGCCCAGGGGTAGTGAGTCTTGCATGGGCCTAGTCTTTCTGTGGGTTGTCTTGAATTTAAACATCATGGAGGCCATGGATGGAATGGGATTGTGCAGATTTTTCAGTGATTTTCGTTTTTTGGGCCTGTACTTGTGGCCTTTTCACCAGGGGTATTTGAGTCTAGCATGGGCCTAGTCTTTCTGTGGGCTGTCTTGAACTTAAACATCATGGAGGGCATGGATTGAATGGGATTGTGCTGATTTTTCTGTGTTTTTCGATTTTTGACCTGTTGTTGGGGCCTTGACCAGGGGTAGTGAGTGGTGCATGGGCCTAGTCTTTCTGTGGGGTGTCTTGAATTTAAACATCATGGAGGGCATGGATGGAATGGGATTGTGCTGATTTTGCAGTGTTTTTCGATTTTTGGGGGTGTTCATGGGGAGGGACATGCCATGTGGCTGGTGGCCATTTTGAGTGCAGCTACAGGCACTGGCCATGTGCTGGCACTGGCAGGCAAATGGCCATTTTGAATGCAGGCTTTGTTGTTAGGCCTCCAACCATTTTGCCTACTTTTCAACCTTTATTTATGCCCAGGGGTAGTGAGTCTTGCATGGGCCTAGTCTTTCTGTGGGTTGTCTTGAATTTAAACATCATGGAGGGCATGGATGGAATGGGATTGTGCAGATTTTTCAGTATTTTCCGATTTTTGGGGGTGTTCATGGGGAGGGACATGCCATGTGGCTGGTGGCCATTTTGAGTGCAGCTACAGGCACTGGCCATGTGCTGGCACTGGCAGGCAAGTGGCCATTTTGAATGCAGGCTTTGTTGTTAGGCCTCCAACCATTTTGCCTACTTTTCAACCTTTATTTATGCCCAGTGGTAGTGAGTCTTGCATGGGCCTAGTCTTTCTGTGGGTTGTCTTGAATTTAAACATCATGGAGGCCATGGATGGAATGGGATTGTGCAGATTTTTCAGTGATTTTCGTTTTTTGGGCCTGTACTTGTGGCCTTTTCACCAGGGGTATTTGAGTCTAGCATGGGCCTAGTCTTTCTGTGGGCTGTCTTGAACTTAAACATCATGGAGGGCATGGATTGAATGGGATTGTGCTGATTTTTCTGTGTTTTTCGATTTTTGACCTGTTGTTGGGGCCTTGACCAGGGGTAGTGAGTGGTGCATGGGCCTAGTCTTTCTGTGGGGTGTCTTGAATTTAAACATCATGGAGGGCATGGATGGAATGGGATTGTGCTGATTTTGCAGTGTTTTTCGATTTTTGGGGGTGTTCATGGGGACAGGCCATGTGGGTGGGGGCCATTTTGAGTGCTGGTACAGGCAGGCCCTGGCCATGTGCAGGCTTTGTTGTTAGGCCTCCAACCATTTTGCCTACTTTTCAACCTTTATTTATGTCCAGGGGTAGTGAGTCTTGCATGGGCCTAGTCTTTCTGTGGGTTGTCTTGAATTTAAACATTATGGAGGGCATGGATGGATTGGGATTGTGCTGATTTTGCAGTGTTTTTCGATTTTTTTGTGCTCTATAACTGAACTGATGTTCCTCTGTCTTCCATTTTTTTTAGGTGCACAAGACTCAAGAGAACCACCAGTGCCAGGAAGAAGTCCTGCAGCGGTGTGTGTGTGCAGCATAACGTCACGCGACGTCACGTCTGGCCTCAGACAACTCTACAATTCGTGCAACTGCGGCCTGCTGTCTGACCTGCTCTGAAGAAGATGGCCCCGCCCCCAAAGAAAGTTCTCCGTAGCTCCTCTAGCAAGAAAGTTGCTAGTAAGGAGCAGAAGAAGCAAGTTACCAAGGAGGCTGGTGTGCCACCCGCCACGTTTTTTGGGAGCAAAAAAAAAAGTACGCCTGCAGCAGCAGGATCTGCTGGGGACCAAGCTGGGAGCAGCACCCCTGCTCCATTGGGTTCAGTGCCTCCACCACCACGCCAACTTAAGTCAAAGCCCTTGAGTGCTTCAGAGGCAGTCAGTGTACTTCTCCAATCACCATCGACCAGTGATGTTGGCTCATCGCAAGAAAGTAGCAGCAATGTCCCTGAATCAACACAGGTTGTTGTAACTCATCTGACAAGTGTTGAACAACCACAGCCGCAACAACAACACCATGTGCAAGTACACGCCCAAGTACATGTGGAAGGAGAGGCAGCAAAAGGAGATGCGCAAGCAAAGGTGCATGGAGGTTCACAAGTGCCCACAATAGTTGTTCCTCCCGAAGTAGGGGCACATCAGGAAATCGACAATGAAGCCGAGGTATCATTGGAAGCCACTCCTCCTGATGATCATTCATTGTCTTCCACATCCCTAGCAAGGAAAAGATCAAGGGGGGTGTCTACATCTTCTTCAAGCCCACCTCGTTCTGATGCAAGTGATCTGTCTTGGGAACCACAACTGCGGTCTGACAGTGAGGCACACCATGATCTGACACCGGTACCTAAGCGTAAAAGGAAGGTCGTCCAAAAACTCAAACCTATGGAGTGTGATGAGGCTCAACAAGAAGTGACAGATACTGCTGGTGATGAAGCCTCTCACGATGACGACGAGCCAGTCATCACAAAGGTCACTGCAGCCCCACCGGGCATGCAGCAAAGAGACATTTTGACCCTATCCCGAGAAGCTGCTGAGCGTGATGATGATGTCGGCGAGGAGGCAATGGAAATGGAATCATTAGATTTGGAGTTAAGTAGTACACCAAAACCTACCGCTTCCATATTTCTTCGCAAGAAGGTACCCACCTCGTCCTCGACCTCAATTCGTGGTGGTGAAAGTGCAAAACGTACTGAAGTTCGGCAATCCACATCCTCCACTTCATCTGGCATTAGCAGCAGGACCACCACCACCAGTATCGCCGCCTCCTCCGGCCCCCGAAGACATTTCAAGTCTCCAGTTTGGGACTTCTTTAGTGTTTGCCCAAAAAAGGAAAACGTAGCCATTTGTAGCCTTTGTAAGCTTCGATTTAGTCGTGGTAAGCTTGGTTCTAACTATGGTACCGGAGGCCAGAGAGGTCATCTTGAGAGAGCGCACCCTGTCCAATGGTTTCCGCACCTAGAGGCGGTCAAGAAAGCCGGAATTGCACGTAATGAAAACGTTGATTTTTCATCTGCTGATGACGAGGAGGTAGAAGACGATTCAAACACTCACTTACACCCAGTTCCCATGTCAGCAGCACACCCCATGGGAGCCACACTAAGAGTGTGGGAGAGAGCCCAGGAAGGTGGAGGACGCCGTGCAGTTCAGCTATCCTTGACAGAGTGGACCGCTAATGTGATAAAAAAGCCCCACAAAGAAGAAGCTATAAGGAGAAAGAAATAAACTTAAGATGTATTCATTCTAACCATACAGAGTTAATGGTGGATGAAATTATCAGAAGGTAGCTCCCAGAGGCGTCCTCCATCACTCTTAAAAGACCAAGAGTAAAGCGGACCGGACTGAAGCGTGTCCCAAATCTTTACCAAAACAAGTGACGCTCAACCAAAGACACTTGCACAAGAAATAAGTGATAAGGAAAGACAGCGAGCACAAGAAGAAACGTGTTCAATCTGAAATACAAGAAAGATCACCAGGATGTTCGCACCTGGAGTAGAATAACTGAATCGTGAACGAGTCCGTGAAGAAGGTGCAAAATAAAGAGGCACCGAAACGCCGCGTCGACACTTTTTCGTTCCTATGTCCCAGTAATTTTTAACAAAAACCATTGTATAATTGACAGTATGATGTTTTAATAATAATTGTTTTAAAATGATGAATGTTTTTTGCGTTTGTAAAAACCTAGAATAAATTTGTAATTTTGTAAATGTTGTGACTTATTATAAATTGTTTGCATTATGTTTTTTAAATAAATAATTGATCAATATTTTTATACAACAACACTATTGTTTCATGTTTTTGCTGATACTTGTGGGCACCATTTTCATTGAAGTGTAAATTTGGTAACTACTGTAACACTACAAACCCCCTTGCTTCTCTAGGGAAGACCCCATGACTAATTAAAGATTTGATAAATAGTGAATCCAGGAGAAGGAACTCTGAATTTTTGCTATTGTTGACCCAATCCTTTTCCTGATAGAAAGGGTAGCTCCCAGACAACCTATTTTGTGGGAGAGAGTGAGACATCAATGCGGAAAAGTTCATCAGCGAGCGTAACTGGGTCGAAGAGATCATCATCATCCCGTAAATCCTTGGTGCAGGGCAACATTAAAAAGATGTTGTTTACAGAAGCGCAATATGAACGCAACCACCCAATGACCCGTCTGTATAACACTAAGCTGGCTAAAATGCTAGCTCTGGACCTTCTCCCTTTTTCTTTTGTAGAAGGGGTTGGTTTTCTAGAATTAGTGACAGCGCTCTGCCCTAAATGGAAGGTTCCTAGCCGGTTCTATTTTGCCCGAGTTGCGGTTCCAGCACTACATGAAGATGTTCTGAAGGTGATTGGGGCAGCTTTGCAGAAGAGTGCTGTTCACACTATACATCTGACAACAGACATGTGGACCAGTGGCGCAGGCGCTGATTACATGTGCATCACTGCACACTGGGTTTCTTTTTCAGGGGCTAAAGCAAAGCTAAACGCAGGTGTTGACACGAACATTGTTTTTAAAGGTGCTCGGAAACATGCAACACTAGCCATGTTTGGTTTGGAGAAACGTCACACAGCAGAAAACATTTTGGATGTCTTTAACACAAAGGTCCTTAACTGGCTGTCCCCACTAAAACGCAAGGTTGGTTATGTTTCCACGGACAATGGCGCCAATATAGTTAAGGCCATGAGGGACGGTTACTATTTCAGAGTGCCGTGTTTGGCGCACTGTATAAACCTGGTTGTCCAAAAATTCTTGGGTAATAAAGGCAGTGCAGCGTACAGTGTATTGGACACCTGCCGAAAAATGTGCAAGCATTTCAGCCATTCTTTTAAGGCCCGGAAGCAGCTGAGGAGCCTGCTATATCAACATCAAATGCCAGTGAAAGCACTCATCCAGGAGGTGGTAACACGTTGGAACTCAACCTTCTACATGCTTGAGCGTCTGTATGAGCAGTATACGGAACTCGATCAATATTTCCTTAAAGAGGGTGCAGAGGAGCTGAGGATGGGTGGGCCGCAATGGAACATAGTTGAAAGCCTGACACGCATGCTTCGTCCTTTTGAGTTCTTCACGCGTACAGTCAGCAAGGAGGACTCTAATTTGGGAAAAGCTATCCCATTGTTGTACATGCTGGAGGACCAACTGAAGGAGGTGTGTTCTGTGTTTGGAAAAGATAAAAACCAAGACTCTTTGCTTCTGGCTGAGCAATTATTAGAGCTCCTACAAGGTGATGAACGTCTTAAAAAGATCCACTCAGAACAGCATTACATTTGTGCTACTATTCTGGATCCACGCTACAAAAAGGCGCTGGCAGGCCAAGCATTCTTTCCTTTTGATGATGAACATGTTCCAAAGTACAAACGTTGGCTAGCCTTGTCAGCCAAGAAGTTTGAAACAGAACGGCTGGAAATTGAAGGAAATGGCAGTACATCAGCAGGCCATCCCCAGTCAAAACAATCCACTTCTGCACCTGTGGCTGTGGCACAAGTGACCTCTCAGCCGTTAAAGACACCGGCAACCGGATCATCTGCACGAAAGACAACAGAAACATTGGAGGCTGAAGAGGATTGGCTAGCTCTGCGTGGGTTTGGTTCTCAAAAGGTCAGAGGCACAGCAAGAGCTAAGCAAAGTGGAGGAACCTTGGATGAGGACCTTGAGTCGATGGTGAAGGACTATCTGAATGACTCAACAGAGGTCTATGTTAATTCTGACCCATTGGCGTATTGGCATGGGAAAAAAGAATTGTGGCCACAGCTCACCAACCTGGCTTTAAACTACTTGTCTTGCCCACTCGCAAGCGTGTCTTCTGAACGGGTTTTCAGTGCGGCTGGTGGGATTGTAACTCCCAAACGGAGCCGCCTCTCGCCCAAAAATGTGGAGAGGTTAACAATGATCAAGATGAATCAGCACCTCATACCACCAGATTTCAGAGTACGAGAGAGCGTGCCGGATGAAGAGGAGGTGGCCAGCAACATAGATGAGGGAATTTCTACTCTGTCAGGTGACACTGAGCTCACCCTGCCTGAATTCGCAGAGTATGATGACGAAGCCTTATTCTTATTCCTGGACCGTGATACCGACTTCGAGCCCTGAAAATGAGACAACGAATCAATAACTTTCTTTTTCATCCTTATTCACTTTTATTCCTGTGTGTCTGTCTTTCTTTGTTGTGCACAGTTAATATAATTCAAACTTTAATCAGATAATCACAAAAACAAGCCCATCAGCAGAACTGTCTTCACTTGTTTGCTAATTGATTTGAAGGTGGACAGTCTGCATTCCTCAGGTTCACAAGTTCAGAAGAACATGCTCCTCTATCCTCCTCCTCCAGACTCCTATTTCCATCAAAGCAGAGGGCTGGTTTACGCCCAATGAAGAAAGACTCAGCACTTGTGGGGGTGTTGTTCTACCTCTTTGCAGGTGAGTTGACGGGTCTGGGGCCATTGCTGGGAAGCACTAAAAGTGGTTTGGACCAAATCCGAGGCGGAACATTTTTTGTGTTTTTGATGACTTGCTTGCCTTTGAGGTGCTCTTAGGGGGAGTTCCGTCTGTTTGTGGGTGAGTTTCGTGGTCTGGGAGCATTGCTGGGACACTCTAATCTTGATTGCATTTGCTTTTCAGGAAATCCGTCGTGGCAACCCCGACTTATGGCCTAGCTACGCAGCGCGTTTGGACCGAAGGCCCAGAAATATTGCAAGTATGAGATTTTGCTTTTGGCCTGTTTGGGGGTGTTATGCTTCTTGGCGGGTGGGTTGCCGGGTCTTGGGGCATTCCTGGGAAGGTCTAATACCGGGTAGAAGTGGTTGGGACAAAATCCAGGCCGATTTTTTTTTTGGCTATTTCTGACATTTTGCTCTATGTAGCGTTTTCGGGGGTCCTGTTTGGGGGGCTTCCTGGTGTTTGTGGGTGAGTTTCGTGGTCTGGGAGCACTGCTGGGACACTCTAATCTTGATTGCATTTGCTTTTCAGGAAATCCGTCGTGGCAACCCCGACTTATGGCCTAGCTACGCAGTGCGTTTGGACCGAAGGCCCAGAAATATTGCAAGTATGAGATTTTGCTTTTGGCCTGTTTGGGGGTGTTATGCTTCTTGGCGGGTGGGTTGCCGGGTCTTGGGGCATTCCTGGGAAGGTCTAATACCGGGTAGAAGTGGTTGGGACAAAATCCAGGCCGATTTTGTTTTTTGGCTATTTCTGACATTTTGCTCTATGTAGCGTTTTCGGGGGCCTGTTTGGGGGGCTTCCTGGTGTTTGTGGGTGAGTTTCGTGGTCTGGGAGCACTGCTGGGACACTCTAATCTTGATTGCATTTGCTTTTCAGGAAATCCGTCGTGGCAACCCCGACTTATGGCCTAGCTACGCAGTGCGTTTGGACCGAAGGCCCAGAAATATTGCAAGTATGAGATTTTGCTTTTGGCCTGTTTGGGGGTGTTATGCTTCTTGGCGGGTGGGTTGACGGGTCTTGGGGCATTCCTGGGAAGGTCTAATACCGGGTAGAAGTGGTTGGGACAAAATCCAGGCCGATTTTTTTTTGGGCTATTTCTGACATTTTGCTCTATGTAGCGTTTTCGGGGGCCTGTTTGGGGGGCTTCCTGGTGTTTGTGGGTGAGTTTCGTGGTCTGGGAGCACTGTTGGGACACTCTAATCTTGATTGCATTTGCTTTTCAGGAAATCCGTCGTGGCAACCCCGACTTATGGCCTAGCTACGCAGCGCGTTTGGACCGAAGGCCCAGAAATATTGCAAGTATGAGATTTTGCTTTTGGCCTGTTTGGGGGTGTTATGCTTCTTGGCGGGTGGGTTGCCGGGTCTTGGGGCATTCCTGGGAAGGTCTAATACCGGGTAGAAGTGGTTGGGACAAAATCCAGGCCGATTTTTTTTTGGGCTATTTCTGACATTTTGCTCTATGTAGCGTTTTCGGGGGCCTGTTTGGGGGGCTTCCTGGTGTTTGTGGGTGAGTTTCGTGGTCTGGGAGCACTGCTGGCTATATATACTTTACTTTGCAAGAGGTTTGAAGCAAATCCATGGTGGCAGAGGGGACTTAGGGCCTAGCTGCAGAGCGCGCGCGGAGTGATTTGGGAAATTTGTGAAAAATTGACTAAGTCCCCATTTTTGTACTTTTGCTCTTTGGCTGTTTGGGGGTCTTCTACTCGTTTTCTCCTGGGTTGACGGCTCTGGGGCCATTGCTGGGAAGCTCTAATACCGGATAAAAGTGTTTTGGACCAAATCCCAGGCGGAATTTTTTTTGTGTTTTTGATGACTTGCTTGCCTTTGAGGTGCTCTTAGGGGGGGTTCCGTCTGTTTGTGGGTGAGTTTCGTGGTCTGGGAGCATTGCTGGGACACTCTAATCTTGATTGCATTTGCTTTTCAGGAAATCCGTCGTGCCAACCCCGACTTATGGCCTAGCTACGCAGCGCGTTTGGACCGAAGGCCCAGAAATATTGCAAGTATGAGATTTTGCTTTTGGCCTGTTTGGGGGTGTTATGCTTCTTGGCGGGTGGGTTGCCGGGTCTTGGGGCATTCCTGGGAAGGTCTAATACCGGGTAGAAGTGGTTGGGACAAAATCCAGGCCGATTTTTTTTTGGGCTATTTCTGACATTTTGCTCTATGTAGCGTTTTCGGGGGCCTGTTTGGGGGGCTTCCTGGTGTTTGTGGGTGAGTTTCGTGGTCTGGGAGCACTGCTGGCTATATATACTTTACTTTGCAAGAGGTTTGAAGCAAATCCATGGTGGCAGAGGGGACTTAGGGCCTAGCTGCAGAGCGCGCGCGGAGTGATTTGGGAAATTTGTGAAGAATTGACTAAGTCCCCATTTTTGTACTTTTGCTCTTTGGCTGTTTGGGGGTCTTCTACTCGTTTTCTCCTGGGTTGACGGCTCTGGGGCCATTGCTGGGAAGCTCTAATACCGGATAAAAGTGTTTTGGACCAAATCCCAGGCGGAATTTTTTTTGTGTTTTTGATGACTTGCTTGCCTTTGAGGTGCTCTTAGGGGGGGTTCCGTCTGTTTGTGGGTGAGTTTCGTGGTCTGGGAGCATTGCTGGGACACTCTAATCTTGATTGCATTTGCTTTTCAGGAAATCCGTCGTGCCAACCCCGACTTATGGCCTAGCTACGCAGCGCGTTTGGACCGAAGGCCCAGAAATATTGCAAGTATGAGATTTTGCTTTTGGCCTGTTTGGGGGTGTTATGCTTCTTGGCGGGTGGGTTGCCGGGTCTTGGGGCATTCCTGGGAAGGTCTAATACCGGGTAGAAGTGGTTGGGACAAAATCCAGGCCGATTTTTTTTTTGGCTATTTCTGACATTTTGCTCTATGTAGCGTTTTCGGGGGCCTGTTTGGGGGGCTTCCTGGTGTTTGTGGGTGAGTTTCGTGGTCTGGGAGCACTGCTGGCTATATATACTTTACTTTGCAAGAGGTTTGAAGCAAATCCATGGTGGCAGAGGGGACTTAGGGCCTAGCTGCAGAGCGCGCGCGGAGTGATTTGGGAAATTTGTGAAAAATTGACTAAGTCCCCATTTTTGTACTTTTGCTCTTTGGCTGTTTGGGGGTCTTCTACTCGTTTTCTCCTGGGTTGACGGCTCTGGGGCCATTGCTGGGAAGCTCTAATACCGGATAAAAGTGTTTTGGACCAAATCCCAGGCGGAATTTTTTTTGTGTTTTTGATGACTTGCTTGCCTTTGAGGTGCTCTTAGGGGGGGTTCCGTCTGTTTGTGGGTGAGTTTCGTGGTCTGGGAGCATTGCTGGGACACTCTAATCTTGATTGCATTTGCTTTTCAGGAAATCCGTCGTGCCAACCCCGACTTATGGCCTAGCTACGCAGCGCGTTTGGACCGAAGGCCCTGAAATATTGCAAGTATGAGATTTTGCTTTTGGCCTGTTTGGGGGTGTTATGCTTCTTGGCGGGTGGGTTGCCGGGTCTTGGGGCATTCCTGGGAAGGTCTAATACCGGGTAGAAGTGGTTGGGACAAAATCCGCGCGGAAAAGCCTTTAGTTTTGGCACTTTTTGTAACTTAGGGTTCGTTAGGGTTAGCCCTAGCAGCAGGATTGCATGTGTTTCGGGGTGTTCTAGATTTTTCCAACTGAGTTCTGGGGTCTTAGAGCACTCGTGAGAATGTGTAATTTTGGTTGCAAGTCATTTGAAGAAAATCCATGGTGGGAAAGGGGGGATTTGGCATAGTTAAAGAAAGCCTTTGCCACTATTCTTAACTTAGGGTTCGTTAGGGTTAGCAGTATTTCTATTGCATGTGTTTGAGTGGGGGGGATTTCGAGTCTTGGAGCGATGCTGGCTATGGCTACTTTTGCTTGGTTGCTTGCAAGTGGTTTGAATGCAATCCACGGTGGGTAATGGGTAATTAGGAAGGGGGTACTTCGGCCTACTTTTACTTTCAAAGTAAGTTTTGTCACCAGTTTTCTGCTAGGCCTCGTTTTTTGAGATTTGATTGGGGGTCTTCTACATTTTTGCGACTGGCTTTAGTAAGGGTCTGGGTGGGAGCACTGCTCGGAAGATCTAATTTTGTTCTAAAACACAGTTTACAGTACACCTAGCTTGAGGGGCAAGATCCTCTACATTAATTTGCCCATACTTATTTATCCTTCAAAAGGTGACTCAGAGTACGCACTTTCAAAAATATTGTACTGTCTACTAGGAAAATCAAATTGTGACTTTTTGCACTCCACAGCCTACATACCTTATATTTATTTATCAGTGGTGTTGTAATATTATATCACTTCCTGTTTTTCGTTGAATAATTACAGGCCGGGTTTCAGTCTCTGCAATGGGGAAAAAAGGATGGAGTCAGGCTTCACAGTAGCGAGCCACAATTCAGCATCAGGCAGGCAGTGGACAGGGTGTCTTCTGGTGACCAACATCGATGGACGAAGCGTCGGCTGCAATGGAGGAGTGCCGCTAATAGGAGGATTTTTTTTCTGCAGGCAACTTACTTACCACTTCCAACAGGACCACTACAACCACATAGATACAGTATCCCTTGCCTTTTTCTCTGACTGTGACTGCATTTCTTGGCTCTCTCTCGGCTTCTAAATTGATCCCTTAACACATCACTTAGTCCACTCCACTATCACATCTGCACCACACATAGTCATTTGTAAGTGCTCCTACGTAATTCGCAAGTCGCAGCATGCCCCAGGCCGTAGAGGACTGGGATGGCCCCAATGATGAAGCATGTCACCAAGGGGCAACCCTGGTGAGTGAGGGGACACCTAGAAAAAAAGCAATTTCTCCTTTTCTATCTACTATACCTTCCAGACCAACCCCACTGAGTGTTGTTGTGAATGGATTTATAGTGACCAGCAAGGCTCTCGGGTATCTGGCTACAGAGACCTTATGTTGAATATCGTTATCAATAATTTACACATAGGCCCTTTACTGTTGCATTCTTTCTTCCACAGTTGTCGAATGTACTACTTACTTTTCACTGACATGCATGCAGTAGTGCATGCACTTTCAAAGATTGATGGATAGGTTTGTACCCAAAGAATTGTTTATGTTCAATTGTTTGTCTATGCTGTGCTTTTTTTTACAGGGTGTCTTCTGGTGACCAACATCGATGGACGAAGCGTCGGCTGCAATGGAGGAGTGCCGCTAATAGGAGGATTTTTTTTCTGCAGGCAACTTACTTACCACTTCCAACAGGACCACTACAACCACATAGATACAGTATCCCTTGCCTTTTTCTCTGACTGTGACTGCATTTCTTGGCTCTCTCTCGGCTTCTAAATTGATCCCTTAACACATCACTTAGTCCACTCCACTATCACATCTGCACCACACATAGTCATTTGTAAGTGCTCCTACGTAATTCGCAAGTCGCAGCACGCCCCAGGCCGTAGAGGACTGGGATGGCCCCAATGATGAAGCATGTCACCAAGGGGCAACCCTGGTGAGTGAGGGGACACCTAGAAAAAAAGCAATTTCTCCTTTTCTATCTACTATACCTTCTGTCAGGTTACGCAGCCCCTAAGCGCCTACCGTACTATGAAACTACATTTCCCATGAGTAGGCGGGAGACTTGCAGGAAGTTTATCTGGGGAACAGACGCGCTTCCTGTTGCGCGTTATTCTGGTTTCTGTTCTGCACCGGCATGAGAGCGGACGCTCTGCATGCTTTTCTATCGTGTCTCCTGTGGACTATCACCTTCCCCCCCCCCCCCCCCCCCTGAGGCTCAGTGGGAAGCGCTTCCGTGTTCTGTCCTTGGCGGTAGACGGACTTCACGCGTCTTCAGGTAAAGCCGCTCTAAACTCTTCGGCCGCCCGTGCGGTCAGCTGATTACTGCCTGAACGGATTGTTAAGGGAGGTTCTGTGACTGTTTTCTAACAGAATTCTACCTTTGCTGAATTCCTGTTTGGTTGAATTGTGTGTGGCGGAGCACAGTGGCGGTCTATACCACGTGTTAGCGTTCACATCGGGGATCGTTTTTGTACTATTAAAACGGAGCGCGGTAGTAAGGACAACTACGCGTCTCCGTTGTATAACTGTGTATTTCAAAGGACCTCCATAACTGGCCATGTAGTGAGGTAACTACAGGCTACCCCAGTTCTCTTTGTGTAGTGCACCGTGGGGTGTGTTGTTGGCAGAATTCAGTGGTGGTCGCAACTACGTTTTTCTGTTTGACCTTCACCAAAGATTCTCTACTGGGTCATTACTTAGAGAGCGCAGTGTTGTAGTTCTTGCTTCCTACACACTACCGTTTCCCTCTTCCTTTTTGTTGGACCATACATCTTTGCTTTGACTATTTGGAACCCCCTTTGTACATTGAGTCCTCTACCATGTTTGTGGTATGTTGTGAGTAGTGGGTTTGATGTCTTAGTATAACGCGAGTGTGTTTGGTGCGACAGGAGTGTGTTCGTTAACTATATGTTTATGTGTTTCTTAGGCCTTCCTCACAGATTGTGGCAGAAGGGCTATAGTATTTCCTATCCAAGGTCATGTTTTCTTGGTGCTCAGGTACTTGTCTACTTCCTTGGTTATTTAGTGAGACTATATGAGAGTAGCCTTGTATGTTAGGACAGCACTTCACTGATGCCTGTCTTGTCTTCTGTTACAGGTATCCTTTCCCTGCTGACCCTACCTTTACCCATCCCACATTTTTTATTTTAGTTTGTTATTTTTCTCCCCCGCCTAATGGCTCGAACACCCTGTGTTTACACTTCTGGGTGTTGGTGACATTTGGAGGTGGAACCATATTTGCATCGACTGGATCACGGGGAGTAAACCTGACACCTTCCAGACCAACCCCATTGAGTGTTGTTGTGAATGGATTTATAGTGACCAGCAAGGCTCTCGGGTATCTGGCTGCAGAGACCTTATGTTGAATATCGTTATCAATAATTCCACACAGGCCCTGTACTGTCGCATTCTTTCTTTCCACAGTTGTCGAATGTACTACTTACTTTTCACTGACATGCATGCAGTAGTGCATGCACTTTCAAAGATTGATGGATAGGTTTGTACCCAAAGATTTGTTTATGTTCACAATTGTTTGTCTATGCTGTGCTATTTTTTCTTGTCTCCCAAAACCTTTCCCAAAAACCCCCGTACCCATCCATTTTTCAAACCCTAACCCTCTTCCCCCGGGCTGTGTGGTTTTGATTGATGTGTGACTAAATTATTATTACAGCAATAAATCCACACACTTGCTGGGGAGGATAAGGTGATAGCAACAGGCTGGTGAAGAAATCCGAGGATATATTCTTACTCTGCTTGACAAAGAACCATTGCTAATGTGAAAGAACTTCAACCGAATTAGTAGTTATACTTTACCATTTGTTAGGCTACAATGTGGCACTGCTCTACTGTACTTCTGTCACCTGCAATATTCTCAGTTGTACCGTTGAATTGCTCAGGAGGACAAACCAGATTTCATTTTCTTTTTTTTCATAGGCATGCAACTGCCACTGTGTCACACCACTAGTACCACCGCTATGAGGAAATTTTATCCGACCAAGATTGCCAACTTTATTCGGTGTTTCCCGTGGAGCCAGCCCTGGGTCTAGCCCTACTTTCAAACACAAATTACAGGTAAGATAAGCGTTTGGTGGTTTGGGGGTATAATGGAGTATTAGTACAAGAGACGAGAGACTGAAGGTAGTACTACTAAAGTCCTAGGACTCTTGGATTCACTTCACTTAGTCTGTGAGAGGCACTTAGTGTTGAAAACATTTGGGCATTTACACTTAAAGGAAGAAAATGGAACTAAACTTTCAGGAAAACAGTCAACGTTAAACCCCCACCCACCAGGCAAGCAGTAAAAAACAGGTATGCTCAGATAAAGTTTGAAAAAGTATATTTATATCCCTAACAAAATAATCTCCCGCAAGACCCTCCCTAACCCCAACGATTGTCCTTCAAAAGTCCCCAAAAACCCAACTCCCAATTCCCACCCCCCAAAAGTCTCTAAAAAAGGGGCAAGGGACACTATGGGTGGATGCTGTTAACTTTTTGGGCCAGGGCATCATGCTCCTCGCGGAGCAAGGCGAGCTCCTGCTGAAGGCGGGATACCATCAGGGTAGTGCGGCGCAGGCGTGCCTTCACTGCCTTGCAGGTGCAATGCCTGTGAGAGGCAGCTGTTGGCCTTGCTGCTCGGCGGTGGCGTTTGCCTTTGGCAGCCCGGCTCAGTCTGGGTGGACCACTGTGCTGGGTGGCAGCCCATGGGGCCACGGAGGCCGATGCAGACGACGTTGTTGTTGTTGTCGACTGCACACTTTCCTCGTCCTCCAGGGCCACCAGCCGCCGATATTCCGCAACAGTGGCCTCGATCCTCCGTTGCCGGGCCGCTCTAGCCAGCTCCTTCCTCCTTGTTCGTTTGGAAGGAGCATCTATATGAAGAAAGAAAGACATAGTCTGTAACCAATGCTCTTTAAGATTAACTCAATCATTCAGCAGAAATTTGTGTTGCAGTACAACTAGCAACTTGCAAGCGCATTACATAACTATTGAGGCCAGTATCTATCTAACCTCACACTTCTTCATCCTTGCTCTAACATTAGTGGGAGTTTAAGGAACAAATTCTACGAGCACTGTGGACTTCCATTGGAGTCGACTATGAAAGTACACCAGTCTTATTCTTCTTCTTATCTCTTGTTTTGGAAAATTGGTACGTTATTTTCTGCAAGCCGGCATAATGCCAGCGCAGTAAACTTGCACCCGAGAAAAAGAGATGCACGCCATGAGGAGTGACCTAGACTTGCGTTGCGTTACTGTACCCGTCCAGTACATGCAGGTGGTGAAGCTCTTACTTTTCTATTACGGGTGGCACTGAGAATACTCTGTTACAACTCAAGGGCTACTGCTTAATTAATTTAACTTTCACCCTACAGTGGAAATGAGTACTAGAAATGGAAAATTGAAGAAGATAAATAATCTGATTATCTATCACTTCACATGGGATGTTTTTGCTTATATATGGGATGACTTTAGGTGCTTTGCTTTTTATTGAGTGACCAGTGATACATCCACACATGAATGACTGAGTACTACTAAACCTATTAAGAGAGGTAGGGAGTGGCCACCATAATAACCGGATCTATGCAGTGCTTGCAATACAAACTACTGCTACTATTTATGGTAGTATTTGGACAAAATTAAAAGTTCTTTTCCTTGCCTTTCCTACACTGGAACGGACGTGCGGGTGCAGTGTTACATGCTCTTCAAAGTTACACTTAGTTCATCCACTGACCGTCTACTCTCTCTAGATCATGGGTACTCACAAACTTTCTCTCAGGGGCTACATTTACAGTGTAGTTTGGGGCCGAGGGCCGCACTGGTGGGGGCGGAGTCAGAGGGGGCGGGGCTAAAGCAAAACGATAACTTGTGACCATGAGGTTGCACACAGGTCCCTGCAGCAGATGCCCTCATCCACTGAGCCACCAGACCCAGCATTTACATACATCTCTCTCCCTCCTGCTCTCCCTCCTGCCCTCCCTCCATCTCTCTCTCCCTCCTGCCCTCCCTCTCCCTCCCCCTCTGTCATCTCACTGTGTGTGTGTCTATCTGTGTCAGCCTTCAGCCCGGGTTGAGACCGCTTCCTCAACGCGCACACACAGACAACAACACCAAAGTACTTAACAGGTCTTTAAAAGACCATTAACATATTATTGAGGCTTTGTTTGTTGTAGCGCCCCTGCTTCTCCACCCTGACAATCACTGCTTTCCCGGCCCCACAGAGCAGAGGCTTTGTTCTATTTCACCTCTTTGTGGCCTTGCATCTCCACTCTGCTCTGTGGGGGCCGGGGGAGCAGTGATTGTCAGAGTGGAGATGCAGGGGCGCTAACAGGTGAAATACAAAAAAGCCTCTGCTCTGTGGGGGCCGGGGGAGCAGTGATTGTCTGCAAGGTCTGCGCACCGCCAAGGAAGGCTTGCCGGGCCACCACCGGCCCGCGGGCCGTACTATGAGTACCCCATCTCTAGATACACATATGCTATCTAAGAGTCAGATAGTAGCATGATCCAGGTATATGGACACATACAGTTTCTGTGTCACCCACCCAGGCTGTTGTCCTTCCACCCATCATTGCTTCATCATTCACCCAGCCATGCATCTCATATTCTTGCCTTCCCAGCTAGTCTTCAATCTCAATAAGTAAGGAATATATAAGAGCTTACCTCTGGCCGCCACCACCACCGTCTCAACTCTCACAGCCGCCGCCTCCTCCCCTGAAGAATCGCCCTCCGCCTCCGTGTCGAGCACCACCACCTCCACACTGGCCCCGCCACCAGATGTTCCACCTACAAAGTACATTTAAGAATGTTAGAATAAAGCACTCACTAGTCTTTGGTCTAGGAATGAAGACATGTGAAAACAATGTAATTTGTGACTGTCTACGTTAAAGTTAAAAAAAATGTCCCTTTTTCCAGGGAAGGTTGTCTTGCTGCACTTTTTGGCACAACTGATGAAGGCTGTTTTTTTAACACGCACCATTTTTCTCCACACAGACAGAAGATGGACTTCTAACAACAAGATCAAGTTGAAACCAGGTGAGAGCTCGGCTCGACCACAAGAAATGTCTTCAATTAATCGTCAGCACTAACCACTTTTCCATTATCAGTTAAACGTTTAGTTTTATTATGACTTCATTTTAATAAATGTGTTTACTTTTAATAAAGCTTTTAAACTTAAATACAATCTGTGTTTTTTGGTCCAGACTAGAGTGACTGAGCGAAAGGTTTTGCAATTTTTGCAAGCATGAGTCCAGATAGAACACTTCAAAAGACATTATGGACAATCCCAGAGGACTGCACTAAGTTGATAGAGCTATTGCTGACTAGAATCATGGGAGTTTCGCCAACCTTGCAATCTTAGTTAGCTACACAGACAGACTAATAAGAATAATCTAGTAATACCACAGGGAGTCATAGTAGAGGCAGGATAAGAATTTAGATACAGTCTACAAGAAGAGCAAAGACAATTTTGAAAAAAGTCAAATGAGGAACGCTAGGAAAAATAGGTAGTAGTCTAAAATGAAAACTTACTGGGGCCAGCAGAGGAGCCCTCGCCTGCCCGATCCTGGCCCTGTTGAACAGCATCCGCCGCCTGCTGCTCCTGTGTCCTCCTCTCGCCCCTGGGGGGAGCTGACGTACAACATGAAAGAAAGAACAGAAAACATGGATGATTGTTGCTTGTCAATGTCAACCAAATCAAACATTTCAAAAGAACAATAACAAAATATTTCCGCGAAATTATATTGATTATGGTTACTTTTCATTTATTTGCGGACCTGTGACTTCGAAAGTCACGTAACTCACTAAACAAAGTACTGAAACGTTCACCTAGGACTGGCAGGCAGCAGTCCGCAGGCAAGACGCAAAGTGACAGACAAACTCCATTGTGATTTCAGTCAGATCAGTGACAACACTAACAGTTGCCTGCTACATTACCAGTCATTTAAATAGTCAAACTATCAATCCACCGCCACTATTTTTCTTATTGTCAGGGGTACAAAGGAAGGGGCAGATTTAAGCCCTTGCGGCTCTTTTGCGCCGTTCTTGCGTGACTTTTGTGACGCAGCAGCTAAACAAAAAAGGGCGCCATGGTGCGGCGTATAATATTATAACAACGTGACGCATTTGGGAGATGC
Source organism: Lissotriton vulgaris (assembly GCF_964263255.1). Lineage (NCBI taxonomy): Eukaryota > Metazoa > Chordata > Amphibia > Caudata > Salamandridae > Lissotriton > Lissotriton vulgaris. The sequence goes on from NC_141697.1 coordinate 1,136,398,913, forward strand.
ATCCCGTTATAAAGCCCTGCGCCATCAGGGGGCGTTCCGGCGCAAGGGAGGGCATTCCTGCGCTGGAACACATCCTAATAGTGGCTGAGGGAAATCTACAAAATATCAATCAGTCACCTTTAGGACAATGATGCGTCACACAAACCCTGCACCTGCTTGAAGCAGACGTACGGCTTGACCCAGCATTGGGGAGATAGGGTACCCCAGAGCATTGAAGGAGCTGCGCCATCGTTGCGACGCAACTCCAGCAGTAAAGCTTCGGTGACGTTTTGGGCCCATGGTGCGCCGCATTGCAAATACGGCGCACCATGTTTGGTGGTGGTAGCGGGCCGCACAATTAATGGCGCATCCCTGCTACTTTGCAGGGATGCGACGGTAATTGGAATTCTGCCCCTTAGGGGTATACTTACTTACGCGTTCTGGCGCATCTCCAGAGATGCGCCAGATCAAATGCGTCACGCAAAACTACCCTTGCGACACGGCAGATGTGCCTCATTTACAATGCGGCGCGCCCTGGCGCAAGGGTAGGCACTTGCGTGACGCATCTCGTCACGTAAGAGCGGCGCATCGCTGGAGTCACGTCGCCAACGCAATGCAACTCCAGTAATGCTCAGGGCCACCCAATACTTAACATGCTGTGTCAGTCCTTTCGCCTGCTTCGAGCAGACATAAGGAATTGAATTGACGTAGCAGCGTCGCAGAAGTGCCTGCGTTAAATCTTGTAGATTTCACGCAGGCAATTTTGCGAGGCGCACAGCCGCTGGACCGCCCACCCTGCGTACTAGGAACGCACCCATTGTGGTGCAGGCCCATGGCTTTATAACGTGACGCATCTCCCTAGATGCGTCATGCTGTAAATGACTCGCAGGGATGCGGCACGTTTACGCCGCTGTTGCGTCACGCAAGGCAACGTAAACGTGGCGCAAGGGGCTTGTAAATGTAATCTGCCCCCTAGTGTCTAGCATTACGCAGTTCTGTAAAGTACACTCATACATAATAGTTACTCAGGCCAATGAGACCACGAAATAGAAAACAAATAAGCATAGTAGCAACGCCACTGAGAAGGAGAGCAGTGCACCTGAAATGCACAGAAGATTTTGAAATATAATTTAACTACAATGTAATCGTCATCAGCGGCATTATTGGCTTGCTCCATGTAAAAAACAAATATTTGCAATACAACAACACAGAGCAGGAGAAAACATCATAGTAGTGAGTGATTAAATGGCTACTACTACTCACCAAGCCCGGGGATCTCCAAGCCGAGCTGGTCCAGCAGGTCGCGCTCGCGGTCCAGGAGGTCCGTCCAGCGATGGGTGACCTGGCTGTAGGTGCGCTGGACCCCGTAGAGGTGGGATATGGCCCAGCACACCTTCTCCCACCGCTTCCGGCGCTCCCGCATGTTGTAGCCGCCGGCCGCGATCCTGCCGCCTTCCGCGATGGTCCTGGGCAGGCGGCGCTGGACGAAGTAGACCAGCGCGCCCACTTCCTCCGGGCTGAATATCTCCCGTCGCGTCACCTGCTCCCCCCTCAATCTCCCGCATGCTGTCCTGCCACTGGGTCCAGCACTACTCCCCGCCGCCGCTGCGGCCCTCAAGTGCCTGGGCAGCTTCACGGCGCCTGGCTTGACCATGGTCTGGGCAGGTAAGGTAGGAAGAAGTCGAAAATTAAGAAAGAATAGGATAGGGAAGAAGAAAAGAAAAGAGTTTAAAAAAGTAGTTTAAAAGTAAAGAAAAATAGCAGAAAAGACAAAAATATACAGCTAGGAAAAGAGAGGGATAGATAAGAAGCAAAATCGTAAAAAAAAAACTGAAAACAAGCAAAGGATGGCAAAGATACCAAGAGGATTAAACACCATGCCCAGACACAGGAAATGAATGAAAAACAAGATGGCCGGCGCCCGTTCACGAGCGCGAAAGTAAGTTCGCGCGAGATTTTCCTCGCGATCTCGTGCGAACCTCTAGATTTCCCGCGCGATCTCGTGCGAACCTCTACTCGCAATGCGCTTACTGCGCGAGATTATACATAGCGGGCGGAAACGGAAATACGTCACGCAAACAAAATGGCCGCGCCCGTACTCGACCTTGGGGTAAATTCGCGTGTTGCGCTGCAAGCGGCTCGCGAATACTGCAAAAAAACTCGCGAAACAACAAGCCGCAAAAAAATAAAATGCTCATTCGCACGAATTGGCGGCTTCCGCGGTCGGTTTCGCACGACGCCGCGCCCCGCGAATAGCGCGAAAAAAACCGAAAAACGATTTCAGCAAAAGCAAAAGCAATGAGCAGGTGCAAAAGGTCAACCTCATGATTTGTAACGATTCTTTGTAGTGCTTCCTGAGGGGGCCCTCCAGAATTCGGTTGCCTGCTTGCAACTATTGTGTGACCCTGCTCTGACCTTAACTGTATGCCACAAAGGTCCTGATTTACAGCTAAAGGAGCAGACAAGCAGGTGCCAGGCTGGAACTTTAAATTCTTTCAGTGACACATTAATTAGCCCCTAATTCATTATTGTCAGTTGGGGCAGGGCAGGTGTTGTTATTAAACTAACCCCAAATTAATTCATGTCAGTTCAAGCAGGGCAGGTGGGCTTGCTTTTCCCCCCCATCTTCTACAGTGATGATGAACCAGAGGGTGGCATTGATGTAACAGAGGGTGGCATGGGTCAAAGAGAGGGTGCAAGTGGTAAAACAGAGGGTGCTGGGAGGCTGTGATGATGAACCAGACGTAGAAACAACATAGTCGCGACCGTTGCGAGCCGACAAGTAAGTTCGCAATTGCGAACTAGTACCAAATCCTCGCGAACTGGCAAAAACAATTGCGAACACACAAAAAAAAAAAATCCGCAAATTCGCGGGAATTCGCGGATTTTGCGGATTGCGAGTTCGCAAATCCGCAAAATTCGCGAACGCGAGATCCGCAAAATTCGCCCATGCTTTATTTTAGCATAATACCATGCTTTCACCGTTTGTGTTCTATGGACTAGTGACTATGCTGAAGTGGCATGAGGCTTCATGGTGACGGTTGGCTAACAGTATGGGTGTGTGCTGGTGGCTAGCTGGTGGTGTATACAGTGGCAGTTGATTGTGTGTGTAGTGGTGAGTGACTGGCAGTGTGCTTATCTCTCTGCGGTGGTGGTTAATGGGCATTTGTGTGTGTGCAATGGCAGTTGATTGATGGTGTGTGTGGGTGTGTGTGCATGTGCATTGACCTGAGGTTTGTGTGTAGTGGTGATTGACTAGTGGTGTGTGTGTGTGCAGTGGCAGTTGACTGGCAGTGTGTGTAGTGGAGCTTTACTGGTGGTGTGCTAGTGTGTGTGGTGCTGGTTCACTGGTGGGGTGTGTCTAGTGGCAGTTGACTGACGTTGTCCATAGTGGCGGCTGTCTGGCAGTGTGTGTATGTGTTTGTAAGTTGCTTGATGTTTGGTTGATTGGTAGAAGGATTGGCGTATCAGTTCTGTGGGTGTATGAAAGTGAAGGGCCTTCAAGTAGTGCAGTTTGTTCTTGTGAGTGTAAGAAAGGGTTGGACCCAGCACTGGCGGTGTGAATGGTTTTCAGTGTGTAATACATGAAGGGCATGTCAATGTCTGTAAAGCGATTGATGTCCTGTCGTGGATTTACAGCTTACGAGTTGTGAGTCACAGGTTCAATATTCTCAAATTGCAATAATTTTTTCACAGGGATTTCTACATTTTCATTTTGGTGAGCTCATTTGTTAATAAAATGTACATTTCATTTCTTTCAATCACCCTCATGCCATATCCAACCAATATTTTTGTGTGTATTCAATACTATATGTGTGTGCAGTAATATTTGCATTTTCTGACTTTCACAGCCAGGGAAAATATACCAACCCCAAATATTCAAGTAAAGTAGACACTAGAAGTCTCCAGGGTGGAGCGCTTCACGTCAATCCCAGAAGGTTTTCTTACCAAAAAGACCTTGCAAACCTCAACCATTGGCTAAAAAAAAAATATTTTCTTCACATTTCTGTAAGTGAAAGTTCTTGAATCTGTGAGAAGCCCCAAATGTACTAACACAAAACATTCCCACATGCCTCCAATAAAAATGGCATGTCACTCTTGTGCGTGGGCATAGCTCATGTGACAGGAACAATCCAAAATGTGATGTGAAGACATCACCATTTTGTATCCAAATGTGACATGATTTGGCAATACGGGTAGTTGTGGTATTTGGGCCGGGACATGGCTGCAACCTAAGAAAACATACTAAACTCAGACTTTTTTGATGTGTATCTCATGGTATTTTCTTCCCTACTGTTAGAAGGTGGATTGACACTATGGGGCGCCCATATTTTTTGCTTTTTGAGCACCTAATTGCTGAGCTTTTACTGTGGGAGAGCCTCATAAGTTGGGACTCACCCACAGTGAACTCAGGATGAAAGAGACTGTATGGGGATTTTACTGGTGTCCCCCCTGGCTTGACCAGGCCGCTGGAGTAAAGGACACCGGGGTGGTTACATGCAGACACATGTGTACATGCATGTGCACACATGTAGGGACTGCACAGGGGAGATTCCTAGTGCGAGCAGCCAAAGAGCAGGTGCAGATAGACTGGTGTGGCAGGACTTATGCAGAATGGGGTGGTGACATGGAATGGACTTTATACACTGGGAAGAAACATGCCAGGGAAAGTTAGTGTGTTTTACTGTTTTCCACTTCAATATTCCCCTATGGGGATGTGGAGTCCATGGGCTAGATTAATTTTCTTAAGGCTTACAGATTCCAGACATGCACTAAAAGGTGTGGGAAGAAGTATTCTGCAGAGTCCAAAGTCCTATTTGTACTACTTTTGGGTCATCCAAAAATGTCATATTTCTCTGAGACAGCCATAACCAGGCCCTGGCTGGAGGCTGACCTCAGCAGGGTGGGTTGATGACATTTCTTCCATGAGCTAAGGCGTCCTCTCCAAGGAAGAGAAGATGGGTGGAGCTACAGGCTCATCCATCAGCAGCGATCACTGGGTGCCAGGCAGCAGGCTTCACCAGTGAGAAGGCAGCCCTTGGGGGAAGGGGCTTTTTCAGAGACCATGTGGCCAGAGACCCTGGACGACACCATCTTGAACCAACCCAGAGGCCTGGGCAGGAAGAAGGGAGCAGGGGCAGAGAAGTGATGTGTTGCTGTGTGATAGGACAAATAGAGACTTCCTGCCAGCCCCCTCCCCAACTTCTTAAAATAACTTGCACAGGAAGAGGAGCTCTCTCTGGGGTGTGATATGCTGAGGCAGATGGTGCTGGAGCCTGGCGCAATGGGCAGTTGGAAAGAGAAACCCCCTGACTGCCCCCAGGATCCTGAACAGCACCAGGAGAATGGTCCAGGACCAGTGCGCAGAAGCAGGGGCCTCTGCGCAGGGAGAAGATAGGCCCAGGAGGAGAGTCAGACGAAAGGCTGGCGAAGGAAGCCAGTGAAGACAGCTCTCTGCTGAATGCACCCTCCTTGAGACCAGGAGGGTGAAGGAGAGTTTTCCCAGCGGCTGGCCAAGAGGAGCAAGAAGAGAAGACAATTGTGCAAATCAGCCACCGGAGGGCCGCGATATGCCCCCCAGATGGTAGGCAACCTTTGATCCTTCAGTGGACTGACAACGAAGGGTGTGAGGCTCCGCCTTCCGGTCTCAACTATGCCCCCGGGTTGGGTCAGGTCCCAGGGGCTTCCCCCAGCAGAAGGGAAATGGGGGAGCGCCATTGCCCCCAGTGAAAATGCCCTGAAGGGGGGGCCAGGAGCCCACCCTGGCCCCACCGAAGATGGAGGCGGGAGGGGTCCCCAGAGCAGTGGGGGAGCCTCAGCTCTATTATGCATGAGATCCCATAATGCCTTGCAGGCCTGCATGGGAAAAACAGCATTTTTCTCAGCGGGTGCTGGCCCCCGGAGGACGTGGTCACTGCCAAAAGAGTGCAAGGGTGCAGGGGACCTGCAGGAGAACAAAGACTCCCGAGCACGAAACTGGAAGTCCCTCCCTAAGTCTCATGGGGACTTGAAAAGGATACCCCTCAAGGGCTCAGCCAGCATTTAACACCTTCTGGGCTGGAACTTGTTCTACTGCTGAGGGTGTATTGAGAAGTGCTTCAAGGAGTGAAGAGCTGAGTTGGGGATGTCTGGTGGAGGGCATTTCTTGGAGGTGGAGAGGTGCAATTACACCAGAAATGCATTTACTACGGTTATTTCTTTTGGAGGGACTGAAGTTCACATGTGTAATGTGAAGTAACTGTGTAAGGTGATATCATAAGCAAAGTGGGGTTATGTTGTCAGACATTACTGCTAGGGTGTCTAGCTGTATATGTATAATCCTGTGATTTCATCTGTGATGCCCTTAGGAGCTGTAATTGCAATGCATTCTAATGATACACAAATGTGATGATACTGTCAATCTAAAGGAAGGCTTAAACATGTATTCTTGCTGCTGCACTTAGGTGAAAAACCTAGACTGCTAGCCCTTAAGATGTAAAGGTGTATACTTTATGGTCAGTAGGAAATGCTCCGTCAGGGTTATGTGTCACCAAGGCAGGGTTACCTATTTTAAATGCTTGTTAAGATAAAGGGGTAGGTCGCCACTGGGGTGGTGCCAGTGCGCAGGGCCCTTACTCCAGGTTATGTTCAACTAACTGCATTGGGGGCAAGATGATGTGCATACCTGGGAGTGGTGGTACTAGACCCCACCCCCCCTGCGGCAGTGGTAGAGATGTTATGCAATGTCAAAAAGTAATTCCAACAGCTTATGTGTATTTTGTAAATTGGTACATAGTATTGAGTAATGTGTGTGTTTAATAAATGTACTCTTACTTTTATAAAGAAAAGTACAGACTGGACAATAAATTATTGAGTGTTATTTCTGCGTACCTGCAAATGGCGATTACCCACCACCTCCCTTGAGTAAGCCTCAGACTGCTCTGCAACGCTACCCTCTGAGAGTCAGGCACTGCAATTGGGTGCTTGGTTCCCAGTGAAGGACAAATGTAATTGTGTTATTTGTGCAGGTCTCACAGAAGCTGCCTTCTTTTCCAACACCTACGAAGCCCTGCAAACCTCAATCTTTGCATGAAATCGCACATTTTCCATGCATTTATGTGGTATAACTTTCCATAATCTGCAGTCTTTCACAAAATTCTAATCACCCAGTATTCTTCCATTGGTCCAGACAAAACCCCACATTTGTGGCTGGATGTAGTGCCCACAATAGGAGTGGACTAGTGCCAAAGAGACTTGCATTTTGGGCCCTTTTCCACACAAGTGAGGTACCATTTTTATCAGGATATGTTGTGGAACACTGTGTGGCTCCCCGCAGACTTCAGAAGTTTCCTTGACAAGAATATCAGTAAAATTGTGTTTTTATGCAAAGTATGCAACTTGCAAGGCCTTTTGGGTAAGAAAACCTGGTCAGAACCTCACAAGTCATGCCACCCTGGACTCCATCGGATATCTAGTTTTCAGAAATGTATGGGTTTAGTAGGTTTCCATGGGTATCGGCTGAGCATGGGCCCATATTACACAGCTTCCCATGGTGCAAAAAGGGTTGCTTTTTGTTAGACCTGTCATCTTTGGCGTGGCTTTCCCCTATTTTTTGCATCTACCTCCTGTAATTTTGATGCTGTGCTGGATTTCGTTTTTGCTGGTTTAGATACTTTGGACACTCTGCCACTGCTGATCAGTGCCAGAGTGTAAGTGCTCCCTATGTAAATTGATATCATGATTGGATATACATGATTGGCATATTTGTATCACCCCGAAGTCCCTAGTAAAGTGCACTGGGTGTACCAGGGCTGGTGATGACAAATGCTACTAGTGGGCCTGCAGCACTGATTTTGCCACCCACATGAGTAGCCCTAAAATGGTGTCTCGGGCCTGCCTCTGCAGTGCCTGTGTGCAGTCTAGGAACTGCTGTGTCCTCCTGGTCAGTGTCCCCACTGACCAGGCCTAACCCTTCCCTTTTTGTGCACATTAGTGACCCCTATGGAAGGCCAAGGTACCCCCCTGGGCAGGGTGCAGTGTATGTGAAAGGTAGAGCATGTACTGGTGCGGGTGACATGCTCTGTTAGTGAAAGGCATCCATTTTCGTTTTTCACTATTGTAAGGCTATCTTGCTCCATAGATTACCATGGGGGATGCTGACTAAGTGGCTTCCAGCATTTCTTCCCATAGGAACAAGATAGGACATAAGTATCTAGTATCCCTGAACTCAGAATGTAATAACACCACTTTTAGGAAAGGTTGTTTTTAAAACCTGTGTTTGAGAACAGCACTTTTAGAAAGTTGCTGTTCTCTTGTCTGACCCTTCTGTATGCCTTGGCCTGTTTGTGTATTGACTGTCTGGTTTGAGAGTGACAGGGGCTGGGGATTCCCCAGGAGGCTGGCTGAGTCAGCCCTAGGCTGAATGACTGCATTTGCAACCTGAGTGGTGGGAGGAGTAGCACCTGGGCCTGAATAGGGCTGTGCCTGCCTGCCACAATGCTGGCTCCACCTCCTGCTGGGCGGCTGATGACCCTGCCCCTCACTCTGAAAGGAAAGGAGAAGCCAGGAAAACAAAGTACTCAAGAAACACCCAGAACTGGTTCAGACCGGGCTCAGAGCCCACATGCACAAAGAGAACAAAGACTTTTAGGAATATAAGTACAGGACCCCTGACAACAGAAAATTTGATCATCCTGGAATCAAGAAGGAACCTCTGCCAAGGAGAAAGCAGAATCTGAAGAAGGAAGACTGTCCTGCTGTTGCTCTGCTTGACTGACCTGTTGCTTTGCTGCCAAGAAGAGGGGAAGGACTTTGCTGTTGTGCTGTGTCCCCTGTCTTGAAGGCATCTCCAAGGGTCTGAGAAGAGCTGGCTCCCTGTTCTGAAGTCCCAGGAACAAAAGGACTTCAGCCCCAACTTCCCTGAACTCTGCTGAGAGAGTTCTGTCCTTCCTAGAGTGCTTGATCCAGTTGTGGGGCCTCTGGAAGTTGACCTGTGCTGGGAAGCTTGAAACTAAGCTTGAGAGACTTTTGCAATTGAAAAGGTATCGCATCGCTCGCTGCGGAGCGCATCCCCGACAGTACGAGAAGTTTCCCGCCGCTACGAAGGTCGAGATCGTAGCAGCACCTGTTGCCACTGTCAGAGCCGTCGCATCCTTCGTTTGCGGGATGCACCCGATTGGTGCGGGAAGCCTAACATCGCTGCGAGTATCGTCGCAGAGCCTTTCGTCACTGGGTGAGATTGCTGCACTGCTTGCTTGCAGACCGCATCACGTCTCTGCGAGTGTCGTCGCAGAAGCCATCGCATCGAGGAGCTGCGAGAGAGAAGATCACCGCTGGTTCGCGCATCGTCGCCCCGGAGATCATCGCAACTCCAGAGATCCTCGCATCATGCCTTTGTGAGAACAAACTTCCTACGGAACCTACGCACCGGAATCCATACAAGTGGCCTCCCTCCCCATACAGACCGGATTCGTCGCAACACGCTCACTGCTGCAGCGGGGCTGTCGCATCGCCTCCCCAGGGTCTCATCGCTTGTTTTCCACCGCACCAGCTTCTGCTTTTGGAACTTTGTCGCAACTAAAGGTACTGTGTCTGAAACGTGAGGCAACTGTGAACTTTTCACGCATCTGTGGATTATTTTATTGCAACCTAAAGAACTTACATTACAACCTTAAGAACTCTTTTGAAACCATATTCTTGAACTGTGTATGTTGGATTTTTGTTGTTTTGGTCTTGTGTAGTTTAGATTAAATACCTTTATTTTTCTAAACTGTTGTGGAGTCAGTTTGTGACGTTTTCACTGTGTTACTGTGAGTGTTGGTACAAATACTTTACACATTGCCTCCTGAATAACCCAGACTGCTCGTGCCAAGCTACCTAGAGGGTGAGCAGGGGTTAGCTCAGAGGGTTTCCTCCTTACCCTGACTAGAATCAAGGGTCCCTATTTGGACAGTGATACCTACCTCTGCCAACTAGAGACCCCCAGTTCTAACATTGTTGGTCAGCGGTGCTGATCTGAACTTGTATTTGTACTAGACCCACAGTAATTGGTGTACATCACTAGTGAGCGCAGACCACTATGCCACCACATACTACTGGTTTTTGATTTTTGATTCGATTTTTGAGTAACTCTTCAAAGCATCATGTTTGCGAAAGGAAAGGCACTCAGTGAGGGGGCAGAAGCAGAATTGGAGTTTGCCATTGGAGATTTGTATTCATACAAAGCTGCGCAACTTAGGAAGTTCTGCCTTGAGTTTGAGTGCCCATAAAGAGCACCTACAGAAAAGAGGAGCTGCAGAGAATCTTGAAGGCCCATTGGGAGGCACAAGAGAGAAATGATGATTTGAATGAGAGAATGGTTTTCAAGTCACAGATCTGCCAGTGGGCAGAGTAGGCTCAGGATCTGGCAGCAACCACTCCGGTAGGGGCCTCACCCCAGAAGAGTTACAAGAGAATCAGAGAGTGAGAGAATATGACTTGGAAGTCATGAAAATGAAAATGAGGCAATTGGAGTTGGAGAAAGAAAGGGCAGCGGAAGACAAGAAAGAGGCCCGTGCCCTAGAGGAAAAGAAATTGCTTTTGGCTCATGAGTTGAGCCTGAGAGAACTGGATCTTAATGCCGAGGAGGTGCATGCTGGTTCAAATGGTGGCAGCGCGCAGCCAGTGCTTGGGGGTAAAGTATATATTCCCAAAGACCTGGTACAGAATTACCATAGGAGTGAGTATATTTATGCCTGGTTCACTTCGTATGAAATTGCATTGAGGATGAATGGTGTGCCTGATCAGTATTGGGGGACGGGCCTGTGGAAACATTTTGAGGCTTCTTGGAGGAGTGCTCTATAGCCCTTAGAGATGGCAGGTGCCATGACCTACCCCAATATGAAGGAGGCTTTACGCCTCAGGTATGGCCTTACTCCAGAGCAGTATAGACTGCAGTTTAGAAACTCCAAGAAGAGAGAGTCTGAGACTTGGATGGAATGTGTGAATCAGTACTCACGTGCACTGGAAGGTTGGATGAAGGGCAGTAAAGTAACTGATTTTAAGGGGTTGTTGCATTTAATCAGTTGGGAGCACTTGAGTAGTCTTTGTGTTCCAGAGCTGCGCCAGCATCTTTTAGACAGCAAGCTGACAGACCCCATTGAGCTTGCTAAGGAGGCGGACCGCTGGACCAGTACCAGGGTCCACAGAGGAATTGTGGGTACCACAGCCAAAGGTGGGCAGTGTCCCCAGCAGAAGAGTGGGGGGACAAGGGTAACCAAAAGGAGTTCTCACAAGGGCCACAAAATAGTTTCCAGGGAAAGGAATCCCAATCCCCCAAAACCCAGACAGAGGTGAGAGCCTTTTTAGGTCTCACCGGGTATTACATACGGTTTGTCAAGGGATATGACACCATCGTTGCCCCCTTGACAGAGCTGACTTCTAGGAAGCAGCCCAAGAAAGTGAACTGGACTGAAGCCTGCCAGACTGCTTTTGACACCCTGAAGACTGCCATGTGCACAGCCCCTGTGTTCAAGCCACCTGATTTCTCCAGTGAGTTCATAGTGCAGACAAACGCTTCAGAGCATGGTGTGGGAGCAGTACTCTAACAAATCACTGAGGAGGGAGGAGACCAGCCGGTAGCTTTCATTAGTAGGAGGCTACTCCCCAGGGAACAGAGGTGGAGTGAGATTGAGAGAGAACCTTTTGCTGTGGTCTGGGCTCTGAAGAAGTTGAGGCCCTACCTGTTTGGGACTCACTTCCGTGTTCAGACCGACCACAGGCCCCTCAGGTGGTTAATGCAAATGAGGGGTGAAAACCCAAAACTGTTGAGGTGGTCCATCTCCCTACAGGGAATGGACTTTACGGTGGAACACCGCCCTGGTACAGAGCACGCCAAGGCTGATGGTCTGTCCAGGTTTTTCCGCCTTAGTGATGAGAACCCCCAAGAGGGTGGGTAGTTCTCCCCACTTTCAGCTGGAGGGGACACGTGTTAGATCTGGCTTCTTTGGTGTGGTTTTCCCCTATCTTTTTGCCTCTACCTCCTGTAATTTTGTTGCTGTGCTGGATTTCGTTTTTGCTGGTTTAGATGCTTTGGACACTCTGCCACTGCTGATCAGTGCCAGAGTGTAAGTGCTCCCTATGTAAATTGATATCATGATTGGATATACATGATTGGCATATTTGTATCACCCCTAAGTCCCTAGTAAAGTGCACTGGGTGTGCCAGGGCTGGTGATGATAAATGCTACTAGTGGGCCTGCAGCACTGATTGTGCCACCCACATGAGTAGCCCTAAAATGGTGTCTCGGGCCTGCCTCTGCAGTGCCTGTGTGCAGTCTAGGAACTGTTGCATCCTCCTGGTCAGTGTCCCTACTGACCAGGCATAACCCTTCCCTTTTTGTACACATTAGTCATCCCTATGGAAGGCCCATGGTACCCCCTGGGCAGGGTGCAGTGTATGTGAAAGGTAGCGCATGAACTGGTGCGGGTGACGTGCTCTGGTAGTGAAAAGCAGCCATTTTCGTTTTTCACCATTGTAAGACTATCTTGCTCCATAGATTAACATGGGGGATGCTGACAACAGTGGCTTCCAGCATTTCTTCCCATAGGAACAATATAGGACATAAGTATCTAGTATCCCTGAACTCAGAATTTAAAAACACATCTTTTAGGAAAGGTTGTTTTTAAATCCTGTGTTTGAGAACAGCACTTTTAGAAAGTTGCTGTTCTCTTGTCTGACCCTTCTGTGTGCCTTGGCCTGTTTTTGTATTGACTGTCTGGTTTGAGAGTGACAGGGGCTGGGGATTCCCCAGGAGGCTGGCTGAGTCAGCCCTAGGCTGAATGACTGCATTTGCAACCTGAGTGGTGGGAGGGGTAGCACCTGGGCCTGAATAGGGCTGTGCCTGCCTGCCACAATGCTGGCTCCACCTCCTGCTGGGCGGCTGACGACCCTGCCCCTCACTATGAAAAGAAAGGAGAAGCCAGGAAAATAAAGTACTCATGAAACACCCAGAACTGGTTCAGACCGGGCTCAGGGCCCACATGCACAAAGAGAACATAGACTTTTAGGGGTATAAGTACTGGACCCCTGACAACAGAAAATTAGATCAACCTGGAATCAAGAAAGAACCTCTGCCAAGGAGAAAGCTGAATCTGAAGACGGAAGACTGTCCTGCTGTTGCTCTGCTGGACTGACCTGTTGCTTTGCTGCCAAAGAGAGGGGAAGGACTTTGCAGTTGTGCTGTGTCCCCTGTCTTGAAGGAATCTCCAAGGGCCTGAGAAGAGCTGGCTCCCTGTTCTGAAGTCCCAGGAACAAAAGGACTTCACCACCAATTTCCCTGAACTCTGCTGAGGGAGTTCTGTCCTTCCTAGAGTGCTTGATCCAGTTGTGGGGCCTCTGGAAGTTGTACCTGTGCTGGGAAGCTTGACACTAAGCTTGAGAGACTTTTGCAATTGAAAAGTTATCGCATCGCTCCCTGTGGAGCGCATCCCCGACAGTACGAGAAGTTTCCCGCCGCCACGAAGGTCGAGATCATCGCAGCGCCTGTTGCCGCTGTCCTTCGTTTGCGGGACGCACCCGATCGGTGCGGGAAGCATAACATCACTGCGAGTATCGTCGCAGAGCCTGTTGTCGCTGAGTGAGATCGCCGCACTGCTTGCTTGTGGACCGCATCACGTCGCTGCGAGTGTCGTCGGAGAAGCCATCGCATCGAGGAGCTGCGAGAGATCGTCGCATCGTGCCTTTGCTAGAACAAACTTCCTACGGAACCTACGCACCGGAATCCATACAAGTGGCCTTCCTCCCCATACAGACCGGATTCGTCGCAACACGCCCGCTGCTGCAGCGGGGCTGTCACATCGCCTCCCCAGGGTCTCAGGAGCAACGCATCGCTTGTTTTCCACTGCACCAGCTTCTGCTTTTGGAACTTTGTCGCAACTAAAGGTACTGTGTCTGAAACGTGACGCAACTCTGAACTTTTCACGCATCTGTGGATTATTTTATTGCAACCTAAAGAACTTACATTACAACCTTAAGAACTCTTTTGAAACTATATTCTTGAACTGTGTATGTTGGATTTCTGTCATTTTGGTCTTGTGTAGGTATTTTCTAAACTGTTGTGAAGTCAGTTTGTGGTGTTTTCCCTGTGTTACTGTGAGTGTTGGTACAAATACTTTACATATTGCCTCTTGAATAACCTTGACTGCTCGTGACAAGCAACCTAGAGGGTGAGCAGGGGTTAGCTCAGAGGGTTTCCTCCTTACCCTGACTAGAATCAAGGGTCCCTATTTGGACAGTGATACCTACCTCTGCCAACTAGAGACCCTCAGTTCTAAGAGTTTTCAGTGGAAACATTTGAAGTGCACAGTGATGCACATTTATACCTGGCATTAGCCTTTGAGAAGGGTGACTTCTGACCCCTCCCTGACCGATAGGAAAATGTCCCCAGAGGTGCGCCTACCAACAGTGCTCTTCTGTACCTAAAACCAAAATGCTAGAGCCTCCATTACACTGTGCAGAGTTCAGGTGCACACCTTAGAGATGTGGATAAGGAAATGAACAAATCCTCTCACACTCACAGGACACTGAAAACTGGTTCTGGGGCAGCTGTTAACCCACTGTTGGTTAACAGTAGGACTCTACACGCGCTCACGTACACACATGCGCAGTTCTCGAAAGACACATGTCTGACGTAGGGGTTTACAGGAGAGATACCAAGGCAAGGAGGAGGAGGGCAGCCCATAGAATTCGCAGCAGAGGTAAGTGTTTTTTCCTTTTTTTTTATTAGGGGGTGGAGGCGGGGACCAGAGCGGAGCGGAATTCCTCAGAGTTTTTCCCAACTCCGTGGAGCTCCGCATAGTGGCACTACTCCAGCTCCACCCGGGGTTAAATATCACACACTCAAGAGCACCTCGTGAATGATGTCATTTGGAATGTGATCAGTGATGTCATCAATGATATCATTGAACATGTCATAAGTCATTTTATATGTGAGATGCTAAGCAGTGCATGGTGGGAGCACCAGTTATAGGAAGCTTGCTGAAATATAACTGGCAAATTGTTGTGCTTTTTTTGGTTTAAAACATTACGCTATCACTCACATTGTCGCCTAATTATGAAATCACTTTAACCTTTATTTTTTTCTGTGTGTTTCTAGGGTTTTTTAATGTAAAGTAAGAAATATTTTAACCACACCTTGTTATAACAGTATGTTAACCTTTGTGTTTTTTCAGGGAATATTTATTGGGTTTTTTAACGTGAATGTAGATATTACTACCAAACTTAACTGCACATAGCAGGGGCTTGGCTGAATACAAATCTTGAGGATTTGGAGGGAATAGGCTCACCATGAAGAGCAACTCAGAGAGTGCGGGATGAGTGTAGTAGGGACTTCCCACCTAACAGAGGTTGGATTTCTTGAGGGACTGAACTGTACACACAGAGTGTACACTGTGCTTGGTAGAGTTTAGTGAGGGCTTCGCCTTTTTGCGAAGAACTCTGATGTATTGTTTTGTGAGAGGATAATCTGTCCGCAAAGACCCATGGACAAGGCAAAGGTTGTACGTAGTAGGCTTTAGTGTAAGACTGACCCCTCTGTGCAGGGTGAAGGCTGTGTATAGTAAGGGTTTGCTTGGGACTGGCCAATCTGCAAAGACCACTCTGCTGGACAACGGCTGTGCAAAGTAGGGTTTAGTGCAGGACTGGCCTGTCCATAATCACCTCTATGCAGAGTGAAGCTTGTGCATAGTAGGCTTTGATGTGGGTCTTACCTGTCCATCAAGACCACTGGACAGGGTGAAGTCTGCGTATATTAATACCACCTATACCAGATGCAACATCCCATTAGAAAGCAGTGCCATTTTAAATAAGGCAGGCTTTGTCAAGAATATCCAAATGAACATGGAAAGGCATGCCTATTGCCTTTGTCAAAGGAAGATGACACCAATATACAATACACGTCTATTGGCTTTGTCAAGGGCTCACCACGCCAATATATGCAGTCAAGCCTATTGGTTTTGTCATGAAGTCCCTACTCGCTACCTTGAAAAAAACAACAATCACATGTTAGGATTCAGCACTAAAACCAATATTAATGGTGTTTGTTTTACACTCCCCAAGCAACATAATACAGGCATAAGGCCAATCACAAGGGATTCATGCAGTCCTCATCTGAAGAGCAAAAGCTGCAGCTCTGTTAAAGCTTAAAAACAGTGTGACATTTTCTTGGGTTCACATTGTATACACTGCAGGAAATATAGGGTTACTTCAAATTAAAAATTTCTGGAGGGCCTGCCGCAATACCTGCAGACCCCAACAACTACCTGCAAAATGCTGGTGGTGCCTCTGCCGCGATTTGGGCACACCAACGCTGTAAACAATGTGTTAATTAGTCCACAAAGGGTAATATGGGGCACCCCTGGCTGGGACCAGTAAATAATACAAGAGCCACATTTTCTTTTTTTAGGGTGCCCTCATCCCATCCATGCACCCCAGTTACTTTTTTTTGTTTGAAGTTCATGGCTGTGGAGACCCACTGGCTTTCAGTAATATGAAGGAGCTGGCATCTTTTCTGGTTGTGGACAATGGGGGGAATTTAAAGGCACTGAGACCAGCAACCTTGCCTGCTCCTTGCACTCTGCAGGAGCTGGCAGCTTGAAGTCCCTCTGCGTGGGCAAGGAGAACATTATTTACTGTGCTGTTCTACGGAATGGAGTCCAAGTGATATTACATTAGCGTCAGGCCTACAATTTAGCTATGGAAGGCTGGCCTCTTATGCTCCCTCCTCACTTAAAATAAATAAAAGAATGCACCTAACCCAAATTCATGAGTACTGTAATGGTCAGTGCAACATTTTTTTCATATTGTGGTCAACCAGAGTGCCATCTCTGAAAAAGACCCCTCAGCCAATCAGAAGCCTTTTAATTCAGAATTTCGGGCAATGGTCTAAGTCTCTATACATTTTTAACCTTATTTTCTTAAAAGTAGCTGAACGGAATTACAAAAATTTGCAAAGAGCAAGTTTTCTGGGTAAAGTTCTTTCTTTCTCCCAAATTTTGTTTAATTCAGGTCATCGCTTTTTCCTGTTTTGCTGTTCAAATATCCCTACAGAAATTACATGAGGAGATTGTGTTTTGGGTCCCCCTTTCATTTTCTCTTCCCCCCAGCTTGTTGGGGCACCCCAAAACTTTTAGGAAGTAATTGAGATGAATAGCTTTTTAGTTTAGTGAAGATTTTCCAAATGACACCAAAGTTATTAATGAAGCAAAAAATCTGTTTCCTATTAAAGCTAAGCTTCAACCATAACTACATCATGGTAACTGAAAAAGGAATGGTTAAAGCATTGTTAGGTTTTGAATAAGACACAAGCTCACATTAAAAACACCGAAATATGTCAGTTATAGTTTAGTGATTTAACTATTACTTACTACCCCATCCTGCACAGCCCACAGCCTCACATATCATATCACTTATGGCATGAGCTGTAAGTGACTTTGCTGGCTGAGAATGGAGCCCAGGGTTGGAGCATCCACCTCAGCTCTGGCTGGACCTCTAACCCATGGTCCAGTCAGATCTCTTAACACAGCCAAACAGATAAGCACTCCTGTGCATATAGGACTCTGCCCTGGGCAGTTTGAGACAAAGATGGCTGGAGATTAGAGCCAAGGCCAGGGGCTTTCAACACCAGGTCAGCCAAAGCTCTTACCCAGGTACTGGTAAGAGCTTTGAACCTAGCCAAGCAGGGGAGCCCTGCCTGTGCCTCTGGGACGCTGTCCTGGCCTTTAGGTAGCCTAGCTTGACAGAAAAAGGAGTCTAAGAATAGGGCCCTCCATCCTCGGTCCAGTTGGAGCTGTAACAAAGGATCCAATCAGAGCTTCTTAGCCCCCCCCCCCTCCCCCAACTGGAATCCCTCTCTGGGCCAGTGGGGCCACGTCCTGGATTCTAAGTAACACAGCAGGCTGAAAAATAGAGACTAGGGAAAGGAATCTCGGGGCATATTATCAAGGGGTTTTTTTTTGGCTTTAAAAGCCAAGAAAGCAGAGATAGAATTATCTCCCTATTACCTAGCTGTTGCTAACACCAGATAGCTACAGCTAGTAGGAGATAGCGACCATCTTGGGCCCCACTTTGCATGTCAGTGATATTTATCACTAATGACATGCAAAGTGGGCGTGCCAAGATGTTAGCGACTGGAAACAGTTGCTAACATCGCTATCTCCTATTACCAACTTTTGGAGATATTCGTGCTAAGCGCGAATATCTCCAAAAGCTAACACCTGCCCTGAGCAGTTCTTAGCCATGTTATCCAATGGGAGGTGGATAACATGGCTAAGAGCATTAGCTCGGTAATGCATGAATATCGCTGACTTTTCAGCGATATTCATGCATTGCGGCTTTTTTTTTATCGCATTTGCGATAAACCTTGGTAATACCAAGGTTTATCTGCGATAAAAATCGCCGCAGCTCAGCTGTAAATTTTTTTCTCTAACCAAGCAATAGCGATAATTATCGCTATTGCTTGGTAACGACCCCAGAGCCAGCCAGAAATCTGACCGGGGCAGAGTCAGAGCTTCTTAACCCCTTCGATGCTCATGACGAGCTGAGCTCGTCATGAGGCACAGTGGAGCTGTGCTGATGACGAGCTGAGCTCGTTCATGAACAATGGGATTCATGAAATATCAGCAAAAGAGGAAAATATCACTAGCAGCGATGGTGTTAAACTGGCCAAGTAGGAGAGCTATCCTGGTGCCTATGGTACTCTGTCCTTGGCTCTAAGTGACTTGGTTGACCTGCAAAGAGAGCCAAGTTTCATGGGACACACAACCTGGTCTTGATGGATCTCTGACCCTGCAGCTCCAATATGCTTTTAAGACTCGAAGGTCTTGACCTCAGTCCCACCGGAGTGCTGACTGTGGGCACAAACAGGGTTTTTAGAGCAGTCCATCGCCAAATAAACCAAGTATGCCAAACCAACAATGGCTAGACCATTCTGAAACAGGCTGCTCTGCACAGGAGATGGGGAGTCCTGCCTGGGCCCACAGAACTATGCCCCAAATGGTTTTTGACACAGCAGACACGCAAATTTAGTTTACCTCTGTAACTCTAAATGCGGGACCTGCCAGGGCATCCCCCCTGCTGGGGAGGGGAAGCCTTTTGACCCTGTCGAACCCCATCCTGGCTATGGCCACCTAGCAGGCTGCAAACCTGGTCTCCTGATAATCTTGATGAGAGGGAACAGGTACCCTCAAATAGGGTCTGCTCCTGCACCTCCTGGATAGGGCTGGATGTCAGCAGTTGATGCCTTTGAAATCAGGACCAACCTCTCCCAGGGGTCTGGTGACAGATGATTGGTGACTGACCTTGATCAGGGTCATTCGAAGTGTCAAGGAGCAATGTGTACTGCACCTCACACCAATTCTAGCAACTAGCTGTGTTCTTCATCGACTTACAAGCCAAGTGATATACCATCAAGAGTCACAAGTAACTTTCACAATGTTTGCTCACCTGCAGGCACAGGGAAGTGGGAGGATATTAGCTCCACAGAGACAACCCTGTACCCGTACAGGCTTCTATCCTGAGAGTTGGCCTCTGTGATTCAAAGAGTTTTTCCAGGTGCTCAACCCAAAGTGCCATCAGGCGACCGCACTTGTTAGTGAGTTACTCCCACAGCAGCCATGGCAGGCAGCTTCCCAGCAACCAGGTACCTGGCAATGAGGGAGGGAATCCTGACCTGCACTTCGGCCTTCTGCTACCTGCCAGGACCTGTGTGAGCCAGGGCATGGCAATTGTGTATCAATAGTCCCAGGCTTAGGCAGCAGCTAGAGTTATGTCGGTGGGCTCGCCCCCACTGCACCGGGGGCAGGCGTCAGTGGAAAACATCTGGGATTCCCCCTCACCATCAAACTGATTCCTGCGACTCCCACTGGGGTTCATGTGAGGAACCCTGAGATGCCAGGGGCAACATTTGTCCTTTCCTTTGACGCAGTTCATACTGACTTCATGGGGCACAGTGCCTTTGACAGGAGAAGCTGGAGTTCCCTCAAGGTCCCAGCTTCTTCTCATACAGGCTGCTCATCCATTGTGGATCATCCATTCCTCAGTTGCTTGAAAAATAAGCAAGTCATGCGGGAGTGCCCAGGAGGAAGAGTCTTTAAGGAGTCCAGTCTACTGGGACATTGTGATTGGATTCTCCCCGGGGTCATGCAGGGTGAAAGTGGGTTCCATAACAGGAAGGCTTTCTGGTACATTGGGCCCCACCCTGAGGGGTCTGGGTCTTGTCCCAAGTGATTCTGCTAGAGGATCTGGAAGGAGAGCTCCTGGGACCTCACCTGTCGGTTGTGTTGTCTGGGGTATAGGAGCCCTCCCCAAACCTAGTTCTTTGACTAAGCATTTGACTGCCATGGCCAGCACACCAAGGGAAGACTGAGCCATGTGCCTAGGTTCAGCCACTCAGCCCACTGTGCCAATAATGACCCTATTGCAGGTTTCTTCTCCATAAATCTTGTTACAACTTTTACTTCCTTCTAATTTTTCGTTGTCAGTTGGTGCATGAGATGGGACTGAGTCTAAGATAGAAACACAAGCATGAAATGCCTGATACCAAAGTCTGAAGACCTATCTACTAAGATCTACTGCTTTTGCTACTTACCATCAGGGAATAAAGAAGATGGCACCAGTGAAAACAGTTCCTGCCAAAAAAGTCCCCAGTGAGGATAAGGAGTCTGTTGCAACCAGTCCCAGAAATCATTCCACATCCTTTTTCCACCAAGGTGCGCAACATGACCAACCTGTTGCACGCCCTTCTGAGCAGGAAATTACCCCATATCAAAAACCAATAAAACTAAAGCAAATGCCCCTCAAAGCTGCAGTGACTGCAGTTATGTCTGAGTCTAGTGAGTCCATAATGGGGTTGTCTCAGGAAACTAAACGGGAACAAGAGTCCACTAATGCCACACCTGATTCTCTGGAGGTAGCAGCAGAGCAGAAAGCTGAGCTTGCTGCACAGCAGAATGTTTACTGAACAAATCATCTTTTCCACCATCTCCTGCGAGGAAAATAAAGACCACTCCCCATCTTCTAAAAACCTTCCTTCTGATGAAGGTGACTTGTAGTGAACCCTTGAGGGCCTCTGTTGAAGGACACAGAAAAGAAAATTTCCAGAAAGTCTAGTTGGCAATAAGAAAGATGAAGCTGTGATTGTGCATGTCTTAAGTGGCACAAAGTAAGTGCATATCACCTCTATTCAACCTGCCCCTGTACCAAAATAAACACCACCTCTTCCCATCATTTCAAAACACCCACAACCAGGTCCACCAACCACCCACACAGCATTTAACATGCCCTATTGAAAAACGAATACTATCGCCTATCTCCACCACATCAGCTTGTAGCTTTGGCTCTGTAAGGAAGCTCTCCTACCTGGTGTGGGACTTCCATACACTTAAGCCACATGCAGGCTACATTGTGGACCATAGTTTGCTGTAGACCAGGGTGTTGAGGGAAGCCAGGTGGACATTATGAGATTGGGGGCACATTGTACCTCTGAAAATTCAGCATCCAGTCTATAGGTAAGATATGCAATTTCCTTTGTAGGAATTATGCACAATGGGCCAAAATTGATTACAAAATATGGATTCCTGTGCTATGCTTTAGCGTGAAAGGCCTCCTTGTCTCTAACTGGGACAGAAGGACACATTTTGCACTCAATCAAAGATGAGTTAAGTACATCCTCCCATTTGAATAAAACAGAATAACTTCCATTCGTTATTTATCCTTCATCCTTTTTTTCAGTGAGTATTTCCATTAGATCATCAGTATTAACATGTACCACAGAGTAATATATGTACAGGTAGTTGACATGTGTTTCGCCCCCTTTGGCTCATTAGCCTGGAGTTTTCTCAAGGCTGAAAAAATAAACAATGTTGGATAATTAAAGGTCTGTAGTCCAGTAAAGCCATCACTGTGTACAGAGATGGAATGTGAGGGAACACCTGTGATTCATGCAGATAGCTTCATTTAGTAAAAATCTCATCCCAATTGAAGGAGCTAGAAGGCAGGTCTTGATAAAAATGTAAAAACGAGCAGAAGAGGAGGAGATGGAGGAAAACACGCTCCCTAGAAATGAGTGAAACATGTATAGTGATAGTACCTTTTTCTTTAAGCTTAGAGTGAAGATAAGTGAGTGAAAGGAAAATAAGAGTGAGGATAATTTAAAAAAAAAAGGAACAAACAGAACATTGAGCAGGTCAACATGACATAATACATCATTCAGGTACAAAGATACTCATTTGGTTTCCATATGTCTTTTGAACGTTTTCAATTACAGTCTGATGAAGCTAAGTCTTGACGGATTACATCCTAGCAAGGATAAATACATATATGTAGAAAGCAAACAATGTGTATCACCAGAAACATTCTCAAACCTAGCAGGAGTTAATACATATATGATGGAAGAAAATATTTTCTATCAATGGCATGATGGGACCTTGTACAGACAAAGATTGATCTCTTCAAATTTACTAGGAAATTGAAATTACAATTACTTTTTGCTGGCAAAGAAAGCCCTAGACCATCATTTGGATCCCAACCAAAAACAAGCAACCTCATCGTCCAAGAGCTTGACACTGTTAATTTACTGAAAAAAATATCAGAAGACAATGAACTTGAACAGTCCAAGGGCCCGATTCACAGTACTAACTTAAGACAAAATCCTAAACTTACTACCAATTTGGTATTCACAGAAGGTATTTACTAATTTCGGTATTCACAGAAGTTAGGAGTCCTAACTTTAGGACTCCTAAATGCCTTCTATAAATACCGAAAGTCTTAAAGTAAGGATTTTTCTCAGTTTAGGATTCGACTGGGCGGAAAAGTGTTCAATATGGTGGCGGTGTCTGTTAGACACCACCAGCCATATATAGATGTGGGCGGGAACATGCCTTTCCCGAAAGGCATGTGGGAATTTCTTGCAGGGGCCCGTTGCGGGCCCCCAAGGACTCTCAGGGGTGGGAGGTTCACATGGGGTATACCTATGGTACCCCCCTGCATTTCAATGTACAACGTGTTTTTTACCGCAGACATTTCCGAGAAGAGAGGCAAGTGTTTACGGCCATACGAGAAGCCCTGATGGTTGTATGGTATCTAAATTTTCCTAACTTACCTCCCACGGGAATATTCTACAGTACTGATAAAAGTTACACGTTATTAAGGATTAGATTAAGCCCTCTCACCACGTAGACACCGTTCATCATTCAACTTCTAGCAATAGAGAATCGGTAGCTGGTAGCTGATTAGGAGTTGCCTTGACTATTGGAAGAATCATCACACACCACTAAGGAGGTCTGAGCCTTTTAAAACAACGGACTGTATAATGCACTGATTATTGATGCCTTTTTCTTTTATACATCCCGTCTTTCCAAAATTACCTCTATGAAGACAGACTCTAAGCAGTAGGAAACAATTGTTTTTACCATCACCTGATATCTGGCAAATAAACTGTGAGAAAAAGGTCCTGAGGAAGGTGGCCTACAGCCGCCGAAACGCGCGTCGACCTGGTGCAGGGGCCTCAAATTGTTCTTTGAGACCCTAGAATTGGCATTTAGATCTTGACAACTGTAACTCAGCTTTTCCCCTTTTCTCTCTTTTTTCTTGAGTGTGGTTTGAATGAAGTATGGTTGTGAGAATGGTATGATTTTGAGTTTGCGTGTTTGGTATCAGGTGGTGTCTTTTTAGATAACTTGTGTTATATGTTTTTGCATATATTTATAGCTATTTTTGTGATATTTGTTTACATGTATTATAAAGGAAAAAATATTTTTCAAAAAAATGTATTCATGATGAAATAATTTTCTACAAATTGAATAATAAGAAATCATATGAAATGAGAATAAAAGAAATGTTGAAATAAATATTGTCTAAAATAATTTTGTCACCAAAACTCTAATAAGTAGGATGTATGCCAATGTTTGAAGTGTATGGCCATTGAAGGAACAACCCTTTCACAGTGATGTTTTTCTTCTCCCCTCTGTTCCTTGGCCACGATTGAACTGTTGAAGGGGTCCCATTGTACATGCTGCCAACGTGCAAGGGACCGCACAGTACCTGTCACGTTGTGCATTGAAAAGCACAACATGCATTTTTGGCATTGCGGCGGGCGGTGCTGAAAGCAACCCCCCCCCGCAATGTCAGAAATGCGGGATGCGCCAGCCAGTGTGGCGGGCGCATCCTAATGGGCGGTCCCATGTCCCACTGGTACGGCGGGCGAACAACGTCTGCCCGCCATACTAATGAGCCCCTTAGTGTCTAACTGGAACCCTATACTACACTGCACCCAGATGAAAGAAAGCAAGCAAAACATTTGATTCATTACCAGATATAGTCAAAGACATCACCATATCCATAAGAACTATAGAAACATTGGCCCCTTCTCATCAGTAATCCCACAATAAAAAATTACATCTAAACTTTTCCACAGCTTGGGTTTAAATAAGTGCCTGAATTTGAGGGACAAACTGTCTGCTTTTTTTGTTCAAGATAAAAAGAAACATACAACTTTCCTCCAACAGCCAACTAGCTTTTATACCTGCATAAACTGCTTAATTTTTAAATCGGGTACATAAAAAACTAAGTAGCTTACAATAAATGGTCACACTTACAAAATACATGATTTTATGACCTGTGAGAGCACAAACATGGTCTACCCAATAACTTGCCCATGTAATCAGCACTACATAGGTAGCACCATCGACCGTTAAAAATGAGAATCCAAGAGCATTACCGTAATATGCACAAAAATGCTCAAAAACTGCTACTGGTGAAGCACTTCAATAACCATCACCCTCACCATTCATCCTTAAGGTTAGCACCCTGATGATTAAGGTAACCCTTGGATATAACGCCCATGAACTGACCATAATCTCTTTTTTCTCTGCAATGCTAGATTTCTTATACAGCGTGGTTTCTGAACGTAGTCCCGCTTATTACTTTTGCCTGATGCTTCTAATCCTATACACAAAATACTCCACAATGGCGCCCCATCATAGTTCTACCTTGTGAGCTTGCCCGTCACATTGACACTAAAAATGGACTATAACACGGCCATATAGATGCGCTTAAGCACCACACCAGTGTTATGCCGGAGGACGTTCCTCATTATGGGATTAGACCCCGGTCTAGGCAAGAGTTCATCAGAATCTGAACCCCAGGTTCGTATTTGTAACTGTGGACCTTCTGGATCACCTTTTTTCCAAACTCACCTTTATGTACCTACAGCAACAGAGATTGGTGCACTTTCACCAGCAAAGTTTGGTTTGAGCCAAAGGATTACTCTATTGTTGAAAAAACTGTAATAGGTTTTTGACCTTGCGCTAACTTGTATTTGACTTGCCAGCATGTAGCATTTCACTATCTTTAAACACAACATGGCTAATACCGATCCCCTCTGTTTGCAGTACCAAGGTAATCACACATGTCGCCATAACAGAATCAGCTAAATAAAATGGCCCCATGCTTATGAAAGGTTGAATCTGGTTTCCCTCTTTGGGATACATTTACCATAGTCTTCTGCCTTATTTCGATAGAACCCCAACTAAGATAATCGCAAATAGACAATTGGTGTTTCTAATGTCAGTACGCTGGACTCCATATCTCTACCACCACCTTGCTTGCATTTTCTGTGGGTGATCCGCACACATCTAAGTTTACTCCTTAGCAGTAAATGTGGAAGAGTTTGAGGGAGTAGCTGGAGAAAAGGTACACATATTACAACTACTAAATGGAAGGGAATTAGAAAGAAAAAAGCTGGGTTTGCAAGGGGTTTATGGAGTGGCATGCAACCTTAGACAAAAGAGTAAGCCGAATTTTTTCGTAAACGTTCAGCCAATAAGAGACCCCAAAACAGCAGTGAAAAGTCTGCGCCACATACTGCCAACCATTAGTAGAGCCACACCCTCTCACAAAATATAATGCAGATAGGAAGTTAAAATAAAACGGAAATAATCGTATATTAAGTTTCATTATTTAAAATAGGTAACATTTTAAATAAATAGATTTTAATGTAACAAAATCTAAAAATCATCTATATTTTTAACTATAAAATATTTTTTAAAATGTTTTTGAATTTACAATGAATGTAACATAGTTAATAATATAAAATACAATTACTTGTATTTCATTTCATATATCCCTTTTCAAAATGACTAATGTAGAATACAAATATTTGTTAGCACTTCAGGTAAGAATTTTTCATTTAAACTTTCGAAAATTATTTTTTTATTTAAAATACTTACAATATTTAAAGGCCTGATTACGATGGCAGAGAGACTGCCACCGACAGGCTGTCAGTGGTAGTCTCCCCACCATCGTAACCAAGTTTACTGCCTGCCATATTACAATAGTTGGTGGATGTCGGAATGAACGACCGCTACAGGTCTGACTGTCGGAATGATTCTGATTGCCTGGCGGACCACTCTCTATTCCCAGAATGGCAGTGTTGCCTGTCAGCCACTGCCGTGGGGTTTACAATATCCCTTTCCACCTGTCGATCTGCGGCGGTCAAACTGATGTGAAACGGCTGGTGAAAATGGATTTGGGGCCACATAACGGACCCCTTTGCCCTTTGGGGCTGGTACATGGGACCTGGGGGCACCTGTAGTGCCCCCTGCATATCCCTGTAGCATGTGCCTGCCACTTAGTGTAGGGAATTGTAAACACCCTACTGTTTGTATTGCGGCAGCAGCTGCTGACTGCATCCCCGGCGCAATACAAAATGGGGAACAGCGTTTACAACGCAACTTTTACCACGCAGTACCTTTACCACGCAACTTTTACAACGCAAGTCGTTACACCGACTTGTGCTGGAGGGCGCTGTAGGATAGGGAATAGTTTAATTTACTATCCAAAACCTTCCCTACTATCCACGGGGACTGGATTTGCAATAGTAAATTAAACTATTCACTACCCAGCGCCCCCCAACGCAAGTCGTTGTAACGACTTGTGTTGTAAAACCTGCGTGCTAAAGGCATGCGTTGTAAAAGCATGCGTAGTAACAA